>NC_143395.1:333286878-334740628 GCF_052110815.1 Crocodylus siamensis
AGGCATCTGCAATTTCTGCAGTTACTGCAGGAACCCCTGGTTCATAACCCAGGCCTGGATTGCAGTCTGCCAAGCCTTGTTTCTAGAAGCTCTGTTGACTCCCTCATCCAGCCACATACCATCCAGCTGGGACACATCCTCAACGTGACCCAGTCAGACTGGTTGTCCGCCAAGGCTTTAGCTGCCCGCTTGGGCACCTGCTCAGTCTGCTGTGCTGCCCACTTGCTAAGGGCTGTGAGGCCCATTCTCCTGGAGGATGCAGAAACTTCCCTGAAGAACTACCTCTGAGCATGGAGAGCCCTCTCTGCCAGGGAAGTCTTGCGTGAGCTGTTTCCACTACTGCCTATTGTCCCAGTTGTGGATAGCAACCTGGGTGGTGGGCCCTTATTGGCTCTCCCCATGCCTCCTGACAGTGGTACTGGGATCCACTTTGGCACACTCCCCTGGAAGGCCCTGTATCTGTGGGTGATTTGGATCCACCATGCCTGCATCCTTGCCACTTGTCTTGACATGATGTGGCACAGGCATGTGGTGGCACTGGCACTCATGCCAGGCCATCCCTCCTGGAGCATGCTTTACAAGCCCCAAATTTCCAAAAAAAGGATGATCTCCAATGGTGATTGCTACATGGAATACTGGACGCCAGCACTCTTATCCACCACATGGACCAGGCTGCATCAGTGACCTATCCCTTTTGTCTCTGGAGAATGGAGGAAGACATTAAACATGCATTCCTCAGATACTCCTAGCTGTCACTGCTGTTTGTTGCCCTCAGCTCTTCGCTTGAGGCACTAGGTTTGGGCCTCTTAGAGGCCACCTACTTGTTTTCCTTCCCATACCATGTGGCAGATGGGGGTATCACCTGGCTGGATAGCTTCTTACTCAGCTAAGGTAAGATGGCCACCCTCAAGTGCCACAGGAACTGGCTTTCCAGGGCCAGCTCAGATGATGCCCTGAGGCTCTTCCAGTTATTGGTACAGGCATGCCTATCACTGGAGTTTCAGTACTCTGTCCTCCAGCAGATGGTGCTTGCCTTCCAGGCACATTGGGCAATTTAGGGGGTGCTCTGCGGTGTCAAGGGTGGCCATTTAGTTCTTGCAGTGTGATATTGTTTGTGCTGGGGTACCAGTAGGGGTTTGAGTGGGCTGATGTTTTACTGGACACTTTAGTTTTTTAGACTGTGAAGGCAGGCCAAAGCCCCAGGCTCTATCTGTTGTATCAAGGCCTCTGCATGGGCTGCATTTTATTTTTCCTTCTTGGATTGTTACTCCCTTTTTCCCTTAATAAACCTTTATAAAAAGTAAAACAAAAAGGTCTTTCTTTACGCAGACTAAGTAAATAAATTATATATGGCCAGAAACCCTGTAAGCTTACAGAAGCGCTGCTTCTCAGTTAGATCTAGAAACACTATGCCAACCCATAAATCTTATCTGAAAGACACTAACATCTATGCACTCTCCCTTCTGAATTTCTAAGCCAAGATGCACCAGGAACAGTGATGGGGGAATATATTTATTTAAAGTATTATAATTATTCCTGCATTTTAACTTCCAAATTATGAATGCAAACACTTATAGTCCAATTCATTCTTGATAGAAACAGGTACAACTCCACACATGAAAAAGTATATCAGCTCTTGTTGACTTAATACATACCAAATCAACACTCAGGATGTCAATATTGTGCTGTTAGACAGGAGGGTGTAATACAAAATTAGACACACACACACAAACACATGCACAGACACATACTTCTGTGGCTGTGTGTTAACACCAGGGGCATTTGGAGTAACTTGGTGCTTGGGTTTACTCGGGGTCAACATGACTTGGGGTCACCGGAGCTTGGGGTTACTTTGGGTCAGTTGGGACTGGGGTTAATTGAGGATAATTGGGGAAAGCCAGCAGAGTGGAGGAGCGGTGCTGGGAGGAGCAATGGAGCCAAGACTGGAGAAGCCAGAAGGGAAGCCAGGGCCAGAAGCAGTGGAAGTGAAGCTGGTGGAACAAGGTAAGCCAGGGTCCAGGTTGGGGAACTGGCTGGAGGCTACAGGGAGGCTGCAGGTGCTGTGGGAAAACTCGGATAGGTTGGGGAACTGGCCAGAGGCAGGGAGGCTGCAGGTACCACAGGTGAGCTGGGTGTGGGTCAGGAAAGCAGCCAGAGCTGGGAGGCTGCAGATAGGCTGTGAGTGCTGAGAAAAGCAGGGAAAAGCAGCAGAGTTGGGTCTGAGAGGCTGTGGGTGCCATAGGTAAGTTGGGGGCTGGGTCAGAGAACCAGCCTTGAGTTGGGAGAAAGCAAGTCCTGGGGGAAGCTGGCTGCAGGGGAATCCAGGGCTGAGAGGCTTCGGGGAAGCCTAGGAGAACCAGTGAAAACCAGGAGACATACAGGACCAAGAGGCAGAATCAGACTGGAAAGAAGAAGCTGGGGGAAGCCAGGAAAGAGGAGAGGATGCAGGTGGCTGGGTCAGGGAACCAGGGACAGCCAGAAGGCTGCAGGTGTCAGGGAGGAACTGGGGACAGCCAGGGAAAAATGCTGGGATAGAGCCAGAAGTGACAGGGGAAAATAGGCAGCAAAGAATGCCAGTAGATCCTTCTGGGAAGAGAAAGTGGAGGTGGCAAGGCAGAGACACAGAGAAAGTTGGGGGAGAGAGAGAAAACCATGAGGTGGAGATTGGGGGGAGGGGAGGTAGAGGGGATCAAAGCCAAGGTGAAGGGTGGTGGAACAAACTGGGGGTTAAAGCAGAGATCAGAGGGTCAGCCAGAGAAGGCAACTGGGAGATGGAGGCAGAAACAGAGGTGGAGTAGACAATTGGAGGAGACAGGATGGAAAAGATCAGGAAAGCAACAAAATCAAAAGGGTAGAACCTGGGAGACAGAGAGGCCGTGGAGCATAAGTGAGGGGTGGTGAAAGTCAAGGTTTGGAAGAGAACAGAGCCGGGGTTTAGAGAAAAGCAGAGTCAGGGTTTTGGAGGTGGCAGAGAGGGAGTCGAGATGGCAGAGAGAAAGAGAGAGAGGGACGGAGAGAGAGAGAGAAACAGAACAAAGTTCAGAGGAGCAGAGATTGGAGCAGAATCAGGAGATCAGTAAGACAAAAACCCAACTTAAGCTTCCAAAATAATGTGTTTATTAAACACACTACATGACCTCATGAAGTTATTGGTTCACACACACATTATTGGTGTACACACACACACACACACACACACACACACACACACAATGGTAGCAGGAGAGGAAAGGTTTGGTGGAGGGATTGAAGTCAAAGTATGTGAGGACAGAGTCCAGGTCCCTTGCTTCAAGAAAGAAGCTGGGTGATAGCTACCTGTCCTGGTCTGTGGGTTGATCCTTGATGGCCAATCAGGGTCTTCTCCAGCAAAAATTCTTCCTAATATCTAACCTAAAGTTCCCTTCCTGGAACTTGAGACCTTTGCTCTTTGTTCTGTCATATGCCACCACTGAAACTAGTCTAGTGCCATCCTCTTTTGAACCCCACTTCAAATAGTTGAAGGCTGCTATTAAGTCTCCTTTGGTCTCCTCTTCCCTGGAGTAAGTAAGCCCCGAGTCTTTCCTCATAAGTCATGTATGCCAGCACACTCACCATTTTTATCACTCTCCACTGGACTCTGTCTAATTTGTCCACATCCTTTTTGTAGTGGGGGCCCCAAAACTGAAGACAATACTCCAGATATGGCCTGACCTGTGCTGAATAGAGGAGAACAATGACTTCCCTTGACCTACTGGCAACACACCTAGCAATGTAGTTCAGTATGCCCTCAGCCTTCTTGGCAACTAAGGCACACTGCTGACTCATATTCCACTTACTGTCCACTGTAACCCCCAGGTCCTTTTCTGCAGAGCTGCTGCCCAGTCTGTCAGCCTCCAGCCTTACTCGTGCATGGAATTGTTCCGTCTTAAGTACAGGACTTTGCACTTGTCCTTATTGAACCTCACGAGATTCCTCTTGACCCAATCCTCCAATTTGTGTATGTCACTCTGAATCCCAACCCTACCCTGCAGTGTATCTACTACTCCCCCCAGCTTGGTGTCATCTGCAAACTTGCTGAGGGTGCACTCTGTGCCATCTTCCAGGTCATTGATGAAGACACTGAACAAAACCAGACCTGGGACTGGCCCCTGGGCCACTCCACTGGATACTGGCTGCCAACTAGACATTGAGCCATCGATTACTATTCTCTAAGCCCGATGCTCCAGCCAGTTTTCTATTCACCTTACAATCCATTCATCCATCCCATACTTCCTTAGCTTGCCTACAAGAATGCTGTGGGAGACTGTATCAAAAGCCTTGCTAAAATCAAAGTACACCACATCCACCAGTTTTCTCACATCCACAGTGCCAGTCACCTCATCATAGAATGCAATCAGGTGGTCAGACATGACTTGCCTTTGGTGAATCCATGCTGATTATTCCTAATCCCATTTTTTTCCTCCAAATGCTTAGAAATGGATTCCTTGAGGATCTGTTCCATGATTTTTCCAGGGACTGAGGTTAGGCTGACTGATCTGTAGTTCCCTGGATCCTCCTTTTTAACTTTTAAATATGGGCACTATGTTTGCCCTTTTTCAATCATCCTGGACTTCTGATCACAATGAGCTTTCAAAGATGATGGTCAATGGCTCTGCAATCACATCATCCAACTCTGTCAGCACCTTTGGATGCATCCTATTCAACCTCACTGACTTGTACACATCCAGCTTTTCTAAACCATCCCTAGTCTGTTCTTTCACCACTGAGGGCTGCTTACCTCCTCTCCAAACTGTGCTGCCCAGTGAAGTAGTCTGGGAGCTACCCTTGCCTGTGAAAATGGAGGCAAAATAAGACTACCAGAATCTTTCTACCTGAGGATTTCCTTGCTGAGTTTCACATAGGTGCAGAGCATACATTTCTGTCTTATCAATAGGGTTCAAATTACAGTGGAGATCAGGAAGGCTGAGTACCTCCATAAGAGATGAGAGCCCCACCATAAGAGACAAGAACTCCTCCCCGCTGCCTTTCTAAGCAGCCCAGGTGGCAGTGGCTACTTCCCTCCTTCTAGCTGCCACCACCACAGACTTCCCAAGACTCTAAGTATAATTTGAACTGCTTATCCATTGCCGCTAACAGCCCCTGCTATATAAGAGAAGTCAGGGTGAGGCAAGGCAGGTTTTCCACAGGAATATCCCTTGGGAATCATTACTAAGTGGCCTTTCACTAGTCTTACGGATGAAGAAAATCACACTGAGAACAAAAACAAAAGCATTATAGATTCTCTCACAAAACCCTATTTACACTGCTTAAACTCAGCAAAAATATAGGGGAGAAGAGAACTGGTACCTATTTAAGAAAGTAACTCTAACACTGGCAGGGGGGTTGGGTGGATGGATGAAAGATATTTTCTGTTTTCATTTTCTATAATATTAAGAAATCACATTTATTCCAAGCAGTTGGGAATTACAAATCATGTCTCCTAACCACCTGGGAGCTAGAATATAGCCAAAGATCTTCCAAGAATGCTATCAATATTGTATCGTGAACTAGTCATTAAGATTACTTGAAAATGACTGATTTCGATCTTACTTCTAATGGGCCATAAGCATTGTCCTTTCCACAATGTTCCGATAAAGATAGCAATCTCTTTCCAAATAAACCAAAACAGCAAAATGTGAGCACATAATTACTTTCCTCAAGGAAATCAGTTCTCTTTCATAAAGCCATTTGTCTAGTGAGTTAATTTTTTTAAGGTATGTTATTTATAAAAGTATACTGTCAAATTAAATATAGATAGCAACGGGGAGTGTACTTAAACAACCTCTGCCTAAAAAGTACAAATGCTAGAAACTCCAATATGGTACACATGGAATATAATATAGAGCAGTGGGTAATGGAGCGGGGTGGGGGTGGGGTGAGAGTGATTAGAGCAACTGGCCTGGGCCCCAACTTTTGGGAGAACTGAAAAAAAATGACTCATGTCAGCAGCCAAACATTTGCGATTATGAACTCAGTGGCACTGGAAGTCATCATTTTCTCTTTGCCCTGGGTGCACAAGCACATTCCTTCACTGCCTTTATGGAGAGAAGAAAAAGGTTGCAACTATACATGCACATTTAATGAACATAAGCTTGATTTAAGGTGCATTAAGGGTGAGCATCTACACATGTGCACCCTTAATGTGCCTTAAAAATATTTATTTCAGGCTATTTGTTCCTAAATCTGATACCTGCATAAAGCAGGTTCAAATTTACACACAAATAGATAAATAGCATTAGCGAACATATAGATGTGCTAATGAGTATCAACGCGGGGTGTATCCATTGACTTGGGACTAACTTTAGTCTCAGTTTGGTCTGCATACCTGTGTGAATTCACATTAGCGTGTGTATGTGTAGACGCACACCTAAATTGCCTTAATACACATTTGCCTAATTCTCATTAAGTTTAGGCACACATAAAAACACATGTAGTCATGCCAAAAATAGAACATAATGAAATCATATAATGTTCTCAAATATTTTAGAAATAATGGTAGTTCAATAATTAATTTCTAAGAAACAATATTTTAAAAATCAGTGTTTCATAAATTATAATTTTGCACCCCCTCTGAAATACTGCTTGTATTTCTGCCTCAATTCATGGTAATTACTATACCTTTTGCACTCTTGATCCAACACTCATTACAAATTGCAATCAATACAAAGGTGCTCATAGCCTTTGGATCAGGATTTCTGACTTCTAAATGATAAGCTGGGATCCTGGGTTTCTCTGATGAAAAAAAAATAAAACAAAACAACAACAACAACAACAACAACAACGTCTGGGTTTAAAAAAAGAACCCAAAATCCACATTTTTCCATAATCGAAATGAAAATGCCACTAATACATACATACATACATATACACACACACACATATATATATCTATATATATATAATACATAGGTATAGTGGTGTTTCATTTTGACCACAGATAAATGTGGATTTTGGGTTACATTCTTTAACCTGAAAATTGGGGATAGTCTTTTTTATCAGAGAAAACCAGGAACCCTGATGATAAGTCTGTGCACTCCCTGGTTATTTAACATATACTTTTAAAGAAATGTATAGATTCATGTTTGTCTTGCTAGTCCAATTAACATACTGAACTTACAGGTATGTCTTCAGTTATATTGGATGGGAAAATAGAATCATATACTTCAGGGGGAATAAACTTTTCACTAAGTGTAGCAAGCCAAGAATAAATCTGCCTCATGAAAGAGGTAAGGCATGCATCATCTATTATGAGGGTTTTACATTATTCTCGTATTCATTATAGTGAGGCATTTCATCGATTTCATAGAAATTAGGAGCAGGAAGGGACATTGTGAGATCATTGAGTCCAGCCTGCCCACCACAGGCAGGAAGTCAGCTGGGATCAAGTGATCCCAGCAAGGAAAATATCCAGATGTTTTTTGAAAGAGTCCAAAATAGGTGCTTGCACCACCTCTGGGGGCAGTCTGTTCAAAACCCTAGACACTCGGACTGTAAATAACGTTCTTCTTATGTCTAGTCTAAATCGGCCTTCCTGGAGCTTATGACCTTTAGACCTTGTTATCCCTTGGGGAGCTCTGGTGAACAGCTGTTCTCCCAGGTCCTGATGTACCCCTCTTATGTAATTGAAGGCTGCTACCAAGTCCCCACTGAGCCTTCTCTTTTCCAGACTGAAGAGTCCCAAATCCCACAGTCTCTCCCCTTATGACCTGTCCTCCAGGATCATGTGAGTGGCTCTCCTCTGGACTCTTTCAAGCTTCTCCACATCCCTTCTGAAGTGGGGGGCCCAAAACTCGATGAAGTACTCCAGCTGCGGCCTCACCAATTATGAACTCAGTGGCACTGGAAATCATCCCTGGTTTTGCTTGAGATTGGTAGATACATGCCAGAATTTGGTTTCCTTTGCCAGCCACAGCATCACATTGGTGATTCGTATTCATCTTGTGGTCAAACAGGACCCCCAGGTCTCTTTCGGTCATGGTGCTAGCGAGCATAGCACTGCCAAGCTTGTAAGTATGTTGAGGGTTTTTCCTACTGAGGTGCAGAACTTTACACTTCTCTACATTGAAGGCCATCAGGTTTTGGTAAGCCCACCTTGAGAGTGTGTCCAAGTCGGCCTGTATCCCCAGCCTGTCCTGTCTTGTTAGTGCCCTCCACCATAACTTGGTGTCATCTGCGAACTTTGCCAGTTTGTATCTGACTCCCAAATCCAGATTCTTAATGAAGATGTTAAAGAGTACCAGCCCAAGTACCAGGCTCTGAGGGACTTCACTGGTCACCCTTCACCATGTTGATTTGCTCCCATCAACTAGTACTCTTTGAGTCTGACCCTGTAGCTAGTTACCTAGCCATAAGATGATCAAGGCCACCATTCCCCAGCTTAGCCATGAGGACATCATGAGGAACTAGGTCAAAGGCTTTATTGTAATCCAGATATATGACATCCATGTCATCTCCATTGTCCAGGGCTCATGTCACCTGGTCATAGAAGGGAATTGTGATGCAATGGTGAGGTCCTGGATTGCGAGTCAGGAGACCTGGGATTTAATCTTAGAGTTGCCACTGATCTTCTGTGTTTTACCATGCCACTTAAAAAAAAACTTTAGTGCAGTAAAAGCTGCATTATCTGGCACCTTACAAGCCAGCATACTTCATTAACCGACATGCCAGCTTGTAAGGTAAAGTGAAACCCGAAGTGCCCACCATGGCACTTCCAGTTTCACCAAGCCCCCCAAGGCCTGAAGCAAAGCAGCCCATTCTGCCAAGGCCCATGGCCTGGGGCACAGCAATATGCACAGGGCCCACCTTCCTGTCCCTTGGGGCCCATGGGAGGGGCAGTGATATGGCAGGAGGGGCGGCAACACCCCAGTTGTGGCAGAAGAGGTGGTGGCCTGAACAGGCAAAGACGCCTGTTTGGCCCTCTCAGTTAAACGGCATATTTTGTTATCTGGCACCCCACATTCCCCAATGGTGCCAGATAACAAAGCTTTTGCTGTATTGCATATGGTACATAACATAATAGAACTCTAAAGTTAGTTTAAGCTTCTACTGCAATAGTAGTAGTAGATCTTTGGGACAAAGCTTGCTTTGTGTTTATATAGTGACTGGCACAAGGCAGTCCTGGTTTATGATTCAAGGTCTCATGGGTACTATAACAGTGCAAACAATAATAGCTATGACAGACATGATGGAGTGCATGAACCATTGCTATCATTGAGAAAAGGATCTCACAATACTCATAAAGAACAAACTCTTTAGTCTCCAGTTTAAAAAAAAGATTCATCATCATTTTTCAACAATGAAAATCTCTGAATTATAGAACAACTTTATAAATAGCCATTTTATTCAATTTCATGTGAATTATAAGCCAAGATGATATAATTTTAAAGATGTAATCAAGCAACACAATATGGAATTGTTCTTGGAAATCAGGTACCTAGGAAATTTTGAGGTCTTAATAAGTAATTACCTGAATTTATTATTTTGTTATTATTCATTTATTATTAAATGTAATAACTAATTCATTTGAATTTCTAACACTTCACTTTTTATGTAGTGATTTGATTTTGTACATTGTAAAGTCAAGGGAATAATGCAAAATTCAGGTATGGGTATTTAGCACTTTTAAAGTTTGGAATAGTTCAGAACCAGAGATTTAATTCAGACCCACGTTCACTTTTTAAGTTCAAAACTCTATTGCAAGGCTATTCTTGCTGCTTCCTATTGTGCTGTATAAGCTCTTATGGAATCACCATTGTTCTCCAAGGCTGACATAGGTTACAGAGTACTTAAAAATGTGAATAAGGTTCAGTGATGCATAAGAAAGAGTGATAGAACTTTAAAGCTTTTCTTTTTTATTATTATTTTGTCTGTTCATCTTTGCCTTTTGCAGTAGTGCCTGTATCCAGACTAGCCCTAATCTTCAAAGAGTTTTTAACCAAGCTTCAAAGCAGGCAATTTATGCATCATTATTACACTACTTTTGAAGTCACACCTTTTTCTCCAGGGTGAAAGTATTCTTTTAAGTAGTGTTTGAGAACTCTGAGCTAAAATTACAGGAAAGTAAATTAGCCAGTGGGACAAATTTGATACTGAGATACTGAGGAAACTTAGTTGTGTACCACCAAAACATTCCAGAATTGTACTATCTCTCTTTTGGTCACGGTTTGTTATACTATATGGAGTACATAAAGTTTCAGATTCATTACAGGACTTTATCCTCTGCACATTTTCAAATAATCATTTCCATGCAGGGAAATAGGATAGGGGATGACTTAGAGGAAAGAAGCTAGCATGATAAAATCTGTGCCTGTGCCTGACTAGCATTCTGCTCAGCAGATGAAATGGGACACAAAATAATATTTGAATGGGATTAAACTTTACTGTGGAGAGGAACAAATTCTGGGTAGCTCACATCTCCCATAAGGGTTGCATACCATAATAAAAATCAGCATTCAGGATAGCAAACCTGAATCCCATTCTCAAATATTAGCATTTTACAAAGCAACATGATAAAGAGAGCATGACACATGCTTGTCCATTATGCAGTTGTGCCCCAGTGGGTGCCCATAATTATTAATTGATGATACTAGACACAGATTAACCTTGTGGCAGCATTGGCTTTCAGTAGACAGGGTGCATTTTCCATTGATAATCATGGTCTGTGTAGTTGTCCATTCTCCACTAACATACAAAGGAGGTAGAAAATTGCATCTTTCTAAGACATTGGTCATATAAATGACCCTGGCAGCTGAACCATTATAGCACAAAATGTGTGAATGAGAAAGAACCAGCTGAAGCATACCCATCAAATAACTGGACATAGTACAATACAGAAAGAAAGGCTCATCATCCGTTGATAACAGGCCGGGTGATTATTAGCTTTATTGTTAATGTTCTAACTGCAGAATGCTGTAATCTTCTGAAAGTATGCTTATTTATTTAAATAGGCTTCTAAAGTATTCTGAGCACATACACAATATTTAAATACAAACATTTAAAAATGGAACATGTCCAAGCCTGGGAGAAAATACTGGTTTTGCAATGTATTCAGAAGGAAGTGAATTCAAATTAAGGCAATTTTAATTCTGAGTGACAGTGACCACATGGAGAGTTAATATAGTTTAGCTAATCTATTTTACTTTCACATGTATAGTTAATTTAGATTTCCTGAATGCCTCTAAGAGTTACTTAGAGCTTTTCTTAGGGCAAAAAGGGAATGGAGTGATGTGTTCTGATTACAGCCAGTTTTTGTGACAATGAAAACAGACTTGAATATGACTTTTATTTACTTAGTGCCTAAAAATGGAATCATGATTATCATCCCATTATGTTAGGTGCTGTACAAGTACATAACAACACATGGTCTCTGTCCATAATGTTGATAATTTAAAATGAGTCTCAATAAGTGACTGTAAGACTTAGAGAAGTGCCTTTCAGTCTGTGGTCCAGAGACACCTTGGGGTCTGCAGACTATACCTAAGGGGTCCGTGAAAGATGACTATGATCAATCAAAAGTGTGTGAAAAGCCACATTTACAACTCAGAGGGTTCTGCACCTCCATTTGAATTTTTTAGGGGTCTGCAAATGAAAAAATGGTGAAAACCACTGACTTACAAAATTAATCTAGAAAGATACAAGTAACTGATTTTAACATGGAACTAGATGGGTATGTAAATATATACATATTAATTGTAGCATATAAATAAGCAAATTGTAAAGCAGATTATGGTCTACAAGGGGTTCCCAATGAGCTCTCTCTGAGTGTTAAATAAGCTCTAGTTGTTGACCCTACTGTTCTGTATGTGGCTCTGCATATCTAGCACCTGACATAGTTTGAGGGTAATTTGTTTCTAAAATAATAATTAAAAAAAAAATCCAAAGACCTGAATTAGACTCCTTGTATATGAGTAACAGAATGCAGCTAAAAAAAGGAGTATCCAGAAGGCAAGAAATCCTTACAATTTCCAGGGAGGGAGTTTGCAATGGGCAGTTGCATGGGCAGTATTTTTTGTCTTCCACTCTCTGAAGTGTATGAATGGAACAGTGCAAGTAAAACAACATTCTGTGATACTGTAACTGCTCTAACAAAAGTTGAACCAACAGACAGGTGATTTTTCAGACATTATGTACTTGGCTATTTTTTCTTGTTCTCTTGTCCATATTGTAGAAAGGCATTTTGCTGGCTACTTTCATAAGTCTGTACCAGGATGTGCTAATTCAGAATGTCCAAGCCAACTTAAATACTACATTTACAATTCCCAGCAGATTTAGATGCCTTAGGAATGTATTTATTTTTTCTGAGAAGCATTTAATACTTTTTCTTATTCAAGTAAGGTCCAACTTCATGTTTCCTTAAAGTTTTAAAATTAGTAAAACATAAAACTAATTGCATTTGTTAAACACATTCAAGCATGCTTATGTAAAACATTTCCTTTAAAATATATCCCAGATAAACTTTAGTTTTCTATAGATAAGCTCCCTTATTCAAGCCAAAAGATCTATTTTTATCATGATTACTATGAGTACTATCCACTATCCTTCATTTGAGCAATAAATAAAAACATCTTTCTTGTCCGTTGAGCTGACATTAGTTCTTTCTATCTCTGCAATGTCTCCCATTGGCCCTAAATTAAAGTTTATTATTCTTATTTTTGGACCTTTCACAATATTGCCTCTTTTGTACTCTTCATCCTTTTTGATTTCCTCCTTTCCCCGCCCCTTAAAATACAACTAATGTATTCATATAAACAACTTTTCATCTATGTTGTGGCATTTCCAGAAAAGAATTATGAAGATGGAAGATTCTGATCTAGAAGATTAATAATTCTATTAAAAAATGAATTTGTTTAATTAATTATTTTTTAGAGACATATATCACTGTTCTTGCCTAGAGCTGTCTGTAAGTTGATTGTTTTGTAAGACGGTAGCCTGCAACCTTTTTCAAGCCACAGCCAGAAAAACCTGCTTTGGTGTGGTATGGGTGGGGTGGCTTCTGTGGCACATCAATGTGGCAGGGTGGGGAGTCACTTTCCCTGTACCCCTGTCAGAACCACACAGTTGTAAGCTCTGCCTATGCCACCACTGTTTCTCCCAGCCACCCCCACTCCCTGGCTACAGTGGAAGCTCAGCTTCCAGTCAGTGGGGAGCTGCACTTGGGCAGGGTTGGGTATGGTGAAGGGGGATGTGGAAGGCAGGAAGAAGTGATAACACCATGGACCTAACTTCAAGATTTTGGTTTTTTGGAAAAAAACAAGCAAACAAACAAAAAACAAACAAAAAACAAACAAAAAAAATATATATATACACACATGCACATCTACATATACACACATATATACACTAGCAATTTGCTCATCATGAATGACAGAGGGGCGGGTGGGGACAGAGTCCCACAACCGAGTGCCCCGTGGTGCCACTGCTCTGCTTCCAGACTGTGCACCCTCCCATCCCCCCCTCACTCCTCCACCTGCCTCTGGCCCCATGTGCCCCCCATCCCTTGCATCTCCCCCCCACCTCTGGCGCCATGTAATGCTGAGTCCCCCCCAACCCCTGCATCCAGTCCCATGCCCCCCCTCAGTGTCTGGCCCCGTGCACCCCACCTACCTGCTACCACTCCACCCCATACCACTGACAGTTCCCAGAAACTGGAGGGGAGGGGAGGGGAGCTTGTATGCAGGGGTGGCCACTGATGCCTGGTGGCAGGCACCATCACCCCTGCCTCCCCTTCCCCTCTCCTTTCTCCCTTTTTTCCACCTCTCCCTCTGTTCTGGCTGCTGTGGGGGCTGGGTGGCAGCAGCAGCAGCAGAGGGGGAAGGTGAGGTGCGGAGGGCACTGCCACTGGAAGCCCCCCTTCTCCTTCCCCTTCCCCTTCTCTTTCCCCTTTCCTCTTCCCCCTCCCCTTCCACTTCTCCTTCCTGCTCCCCTCCCTCCCTCCTCCTCTCTTCCCTGCCCCCTTCCCCTCTCTGCCAGCTGTTGTTGAGGGGGGCAGCACAGTGACTCCCTCGCTTCCTCACCTCCTCTGTCCATAATACTCCAGGCCCTCGCAGCCAATCTGCATATGCCCTCTCAGCCACATATATGCAGTTTGCCCAGAGTGTTACAACAAGACAGACAGACAGACGAACTAAGGATTTTATGTTATTAGAATCCTTTAGCATAAACTTTCCATCACACACTTTAAAGCACATTAAGAAACTGCACACCCATTACAATAAACTCACCTGCTCCCTTCTTCCCCCATGCACCCACCCACTGTCCTTCCCTAACCTAAATGCAGTCTCTTAGTCCAGGCCCCAATTTGGGGTTTACATTCTCAATTCATTCACTGTCCTTGTCACTGTTGCTGTTGCTGTCACTCCTGCAGCTGCTGATCCTGTTGCTCTCTTCATCGCTGTCTCTGGGTCCAGTCATGTCATTGCCCTCTTTGTTCTCCCTGGCCACTTCCCCTCCTGGGGAGGCTTTGGACAACCTGTGCCAAGTGTCCCTTTTTCAGGTGGAGTTGGCTGTATCTTCTCTGTCCTCTGTCACCACTTTCCAGTAGTAGGACTGGAGCTCACTCAGAAGCATTTTAACACAGTCTGTTTCCTCAGGCTTTATGTGTCTGTACATCAATAGGTTCCTGCATTGACACAGGACACAAACTGGTCAAAGCGGGTTGTTGGAAATCCCTGCTGTTTAGTCAGGTGTCCATACAGTGCCACCTCCCTTGTCATCAGTCTGACCTCTGTCATCTCTTCGTGGAGTCAGCTTACCTTCTTCCACACTCCCTTGGCATATCGGCAGCACCATAGGAGGTGGTTGATGGTTTCACTTTCATCTTGGCAGCTTTCCCTGAGGCAGTTGGGGCTAGTCCCTCACCTCTCTCTGTATCTCCATGCCCTCACTGGGAGTATGCGGTATTAGCCAGTTCAAGTTTCTGTGGTCCTATCGTAGGTCCTTGTAGAAGTTCTGGTCCCAGACAGCATAGCACTCATCTTCAGGCAGCATCTCCATGGCCGATAGCTTGTCTCTGTCTCTGACTGTCTTCTATATCTTTCTGTGGTTGGTCGTAGTCACCAAGCTTTCCTTCTGTAGCCCATACTGGCTCCAGAACTTATTCAGCATACTGTAGAACCAGGAGTATTCTATGGTACGTGGCCTCCCTTTGGCTGATGTGTACACCTGCCAACATTTCAGGAAGTACCCGCAAAATACTTGACAAGACAGGCTGGTCACTGGCCTGGTTGCCAGCTTGAAGATCTGGTTTGTGTACCATGCCCGCAGGATCCAGTGGATGTCTGGCATCCCCCTGCCCCCGATCCTTTTATTTATTTATTTTTTGTATAGGTTCTTGCTTGCCACCTTCTCCATCCCTGTGCATTGTGCAGCTCCCTTCCAGATGGGAGCTATGCCCATGCTGCTGCTGCTTCTCTGAGACACACCACTTCCCAGCTGTAGTGAAGCACAGCTTTGGCAAAAGTGGAAGGGAGCTGTTCTATAGCCCTCCTGATCTAGCACAATTTCCCACAGGCTGGAATCTGTCCTCCCACTGCAGCCCTAGAAATTTAAAGGAGGAATGGGGAGACAAGGAGAATTAATAGAGGCATGGGCAGAGTTGCCAGTTCCCTGGCTCCAGCACAGCTTCTCACTGCTTAGCCCCAGTGTGGGCACAGGAAAAAGCAAAGTCTTTCTGCTCTGCAGACTGGATCCAATGGCTCCTCAGGCCATATATTCCTGATCTCTGTTATAGGCAAATAGAAATTATATACTTATAGACCAAGGATAGTACTCAGTGGCTATGTGGAGGAACATACCATAAGACTTTGAGAAACTTCTGATAAGAAGACAAATATGGTTAACTACTTCCATCTAAAGTGTCGTGATGTCAAAGTTTTGAGGAGCTTCCATAAGTGGATTGCTTTGTACCTGATTAACCATGTGCTCACAGGAAGGAAAAGTTTAGGAGTTAATTTGCATATGTAAACAAAAAGCTATCTCAGCTTCTACCCAGAAGTGAAGGAGTGTGCTAAAAATACAAATATAATCACTATACTTTCATAGAAATGTTTACACTGTTCTCCTATAAAAAATAGATGGTGGTGAGCAGTGTCACTCTTAATTGGGCAGTGGAGGCTACATTTTGTAGCAACCTCCAGCAGATTCCTCCCCTAAGAATTTTTAAAAACTATTTAGCATATTTCCCATCCCTGTAAAATGCTCTTAAGAATTTTTCTTTTGAGATATAAAATAAGTAATCTCAGTGTCAGATAACTCAACAATATCTAAAAGAAACTTTGTACCTATCAAAAATAGGGCAATCATTCCAGCATTCCTGTATAATGCTCAAATTTTAGCTGGTGCTTCTGGGAGTCCTTTCAGCAAACATTACTGAACAAAACCTAGTCATTATGTATCGTTTCATCCAACCTACATTTCCTTTCTCCAGAACTATTATTCAGTCTAAAGTTTGTTGTCTTTATAAAAAAAAAAAGGAAAAAGAAAAGACCACTGTTTAAGAGTGAACCATTGTCTGCAATGGCTCTTTTATTAATATTCCTGATATGCACATTCTGCTAAATTGTAAAGAATATTGCTCTAATATAGGAACAGTGGAACTTGCATCTATGTAAGGGATTAGATTAGATGGTCCTTGAAGTCATTTCCAGCGTTATGATTTTATGAATCTATGAATGTGGTTAGTTATTAAAAAAAAAGCCCCAAAGTCAGACTGGATTGTAAGATCTTTGTCAATTGAGCAATGTTACTTAAACTGAATCAATATTTCCTTGCTTGTACTAAACAAATTAGATTAGTAAATTATTTAGTAAAACCCATGGGTAAATTTTGTATGCAGTTCCCGCTGTCAAAATATGCACTCCAAGTATAGAGAAAAGATATGTTTTGCCACTGGAAAAGATATGCAATACAAAAAAGGCAATAACATTATTCCTTGCACAGAAAAGTAACTTAGTTATTTCTCAGAAAGCAGTTTATATTGCCAAATTGATTAACATACATATGTTTAAAAGTGTTTTTTTTAAGGAAAAAATAAATAAACCAAAAACAAAAAACCCACTGGTTTATATGACTCAAATGTTAGCCATTTTTACCAGCAAGTAAAGAGGGGTCTTTAGGGTAGATGAAAAAGGATGGATCTCAGAGTGGGCCTCACTAACATATTTCCAAATCTGGAATGTTCATGAGGCTATAGGTGGTCAAGGTATGGCTGGGGCCTGTTTACCCCATTCCCATCTAGGACCTGCCATTACTGGCTGTACACAAGTCTAGAAAAGCTCAACCTTGAAATGTGCTAAATGTTATGTGGTTACTCGGTCCCCTGGCAGCACTTCTGGTTTTTCTGTCTGAGTAACCTGTTGCAGTGCTTCACCACCCTCCTAGTGAGATGGGTTTTCCTAATATCCAGCTTAAACTTTCCTTGCTGCAACTTAAGAACATTGTTCCTTGTTCTGTCATGTCACCACTGAGAACAGCCCCCCGGGGTCTCTGCAGCTCAGTGTGTGTGCTCTAGTGCTACAGGGCTGAGTGGAGCTATGCAGGAAAGTTCCCTGCCACTGCAAGCTCCACACTGCCCTGGTGATCCATCCCCTGTGTGCACAGCAGCAGTGGGGGTGGCAGTGTGGGGTTGTGCCCCACACGGCTGCTGCACACAGAGGGAGTACCTCTCTGGGACCATATGGAGCTCACACCAGCAAGGAGCTTTCCTGTGTGGCAAGGTGCTATGAGTGTGGGATCAGCAGGACTGGAAGGCCCGGGGGGGGGGGAGCGAGGGCCACCAGCAGGTCCAGGGGCTGGGATGGGGAAGGGTGAGGGGCATCAGCAAGGCTGGCAGGGGGCTTTCATTTTAATAACACATTTGGGGGGTTGTATCAGAGAGACTGCATTTTTTTATCAGAGAATTTGTGAATTTGTATCAGGGAAAACCAGGATCCCTCATGTCACTATCAGGACTAGCTGGGAGTAGTTCTTTGACACAGAACATTTTGACTCTTCAGGACAGAGAGTTTTTGCATCCTCTCTCTGTTTTGTAGACATACTAATATAGGATACACCCTCCTTACCAGTATGAAACTAAATTATTAACAGAGAATCGAAACAAAAAGAGGACAAATTTTCTGAACACAAGGAAGATTCTAACATCCAGCTCTGTGCAAAATTTTTTATAAAGTTCTAATTTTAAAGATGTTACAGAGCAATTTTGGTAATGGTTTTATCATGTATCTATAAACCTTATTTTTTGGCCACATATTTTTTTTTGTCATGTTATCTCTTTCAGCATTACAGCCATCCTGTTAAATCTATTTCTCTTTAATAAAACTTACTTTTTTCAATTCCTTTCTTGTGCTAAGTTTTTTATCTTTCTTATCAAAAGTCCTGAGTATAAACATTTCCCCCATCATACTATTGCAAAGCAACTTTTGAAATATAAAAATATTCTTTTTTTAACGCAAAATAATCCATGAATCAAGACAAAAATGTATGACTTTAAGAACGAAAAATAAAATCCAATAATATTTTCTACTTAAACAAAATATGTTAACTTTCTAGGTATCAGATGTAAAATAATGTTGTATACTAGAATCTGAAACTAGATTTGCTTCCAAGTTTTTACGATTGTATGTAGTAGCTACCTTTACCATAATGGTTTTCTGCTTACAGAATATTTCAGTTGCATCATGCCTAGGGGCTTGGACCAATGTGCATGCTTTGAAGTGACCTATGGCAGTGGTTTTACATCACCAATGACAGATGGATTAGGAGGTCAAACAATAAATTACATTGCAGTAGGAAACCATTTATTTTAACAGGATAAGTTAAAAGTGTTTGCAGAACTTACTGTTATGCACTTGACTCATGAACACAAAATAGCCTGTTGTATTTTTGGTTGCTGGTGAGTTAGGTTGCTAAATAAAATATCATATTTTATTTAGCAAGCTGTATTCTGATGACATGTTCCAGTTCAGGAAAAAACAATGTTTTAAATATTTGCTGTTTCAGTAAGTAAGTAAATGTGAAATTATTCTCTTAAATTTACTTCTCTAATTTGCTGCTAAGAGTATGAGTTATATAGCCAGTGAGTTTGCACATTGACTAAAGACTTTCATACTGGCTGGCAAAAACTATACGGAGTCTTAATCTTGGCAGTGCACATTAACAGTAGGAGATGAACTTCAAATCTATGTCTTTTACAGTCAAGAAACTGTAATCATCCATTTGCAAATCTGCATGATGTGCCACCTTTAACTGCTCCATATAGCATAGTGAAGAGAATCCCATTATATTCACAAATAGGGATATATGCTCCAGGCAACTCTGCTCATTCTCTCAACCAGAAGTCCAAGGAGTTGTATGAGAAAGGTAGAAAATAGAGTGGGTAGAGTGCACTATGTGTCAGTGATTTTACAGCTAGAGGAAGAGAGCTGTTCATTGATGTCTCTTTGATGACTTTTCAAAGGATTTCATTATGGAACAAGGAAATTGGCAAGAAACATACTAGCATTTTCCAACCCCTATTATGAAACAAAATTTTCCATCTTATTTATTTTCATTCATTTCAGATAAAAGAAAATTTAAGGAAAAATATCTTTTTATCTTAACATTTTTCTTCTTACTATCCCTTTGAGTTCCATGGCAAATTAAAGGTCATGGAGCCAGATTTGTGGGGGTTTGTGGCACATAGAACTAGTGCTGTACACATTTATGTATGCTGGAAATTGTAGTCTCCCTTATGTATCCAGGTCTGTGGCACATAGAACTAGTGCTGTACACATTTCTGCATGCTGGAAACTGTAGTCTTCCTTACATATCCAGGTGGGAACTAAAAATTGCCAAGATCCAGATATCAAGTAAGTAGGAAGGGATGTTATCAGCTCCTCAGGTTGAACTAATTCCAGTTTGTATAAACAGGGTCAGGTACCCATTTTCCTAAGAAAATATCCTAATGAGAGAGTGATTTTCACTCTTGCTCTGGTACAGTGAGTATTTAAACATAATTTATAAAAATCAAGCAGCACTAATAGGAAGAACTGAGGGAGTCCTGCCTAAGACCACCCTAAAGGTCTGTAATTAGGGCATTCACCTGAGAGAGAAGAATCTACTCTGCTTGGTTTAGGACAAGGGTTTGAACCAGTGTTTAAATTTTCATATCAATGTTCTTCACCACTGCATGTGGGTAAATTGAAGTAGTTCTCCTTCAGTCACTCCAGATGTAGCTGTTCCACTAGGTATCAACTACCTTAGTTACTGACATAGAAAACAACTGTGTGTGAGAGGTCTGTTTCCTACTGTTCAGAATAGTCACCTAAGAAGTGAGAGGTATGGATTTAAATCCCTTCGGGCAGTGGAGAGAATTGAGTCTGAATCCTTTCCTTCCAATCCTTGGTGACTGCTGTAGTTGCTGAGATATGGAGTAGAAAGGGGATGATACAACTGCATCACCTCTTCCAGCAGATGTATAACTTGTCCCTTCATTATCTCTGCTTTTTGTGCTCCAAACTAAATATTTCATTTTATGTTGGATGGAATTAATTTGATGCCAAATGAAAGGATTTTTTTAAAAAATTCTATAAGAAGAGATGGAAAATGTTAAATTCATTTCAATTCTAATAACTCTCCCCTAATTTTTCTGTGTGACTGGCAAATCACAAAAAATCCATTATTCACAGTGCCAGAGCTGAATGCTCTTGCCTGGATGATCCTACATTGGGGGTATGTCTGATTATCCTGAAATGTCAGGCAGACTCTGAAACCAGTGATGATTCTTCCTTGTATTCTCTGCTCCAGCCCCCATTGAGACTAATCTGAACCTAAAGCACAGAAATTAATCAGACAGCTGCATTTTCCAGCTACTAACTCTGTGCTGTTGCTTCACTCAGAAATTCAACCTAGTATGGGGTCACAGTGGTTTATTTTCATTATGGTAGTGCCTAAAGGCCGCAATCAAGCCTCCATTTGCTAGGCACCATAAATAGAAAATTATGAAAGATAATACCAACTCCAAAAAGCTTTAAGAGAATATAAGTGAAAAAGGGGGGTACAGATGACAAATGAGGCATGAGAAAATATGCAAAGGAATAGCTACATGATCATGTTTAGTAAAATAAGAAGCAATCCTAGTATACTTCACTGTCAAGTGTGTTACAGGTTTTATTTTCCATTGAATGTTTAACCTGGTATTTGAAAGGACATAAAATATGCTTTTACAGACTTACAGGGGGATGCTTCTGAGTGAAGGAGGCCATAAAGGAGAGAGAGATTTTAAGATATTTGAGGGGGAAATCTCATGATGATGTAACTTGGTCTATTGGCAGATTGGGAGTGTGACTTACAGCTCAATCATATGATAGCATTTATACATGCACCGACTGCATCCAGATGAGCATGGCCATGTGGTATGTGGCACAGACCCATTTAAGGCACCACTTACCACACATTATGTTGTTCTCCACTCTGAAAGGGAGTAGTATGGAGAATTTTTTTGACCCTTGGATATCCAGGGGCCAAAAAATCGCAGGGTGAAAAAAAGCAGAGCTGTGCACACAGTGGCAGCATTCGCCACCAAAGCCAGAGCCTGGCCAGTCAGAGCCACACTCAGTTGCTGGCCACTGAATCAAGTGGATGAAATTAGCATGTTCCTTTTCTCAGGATAAGCATCAGAAAACATCACATGTCAATTAAAGCTATTATTCAATTGATCAAATTTTATCGAAAATTATTCATATGCTTAGTACTTAGTGACCATTTGAAACTAAAACAAAAAGAGAAAATCAGTTCATAATAAATACTAGAAATGGGTTACAATTAGATTTTTTTCTTTTATGAGAAATTCTTCAATTTCTAGTTCAGAGGTAGACAATGCCTGGCACAGGTGCCAGAGCATGGCACATGAAGTCATTTTGCTTAGCATGTACACCTCCAGTCAAATGGTAGGGAAAGGGCTGGGGCTGTGCTGCCACAACAAGGATCAGGCCCCTCACAGCTCTCCTGCCATCTGCCCTGCCCCTGGCATGCCAACATTGTACAAAGTGAGGTTGCAAGTGATTTTGGCACTCTGCCCAAAAATGTTTATGACCTGTATTCTAGTTTGTTCCATTTCAGATCAGAAGAAAAACATTTTTAAAGAAGCAAGAAAAACAAAATCTAGAAAAAGGTTAATGTTTGGCATTAAAAACTGTTATCCTGAATTCATCTAAATTTCGTATTGTAAAATGATTGTAAAATAGAAATTCTAAATAGTGCATTCCATAAAGAGCAAAATGAAAAGTTTTGACCCTATCATAATACTCTATTACAATCTATTTCTAAATGAAATCAGGTTTTGCAATTTAAATAATAATAAAAAAGATTTGTTTTAAATTTTCAGAATTTCTGGCTATCAAATAGTCACCTTATTAATTTGACAAACTAAAGACATGTATTATTACTGCTACTTGCATTATAATAGCACATAGATTAGTACTGGAAACACTCAGTAGGAAAACAAGCACTTTTTTCCCCTTAGAATCCATTACAAGATAGGAACATACGGATAGGAACATGCAAAATTAGCATCAGGTCACAAAGACCAGCTGTAACTTGGCAAACAGCCCTTGGGATTCCCAGTTTCAGTGGAATGACCAAATTAAAAGACCAGCAAATGAACAAATAAAGATATGTGCCTGTGATGTGTCTATGGAAGCTAGGGTTATGCTAACAGGGCAGAAAGTGAACAGCATAATGACTACAGGAAAACCAATCAACAGTACCCTGAATTGAAGTCATCAGGAGAAAGAGAATACAAAAAGATGGATCCCCAGGCAACAATTTGGGGGTGGGATATCAACCCCCAACCTCCAAGGCTGCTGATATCCTGTTTTAAGGTGGCACCTTGCATCCTGAGGTGGCACTTGTGAAACTAAAACTGGTAAATAAGTAGGGCCATTTAGTCACTTTTCTTGCTTTGCTTGCATTAGTCTTATCTGCTATCACCGTGTATCAATAAAATTCACTTATTATCAAGTGGAAGAGGCTGTAGTTGGTTTCATTCAGAAAGGGTGTATTCTCCTGGAACAAGGTACATCTTCCATTTTGGCCCTGGAATTACTGCTGATAAAACAAGCCTACAGACTCATTCCAGCTTGGATACACAAGAAATGGACATTTAAGCAAAGTAGATTGACCAGAGTGGCTTCAGTGAGCCTGACAGAAATGGGAAGGGGGGAGCACTTCAGGTGCACTCCAGAGCCACTTGAACTGTCTGTTTGCTGATCCAACCAGGAATGAGTGGGCAGGACTTCTTAAAACCAGGTTCCTAGGGTTCAGAGAAAGCCCTATAATGAAGGCCTAAGTGACTTGCAGAAGGTCGAAGAACAAGTCTGTGGTAGAACTAAGGACTGAACCTATATATCCTGAGGCCATTTTAGTGCCTTAACTGCAAAAAAGAAATAGAACTGAGAATTGTGGTTTACATCTTTTCTTACAAGCAAGCCTAGAGATTTTTAACAACTTTAAGCTGCTATAATTTTCTGGAATACTTTTTTAGTGGCTTAGAAAGCTTTGAGGTAAATCAGCACAGCTGTTAAAGATTCTGTGTTGTTCTTTATCTTTCATTTGGCATTAGACAGACATAACTTACATTCCCATTATAAATTTGCCGAACTACGTGGAAGTACTACAAGTGCTTGGAGAGCACTTGTAAAAGCAGATACTGTATGCACAAAATTGCTAAATAAGGGCAATGACCTTTAGTTAGCTACTGGATAAATTTTCCTTTCAAATCTTCTATAATTAATACCTCAGACATATGCAGTACCATGGCTGAGCTGAAGCAGCTTAAATCTTTCTAAATCATACTGATTTATGTTGACTTAAGCCCCAGTGACTGTTTATTAGGCATCAAATCCTGTGTTTCGATTCTAAAAAATGCTAAATGAGCAGATTTAATGAAAAGTAGGATCTTTCAGATAAGAAATGTGCAAAGCTCACCAACTTCAAACTCCACAACCTGACACCCTTAGAGGGAAACCATTGCACTAAAGGCTGGTATTATAAATTTATGAAGACATATACTGTACTGAAACGTGTACTTATTAAGAAATAATTCGAACAAACGTTATTTGAACTTTGACAAATATGATATGTATCATTAGGTGAAACATTGCTTTAATGTGCTCTTGACAGAGTTATCTGGTTACCATCTTCATTTTCATAATCACTGTAATCATAGTTTCTAGAACGTTCACAGGAAAAGAGAATCACACCAAAGCACATGCAATGTAATGACTAAACTTGTAAATGATGTTTGTCTCACCTCCTGTCTACTGTCCTCCTATATTCCTTGTAGTCATAATAATGAGGATGTAAACCTTCTGTCAATTGCTAATAGCATCAGTAAGGCCAAGGTTCAAATAAGTAACAGATTTCACAGGTCCACCCTTTCAAAATTACTCTATATAGGGGGCAGCTACATGTGTGGGTTACTGTGGAACTGACTAATTAGCTCCTCAGTAAAGCATCACTGTCTACCTGTATTTTGCTATTAGGCTGGAGCAAATGAATTAACTCAGCCACAGGATCGTACTGCCAAACACAAGTACTATTCTACAGCAGAGTTATTTACTTCACCACAACACATGTAGATGGTGACCACAGCTGGTTGGGGCACAAGGGTGCTTCAGTGGCAGGCCCCACACTGTAGCACACTCATACTCTAGCCAGACCCTCCTCAGCACATTGAGTTGGGGTGGAGCAGCTCCAGGCTGGAAGGCTGACCTCCCAGACCACTTGCCAGATGCGGCTGCACTACCCTGGCTCCGCATACTGTGTTCCGGGGTGCATGTGTAAATGCCATTCCCAGGAGCAATAAACTCCCATGTGAACTGCCTCAGAATTTATTGTGTCACATTAATAACACATGTAGATACTCACATAGAGTAGAGAATCTACAGGTGGGCAACCCAGAGTAAGAAAGGATAAATTTCCAGTTTCTTGGATCACTAATTCCTCTACCCTTTTTGGTCGAAATCTGACCCTGACTCATTTGTTAATGTGATTCCATTAACTATTTGTTCAAGTTGTTGTTCAACTGCTGATATATTAGCATTTATAGGAATCTAAGACAAATTCCAACTGAAAAAAAAAAAACATACATAGACCTATGGATAAGCAACACTGTAATTTACGGAAACATATTTGGTCAGAGGTGTTGCTGTTTTTTTTTTAATTGTTTGTCCTAGAAACAGAAAGTTCTATCCAAGGTTTCTACCTAAGTAGAGTTGAATGAAAAAACTCTCAGTGACTGGTAAAGACACCTAACAGGCAGGCTCACAAAGGAGGAGGCTCACAAAGCATGTGCATAAACTTTTAAGAAGGCTGGAGGAGCTTATAGTAGGAAATAAAGCTCTGTAATCCCCTAAATAAGTGAAGAATGGCTAGACTGTAAGGGAAAGGATCATAACACAAACTGGTAATGTGGTCTTTTAGAAGATGTAGCCACTCAGCTTCCACTTATGATAAGACATCTTGAAGACTGACCAATTACTTTTATTGAGGGTGGGCGGGGTTCCTTTTAACCATGGAACTGTGTAAAATGAGTGTTCAGCATCTCTAAAAAAATCAGAATTGTTTTTAAGGTTTTAAATACAAACTGAGATACCCATTTTAACACATGCTTGTTTGAAAATTCTGGTTCCAATATTTATAAAAAAAACCTTTGTGATTTTGAGTGAAACTCACCATACAGTAATATTTCAGTGTGGAATTGTAACTGTTTTTCAAATCTGCACACACTCAAGACAGACATTTCAAGTTGTGTATTTCCATTTATCAGCTGAATGATCCCTAATAAAATTATACTGAGTTCAAAGGAAAGAGAGTCAGTGGGTTTACACCAAAGCTGAATTTGGCCAGTAAGTTTGTTTTATATATTGTAGGAACTACTTTTGTCCAACATAAGTTACTGATCTCAGTACATAGGTAACTTAGTGAAACAGTTGTCTTGTATTTTATACAGAAAGGCAGATTAGAAGATGTAATTTATTTTATGGACACAATTTGGAAATATCAAAAGGCCAACATTCTTTTTTCCTCCTAATCTCAATATCCTACATCTAGAAGACAGGTTTATCAGTAGAGCTACTCTAAATATAATTAAATGAATTAGGGGAGGAAAAAAGACAATTTTGGGAAATGCAGGAAAGAAATAGACACACTTTTTAAAACCTATTCTACTAGCCAGTCATTTGTATTTTATATATTTCCTTTCAAAAAAAAGAAAGAAAGAAAAAGGAGTACCAGTAATAACAATGCATACTGTGTTTTGTACACTAGTAGTTGGTATATCCACTTCATTATTTAGAAAAATTAATTCAATCCATTTTCAAGTTTTACCAGCAAAAAGACGTTTACATTTCTTGCTGTGGGCTACATTCTTGTTCTGTTTTATGTAATGTATGCTAAAATGTTAAAATGACAGCTAAAACTCAAAGGGGTGTATATTAATTTTTAGATAAAATGGAAAGCCTTAATTCATTTATTTTGCAGATTTTCCAGACTAAATTAAAGTACAAGCTGACATAAATAAAAAATCTCCTATCCAGCCTCCTACTGTTCCTGGATTTACTGTGAATAAAAACAGAAGAGCAATTGGCTTCCCCTCCTCTTTTGTTGTTGTTGTTGTTTTTAAATAACATTGTGATACTTTGCAATACTAAAGATATTTAAGGGTAACCGTTTGCTTTATGTTCAAAACCTCTAGAACTCTCTATAATTAGTCTCCTTTGGACTCATTTATGATTGAAGTCACAGCCTTTGGTTTGGACCAGAGTAGATACTATTGCACATTTTTGGGGGGAGTAATAGCCGGAACAAACTGCTACACCAGTTAGAATCTTATAACTCATATCTATGTGCATGGAATGAGACCTACACACGTGGTAAGGCAGTATTTTTGTTTTTTCTCTCTCCTTCCTAGATAAGCATCATGTTTTTCACAGCTAGCCATAAACAGTCCAGTCTTTTCATTTATGTACAATTATGATAAATGTTTTATTTATGCTTATGTTCCACAAAATCTTTTTTTATTTTATTTTTCTTTATTTGTTTTGTTTATTTGTAATACTCTTATTAAAGGAACCACGTACTTCTTTCTCCTCTTTAACTTTTTGGACTCCTTGTTCCTATCAATCTTCACTCATAAATTATTGAGCCAGGTTGGGGTCAGTGCTGGGGCCAGGTCATACCTCCTTTCCCCCTACCTCTGTCCCCACAAGGCCAGATTGGGGCCAGGCCATGCTCCCTTCCCCCATGTAGCCAGATGGAGCTATGCCCTAGACACTAGATCAGGACCAGCAGCTGGCTGGATCCACTCTGTGGAGAGACTGGGCACCATGCATGCAGCCTTCCAGGCAAAAAAAAAAAAAGGCTTAACACCACTGATCCAGGGCATTTAACTAGTTTTTTGTTCAAGTTCTCAATGAACATTTCTCTGTGACAATGCTGAGTGAGTATATAGAGTCTCCACATGAAAAGAAAAATGGTGATATTCAGAAGGATCAATAGAAATATCAGATCTCATCAGAATGCTTTCTGTGGCCAGATTGGGAAAAATTGTTCTTCTTTCTGCACCCAGAGATCTGAACTTGGAAAAGAACATATGGACTGGCAATTGCAGGAGTTGAGTGGGAGTTGAACAGAAAACTGATCCACTCCAAGAGAATAAGAAGAAAGGTTCAAGTGAGCAATACAGCTAAATTTTTAAAGCGGTAGGGGCTGAAGGAAGAGACCCTGGGAAGTGTATCAAATCTGAGGTTTGAATTAGGATGGGATGTAGAGGAACGGATGAATACTCCTCCACTTTGAGGAGTAAGGCTCAGGGGAAGGGAAATGAGATGCAAACTCTAGCTAAGCTGGCAACTGAATGAGGAGGAGGGTGGACAAACTAAGCATTATTCTTGCTGATGAAATTAGGAGACAATTTCAGCAACAGGCAAAAGTGCAGTCCTGAGGCTGAACTCCAGTTTGAATGTGGTTTCTCTTGGTGTTCTAAGTAGATGACTACGGGGGAAGGGAGAGATTTGGTCTTTCAGCTTCAGGCAAGTGCTTAAAAAACAATTGTCCAATCAAGCCAAAACAGGCTGTGGAGCAAAGTCTAAACCCTAACAAACATATCACAGTATGCCCTGAAGATTTTAAAAGAATGGATAGGCTTCAGTTAGTTCAAAAGCAATTTATTTTGCTAGAAAGGCAAGCAATAGCTTAATCTGCCAGGCATCCCAGCTTAGTCTTTGTACGAAAATAAGCTACAGTGTAGCTATTGGTGAAAAAACACAAGTAGGAATTTAATCTGGAGATGACTCCTAATATTTTGTTGTTTGTGATTTCAAATGTGGTTCCTACTTCCAGGATCAAGCCTTTTAATTTTCCTATTACACTTAAATTATCCTGTTCCTATTTTTAACATACTTGTTATAATAATAAGGAACACAAAACTGACTCATTTAAAATGATATTTAACAAATATTGCTTTTATCACATTACCTTGTGAGTGAACACAAACAACCAGTCTCAGTTTAGGATAATACTGAAGTCCACAGGCCAGGCCAGTGCTGAGACAACATATGAATCAGAAAATCAACTAAGGTATATGAGAAGTTTAAACATAACATGCACAATAAATATGATATCCATGTCAGATTGATAAACTGTTTTGTGTATCATGTAGAAAGCAAGAGAAACCTCCCTGACAATGGGAGTCATCTTGCAAATGGCTCTAAGACCCTTAGAATTAATAGCCAGCTTCATACATGATGTTTTCTGCCTTCCCCATCACTGCCCTACCACAAGGGAATCAATACTTGTGGAGATTTGGCTGTCAGTGCAATGAAGGGGAAGCTAGAATACGGTGTCAGAAGTATGTCAGAGTGACAATAGGATAGCCTAAGGGGAAGGATGTATGAGGAGGATACAGGATATGGGAAGGTTTGGGGATCAGACTAAAAGAATGGAGTTTGAAGGTAAAATTGTATTTAATTGTGTGAAAAGTCAACACAAGTCAGAGTTTCAAGACAGAAATAGAACAAAGAATAGAAAGAAACCGAGGAAAGTTTGGATTAGATGCAAAGGAAAATGGGAGGGTTTAGCCATCTCATGTTCATTGAATCAGTCTACTAATCAGAGTAGTCAGTCCAAAACCTTAAGAGGTTTCAAAAACTTGATGAGTTTCTGAAAGGGGTTATATGATGTGCTGTTTTTGATGCCAGGGGACAAGAACTGATGAACTACCAAATGCCTTTCAGCTTTTGTTTTATGGAAAGCTCAGCATATACCACATAAAAAAATCAACTATTTGAATTATTATTGCAGTCCAGTGCACATTCTTACTGATGTTATTTTCAATGACTTGGCAACATCTCCTATATTTTTAGCTTCAATATGTCCTAGTGCAAACCAACCAGAATAACCCATCCAACATTTCTCTTTGAGGCTTCCTCAAATTGATTCGCATCAGGAAATGGTTTTCCTAAGGATGACATATCACAAGTGATGAATAGGGATTCTGGTTTGCACTGATAAAAAAAAATCTCTGATATTGGAATAAAAATAGTAACCCAAAATCCACATTTTTCCATGCTTAAAATGAAACACCACAAACATATATAAAGTTTTGACTTTACAACACTTAATCTGACATGATGCCATGCCAGCAAGCAGGTTTGCTGTGTCACCCATCTTGCTGGAGAACATCTGTCCAAACTTCCTTGGACACTTTCTTTAAGAAAGCAGACAAGACTCCAGAAAAACCTACAGCCAAGACTCCTGAGAAGACTCCAGCCAAGAACCCTTCAATAAGTCCAGCAAAGTCACCTCAAAGGGGTCCTTCCAAATCAATATGATTGCTGTTTACAAAATAAATGCATTAATGTAGCTATATTACTCATCCATAATTGATTAAGTACAAAATTCTGGGTTATTTTTGGTGAAAATAGAGTATTGGGCCTCGGTTCAGGAACGAATCCCCCATTTATAACATTGTTTCCTATGGGAAAATCAGTTCCGAGTTACGTTTCAACTTAAGACGCAGTTTTCAGGAACTAATTATGTCGTAAGTCCGAGGACTGTCTGTGTGTGTATATGTGTGTGTGTGTGTGTATGTGTGTGTCTATACACACACACATGAATACACACTAGGACTGTGCAATGCTTCAGTCCCTGATTTGATTTGGTGGAAATTTGGCCCAATTTGGTGGTCAAATCTCCAAATCCAGATTGAATAAAGGACCCTTTAATCTCTCTGAATCTAACTGGAACCCTTCGAATTGGTTTCGAGAGATTCAGAAAGATTCAGAGATTGAGACATAGACATAGCTTTAAATGTTTTTTCTACATAACTCTAGGTAGCAGGCAGCTCATGAATGCTGCAATGCTGGGGTACATGGAGTGTCTCACAGGAGTGGGGGGGGGTCCCCAACACACTCAGTAGTAGACATGGAAGTGGACCAGAAGCACTCCCGGTCGACTCTCAGGTCCACCAGTAAGTGCACTGCCCCCCACCCCCCCATGCTTTCCCTGGCTAGGTGACTGGTGCCTCCTGGGTCTGGCGAGGGAGGCACCCAGGGTTCTCCTGTGGCTGATCGCTGAGTGGGTGAGGGCAGGGGGGCCTCCAGCATGCTCCCTGGCAGACCCAGAAGTGGACTGGAAGTACTTCCGGTCCACTTCCGGGTTCACTGCCAAGCATGTGGAGGACCCCCCCACACACTCCTGTGGGATGCTCCATGCACCCCAGGATCACAGTGATCACGAGCTGCTCCTGCTACCTCAAGGTATGTAAAAAAAAAAATTTAAGCTGTGTCTATGTCCAAATCACTGATTCTCTAAATCAGCATCGAATCTTCAAATTTGGATTTGTCTGAATCGAATCAGGGACAGTGATGTGAATCAATGAATCGAATCACTGTCCCTGTTTTGGGCCAAATCTGAATCAAATAGGGCCTGCTTCGTACACCCCTAATACACACACACACACACATATATGTGTGTCTGTATTTTATTTTAATCACACAAAAAAATAGTGCTGAAAGCATGTTTTTTAATTGTTTTGCAACAGTAGGTGTACCTTTCTGATGAAACTCTGAAGTTACCTGCTGAGTATAAACACCTCTTATGGATAACTAACAACTATATTATTCCCATTATGTCATGCCCTGCCTAGGCATGATCCATTAGCCAGGGGTAAGCTAATATTCCTTTTAGCAACCTATACCAAGCTTCTGTGTAAGTAGAAACATAAACAAACGGGAATGCAAGCAGATAGTACTGTCCCTGCTGAAAAGTAGGAGAACTAACCATCTTTTCAGCAGGTACTGCACACTGATTTGAGTCTCCCTAAACACTTACATATTCCAACTTTAAATTCTTTGATGCTTATAGCTTCAGCTTATTCTCATAGCAGCTTATCACATTATCCCATCTCCCAATAGCCTTTTAAATTAGAATTATATTCTTTGTACCCAGTTTAAAACTTCTCTTAACATTAGCTCATGTATATGAATCTTATTATTGTATAATTAAAAATAATGAACTCCTAATTTTTTATTTGTCTACGCCTGTTTTTTTTATTTTTGGGGTTTTTTACTTTGTACCTTTCTGCAGTGAATCAAGCCAGAACCTATTTTGCTTTTGTGAGAATGGATCTTACTCCTTCATTTTCAGCCATGTTGCCAAGTGAAATAATTTGTACTTAATTGTCTTCCTGCTGAACATTTACATTATTATGGAAATTAAACAGTAATAGAAAAAGTCAAAAAGTGAGTAAAGTCAGTGGTTGTTCTTATTTTTGTATTACAATAATATTTAGAAACTATAGCAGCAATTAAGGCCCATTGTACTGTACATGCATAGCTATGTAAAGCAGAGAGAACTATATATGTATGTATTAAGAGGATGTCTTGGCTATGAAGAGTTTACAGTGTCAATAGAATAGACTAGCACAGGGAGAAAAAGGGAGTATTATCTCTAGTTTAAAAAGGGAATCTAAATGCAAAGAGACTAAGACTGTATAAGACGTGCTTAAATTACATAGACTGATAAATCACACATGAGAGTAGGAGAAAAATGTTCTAAATGATGTGGTATCACAGGAGGTCTGCATCAGGTGCAACTAATGTTTTTCACTTGATACATTATGGGAATGAAAAAAAATTCCCTGTTAAAAATGGACATTTCTGGAGAAAACAGCTACTTTTTCAGGATATTTTTGTGTGGGTGGGGGAGGTGTTTAGCAAACGAATGAAACCTAATCATTCGTAAAGAAAAAAATCATTTTTATAGTTTATTTTTTAAATACAAACAAGCATTTTTGACTGGCTCTTTTGTGTGTACAGAACTCATATATTTCAAGTTAGTGCCTTAAAGAAAATGTGATTGAACTTCCTCATGATCATAGTGGGTCTGTACATGCTACTATGGCCAAGCAATAAACTCCAGCACATATCGCACCAGAGTTTATTGCTCCCAGGTACTGCGTTTACACATCCACCCAGAAGTGCAGCATGTTAAGCTCAGGAAGAGCAGCTCCCCCTGGCAGAGGATCCAGCAAATCAGTCTATCAGCCTGAAGCTGCTCCGACCAGGCTTAACATGCCACCAAGAGGCTGGCTGGGGCATGAGGCTGCTCCAGTATAGGGTTAGCCAGAAGGAAGTCTCTGCACTGAAGCAACTTTATGCCCAAGCCAGCCCCATCAACATTTACTCGTGTGCAGCTGCTCAGTAAAGAACTCCACCATTGGATAGTACTGCTTTTAACAAGTATTATCCATGGCAGAGTTAATCAATCTACTCTGTCATAACAGCACCACATGTGCAGACTGTGATGTTTTACTGTGGAGCTAATTAGGCAACTCCACAGTAAATGTCTCATGTAGACACACCCACCATGTCTTAACAGTAGAGCATGCAAACACCAATTTCTAATGGATACCTTCAAATACAGATGTTTCATTTCCCTCCAAGTAATTGCTACTTCTCTACCTGTCAAGGCTTCACAGTCTATGAGAGATATTAACTACTATTTCTTATTGTGTGATGATTTCAGAATTACATCCTTTTGGCATGTCTTAGCATGCCTTCATTGAGCAAGTTCTGGCAGCTCTACAAGTGACCTTCCACTAGTAAATAAGAAACCTTATTTCAGGTGAATTAAATACATTTACAACCAGAGAAGCTTATTTTTTTTATAAATATATAACTCTAAATCACATACCTGGATGCCACTATCACATTCCCCATCATATTCCCTGAATCTCCTTGGAGTCCTTGGAGCATTCTGTGTCTGTTTAAAGTTAATCACTTTGTTAATGAAATCCTATTCTATGATTTATGATTTATCAATACACAATAAGAAGAAAGTGAAAAGATTTGGCAGCAGAAACGTAGAAAAAAACAGTGGTAAGGTGGAACGTAAGATAAGGACAAGCTTCATGATAGAATCTAAAGATGCTTTATCATGCAAGACATTTTGATTTTGGAAGTTGTAAAAGATTAGGATTAGGTGGTTTAAATGGCCATTGCTTAATTTAAACTCAGGATCTCTTCAATAATAGATATAGCATAAGCTTATTTGTCAAGTGCAAATGGAAACTGAATTCAAATCTAAACTTACAAAGCCTGGGACAGGATAGAATTCAGATTTTGTTTGTAATTTAGCACAAATCATGAGATTAAAAGAAATTTTTAAAATAACTTTAAAATGTTCACAGTTGTTTTGGTTGAACTGGATTTTTCAAGGAACAGTAGGCAATCAAACACTGAAAAAGAAAACAGAAGTAGAGAAGAGAGAGATAAAGAAAAAGAGAAAGAAAGGGAAAAAAGAGAGTACAAGAAAATGGGACAAAATTCCTTGTGAGGAACTACTTCAGAAAAAAGAACAGAAACAGTATTTCACCCTGCAGGCAATGCCACAGACAGACAAACTACGGTTTTTGGCTGTTTACAACACTAGACAGCTTAGACGGGCAGTCTGAAATTTAAATCCAGTCTAGGTTTCTATATTATCGGAGACCTAAGACCCAATACACTGTGCAGGATAGGGTGAGAAGATATGACAGGTTATATCTTCCTGGAGACTCACATTTCACTCATTGGTGCAAAGAATAAAATTACTTGTCTTTATTTTTGGAGGACACTGCTTAAAATAATATTCTTTGGCAGTGAAAAAGGAAAAAGCCGAGCTTCCTATGGGACGCTTTCTTTTTACTAGTTCATTAGTGTGACAGAGCTATACTGCATTCCAGCCAGCTATGCAGTATAACAGCTCAGTACTGTCACACTGATGAAGTAAAAACCATGCTGTGCCAGTTGGAGAAGAAACAAAGAATAAAGCAACAAATCTGATTTATTTTACAACAGAATCTATTTGTACATGTGTGTCTATTTCCATATATTTCTAAAGGAGAATTAAAATTGTCTGAGCAAATCTATGCATAATGAAAGCTGTGATAAGAGTGAACTGAAAATGGTGCATTTTGTTTGGGTGGTAAGTGATGTAAGTTAAAACCATGAGGTGTAATGTCTCTGTCATCAACAAATCCTGCATTAATTTCATGTGCTAGAGGGTTGGTAAGAGATACTGATGGGCATTCTCCAATAGAACAACACTGAAACATTATTTTTCCATAAAGTATTTTACTTTCAAAATAATGAACCTTGGATATAGGGCTTTAAGATGCAGGCAGTCCTCAACTTATGACTGTTAGAGTTATGGCAAACAGCACTTATGACCTTTGTAAAGTATGACACTGTTTCAAGGTTTTTCAGCTTTATGATGCAGGACACAGCTGCCTCCAGCTGGTAAGTCTGTTTTGGTGGGATGTGTGTGTGTGGGGGGGGAATCAATGCCCACACAGCAAGGAAAGGATTTGGGCTGGGGCTGGGACAGGGACTGCCCAGTGGGTGATGGGGCATGGGGAATGGGTGGGGCAGCTCCTGCTACTGTGCACCGCTGGTCTGGGAGGGAATGGGAGGGAGCTTGTGCCCCCAGATCTGAACAGGGCAGGTGGGGCCAGAGCTGAACCAGGCTTCACTCTGGGCCGGCAGTGGAAGGCACTGGGAGAAGGGTCTATGTCTTCCTGCCACTCACCCAGCCACGGCAAGGTGAGGCAGAGCCACTGTGCTGCCTCTGGACAAGTGGCACACAGCAGTTGGACCTGCCCCAGCCTCCCCATGCCTCCCATCCGCAGCCTGCTCTGTGCTGGCTTGAGTGAGTGACAGGAGGGCACAGCCCCTGCTCCCAGTGCCTTCCATTGCCAAATCCAGAGCACAGCCCAGTGTAGCCTGCCAGCTAGCCCAACACTGGAGCATCATCATGCCCCAGCCAGCCCCTCTGCAACACACTAAGCTGAGTCAGAGTAGCCCCAAAGCAGCTGCTCTGCTTCAGCTCAACTTGCTGCAAACTTAAGCACATGTTCAAATGACATGTCCAGGAGCAATACATTGTGGTGCAACATTAATTACATGTGTAGATTCACCCCTTGAGAAGCAATATTGCCTTATGGACCAATGTTACTTGATGTGGGCAACATGTAAGTCATTTCTGTAATAACTGAAATGTTTACCTATTGGGGTGTGGTCAAGCAAGATTCACATATGCTTACCTATATGTACACCAGAGTCCTGGGGCACCATTGTCTCAGAGCATAATTTTACAATAGTATTTCATCTTTACTTTAGTTCCATGTCATATGTTTATAATATGCACTCCTACTGACCTTGTCATGTCACATAATACAGTAGTTAACATAATTTCTAAAACAACTTGATTGAAACATCTTATCTTCTTTTTATCCAAAACAATGTCTCCCATTTGTACTGAGATTTTAAAAAAATAATTTTGATATATGCCTGTGAGTTTATTGGCACATACTCCACACTGCACAAACAGGTACCATTACATTGTATCCACTGGGCAGTAAGAAAGGAATAAGTGCAGTGCACTTTACTGCAGACTAGGATAGTTTTTTGAAGTAGACTTGCGCAAAACATCCAAACTCCATTGCAATACAAATATACAGCAACGGAAATATTTTGACTGGAAAAGATAATAAGATGTTTCAACTAGTAACAGCTGCCCATGAAAAAATGTTCTTGGTTTATGGAGGTTTTTTCCCAAAATATTATCAATTACAGTAAGATTATTTAATAACAAGTAAGAACAATAGTGAATATAAGGCATGTGGGAGGAAAAAGAGGGAACAAATCAAGTAAATGGCTCTATGTCTAGTTGGCAGCAAGTGGAATGCCCCAAGGGTTGGTACTGGGGATGTGGTGTTTTTTTTTTCCCCCTGTGTATTCATAAATGATCTAGAAGATGGTATGGAATGCAACCTCAGCAAGTTTGAAGGTAACACCAAGCTGGGATAAGTAGAAGACATGCTGGAGAGTAGGCTAGAATTCAGAGAGTCCTACAGAAGTTGAAGGTTTGGACCAAAAGAAATCCCATAAAGTTCAATAGGAATAAGTGTAAAGTCCTGCACCTTGGATGGAACAATTCCATGCACTAGCACAAGGCTGGGGACTGACTGGTTAGGCAGCAGCTCTGCAGAAAAAGATCTCGGCATTACAGTAGACAATAAGCTGAATGTGAGTCAACAGTGTGCCTTTATTGCCAACAATAAGCATACTGGGCTGTATTAATAGGAGTGTTGCTAGCGAATCAAGGGAAGTGATTCTTCCCCTTTAGTCAGCACTGGTGAAGCCACATCTGGGGTCCTGTGCCCAGTTTGGAGCACCTGGCTATAGAATGGATAAGTACAAATTGGAGGCTGTCCACCAGAGAGCAATGGAAATGGTTAGAGAGCTGAGGCACATGACTTCTGAGGAAATTCTGAGGGAATTGGGCTTATTCAGTCTGGAGAGGAGAAGACTGAGATAGGATTTGATAACAGCCTTCAAATACCTGAAGCATAGACATAGACATAGACAGTAGAGCTGGAAGGGACCTTGGAAGATAATCGAGTCCAGCCCCTCACCCGAAGGGCAAGAAGTCAACTGGGGACATAGGATCCCAGCAAGATAAGCATCCAATTTACTCTTGAAGGTGTTCAATGTAGGTGCTTGAACCACCTCCAATGGCAGGCTGTTCCAGACCTTGGGGGCTCGGACAGTAAAGAAAGTCTTCCTTAAGTCCAGCCTGAAATGGTCTTGCAGTAGTTTATGACTGTTCGACCTTGTCATCCGTTGGGGCTCTCTGGTGAACAAACATTCCCCCAGATCCTGGTGGTCACACCTGATAAACTTATAGGTGGCCATCAGATCACCCCTGAGCCTACGCTTTTCCTGGCTAAAGAGCCCCATGGCTCTCAGCCTGTCGTCATATGGTCTGTTTTCCTGCCCTCTTATCATGTGCATGGCTCTTCTCTGGACTCTCTCAAGCTTGTCCACATCCCTTTTGAATTGTGGAGCCCAAAACTGGACGCAGTACTCCAGCTGCTCCCTCACCAAGGCCGAGTACAAGGGGAGAATGACATCCTGGGATTTGCTTGAGAAGCATCTATGGATGCAAGCCAGTGTTTTGCTCACTTTTCTATCTGCAGCATCACATTTAAGTCTCATGTTCATCTTGTGGTCAATGATGACCCCCAAGTCTCTTTCTTTTGTAGTGTTAGCCAGCGTAGCACTGCCAAGCATATAAGGATGCTGCAGGTTTTTCTTCCCAAGGTGGAGAAGCTTCCATTTTTCAGCATTAAATACCATCAGGTTCTCATCTGCCCATTTGCTAAGCCTGTCCAGGTCAGCCTGGATCACCAACCTGTCTTCAGGTGTGGATGCTTTGCCCCAGAGTTTGGTGTCATTGGCGAACTTGGCCAGTCCGCTTCTGACTCCAATGTCCACATTATTAATGAAGATGTTGAACAATATGGGTCCAAGGACAGAGCCTTGGGGGGCCCCACTGGTCACAGGACACCATGATGATTGACTTCCATCATTTACCACCCTCTGGGTCTGACCACGGAGCCAATTTCCCAGCCAGCAGATCATGGTGGAGCCAAGGCCACAATTGGCCAGTTTCACCAAGTGGTTATCATGGGATACCAGATCGAAGGCTTTTTTGAAGTTAAGATTTTTGACATTAATCTCTTCTCCCTTGTCCAGGTGATAGGTCACTTGGTCATAGAAGGAAATGAGATTTGTCAAGCAAGACCTACCCACAGCAAACCCATGCTGGCTATCCCTCAGGATGTTGGCGTCTGCCAATCCATTAAGAATGGCCTCTTTAATAAACTTCTAAGACCTTCCCCGGGATAGAAGTCAGGCTGATGAGCCTATATTTAGCAGGATCCACTTTCCTCACTTTCTTGAAGATAGGCACCACATTGGCCTTCTTCCAGTCTTTGGGCACTGCACCTGGGGTGCAGATTGTCAGAGCCGGCTGACTTGAAGGTATCCAGCTTCTTAAGGTGTTCCTTCACAAGGTCAGCATTAATGGAGGGCAGGGGATCTCCCTCACTTGGACCTCCTTGTCCTGTGGTGGGCATGGGCGTCCCACGGGACTGATGAAAGACCAATGCAAAGTACCCTTTTAATAAGTTGGCTTTTTCCTAGGTGTCAGTTGTCAGCTGTCCCATTTGGTTCAGCAGGGGTCCAGTGTTGCCCTTGCTTTTCCTCTGGCTCCCCACATATCTGAAAAAGGACTTTTTATTGTCCTTGATGCTTGAAGCTAGTTGGATTTCAGTTGCAGCTGTGGCTTTTCTGGTTTGCTCCCTGCAGGAAGATTACAAAAAGGATGGAGCTGAACTGTTTTCAGTGCCCATAGATGACAGAGCAAGGATAAATGTTCTCAAATTGCAGCAAGGGAGTTTTAGATTACAAATTAGGAAAAAAAATCCTTTCTTACTAGGAGGACAGTAAACCACTGGAACAGGCCAGCCAGAGAGATTATAGAATGTCTATCCTTGGTGGGTTTTTGGACAGGGGTAGACAGAGCGTTTTAGTTGGGGATGGTCCTGCTTTGAGTGTGGGGTTGACAGGATGACCTCCTGAGGTCCATTTGAACCTTAATTTTCTGTGATTCTAGTATTACAATTGTTTCAGTTATTAAAAACCTGTTATGCTGAGGTTTATTCTTTTGTGGTATTGCAATGTTACCCTTGTCCATTATGAGAGCTTGTTAGAGAATGTATTTTATTCCTTCCCTCTTCTTGCAACTTTTAACAAGAAACTTTTAAAAAAAATATTTCAGTGTGAGGTACAGGAATTTTAACCTTTCTCCTGGAAACAATGGAATCAACTGAAGTATATAATTTATTTTACTGTGTGTTGGTGGTAGCCATAAACTGTAACCACAGACTGCTTTTGCATGCACCCAAAAATTAAATTGCAAATGAGATAGTCAAAAAAAAATTATAATCAGTTTACATGTACAAATAATGTGTTTTTCCCACATACTCCCATTAGCAACAAAAAGTTGCAGACATAAGAAACCTCCAAACAGTATTTATTGGAAATGGGGTCCATTATTACTATGGTCTAAATAAACAAAGCATACATTTGGCTCCCAGATTTTTACCACTAGCAGAAAATGTTTTTTATAGTTCACAAATGCTGTATTAAAATTATAGTGCAATTACAAATGTCTGCATATTTCCTTAGAGAACGTTGGTCACCAAAACTATAATTTTAAGTAATAAATTTACAAGCCACAAAGTCTTTACAAAATTATAACCCAACTCACATCTTTTTGTCATACTAATCAAAAAAATTTTATAGTAATACATAAACCATGACTTGTCATATAAGTTGCAACACTTGAATTAGCTTTTAACATATTGTTTTCTTTTAAAATGTCCCTTAAATATTCATGGAAGTGGAAGTAGAGCAGACTAATTACGCTTCTTAGATAAAAGCACATTGGCTCATTAATCTTATTTTTTTCAGTTCTACATAAATATCAACTATGATGAATAAAAATGTAATTTTTACATTAGATAGACAAAGTATAAGACCCTAAAGAAATGCAAATGTTATTGAAACATTATAGTTATTATGGTTATTCTCTTCATGTGAAATATTAAGAAAAAATGAAATTAGACACCAGATTTATTCTCTTTTTATTCTTGAACTTTATCTGCAATTAATTCTTTGAGTTAGCACTTTTCACAGTATTAGCTATTGCTTTGGGATATATTTTGTTATGCTCTCCAGCAAACATTGATAATGGATGCAACTATCCAATATTAATTAAGAACCTCTTAGAACACACAAGCTGTGTTTTACTTTCTTTCTGGTTCCCCTTTGATTTAAGAATTGCTTAGAAAGTTATGTTTTTTAAATTCAGCAATCCACATAAATTAAGTATTTCCTTCCTTCTTTTCTTCCACTTTGGATGCCTAAGACTGGGCTCACTGGGAGCTGTGTGGGGTGACCCTGAGCATAAGACTCCCCAGCTTCCTATTTCTTTTCTTTTCTGACTTCCACCTGTCTAAAGGTCTCTTGCTTTTGTCTGCTTCCCTTTCTGATTTGTTTCTTGCATTTTTGCAGTGTTCTTTCTTCTTTTTCTCTGTTTTCTGTCCCCTCCCCCTTCTACTTCTGGTTTTTTCATCTGCGAGTTTGTCTACTTCACAGCTTCTTTCTTACTGTTTCTCTTTCTTTCTTTTTGCTTGTCTGCAGCAGGGAGTTATCTTATTTAATCTTTTGCCTTTCAAGGGGTGCTCTTATTTCTCCCCATCTTTTTTCTTTTTCTTTTTTATTCATCCCCCCAACCATCACAGAATCCTTTCTCTTTTTTACTCCTTCTTTCTCTTCAACAGGCACTAACACCCCTCCCTTTTTGTTTTTTTATGGTCACATTTCCAACCACTTATCTCTGTAGTTTATATATACATTTTTTTTGTTGTTTCCTTTGTTTTAGCTTTTGGGATTAACCCTGTCCTAGCAGAAATGGCCACTCCTACACCCAACGACTGGCATGGGGATACCTTTCAAGACCTCCCTCTTAGCCATGGCTTGAGGGTTCATATCTCTTTTATGTCAGGGTCGAGGTCTACACAGATGCCCTAGCTGGTCTCCTGGGATGGCATAATGTATACTACGTGGTCCCAGTGATTTACCTGAGTGCTCCCACCCTTGTCACCAGGATGTGTGTGCCGGTCATGGACATCACAGGTGTACACTATCTTGTCATGTGTATAAACACCCAGGCAGTGAGGGTGGTGATTACCAATGTTCCCCCATACCTGTCTAACCAGGAGCTGGCCACTGGGGTTCCTATGATTTCCTTTCACTGACTGACAATCGGAAGCAAAGACATGGAGCTGAAGCATGTCCTGTCCTTTTGAACAGGGAGCACACCAAGTCTCTGCCTTGCTCCTTGAACCTCAAGCTCGAGGGCCAGAGGTTTGTGATTTTTTTTTCCCTGGGCGAGACCACATGTTTCCAGTGTGGTAGCTCTTCACACCTAGCAGCTCAGTGCCTACAGGGGAAAGAGGCCGGAGAGCTTCTTTCATGCCTTCCTTGACTGTCCCTGTCTGCAGCCACTCTTTGTCACACTTGAGCTACTGCTGTGGCTGCTGGGCAGGAGCCTCTCAGAGAACACCTATGAGTACTCATACCCATACCAGGTGGCAGAACAGGGCACCATCTGCCTGACCAACTTTCTACTGGGTCAGGCCAAGAGGTCCATCCTCAACAGCCACCGCAGCCAGCTTGCAGGGATCAGCTCAGATGATGCCCTGCAGCTTTTTGGTCTCTTGGTGTGGGCGAGCCTTTTGCTCGAATTTGAGCACTCTGTGCTCTGGCAGGCAGTGCCCAACTTTGAGGCATGCTGGGCCCTTGAGGGAGTGCTGTGCCACATGGAGGACAGCCATCTTCAATATACACTCTGATGTCATGACCGGTCTGGGCTACCAGGCAGGCTTGGTGTTGGACTGTGACTTCCAGCTAGTACCACACCCTTGGGCCCTCACCAGGCTGCTTTTTGCTTTTTGCTTTGTGTGGGAAGTTGAAGGTTTCGTTATGTGTATGATTGGATGGAGCAGGGTACAAATTGTTTATCTATAGTTACGACCATGTGGCCGGCACTCCAACCACATAATTAGCATGTAAGATACAACATGAAATGTAGTGAAGGTGTCTGTTATGGTGTGATGTGTTGAATGCAAATGGCATGGTGTTTTTGGTTTGATAGTAATTTGTTTGGTTTTTTTTGCTTTGTAAATGGCCACCCTTTTTGTATCCCTGAACCCCTGAATAAAGTAATTAAAAGTCAAAGTCCTTTCTTCCTTCCTTCCTGGACTGGGCTGGTTCGGTGTCGAACTGTGACTTCCAGATCAGGCTGCTTTTTTGCTTTCTTTTTGTGTGGAAGTTGAAGGTTTTGTTACGTGTATGATGGGATGGAGCAGGGTCTGAATTGTTTATGGCTGTGTGGCTGGCACGCCAACCACATAATTAGCATGTAAGACATGACGTGAAATGCAGCAAAGGTGTCTGTCACAGTGTGATGTGTTGGTTGGTTTGGTTTGGTTTGGTTTGGTTTGGTAGTAAGTTGTTTGTGTTTTCGCTTTGTAAGCAGCCACCATTGTTGTATACCTGAACCCCTGAGTAAAGTAATTAAAAAATCAAAAGTCCTTCCTTCCTCCCTCTGTTACCTAGTCTAACACCTATAGAAGCCAGTAACACACTGTACTCTAACTCTCTGTTTTGTTCTTCTATATATAAGACAGAATCCTGTTTAACTTTACAGCATAAATGGCACCTATACAATCAAGGACCTCCAGTGTTTGACATTTTTTCACAGTTTTGGAATCTATTTAGCCTTATGCTCATGTTGGTGGTTGGAAACACCCTTCTATGGGGGACAAGGAGAGCCATCTGCCGACCTGACCTGCTGTCTCAGGAAGTCTGCTGCTTGCCCAGAGCCTGTATCTGAGATGTCACAAAGGGATTACAGAGGTAATCCCTGATTCGTACCCCTTGCTGCTTATCTATGTGGGCACCAATGATACTGCTGGAGGAGAACCTAAGTGGATCAAAAGTGAACTACTGGGCTCTGGATGCAAAGTTGAAGGGGTCTGGGGCAAAGGTCATGTTCTCTTCAATCCCTCTAGTCAAGGGAAAAGGCCTAGGCAGGAATAGGTGTATCCTGAAAATCAATATCTCGCTGCTCAAGTGGTGTTGCCAGCAGGGATTTGGCTTCTTCAACCATGGGATGTTGTTTCAGGAAAAAGGATTGCTGGGAAGAGATGGGATCCACCTGATAAAGACAGGTAAAGGCATCTTCATAGACAAGCTTGCTAACCTAGTGAGGAGGGCTTTAAAATAGGTTCACTGGGGGATGGAGACCAAAGCCCTGAGGTAAGTAGGGAAGTGAGATTCCTGGAGGAATAGCAAGCAGAAGTGGGAAACAAGGGAGGTGGTCTCATACTTTCTGAGAAATCAGGGTAATTGACTATTTACTTCATGAATGCACAGAGCCTGGGAAACAATCAAAAAATTGGAAGTCCTTGCACAGTAACAGAACTATGACATGACTGAAATAACAGGGTCTTGGTGGGATACCTCACATGACTGGAGCACTGTCATGGATGGGTACATTTTTTTTAGGAAGGACACACAGAGGAGAAGACGAGGAGGAGTTGCACTTTATGTAAAATAGCCATATGATTGCTTAGAGCTCCAGTATGAAACTGGAGATAGGCGTGTTGAAAGTCTCTGGGTTAGAGTCAGAGGGCATAGTAACAAGGATGATGTTGTGGTGGGGGTCTGCTGTAGACCACCAGAAAAAAAGGAAGTGGTGAATGAGGCTTTCTTCAAACAGCTAGTGTACATTTCTTGATCACAAGCCCTGGTTCTCACTGGGGACTTCATTTAGCCTGACATCTGCTGGGAGGGCAATACAGCAGTGTGCAGGCAATCCAGGAAGTTTTTGGAGAGTGCTTGGGACAACTTCCTCATGCAAGTGCTGGACTGACCAACTAGGGTCCATGCTCATCTTGACCTGCTGCTCACAGAAATGAAAGAATTGGTGGGAAATGTAGTAGATGATGGCAACTTGGGCAGTGGTGATCACAAGATGATTGATTTCAGGATCCTGAGGAAAGAAAGGATGGACAGCAGCAAAGTAAGGACCCTGGACTTCATAAATGCAGACTTTGACTCACTCAGGGAACTCATGGGCAGGATCCCCTGGGAAACCAGTCTGAGGGAGAGAAGAATCCAGGACAGCTGGTTATACTTTAAAGAAGTCTTACTTACAGTGCAGGAATACACCATCCTGATGTGCAGGAAGACTAAAAAGTATGATGTGCAGAAGACCAACTTGACTTAGCTATAAATTCTGCAGTAAACTAAGTCATAATATGGAAGGTTATAAGAAGTGGAAAATTGGACAAATAAATAGGGAGAAGTAAGAGAGCATTGTTGTTTGGGCATGCAGGGGTGTAGTCAGGAAGGCCAAGGTGCATCTGGAGTTGCAGTTAGCAAGGGAACTGAAGGGTAACAAGAAAGGTTTTTACAAGTATGTTGGTAGCAAGAGAATCAGGGAAAGTATGGGTCCCTGACTGAATGAGGAAGGCAACCTTGGACAGAGGCAGAAAAGGCTGAAGTTCTCAATGCCTTCACCTCAGTCTTGACAGGCAAGGTCAGCTCCCAAACTACTGCACCAGGCAGCACAGTTTGGGGAGGAAGTGAGCAGTCAACAGTGATGAAAGGACAGGTTAGAGCGTATTTATAAAAGCTGGACATATACAAGTTCATGGGACTCTGTATTCACCCAAGGGTTCTGAGGGAATTGGCTGCTGAGATTTTAGAGCCATTGGCCATCATCTTTGAAAACTCATGTGTCCCAGCTGCCTTCGGCGGGTTCGGAATTGTTTGGGAGTGTGGTTGGGGGGTAGAAAGGTAAGAAAGGTTTATTGACTTAACAAAAACAAAACTACGTATAATATACTAAGACAGATAATGGCAGACGATAATAATTCACATCAGCAACTTATCGGCAGTCCCTTCTGATGCCTATTGTATGACAAGTTTCTTTTTCACAAATCTCAGCGAAGTCAGGTATCCCCAGTTGGTGCTGTCCAAGAGGTACCAGGAAGGATCCTGGTATTCCTTGGGTTCCTCAAGATCCATGGGCCCACTGATCCAGGTCAACAGCTAATTAGTAGTTCCTTTCACAGAGCTGTATCTTCCTTATAAATGATTTCCAGATGTGCCAGCCAATTTATACCTTCTGAGCTATGCTGATAACTTACAGCCATTCAGATTCTTTTTACTTCAACTGTCCTTAGACTGACCAATAGCAGTACAAGCCTTGCATTCTTCTGATAAGGTTAATTTTAACTATGCCACAGGGCCTACCATTACTTCTATAAGGTTTTGCTAAATTTTCTAGGTCTTATATTTCTTAAGGTCTCACTACATCTTAAACGTTAATTATAGATTCATAGATTCATAGATTTATATATTCATAGATGTTAGGGTCAGAAGGGACCTCAATAGATCATTGAGTCTGACCCCCTGCATAGACAGGAATGAGTGCTGGGTTCAGATGACTCCATCCAGATGCCTATCTAACCTCCTCTTGAAGACTCCCAGGGTAGGGGAGAGCACTACCTCCCTTGTGACCCCATTCCAGATTTTGGGCACTCTAACTGTGAAGTTCTTCCTAATGTCCAGTCTAAATCTGCTCTCTGCTAGCTTATGGCCATTATTTCTTGTAACCCCCTGGGGTGCCTTGGTGAGTAGAACCTCACCAATTCCCTTCTGCACCCCCATGATGAATTTATAGGTAGCCACAAGGTCACCTCTCAACCTTCTCTTGCGGAGGCTGAAGAGATCCAGGTGCCCTAGTATCTCCTTGTAGGGCCTGACCTGCAAGCCCTTAACCATACGAGTGGCCCTTTTCTGCACCCTCTCCAGGTTGTCCACATCCCTTTTAAAGTGTGACACCCAAAACTGGACACAGTATTCCAACTGCGGTCTGACCAGTGCCTGATAGAGGGGAAGTATCATCTCTTTGATTCTGTTTGTCATGTATCTACTGATGCATGATAAAGTGCCATTAGCTTTGCTGATGACTTCATCACACTGATAACTCATGTTCATCTTGGAGTCCATTAGCAACAACATATAGTTTAATATCTGAACAAATGACAGAAAAACACTTGGTGTAATTTTTCTTAGAGCCTTCAGCAAGCACCTTTAGCATACAGACATAATTTTCAGCTGTCACACATATGGTGATCAGGAGAGGTCTGAGGTGATTGGAGAAGGGCAAACTTAGTGGCTATTTTTAAGAAAGAAAAAAGGTGGATCCAGAGAACTGCAGATCAGTCAGCCTCACCTCAGTTCCTGGACAAATCATGGAGTAGATCCTCAAGGAATCCATTTCTAAGCACTTGAAGGAGAAGGTGATTAGGCACAGTCAGCATGGAGGGCAAGTCATGCCTGACCAACCTTATTGCCTTCTATGATGAAGTGACTGGATCTGGATGCAGGGAGACCAGTGGATGCAATATATCTTGATTTTACCAAGGCTTTTGATATTGTCTCCCACAGCATTCTTACAGGCAAGCTAAGGAAGGATGGGCTGGGTGAATGGACAGTAGAAAACTCCTGGGACCGTTTTTGTTCATTGTCTTGCTCAGTGACCTGGAAGATGGCACAGAGTGCACCCTCATCAAGTTTGCAGATGATACCAAGCTGGGGAGAATAGTAGATAAGCTGGAGGGTAGAGCTAGGATTCAGAGTTACCTAGACAAATTGGAGGATTGAGCCAAAAGAAATCTGATGAGGTTCAACAAGGGCAAGTGCAAATTCCTGCACTTAGGATAGAACAATTCCATGCACCAGTACAGGCAGGGGACTGACTGGCTGGACAGCCACACTGCAGAAAAGGACCTGCAGGTTCAGTGGACAATAAAGTGAATATGAGCCAACAGCATGTCCCTGTTGCAAAGAAGGCTAATGGCATATTGGGCTGTATCAGTTGGAGTGTTGTCATCAGGTGAAGGGAAGTGCTTATTCACCTTTATTCAGCACTTGTGAGGCCACATCTGGAGTACTGTGTTCAGTTTTGGGCCCTCCACTGCAGAAAGGATGCAGACAAATTGGAGAGAGTCCAGGAAAGGGCAACAAAAATGTTGAGTGGGCTGGGGCACATAACTTTTGAGGAAATTCTGAGGAAACTGGACTTATTTACTAGAGAAGAGGAGACTGAGTGGGGATTTAATAGCAGCCTTCAAATACCTGAAGTGGGATTCAAAAAAAAGCTGGAGCTACACTCTTCTGAGTGGTGGCAGATGACAGAACAAGGAGCAATGGTCTTAAGTTGCAGCAAGGGAAGTTTAGGTTAGATATTAGGAAGAATTTTCTTACCAGGAGGGTAATAAAACACTAGAGAGGTGGTTGAATCTCCATCTTTTCAAAGTATGCTTGACAACGATTGCTTCACATATGCACAGTTCCAGGACATACCTTATTCATGCATTGTTTACTCTTTATTGTAACTGAAAACAGGTTGAATGAAACTGTTCAAAATAGTTAATTACCGTCTTTTGACTTCTGATCTAAGATCTGGAAATTGTGGGGTTTTTGTTTAAATGCTTTTGTTGTTGCTTCATTATTATCATTATTGTTTTTTTCCTTTTCTTATTTAGAATTGATAGACTATAACAAAATGCTTTCCATTTGCTAAACTTTGAAACATGTTTATTTGTGAAGTTAAATATTAAGAGATATCCTGGGCTTTTCAAATGTGCATGGCTCATATAAAACAGACCCAAGTCATTCTTGAGGAGATGAGTGTCTGGTCTTTTCTCTTGTTGCTGGGAAAGTTGATATTGTCTAATGATGAGGGACGGGGGTGAGGGAAACCCCCCACACCATAGAACTGTAACACTGTAAATGTAAGTCATATTGTCATTTCGGAATACCTATATGCATAAAACCAATATACACATGATTATATTGTATGCACAAAGTGTTAAGGCACTTATTCTATTGTAGCTGCAGTTCTTCAAGATGTCTAAGTTCTTCAAGATGTCTAATATCCTCCTGAAGTAGGTACACAAGCAGCATAGACTAAATTTATTTGACCAATAGTATCTTTTGGGTCACACATTTTTCCTGAGCTTCATTAAACTCACAGATGAGATCATAAGTTCAGGATAGTAGTCCTACCTTCAGTTCCCTCACAATTCAGAGGCTGTGATAGCTGAAGACTCTAAAAGCAAGAAAGAATGGTGGATTGTAGGATCCGCAATGGCTACTATGTTGTTTTGACTTTGAGCGTGTGTCAACACTGATCCTTCTGAAACAGCAACATGCTTTCTAAGGAGTGGATTTTGAACAGGCATGGTTTATCCACCAATGTTAGATTGCAGTATAGCTCTCCTGAACTTGGTGTCAGCTCTTACTGTTTGATCAAGTATACAATGTTCAAAAAAATGTCATCCGATTACTCACAATGGCTGCTTTACAGAACTCAGATGTAGATGTTTCTGGATCAGGGTGAAGCTATCTCTTGTGTTGTGGAACAATGTGACTTGAACATTTGAAGACAGAGGAGTGATAACAGCTAATCTAAATGTATTTCTTAGTTATGATATCAAATTTAATGAACTTTTGAAACACTTATGTATATCAAAGATTTTAAAAGGGTTGTCACTCTTTAACAGATCTCAGCTTTTCTCAGAATGGTATTTCAGCTTCCTACAGTTAGAAAAAAATGCACATTTTTTAGCACTAGGGTGTAGATCTATATGTGTCACACTAGATATGAAGAGATTCCAAAACAGTTTAACTTCTTGTAAGGATTGTAAGCTACTGTCAGGTTTTTTTGCACATAACTCCCATTCTTTAGTGTGGCCTGTACTTAGGAAAATATATAAATATATGACTGTGTCAGTGACAGTTCCAGGGGTTATGGGGTTTATCTGTATCTATATAGAGATATATAGACATATCCCATAGCCCCTACAACAGTCACTGACACAGTCATACACACACAGATGAACATGCACACACACATATTTTTTTTCATGGAGATTCTGATTGTCGGTGCATTTAGAATTTTTATAAAGCTTAAATTGCAGGTGGCTAATTGTGGTCTATTGACCATATCAGAAAAAAGACTATCATAGAAAGTATTGTGGTGCAAGAGGGAAAGGCTAAGGTAGAATGAACGTGGAAGTTCTAGTTGTTTAGACGTGTCTGTTTAATGAAGAGTGACTGTATGTTAAGGATTATTGTCTTTGGCCTCCTAGGCCATGTCCAGAGGAATGTGGACATGGGGTATGTGGTGCTGCAGACCCATCTGTGGCACCACACATGCAGGCATTCCCCATGCTGCTACCTTGAAGTGCAGGTGGGGTTGGGGGGTTAACCTCAGGAATCCTGGGGTCAAAAAAACCATACAGAAAAAAAGTGATGCGTGCCACCCAAAACTAGAGCCTTACTGGCTGGAGCCATGCTCTACTTGCCAGTCAGGCTGCCTGCGCTGCCTGAAGCCCCAGGAGGCCCCCAGGACCTCAGATAAGGCTTCCTGGCCCCCAGAACCCTAGGTAAGGCCCCAGCATCCCCTAAACCACCTGGGATAACCTGCCACACACTACAGCACACATGGCATGGGCATTCCCCAGGGACAAACAGCAATGGCACAAGATGTACCGCTGCTACTTGTTCCTGGGGAAACAAATATCAGCACTCATGTGGACCTGGTCTTAGGGTGCATCCAGAGAAGTGGAACTGTGCATTCCCTGGGAACAATTGGCAGCAGTACACATTTGTACCCTTGCTAGTTGCTCATGGGAAACGTCCCTGTACACATGCCATGACATGCAGCAAGTTGTCCCATGTGGGGTAAAAGAGGTGCTGGCAACAGTCACCTTATCTGGGGTCCTGAGGGCCTTCTGTGGCTCCAGCAGCAGCAATTTGGGCATGTGGATCCTGGCCAGCAGCTGAAACATTGCTCTGCCTGGCCAGGCTCTGGTTTCAGGAAGCACATGCTGCTGCTATGTGTGCCACCCTGCTTTTTTCTAATATGTTGCTGTTGTTTTTTGACACTGGGATTTCTCAGTGCAAATTAGTAGTGCAGCAAATATTTGCATGGGGTTATCTCAAACCGGTTTCAGCCATTCTCAGACTGGTTTATGTCACTGAACATCTATTCTGTTACAGGTTTAAACCCGTTTCTGATCACTTAAATAAGCCACACCGTTTGGTCATTATCCACTTAATCTAGTAAACAGTAAATGCAAAGTGCAATGAGCTAGTTTCAAGAAGAGAGAGGGACAGGGATCTGGGTCCTGCTTCTGAGCACTTTGCTGAGAAGCAGGAAATGCAGACTTGCTTCCTTGGCATCTCCATCATAAAAATGTCAATTAAATTTATGAGAGACTCTATAGGAACAATTTCATATCAATCTGTGTTATTCTGTAATCCACCTAATACAAAAAACTGTGCAGAAGGACACATTGTAATGTTTTACCTCAGGGGCCTAATTTAGCCCCATGATCCATATTAAGGAAATTATAACTGAAATGGTCTCAAAGACACCAGCTACATCTCATATTGTAGGAAGAAAAAAATCATAGTAATGTTAGCATTTTTCAAATGAGTTATCTGAGTACAGGGAAATAGCAAATCAGATACAAACATGAACACTATGGTCACAGAATTTTATTTTCTTTATTTTCTGAAGAGCAAAAGGAGTTGTAGATGTGTGTGTCAGGGCACTGTTGATGCTTGCCACTTTAAGGGCTAGAGCAGGCAGCAGCCAGGTGCTTGATGGCAGTAGCCATTTTGAGACCCAGGATCTATATAGGGTGAAGTAGCAGTTTGCTGCTGGCTGTTGTGAGAGAGATATCAGCCAGCTAAATGGATGCTCACAGCATCATGGAGGTATATGGGCTGGGGCTATGGGAATGGAGGAGACCTCAGGTCCTGGGCATGACCTAAAGCCTCAACCTGACCATATACCTAGGTAGGGAGGCCTGGTGGGACTGCTGGTGGTATGGCAGTCCCAGGAAATGCCAGGACTTGAACTTCTCTGGTGAAAGACAGGTAGGGCGTGCCTGATAACCTCCAGCCCCTGCACAATCCTGGCTAGGGAAAGTCCAGGCTGGTAAGATCCTTGAAAGGCCTGAGGCTACTTGATCCATTGGAATTGAGGGAGAGAAGGCAAGTGGCTCAGGTCTCACTTGAGGCACCCAAACTAGCCTATATTGGGGCCAGGGCCTCAGTGGGGTCGAAAGAGCAAGGGGCCCACAAATGAGGGATGCTCAGAGCAAGAGGTTGGGATTCCAGCTGGTCTGAAAGGTGGGCCCAGGGCCTAGGAAAACCAAAGATCCCAGAGTGGAGAGTACAGTTGTAGAGGGTAAAAAGGTACAGGTAAGCTTAGCTGCCTGTGATGCAATTTGTTAGGCATAGGACCCAGTGTAGGGGAAGGTTCAGAGCTGGGGATATCCAATTCCTCCAATTAAAAAATAGATCATTACAAAGAAACCTGCCACTAGTCACAAATTAAACCTGGAAATAATAATTCACTCTTTACATTGTTTTCATGTCCATTCATCACAGTTTAAACCTGTGAAAGGTGAGGACGCTTCAGTGCTATCCTAGTGCTATCCCGCACAGGTGATGGGCAATATTGTAAATTATTTCCCAATGAAAGTCTGCTCCCACCTACTCTTTCCTGCCACAACTTTGATGGAAAATAGGAGAATGGATTCAGTTGGGAAACATCCCTGAGCTGGGAGAAGGTTACCGCTTGTTCACCCAACTCCTACTGGCTACTAAAAGAAAGGCTTGTTATTTCAATGCTAAAGGGCATATATTGCAATCTCCTTCACCCCTGCACTCCTGCCTCAAGCCTCCATAAGCTTTTTGAATCCAGGATCATATTAGGGTTGTACCATTAGCAGGGTGTTAGGTTGTCAAATGTTGCCTGCACACAGTCCCTGGTTGAGGGTCCCAGGTGTCATCCTTGGGGTCCCCGACAATCCATCTGGTATAAGTATCAAGAAATGAGGGCAGCTTGGCTGCCTCTCACCTGTTTCAAGTGTGTTTCATTTCACTGTTTGTCATTTGGTCTCTTCCCTCAGTTCCGGCACCTTCTTGTATCTTCCCACCAGGTCCTCCATCCAATCAGGGATGGTGTCTGCCAAACAGCTTTGGCATAGTGTCTCTGCTGGTGAAGTCATGTGCCGTCAGTGAGTAACAGGCAGATTCTCCCTGCCTGGAACCAGGGATCCCCCCAGGCCCCACCTCCAGCTGGGGAAACTTCCCTCCCCAGACAGCACTGCCCCTCTTGTGGGCCATGCTGTCCAGCCTGGTGGACTCCACCCAGCTAGCCAGAACTGTAGTCCCAGCACCATGGAGTTAATTTCTATCCTTGTCTCAGTGGCAGCCAGGAGACAGCTCTGCCACTGTGCAGGGAAGGGAAGGGGTGCAATGGAGACTTTCTTCTCTCCTGCCCTGTCTGCTCTGCCACACTAGTATTTTCAACCTATAATAGGACTATAACTCTTTAAAAATTAAAGAAAATATTTTGTGAAATGCTGGTTAATAGTCCTTAATTAATAAGTATAGGCATTATATTCATTAATATGTTTAAACTTGAACACACATCCAATTTAAATGAATGAGACTTAAATATATACTTGTTCAGATGTTTGAGTAATTTTCTAAATAGTTTATGGCATTAAAGTATGTGGATGAGCATGAATAGTGGGTATCTTTTTTAGAGATTTTAATTTGTGGAACATCAGTTTAATGGACTAGGACACTGTTAACCATTCACCATCATCCCTACCTTCCTGCCCTCAATACCAAAGATTGAAGCTTTGGAAATTTAACCTGAAAAAGGAAACTAGCAAGGACTCGGGTTGGAGTATCAACGTCTTGATTCACATTCATTCTTTGCTTGTTTGTTTATGATCTTTCATGAATTCACTGATCAGAGAAATTCAATAGAAACAGACGTTGCATTTATGCTGCCATAAAAATTTGTGATACCACATTAGACAAAAGTTAAACTAATAATAAAATAAATTATTACTCCTTTATTGAGGTGGATGTCTATTTGTTCTGTGAGAGAAGAGCGAAGATAGCCAAAGCTCCCTGCACTCTCCAGCTGCTCTAGCCAGGTGACCTGGGCCCCTGATCTTGTGCACCTGGTAATTCACACACAAAAACAGGCCCCTCAACCCCAGAAGCACCTTGATGGCTTTCCATAGTTACAGAGGTGTGGCCCAGGGAATCTCAAAGCACCTGGCCATGGGATATTCAAGGGCACATTCTCATAAGTGCGATGGGTTCCCTGCATCCACACTGGGACCTGCACTGACCTGTGCCTCCATGCGAAGCATGGATTGATGCAGGACCCAGCACGGATCTGGTATGGAGGCATGGGGCATCAAGAATTCCCTAAGTCCTCCACCGACCTACACCTCTTTCCTGGGACCCATATTGTCCCAAACTTTGGCACTGGTCCTGGCATAGAGACACAGGGCACCAGGGATTCCTCAGGTGTGATGCCATAATGTGCCTTCATGCTGACTTGCACTGGGACCCATACTGACCAGTACCTCCATGTGAGGCATTGGTTTGTGTAGGACCTGGTGTTAACAACTTTCAAAGAGGTGGAAGGGTAAAAAAAAAATGAACAAAACCTTGGGTCATTCTAACCATGATTAATTGACAAACCAGAATTACTGCAAGATTAGTGCCAAGGATTAGCATAATCTTAGAGGACGGGTCTTGACTGCTGTGAAGCAAAGCTGGCCAGACTCATGATCTTCACAGCAAGGGTTTCCTCCAGACAAGTCAGCAGCCATACAAATGGTCCAGAAGGCATCACACAGAAGTTCTCAAGTTCGCCCCAACCCCTACCCACTATTTATACATGGCTGGCAAATATAATCTTAATATTCTAATAAATGATTCTTGATTAGTTTGATTTAAATTTCTTTGTTTTACTGAAACTTCCAGAACCAGGAAGATGCCAGTTACTTTCTCAAATATATGTTTTAACTAACAGGGCAATAGGGAGGGGTTTTTATATCCTTTATTCCCATGCTAGAATGCTGTTCTAACCCTGGTTAACAAGGCTGCCTTGTTCTTTAGTGAGTGTTCAACAGATGAATAGTTTTCTCTGTTCTGCTGACCAAGCCAGATGCAGCATCTGCAAGCATTCACATTATGGTACATCACTCAGGGACAGACTTCAGGCCTGCTGTTGCCCTTTAGCTATAGGCACTTTGAAAAAGGCCAAGTCTGGTAGCAACATACCCATGGCTTATGTCTCACAGGAAAACGTATGGCTTATACTGGTGCGGGTCCTGGCAAAGAGGCTTGGGGTATTGAAGGATGTGGTAAATCTGCAGGAAAGGGGGACATGTGAGACCATAACTTACCTAACTTTGTTTAGCAACATCTGTTTTTACCCTATCAATAAGAATATCAACCCTGTTTTTTCAAGATGTACTAAGATTTTTTTTTCTATTTCCTTTAGATTGGTTTGTATGAAGCATGATTTATAATCATAGTTGGTTCATTTAATTAAGTTATTTTAACTCTGGTATCACTTCTGGGCATTTCCAGTAAGCTTTTACTGATGCAGAATGCACAGGGATGTAATCTTTGTTCTAATATTTCAAAATTTTATTAATGTTAAATCTATTAATAAGAACTTACCTACTCTTTTTTCTCATTGTTTTCTGTATGATAATTTGTAGTGAGATGAGAGTAATCACACAAGTATAGTGGGTGCAGGAGTATGTGTATCCTTTAATATTTCAACTAGTGCATTTTAATCTTGACATGTATTAAGTATGTAGCTGCAAACACATTTCAAGTGAAGCTTGCTATTTTAGATTAATGTGTTGTGATATAAACAAATTTCCAATTGATCTTAGAATATAGCTATCAAACTCATTCAAGTTAAGAAATGAATTAGTATTTATCTCAAAGAAAAAGGCAAATATATTGTCCCAGCCAGTTTTTTTCTTTCTTTGTCAATAACTTGTATTGTAGAGTGTCTGTTTCAAAGCATTGTCTTTTTTCTATTGTTTCTTTTAAGGAAAAGAAAATCTCCATGAAAAGTGGGTTTTTGCTTAGGTTTTTCTATTCCCCTGGAATGGCCAAATACTGTTTAAAAATCTGAATTTTAAAAATTCTTACACCGTATGTTCCCCTGGTTGGATATCGGAGAGTGTAAGTCAGGGAGTAGTTGGCTTGTGGTGTCCAATTTAAAAGAAAGTGAACTATACCTTAAAATTTTTCCTGTGCTTTGCCTCGTGACAGCATGAGAAAGGTGAGAGTACATTATGAACATGAGTGAAAATACTCTTTGCTATATCTAAACATGTTAGCTCTTCAAAACAGCAACTGCTAGTGTACAAGTGAAGACAGCAGGAATTTGTTTAGGGGGTGATGTCAAATAAAACAGAATATTTGTGGGTGTCTGGGGATATTTTTCTGTTCCCGTTTGATTTGTACACCAAACCTGAAAAAAGCCATGAAAACTTTTTATGTCAGCTACAAATATAAACAACTCAGAAGCGTTCACTTTAAAGAATATTTTTCTTTTTATGTGCTGTGCAGACTTGCACACAATACTTCCAAAAAGATTTACATTATATAGGCAACAGTTTCAAAGGTGACTAGTGGTTTTGGATGCCTACTGTGACACTTTACAGGTGCCTGGCATTCAAAAGGTGAATGCTAAATACTACCTGAAAATGGAAACATTTACTTTTCCCCCCTCTGTTAAATTTTAATTGAAAGTTGATTCCTTTTTATTTTTCTTTCTCTGTGAGAATAAAGATCTAGAACTCAAGAAATGATAAACCTCAAAATTCTTTCTTTTCATCCACTTTGCTAAACTGTTTCATTTCAATGCAAACAAGCCATATTTTGATATAAAAAATAACAGAGAAAATACATTATTACAGACTTACTATCAGTCTGCATTCAGTAACACTGATTCATTTTAATTCTGTAAAATAAATGTTAATTCTATGTCATAGTATGAAATGTCATATTACATTATGACATAACATGGCACCCTTACGTATTAGTATTTCTATGCAGTGAAGCATATAAAATAAAAAATATAATAAAATTTCATTTCAGAACAAATTTCAGAATTATTTCTTGAAAAATCTAAATTCTAAAAATCTATATTTGTTATAATTCCAAAAAAAAAAATTGTGAAATGTCAGCATTTCCTAAAACACACAATTTCAGGTTTCAAACGGCTCTAATTCTACAGTTGTCCTAACTCCTGGTAGCATTTCTTCTGATGTTGAGTCCTATTAGAAATCTACCATCCTTTCAGGTCAGGTACCTGTTCGGAAACTGCTCTATATCTGTAACAGAACATCAGTTCGGCACACAAAACTGATCTATACCAGTAAGAGAACAGAAGTTAGGCGCACACCGACTGCTTTAAGAAAGGAAGAACCTGGTCTCAGATTTGCCTCTCTTCCCCTACTGAAGGGCAATGTGTATTCTGTTCACTACTGAGCTAACCTATGTCTCTTAGAGAAAACCATATAATTTAGATCAATTCAGCCTTGGGCTTTTTGACTATCTGTACCTAGACTTAGTTTCTTTCCCTGCACATTTGATTTAACATAATCTCCCACCATTTCCAATTAATAATACCTTTAATTTTGATACTATCTCTAAAAATCCACCACTTTCTGCTTCCTTTTCCTGAAACAAACCTTTTACTCTTATGCTGTTACCTTGTTTCTAACCTCCATAACATATTTGAGAAAATTGGGGGATGGGGTATTTTACCAATAGATCCTCGAGCAACAATATACTGTCCAGTTCTTAATCTGGATTTTACTTTGCCATAGCAGGAAGAGTCTCCATTGTGAAATTGTGACATTCCTGCTCTGAAGGACTGCTACTCCTACTGATTAGCTGACATCCTGGTTTTCTCTGATTAAAAAAACCCCCAAATTCCCAATTTTCTTTTAAGTTAGGTAACTTAAAATTCACATTTTTCTATGATAAAAATGAAACACTTCTTATGTGTATAGAAGGTGGTGTTTCATTTTTATCATCGAAAAATGTGAATTTCAAGTTCCTTTTTTTAAACTGAAAATTGAGGATTTTTTTTTTTTTATCAGAGAAAACCAGGGTCTCTGCTCATCAGTAGCAGTAGTAGTCCTCCAGAGCAGGAATGTAAGAGTTTCACAATGGAGACTCTTTTCCTGCTATGGCAAGATAAAATCCAGATTAAGAAATGGACAGAATATTGTTGCTTGAGAGGCTTATGTATACATATAAGAAGTGTTTCATTTTAATCATAGAAAAATGTGGATTTTTAGTTTCTGTTTTTAAACTGAAGTTGTGTTTGTTTGGTTTTTTATCAGAGAAAACCCAGATTCTTGCCAATGAGACGCACAGTGCTTGCAGAAGCCTCTTTTAACAAAATAAGTCACTAGAATCATAAAGTAGAATAGCAAACATTATTATTATTATTATTATTATTATTATTATTACTACTACTACTACTACTGTTGTGGTTGTTTCTTTTTTGCATGTCAAGCCTGTTCCATCAGGAAAATAACCTTTGAAGCATAACACAAAATAAGATAGGATAAATGAATTCTAAGAATGAAAGCAATGTGCAAATAAGAATAACTTCAGCAATAAGCTAAGGAGAAAGACAGGATGCATTAGAGGCAATACATTAATTTATTTTACATTAAATTTGATGTTTTGCATTAATTATAAGTAAGGACTCACCAAAATAACTTTTTTGTGGAACTCACAGAAATTGTGAAAAACAGCATTGTCTGTGATCGCTGTGATCACAAGGAAATCGAGCATTGGCTGTAATTTTCTGTGAAATCAAGCAAAAAAAAAAGCAGTAGTGACATAGACTGAGTGAAGTCATGCTCCACCAATCAGTGGTGAGGGGCAAGGCATCCTCAAAATGTCCACAAAATCAGCTCTGTGTTCCATGAGAGCAGGCTGTGAAAAACTTTGTCTCAGTGTGGCTTTGGTAGGTCCATAATTATAAGAAAAAGGCTCTTCTTTCCCTTTCCAGACAATCTTTGGTTCAGTCCAATGCTAAGTAGCATTAATTATGGTTATGTATATTGTACAAGTGGTGAATGAGTTGTTTTGGAGTTTGTAGCTCTCCTTTAGCAATGAATCATCACTTTCTCACATATTCTCAGATCCGTGTAGTCTCACAAAAGACCTGAAGTTGGCCATTGGACAACCTCTGAAAATTATTTTACATCTCATTTTTCCTCCTCATCTTGTTCCAATGTTGTCTATCAAACAACATTTTTGTCTCTTCTGCTAATTCAATTCTGCATTAAGACTTATTTTGTATAAAGTATCAAATGGTTCAGTGCTTGGTGAGCTACTTTCCTTATTCTTTCCCAAATTCAATTTTTGTATTCACTGTGCATACATAACATATATTGATTTTTGTCTAACAATACTTTCTGCCTGCCTTGAACAAGTAAACGTATATTTTATATCTTATATAAAAGTTATATCTTAACTTCTGTACGTAACAGAATACGTAACAGACAAGTATATCTCTGAAAAGAGTCACTGTTAAGTATACATTCACCTCTTCTTTCTTTCTAGAGAAAAATAAATGAAAGAACTAGCCCTAAAAAATAGCAGCATTAAAATGCCAACAGAGCTATATTTGTATTATTTTCACTAAGATACTAGTAAGATATACATCCTAGAAAATTACTGACATATCACTTTCTTTATTCTGGAAGCAATAGAGAAAAAATAAAATAAAAATAAAAACTAGATCCAAAAAGATCCTGGGCACTACAACTGAATGCTGAGCACTATAGGTGTGTGCAGACATTATATTTTGATTGACCTAACTAGGGTTAGGTCAATCTAAATGCCCGTCTATGCAGACATCTGGGGGGTTTACAATGGACAAAAAATGGTACCCCTGATCTAAGTTAGATAGGTTACCTTTAAATCATGATAAAGGTCCTTAAAATGGGAACATTCACCTGTTAAAGATGCTAACCCATGCTAAATAACCTGTAACATTTTAAAATTATGCCATTTGAAGTGAGAGTTGTGCAGGTCTGAGATGGCATTAAGCCCTAACTTGTGACTGCTATGAAACTGCTCTAACTTTATGATGGCCAGAGACCCTGGTTTTATCTGATTTTAAAAAATCCCCAGTTTTCAGTTTAAAAAAATTAACCCAGAATCCACATTTTTCCATGATTAAACTATAATGCCACTAATATATAGATATATCTATAGTGGTGTTTCATTTTAATCATAGAAAAAATGTGGATCTGGGGTTACTTCTTTAAACTGAAAATTAGAGATTATTTTAAAGCAGAGAAAACCAGGATCCCTGATGATGGCATAAAAAAAATGACATGATTTAAAGGTAACCTGTAGAAGCACCCTTGGTTCACCTGAGGAGCTGAACTAACTTAAAACAAGGAACAGTTCGCCTGATATCCAGAGATCCTTGTTTTCCATGATTTAAAGAAATCCCCAATTTTCAGTTAAAAAAAAGTAATCCCAAATCAACGTTCTTCCATGATTAAAATGAAACATCCCCATCTATCTGTCAGTGGTGTTTAACTTAAATCATGGAAAAATATGGATTTGGGATTACTTTTTTTTAACCAAAAATTGGGGATTTTTTTGAAATTGGAGAAAAAACAGGATCCCTGCTGATTTCCAAACAGTCTGCACATGTTTGGTGTGCATCCTCAGGGTTGGGAAAACCCAGCTACTCACCCCAGCCCTAGCTCCAAGGTTGCACTCTATCCGCACCTCCTAACCCTGAATGAGTTTGTATTTTGCCCCTTACCACCTCACTCTGAATAGATATCACCCCCTAAAGACACACCAGAGCCCACTGATCTCACTTACTGTCCCCTAGAACCACCAATCCATCCCCTATGGACCCAGTAACTTCTCCCCCTCCATCCCACCCACCCCACTCCCCAGCCAGAGTTACTTACACTGGGTTCTTGGACTGGCTCCCAGCACCAGTGAATGCCTGCACATGCTGTTCCCAGTCTTCTATTATGCAGCTTAACGTAAGACATATAATGGCAGACTGGATGTGATGAATGTGTGCACATATTCATGTTAGCTATCTAAAGAAATACTGGAGACAGGGATGCATCTTAAAACCCAGCCCTTTCTGGGACTATAGTTCCTTAGTCAGCAATACTGGAAGACATTTTCTTCTATTTCAAATGCAGAGCAAAAAAAAAAAAATTCTATTCTTTCTTTCTTCAAACAAAGAAACACAAAAACCAAGGCTCATTCTTTTCTTTTTATCCTTTTTAATGCCATTATATGTAATATATCCTTGAAAACTAAGACTTCTCCATGGTGCATATCTTTATCACTAGGCTACAGATCCAGTCTTCCCCTCTCTCTTTCTTCTCTGACTCAGTGCCTATGTCTACATGAGATGCTTACTGAGCAGTAGTAATGAGCTACTGCACAGTAAGTCAGTAGGCAACCATGCCCAGATGCTACTGTGCAATAATTCCACTTGGTAATGCAAGTACTAAATGAATGCACACAACTGCACAGTGAGTGGCTCGTGTAGACATGCCAGATAAATCTTTAATTTTTTTCACACAGTGAAACAGTTTCAACAACAGGAATGCAGAGTGTTTGAGGGTTGCTTACTAATCCACAATAAAGTTTACGGTTGTTAGGTCTTCTCCTTCACTGCATGCATGGATATGTTGAACCCAGAGATACTTTGGACAAACCCATGCAACCTCCCTGGTAACTTTCTAGTTCTGGAATATGCCTGCAGTCTTGGGTAGGTGGGATCCAATCAAGTTCTCCCGTACTACAAGCCTGCTGTCATATCTTCCTGTTACTATGCCTTAAAAGAAAGAAATGGCACTAATACATATTCTTCAGAGTTCAATCCTGTAAGTGTTCTCAAAGAATATCTTCTGGGTTGTCTTCAAGTAATTTAGGTAAAGGAACCTAATTTCTGGATCTTTTTCAGACATAATCATAAGTAGTGCCCTATCAAGAAGAGAGTGCTTCTGGGAAGAAACTGAATGTTAAGCTCTATGGGAAATGTAATGAAAAAGTGGACTTTGGGCACCTCTGGGGTTAGGTGATAACTGACAGAGGGTTGTCAAGATTGACTAAATCTTTTTTTTTTTATAGATTTGGTTAGAAAATTATTTGCTAGCTCCTGAGAGTTTAGAACTCATGGATAACTTTTCTGATAGTCCATAAATAGTTTGAGATAATCAACAAAATACTCTGAACTGAGCTTGACAGAAACTGAAAAACTGACTGGATAAAGAATTGCTTCCTTTCTGGTGAGCTCTGAAAGCTGAACCTTAAACTCCTTATTTCTAAAGTTGTTCTTATGGACTATATTTATTCTGGATGTGGATCTTCTTTTTTTATAGTTCAATAAATAGTCCTTCAAAACGTTCCAAAACATGTTTAAGATTTGTACAAATGACAACCTGGAAACAAAAGAATAATAAAACATTAATCTGACTCCTGTATTGACACAACTGATTGACGTGTATTAATCTTCCATGCTATCAGAATGCAGCGAACTTTAGAACTGTAAGGGCCCAGAATAATCTGTCTGGTGTATGACATCTGAGGACAAAATGGTTTCCAAAATTCTAACATGATCTGTGCGTGTGTGTGTGAGTGTGTGTGTGTGTGTGTGTGTGAGTGTGTGTGTGTGTTGGCATTCAGCAAGATATACATGGTTTGACCAAAAAGTTCTAAGACTTGATGTTCGGGGTATTGTTCATCAGTAATTTGTACCGAGTAGTCAAACAATCAGTCAGTCCATTTATAAAGAGGTTTTGATTCGACTGAGTTATAAAGGTAGAAGAACCCGCTATGAGCTGTGTGAAAATGGTTGATGGTTTCTGCACCATGACAATGCTCCTTCACATACTGCTGTCTCCATTCAAGAATTTTTGGCTGAAAAAAACATTTCTGTGATATCACACCCTCTGTATTCAACTGACCTTGCCCCATGTGATTTTTTTTTCTGTTCTCAAAAATCAAAATGAAGCTGAAAGGCAGGAGATTTGATGACTTTCCAACCATCCATAAGAATGTGAAAGCAGAACACAAAAAACTCACAGCTGAAGACTTCCAGCATTGCTTCCAAAAGTGGCAGGAACGTTGGGACAAGTGCATATCATCTGGGGGAGATTACTTTGAAGAGGACAGCTCATAAAAATGTTGTTTGTACACTATTCTTTACAATAAAGGCTAAGTCTTAGAACTTTTTGATCACCCCTCGTATTTCAAAGCTGAAATTTAACAAGATAGATTTGCTAGTTTAATAAATATTCCAGAATATTGGAAAGAAATGTAATGAGTTTAACTCTTGTTACTTAATCCAACAAGCATTATTTTATCCATTGTAAAGCGAGGTTCTTCAAACACTTTTGCATGTAACAATATTTCTCAGATTAGGGGATTTTGTTTGGCTTAATCAATAAGTTATTGAGTATATGCGACACCAAAATTCACCAAATTTTGCCACCAGAATTACAGTTACATAAAAACCCTTATCAATTCTTTTGTATTTCTAAAAGATTTATCACACTTCAAAAATGCTTTAGAGACTTAAGTAGTATTTTGTCTTAAGGTTCTCCAAACAATCTTGAGCTGCTTTGAAAAGGAGCTGTTTATAATGCAGTGGTTTTACAGCTGATTGATAGATCGAAGTATCAAGACAAAAATGCTAATTTTATAGTCCCCTGGACCAATTTCCTTCAATTTACAAGAGCAGAGAAAAATCTAAGATATTGTTCTTTGAGATCTCTTTTAGAAAAAAAAAAAGGACTCCACAAGTTAACTTTCTGTTATGTGTATTAGAATACAACCACAAGAAATACAATCTCCTGAACGAAGACACACTGCTACTAAGATCTGGTAACCATCAAGAGAGGGTTAATTCACGGCTGCTCCTGTGTCCTTCTAGGTTTTGCAGCTTCAATAATTTCAGCATGTTCTAAAATTAGTATAATGAATTCATATTTTGTATTTTATATGGAGGCCCACAGAAAAAAAAGAACCTGCCATTTTCTAGTAGATATTTCTCAAGAGCTTATCAGAACTGTATTCCTTGATTTCCATGGATATCCAAAAAATGGTAATGAGGTCAAACAAATTTCTATGATCTTCCTCTTATTATTTAAATCAGTGGCTCCCAACTTTTTTTTTTACTGTGACCCTAAATCTGGATCACAACCCCCACCCCTGCCACTGAATCATTCATGTTCAGCAGTGCCAGCAAAGCCTGGGCTGGGCCGGGATCAAGACGGGCAGCAAGAGCCACACAGGATCAACTCTGGTGGCAAGAGCTGTGTGGACCATGCACCGGGATAGTCCCACAGACAGGAGGGGTGGAGTGAGGGGTGGACCCTCCATGACCCTGATTTGAGTTGCATCCTGAGCTTGGGAGCCACTGATTTAAGTAGTGCTATTTCTGCATTTAACACCCTAAATGTGAATTCCATCCTCTTCAAGCAGTTCAATAGTTCAAAACTGCATGCAGGTTAAGTTTCTTTCCATTTTTACAGTTCCTTCTGCTTAAAATAAAAAAGTGTGTGTGTATTGAACTCAAGGGAAAGAACAAAAACTTCTTTAGTATCTAATGTTGAAAAGTAGTCAAATTCCTGTCACTTTATGTCCAGTTCATTGAAATTGAAAGTGAGATGTCCTTGAGATATTCCAAAACTCTGCCTGTTAAGTTTAGTCTGTATATATTTTTATGAATGATTGCCATAAATAATACTAGTACAGCTTAGTTGTCCTTGCAAATGCAGTCTCCTCAAACTGTGCAATTTCTAATAGGCTATAACTCTAACATATTTTATTTAGTGCTGGTGTCTTGTATGTTATAAAAATCTATCTTTTGACAACAATCATTTCCTTAAAACCTACCTTTCCCCCATGGTATTAAACACAGTTTATCTATATTGCTGTCATTCGACAGGAGCAAAAGGTTTGGAACAGCAGTGCGGTAGCAACATATTTATTTATTCGAATATATTTATTTTGATTTATAACTATGTACAAAGAGTTATTTATATCCATGCCTATCGAAGATTCTAGGTACCTTCACCAAAATTCTTCAAAGCATTCAACCTAAATTAAAACCAGAAAGAGTTGCTTTCTATCTAAAATAAAAGTTAACAAACTACATTGAAAATTACACCAAATAAAATGACTCTCCTTGTCCCTTATTGTTTGCATATCTCCCCTAAGATAAATAGGTGCGTCTTGGAAGTCAACAGATTTGGGCTATTTCTATTATGTGCCAGCATGTCAGCACAGGATTCTGTAAGCTACTTAAGAACTGTATTTCTTGCATAAAAACAGGCCATTGCTCCTATGTTTCTTAGCTTTCTTTTCAAACCTGGACCCACAAGCCTCAATATTTAATATATGTCAATAGATAAGGTAAGATGCTGGGGTGGGATGGGCTTCATCTCTCTTCTAAAGGCAAGCGTGTCTGCTCTTCCAGGTTGGCTAATCTCATACAGCAAGCTTTAAACTAGCCTTGCCAGGGGAGGGGGCCACAGGAAGACGAGGAGACGCCATCCGAGCAAGACAGGTGACAAAGGCAAGGAGTGCTAAAGTAAGGAACGGGGGTCCAGACAGTCTTCCTAATTGGGGAGGTGGCACACACAGTCTTGCAAGGCCTTAAATGCCTATATACCAATGCTCGCAGTAGGGGGAATACACAGGAGGAACTCGCCCTCAGAATAGCTAGTTCAAACCCAGATGTCATAGGGCTAATAGAAACCTGGTGGGATTTGTCTTTATAGGAGAAATAGAGAAGGAAGGAAAGGTGGGGGTGTGGCACTCTATGTCAAGGAGCACTACACATCCTCTGCCAGCAGAATGGGGTCACAGGAAGGGCAGGCTGAAGTGTTCTGGGTCAAGGGGGCCGTGGGGAGAGTGATTTGATGGTGGGGGTCTACTACAGACCTTCCAACCAAGGGGAGGAACTGGACCAGGAATTTTCAGGCCAGCTTGCAGAGGCACTTAAGGCAAGGGATGTAGTTGTCATGGGTGATTTAAATTACCTGGACATCTGCTGGGAGGAACAGTTGTTACCAGATTTGCCCACTACTTTGGGGTGTGCTCATTTATTAGGGCTAGGGTCTTGGTAATTCTATTAATGTGCTGCTTGTGTTACTGGAGTTTCTATACAGAGCTGTATCTCTCCCCCTTCTGCAAGACCTCACCCCCAATGGAGCTATCTTGCAGGACTCAGTTCAGTGGGGCTGGGTTCCTCTAGTCCCCAAATCAGTCATACACACAAACACACACAGATGAATGTGACAAGCCTGACCCGGCTGGGCTGATCAGCATGGACAGGCTGACACCCTCATATGCCACAAATCAGTTCATCAGAGCAACAACAAACTACAGTCAGACACAAGCACGCAGTTAAACAGAATACCTCTGAATCCAGCTGGGTGTCTAGATGACACCCTCATTGGCCAGCATTCAGTTCATTAGGGCACGTCTGAGCCAAACTGGGTCAATCAGCCTGTACAAGCTGATCCCCTTATGTGTTTCAAACTCAGCACGTCCCAATCTTTTAGCCTCTTGATGAGCAGACCCCACAGTACTTTTGGGCTTCACAGGGATCTTTAGCTTAGGTAAAAGGAGCGTTGTGGCAGAGCAAGTGGGGAAAGAGAAGTAAAGAAGGCAAAATATGCCCAATTACCACCAGTTTGACTATAAAAGTTATTTATTGCTAAGTAGATGAAATATATATTGACACTAGTAGTAGTAATAGACATGCAAAGGAAAAACAAACACAAACAGTAACAGTATACCCTGATTTCACTAAGTATTTGGGGAAACTTAGCTCAAGCTTAACTAATACAGTTCAAGTTCAGAAATCTATGCTTAGAGAGAGAGAAGAGAAAAGAGAGAGAGCTGGGATCTCACCAGTCCAAGGCACTAGGGTTGCAAAGCTGACAGGTCAAAGTTCTCAGAATGATCCTTGAAGGATGATGATCTTCCTCCTGCAGCCTCTCCAGAAGAAAGCGGGTGGTGTCAGCACACACTGCTGCTTTTACAGATCTTTATACCCCCAGTTCAGCTTCTTTCAAGCATTCTCAATAGTGTAAATCAAATTGTCTTTTCTATTGACAAGGGGTTATATGATTGGAACATCTCAGGAACTTGATTGATACTCAGGAAACACCTACTTGGGAGCCAGCTTGACATTCCTATGGATAGCAGATATACTTGATGGGATATCTCCTAGTGTCTTCAGAAACAATAGACTGCAGCATCAGGGTTTTGGATTATTACTTGCTGTGAACAAGCCTCAGCTTAGCATGACTTTTCCAGATCTTACTATAGTCTTTTAACAGACTTCAGGCAATTATTGGAGTGTTCATAACCTGTTGTGGAGAGGACTTCCACCAGTCGTCTCGGGAAAAGTATGACAACACTTGTGGACAGGGCTCCAATGAGATGGACGCTGTGATGAACCCTGTACCATTGTTCAAATGTTGCCCATACCCCCTCTGACTCAGTCTATTGCCTCAGCATTCCCTAACCCAACAACCGAGTTTTAGCCAATTAAGTTTACATAGGCCTCCCATAGTGGGACCGGGGAATGTATGGCCTGAGATGCCTAGTAAGCTTACTCTTGCTTAGAGGTGTGGGGGGTGGGAGGTGGGGAAGGAAAAGTCCTTTGTAAATCCAGATTAGAACTGGTCTGATAAATGCTGAGCTGGGTGTGAGGGTTGATGAGCATTTGAAACACAGCTTCCCCATCATGCAGTGTTCCCCTGCTTCGCTGATCCCAGAATTCACTGCAGTCTCTGCTTCAGGCTTTCTGTTCTCCATCTCTCATGTAAATGAATGGTCATCTGTTCCCATCTTAGATGCAAATGAGACTTTTGTCACCCTTATCTGGAGGGTTTTAGGTGTGTCTCTCACTGCATCTGAATCAGCTTCTGTTTGGGGAGGGCGATTCTTTATGAGTCAGACAGTCTGTGTCCTGTGTCAGGGTTCCCCAAGAACGTGGAGCTGACAGGTAACACAGTCAGCCAGGACGGAGCGTTCCAGGAGGTTCCTGGCTGAAATACAGGACCTCCACTTAATTCAGGAGATGCACAGTCCCACCAGAGGAAATGCCCTTTTGGACCTGGTCCTGGCCACAGGCGATGACCTGGTAAAGGGCCTCCAGGTTCTTGACCACCTGGGCAATAGAGATCATCGCTTGCTGGAATTCACCATCTAGCGCAGGGTGTCAAGGGCCTGCAGCAAGACGGTAGCCCTAGACTTTAGGAGGGCCAACTTCAACAAGTTGAGGAGACTAGTGGTAGAGGCGCTGGGGTCCTTGAGGGCAAGGGAACTCAATGCCCAAGATTAGTGGTCGTTCCTTTAGGAAAAGATACTCAGGGCCCGAGGGGTGTCCATCCCAACAAGAAGCAAGGGGGGCAAGAGTGCCCGAAAACCTCCCTGGCTCACCAAGGGCATCTGGGAATGCCTGCTTGCCAGAAAGGAGGCATACACCTGGTGGAAGGGGGGTGATATCTCCAAAGAGCTGTATACCTCCTCTGCTTGGGCCTGTAGGGGGACTGTCAGGAAAGATAAGGCGGACATAGAGCTAGGACTAGCATCCAAGATGAAGGATAATAAAAAGTCCTTTTTGAAATATATAGGGAGGATGAAGAAGCACCGGGTAATGTGGGGCCCCTGCAAAATACGCTGGGCAATCTGGTGGTTGTGCCAGAGGAGAAAGTGGAACTCTTTAACCAATTCTTCACCTCTGTTTTCTTGTGCAGGGACCGGAACTTCCACGCTGTGATGCCGAACGGACTCGAGGGGAACCCCTCCAGACTTCAGGTTGAGGAGGACTGGATTAGAGAGCTTCTGGAGGGGCTGGACGTGTTCAAGTCAGCAGGTCCAGATGCTTTCTACCCCAGGGTGTTGAGGGAGCTAGCTGGAGTTACTGCGGGACCCTTGGCATGGCTTTACGAGTGCTCGTGGTGCTTGGGACAGGTGCCAGATGATTGGAAGATAGCTAATGTGGTCCCCATCTTCAAAAAAGGGAAGAGAGAGGACCCAGGCAACTATAGGCCCATCAGTCTTACCTCAATCCTAGGGAAACTCTTTGAGAAGATCCTCAAGGAGCACATCTGTGATGGGCCAGCTTGAGGGATGATGTTCAAGGGCAACCAGCATGGTTTCATTAGGGGCAGGTCATGTCAGACAACCTGATTGCCTTTTATGACAAGGTCACAAAGGCAATGGATGCAGGTGTCGCTGTGGACATAGTCTTTCTAGACTTCAGCAAGGCCTTTGACACCATCTCCCACCCCATCCTCATTAAAAAACTAGGTGACTGTAGCATTGATGCCTACACAGTCGGATGGATTGCAGATTGGCTCAAGGGTCGTACTCAGAGGGTGGTGGTGGATGGGTTATATTTGACCTGGGGGGAAGTGGGCAGCAGAGTCCCCCAGGGCTCGGTCCTTGGGCCTGCTCTGTTCAATTTCTTCATCAGCGATTTGGATGATGGGGTGAAAAGCAACCTGTTTAAATTCACTGATGATACCAAAATTTGGAGTGAGGTGAGCACGCTAGTAGGGAGGGAAAGATTGCAGCAAGATCTGGATAGGTTACAGGAGTGGGCTAACATAAACAGGATGCGTTTCAATACTGACAAGTGCAGGGTGTTGCACTTAAGTAGTAGAAACCAGCAGCACACTTATAGAATGGGAAACTCCCTTCTTGAAAGCACGGAGGCGGAAAGGGATCTTGGAGTCATTATTGACTCCAAGATGAACATGGGCCGACAATGCGAGGTCACGGTTGGCAGGGCTAACCAGACCTTGTCGTGCATCCACAGGTGCACCTCAAGTAGAGCCAGGGAGGTGATCCTCCCCCTCTATGCGATACTGGTCAGGCCACAGCTGGAGTACTGCATCCAGTTCTGTGCGCCCCACTTCAGGAGGGATGTGCACAACATTGAAAGGGTCCAGAGGAGGGCCACCTGCATGATCCGGGGACAACAGGGCAGACCCTACAATGAAAGACTGCGGGACCTAAACCTGTTCAGTCTTCACAAGAGAAGGCTGAGGGGGGACCTGGTGACTGTCTATAAACTCACTAGGCGGACCAGAAGCGTTTGGGGGAGACACTGTTTCCCGTAGCGCTCCCTGCCATAAAAAGGAATTATGGACACAAATTATTGGAGAGTTGGTTTAGATTAGACATCCGCAAAAACTACTTCACAGTTAGGGTGGTTAGGAGCTGGGACCAGCTTCCAAGGGAAGTGGTGCTGGCTCCTACCCTGGGGGTCTTTAAGAAGAGGCTTGATGCCTACCTGGCTGGACTCATCTGAGTCAAGTTTTTCTCCTGCCCAGGCAGGGGGTCGAACTTGAAGATCTACAAGGTCCCTTCCAACCCTGCTTCTATGATTCTATGATTCTATCAATTGACCAGACAAGTGTTTCTACAGAAAATGTACATTACATTTGATTTCACTTGTTACAGGTATGGACTCAAATACAAACAAAAACCAATTTTCATTCTTTACGTATAGCACAATCATACTGGATAACCTCATTTTCCCTCACCAAAGGCTTTTTAAAAAGTTACCTTGCCATGGTTTTGGAGGGGAGGTTCTTCTGCAGATGCAAAAAAGATAGGAAACAAATAGTAGGGCTAAAAGGCTACTATTGAGGATGGAGGGAGGTTAACTATAGGTTCCTATAAGGATCTGTACTGGGCCCAATTGAACATTTTCTTGTCCAGAAATGGGGATGTACAATGAAATCTCCAAGTTTGAAGATGATACTAAATTATTTTGGGTAGACATTTATGATATGCATAGCTGACTGAGCTAAATAGGTGACCAAAAAACTGGCACATGAACTTCAATAATGAAAGTGGGGAAAAAAAAATTACTTCAACTATCTGTACGCAGTGTTAGGTTCTGAACTGGCTTTTATGACTGAGAAAAGAGACTTTGGAGTCACTTTCAATAGCTCTCTAAAAGCATTGTTTTGCTGCTCAGTGTTCAGCAGCAACCAAAAAAGCCAGTTAAATGTTAGGCATCATTAAGGGAATTAAGAACAAAACAAAGAACATCTGGCCATTATAAAAATCCATGATTCATTCACATATTGAATATTGTGTGCAGTTCTGGTCCGCACATCTCAAAAAGGGTGTAGTCGAATCTGAAAAATTAAGGAGAAGGACAGTGAAAATGATCAGGTTTATGGAGCCATTGCCATATGAGGAGAGACTGAAAAGGCTAGGACTGATCAGGCTGGAAAGGAAAAAGCTGAGTGGGGAAATGATAGAGGTTTATAAAATCATGAAGTCTGTGGACCTGTTGTCTACTACCAAGTCCCAGTCTACTACAAGTCAAGGGCATCTACTGAAATTAATAGGAGATAAGTTTAAAGTTAATCAGGAAAGGTACTTTTTATGCAATGCATAGTTAACTTGTGGAATTCATTGCCACAGGAAGTGATAGAGAATGAAAAAGGGACTAAACAAATTCATGGATAATAGATCTATTAATAGCTATTGAACAGAACAATTGGCAATTGGCAATACACCAACAATGGCAATTGGCAATACACAGATTCATCACCCACCAGGGAGAGTAAAGAATAATTGATAGATCACTCAATTCAACACTTTCCATCTAAAGTATCCACTTCCGCCACTGTCGGAGGCTGGATACTGGGCTAGATGGACCACTGCTCTAATCCACTATGGCACTTAATATTTTCCCAGTTTACACAAGATTAAGTGTCCCACTTATAACTGAGCCTTTCAGCATGTTTCTATCAAGCTGTTTAGTCCAAAATAGGACAGGCCTCAGTCTGTCTGTCTTCACTCAATCTGCCAACTCTTTTCACAGTGACTTTGTTATATTATCAGTCCTAGAGTTAGAAAGAAAGGAAATAAAAGGAATCATAGAGGAATTTTTATGGAAAATTGTGAATTTATTATTTTATTAAAAAAACAACCCCCCCAACCACCTTGGCCATTTTACTGCTCCTCAGTTAAGTGACATGAAAAAAGTTCTCACAAAACACATTTGAAAGGACTTTTCCAAGAAGCTAAATTTTTCAAGTTTCTCAATTACTCTAACATATGTAAATTATTTCCACATTTTTATTTTGATTTAGTCTTTTAACTGATATCGTCCATATCTGTAAGTTATCTGCTTAAGAGAAATTTTTAGGCTAGCAGTATGTTGCATTCAAATCTTGGTAACAATAAAGAAAGCACATATTGCAATGATCTCCCAGGCTGACCACAGCTCTGCATTGTCCCTTACTTGGCATAGATTAAATAGTCTGACGTATGATTGATTCCTTTTTGTATTGGATGCCATCTAGCACAGTGAAGTAGCTAGTGCTGTAGCTGATTTGTTTTATTTGCTTGACATCAATCCTGGGCACAACAATTGAACACTAAATTTAACACTTTATTTGGGAAATACACACACATACACATTTCACACTTGGGAATTGCACACAAATAAGTGTGAGTGAGTGTGTGTGTGTGTGTGTGTGTAAAACTATTTATGGCATGCCTGTGCTCACCCAGCTGTGGGGACATGGGCTGCTCAATACAATTCAGAACTGTGTCCCACCTCTGCATGGCAGGGGAACCCAGGGCCAGAGGAGTGCTGGTGGGCCTGTTAGGGAGCAGAAGCAGGGACTGGAGACAGAGGCAGGGGTGGGGACTTGGAATGCAGGGTCCTCCCCCATTGCAGGACTAATAACATGTCTGGGACTGGCAAGACTGGCAGCTCGGCATGGGCTTCCCTGTTGGCATAGGTGACTGGCTGAATCCAGTGTCCATGTTCTGCAGTGTGTGGTGGGCTGGTGCCCAGCCAGGGCTCCCCACACTGGGGAGAAACTGGCAATGCTGTTGGTTGGTGGTGACATTGCTAGACGCTCCTTATGTCATGGTCTGGAGCTGCGTTGAGGATGAAGCAGCTGCTGGTCAGGGCTCCCTGAGCTACCAGTGGATGCAACAGCTGGGAAAGAGGGAGGGGTGGGGGCACTGAAGGCCTGAGGTTCCCTCCTCTGGTGATGTGTCACTGGAGGGGTCAGGGAGGGTGGTGTCTCAGGCAGGCTGCCCCTTCTGGTGACACTTTAAGGGGTACGGTCTGGGTCCTGGAGTTCCAAAATAGATTAGTAGATTATAGAGCCATAGATTGTATGGGGCTGGAAGGGACCTTGCAAAATCATTGCATCCAGTGCCCCTGCACTAGGCAGGAAAGGTTAAAGTGACCTGAGTGGGGTAACCATCCAGTCTCCTCTTGAAGATTTCCAGGATAAGTGATTGCACCACCTCTGGAGGGAGTTTATTCCACAGTCTGGACACCCTGACTGTTAAGAAGTTTTTCCTTGTGTTAAATCTGAAATTGTCTTCCAAGAGTTGGTGACCATTACTCCTGGTTTTCCCTAAGGGTGGCCTGGTGAACAGTTGTTTGCTGAGCCCTTGATGTATTTCCCTGATATAGTGGTAAGCTGCTACCAAGTACACTCTCAGCCTTCTCTGTTTTAGGCTGAAGATGCCCAAGTCCCTCAGACTTTCCTTGTATGGCTTGCCTTGCAAGTCTGTGATCATATGGGTGGCTCTTCTCTGGACTCTCTCAAGCTCTTCCACATCCTTTTTGAAGTGCAGTGTCCAAAACTAGATGCAGTTCTGAGAAGCCCCTGCCAGTGGAAATCAGTGCCCCACACTCCTGCTCACCATGGTGTTGGACCAGCTGGCACCCCTGCCAGGCTCCAGGACAGCAACTCACCCACCTGTGGGGACTCAGGCACCAGCTATGGGAGGCCCTGACCAACCCCCTTCTCCTACACTCTCTGCTCCAGCCCACCTGCCCAATCTCTCACACACCCTCTACACCCTGCCCACATCCAGTACCACACCCTAGCCAGTGACATGTTCAAAACAACAACAAAAAAACTCCCTAACAAAAAAGCCTCCCATCCCCCCACTTCCTCCCCAACAAACACAGCCCCTTGCCCCATCCCTTTGTACCCACAAACAATAAAAACAACTTGCTTTCAACAGCAAAAATATTTACAATGTCTCTGTTTTTATATCCCAGATTGGGGAGCCATGGTGCAGGGAGGGCGGGGCTCTAGGCGGCAGGTGCTCAGCACCTGAGCTTTGAGCCATTCTTCCATGATTACGGGGGATTCGGCAACCCCATTAGTTAGCGGCCTCCCAGCCACACATCCTGCTCCTCTGCCACCACCACCAGCTGCTGGAGCAGGATGGTTCCATCCTGGGTGAGCTACCGGTGCAGCCAGCATATCCACATGGCAGCAGCAATGAGTGGCAGTGACCCAGAGCCTGCATCCCAACTGGAGTTGGCAGGCTCTCCCCCATGTCCACATGTTGGGCCTTCAGAGCCAAGAGACAAAAGCCTTTTGTGAGAGTTTTCACTATTTCAGAGATAAAATGCTCTGCACCAGAGGCCATGTGCTGCCTGGCCTTAGATAATGGGTCGGCCCTGCATGGGTGTCTAGGGACCATGGTAAGTTAGCCAGGCAGGCTGAGGCCTAGGCACTGTGTTACTGTGCATTAACTAATTGTGACTAAATTTGATACCTGCATTTGCAGGTATCAATTTTAGTCACAATTAGCCATTTTTACTGTGGAGTAAGGGTGCGCATGTGCAGACATGTGACCTTACTGCACAGTAATATGGTGCATTAAAGCATCTCATGTAGACACACCTGTCACAGGGTCACACAGGTGCCCTGTTCCTAGGAAGGAATAAGGGCAGCTGCCCATCACAAGGACAGCTCAGGTGACGGTTGCTGGGGCAACTGTGCTGGTCAGGTGACCAGAAGCGGGCAGGGCTGGGCCTTTATAAACAGCCTAGGCTGGAGCCTAGTTAGCAGTTCCTGTCTGGCAGCCTGAGGTGCAGGAGCTCTGCAGGAGAGCAGAGCAGAGCAGAGCAGAGCAGAGCAGAGCAGAGCGGTACGGCCTGAGTACACAAGGGGCTGTACCATCATAAGGGTGCAGAGAACCCTGACTGGGAGGCCATTGCTAGAGAGCCAAGTGAACTTATGTTATAGCCAGGAGGCTTGTTGTTGCGTTACAGCCATTTGGCTTATGGTTCTGTTTCGTTACTGAACTGGAGGACCAGGTGAGGTTATAAGGGGATGGAGGAGGCCTCATTTAGGAGCACCCCAGTAGAGTGGGGTGCTCCCAGCACCGGAGTGTGGTCCTACGTTGCGGGGTGTATTACCCCAGGCCCGGGGAGGGCACAGTGCCGGTGAGGGCACTGTAGTTGGGGTACAAGACCCCAGCCCTGAGAAGGGCAAAGTGGATTTTGGGGCCAGGCACGGCTAAGGCCACCTGAGCCCCACTTGCACCAGCAAGAAGCCTGAGGGGCTCGTGTTAGGCCCAAGGCGGGGCACACATGAAGAGAAGCCCAGGGTGGGTGCTACTAGAGAGACAAGCCTGGAGAGGGCGAGTCCATGACTACAGAGAGACTGGAGAGGGCAGAGAGAAGCCCCAGGAGTGGGAGCATACCTGAGGGAAACCCCACGAAAGGGCGGGTACAGAGAGAAGCCCCAGTGAGGGCAAGTATTGAGTGAAGCCCCAGGAGGGGGAGTAGACTATTGATAGAAACCCCAGGAGGGGTGCGGACTGAGAAGGATCTCAGAGGGGCTCCACAGTGGTAGGGACCCTGAAGGGTCAAAGGGGCCAGGTAAGGCTCAGGCTGCCTGAGCTGAACTGGGAATTGATAGAAACCCCAGTAGGGGTGTGGACTGGAAAGGATCCCAGAGGGGCTCCACAGTGGTGGGGACTCCAAAGGGTCAAAGGGGCCAGGTAAGGCTCAGGCCGCCTGAGTCCAGCTGGGAAGAGTACTGTCAGTAAGCCCGAGAGGGCTAATGGATAGAGGGGCGCCAGGTGCGTGACAAACCCAGGGGCGCCGGGCAGGGCGCAGAAAGGAAAAGGACCTGATAACGTCCGGAAAAGCCGCGAGGCTTGGGGCATGCTAAAGGGGAGGTAGGAGGCACGCATCGCCCATAAGGCTGGGGTGCACCGAGTCTCCCCATACGGAATGGGGGATAGTTTCAGCATAACACCGTGTACAAGGGGGTCAAAGGCAGCCTTCCATAGAAACTTATATATACCAACAAGACGTGGCGGGTGAGAAAAGAGGGTGCTGGATCACCTACTTGACACAGTAGGGGGCGCTAGAGGGATCACGGCCGCCCCTAGGCCCCACTCCGTGACAACACCCTTACAGAATTAAATATCAGAACAGCTTACCTGCTCAGGTGGTAAACTCATCATTGTTTGCAGTCTTTAATGTGTGGGATCAAATTTCTGCCTGTGCTTTATTGCAATTCCAGGAGAAGGGGAAGGGGACAATCTATAGTATGTTCATAGGTGGTCATAATAGTCTCATTTGGCCTAAAAGTGCATGAATACCTGCCTTTGCCTAGAAGAGGAAGCTTGACTATGAATGTAAAGTTAGGACAAGAAAGCAAGTCAAGCTAATATTTGAAAAGTGATTGAAAGAAACTGTGGCTATGTGTTTGATGGAGAGGTTAAAAAACTGGAAATAATATCTGGGGTTACTTGGGACTTTTTAGACAATGAGGCTAGGAGTGGGAAGGACAAGGAATTGGACAAGGAGACTGCATTGTGGTGGGGGAAAAACTGGGATTGTATGGAAAAAGAGATTTGGATTAGGAAGTTTGGGGATAAATAGGCATCTGTGTCCATTAAAATATGTATTTATCCAGAGCAAATTTATGGAGTCATCAGCAGTCATTTTATTTTATGAATACAATTCTCTAGGAATATTTATTTCCAAAGGCACAAATGCACAGTGGATTGATTTAAATCAAATTTATTTGAACGACCAATTCTAACTATAATTTAAATCAAGTCACTAGAAAAACACACTTGTTTATTTATGCATATTAAGAGTTTAACAAACAATTACTTAAATATTTAATATTTACATTGATTTTATTAGACAATGCTGAAAAATATCTCTTGTTCACAAGAAAATTAATGTTTTAATGTGGTGTCCTGCAGAAATTTAAAACGATGAGATCTTACCCTGTATTACCTAGTTTTTAAACTGGAAGAAGAAAACAAACTTTCCTATTTCTTCATGTGCAGTTGTTTTCTCAGCTCTGAATTGAACTAAAATAAAATAAAGAGAAATAAAGAATATTATGTGCACCTGCAGGAGAGGATAGAGCTGTCAGAAGCTGGTGAATCATTTCAGTAGATTCTGTTTCCAGGTGGTGATTTTTTTTTTCTCAGTTCATTGGTTTGGCTTTCTTTAAAATAGCAGCAGCAAATATGTACTACATGAATAATAATATTATTTAATAGATTTTTGTAAGTGTAGGTCTTCATGGTTGTCAGTGATTTAAATTTATATGTAAAGGTATGCATTTTAAAAATAAATGTATTTAATTTCAAAGAGTACTCAAAATACATGTTTCTATTAAGAAAGAAATTAATTTGCTTCATATGCACTGCACTGATAGCCTTTAGGACCACATCCATACTAGTGTGGTTGTTTGTTTCCCTGGGGACAAAAAGCACTGGCACATCTTATCCTGCTGCTAGTTGTGCCTGGGGAACGCCTGTGGCATGTGCCCTGTGGTGTGTGGCACATTATCCTAGGTGCGGTTGGGAATGCTCTGGCCAGCACTAAGCTGGTCCTAGCAGCCTTACCTCAGATCCCTGGGGCCTCCTGGGGCTGCAGCAGCTGCTCAGACCCTGATCAGCATTCAAAGCATGGCTCTGGTTAACTAGGCTCCAGTTCTGGGTGGCATGCACTGTCTCCATGCACTGCCCTAGTTTTTTCTTTGCATGGGTTTTTTTGACTGTGGGATCTCCAGGTGTCAACCCCCCCTCCCCCCCCCCACACCTGGCACTGACACCTCGCAGTGCAGAGAACACCTGAATGTGCAGTATGTAGTGCGGCAGACATGTCTGCAGCACCACATAACACACAGCTGCTCTCGTCTGGATGTTGCTTTAGGTCAATAAGAATAGGTCACTATCACAGAAGTTAGACACTTGCATTCGTATCTTTGAAAATATTTGTCTAATCCGCATCTGTGGGGAAAGAGGTCTTAATATAATTTTGGTATTAGAGAGATTTTTAATGCAAAAAAAGATTAACTTACAGGGGGTTCATACATGTGGTCTGGGAGTAGGGAGGGGCCATTTTAATTAGAGAGGCTCCGAAAGCCACTTTAATTACAGAGACTCTGAGAGCCACTCTGAGAGCCCAGAGCATCACTTTTATCAGCATCCCCATGCTGAAAAATGGCAGTGGGGGCACTTTAACTAAAGCTGATCAAATGAGCTTTAGTTAAAGAGCCCTCACCAACATTTTTCAGCACTGGAACACTGATACATGTGACACTGGAGTCTGCTGGAGGGCAGTAATTACCACACTTCATGAAAATTGTTCAGGAGTTCCCAGCATGTGTCAGGCTGCTGTGCCTCCCTACCCCCTGCCCCTGCCCCTACCCTCCACTTTTGGAAGCCTGCATCCCCCTGCTCCTGGAACTGTGCCCCCCCAGCCCTGCCTCCACCCTCCTGCAGAGTATGCTTAGCAGGGCTCCTGGTTTTCTCTGATTGAAAATAAATTCCTAATTTTTAGGTTAAAAAAGTAAACCCAAATCCACATTTTTTTTTCATGATCAAAATGAAACACCACTAATATATATTCACTGTTCTCCAACCATCTTTGCAACAAGAATACCATCTTGCTGGTATTCCATCTGAGGGCTTTTGGAGAGTGAGCAGAGGCTTTACATCGTATCACACTTCAATAAATAAAATACTGTTATCGAGAGAGCTTTTTTTTTGCAAAATGGCAAGTGGAGGCACTCCAGCATATAGTTTGCTTCAAGAAACAAGGGAAAGAGAAATTCTTATTCTCCCACTGAGTCTTATTTTTTCCCAAATACCTCATGCAAATGCTGCAAAAGAAATATCTGAGGACATCTATGTTGCTAGAATACCGCCATCATACAACTTATTTTCAACATTTCCTTCCATTTGAAACAAGTAAATCTTCTTGAAGTTTGTTTGTGAACTTTCGAAATTCTTTGGACTGTCTCAATGACTATCCCATTTTCTTGTTCTGGTATCTGCGTAACTGAGTTGAAAAATATTAGTTGATCATGAAGAAACTATGATCAAACCCCAGAAGCGAACTCCTCAATGAACAATTTCAGGATCTGGGGGCCCATTTTTCTTGAGACATGAATGATTGCTAACTGTCATTCAACAGCTAAAAGCAACAATAGCCAATGAAATTTCTATGTCCCAGGATATCTTCATAGTGCATTTGGGTGAACCTGAAGAAGTCTTGTATGTATGCTACCTGGTTACTGAATGAACAATCACATAAATTTGCATCAGTCAGTAAAACATCAGCAACAGCTTGTTAGAAACTATAGCATGTATATAAGCACTGTAAGTAGGGTGACCATACATCCTAGTTTGGCTGAGATACTCCAGGATTCTGGAATGGTTGGTCAAAGTCCTGGGCCAGAGTCCAGCAGGAAGGCGAAGTGACACAGTATACATGACTGGCACCCAGGCAGGCACTGCTGCTCCTGTGTGGCAGCAAGTCAGGCCAACTGAAGACAGCACGAGCCCGCTTTCATATGACATGTCCTTGCTCCTGCACAGGAGGCACAATATACCACTTTGCCTCCCTGCTGGACTCCAACCCATGACTTTTGACCAACCAGCTGGGGCCAGGCTATGGAATCTTGGAGTATCCTGGCCAAACCAGAACGTAGGGTTACCCTAAGTATAAGAAATGCCACTCTAATTATCAGGGATGCTGGTTTTATCTGATAAAAAATATCCCCAATTTTAGGTTTTAAAAAGTAACCCAAAATCCACATTTTCCCATGATTAAAATGAAACACAGTGAATATCTCTATCTCTATCTCTATAGCTATATCTATAACAATATTAGAATGTTTCATTTTAATCATGGGAAAAAGTGAATTTTAGGATCCTTCTTTTCAACCAAAAATTGGGGATTTTTTTTAATCAGAGAAAACCAGGATGCCTGGTGAACACTCCTGGGAATCAGTTATAGACAGCTCCCAACAGTAGGGCCCAGATTCTGCCAGGACAGAAGCTATTGACTGGGAGGGGGGAAAAGGGTGCGTACTTGAGTTTGCCTGGTCAAGAAGGTCAGCTAGAGACTCTGGTGAGCACTAAGAAATTTTGAGGAAATTCCCAAGAAGGCTTTGGATGGAGAACTTTGGAGATGTCCAAAATGACCTTTGGAGGAAGTCAACTCGGAGTGCTACTGAACTTCCCATATTTGCACTACTCTGAAAAAATGATTGTAAAGAATGGTTGTAAGTCTCAACACAAAAACAACACTTTGTGGGCAGAGGAGAAAAATAGTCCTTGTGAGGAAGGTGATAATAAACACTGGGACAAAAAGCAACTCCTATGGGTTTGGTTGGGTGGAAGGTACTTCCTGTGTCTGACTTAATAGCTGCGTCCAGATGAGCAGGAGCTTGTGCTCATAGCTGCATAAAAAATAGCAGCACAAATTTTCCACCTGCAGAGCAGTACCTGGAGACTGGGAAGCAAGTAGCCCAGAGCTGCCTATTCTCCCATCTCCACATGCTGTGGAGCCCCCAGTGTGAGCCTCCCATGTACCCTGTACCCCAACCATCCGGAGAGCAGGATGTGGAGACAGGGCAGAAAACGTCTCTGCATTTGTCATGGCACATACTATTTTGACAAGTGTTGCACTGCATTTTTTACTTTTTTTTTAATTGAAGTTCATGGTAGAATTAATTACCTCCAGCCCATTTCTCTTCATCTCCTTCTTTTCCTTTGTAACTGTAGACCTTTTGAAGCTTACAGAAAGGGAGGCCTTCTACTGTAAATCTATTGTGCAATTTTTCAGTGATGTACTATAGGCAAAGAATAGTCATACCTACTGTGTCAGATTTTGACCAGTATTGGGGCCTGTATGAGAATGAAATGCAACATTTACTATGTTCTAATTTCCTGGTGTTCTAACTTCTGTGGGTTAATTCTTAAGTTTTCAGGTTTTTTTTCTTTTTAACTCCAAGCTTGTATGACTTAAAATACTGATGCATCCCCCTCAATTTAATTTAATTTTAATGAAATTTTCTGGGCTAGAAATATAGTAATTCCAACCTCAACTTGTATTATTAAACTTCTATCCCATTGGTGAAGTATGTCTATTGTAGTTATGTGATAGGTGCTCTATTCCAATCTAGCAAGTCATCTTTAAGCTAAGAATAACTCAGTCATTTGCTTACCCTTTTCACTTTCTGAAGGTATTGAGAAGGGCCGTTTAAATACTGACAGTCTAGTGTAGTCAAAGAGCTACACATCCCACAGAACAAATTACATTTGTCCTGATTATCTAGGTCCTCAGGAAGCAAGTGACAGGTTAGTTTCACCTTTTCATGAAAATGTTTTTAGGCCTCTGTTAATGTAAATATATTCTCAGTAGGAAATGGATAAATAGATATGCATATCACCTGCAAAACTGGGGAACAATTATAATTGCTAAAAATCTTTAAAAATAATTCCTGGGGTTCTCCAGGGGAGAAAAAAAGAAATAGATATGCCCAGATAATCTTAATTTTCCTCTGTAAGCAAAACTACATGCTAGTTGAAGATTGTAAAAGGAGATTTGGATTCATGCACCATCATACTACCTCTCTTCCCCTTCTATGCAGTGTTTTCCTTAACAACATATCATTCCCAAGCGTCCTTTATCCATTCTTCTCTCTCTTTATTGCCATATTTACTCACAAACCATATGTACTTTCCCCAAAATCAGCCATTCCAAATTGGAGTGTCTACCTTAAGCAGCAAGGCTGACTTTCTTTTTTTCTTTACCAGAAATGAAGCGTGATGAAACCGTGTTGTAAAATGGCTGCCAGATTCCCTCTCAGCAAGCAAAGAGGAAAAAATATTCCAGTATTAACCCTTTCACATGTACTCTTAGCTTATGGTCTGAGAGAGAAGCTGGCAACCATACTGTAATATAGCTGAATCTAAGTTGTGACCAGGGATCCTGGTTTTCTCTGATAAAAAAAAAAAGCTGCAATTTTTGGATTAAAAAAGTAACCTAAAATGCTAATTTTTCTGTGATTAAAATGAAACACCACTATATCCATCTACCTATCTATCTATCTATCTATAGTGTTTTTGGGCTGCTGTATGTGGTGTTTCATTTTAATCATGGAAAAAATGTGGCTTTAATGTTACTTTTTTAATCTGAAAAGTGTGGAATTTTTTTCTCATCAGATAAAATCAGGATCCCTAGTTACAATGCTACAAAAATCTTTTTCTCTACCCCTGATATTCTGCCTTCCAAAAACAAGGGACGTTCCTTACATGGGGCCATGTGGTATGCAAGAAAATATGGTGGTGCCTTTTTGTTTCAGTTTCTATATTTGATCTTTCCTTCTTTCTCATTTCTTGTCAGCTTTTTTTGGGGGGGAGGGGCTTTTTCACGTTCACTTTCCTGTGTTTTAGTACATCTCTTATTTTTGACTCTTTCCACAGCCTGTGGACTCTCAGCACATGCTGAAAAGCATTTACTCACACTGGCAGTTACACTGACTTCAACAATGTAAGTAAAGGTTGTGTAATCAGTGCCTTGGCCATCCTACAAACAGGAACTGACAGAGACTACCAGTTTCCAGAGACCACATGCTATTCTATGTCTAATATTTTTTAACCAGGTTTCTTCTATTTAGATTTGCATTGCTGGTCTTACTCTCAGGCTGACAAGGACCCACTAGCACATTACAAAAAGACTCTATTTGGAAATATAGCCAAAAGTGCTTTCAGTTACATGCACATTGTGTACATTTTCCACACATACTCTACAAGTTGTGATAACTGAACCAGTTATTTCTAATGATAATGTTCCCATAATATTGCTAGTTAAGTGATGTATATGCTATGTTCTTGTTGTTATTAGTTTTACTAGAAACAAATCCAATCATACTAATCACTCGCACTGGGTGTTCTTTATCAATCTATTTTTAAACACCAGGAATCCTTTTCACTTGGATAAAGTACAGGAAGTTCCAAATTTATCTGACATAATTTCCTACATATTTTTCCATTCTGTTCCCAGAAGACATTGACCATGGGCATTTGCTGGAGACCTCATACAACAGCCCAAAAACATTGAACCTTTGCCTAGCTGAGATGCTCCCTCCTCTTTCTGCACTAGTTCCTTATTGTTGTTGCTGAAGGGGCAATATGCAGGGGAAGAAAAGTTATAGGAAAATAATGCAGCCTTACCCAGTTTCCAACTGTATTTGTTGGGGATAGGGTTGATAAGTAACTACTGAAGCACATCTAAGTACCCACTCTTGTCACTCCTACTCTTCCAAATGTGTGGTTATAACAGGACTTCATAAATTGGACAAAAGAATGGAACTATTTTTTTCTGTTTATGCAGACTTCCTGACAGTCATGCACATACGTGGAGGTAAACATGAGACTTTTAGTTATCATCCTTCTATTAATGAAAGCTGACAGAGGTATTTATACTACACATGCTATATGACAAGTAGAAACACATGAAACAAGGCCTGCTTTGTTATTTGGAAGTTATTGTTATTTTTGGCATTATATTAATGAATTTAGTTAATAGAAATGCAGACAGCACTCCAGAATAAATATACATGTCAGTCAGACAAACTCGATCCTTGGTAACATCAGTGTAAATCCAGAGTAACTCCACTGAAGTCTATGCAAGTATTTCTTCATAGAAAACTTCAGCAGAATTGGGCCCAGAGGCAACATATTAATGAAATGCTTTTCGGTAAGCCGTCATTTGATTAAATGTGAAATTTTCTGGCATATTAGCCTGTAAATTCTGAACAAGATGCTGAGGTGGTGAATGTCACTGTTTATTAAGTCCTACTGACAAGTTCACAGAGTTACTTGGGTACCCAGGTGTGCTATTTTCAATGCTGATAACTTATACAAAAAATGTATTAGTAGTGAAAGTTGTTTTTAGAAATGAAGCACTAGCAGACAAAACAATTAAATACAGAACATGAAGGGGAGATGATAGAGGTTACCTTAAAAATACATACATGTCAAATAAATGTTAAAAGATTTAGGGAGCTTTCATAACATTTCACATAGTGATAAACTAATCCCTTCCAAAAGCTTAAACTTCATGGCAGTTACATTTGAGAACAGCTCAATGAGAGGAATAGTAAAAGGACTGCCCTTAAAAAAAAGGTAAATGAAAATGGAGGGCAAAATATCAAGTCTGAATACTTACATTGAGACTTATTTATGCCTATTTAGCCATCCTAATATTTTGAATCCACTTCTTGAATACTGTGCCCAAGTTTGGTCTCAAAAAGGATATAGAAGAAGTAGAAAAAGATACAGAGAAAGGCAACAAAAATTATTAGTGGGACTCCATGTAAGGAGAGACTAAAGAGTTAAAGACTATTCAGTTTAAAAGTGAGACAATTGAGGGGAAACATGATAAAGGTTCATAAAATACTAAATGATGAAGAGAAAATAAATAGTGATTTTTTATTTACTATCTCTCACAGTACAAAAACTAGGGCTTATACAATGAAGCTAGAAGGTAGTAAGTTTAGAACCAAGAAAAGGAAGTTCTTTTTCATAAAGAGTGTAATTAAAGTGTGGAACTCATTGTCACAAGATATTGCAGAAGCAGGTCATCTAACCAGATTCAGTAGTGATGTGTAGGAGGTGCATAGGAATGCCATGCTTGCCACTTAGGCGATGGGCAGGGGAGGCAGGCAGGAGCACTGGTTCCCCCCCCTCCCCACAAGTGCTGTCTGATTGCTGTGATCACTGCAGCTGCTTCCGGGAGGACCTGCAGCCACTTCTGGGAGTGGCTGCACGATTGGCCAATGCTTGCTTCCAGTAGTAGTCACAGCCACTCTCGGAAGTGGCTGCAGTGATCACAGCAATTGGCTGCAGCGATTGGCTGTCATGGGAACCCTCCCCCCCCCGATCCACATGATTGCTCACGGGGGACCCCCCACCATTGGTGGGACTAGTCACAGGGGTGTACATGCCCCCCCCGACTAACATGGCACCAGTGGCCCATGGCCAGATTCAAACAGGAACTGGACAAATCTTGGAGGAAAGATGCATTAGTAGCTATTGAGCATGAAAATAGGGTTACGACCTCTGAAGCAGAACTTCCTGGAGTCTAAATGCTGGAGGCTACAAATTGAAGGGGAAAAGTAGAAAAAAACCTGTTCACTTTCAGCATCCACTGTCTACCACTGTGTGACTCAGGATTCTGGGCAAGCTGGACCTGTAGTTTGACCTAGTAAATGGTAGTTCTTAGGTGCTTATGAATTATACCTATGTAGATATATGTTGTAGAGTGGTTGGGAACTATTTTGGGGAGGGAAAACATAAAAACAAAACCAGAAAAGAACAACTCTCCAGGCCTCACCATTAGAAAATGTCAGTTTGTCAAAAGCAGATCTCTTTGTCAATATCTCTGAATGAAGATTTGAACTCTAATTTTATACTTCTAGGTGATCATAATATTTCTATAAAGTATAATGCTTATCGTTCTTATAAAAGTACAATGTAAAGGTACAAGGAAAATGTTAAAATTATAGCCTGATGAAAAGAGTAATTGCCTGACTTTTGCCTGATTCATGGACTTGAACCTTAGTCAGTCTAGCAAGAGCAGAATCTATTTAAAAGATTTCTGCTGACCTAATTGAACTTTTAGTAGTTTAGGGGATTCAGAGGATAAGCACCTCAGAAAGATGTTCTAACATGGAACTATGGGTCAGTTTGGGAGATGGGTCTTGTTCTTCTTTCATGGTTTACAACTACTACTATTGCTATTATTATGGAAAGAGGGAGCGGATAGATCTTAGCAAAATATTTAGAAAGGCCTCATTATCCTAAAAATAATTTCTTTAAAACTCCATTTTTTATGAACCAGAAACCTTGTTTTCTGGCCAAACCTATTAAGTTAATTTACTGACTTAGCCCTCTCTAACATATCCCATCCCAAGCATACCTCGTAACCATCTGTGGAACATTACAGCTCTGGTTTATATGCTCACTACAATTTTCCATTCCTTAGATCTTATTAGTAGCATAAGTAGACTTGGGCACTTAAGCATGATTCTATTTAATCCTATGGGTTAAGGTTAGGTTAGAAAAGTGGGCAGCATGCAACAGGATGCAGTACAACAAGGACAAGTGCAGAGTGCTGAACCTAGGGTGCAAAAATATCTAGCACAGCTGCTGGCTGGGCAGTGACCCTCTCAGCAGCACAGAATCGGAAAGGGATCTTGGGGTCATAGTGGTCTCCAAGATGAGCATGAGTCATCAGTGTGATGAAATCATCAGCATCTTATCATGCATCAGCAGATGTATAACAAATAGAACCAAGGAGGTGATACTTCCTCTCTATGCAGCATTGGTAAGACCTCAGTTGGAGTACTGTGTCCAGTTTGGGGCACCATACTTCAAGAAGGATGTTGATAGATTCAAGAGGGTCCAGAGGAGGGACACTTGTATGGTTAGGGACTTGCAGGACAAGTCCTATGAGGAGAGACTAAGGGACCTGGACCACTTCAGCCTCTTCAAGAGAAGACTGAGAAGTTATCCTGTGGCCTCCTACAAAATCATCAGGGGAAAGCAGCAAGGGATTGGAGATGCTCCATTGACCAGGATGCCTCTTGGGGTAACAAGGAACAATGGTCACAAACTGACAGAGGGCAGATTTAGACTAGATATCAGGAAAAACTTCTTCACGGTGAGGGTGGCCAAAATTTGGAATGGGCTTCCAAGGGAGGTAGTGCTCTCCCCTACCTTGGGGATCTTTAAGAGAAGGCTGGATAGGCATCTGGCTGGGGTCATCTGACCCCAGCACTCTTTCCTGCCTAGGCAGGGGGTCAGATTCGATGATCTGTTGAGGTCCCTTCTGACCCTAGCATCTATGAATCTATTCAAGCCCCTGAAAAAACAGAATAGAAGGTAAGTGGGTCCTCTCCTACTTCCAGCTTTTCTGTGGCTCACCCTTAAGGTTAGATGCTGTGGTCTTACAAATGTAGAATTATTAAAAGATTTTCAGAACTTGATCATGGTAGACTAGAAGCAGTCTTAGGCACTTCAGTCCACTTAGATACTGAATAGATAGAATAGGATCTGGTTCACTGAGTTCTACAATTTAAATACACCCTGTATAGCAGGTTAACACAAGCAACTCCATCCATTAACTTTAATGATCAAAGACATCAACTGTAGTCACCCAATCTCTGTTTATGTCAGTGACAGTTTCCCCAGTAATACAAACAGAGGTGGTAGAGCCCTATGTCAGTCAAAGAACAGGACTTCAGTTAGTTCAGGCATAGGTTCTGCATAAAGAATGAGGCCACATAAAGAACAAGACAGACCTAAAAAGTCAGATTTGTAGTTTGCTCTTAATGGCAGTTTTAGTTACTTATTATGAGCTTCACCATATGTGTGTGTGTGTGTGTGTGTGTGTGTGTGTGTATAAATCATTAAACAAAATGTGATCCTGAAGAGTGAAAGGATGTATAATTTAGAAAGCAGTAATATAGTAGTATCATAGTTTCTAGGGTCAGAAGGGACCTGAGCAGATCATCTAGTCCGACCCCCTGTCATGGCAGGAAACAGTACTGGGGTCAAACGACCCCAGCAAGATGTGCATCTAACCTCCTCTTAAACACCCCCAGGGTAGGAGCCTGCACCAGTTCTCTTGGAAGTTGGTTCCAGACCCTAGCTGCCCTGACCGTGAAGTAGCGCCTCCTGATATCTAACCTAAACCTACTCTCTGCCAGCTTGTGACTGTTATTCCTGGTCACTCCTGGCGGTGCTCGGGGGAACAGTGACTCCCCCAGTGCCTCCTGATCCCCCCTGACTACTTTATAACAGGTCACAAGATCCCTCCTCAGCCGTCTCTTTTGGAGACTGAACAGGTTCAGGTCCCGTAGGCTCTCCTTATAGGGCCTGCCCTGTTGTCCCCTGATCATATGAGTGGCCCTCCTCTGGACCCTCTCCATGCTGTCGACATCCCTCCTGAAGTGTGGCACCCAGAACTGGATGCAGTACTCCAACTGCGGCTTGACCAGTGCTGCATAGAGGGGGAGGATCACCTCTTTAGACCTGCTCGAGGTGCATCTCTGGATGCATGACAAGGTGTGATTGGCCTTCCTAACTGCCTCTCCACACTGCCAGCCCATGTTCATCTTGGAGTCAATGATGACCCCAAGATCCTTTTCCACCTCCGTGCTGACAAGAGGGGAGTTCCCTAACCTGTAGGTACGGTGCCAGTTGTTCCTTCCGAGGTATATCACCTTGTGCTTGTCTGTGTTAAAACCCATCCTAGTCTCGTCCGCCCACCCTTGTAACCTGTCTAAGTCTGATTGTAGCCTGTTGCATCCTTCCAGTGTGCCCACGTCCCCCCCACATCTTAGTGTCATCAGCAAATTTGAACAGGGTGCTTTTTACCCCCTCGTCCAAATCACTGATGAAGATGTTGAACAATGCGGACCCGAGGACTGAGCCCTGTGGAAACCCACCGCCCACATCCTTCCAGGTTGAGAAGGAGCCATCCACTACCACCCTCTCGGTGCGGCCCTCCAGCCAATTGGCAACCCATTTGACTGTGTGGGTGTCTACACCACAGCCCCCCCAGTTTCTTAATGAGTACGGGGTGAGAGACAGTGTCGAAAGCCTTCCGGAAGTTCAGGAAGACCATACCCACTGCTACCCCTGCATCTAATGATCTGGTGGTCTGATTGTAAAAGGCCACCAGGTTGGTCTGACAGGACCTGCCACTGATGAACCCATGTTGGTTGCTCCTAAGCATGCAGTCCCCTGCTGGCCCCTCCTGGTGTGTGCCAGCATAATTTTCTCGAACAGCTTGCCTAGGATAGAGGTAAGATTAACCAGCCTATAGTTTCCTGGGTCCTCCTTTCTGCCTTTTTTGAAGATGGGGACCACGTTGGCCCTCTTCCATAGATTCATAGATTCATAGATGGTAGGGTCAGAAGGGACCTCAATAGATCATCGAGTCCGACCCCCTGCATAAGCAGGAAAGAGTGCTGGGCCTACATTACCCCAGCTAGATACACATCCAACCTTCTCTTGAATACCCCCAGGGTAGGGGAGAGCACCACCTCCCTTGGGACCCCATTCCAGACCTTGCCCACTCGAACTGTGAAGAAGTTCCTCCTAATATCCAATCTAAATCTGCTCTCCTCTAGCTTGTGGCCATTATTTCTTGTAACCCCCGGGGGCACCTTGGTGAATAAATACTCACCAATTCCCTTCTGTGCCCCCCTGACGAACTTATAGGCAGCCACCAGGTCGCCTCTCAACCTTCTCTTGCGGAGGCTGAAAAGGTCCAGTTTCTCTAATCTCTCCTCGTAGCGCCTGGCCTGCAGGCCCTTAACCATACGAGTGGCCCTTCTCTGGACCCTCTCCAGATTATCCGCATCCTTCTTGAAGTGCGGCGCCCAGAATTGCACGCAGTACTCCAGCTGCGGTCTGACCAGCGCCCGATAGAGGGGAAGTATCACCTCCTTGGACCTATTTGTCATGCATCTGCTGATGCACGATAAAGTGCCATTGGCTTTTCTGATGGTTTCGTCACACTGCCGACTCATGTTCATCTTGGAGTCCACTAGGACTCCAAGATCCCTTTCCACTTCTGTGCCACCCAGCAGGTCATTTCCTAGGCTGTAGGTGTGCTGGACATTTTTCCTCCCTTGATGCAGCACTTTGCATTTCTCCTTGTTGAACTGCATTCTGTTGTTTTCTGCCCACTTGTCTAACCTGTCCAGGTCTGCTTGCAGCTGCTCCCTGCCCTCCGGCGTGTCCACTTCGCCCCATAGCTTAGTGTCATCTGCAAACTTGGACAGAGTACATTTCACCCCCTCGTCCAAGTCGCTGATGAAGACATTAAAGAGTATCGGTCCAGGCACCGAGCCCTGCGGGACCCCACTGCCCACACTCTTCCAGGTTGAAACCGACCCATCCACCACAACTCTCTGGGTGCGACCCTCCAGCCAATTCTCCACCCACCGGACTGTGCAGTAATCCAAGTCACAGCCCCTTAACTTGTTCACCAGTATGGGGTGGGATACCGTATCAAAGGCCTTCCTGAAGTCCAAGTATACGACATCCACCCCTCCTCCTGCGTCGAGGCGTTTTGTGACCTGGTCATAAAAAGAGACTAGATTGGTCAGGCACGATCTACCTGCCACAAACCCGTGCTGGTTTCCCCTCAGCATAATTTGTCCTGCCGGGCTCTCACAAATGTGAGCCTTGATGATTTTCTCAAAGATTTTGCCAAGGATGGAGGTGAGACTGACTGGCCTATAGTTACCCGGGTCCTCCTTCCTCCCCTTCTTGAAAATGGGAACCACATTGGCCCTTTTCCAGTCCTCCGGGACTTGACCCGTGCACCACGAGCATTCAAATATTCCCGCCAGTGGCTCTGCAATGATGTCAGCCAGTGCCTTCAGTACCCTCGGATGGAGCTCATCCGGGCCTGCCGACTTAAAGGCATCCAGTTCCTCCAAGTGACCCTGCACCACCTCAGGGTCCACGCATGGAAGTCTGGTGCCTTGCTGCTGCCTCCCTACACTCCCAGTGAGAGACTTGTCATGCCTCTCGCTTAGGAACACTGAGGCGAAGAACTCATTGAGGAGCTCAGCCTTGTCCCCTCTGTCCGTCACCAATTGTTTCTGCCCATTTAGCAGGGGTCCTATTCCTCCCTGGGCCTTCCTTTTACTCCCTATATATCTAAAAAACAATTTCTTATTGTCTTTTACTTGGGTTGCCATCCTCAGCTCCATGGTAGCTTTGGCCTGTCTAACTGCCTCCCTACAAGCACGAGCAGAAGAGGTATATTCCTCTTTGGTGATCTCTCCCTGTTTCCACTTTTTATGTGCTCCCCTTTTGGCCCTTAGTCTGCCCTGGATTTCTCTGGTCAGCCAGGGAAGCCTCCTGGCCCCTTTCCCTCTTTTACCTCACACGGGGATCGTCTCGCTTTGTGCTGGAAGGATAGCTTCCTTAAGGCACAGCCACCCTTCTTGGGCTCCCATCATTTCAAAACTACTACTCTGCAGTGCATCCTTCACTAATCGCCTGAGTTTGCTGAAATCAGCTTTCCTAAAGTCCAGCACGTTCACCCTACTGGTTACCTTACCCACTCGACGCCTTATGTTGAATTGTACTTTTAGGTGATCACTGTCCCCCAGATGGCTACCGATCTGTAGGTCCCCTACTATGTCATCCCCCGTTGCCAATACCAGATCCAGTAAGGCATTCCCCCTAGTGGGACCATGTACCTCCTGCGTCAGGTGGAGGTCCTGTACACAGGTTAGAAACCTGCGTGAGCGGTGGGACTTTGCTGTCTGTGTCTCCCAGCAGATGTCCGGGTAGTTTAGGTCCCCCATGACCACCGCCTCTTTAGCTTTTATGGTCTCTGAGAGTTGCCTCAGGAGCCCCAAATCTATTTCTTCCCCTTGATGTGGGGGTCTGTAGCAGACCCCTACCACCAAATCCTTTTCTCCTTGCCCCCCATGTAGCCTAACCCACAGTCCTTCTACTTCCTCATCCTTTGATTCTGTCTTGATGAGGGTTGATGTATATTGCTCCTTAACATAGAGCGCAACCCCTCCCCCCCTTTTCCCCACTCTGTCCTTTCTGTACAATCTATAGCCCTCAATATGTACCGCCCAGTCGTGGGATGGATCCCACCAGGTTTCCGTCAGCCCCACTAAGTCGTAGTTGTTTAGTGCAACCAGGAGCGCTAGTTCATCCTGCTTGTTCCCCATGCTCCTAGCATTAGTATATAGGCACTTCCAGTCCTCCGGTACCTCACCAGGGCACCACGAGTAATTATAGGATATATTTTTACTACATTACTGCTTTCCAAATCATTATGAGTTTCCTGTCCCTTGGATCAGATAATGGCTCTGCTCTTTGTTAATGGAAAACAAACTTGCAATACTAGTAGAGGCAAGTGTTACCAGTAAAAAGGTTAGTCCATAGTGAATATTGATGGTGTAGTATATAATTATAGATGAAAATGCCAGCCTTTGAGCACTTAAGACTTCAAACAAATGAATAATAATGATAACAAGGAAAGGTATAAAAAATGAATGCACACACACACACCTGCATTTTTGTTAGGAGTTATTACTTTGTGAAGGATTTCAGCTAGGTATGTAAGTGGTAACGACAGGCAATTGTAATAATAAGCCTACAATATGGAGTAGCTGTAACAATAATTTGAAATAAATTGCTGTCAGTTTGATATAAACCATTTAAAAATAGTTGTGTTCGTTACCCTTTCTAAAACAACAGTTTCCACACATGCTCATGAAACACGGCCTGCTTTGTTATTTGGAAGATATTGGTTATATTTGGCATTATATTAATGAATTTAGTTAATAGAAAGGCAGACAGCTCTCCAGAATAAATATACATGCCAGTGTATATTGACATGCAAAAGGGGGTTCAAATTAGAATTTTGTTTCATGATTTAGACACATGAAAGCTGTGGGAACCCCATTTACATATTGTGGAGACATTAAGATTAGTATCAAATTTCATTTCATATTTCATATTGCTTTTCCCTGAATATGAGTGTAAAGCTAATATAATTAAAACATTTGTTAAGAAATGGAAGTGCACAAATAGCTTATCTGATTTAATTGTTTAAATTCTGAAAAAGCCTCTTATTTCTGCTATCAATCTGTTATATTGTTCTGTGAAGTACACAGATTATTTATCTAGCTACTATATAGATAGATAGGTATTTATTTTTACTTTTTAAAATCTGAAGCTTGGCTTTTCCTTTTTTTTTTTTGACAAAAGGGCCAGGTAGTTGCAAAGATTCTTTGATGCCCCCACAATACTTTTCAAATATTAGCTCCTGGAAAATGTTAAGTGTCTCTCCCTCAGCCTGGTAAATAGCTGCATATCTATGCCAGTAGTAGGTGTTTCATCAGTCCAACAGTTTATTAACTATTTTTATAAAACTCCGGGGGGGGGGGGGGAGGGCGGAGGGTCCTGACAGCTTTTTCTCCAAATGCAACCAATAAGCTATTATACCCATATGTAGGTGATAGGAGGGATAGTCAGCCTCCTATATCCACAATGCTTCAAATTTTCAAGGGAATATCATGGTCTGCTGGACATGGAATCTATCTGGTATGTCAGGCCTAAGCTATAAAAAGCAGCCAGCACTAGACATTGCCAGTGATAGTATGTACATAAAGCCCAGGCAGTCACTACCTATAAACTGGTATAAATGATCAGAAACTGGTCTAAACCCATAACAGAAAAGCAGCTAGGACATACAGACTAATTTAAAAATGGTGGATCCTGGTCTAATATAGACCTGGATTGATGTGCTTTCAGTCCTAATAGATTTAGATAAGACCAGTCCATCAAACTTCTATACCAGATCCCCTTCTGACTCAAGTGAGGTTGTAGTTTACCAGCATCCTAGGATGCTTTGTGGGCCCTGGTAAGCTGCCCCACCCCACTACATGGCTGTGCTTTAGCCTATGCTTGCCTGATCCAGGGCCTGGCTCTTTCCTGAGGTTCTCACAGAGATAAGCCAGGAAAGCTTTTGTTTCCTGGCTCCTGACTATGGGGAGAGGGGCATAGGGGAGGAAAATGGAAGCTACTCTTGCTCGGGATCTCTGCAAATTGTTCTCTGCCCCCCTCCCTCCCCACCCCAACAAACACTCCTTCAAAGTTTTTCATCCCAGTGATCAGTGGCAAATGGCCTAGCTGGCAGGGCCCCTCCACCAGTCAGGGGTGCAGGAGGAAGGGCAAGGGGTGAAATGAAAAACGTTAAAGTAACCACTGCAGAGGGCACTTCCAGTACTATTTACAGAGATTAGTAACTCTTGCAGAAACAAGCTTCCCAGCTCTGCCTTTCACTTGCGTGCCAGAAGTAGGTGTCAGGGGAGCAGAAAATGGAAACTGCTCTTGCCAACCTAGCTCTGGTTAGCCAGGACAACACAGCCTCTCTCCACAGCCAGACCTCCTGTTTCCAACCATCCTGGATTAGGGGTAGAGACAGAAAATGGAGGCCTTTGTGTCCACTACATATGCTCCAGGTCCTGAGCACCCATGTCCCCAGGCCATGCCCCTGAACCCTGTCATAAAGCCCACCCCAATATACACACGTACCAGCCACTGAGTCCAAGAGAACCCCTGTGCTATGGCAGTACCCCACAGACCCAGCCCTGGGTCCCAAAAACTGATTCAAGGAACCTCATGGCTCTGAGAAATTATGCAACTAATAGCATCATACATAAAATGTCTGTAAAATATACTTTATTCTCTGTTAATGCCTAAGTTTTTGTTTGTAGCACAGGATGTTCAGTAATTCAGTGAAAATAAGCAGAAAATAAAGGTAACTGATTCATAATGAAAGTTGGGAAAGATGAGGGGTCAGGCCCATTGGGCAATTGACCAGAGCAGTTGAGAGCAGGCTGAGTGCCTGGAACATCCAACTGGCTTCAGGCATGAACAGGATTGCCCGAATCCCTTTCATAGATTTCATAGACATTAGGACTGGAAGGGACCTCGGGAGATCATTGAGTCCAGCCCCCTGCCCAAAGGGCAGGAAGTCAGCTGGGGTCATAGGATCCCAGCAAGATAAGCATCCAATTTACTCTTGAAGGTGTTCAGTGTAGGTGCTTGAACCACCTCCGCTGGCAGACTGTTCCAGACCTTGGGGGCTCGGACAGTAAAGAAATTCTTCCTTATGTCCAGCCTGAAACGGTCTTGCAGGAGTTTGTGACCGTTTGACCTCGTCATCCCATGGGGCGCTCTGGTGAACAGATGTTCCCCCAGATCCTTGTGGTCACCCCTGATAAACTTGTAGGTGGACATCAGATCACCCCTGAGCCTGCGCTTTTCCAGGCTAAAGAGTCCCATGGCTCTCAGCCTGTCATCGTAAGATCTGTTTTCCTGACCTCTGATCATGCACGTGGCTCTCCTCTGGACTCTCTCAAGCTTCTCCACATCCTTTTTGAATTGTGGAGCCCAAAACTGGACGCAGTACTCCAGCTGCGGCCTCACCAAGGCCGAGTACAAGGGGAGAATGACGTCCCGGGATTTGCTCGAGAAGCATCTATGGATGCACGCCAGCATTTTGGTCGCTTTACTAGCCACAGCATCGCATTGGAGGCTCATGTTCATCTTGTGGTCAATGATGACCCCCAAGTCTTTTTCTACTGTAGTGCTAACCAACGTAGCACTGCCGAGCCTATAAGGGTGCTGCAGGTTTTTCCTCCCAAGGTGGAGAACCTTGCATTTTTCGGTGTTAGACACCATGAGGTTCTCATCTGCCCATTTGCTGAGCTTGTCCAGGTCAGCCTGGATCACCCGCCTATCTTCTGGCGTGGATGCTTTGCCCCAAAGTTTGGTGTCATCAGCGAACTTGGCCAGTCCACTCCTGACTCCAATGTCCACATCGTTAATGAAGATGTTGAACAGTATGGGTCCCAGGACAGAGCCTTGAGGGACCCCACTGGTTACAGGGCACCACGATGAGTGACTGCCATCAATCACAACCCTCTGGGTCCAACCACGAAGCCAATTTCCCAGCCAGCGGATCGTGGTGGAGCCAAAGCCACAACTGGGCAGTTTGGCCAAGAGGTGATGATGGGATACCAGATCAAAAGCTTTTTTGAAGTCAAGATATATGACATCAATCTCTTCTCCCTTGTCCAGGTGATAGGTCACCTTGCCCGGTCATTGCAGAACCTCCCCCATGCAAAGCCTCTGCCCCTGGTTCCTGACTCTGGAGGGGGAGGAAATGGAAGCTACTCTTTCTCAGGAACTGTGGAAATTACTGCCTCCTCACAAGCCAAGGCTTGCCCCACCCCCCATATCCCAAGACTTCCAGAAGAGCCCCAGAGTGAGCATCCTGCATTGTGAGCTGCATGTGCCTCTATGTCTAGGCCTCCCTACACCCTGATATGGCATCCAACTACCCACACCCAGACCATAGGTCACTGGCTCCCTCATACCACTCCTCCCATCCTTGGCTCTCTGTGGGAGGCAGCACTGGTACCAGTCAGGGTTATCATAGCTGGACAAAAGGTGGTCCAGAACCCTGTCCATAAACTTCGTCTCCTGGATCGCTGATGCTGCCCATTCCACAGCGGGGTGGATAGCCTCAAAACAGCTGGTGGACATCTCAAAACCCCATTCCTGTACCTTGGCAGCTCAGATGTAATCATCCAACAGTCTGATCAGGCCCCCCTTCCACATACCAAGTATCTATTTATGCTAGTTTCACAGATCCTGGTGCCAGCTGTGTGCACCCAGACCTTGGAAGCAAAGGCCTGCAGCATCTCCTCCTCGTTTCTTTGATGCCTCCTACAGATATCGCTTTTGCCATTGCATCCTCTGTGTACCAGCTTCACTCATACAGGTAGTGTCTCTGAAGTCAGACATGGCAGATAAAGAGCGTGTGAGTGAACTTGCTACTTGTTCTTCTCAAAATTAAGTACAAGGGAAGAAATCAGGGATATTTTCTGTACTCACTAGTCACCAGGGCATTCACACACAGAAAGTGAGGCAGCTATGCTGAGTCTCCTACCTTGACACATCCCCTGTCTGGGGCCAGGAGCAGCTCCACTGCACTCCACCCAGCACAGTGGGGACTGGGGTCCCAACACGATTCTGGGGGGCAGCAGGCCCTGCAGTGGTCTTGGAAGGGATTGCCATGAAGGGAGGGGATGGGCTTCTCTCCAGGCACTGAGATGTGTACCTGCTCCATTCTCACAGAGGGTCCAGAGACCCTGGGTCCCATGGGAACTTAGACTATCCCCAGCATAGGCATTGACTGACTTGTTTTTGACATTTTGCCTGCAGAACTCATTTAACTATTTTAGTGCATGTTCATGACTGGTAGGGAGAAGGAGAGCTCCTTCAGCACGAATGCTCTGGGAAGCTGGGGTGAGGCTCTCTATCTCTCAGGAGCTGATCATGGGCCTGAAAGATAGGGGTGGGAGCTGTCAATGAGGCAGATTTATGTTCCCGTAGAATGGGAGATGGTCACATTTCAAGGCCAGGGGGCAGGGTTGGCCTGGCACCTTAGCTGTGCTCCAGGGCAGAAGGGAAGGTGGGGGTATCTGGTCTGCACAGAGAGCACTTAAAGACAGAAACCTCTTGAGCACCTATTGACCTAGGGCCCAGACTATGAACATTCAGGGCAGGGCAATTCACCCTCTCCCCATACCGCACCAACCCTGCACCCCTTCCACCCCAACCTTCTTATGGGCTTTTCAGCTACAACACCTGAGAGAGGACTGTGACCATAGGGATCGCTTGCTCCCTTTTCTTTTCCCCCACTGTTCCCTCAGACACTACACATTTTCCCCATGTCCTTGGTCCACATCACTAGGGATCCTGTTTTTCTCTGATTAAAAAAAAAATCCCCAATTTTTAGATTTGAAAAAGTAACCCAAAATCCACATTTTTCCTAGATTAAAATGAAATGCCATTGTTACCGGATTTGCCCATTACTTTGGGGTGTGCTCATTTATTAGGGACATGTTTCTAGGGTCTTGGTAATTTTATCAATGTGCTGCTTGTTTTACTTGTGTTTCTATATGATGCTGTATATCTCCTTTCTGCAAGCCCTCACCCCCAATGCAGCTATCTTGCAGGACTCAGTTTCAATGAGGCTGGGTTCCTCCAGTCACCAAATCAGTCATACACACAAACACACACAGATTAACGTGACACACCTGACCTGGCCGGGTTGATCAGCATGGACAGGCTGACACCCTCATATGCCACGAATCAGTTCATCAGAGCAACAATAAACTGCAGTCAAACACAAGCACACAGTTAAACAAAATACCTCTGAATCTGGCTGGGTGTCCAGTTGACACCCTCATGGGCCAGCATTCAGTTCATTAGGGCACATCTGAGCCAAACTGGGTCAATCAGCCTGTACAAGCTAATCCCCTTATGTGTTTCAAACTCAGCACGTCCCAATCTTTAGCTTTTTGATGAGCAGACCCCACAGTATTTTTGGGCTTCACAGGGATCTTTAGCTTAGGTAAACGAAGCATTGCTGCAGAGCAAATGGGGAAGGAGAAATAGAGAAGGGGAAATATACCCAGTTGCTACCAGTTTGACTATAAAAGTTATTTATTGCTAAGTATATGAAATATATAATGGCACTAGTAGTAATAGACATGCAAAGGAAAAACAAACACAAACAATTACAGTATTACCCTGGTTTCACTAAGTATTTGGGGAAACTTAACTCAAGCTTAACTAATACAGTTCAGGTTCAGAAATTTATGCCGAGAGACAGAGAGAGAGAGAGAGGGAGTGTGCTGGGATCTCACCAGTCCAAGGCACTCGGGTTGCAAAGCTGACAAGTAAAGTTCTCAGCATGATCCTTGAAGGGACATGATCTGCCTCCTTCAGCCTTTCGAGAAGAACAGTGGATGGTGTCAGCACACACACTGCTTCTTTTTTAGAGCTTTTTATACCCTCAGTTCAACTTCTTCAAAGCATTCTCAATAGTGTAAAACATTGTCTTTTGTCTTGACAATGGGTTATCCGGTTTGGAACATCTCAAGAAACTGATTGATACCCAGGAAAATATAACATTAAGGAGTAACCAGACACTTAGGAGCCAGCTGAAATTCCTATGGATAGCAGATATACTGATGGGATATCTCATGGTTTCTTCAGAAGCAATAGATAGCTTGCAGCATCAGGGGTTTGGATTTTTACTTGTGAACAAGCCTCAGCTTAGCATGACTTTTCCAGATCTTACTATAGTCTTTTAACAGACTTCAGGCAATTATTGGAGTGTTCATAACCTGTTGTGGAGAGGACTTCCACCAGTCGTCTCGGGAAAAGTATGACAACACTTGTGGTCAGGGCTCCAATGGGCTGGATGCTGTTGCCCATACCCCCTCTGACTCGGTCTCTTTGCCTCAGCATTCCCTAACCCGGCAACTGAATTTTAGTCAATCAAGTTTAAGTAGGCCTCCCATAGTGGGACTGTGAAATGTATGGCCCGAGATGCCTATTAAACCTTACTTCTGCTTAGAGGTGTGTGTGTGGTCAGGGGTGGGGGGTGGGAAGTCCTTTGTAAATCCAGATTAGAACTGGTCTGATAAATTCTGAGCTGGGTGTGTGTAAATGTGGCTTAATTACCATATTTTTCGGACCATAAGACGCACCTGACCATAAGACGCACCCAGTTTTTATGGCAGGAGAGACTATGTGTGCTGGTGGCCGGCCATTTTTATTGCCGGCTCCTGGCCACCGGCACGGGCGCCGGCTTCCGGTGTAAACAAGCGGCGGATGTTCCGCTCGGGCTCCGCCGCCTCCGTGGGCAAGCTCCGCCCCGTCTCCCTGGGACACACACCTTCGGACCATAAGACGCACCTTCGTTTTCCCCCCACTTTTGGGGGGAAAAAGGTGCGTCTTATGGTCCGAAAAATACAGTAGCATTTGGAGCACAGATTCCCCATCATGCAGTGCTCCCCTGCTTCTCTGATCCCAGAATTCACTGCAGTCTTTGCTTTGGGCGTTCTGCTTTTCATCTTCCATGTAAATGAGTTGTCATCTGCTTGCTTCTCGGATGCAAATGAGACCTAGGGCAGTTGCTTCACTCTTGTCACCCTTATCTGGAGGGTTTTAGGTGTGTCTCCCACTGCATCTTAATCAGTTTTTGTTTAGGTGGGGGGGGATTCTTAATGAGTCAGACAGTCTGCATCCTGTGTCAGGGTTCTCCAAGAACATGGAGCTGAGAGGTAACACCATTAATATATAATACAAACACACACACATATGTAAAATATGTAGCATACATATATAACACCCCACTGGCTGGGCTTCCAGGAGTGCCATATAACCAACTCTGGAAGACTAGGTTTGGGAGCAGGAGAGGGTCTGTTAGGTGCGGGTAGAGTTGTGGGCGTACCCAGCAGCCAATCCTGAATTGGCCCACCCCTCAGCTGTATCTGGCTGCTCTTGACAGTCTTTGGTATGCTAGGATGCATGCAGGACCATCCCTAACCTGCTGGCCTTGGCCAATACAGGCAGCCTTTGTGCTCCACCCACACTGAAAGGGCAAATGGTTTTCTTTTCACTCCCAAACCAATCTAGTCTGCTTAGAGAAATCCATGTAAGTTCATTCGAATCCAGTTTTGAATGTCTGTACCTAACAAAAGAGAAGTTCCATGCAATATTTTTTCCATACTCTAAATGATACAAACCAAAGCAAAGTCTTTCTCCAAAAGGGTGTAGAATAGTGCTGGAAATCAGCATGTGTTCAGAAATATTTCAGAAGTATAATGATATCAACACTAAATCTCTTTCGTAAGCAAGTTACAGTAAAATCCTCTGCAAAAGTATTGCAGTTTTCCTTAATATTACAGTATTTCCCTCCTGCCTCTCATCTTATTTGAATTTTATAATATCAAAAAGTGGTCCCAATATCACTTTTCTTTTCTTTCTACAAAATATAGTGATACTGTGTCCCTGGGGTAAAACATTTTCCACCAACATTCTGCTAGCATATATTTTTTGGGAAAGGCAGTTGAAAATTGTTTCAATATAAGGAAACACACTGTGTGATAATCTACATACTTATGTAACTGTGCATTAGGTTGGAGATTGCTCCCTAGTGAGCTGAATGACATGAACAGAAATTTATTATATAAAAGAAACTTTCCCACACATAGTTATGATATAAATGATCAGATGCACCACATTTTCTTTTAAAAGATGTATTACAAAGCAATCATCCTCCTCCACTTGAACACTTCCTACTTTTCCCTTTATTCTACTCCTTCAGCTTAGCACTGTAACAGGGCTAAACAATATCTTGCCATTCATGCAATTTCTACCATCTAATATCCACAAAGTGTTCAATCATGACACCTTGACTTGTATATATGGTGCTTTGGATAGGTGATCACATAGGTATCCCAATACTAGCCTTTCTAACTTCCAAGACCAAATGAGATCATGTGAATGCTACAATAGAAAACATTTCTGGTCTTCTCTTCATTTTCCTCCTTAGGTCAAAATATTTTATACACGACATTTGATACAGCATCTATAAACACAAATAAAAAACCAAAAGTAAAATTAAGTTTTAAGAATTGTGACATGTGATTAAAGCATTTTAAACTATCTTTCCAAACAAATATGATCAAGTGAAAACAGCGCAAGACAAACGTATAGAATTGAAGACATTTATGTAACAGATTAATTTAAATTTCTGTAGTCTATGGCTTATGATATAGTAGACTAACTTCATATTTTCTCTAAAACACTGGTAGCAGTCTCTTGAATATTTTTATCTTTCATCTCTCCTATTATTTGCTTCCCACCTGCAGTAAAACATTAGTACTAATAAAAATTGCAGCACTGTAGCCTCACCTGTTAAGTTCAAAATATATTCTATAATGATATTTTAATATAGCTTCTGGAGAAGCCTTTTGTTTATTTTCTGTGATTTGCCTGAAAGGTTATTGTTGACATAATTAAGTTAGCAACACTGCTTAGAACTTTTTGCATCAAAATAATATATGTCAATGACATAATTATATTTATATGTATGCTATAATTATGTTGTTTGACGCAGTACTGCTAATTTGTGAAAATGCACCATGCAAAACTGGTTGTCAAAATTATGGTGCTTTCAAGATATTTCAGCACAACAGATAAAGGGTATTTGTTTATTTTGGTCTGATTTATTTTACAAATTTTTGCTCTGAAACTGCCAAATTGTGTGATCCTTATTCTGTTCAGAATCACAGAATCTGACTCAATATTTAAATATGGAAGGAGGAAAGGTTTGGGTTTTTTCCCCCTTGCCTTTTTTCCTCTTTAAATATAATCATGACTCAGCTGAAACTTTGTATTGTTATATTCGCAAAAGAATAATAAACCCTTCAAAATAAGGGAAGTGCAATAAAAATCCTGAGACACTAAGTCTAGGAGCACAATTGACTATGGTAATAAGCCTCAGTTCAATTTATAGACCCTGTACATGTAACAGATGTTATACCTGCAATTTAGTAATGGAAAAAGTGACAAGCTTTTGGCAGGTCTAAAGTAGAATTACAAAATACTGCATGTAATGCTCTCCAAAAAAATAGCATTATCTGCTTTCTGCTGAAAGTGCTCAAAAATCTAATGCTGACATGTTCTAACCCTAATTCCAAACTAAGCATCTCAATCTTATTACAAACATAAAAGATTTTATTTTCATTGCTTCTTGGTTTATATAAAAAGTTTCTATATTTCTTTTAATAATACAGCAGTGATTGCTTTTGCAAACTGGTTTATCATTTATTAGTCAAGGTTCTTAAAACCCTTTTGTACTTCTTAATTAAGTTACCAGTGCATAACGCTGGCTTCTGCTCTTCCAAGTTTGACTTGGAAACCTTCAGTATGTTATATATAAGATCTGTGTTTCTGAAAATAGACTTGGCATTACCCAGAATTTGTTCCTTCTCCATTGATCTGTATTTCCTTTCTAACCAATATTGATCACTTCCCAAACGAGTGAGATTTAAAAAAAAAGATATATCAAAACAGATATATTTAATTCTTAAGTTATTCATTCTATGTATTGAACGAGGTAGTAACCCTTTAAGAAAATACAGTTTGTGTGTGCTATAAGCAGGGAACCTGGTTTTCTCTGATTAAAAAAAAAAATTCCCAAGTAACCAAAAATCCACATTTTTCCATGATTAAAATGAAACAAGCACACACACACATACACACACACACACGTGTGTGTGTGCATGTGTGTGCTTGTGTGCATGTGTGTGCACGCATGTGCATTTGTTTCATTTTAATCATGGAAAAATGTGGATTAAAATGAAGCGCACACAGACACACACACATATATGTGCGTGTGTGTGTGTGTGTTTGTGTGTGTGTGTGGCGGGGGTGGGTGGGTGGTTGTTTCATTTTAATCATGGAAAATGTAGATTTGGGTTCCTCTTTTAAAACTAAAAACAAGGATTTTTATCAGAGAAAATCAGGCTCCTTGATTATAAGGAAGAAAAACAAGATGGTGGGATAACTCATATACTGGGATTTCATAACCTCGGGACATTCAACCTTGGAACTTAAACATTGCTTTTTTTTCTTTCTTTTTTCTAATTTCTTTCATGGTGGTAAAAAGGAAAAACATAAAAGCAAGGACTATAATGTCCACATGCAGTAATACCATCGGTGATACAATTTGAACCTTGGACCTTCTAGACTGTCATCCATCACTTGCCTGAATACATTAGCGAGTAAGTAGGCAAAAATATTTGCCTGGAGTAGGGAGGGAAGTAAATGGGCTGTTAGAACCTAAATACTAGTGTATGACCAAGGAAGCACAAAAGAACTAACTTTCTCCCTTTAACTGGGAGTCAAGAATCTCAGGCATGTCTGCAAGAGAAGCTAAAAGCATACTAGACCAATTCTACTGTGCATTAGTGTGTCACAGAAAAAGCCATGCTAATGTTTTAATGTGCAGTAGACTTAGTCTACTGCACACTAGCATCATGTAAAAGATGTGTGCTGGCTCTACTGTGCAATAGTGCCGATTATGACACATTAAGTTAGTACCTGTTATTAAAAGTAATAAACTTAATGCACTGTAATTACTGTGCATTAATGCACTAGTAGACATGCCCCTCTTGTCCCATTAGATAGGCTCAAAAGAAGTAGTGAGCTATGGTTCCATATTTTGGTTCCACGACTCCGTCTGGCTTTTCTTCCCACATTTCTCAACTGTATCATTAACCCTTATGTATTGCCATTTCGGTGTATGCTGCTGCTACTTATACATTAGGGTTGACTGAGCTTTTTAGAATGTGTTGTGGACTTATCTGCTTAGGCAACATAAGCAGCAAAAGGAGCTGCTCACCCCTCTGTTCATGCTGTGTAGCAAATAGAATGCAGCCATAAGTAACTCTGAAGGACTTCATGGATTAAGCAAAGTAAGAAGACCAGACCAGTATTCCTGTCATTCTTTCTATTGCAGATACAGAGAAAGGGGTTTGAAACTATTGCTGAGGTGAGGGCAAGGGTCATTCTCCTGGCATGATTTCCTCCTCTTGACCTTCCAAAACCTAGGCACTATTCACCTAGATGAAGGTTTTAAGGAAGTCGTTTTACAATGTTTTATAATGTTAGTATGCATGTTGACAGCACAGAGACTGTTCCCTTGTAACTTCCAAAGAGCTATAACTTGAAAGTTGATAAGAAGTCAAGCTGGGCAACACAATTATATTTTTTCCTGAAATTGTTTTTTTTTTTTAAATGAAAGAAACTATCAACTTAGCACAACCCAGACTTTACAGGTATTTTGCATAAAAGAGAAATAGGAAAACATTATTGTCCCAGTTTGATAATGATTGATTGTCTATTCAGGAATTCCCTGAGGATAATGGAGACAGATTGATAACCCTACTCTCCCACATTCTTCCCAAGGCTTGGAACCATAGAATCATAGAGAGATTGGGCTGGAAGGGACTTTCAGAGATCATCAGCTTCAACCCTCTGCCTGAGGTAGCCCTGTCCAAACCATCTTTTATAAATCCATTGTCTAACCTCTTAGCAAAAAGTACACAGTCAACCATGACACAACACGAGACATAACACCCTAACCTGCCCCAGGTAAAGCAAGAGGACTGTGGTGGCCAATGTCCTGCTGCTGGACAATTGTTAATACATAGCCAATAAATCCCTCGAAGAGGCCACACACCTGGTACAGAGGAAGGCTAAACATCCACAGTCCATTCCAATCTACCAATGGGGTAAAATTCCTTCTGATCTTAAATATGGTCCTGGCATGATCCTCTAGCCAGGAGACTCTGGCTTTAAGTCCCAGTCAAAATCCTGAGGCTTGGCAGCAGTCAACATCCAATGCCTCTGAGGAAAGCTTGAAAAAAAGGTTGTGTGTCATTGCAGGAGGAAGAATGGGAGAAAGTCCCTCCATGGCCTCTGCAGCAACCAGAAGCATGAGGAATACTCATAGTAGAACATAAGCATAGGCATGCCTAAATCATTCCCAATCAGTGGCTGTCCAACTTTTTTAATGCTTCCAGTCCAAAGGCAATCTTCACTTTCTAACAGTGATGACATTTTTCTTGCTATCCTGATGCTTATTTTCCTGCAACTTCAATTAATTAGTCTGCATCCTACTCTCTGTAGCAAGAGAGAAGTGTTTTTCCCCCTTGTTTATGGCAGCCCTTCAGACATTTGAAGAATGCTATCATATCCCCTCTTAGGTGCCTTTTCTGCGAGTGGACTGTGCCTAGCTCACTGAGCCTCTCATATGACTTGTCTTCAAAGCCCTTATCATTTTTGTTGACTGTCTCTGGTCCCTCAGCCTCTGTAGTGTGTTCTCTCCAAAAAAGTGTTGTTCTTGATAAACTAGTGCCTTCTGATAATTGAAGAAGAATTCATTTGCTGAAAAATTCCTGACGAGCTCTATGTGGAGTAAAAAGGCCATTTTTCTTAAGCTGTTGCCTGGTTATACAAGAAGGAGCAGCTATAAATGGTTATTATACTGGAGCACTACTTTTTTACACTAGGAAGGTCTTGGAGGAACATGCAAAATTCTGAAATGTTAGGTTGTGCTTTGAGTATGGCAGTGCTGCTCTGCACTGCTTTTTACTCAAGGCTGTGCCACTCTGATACAACTAGGTTTAAGGCTGATAAATTCCTGGTGACATTCCTGTGAGACTGGATTTTATCCCTCTTGGAGGCACCATGGGTAGTAACAAGAAGTGAAATCTTTGCAAAGCAACCGGCTGTTTACACACCAAGGCAGAAGCACAGGGCTTCCGTGCAGAACCTTTCTAGATGCACATAGACCCAGGGGCTTCATTATCTTCTTAAAATGTAGAAACTGCCTACAAGTGCTTCTATTTTCGTGGAATATGATAAAACTACCACATGACCAAAGCCCAACACCCTTGGTCAGCCTTGAACTCCTGGTGCATTTTCTGCAGGCATGGGTCCTAATTGTATTCTTAAAAAGAAACAAACAAATAAATAAATAATGCATACATTTCAAAGACTGAAGGACCATACTCATTTTCTAACCTATTTGCCAGTACAACTCTTTAGATTCTTTGCATTAACAAGGCGTTCTTTCACTAAATCTGTAAATTCTAGCTGAGATAGACCATATGTCTTTCTGAATGATATGCTCTCAGTTTCCTCTTCTACAGTTTTCACTGGGGGAAAACATGATTTTTCCTCTTCTTTTTATTTTATTTAAACTAATTTGTCTGGTGCTGAAGTAAATCTCCTTTATCTTAAATTTCCAGGCTCAATCCTAAATCCCCCTTTTTTTTAAGTACAGCTTTGGCTATATTCCAGTACTCTGGGGTAGGTACTAATTGTATTGATTATTTTTGTCAGCAACTCATGGACTTTGTTCCCATATTCCTTAGAACTCCTGGATTTAACCATCTGGTGTTTTTAATTTATTGTAATTTAAATAATCAGTTAGCTCCAAAAACTACTCTGTTCCTGACAGTGTTTCATTATCTAAACTTTGTTTTCTGCAAATAGTGGCTCCATTTTTTAAGAGGCATTGAAATCTATCCTTCATTTTAAATCCTGCAACTAAAGAGAAACTCAGTGGCAATCCATTTTTTCCACTTTCATTCATTTTGAGTAGTATCTCAAAGTTTGCACAGCCATTAGCCATACCCAGTCCATGTTCACACGGCTTGCTTTAAGGCGTGTGGGTGTAAACTGGAAGCAGGATGTGCAGTCATTTGCTGGTGCCAGGAGCTGCATGGGGAATCCAGTTTCAATCAATGTAGAAGGGAAGGGTGGGTGGGTTGGGAGGAGTGTGAGGTCTGGGGGAATCTGCACGAGTGTAGTTGGTGGATCCTCAGGGGGAGGTGGTCCATCTGAGGATAGGGGAGTCAGGGGCATAAAAATAACTCAGGTTGTGCTGAGTAGGAAGACTTGCTGCAGAGCTGCTGGGCTTTCCCAGCCCTCTGCACTCTTAATGTGTAGCGGTGTTCAATAGATTAGGTTAACCTGTTTCCAATCTAAGTTATTTCACCTTCTCAGGTAAACTAACATAGAGTAGGCCCACCATTTTTTGTATGTAATGTATTTGATCTGATTTAATGTATTTGGATGCCTGAACAGATGGCCATTTAAATACATCTAACCCTAGTTATGTTGATCTAAATATAAAAGCTGTACATACTTATTAAATAAGCAACATTATTTATTGATAGGAAAATTTGGACCTAAGTTAGGCTTACAAAATTGTCTAAATCAGCAGTATTTCACTTCAACAACTAGTGGAACAATACATAAAATACTGAAGACCTGGATAAAGATAGGCCTCCTAGTCTAACACTTCATTGAAGCAAAACTGTTGTAAGACTAAATCATGTAAAGATGGTAGTATAATTAATGCCAGTCAGCCTAGTTTTACTGAGAGAAAAAATGTTTCAGCAGACAAACATTAAGACTTTCTGATGAGTTTACAAGTCTATTTGATGGAGGTGACTTTGACATGAGAGACTTTTGTAAGGCATTGGAGTTAGTACTAAATTACAAAAAGAGAAAACAGCACCATGAAAATTGATGTAGCTCATATTAGATGGATGAAACCTGTTAAATCATAGACCTCCCAAAATAGTAAATACAAATAAATACTCATCATGGATCCTGGTTTTCTCTGATTTACAAATATTCCCAATTTTCGGATTAAAAATAGTAACTCCAAATCCACATTTTTCTGTGATTAATACCTTTCTAGCCTAATATGTATCTATCTATCTTAATCACAGAAAAAATTACAATTTTTTTTTATTTACTATTTTGGGAAGTCTATGAGTTAAGAAGTTTCATTCATTAAATATGAGCTACATCAATTTTCATGGTGCTGTTTTTTTCTTTTGTAATTTAGTACTAACTCCAATATAATATATATATAATAGTGACATTTCATTTTAATCATGGAATATATCTGTAGCGTATATATAATGTGTAATATGTATATATATAGTGGTGTTTCATTTTAATCATCAGAAATGTGGATTTTGGGTTACTTTTTTAAATCTGAAAATTGGGGATTTTTTTTAAATCAGAGAAAACCAGGATCCCTGGTACTCGTTGTCTTATAGGAGATTTCTGGTAAGCTCCCACAAGGATCTGTTTTTAGTCTGATGTTATTCACTCTTTTTGTTAATGCTCTGGGAAAAATGCAGTCACTGACTATAAAATATTTAGCTAACCAATAAATATTGGTAAATAATGAGGATGAGTCAATAATACACATGGAAATTGGTTGTTTTGACTCATGTGAACACAATCAAAGGTCATAAAGCTGGGAACAAAGGATCAGTGTTACCAATGCAAAGTGTTAGACACTATCCTAGAATGCCACAAAATGGAAAAAAAACCAACCCAAACTTCACGTAATAACAAAGGAGGGTCCAAGTATTATATTTAGATTGATAGAACTGAGTTTGGTATGATAGAAATGCTAAGTGTGCTCAGTGGACTGGCCACTGCCAGCAGATACCCAAGCTGTGGAGTCTGAAGCATGGGTGAGTGTTGCTTGCAGGTGCATTGCCCTGGAATGTTTAGGGATGGGCAGGGGAAGACAAAGAGTGGCCACCTGTCCTGGGGGCAGAAGGTAGAAGTCCTTCAAAAGTTCAGGTCTTTGTGCGGCATGCCTGTTACACTGTTTCAGGGTTTTGTGGGGTTTCCTGAATGATTTCTTTTGTCTTGTACTGATAGAGTATGTGTGGTCTTGTTGGAAAACTCATGCTATGCTGTATCCATTCAGGTCACTTTTATCATAGTCTAGATTATGTTTTGCTGTCTATGCGTATCTTTATAATTTTGGACATGGTTTAATTGAGGAATTTAGGGATGCATATCAACTGCCATTGCCAAAAGTAGTGAGAAGAGGACATTATTGGCTTGGACACCCAAGGCAATGTCTGCCTGTAGTGGAAAAATAAATTCCTCTATTGAAAAAGCATTTGAAAGAAATATGGCCCATTACAGACAGAGGAATGCCAGGTGTCCCAGGGGAGGCCAAATATTTCTGAGGTGTCTGTTGGCTTATGAGCAATTAAAATAATGCTGATGAGGGGAGCTGGCCTGAAGGTCTCTTAGACCCTCTCTACACATACAGGTAAAGGTGAAATTGAACCTCATGCACGATCCACACAACCTTGCCTCCTGCCATGCCAGATGTGCATCACAGTAGTTATGATTGTGGCGTTGTCCATTAGGTCCAATTGTGTGTTATTGCCAGCGTGTGGGGAGCCCAATCCTGGCCGGGAACCTCTTTTGCTGACTGAGCTCCCACCTTCAGGAACCATATGGCACACAGGCAGGACTGCATGTGTGGTGCAGGTGGGACCGAAACCACTGTCAGCTGCAGGACTCTGAGCCCCTGCAGCTTGGGAGGGGGGAGAGGTGTTGCTGCTGTGGTCTTACAGCTGTGGGAGTGCTTGGAGTGCCCCGCTGGGGAGTGCCCCTGCACTCCTGCAGCTAGCAGCACCTGCAATCTTTCAGGCTCAGAGCTACATCGTTCTCCCCAGTGACTGGAAGATCTCAGAAGCTGTGGTCTCTCAGCTGCAGGACTGCCTATAAGTGCAAGTTAAAGCTGAGTAGAAACCAGCTATAAAAATTATTACACATTTTCAAGCAATAACTTGATAGCTGGCTGGACCTTTATAAGGTACAGTAATTAATATGGATGTGTAGCCAATCTAAATTTATTGCACAATTTACAAGGTAATTTCTCAATAGATATAATTTGTAGAGGAGGCCTTAGAGTCCAGCTATGATAGGACCAATATATATATATTTTTTTCCCCAAGTTGGAAGAATCTGAGACTCTAGCAACCTCTAAATATTTTTGCTGTTGTTGTTGTTTTGTCTTACTGATTGCCTGTGGAAAGAGTGATCTCTGAATGAGTGATAATCCAGGCTAGCTCTTTCTATAGTAAGAGGACTCTAAAATTTCTTTCACAACCCCATGAGGAGGTTAGATAAGGCTGGCAGAGATTCCTTTGCTGCAGTTTTGGAGTCCAGTATAAAGGAAGTGGTACAAGTGGTGGATCAGCAGGGAGAAACACAGGGCTCTGCCCTCTGAGCTGGTGTGGATAGGTATGTGTCTTTGGGTTTGGCTTGGTGGGGTACATGATCAGTGGATCTTGGGTCACTTTGGACCAAGAGAAACATCCTACCAGATCCAGACACACACCCAGTCAGAAAGAGAGAGAGACATATGCCAAGACCTACACCCATGCATCCCACACCAACCTCCACCCAACTGCAGACCCCCAGACCTCAAGGGCACCACTGAAAACCATGGCAGTACTCACCTCATCTTCCTCTTCTGTCTATAGCTGGTGACAGATATGAGCTGTCAAGGAGTTGGGAGATCTGTTACCAGCTGGGGTGAGAAGGAAATCCAGGACCAGCTCTGCAGTGCATGCCACAACATGGAAGTGTTCCAGTGGAATGATGAAGAGATGAGAGCACAAGGCCACAAACAGGATGGGACACTGAATAGATCCAAATTAAATGGATAAAGAAAACTCATTTCAAGTCTAGTTGTGACATCAATCATGTGGCACAAGGCATTCCACACTCTTTTACAAGAAACTGTTCCATTACCTCTCAGTGGGGGTGGTGGGGCAGGAGGTGGAGCAGAGACAGGTAGAGCAGCTCAGTGAACCAATTGCAGCTGGAGTCAGGAGGGACAAATGGACATGCTAAATCAAGAATGGACAATGGACAGTTTGACAGTTTGATTGAAACCAGTGTACCCAGGAGTCAAAGGCAAGCCCATCCCAGACACCAAAATCAACCCTGGTTTAGCCACTACTCCCATGAGTCCAGCTCTCTCCCTTCCCCCCTCCTCCCCCCCAAGAGTTACCAGGGCATTATTTATGAGCAGAAATCCTGGCTTTCTCTTATAAAAAATATTCCCAATATTCAGATTAAGAAGTAGTACCCCCAAATCCACCTTTTTCCATGATTAAAATGCAATATTTTAATCACGCAAAAAGGTGAATTTTGGGTTCCTTTTATTAATTTGAAAATTAAGATTTTTTTTTAATCAGACAAAACCAGGATCCCTGCTAATGAGGCAAAAGAATGGCAAGGTCTAGGAAATGGCCATAGCCCACCATCCCACCATGACAGACTATCATGGGACAGACTGGAGATGGTGCACAGAACCCCTCACCACCTCCTCCTGTCATGCTTGGGAGACACAGAGAAGCATGTCTGGGATGTGGGACCCTAGTCTTGGTGCTAAGGAACACTCTAGCCACAGTGGGGAAGGGGATCTGAAGCTCCTGGTCTCAGGGCACAAGGTACCCCTCAAGTGAGATCAAGGGTCATGTGATTGGGAACCCCACAGAGGGAAAGGGTAACCCAGGGTCCATCAGCAAGGACCTCCTGGTCCCTTAGAGGCTCATGGGAGCCCCAGCAATGGATCTGACTTTGTACCATCCATTCCCATATCTCTGTAGCCTTCTCAGGAAACTGTGGGTTAAGAATTGCCCACACCTTCTCTTCTCCTCCCCACCAATGTCTCCAGGTTCCAGTAGAGGGCTGTGCTATATTGACATATTCCCAGTTTCCAACCTACCTATCCTTGGGGAAGATAACCTGGAAAGTTTACCTAACCCCCACCCCCATTCACTGTTTTGCACGTATGGGAAGAGGAACCAATTTCTAATAGGGTTAATGTTCAACATTTTTTACTATAGAAACTCATTTTTGCCAACTGATAACAGGTAAATTAATCCATATCTGTGCCATATTCCCCCATGTTCAAGTGTCTCAAGGCTGGTTTCCAGCTGATCAGAGCTTCACTCAACTATGGCCAACCTTGTGAAGCCCCAAGAAAAAGAGTGCTTCCATTAACTTCAGAGATGGGAAAACTGAGATATGAGCTGCATAGTAAAAATGTTCCCTGCCCAAAGCTGGGGCTTGACTGCTCAGAGCATCCAGCCTCTTGATCCTTAGGTCCTACTCTTCTGGGCCACATCCCCACAAGCTGGAACATGCATTGCCCAGGGACAACTAGCAATGGCATATATTTGGGTGGGACAGGGGAGGCTGGGACCAGCATCTAGGTTGGCCTTAGCAGCCTTACCTGAGGTCTTGGGGCCTCCTGGGGCTCCAGCAGTGCTGATCTGAATGAGTAGAACCCAGCCAGCAGCTGGAGCATGGTTCTGGCTGGCCAGGCTCTGGTTTCAGGCAGTACACACTGCCTCCACATGCACTTCCCAACTTTTTTCTGGCACAAGTTTTCTTCATACCAGGATCTTCCAGTGTCAAAAACCACACCATTCCACAAATTAGCAGCACAGCAAATGCCTAGTTGTATGGCATGTGGGGCTTGTGGCACTGCATATGGGTCTCTGGCACCCTAAACCATACATGCATACCTGTCTGGAGAAACTCGTGGGGACTCTAACCCCCATATTGGTATTCCATAAGATAATCCATCAGGACTCTCTGCCAGTTGGGTTATCCTGGGGATGCACATTCTGACAGTGATATACTGTAGCTTACTCTGAGTGTCAAGTTTCATTGCCATGTCACGCCTCATCTGTGAGGCCTTGTGAAAGACTTCCTCCTTGGGCTTGCAGACTTTGTGCAGGATGAGGTGGTAGCAATGATGTGTGACAAGTACTCCTTGGCCCTGTCAAGGAACATGCTCAGAGCCCTCCAGCATACCTTGAGGTGGTCAAAAGTGTACTCAATGAGTATGCATCACCTGCTGATGCAATGGTTGAAGTGTTTTTTTTCCTATAGTCCAAGTGCCCCATGTAGGGCTTCATCAGCTATGGGAAGAGTGGATAAGTTGGATCTCTGATGATAATGGGTGGAATGACAACTCTACTAACCCCAGGTGCATAGCATCTGTTTTTCACCAGAAGGTAATTTGCAGAATTACCCTTAGTGTTCAAGGGAGTAGGTCTTTGCTGCCCAGCCAACAATGATGTGGGTGAAGCATCCATGATGGTTGATCACATTCTGCATCATGATGGAGAAGAGGCCCTTCCAGTCGATTAACTTAGTTGTGCTTTGGGGAAGGCAAAGGATGGAAATATGGGTGCTATTGATGGTGTCCGCAAAGCTGAGGAAGCCCATCTGGTAAAAATGACAGCAGCAAGTTGACAAATCAAATGAAGCATTTTTGCCAGCATGCCCTGGAAAACCCCATATACCTCTGAGACCACCACTTTGGCCACACTGGCTAGCAATTGAGGTAGCAAGAATCTAGGTGGAGGAGATTAGCTGTTTCTCCAAATCAGGGGTAGGATTATGATGATGGCCTGATGCTCAATGCAGGGGGCTTGACAACAGTGTTCTTGAAGGTGGTCTGGAACATATGGAAGTTGTTATTCCAGGTGCTTAGAATGATCCACTCCCACCTGTTACTGGTGGACTTGTGGTCCCAGATCTGAAGCTTAGTGGTCTGGAAGTACACCCCAGAATCAACAGCATCCAGGAGGTCTTCATCTTCAGTGGTCAGGTGGAAGTATTTGGCTGATTCTAGGACATTTGCTGGCCATTGGCTCAGGTAAGTAGCCAGTGTAGGCTGTGAGGCTCCTCAATCCCAGGCTGGAAGGCATATGCCAGCATGATCATATACTGGGACATCTGCAGATGGGCATTTGTAATGTCCCACAGTCTCTAGAAAGAGTTTCACAGAACAACAAGAGGACACACAGCAGCTCCTGCATCCATGGGCTTGTTCATGAAGGTGTAGAAATCAATTTCAGGGTCTTGACAGAAAACTGATGCACTTACAATTAGCAAGAAAAAAGACTCTCTTCTGGAAACCTCTAGACAGGGTGGGAGGGAGATGTCACGTGCTCAGAAATCTCTGGCAGCTGGGAGCCCACAATGCATTTTGGAATGTATACTAAGAGGCCCCCTGTCTTTGGGTCATCTCCAGCGCAGGCTGCCTGTGCACCTCCTCCCTCAAACACTGAACACTTGCTCAATCATTAGAGGTTTGGGCTGCTCAGACTAAACAAAGTGGGTCAAATTGATTCATATGAACACTTGCACGTACCCGAACTGAACATTAGTTTCTAAGCTGATGTTGTTGGTAAAAGAACAGATATGATCCTGGGATAAATAAGCAGACATGTAGCAAGGATTGGTAGGAAGGTAACATTGTATTTAATCTTAGTGAAACTATTACTGTACAACTGTCTGGTTTGTGTATTCACATTCCAAAAAGATAAAGAAAAGAGTTTAGAAGAATGACTAATGAGCATTTTTCAGACATCAATAGAAGGAGAGGGCAGAAAAAATGTATAATTAAGGCAATAATGTTTAAATAACTTGGAAGTGGATGAAAGCTGAAGCTAAACAAAAAGCTAGAAATAAAGCATGGTTTGTTTGTTTGTTTGTTTGTTTTTAGTAGGGGACAAATTAAGCATTGGAACATCTTAAGTAATTACGGATACAAAGTATATCTACAGTCTTGATTTTTAAAGTTATTGTGTCTTCTATGGCAGAAAAAGAAGATGTTGGATGCAGAAATTAATAGGGTAGAGTCTTTAACTCTTACTGTGAGTAAATTTATATTAGTTGATCCTGATGGTCCCTGCTGACCTTAAAATGTGTGATCCCAGAATCTGTTAACACGATAGATGAGTCTTACCTTGATTTGAAACTATGCAGCCTGTATTACAAAAAGACAAAAAATTCTAAAATTGTAAGAATAAAACTCACCATTACTAAGCTCCATTGTCAATATGTGCTAAAGATTGTGGCCATGATTCCAAGTCACATGAGGGTTGTTATCAAGACTAAAATGTATGTTTACAGTGGAAAGTTTTAAACCAACGTTCAAACTTTCAATAGAAATGTATTCAAGTCAGCCTCTCATATTGATTTGTTGTGTACCGTACAAAAAATTCTCCATAAATTTAGAGGTTAGATAGAACATGACTTTAATAAGCTGAAAAATTGTATGCCTTTATGAAGTCCTGAATGATCAAAACCAAAAATTATTTAGTTCAATTTTAAGCTTACTGACATACTTCATTAAAAAGTCTCAGAACTATAAAAGCTGTTAGCAGAGGAAGTCAGAAGAAAGTGACTCAATGCATATGGGAGCTAATCAAAAACATTGAAAATGATGTGCATCTATTCTCTCTCAGGATGTAAAAGTGATGAGAAATTACAGAAAGAATAATTAGAATAAATTACAATAGCAGGGAAAAAAAACCAACAACCCAAGAACTATTAGCTAAAAAACAACTAATAGCAAAAAAAAAAAACCCCGAGGAAAAAATAGTTTTTTGTCATAAAATCTGTTTCTAAGACATAACCAAACAGGAAGAAGTAAAAAAAAATCTGAGCTCACTATTTACAATTTATCTATGGGTAGGGACAGACACTACACTTAGATTGACTTAATTAGGGCTAGGTCAATTTAAAGTGGTGATCTGCAGGAACCCCGGCTTTCTCTGATAAAAAAACATTTCAGGGGGTAAAAAAAGTTACCCAAATCCACATTTTTCCTGGATTAAAATGAATGTATATATATGAGGTGTTTCATTTTAATCCAGAAAAAATGTGGATTTGGGTAACTTTTAACCTAAAAATTGGGGATTTTTTTTTCAGAGAAAACTAGGGTCCCTGCAGATCTGTACAGACATTCAGAGGTGAACTAAGTTAGATCAGGAACGGGTGAGCCCAAACTAATTAATGTCTGCATATGTTCAGTTTATAGCCTAGGGGCTGGGAAGACTTTTCATTCACACCCTCCCCCCCCACACCCAAGACCCTGATTGGCCTTTTTTTTAGCTTCACAGCCACCTCGTCCCACAGTGGACAACCCATCCCCCAAACCCACAAACCTCCCCTCATGGACCTGCTAGCATGCTGCAAATCCCATACATCCCTTTCCCTACCCTATTTAGTTAGATTGCTTCCTGATGTGGGTCCCTGAACCAGAGAATATATGTACAAGCTATGCCTAATATACAATTATGCAGCTTAAAGTAAGCTGTGTGATCAAAAATCAGGTACCATGAAAGTATGTACATATCTAAAATCACTAAAGGAAACAAAGTGCCATACAGAAGTTAAAATGTTATACATGTTCATTTTAGTCAAAATATTTAAAATTATGTAAGCTGAAAGTGATTATATTTTTAAAAATTCATATTTTATCAGTGCCATTTAAAATTTAAGTTTCATTTTATATTTGATGATGCTCATTGAGTAATAAATTAATCAGCCTGCTGTCTCAGTTATATTGATGATTTTACTGGAAAAAAATCCTTGCCCCATATATATTTTGTATAAAAATGACTCTCTAAAATCTAAATAGAAGTAATGTTTTTCAGTTCATGGCAGTACATTTCTTTTAGGAAAGTGACATTACAAACAGAAATTTCAGTGATAAGTCTGAGAGTCATATCAACTAAGCAGCTAATATATTCCATATGTTGAAAATACTTATATACAAAGCTGCTAATCTAGAAGGCAAGCAGCATAATAGATGTTCTTTTTGTCATCATTAAAAATATAATTAGTCCCATAATGCAAGGAAAAAGTTTAAGGAACAATAGAATAGAAATAGTGGTACTCACTTTACATGTCTTTAGGATAATACACAATTCACAAAAAGATATACTATCATTGCTACGGTATTTTTTTTTTTTTTACATTTGCATATATTGTCTTTTAAGATATAAGTCCTAGAAAGCTATATCATGACAAGACTGCAAGGGAAAAATGCATTTATATAATCAAATAAATTAGAACACATTTAAATTCTGATATTTGAAATGGAAAGGAGATTGTTCCAAGAATTTAGTACTTAGTCACTGGAAAAGATGGTTGGATTATCTCTCCTTGGGTGCACCTACATGTGCAATTAGTGCACCTGAATGTCTTGCAGAAAATTCAGGGTCATCAATGTACTCCCCAGCACACATCTACATCTACATGCTCCTTTGGGAGCAAATTGCACTTGACAGCAGCAATACAGTCCAGGGCTGCCCTGCCCTGCTCTAACACCCTGCAAAGCACAGGGTCCATCCCAATATCTGCCAGGTGGAGAGAGCTCTGCTGGCTGGTGGGGCAGCTGTCTTCCTGAATATGGTGAAAGAGCTAATTGCTGCCAGTCAGCATCTGCATGTACACTCCAAAGTATTAGGTAATGCACCATTTATCTAGTATTTGTATTTGTTGCTACTAGCAAATAGTGCATTCAACTAATTTAATGGGCTGTGTATGTCCTCTGCATGTGATAGATGGTGATACTTTACAGTGCATTGGATTAGTCGAATGTGCAGTAAAGCACCTTGTAGATGCACCCCAACTTGTCCTGCATGCAGTTTCTTAACTTTTAGACACAGCTTTATTGTTTTATTGGGAGTGGGAGGTGCCAAGCTGTAGTATTTTATGTCTAAATTTAAAATTTGAGCTTCCAGCAATGAAGGGATTTATTTTTTCTGCTTTAAATCTCTCCTACTGAGGGAAAGTTTATCTGATTTGTGGTATACTAATGAAACAGGTGGTGTTTGTCAGTGAAAACTTGTAATGTAACCACAGCTAATTACCACTAAAAGAAAGGGTAAATAGATATATTAGAAGAAGAAGAATTAAAAATGGGCAACTTGCAATATATAGAAAATAATATTTCTGAAATAAAACTGATATTTCATGAGATAAAATAAACTCCAGTCAATAAGTAGAAATGAAGAAACAATAGAAATTTGACCAGAAAGGAAATAGCAACTTAAAGGCCTTACACATTTGCTTGCAAATATTATGAATCTCTGGGCCTATTAAAGTATGGGAGCTAGGGACCAGACTTATTTTTACTTAGGCTACTCCAAATCTGGTCCCAAAAGTCTATGCAAATTCTGTTTAGGCAGCTAAGGCTGTCTATCCTTCCTGGCCCAAGACTGATGCCAAGAAATAATCCATGTTTATTTATTCAACCCGACATGTCCAGCAATTACTTGCTGAGTATGACTTATAGGATCCTGAACATGGTTGAGCAATCTGGACTCTATGTGCAAGAGTGTTTCAGCAAGTATTGGCAATTTTGACATAAAAGCATTTGTGTGCATTGATCAATGTCTCAGTGTCAGTGCCACTGCCATCTCTTCCTCTCGTTTCATCTGTGAGGCATCTGCCCAGGCAAGACTGCATACTGTCAAGACTTCCACCCAGGCCTGATTTGGTGCTATGGAAACGGTGGCTTACAGATTTCTTCCAGTGATAGCCAGGTGGGTGAATGCTTGTGATATGAGCAGTGCCTTCTGGTAGAGTCCCCCAGGCAACAAGCAAAAGAGCTACAGGATGCAAAGCTCAGAAGCATGGTCCACCATGAAGATTTCATTGCTTTGATGCTACAGAGGACCTTTAGAAATGCAGAAGAACTGCCAGAGACAGTGTTCGAGGAGGAAGAGGACATGGATTCCCAGGAAAGTGAAAGTCAGAACCTTTTAACCTCTGGCAGTAAGAAGAACTTTTTAACCCCACCTGGAGAGGTTTGCCTGGAGAACAGATATGGAGCCCTAGCAAGAGAGGAGAGGAAGCATGTTCTGCCCTCAGAAAAGGCCAGGTCAGACTTTCCCAAGGTTGGGAGGACTGAGACCACTGCCATCAAGAGGAAATGGTGGCTGTATACTCCTTTCTGTGGGGAATGGAGATGTTTATCTGCCAACCTGATCTGTTGTCTCAGGAGGTCTGCTTTCCTATAGCCTGGATCCAGGATGTCACAAAAGAATTATCAAGACTCATCTGGCCCTCTGACTACTATCCCATGCTGATCAACCATGTGTGTACACATTATACCACTAGAGGCAACCCTGAGAAGATGGAAGTGCCTACAGGGCTCTGGGTGCAAGGTTAGAGGGGACAGCAAGTTGGGCCAGCAGTGACTATGAGATCATTGAATTCAGAATCCCAAGGAAAGGTTGGAAGGAGAGCAGCAAATTAAGAACCCTAGACTTCAGAACAAGTGATTTTGAATCATTGAGGGAACTGATGAGTAGGATCCTCTGAGAGGCCAGTCTGAGGGGGAAAGGAGTCCAGGCTGGCTCCACCTTAAAGAAGCCTCACTGAGAACTCAGAAACAAATAATCCCAATGCACAGGAAGGCTAATAATTATGGTAGAGAACCAGCTTGGCTCAGCAGGGAAGTCTTCAGTGAGCTAAAACACAAAAAGGACATATACAAGAAGTAGAAACTTGGACAAAAAATTAGGGAGTAGTATAATAGTATTGTTCAGGCTTTTAGAGATGAAATCAGGAAGCCCAAAGCTGCAACTGGGCTTCCAGCTAGTAAGGGACATAAAGGGTAACAGGAAGGGTCTGTACTATTATGTCAGCAAGAAGAGGAAGATCAGGGAAAGTGTGGGTCCATTACTGAATAGGGAGGCAACCTAGTGAAAGATGATATGGAAAGGTCTGAAGTACTCAATTCCTTCTTTACCTCAGTTTTCACAGAGCATGTCACCTACTAGACTACTGCACCTGGCAGCACATTTTGGGAAGAAGGTTAGCAACCAACAGTGGTGAAATAACAGATTAGGACGTGTACACATTCACTGGGCCAGATGCAATACATCCAAAAGTGCTGACAAAGTTGGCCAATATAATTGCAGAACCTCCAGCCATTATCTTTGAAAATTCATGGCAATTGGGAGAGGTCCCAGACAATTGGGAAAGGGATAATCTACTATCCATCTTTAAGAACAGGAAGAAGGAGGACCTAGGGAACTATAGACTGGTCAGTGTCACCTTAGTCCTTGGAAAAATCATAGAACAGGTCCTCAAGGAATCCATTTCTAAGCACTTGGAAAAGAAGAAGCAGATTAGCAGAGATCCTGATTTTCTATGTTAAAACAAAAAAACCAAACAATTTTTGGATATAAAAAAGTAACCCATATATAAGTGGTGTTTCACTTTAATCATGAAAAAATGTGGATTTTGGGTTAGTTCTTATATCTGAAAAATGGGGAATTTTAATCAGAGAAAACCTGGATCCCTGATGATTAAAAAGAGTCAGCATAGATTCATGAAAGGCAAGTCATGCCTAATCAACCTGATTGCCTTCTATAATAAGATGACTGTCTCTGTGCTTGTGGGGAGAACAGTGGACATGATATACCTTGACTTTAGCAGGACTTTTGATATAGTCTCTCACAACAGAGACTGGAAGAGGGCCAATGTGGTTCCCATTTTCAAAATAGGGAGGAAGGAGGACCCAGGAAACTATAGGCCAGTTAGTCTTATCTCAATCCTGGGTAAGCTTTTTAAGACAATTGTCCTGGTGCATGTCCACGAGGGCCCAGCAGGGGAGGTTATTCTTAGGGGCAACCAACACGGGTTCATTAGAGGCAGGTCCGGTCAGACCAAACTGGTGGCCTTCTATGACCAGGTCATCAAATCCTTAGATGAAGGGATAGCGGTGGATATAGTCTTTCTGGGCTTTAGGAAGACCTTCGACACTGTCTCTCACCCCATTCTCATTAAAAAATTAAGAGATTGTGGTGCTGATGCCTACACAGTCAGATGGGTTGCCAATTGGCAGAAGGGCTGCACCTAGAGAGTGGTAGTAGATAGGTCATTTTCATCCTGGAGGGATGTGGGCAGTGGGGTTCCGCAGGGCTCGGTTCTCAGGCCGGCACTCTTCAACATCTTCATCGGTGACTTGGACGAGGGGGTAAAAAGCACCCTGTTCAAATTTGCTGATGACACTAAGATGTGGGGGGGATGTGGGCACATTAGAAGGAAGGAATAGGCTACAATCGGACCTAGACAAGTTAGAGGGGTGGGCGGACGAGAATAGGATGGGATTCAAAACTGACAAGTGCAAGGTGATGCACCTGGAGAGGAAGAACCAGCACCATACCTACAGGCTGGGGAACTTCCTTCTCATCAGTGTAGAGGCAGAAAAGGATCTTGGAGCCATCATTGATGCCAAGATGAATACGGGCTGGCAGTGTGAGGATGCAGTCAGGATGGCCAACCGCACCTTGTCATGCATCCACAGATACATCTCAAGCAGGTCCAGCGAGGTGATACTCCCCCTCCTTGCAGCACGAGTCAGGCTGCAGTGGGAGTACTGCGTCCAGTTCTGGGTGCCACACTTCAAGAGGGATGTGGACAACATGGAGAGGGTCCAGAGGAGGGCCACTCACATGACCAGGGGGCAGCAGGGCAGGCCCTACGAGGAGAAACTACGGGACCTGAACCTGTTCAACATCCACAAGAGAAGGCTGAGAGGGGATCTAGCGGCCTGTTATAAACTAGTCAGGGGGGACCAGCAGGCATTGTGGGAGTCCCTGTTCCCCTGAGCTGTACCAGGCATGACTAGAAATAACAGTCACAAGCTGGCAGAGGGTAGATTCAGGCTAGATATCAGGAAGCACTACTTCACTGTCAGGGCGGCTCGGATCTGGAATCAACTTCCAAGAGAAGTGGTGCTGGCTCCTACCCTGGGGGTCTTTAAGAGGAGGCTAGATGAACACCTTGCTGGGGTCATTTGACCCCAGTACTTTTTCCTGCCACGGCAGGGGGTTAGACTTGATGACCTGCTCAGGTCCCTTCCAACCCTACCAACTATGAAACTATGAAACATTCTCAAAGCAAGCTAAGGAAATACAATCTGAATGAATGGACTGTAAGGTGAATAAAAAACTTTCTGGATCATTGCACTCAGTTAGTGGTTAGTAGTGAAACCTCCTGGGAGTGAGACTTGAATAGGCTCAGACTGAGAATGGCACTGAACTGAGGTCTCCTAAATCCTGTGATTGTTGTTTTGGTTCTAACTGCACTATCTATTGAGTTATTGAATAAAGGTGGTTGGGGTAGCAGCAGTCCCCATTTTAGTAGAAAACAGTGATCTAGGAAATGGCTACAGCCTTTCTTCACTCATGCTTTCCTTCCAGTAATACTTAGTTTTCCAAATATTATTCCCTAGAGAAGTGTCATTACATCACAAGTTGTTTTTCATGTTTCCTAGTGGTTACCTAAGCCAGACCACCACTCCATATGGTCCATATATTTTGGATGAAGGGGGTCAAAAACCTAAAATATTGGAAAATATCAAGTTTGGCATTGAAACTCTTAAGTTCCAGTCGAGTTCTAACCATGAGGAGGTTGCCTACTTCACACTAGGCAACTGAGTCCTAGGCCAGAAGTTGTTGTACTGAACAGTGAATGAAAATCTGTAAGGTTACTGTAAGCCAATTATTACATGTACAGATTGTGACTGTATTGTGTAGTAACTGGGGTGGGAGGAATATCTCTAAAAAATGCCTCCACACTGAAATGTGGCAGGAAAAAAATTGATGTTTTCATATAATTCACACCCTATCACTCATTTCCATAACATGACATTTTATTTATTTATCTATTTTCCCTTATGAAATTAAATTGAGAAAAATGTTGGCTGAAATCCTGGCTTCACTGAAGCCTTTGGCAAAACACATAAGCGACTTCAATGAGGCCACGTAGCCTAACCTGCCTTTTCTTTCAGTCATTCCAACAAATTAAAGCTGTGCTCTGACAAGCTAGATTCCTTTCATTTTGTGAATCATAACCAGTAATGAAGGTTTTTCAGACCAAATTGTGCTTTTACATGCACTTTTGAAACCCCCCTGCATTTAAATTATGTCCTCTGTTACAAGTATGCAATCCCAAACAGGTGTCACTTAAACAATAATTGCACAGGTGTAGCCGAGAGCATAAATGAGCCAAAAAAAACCCCCAAAACTTTTGTATGTGATTATAATGTATAAGATGGGAGGAACTCATTTTGACTTTCAAAGCCCAGGGTGAATTCATAGAAACAATGGTGGAAAACATTTTTCATCGCACACTGAGCAGAGTTTATATGGAAATTAGTGTGATGCAAAGTATATGGATTTCAACCATGACATTTTTACAGATTCTTTTTTCATAGTCAAATTACACCCTAAACTAGCATTAAACATAAGAATAATTTTCATTTATTTAGAATGTTCTGAAGTGTTTTTCCCCTTTCCTGGTAAAATTTTCTCGTATTGATTTCCACTCAAAGGTAATTTCATTGCTGGTGAAAATATCAGTAAAATAACAACTGCAGTAACAGCAGCAAAATCAAATAATGCAGCTCTTTTACAGTAAGAAGGTACAAGACAGAAAAAATGTGTTCTTTATTTAAAGCACCAAATAAATAGGTACTAATTTTTCCTTAAACAGGTCTAAATCTTAAATGCTTGGAGAGAATATAAAAATATTGTGCTATTTACGTAACAAGATCCACTGGTGTGGATCTTTTTTAGGTATAAAATTAAGTGTATTACAACATCTGGATCTGTAGTTTATGCTGTAGGACAAATAATACCTATCGTTAAAATAATGTTTACAAATATTTTGTAGACTTAATACATTATATGCATATGCACATTCACATGCAAGAAATGCTTGTCTGCATATTTTATGACAGAAAATAAACATAAAATGTAAGAAGGGTAGCAGGTTTTTCTATGACAACAAATCTAAACTACAGATGGGAGTTGTAACATTGTGTTTAAAGCATTTGTAATCCAAGATAGGGTTCCTTTAAGCTAAAAAAAAGCTTTTACTTGTAACATATAAACCAGTTCTTTTGCAAGGCCAAATATGTATTTTTAATCATAAAAACTGCTGCAGTAATGGAACAGTGTCATCCGGATTTCTCTATATTTTAAAGAAAGTTTATGAAAAGGCACTTTTGGGTTTTTTTTAAAATCGTCTTTTGAAACAGCTTGGCAATGTTAGAATGTTACCAAAAATGGGGTGTTTTTTTCAGAAAAATTAGTTCAATTTACTAATATTTGAATACTTCTATTTAGTATACTAAATAATATGAATGCAATATTGTATTTTATCTATTTGTCTAATGGGAAAAGATTTCCTTTGGGTGGTATCTTTTATTGGCTCATCTGCATAGTTTGTTTATTTATGCATGTATTGGATTTATATACTGCCTCATCCAAAATACTCAGATAAACCTGACTTCAGGCCAGGTTGACAAACAACAGACAAAACAAAGATAAGACACAATAGTAGTCTTTCCAAACAACACCCCAAAATTTACGAAGTCCAAGTCCACCAATCCAGCTACCACTTCCCTTCCTAACCTCCATACTTGCAAACCCTCCCAACTATGCTTATCAACTACTATCTGCATCCAAACCAAAAAAAGAACCCTGCCCACCCATTTCTCTGCCTTACTTACAAGGAAGTTCCTTCCATCCACCTCCATGTTCCTTCCCAGCCCACTTCCTGTCTGCTACAAATTGTGCTCATGACTGTCCTGCCACCCCCTACCCCGCAACAAACACATCATTAAATTCAAAAGACAAGTGAAGTGACTGTCAGCCAATGCCAAAAGCCACTCTTTGGTGGAGCTCCATCGCAGTGTCTATCCAGAGAGGCCAGCCAGATTGGTAGGGCTTGCAGTCTGGCCAGACCATTTTTCTTCCATTTGGACAGTTAACATTTTGTACTAGAGCCTTATGATGCATAATAATAATTGTTAATAAGTCTATATATATGAAAATATACATATAAATTACTTATATGTATAATAATGGTTATTATTCTGTATGATTATTATAACCTTGACCCAACAGTCTCAACAGGCCTATTCTTGTAAAGAAATATCTGCATATCAGTTTTAAAAAATAAGATTATCTTGTATTTTGTTTCAGTAAAATATCCTGATGTGTGAGAAGAATAGGAAGTGAGACCAACCTAACTAGACCATAATCTTTCCAATGAGTTGAAACTCAAAACAGAAATTCTACAACACATGGAAACTGCCAAATTACTAGGAAGAAGTATAAAAGTATTGCACGGGCAGACAGGGAGGAAATCAGGAAAGTCAAGATATAATTTGGATGATAGGACTGAACACACATTTCGCAAATGTATGGAAAACACCATTGGAGTTGGAAACACTCTGTAGGGTAGGGCTAGGATCTATAATGACTTTGATAGACTGGAGAAATGGTCTGCAATCTATCAGGTGATATTCAGCAAGGACCCATATAAAGTCTTGCATTTGGGACAGAATAATGTCATATATAGATACAGACTGGAGAATAATTGGCTAGCACTTGTGGATTACAATAGACCATAAACTGAATTTGAGCAAAGATCATCCTTTTGTGTCAGGAAAGGCCAACAGTATAATGAGTTGTATAAACCAGAGTCACTTTGGAGGGCTCCACCCCGTGCTGTTTCAGGGGTCAGCCCCCCTGCCTCTGTCTTGAGGAATGGTTTATAACCCAGTTTACCCCACCCCCTCAGTCAGTTAACTAGGCCTCCAACCTACTTGGCCCAAGTGCTGCTAATCCTCCACCTACCACAGTTGCCTCTGTTTCAGTAGCCAGCTGGCTGTAAGTGAGGCTATACAAAACAAAGAAAAAAAGGGGGGAGGTGATCTCTGCCTCTTAGTGCCTCTTCAGAGGGTTCCTGCACTTGCCTGTAGCTGCCAGTTTACTCTCCCCTCCTCCCCCCAACTCACCACTTGATATGTTTCTGGACACTGGTATCTCGGCTCAGCCTATCTGGGTTGTTAATGTTCTTCTCTGTGTGGGCTCCCAACCCTCTCCCTTGGACTATGAACATCCTAACCTTAAAGGGGCCCTGCTGCTTTCCATCACCTGTTCCTTTCATCTCTGTAACAGGCCTAAGGCACATCTTCACTGACTGGCTTTCTTGTATGCATACCAGCCTCTGGCTCCTTTACTACTCATTCCATCCAGGAAGAGCACACACCAACTGAAAATGCTTCCTTAGTTTAACAAAGGTTATTTATACTGGAAAGCTTGCAAAGAAGAATTTTTCCAGTAATTTGAGTTGGTCTAATAAAATATATCAGATTTACCCAAAGAACCTTGTCTGCCTGCTACATACCCCACGCTTCAGGAAGGACATGGACAAATTGGAGGGAGTCCAGCAGAAAGTAACAGAAATAATTAGGATCCTGGCAAGATTGACTTATGAGGAAAGGGTGAAAGAGCTAGGGTTATTTGGTTTGGAAAAGAGGAAACCGAAAGGTGAAATTTGATAACAGTCTTGAAATAGCTGAAAGACAATTTATAGGGGGAATGGCAATGGGGACAGGACTAAAAGCAATGGGCTCAAGCTGCAACAGAGGAAATTTAGGCTGGAGATTAAATGGATCTTTCTGACTATGAGCATGGTCAAGTATTAGAACAGGGCACCAAGAGAAGTTGTGGTATCTTTATCTCTTGAAAGTTTCAAGAGCAGGTTAAACAGACATTTAGCTACAATCATTTATTGACAAATGATCCTACCATAAGCATTGGATGACCTTGTTGGGTTGCTTCTAATCTGACTTTCCTATGATCCTCTGTGTCTGCTACTGTCTACTACATGACACAAGGAGCCCACCTTTCCCTTTTCTAAGTTCCTATAATCCAAAATAATACTATATTGTCATATTTGTGCAAACCCTAAAGCCCTGTCAATAATAGTAAAGTTATAGTATGCAGAAATTTTTTACAGTTGAGGAAGGGCAAAATATATTTTCTGAATCTACTAAAAAGTGCTAACAGACAAACCAATGGGTGGGTGCCATGGTTTTGCTTACAGATTGTAAGAGGAGTCACTTTATAAGGTTCTGATATAGTCTGTCTTCCAATAGAAGATACTAGCTCTCAAAAAATTATTGTTTCCATCAAGGAAACAACATCATAGATTCCATAGATTTCATAGATATCAGGGCTGGAAGGGACCTTGGGAAATCATCGAGTCCAGCCCCCTGCCCAAGGGGAAGGAGGTCAGCTGGAGTCATAGGATCCCAGCAAGATAAGCATCCAATTTACTCTTGAAGGTGTTCAATGTAGGTGCTTGAACCACCTCCGCTGGCAGACTGTTCCAGACCTTGGGGGCTCGGACAGTAAAGAAATTCTTCCTTATGTCCAGCCTGAAACGGTCTTGCAGGAGTTTGTGACCGTTTGACCTAGTCATCCCATGGGGCGCTCTGGTGAACAAACATTCCCCCAGATGCTGGTGGTCACCCCGATAAACTTATAGGTGGCCATCAGATCACCCCTGAGCCTGCGCTTTTCCAGGCTAAAGAGTCCCATGTCTCTCAGCCTATCATCATAAGATCTGTTTTCCTGACCTCTGATCATGCGCGAGGCTCTCCTCTGGACTCTCTCAAGCTTCTCCACGTACTTTTTTAACTGTGGAACCCAAAACTGGACACAGTACTCCAGCTGCGGCCTCACCAAGGCCGAGTACAAGGGGAGAATGACGTCCCGGGATTTGCTTGAGAAGCATCTATGGATGCAAGCCAGCGTTTTGGTCGCTTTACTAGCCGCAGCATCGCATTGGAGGCTCATGTTCATCTTGTGGTCAATGATGACCCCCAAGTCTCTTTCTTCTGTAGTTCTATCCAACATAGCACTGTCGAGCCTATAAGGGTGCTGCAGGTTTTTCCTCCCAAGGTGGAGAACCTTGCATTTTTCGGTGTTAAACACCATCAGGTTCTCGTCTGCCCATTTGCTGAGCTTGTCCAGGTCAGCCTGGATCACCCGCCTATCTTCTGGCATGGATGCTTTGCCTCAAAGTTTGGTGTCATTGGCGAACTTGGCCAGTCCCCTCCTTACTCCACTGTCCACATCAATAATGAACATGTTGAACAGTATGGGTCCAAGGACAGAGCCTTGAGGGACCCCACTGGTCACAGGGCACCATGATGAGTGACTGCCATCAATTACAACCCTCTGGGTCCGACCACGGAGCCAGTTTCCCAGCCAGCGGATCGTGGTGGAGCCAAGGCCACAACTGGGCAGTTTGGCCAAGAGGTGATCATGGGATACCAGATCAAAAGCTTTTTTGAAGTCAAGATATATGACATCAATCTCTTCTCCCTTGTCCAGGTGATAGGTCACCTGGTCATAGAAGGAAATGAGATTGGTCAAACAAGACCTACCCTCAACAAACCCATGCTGACTATCCCTTAGGATGTTAGCCTGGGCCAGTCCATCAAGGATGGCTTCCTTAATAAACTTTTCTAAGACCTTCTCCAGGATAGAAGTCAGGCTAATGGGCCTGTAGTTAGCCGGATCCACTCTCCTCCCTTTCTTGAAGATCGGCACCACATTGGCCTTCTTCCAGTCTTCAGGCACTACACCAGAGCGCCAGGAGTTTTCAAAAATCCATGGCAGGGGCTGGGCTATGACGCTCGCCAGCTCCTTGAGTACCCTGGGGTGCAGATTGTCAGGGCCGGCTGACTTGAAGGTATCCAGCTTCTCAAGGTGTTCCTTCACGAGGTCAGCATTTATGGAGGGTAGGGGATCCCCATCACCGGCTCTCCTTGTCCCATAGCAAGCATGGGCATCCCATGGGACTGATGAAAGACTGACTCAAAGTACCTATTTAATAGGCTGGCTTTTTCCTGGGCGTCAGTTATCAGTTGCCCCATCTGGTTTAGCAGGGGTCCAACATTGCCCTTGCTTTTCCTCCAGCTCCCCACATATCTGAAGAAGGACTTTTTGTTGTCCTTGATGCTTTAAGCTAGTTGGAGTTCAGTTGCAGCCTTGGCTTTCCTGGTTTGCTCCCTGCAGGACTGGACCAGTGCAGAATAATCCTCCTTGGAGGTGAAACCTGTCCTCCATCCTTTCTAGGCTTTCCTTTTTAGCCGTAGGAGGTCCGCCAGGTCCCTGGAGAGCCAGAGGGGCTGCTGTGCCTTCTTGCTGCCTTTCCTCCGTGTTGGAATAGATTTAGCTTGTGCATTGAGGATCGCTTCCTTGAGAAGCAACCACTCTTCTTGAACTCCCATCTCCCTGAGGTCATGGTCCCTGAGGGCCTGACCAACAAGCCTCTTGAGCTTGTCAAAGTCGGCTTTTCTGAAATCAAGGACTTCTGTGTTGCTGACTGATTTGCCAGCTTTCTGGCAGATGGTGAAGGTGATCAGCTTGTGGTCCCTGTCACCCAGCTTCCCATTGATCACTAGATCGCCGATTAGGTTGTCCCCCATAGCCAGTACCAGGTCGAGCAGTGCTTTTCCTCTCGTTGGCCCATAGACTTCTTGAGTCAGAGGTCATCCACGCATGAGAGAAAGCTTTGCGACCGCTCAGATTTTGCTGAGTGATCTTCCCAGGAGATGTCCGGGTAATTGAAGTCACCCATGGCTACCAAGGTCCTGGAGCAAGCGGCCTCAGTCAGTTCCCAGGCAAACTCCTGATCAAGCTCAGGACTTTGAGTGGGAGGTCTGTAGTATACTCCCACCATTGTGTGTCCTGTGCCGAATTCCCCACGAATTTTTACCCAGAGGGTTTCTAGCTGTCCATGCTGGTCACCAACATCAGCTTGCAGGGACATGTAGCTTTCCTTCACAAAGAGAGCTACACCCCCGCCCCTTTTGTCAACACGATCCCTCCTGTATAGGGTATAGCCCTCTATACCCGTGGTCCAGTCATGGGTGGAGTCCCACCAGGTCTCTGTTATCTCAGTGACGTCATAATTCTTTGCACTGAGCAGGAGGACGAGCTCATCCTGCTTGTTGCCCAGGCTCCTGGCATTAGTGTACAGGCAGGCAAGTGTCCCCTTGGGGGCTCTTGCCTTACCCACAGATTGTGCCAGGGCTGGGGCAGGGGTGGGCTCCCTTAAGTTCCTTGGTCTGCTGGCTTTGCAAGGGTTGCTCCGTGGGCCAGCAGTGGCAGTAGTCCCCCCATCCCCCAGCAGGCTTAGTTTAAAGCCCGGTGGAGCAGGTCAGCCAGCCTGGCTGAGAAGAGCCTCCTCCCCAGGGGGGAGAGGTGGAGGCCATCTCGTCCCAGCAGCTTGCTGCCTCTCTCGCCAGAGAGCGGGCTGTGGTCATGGAAGCCTAAGCCTTCCTGATGACAACATCTCCGCAGTCTTTGGTTCACTACATGGATCCTCCTCTCCCTCCTCAGCCCATAGCCCGAGACTGGGAGGATCGATGAAAACACCACCTGAGGTCCCAGACCCCCTAAGCCCCGCTCCCAAATCCCTGTAGCGCCTCATGACCTGGCTGGGGGTGCTCCGAGCTGTGTCATCGGTGCCCACATGAATAAGGAGCATGGGGTAGTGGTCTGTGGGCTGGAGGAGCTCTGGGATCCTCTCCGCAATGTCTCGGATGCGGGCCTCCAGGAAGCAACAGACTTCCTGGGCTAAAGGGTCAAGGCAGCAGATTGTCCCCTCAGTCCCTCATAGAATGGAGTCTCCCACAACAAATACCTTTCGCTTTGTCTTGCGGAGAGCGGGGGCAGTAGCTGTGGTTGAATCTGGGTTGCCTGTGGGAGCAGTCAATCTATGTCTTCCCCCTAGATTATTCAATCTAAATAATCTCCCTATATAATTTTATTGGGAATAATAAAATACAGCATATATAACCATACAGGCACAAATAAACTCTTAGACCAAATACAGACATTATACTTTTACTGGTATAGGTGATTGGAAACCGGTTTTTTCTCACAACAAAAATGAAGTTCAGAACACAAAACTGGTCTATATCCATAACAGAAGTTTTACATACTTAGACTTCTTTTAAAATGGGAGAACCCTTTCTAAGATTTCCTCCCTGCAAACAAAGAAAGGCAAATGTGTGTTCTGTCCTCTACTGATCTAAACTATCCTTCTTACAAAAAACTGCACAACTTAGATTGATTTTCCCTCACACTTCTTGAATGTCTGTAGCTTGCCATAAAGTCAAAAGATATCATGTCTACAGTGTTCCCTGAATCCAGTAGAGTCAGTCATCTCATTATAGAAGGTAATCAAGTTGGTCAGCCATGACTTGTTCTTGGCGAATTCATGCTGACTCTTTCTGATCACCTTATTCTTCTCCAAGTGCTTAGAAATGGATTCCTTGAGGACCTACTTCAGGGGGACTAATGTGAGGCTGACTTGTCTGTAGTTCCCTGGATCCTGTTTCCCTTTCTTAAAGATGGACACTATATTTGCCTGTTTTCAATCATCTGGGACCTACCCCATTCGCCCCACATTTTCAAAGATAATGGCCAGTGTCTCTGCAATTACAGCAGCCAGATCCATCAGCACCATTGGAAGCATTGCACCTGGCTTGATGGATTTATATACAACCAGCATTTCTAAATAGTCCCTAACCTGTTCTTTCACCACTGATGGCTGCTGACCTTCTTCCCAAACTGTGCCACCTGGTGCAATAGTCTGGGAGCTGGACTTGCCTTTGAATACCGTGAGGGAGAGAAGGAGCCAGCAGGCTCCGGGGCCCCACATCCGAGTGGTAGCCTGCTAGTCCCACACCCACAGGCCCAAGATGCTGGGCAGGAATTCACCTTACACAGGTGTGTGGGGAAGGGCGGAGCCGGGGCTCCCGGGACCGGCATAAAAGAGAGGCTTGGGCTGGCAAGAGGCAGCGGCGTGGAACCAGAAGCAGGCAGCAGAGGGGCTGGAGCCGGCCGGAGCACGTTGCAGAGGATGCAAGCAGCTCTCAACCACGGTAGGAGCCTTTGGAGAAGGGGTGAGCCCCAACGGGGCTCTTGATCCCAGTCAGATGGCCCTTGTGGGACAGGGGACTGTTTTGTTACTGGCCGGGAGCTGCTGGGACCCGGCAGGAGCTGAGTACCACATAAGCCCTAATAGCAGGGCACTCATTGACTGTGGGCACCGTAGTTCCTATAATAGAGCAGGAATGGCCACAGTGAGGCTTAGTTATAAAGGGGAGAATCGAACAAGCCCTCAAGAAGAGGTCTGCAAGAGCGGGAATGGGGTTTAGGCCCCACAGCATATGGGGGGGATATCAGAGACTGTCTGTTGAAGGCAGAAGTGGCGGTCCCAACCCAGGGAGACCCCTAGCTATAGCATTTGTGTTGATCTGTACATTTCTTTCATGGACAATCTGTGTGGTCTATGAACATGTGGCTGAGCCAGATAGGCAGCCACCTCCCGGTGGAATGGACGAGGGTGTAGGGGTGGCGGAGCCCTCATCAACACGGGACCCGCGGGACGCCGAGGAGTCTCATATTTGGACGACATGCGCCGGACCATCTGAACCAACTCTAATATCATCAAAGTTGTGGCAGGCGAGGCAAGCGTGTGTAAAATGCCCAACCAAAGTGAGCCAACACTTGGCGACTGGTAAGCGGCCCCGAGGCAGGGAGCTGGTCGTGGCCGTACCCCGACAAATACCAAGATAAAAAAGACATTGAATACTTCAGCCCTTTCTTCTTCATCTGTCACTAGCTTGCCTCCCTCTTTCCTAAGGGACCCTTCCCTGACATTCCTCTTATTACTAATATACATGTAGAAACCCTTCCCGTTATCCTTCATGTCCTTTGCTATCTGCAATTCCAATAATGCAGTGGCCTTCCTGATTTCATCCTTGCATGCTCGAGCAATATTTTAAGCTCCACCCTAGTCATCTTTCCAAGATTTCACTTTTTCAAAGCTTAATTTTTTGTGTTTAAATTCACTGGAGAGTTCCCTCCTAAGCCAAGCTGGTCCCCTGCCTATTCTTCCTGCAGATCGCAGGAAGGCCATTCTTGCTATTCTTCCTGCACATTGGGAATTGCTATTCTTCCTGCACATCAGGATGGTATGTTCCTACACTCTCAGTAAGATTTCTTTAAAATAAAACCAAGTCTCCTGGACTTCTTTTCCTCTCACACTGGCTTCCCTGGGGATCTTGCCTGTCAGTTACCTAAGAGAGTCAAAGTATGCTTTTCTGAAATCCAGGATCCTTACTCTGCTGCTCTCCTTACTTCCTTTTTTCTGGGTACTGAACTTTATCATCTCATGATCATTTCAGTCCAACTGGTCATCCACTTCTACATCCCCACTTATTTTCCCTGTTTGTGAGAAGCAGTTCAAGAGCACGGCCCCTAGTTAGTCTCTTCAACACTTGCAGTAGGATGTTTTCCTTAGCACACTCCAAAAACTTCCTAGATTGTCTGTGCACCTCTTGCCCTCTCAGTGTGTCAGGGTCATTTAAGTCCCCCATGAGAACCAGGGTCTGTGATCTGGAAACTTCTGCTAATTGTTTGAAGAAAGTCTCATCTACCCAATCCTCCTGGTCTGGTGGTCAATAGCAGACACCCACCATGTTACTCTCCCCTCTGACCTTAACTCAGAGACTTTCAACAGGCCTGTCTCCAGTTTCAATCTGGAGCTGTGAGCATTATACATCTCTTTTACATACAGAGGTTACTCCTTCTCTTCTCCCCTGCCTGTCCTTCCTGAACACTCTGTACCCATCCATGATGCTGCTCCAGTCATGAGAGCTCCCACCAAGTCTCTGTTATTCCAAACACGTCATAGTTCCTTAATTATGCAAGGACTTCCAAGTCTGCCTGCTTGTTTTCCAGGCTCTGTGCATTCCTGTACAGACATCTGAGATAACTAGACAATTGCTCTACTTTCTCAGTAAGAATGAGGAAGCCTTCCTTGTTGCACCCTCCTCTATGTGCTTCCTCTAAACCTCCTGTTTCCTCACTTACCTCAGGGCTTTGGCCTCCTTCCCACAGCAAACCTATTTTAAAGCCCTTCTCACTAGATTAGTGAGCCTGTCTGTGAAGGTGCTCTTCCCTGTCTTTGTCAGGTGGATCTCATCTCTTTCCAGTAATCCTTGTTGGAACATCCTATGGTCAAAGAAGCCAAATCCCTGGTGGTAATGCCATCACCCTATATATCCTATAAGACCTTCACCTCTTAGAGTAGTTTTTTTAAACAAAAGAAGCTATTACAGCAAATGTTGTTGCCTCTTCCCATTATAAGTGCATGCCCATACTCCTCACAGACAGTACAAAACCAGCAAATGTTTTAATGATAGACAGTGCTTCTGGGTTCTGTTTTAGATAGCCCTTTTGCTGTTCCCTCAGAGAGGCAATTCTCAAGAAGCCTCTTCAGAGATATTCTTCCTTGATGGAATCTTTTCTTAATGGTATCTGGAAAAGTGATTCCTGGCAGATTTTACAAGAGACTGCAGATTCAGGATACCTCATGTAGTATATCTACTTTTCATTGATTTCCATGAAAATGTTATTTCAATTTCTACAGTAGTGGATTACTGAAGGAATATGGGAATTCATTGTTTCTTCTTTTCCTTGGGTAATCTGATATTCAAATACAAATATCAATATTTGTATTTTGCCTATGCTTATAGTGTTGGACTTGATTTTCTTGGTATTATGGTATTTCATTTATGATTGAGGGAGGTTTAAACTGGTCTAATGTGTGAACTTAATTAGTCTGCCTCCATTTCTCATACAAATATCATGATAGTGTGACAACTCATATTCAAAATGAGTATAAGTGGCAGAATCTGATCCTTTGCTACTACTGAGAAGAAACATATATACAAGAGCAATGCATTGATTTTTTTTGTGTGTGTGTGTGTCTTTCTTACAGCAACTGGCTATTCTTAATCAGATGCAGGACAACTTTCTGCAAAGCATATGCCAAAAAAGCACAATATGAGTTCATCTGAGTTCACCTATGATTTTAGAATTCTTTTATATATTCTATTTTTTCCCTATTCTCCTTCCTTTTGCAATTCAATCTGTCTGTGTAGAGGTCATTCTTATTCTATCCTTTAATAAATAGGAATAAATAAATAAGTGAATAAATAAATAAACAATAGCTTTTCTGCTTGGGAAAATTTTTCTGAGGACTTGTAGTGGAATGTTTTTACATGCCCTGAAGCACTAGGTATTGGACACTTTGAGGACACAATATAGATGTGAAGGCCCAAGAGTCTGAGTATGACAAATGGGATGGATTTGTCACATTATTATTATTTCTAAAGGTGGATTATATATTATTGCCCTTTTTGACATTTTTACTATCGTTTTTCCCTTTTCCCCTTTCCTGTTCACAATTATGCCACATACAACTACAGCCACTTTGAATGTGATGCTCTCACTCTAGAAAGGAGGCCTAAGTCTGATTTTTTTTAATCAGTGGGAATAAGACTCTTCCAATGATCTTGCATTTCATTAGTGTTTTCCCATTGTAAAAGAGTTTCCAACTACTGTTACCAAAAAGTGGGGCCAGACAGCAGAGAAAAAGATCTGCAGGGTTCCATGTTGTAAGATTTTAGGTTTCAGCAGGCTACAAGGGCAGAACATGTGGGGCTTATAATGCCAGTGCATATCCTCTGCTCTTGGTTAAGGGATCATAAGGCCAGGTGACCAAAAGGGACTAGATTCTAGGCCAATACAAGCCTGGCTTCTGTCCTTACTGTGACCCTGAATTTTGGGGGAGAGGAACTCTATGGATAGTAGGCTACTGACTACAATATCCACAGTTGCTTTCAGAGGTGGGCACCATAATACATGAACCAATTAACACTTCAGTAGAAATATGTGACATGAGTTTTTACTGTGGTCCACTTAACACTGAAAAGTATTTTTATTTATTTATTTTTTATTTTACTAAAAAGAGATACTGACAAGTTATAAAGCCATATAAAGGGCACGTTTTAAAATCAATTCTGAGCACTAAGCAAGCTCCCATTTGTGATTTCTTGATTAAAAAAAATGGGACTTAGAAACTAATCAGGTCAGAGGGAAAAGTACTGGTGAAACCTATGCCTGTGTCTAGAATATCAGGAATAGTTCCAGTTTTCAAGGCACATGGAAAAAAATGTAAAGGAACAGTAGGAACAAAGTAAAGCAACCTGCAGAGCATGCTAAATAACCCCCCTGCTGTAGGAGAAAGAAATACTGTTTTTCTTTTTTCTTTTGCCAGAATGCTAACAAGATGTGACCATTAACTCTGGGAGTGCAATTGAGACTGTTGCATTATTTTAACCATAAGTAATAGAAATCTCTTCACCCCTTTTTAATACCAATGCCTTTTTTCACATATATAAATGTATACAATTATGAATATATACAAATATATTTTGTATACCTCTTTTAACCCCAAGGAATGCATAAGGGGGGTTTACAAGGCAAAGTTCTCATACTCCTCTCCGCTGTGACACACCAGAAGGGTAACACTGAAAATAAAGTGTAAGAGAGAAGCAGCTATCCTCTTGTAACCCATGTAGGAGCTCCTCATCAGTTTTAGGAGGTGGTAGAAGTAGGTGCTAGGAAACAAGTGGTTTTGGTACCATATTCCAGTGTCATGCTAATGATTATTCATTTGCATGCTTACATGGCTAGTCAATGGTAGTAAACCCATGCTGGAAACATGGAAGGGAGGGGAAGGCTGGTTCTACAGAAACCAGGGCTAAAATGAGTTGAAAAAAAATTTTTTTAGAAGAAGTATATGGTGAGAAAAAAGTTGTTGGTGCCATCATTTTCCCATTCTGCTTCTAGAGGCTTATCCATGAAAAGAAGTAGAATATTCTTGTTTTATTTAAAATTATACTGTGCAATTTTGAAAGATGGTCTTCAACTTGAATTTTCCTTTCTTGCTACATGAGAGAAAATTTGCCAGTAATGGAATGCTTAAAGCAAACCTCAATTTTTTAATGCCTTTGGGTATTCCAGCTCCTTCTTCTCCAAAGAATATCAGCTGCATAATGGGCCTACAGCCAGGCTGTAAAAGCACATCATGGGACAGTGATTCTCCACCAGATTGCTGCAAAATCCTTTTAAAGGTGTCATGGTGTGTCAATACCTACACATCAATTACAAGAGACTTCAAAAGGAATCCATAGTGTCAAAAACATTGTGTCTTGTAGTGGTCCTTTAGAGTTCTTCACAACAAAAGAACTGGTCTATTATTTTTATATAGCCAACAATCAAGTGGAAGTTAACATCTTTCACTTGGCACCTAACACATGAGGTATGCAGCCCCTTATTTGACTTGATGCTGACCACAGGGGAGGACTTGGTGGGGTATATGTAGGTACAAGGCAACCTAAGAAATAGTGACCACCTGTTGATAGGATTCACTATCTGTCAAAAGGTGGGAAAGATAATTATTAGGGCAGAAGTGTTAGACTTCCAGAAAGACAACTTCAATGAGCTTAGGAGATTAGTTAGAGTGGGACTGAGGGGTAAAAACATTGGTGAGTTGGGAGTCCAGGAAGGGTGGGAGTTCCTCAAGGGACTGATCCTGCAGGCACACAGAGATACCATCCCAGTACACATAAAGGGAGGCAAAAGAACCAATAAACCCCCTTGGCTGAGCAGGGAAATCCAGGAGAGCCTACAAGGGAAAAGAAAGGCTTACAGCCTGTGGAAGAAGGGGGTAGGGGGAGTATACCTGCTTGACTTGCATTTGTAGGGATGCAATGAGGAAGGCCAAAGCAGAAGTGGAACTCAGGCTGGCAACAAAGATTAAGGGTAACAAAAAGTCCTTCTTTAAGTACATAGGGGTCAAGAAGAAGGCACAGGGTAACATAGAACCCTTCCAGGTTATACAACTTAGAACAGATAGGATGGACAACACTGAGCTCTTAAATGATTTTTTTGCATAGATTTCCATTAGCCCCACTAAATTGAAGTTATTATCCTTTGAATCTAGCTGATTTCCTGCCCTTGGGGCAGGGGACTGGACTCAGTGATCTCCTGAGATCCCTTCCAGCCCTAATGTCTATGAAACCTATAACCTGGAAATGGTTCAGAGGAGGGCTACTCATATGGTGGAGGGCCTGTGGGTAAAATCCTATGAAGACATTGAGTGACCTGAATCTCTTCAGCCTCCACAAGAGAAGGCTGAGAGGTGATCTCGTGGCTGTCTACATACTCATCGGTGGGGTCAGCAGGGATTAGGGGATACTCTGTTTATCAGGGTGCCCCTTGGGGTTACTAGATATAATGACCATAAACTGAAGGAGAGTTTATTTAGATTGGACATCAGGAAGAAATTCTTTATGGTAAGGGTTGCCAAAATACGGAATGGGCTTCTAAGGAAGGTGGTGCTTTCCCCTACCCTTGAAGGCAAAAAATACATTTTAGGCTCTTTGAATAATTACATAATAGAATATGTGTGGGAAAAAATCCAGATTAGACTGCATGGAATATATCAGCTCTTCATCTACATAAAATAAAGATATAAGCCTTCTTTAGTAAATCTTGGACAACACTTACATGAATATCAATATTGTCTTGGAGTATTTCAGACCTGCAGTGACTTGCTTACTAAGCTCATTGTTTTGCAAAGACTTTGTATTTTTTACCTGCCTCTTGAATCTCAATTAAATATTCTGACTTTGCTGAGCATTAGATCTGGTCCTGGAATCAAAATGTAATGGCTTATAAAACATATTTTATGGATATGGAAAGATAACTTGGGATAATTTGGTTAAAAGAGGAGACTTGCCATGTCTAAACTAGTCCATAATGGGCATGTCCACATGTGCAGTTACAGAGCATGACTAAGCTGCAGAACTGATTGCTCTGCAATTTACTGCTCCCAGGAAGGCTGTTACAATATGTGCCCAGAAGCAATAAACTCTGGAGTAACAAGTTCTGTATTTTATTCATGCACAGCATATAGAGCCAGGGGGGAGCATCCCCAGCTTGCAGGGGGTCCAGGGAGGATCCTGCTGCAGAGTAAATTAGTTTACTCCAGTGTAATAGGGTTACACATGTAGACTGAGACATTTCCCGAGCAGCTCATTAGTCAACTGCACAGTAAACATCTAATGTAGACGTGCCCAGTGACCATTTATGCATCCATTTGTAGCCTACAAGACATTACAGCTAAATGAGAGAGATTACCTCTCACTGAAACAAGGCTAAATTAACACCAGTTAGCATCCATATACCACAGGATAAGACGAGAAATACAAATTAATTTCTCTGGAGCAGCTGACATTTGGTAAATCCCCTACTGTTAATTCTATATAGTTTGTTCATCACTCCACAGGGACAGATTCAGGATTTCATAAAGCGGACGGGGGGTGGGGGGGACGGGCAGGAGCTACAGGAATGGAAGCAGACCACACTCCAGGAGCATCGGCTAGGGACATTTTTTTTAATTCCCAAAATCAGGAAAGGATTCTTCCCCCTTTTCTGCATTCTCTTCTCCTTATCACCTCCCTTCCCCCTCTATACTCCATTGCAATTATGCTCCTCTCTTGTCCTTTTCCTGCCATTATGAACAGTGTCCCTTAACTAATCTGAGGGTAGAGGGAGCTCCAGAGCTACTCCTGCCTTGCTCCTACCAGACTGCATGGAGAGATCCAGATAGCAGCAGGGGTGGTGATGATTGAAGTGTTTTCCTTAAGCTGGCTTGCAGCCTGTCAGGAAGCATCCAGGGGGATCAGCTGGGGAGGAAGAGTTGCCCACTGCCTGAACAGGAATGGGGAAGGAGTGGCTTTGGATCTTCCCTATCCTCAGATCAGTAGAGGAGAGTGGTAGCAGTTGGAGAGGGGAAGTGAGGTGGAGGCGGGGAGGGTGGGGGATGATAGGAGGAGAGGTGTCACTGAAAATACTGGGGAAGAGAGGGAGAAATTCTCATTTGCTTTGGGGACTTTCTTTAAGGCTGCTTATCCAATGGTATGGTCTGAAAAAGGGGTTGCAACGGTTCCACTGACTTTCCTCTGGATCTGCCCCTGTCTCACAATAACCTAAATGAAACAAAAGAATGATTCATTTTTTTGTTTTGTTTTGCTTTGTTTTCTTTGTACATGTAATAAGAGCAGAGGACAAGTTTTGATGGAGAAGTTGACAGCACCAACATTTGCTTATGCAAATGGGAAAGAAAAGAGCTTAAAATTGGTTTCTATGTGCATTTATGTTTATATACAGTATTAAAAAGCATGGTTAAGGGAAAAAGGAAGATTGCCTAAGAATCCAAGCTACCACATAAGCTTATTAGTATACTGTTATTCTTTTATAACTTGGCACTATTTAAAATGTAAGCTATTTTGGCATAAGATCCATGTTTCCGAGATGTACTACCCATACCTTTGAGTGCTAGAAACCTAATAAATAACTCCTAGGGGTTTCAATGGGAATTATTTATATCATTAGGTAAAAATACACAGAGGAACTTGAATACAAGTCAGCTATCACTAAAGACATACTGAAATATTTTGTTATATTCAAGAAGGACATCAGGACATGGAATTATGTAGACGGAGAGACAGAGAAATCCTGTAGGAGCCTTGTAGACTGCTGATATGATTTTGAATGTTCAGCATGTCAAATGTATTGATCAAAGCAGCCTAAACAACCATTACATCTTGCAAGTATACCATAAAGACCTTGGCAAAGTACACTGACTGACCTCTTTTACTCTGAAGTCACAGAATATTTCCTCTTGCTGCCTTAATATTTATTTTTCTTTTAAGACTTGCAACAAACATTAAGTCATCACAAACAGACCAGTGATGATGAAGTACATCTCTTTGCCTCTAGCAGTCTGTGCACAATCATCTTTTTTGCAAAGTTGTAGTTCTGTGCTCAGAATTTTGTTTTTTAATATTAATAATATTAGCAATGCAGAATTATGTACATTTGTATTTCTCTGTCATGTTTCATCCCACACTCAGCTTCTGGCAAATGTCCTAGCTAGTACATTTACCACAACTAAGACCGAGTACATAATTTAGATTTATCTTATACCTTCATGATTTCAACAGCTGTCTATGTACTCTACCATACCCAGATTGTCAGCAATGGGTATATATTTGTAAGGTTTCACCATTGTATATATTCTCCCTTTTCTATTTGGACACAGGTTCTTGTTCGTTCATTCATTTATTTCTATGCTTTGGTTGTTTGTTGTATTTATTTTTTATTCCCCAATTTAAGTCATTGTTCTGAAAAGCATAATCAATTTAAGCATATATTATGTATATAACTTCATCCAGTCCACTTTCGGTGTGTCTACTCATGCATTTGTTGTAGGAGCAGTTTATTTATGAGTAAACTACTTGCAAGTAAATGCTTCTGGGAATCTACACATGTAGGGAAGTGGGAGCAGATGTGCTGCTAAATGGCAGCAAACGATCCCAGTTCCTAGGTCCCTGCAAGGTCCCAGCTGTCTCCTGGTTGAGACTGGGACATTCTACTCTTCCTCTAGGGGCTGCCAGCTGCTGGAGTGGGGGCAATGTCCCCCTGCCCTGACAGCAGGGAACTCCTGTCCCTGGCTCCCTAATCAGGAACAGGGGACTTGAGAAGAGCTTCAGGGGAGGGGCAGGTCCTACCCCAATCCACCAGTGGGGCAGCTACCAGCTAGCTACCTGAATGGGACAGTTCCCTGCCCCCTCTCCATGGTCTCAGGGAGGGGACAGGAGAGCCTGTTCCCTGCTCAGCAGTATGATTGTGGAGCAAAGAACAGGTTCCCCATGCTGTTTCCCACCCAGCTCCATGATCATGAAACTAAACAGAGACTAGGCTTCCCAGCTCCTGCCACCAGGAAGCTCCCAGAACCAACTCCCTGAGCACGGGGCCAGTGCTGAGAGACCTTTTCCTCCCAGTGCCAGCTCTGCAACCATGGAGACAGCACTGAGATAAGGATCCCAGAAGGGGCAGGTCCCAACCCCCACTCTCCAATCATGGTCTCGGAGCAAGGGACTTGGTGCTCCCTGCTGCCAGGACAGGGGAACATAATCCCCCTCCTAGGCTTCAGTGGCAGATCTCCTCTGCTGTAGATTTGCTCCCAGTCAGGCATATACACAAGTGCTACTGTGCAGTAAGTAATAGCATGTACATTTTCTACTTGTATTTGCAGGTAGCAAATTTACTCACTATTAGTGAGGTTTACTGCTCAGTAAGTGTGTCCATGTGTAGACGCACATGCTTACTGTGTAGTAAACTATGCTACTCTTCAGCAAAACGTCTTGTATAGATGCACCCTTTGTGAATATCAGCACTCTGGGAAACCAATCTTTTTTTAATTAAAAGAATTTTAAAGGCAGTTAAGAACAGAAAAAATAATTTAAAAAAACCAAAAATCTTTATGTCTTACTTCCCATAGCCTGCATGGTTTTGTTGCAATCACACTGAAAACTGAATAGCTACTCTGGACTATACATCTCAGGAATTTAAACACTACAGAACTGTTCCTAGAATGTACCTAACATAAACATTTTCATTTTTTCATAACAACATCTAGTTTAATTCTGATCAGAGGACTTTTTCCTATAATTATAGTATTCACGTATATGATTTATCTTTAATTAAATATCAGTATCTATATATCATAGGATCATTGGAAAATAGAACTGGAAAGAACCACATGAGGTCTTCTAGTCCAGCCCCTTGCTTAAGTCAGGATCATTCCTGATTAAAACATTCCAGTCAAGAGTCTGGGTAACCTGCTTTTGCAAATTTTCAGGGATTAAGATTAAAAAGTTTCTCTAGCTAGCCTATTCAAATGTTTAACTACCTTCATAGTTAGAAAGTTCTTTCTAATCTCCAATGAAAATTTCCTCTGCTGCACTTGGAGGCCATTACTCCTAGTCTTGTCCCCTTCAGCCGTAGAGAAACATCTATTTCCTTCCTCTTTATAACCATCCTTCAGATATTTAGGATTGTTATCAAATCTCCCTTCAGTCCTCTCTTCTCCAGAATAAACAGTTTTATTTAACTGAACCTTTCCTTTTCAGCCACGTTTCCCAGGCCTCTAATAATTTTTGTCACCCTCCACTGGCTTCTTTCCAATATGTCAACATCTTTCTTGAAATGTGAGACCCAAAACCAGACACAGTACTTCATGTGAAACCTTACCAATGTTGAGCACAAACATGACTTCCCATGATTTGAGAGAAACAGTCCTGTTGACACAACTCAGTACTCTGACATTTTTAAAAAAAAATTTTTGCCAAAAGAACATACTCTTGCCTTGTATTCAGCTTATGGCCCACACTAGATTCAGCCTTCCCAAGATTCCCCCTAGATTCAGCCTTCCCAAGATTCCCCATTCCGTATTTGTGCATGCAATTATTCTGTTCCAAGTTCAGGACTTTGTATTTGTCCGTGCTGAATTTTGTTTTAGCGATTGTGGGTGTTTTTCCACTTTATTGAGATCATTCTGCATCCTAGCTTTATGCCCCAGAGTGTCAACAGCTCCACCCAACTTGGTGTCATCCATGAATTTGCTAAGTGTGTACTCAGTCTCATTGTCCATATCTTTAATTATGATGAACAATGCATGACTCAGGAAAGAACTCTGGTGGACCCCACTTGATACCTTCTCCCAACTAGACATTGGAGCATAAGGATTCAGTGGTTATGCATCCACTTTACAGTACTTTATTCTTTATTTCCTTAACTTATAAATGGAGATCTTGGTTTTCTACACACACACACTCACTCACTCACTCATTCACTCACTCACTCACTCACTCTGTGTGTATGTGTGTGTATATGTGTGTGTGTGTGTGAGAGAGAGAGAAAGAGAGAGAGAGAGAAATGTTTCATTTTAATCATGGAAAAATATGGATTTGGGGTTACTTTTTATTGTAACCAAAAATTGGGGAGTTTTTTTTTTAATCAGAGAAAACCAGGATCCCTGCTTATGAATAAGGATGTAATGGGAGACGTTGTCAAAAGCATTGCTAAAATCAGGGTATACATACACTCTTTTCACGGCATCTATAGACCCTGTCACCTATCATAGAAGGGAATCAAGTTGGGCAGGAATGATGAACCCATGGAATTTAGTAATTACATCTAAAACCCTGAAGCTTGTTCCTTGAACCATTCCATTATTGGTTCCACAGTGAGCACATCTACATGTGTGCCCCACTGTGCAGTTGGTACTGCACAATCATTTAGTATTTGCTCTGCAAGTACTAAATGACTGTGCCATACCCACTGGTGCTGCACAGTCCCAGTGCAACATGGGTTGTTTCTGACCCTACTGCACAGTAACAATGAGGTACTGTGCAGTAGCTTGTTGCTACTATGCAGTAGCGGCAGTGTCAGCCAAAACTGCGTGCTGTAGCAATGAGCTACATCACCTTAGCTCATCACTATGGCAACGTAGCATTTCTTGTAGATACACGCAGTTCTGACTTTTCTTTAGTTCAAGAGATACCTTTGTGAACTTTTGTATTTTTTTAAGTAGACATAGGGACCTGGGTTTTACCAGCTCAGTTGATTGACCTATCCTTATTATACTGCAAACTGGTTGTGTATGTTTTTCTTCCAGACTCCAATCTCCCTTTGTTAATTATATTATTTTGTACAGAATATCAGTAAATTACTTCAATGTCTGTAAGAAAAAAAAAGTATATCTTTAATACATTTAGAAGGCACACTAGAAGGGAGGAATAGGCTGCAATCAGACCTAGACAGGTTACAGTGTTGGGCACGTGAGAACAGGATGGGGTTCAACACTGACAAGTGCAAGGTACTGCACCTAGGGAGGAAAAACCAGTAGGATACCTACAATCTGGGGAACGCTCTTCTCATCAGTGCAGAGGCAGAAAAGGATCTTGGAGTCATTATTTTTGCCAAAATGAACCTGGGTGACAGTGTGGGGACGCAGTCAGGAAGGCCAACCATACCTTGTCATGCATCCACAGATGCATCTCGAGCAGGTCCGAGGAGGTGATCCTCCCCCTTTATGTGACACTGGTTGGGCTGCAGTTGGAGTTCTGCATCCAGTTCTGGGCAGTGCAAATCAGGAGGGATGTGGACAACATGGAGAGGGTCCAGAGGAGGGCCACTCCCATGATCAGGGAGCAGCAGTGCAGGCCCTACAAGGAGAGACTAAGGGACCTGAACCTGTTCAAGAGAAGGCTGAGGGGGGATCTAGTGACCATTTACAAATTAGTCAGAGGAGACCAGCAGGCATTGGGAGAGTCCCTGTTCCCCCAAGCGCTACCAGGAGTGACTAGAAATAATGGTCACAAGCTGGCAGAGGGTAAATTCAGGCTAGACATCAGGAGGTGCTACTTCACTGTCAGGGGCAGCTATGATCTGGAACCAACTTCCAAGCGAAGTGGTGCTGGGTCCTACCCTGGGGGTCTTTAAGAGGAGGCTAAATGAACACCTTGCCAGGGTCGTTTGACCACAGTACTCTTTCCTGCCATGGCAGAGGGTCAGACTTGATGATTTGCTCAGGTCCCTTCCAATCCTACTAACTATGAAACTATAAATACCACCAATCTTATCAAAGACATACTGAGTCTACAAGAAAAAATATTTTCATATAGGCGGTATAAAACCTACATAATTTATTTTATTTGCTGTGTCCTTTGAAGAATTTAATCACTAACACACAGGTTAGTGTTCAGACCCTGTAAAATAACTTGAGTTTTGGATTGTGATCATATAGCCCATATCGTCAGGGAAATTAACCATGGTCACATCTGTAGATAAAGTAATACACATACTTAATTCTCATGCTGAACTGGGTCTACACTGGTAAATTTTTGCAAAGATCTTTCCACTGTGTTCCATAGTTTTCCATTATATGGTGTTAACTTTTCTATTACTAATATAATTACTATTGTTATTCTTACCCACATTTTAGTTCTGAAATTACAAAATTCTTCTTTTTATTCATCAATTTTTAATTGCATTGTAATTATCTAGTTCCTTTGTTCTTCCTTTCTTGCTCAAACTCTGTCACTTCCTTTACCATTTTCTTTCCCTGTCCTGGCTCCCATTCTCCTTGCTCATAGTGGAACTTGGAACTTGTTTTCATTTTTGATAGGTCCTTGAATTAACATAGTTTTTGCAGCACCAAAAAACTTCATACAGCTACAGGCCAGAACAAGTGAGAAAAGACTGCAAAATGACAGAGACATATGCAATTGGAACAAACACATTTTTTATTGACAGCTTGTATTCCAGAAAGTACTTTTTGTTTAAAAACAAATGCATTTCTGTCCATTACAGCTGCAAAGGTATCTTTCAGCAATGAGAGAGTGGGGTGAAAAGCTAGTTAGCTGTTACACCAAGATAAAATTTAGATGATGTTAAGGGGAAGCACCAGAAGAAATGGCAATGATATATCTTCTAACTTTAATTGAGATTGTGTGCTTAATTTTTTTTCATCCCTGCTCATCATATGGAGCTCTAGTATCTATTATATTATGACTTTACAGCAGTGTTCAGAAACGATGTAGAGCAAGGGGGTCAAAGATATGGATCATGGGCCAGATCTTACCCCAGGAGTGCCATCATCTGACAACTTTTGCAGCCCCTGGGTCCAGATGTGAACCGCACGCTGAATATAGTAGGCACATCTACACATGCCAATTTAAGGTGCTTGAGCCTGATTTAAAGTTCATTAAGGACACATATCTACACATATGTGCCCTTAATGTGTCTTAAAAATGGTGATTTTAGGCTATTAACACTGAAATTTGATACCTGGATAAATAGCATTAGCGAACATGTAGATGTGCTAATGTGATTACGCACACCCATGTTAATGCACATTAGTATGTACACATGTAAACATGTGCCTAAATTGCCTTAATATGCCTTAGGCAAATGTGCATTAAGTTTAGGCATGCCTAAAAGCATGTGTAGAGAGATCTACTGTGTGCTAGACAAACTACAAGGCCTGGAACCTGCTGCACAGGGTGCCTGCTGCAACTATCCTGGGACCTGCTGATTTTTGATTTCCCAGATCCTCCTTGAAATTCACCTTTGGTGAGTTGATGTGGCTCCTTCTGCTGAGAGGTGGTATCATCTTGCCAAGCAGATTGAATCCTTCTCTTCCAGTCAAAGAGGGCTCTAGCATCAAACCAGTCTTGGTGTTGACAAGTGGTATAGTCATCGGATTCAGCACAGGCCACATGGATGCTGGTTTTAGACTCCTTCCAGAGTTTCTCAGTGGTGCTTTCATTTGTGGACAGGGACCAAGCTTTTCATGAAGATATTGTTGGAGATCCTTGAGACCTTCAGGTCTTGAAGAGATTTGGTGATAAGAGTCCTTCACATTGCTATTGGCTGTTTTTAGTGTTTCAAAGCAAGCATGATGGTTATAATGGATCTGGCAAGATGGTGATCTGTCCAGCAATCATCGGTTCCTCACATGGCTCATGTAATATGGATATTTATTTAAGCACAGGCTCTAACAATAACATAGTTGAGGATGTGCCAGTGCTGAGAGCAAAGGTGTCTCCAGGTAGTCCTGTATTTGTCATTCTGTCTGAACATAGTGTTTGTAATAAGATCATGCTCCATGTATTTGCTCAGGAGAAGGATACCTTTGGAATTGGCTTTTGTTCGCAAATACATGGCACAGTCAAAACAGTTTTTGGCCCTTCAACTAATTCTGTTGCCGGATGAAAAAAGATAACCTAAGCAGGGAAGTCAGACTGCAATAGACACTCTGATGTGACCTAAGGAAGCAAAAGGCTATATTTAAAAGTAAGTGGCAGGCGCTTTGTAAACAGTGTTACCATTTACCATATGCAAGGTAAATCCTGTGAAAACTGGGAACATCCTAAGACAAGCAACGGGTGTTGTGGATGTACTGTTGTCAAGGTAACCAAAGGGGTGGAAAGGGGTGAAAGTCACCCATAAAAGCACAAACAAAGATGAAACCTGTGAGACCACCTCCACCAGCCAAGACCCGTGAACTCTCCCAGAAAAAAACTTCTGAATTCCTGGTTGCAGGCTCTATCCTTGGGATTATGTAAAACTTATGCAAAGTTTTTGTTGTGTCTTGACTTAGGCCAAGTTGTATGCTGTTGATTTGTCTAATGTTGGTGTGGTTCAGATTAGCAGAGTTTTCTGTTGTCTCTCGTCAGAGGATGGACGTTTCTCATACAAGTATCTTTGTGATTTCAGTGCCACCACCTAAAGTCTAATATTAATTCTAGTAATACTTTCCATATTCCTTTCTTTCCAATGGTGTCACTTGAGAGTTCCAGGTCATACCCAACTCTGGCACTGAAGTCACCAAGGAGAATTATCTTGTCCTCTTTGTATTAGTCAGAACATAGTCAACGTTAAAGTAGAATTGTTCTTTGACAACATGGTGAGCATCAGGAATTGGGGCATGTGCACTGATGATGGTGGCATACTGGTTGTTTCTGAGCTTAAGAATGAGAGTCATAAGATGTTCAATAATGCCCACAGGGAGCTCTGTAAGTTGACAGAGTGAATTCTTGATAATGAAGCTGATATCAAAACTGACACATCATCCTTTCCAGAAGAAGGTGCAGCCTCCATCCTCTTCCCTCAGCTGACCCTCATCTGGTTAGCTTGCCTGACTCAAAGCTGCAGTGTCATTTTTGTATCTCACTAGTTCCCTGAAGTTGATGGTATTTCTGCTTTCTGGCCATTTGTTGTCTTAGTTAACCAGCAAGGTGCATACATTCCATGTTGTGAAGATCACTCTCTTCTTCTGATGTTTTTGACCATGGAGAAAGGGAACACACTGAACAAAATTATCTAGCTAGGAACAGATAAGACAGCCAAAGTTAGGGTACCTTTCCTAGTCCCTTCCCCATGTAGGGTGAGAAAAGTGGATTCTGAATAAGACTGCTCAGTCATCATAGCAGCTGCAACCTATGTGCAAAACAACCACCAGGCTACTGCCACTTGTGTGTAAATTCATGGCTGAAGTCTGCCAAATTCACTAATCCTGTCTAGGTCACCCTGATCCATTGCTGCAGGGCTTTTGAAGGTAGTTCCAGGAGATCATGTTGTTTCCTGTGGTAGATGCCTGTGAATTACCTTGTTTAATGTGAGGAAACAGCAATTACACAATACTGAGAAAGTGGAAATCCAGGCCCGGTAGCAAGGGAGAACCCTAGATAAATAACCAGAGTCCTTCATCTTGTTGCAGCTTTCTTCTGTCTTTTCAGCTGCGGAGATCCTACCATCTTCTTCCACTTGATACACCATTGAGGACTTGGGGTAGAACCTGTTGACACTTTTGTCTAGAACCTTCTCTTAGGCATGTTTGCAATGGGTGACCCTGCCGAGAGTGTGAGACTCAACATGATATAGTTCAAAGGACCATTGGGACATACAAGCATTTCTATCACTGCAAAGTCTCAGTCCAGGGAGAGGAAAAAAAATCTATTCAGGAACTTAAAGTGGTTAAGAATGCATCAACTCATTTACTAATTTGATACTTCTCAGTGGCAGCACATATCATTAATACTCCTGTGTAGAGCAAAAGCCTATTCTAGAACTGAGGGCTCCTAGACTGGAATACCTTTTCTCAACTGATCTTCAAGACATGTTACAAAGAACCTTTCTTTATATTAGATGATAGGGGAGGCTGTTTGTTTTTTGTTTCAAGTTATTATAAAGAATTGGTTAGTTGTAAGAGTTAACCCATCTCTGACATCTCCATAGATATCTGCCTATCTATATAGTGTCTCCTATGTCCATAGATTCTAATATATAATAATGGGCTTACTCTGTTTGTGTGTCTGTCTGTCCAAAACACTTTTGGTTGACTGTGCAAGCACCGGCGAGAGGGCAGCTGGCAATTGTCTGCATGGACCCGTGCTGTATGGGTCCAAGTTTGCACCACTGCCAGGGAAGTTTGTGCAGTAGCAAACATGCCCCGGCCACACAAGCAGTGGAGCTGCTTTATGCCTCCTTGCCTGGGTGAAAGGGAGCTGCTTCATGCCCGCCCACCCTGCTGCCTGACCTCGCCCCCCCCAACCCAGAACAGCTGGCAGGAAGGGAGAGGTGGTGGACAAGGGAGGGGAGGCAGGTGGACATGGGTCATGTGGAGTGGGCCAGGCAGACATGGAGAAGGGGAGGGGGGTGCCCAGAACCTGGGGGTGGAGCAGGGCCTGCCTTGGCTACACCACCAGGCCAGAGAGGATGAAGCTCCTGCAACCCCTATGCCCACCCCATCCTACTCTGGGTCATTCCTAGGAAGAGCCCAGCACACCCTGGTGACTCCTCCAGTGGCACAGTGCTGGGGAGTCAAGGGGGGGTGCATATGGCCCCGCCAATTTTTTGCATGGGGCAAGGGCAGGCTGCAGCTGCGGGCTGGGTTCTGCGTGCTCACTGCCTCCACGCCTTCCTGCCACCTTTGAAAGTGGTGTGGCATGGTGCCATGTGCCTCATTGCCTGACCTGGCCAACAGCAGGATGCACATGGCACCATGCCACTCTACTTTCAAAGGCAGCAGCAAGGCCCACAGCTTCAGCCAGCCCTCGCTCCATGAAAAGTTTTGGGGGCAATGTACCATCCTTCTTTGACTCCCCAGTTGCCTCACCTCTGGAGGAACTGCCAGGTTCCAATTGTTCCATGACCCAGCCCAGCCGGGGCCCTATTCACCGTGTGAATGGGGCCCTGGCCAAGGTCATGGGACAATCCTCACAGCATAGCAAGGAGTGGGGAAGGGGCAGGGGTCAATAACTTGCCTCAACCCCACTCCCTGTTGCACTGTGAGGGGTCTCTATCTGCCCCTTCCCACCCCCCACCCCCAAGCCCAGGCAGTAAAGAAAGCAAACTGAAAGAAACTTACCTGCCTGCTGTGCTGGTTGTGATCATGGCTGCAGTGGGTACCTCAGCATTTGGGCCCCTCCCCTCCTGCTTCAGCAGCTTGTGGCCAGGCTGCCTTGAATTTGGGGAGGCTGAGCCCTATTAGCCTCCCCTTCCACTACCTATGTGTCCAGCTGCAATGTCCCTGCCAGGCTGGGCATCTACTGCCCACTGTGCATACAAATGTGCCCCAACACACATGTGTGCCACCCCCATGCACCATCACCCACTGCTGAACCCACTCCAACCCCACCCCCAACACACACATGTGTGCCATCACCCCTGTGTACCTGCATTCACTGCTCAATCCACCCCACATACCCACCCCCCAGCACACATGTGTGCGCTACCCCATGCACCCATAAGATGATGACCACCCAGGGCAGCAACCCCGGCCCAGGGTTCAGTGCCAATAAGGGCCCCATTTGCCATTCACTCCTCATCAGTGGGGGAATAAAAGTGACTGTTTTAAATTTGTTACTGTTTTTGTCTCCCCAGTGGTGGGCAGCAAGCAGGGGCCACCAGGGCCTCTCAGGTAATTATTAAGGAATGTTGGGGTGGCCACAGCCCCCCAACCCCTCAACAAAACCACTGCCACAGCCCCCCAACTCCCAGCACAACCACTGCCACAGCACTGCACTCTGCTGCCTTCCCCAGGAGCCCCACACTGATGCAGCAAGACAGAGTGCCTCAGCAGAGGTGGCGCTGGGGAGAGCTCTGGCCACCCCAACATTCGCCCTAGCCTCCACATGGCTGCTGTTGCCAGCAGAGCCACCACCCACCCCACTCCCAGTCCCCCCACTGGGAGAGGCCATTTCAGCCCCCAGCCTGCAGAAGCAGCCTGACCTTGCCCCATGCACAGATCTGGGCAGCCCCCTAAATCACCCTAGGGTGCATGCAGCATCAGGACTGCCCCCCCACATGCCCTCAGCTTCTCCCATGCCCCACCCAGAAGTCCCTTTCACCATTCTTGCCCCAATCCCTCACTCACTATCGTGACCTCAATCTTCCCCCACCTCTCCCACAGACTTTCTATATGGAAGCTGATCCCCAAGCTGCCTGCTGCATTCCTGGCCACCTGCATGGTGGCATGTGTAACAGTAATTGTTGACATTATTGGCTACACTGGGCAAAAACAGCTGATAACATTAATTTTCCTTTTAACCATGCTGATACTATATATGACTCATATATCAATGCACCTCTAGATGGGCCCTCCAATTTTGTTTGCCCAGGGCCACAATAAATCTGAATCCACCTCTGGGCATGGACTGGGGCTGGACGCAGAACAGTGGGGGTGGGATGAGGTGCTGGGCCAGATGTGGACTGGCAGTGGCAAGGTGCGGGGCCGGGCACGGGGCTCTATCCACACGTCCATTCCCCCCCACCCCCATCCTTCTGATTGGCAATTTGCTAGTATCTACATATTTACTCAGGTGACCAAGGAGCAGAAGTCATGTATCTACCCAGATACATAGTTAAGTTCCCTCTTCTGCTGTCTCTCTGGGGCACTGAATCTTGAATTATTTTCTGTGAGGTGGAACAAGATGGGTAATATTACAACCCAAAACATTCTTAGGACACTATCCTAGGAATTGGGACAAAGGTGCTTAAATACCTGAACAAAGGAGAGAAAACTTAATCCTGGTGTCCCAAAAGTCAAGCAAGTGCTTTAACCAATTATTCTGATGGCACTTGTATCAAGAAGGTTTCTGCTCCATTATTTGAAAGTATTGTATCACTTAGTATTCACTATGTCCTCTGGATTGCCCAGACATCTTTAGACAGCTCACTCTAGGGCTAAGTCTGTAAGTGCTTAAATGGACTTAGGCATCTAATTTTAATTCTATTCCACCCTGCTTGATTCCTGAAAAACTATTAATATAAAAGGTGGGTGGGTCCTCCTCCTCCTCGCTGCTTTTTTTGTGACTCAGTCTTAAGGGGAGAATGATGATGTGTTACAAACGTAGATGTATAATAGATTTTAAGGGACTTGAGCAGAGTAGAATAAAATTGCACTTGGGTTCCTAAATCCATTAAGACATCTCCAGACTCAGCTTATTTTGTCTGGGGAAGAGAACACTGAGGGTGGATTTAATAACAGCCTTAAGAGTGTTAAAACAAGATGGATCTAGACTGTTTTTAGTAGTAATGGTCTGAAGTTGCAGTTAGGGAAGTTTAGGTTAGATATTAGTAAAAACTTTCTCACTAGGAGGGTAGTAAAGCATTGGAACAGGTTACCAAGAGAGGCTATTGAATCTCAATCCATATAGGTTTTTAAAACTTGGGTAGACAAAACCTTGTCTGGGATAATATAATTGGAGGTGGTCCTGCTTTGAACAGGGGTTGAACTAAATTACCTTCTGAGGTCCCTGCCAATCCTAGTTTTCTACAATTCTCTGATCCTGTCTAATACATTTAATAAAATCTGGCCCTGAGCATACTGATCTCAGGCCCTCCTAATTTGCTGCTGTTTGAGATCCGATTCTAACCACCCTAACACTTTCCATACATTTTTTAGCAAAATGAAAACATAGGTAGGTATCTTATATCTGAGTTTGATTCAGCTCCAGGAGGCAGATACCTAAAAGTCATTACAGACCCTAACTTTTAGGTACCTGAGTTCTTTATTGGATTCCTTAGCACATTCTATTCCACTTTAATATGGATGTGTCTTTTCTGTGTATCACTACTAGGGCTGTGCAAAATGGCTGTGTTTTGATTAAGTTTTGGATTTGGCCATTTCAAAGGACAGTGATTTGTTCTGGTGTTTCAGATCACTGTCCTGTTTCATTTGAACTGTTTTGAACAGGCTGCAAGCTTCACACAGACCTACCCAGTCAGGCGGGGTTTGGGGCCGTGGGCTGCAGGGCCCCAGCATGGAGCAGGACAGGGATGTGGGTGGCTCATGCAGGTGAGGGAAAGGGAGAGAGCCACTGCCCCCTGTGCAGGCAAGGAGACCCTCATGTGGATCTCTGATCCCTGTCATGCCAGGTCGCGGGTCAGGGAGGCAACACAGAGTGGCAAGCAAGCCTGCTGGTCCATGCCTCATGACTTGGCTCCACAGAGAACAAAGATCCATGCCAGGGGTCTCCTTGCTGCCACTGCCCACCCTGGCTTGCATTAAATCTGCTCCTTGCAGAGCCAGGTCATGCAACAGGGACCAGAACTGCCCTGCCATGCAACCTGGCTCTGCAGGGAGCAGATATCCATGCCAGGGTCTGCTCACCACCGTTGCATGCCCTGCACTGCCCCAGAGCTCTGCTCCCTGCAGAGCCAAGTTGTGTGGCAGAAACCAGCACTGCTCTGCCACTCAGCCTGGTGCTGCAGGGAGCAGATATCCATGCTGGGGTCTCTTTTCCACTGATGCCCACCCAATGCAGCCCTGTGTTGCTGGGACAGCGAGGGGTGGGTAGCAGCGGCAAGGAGACCCCCAGCACAGATCTCTGCTCCCTGTGGAGGCATGTTTCACAGCAGGGCATCAGCGTACAGCTGTTTCCCTGCAAGCCCCACTCCAAAGCTCCAAAACTTCCTGAAACATTTCCAAAATGTTTTGGATGCCTTGTTTCATTTTGGAGATGTTTCTGGGCCTTCCATTTTGATTTGGATTCAGTGTTTTGGGTGCCAAAACAGTCCAAAATACCTCTGAAATGAAACAGCTGCTGAAATATTGCACGGCCCTAATTTCTACTAGCATGTTAATGAAGTCTGGGAGTTATTTGTAAACATACATGCAACTATTCAAATAAAGTACTATAACAGCGTACCATATTAATAAGTGAACATTATACATTCCACAGTAGAAAAAAAATATTTTCTTGAAATTCATACACTGTCAGAAAAATATCACCTATCTTTTCTCATATGTGATCCATTCAATATGTCTCATATGTTTTCATACGTGTGCTCTTAAGATGCATTTACATTGTACTATATTAGAAATATGCAATTTGATTTGGCAAAATAAAGACAGATTTTATTGAAAATGTTCCACCTTTTTTGTTTTAAAAAAAGGATAATTCCCCTCATGCAAACTTATCTTGAAAGAAGTACCAAATTGCTACATCTACAGAAAGTTATGGTAATTAAGGGGGGAGGGGGAATTGTTCCTGAGTATACATTTTTGTTTTAGAACATTGAACTCAATTGTTATATTATAATGTGCCCAAAAAATCTTCCATTTTCTTACCTAGCAGGACCTCAATGGTTCAATACAACCTGGCATATATGAAGCACTTCCTTCTGGGATGTCTGCTATCAAAAGGGAATAGGATGGGGGGGTTGTTTGTGGGTTTTTTGAGAGGGGAGCAGGGTTACAGTTTGTTTTTTTTTCATTCCCTACAAATTATCCACTAAAAATAGGTTTGGACTGGTGGTGACTAGACGTTATTTTCTTCTGATAATTAGGAATTTTCAGTTCCTACTGTATATTTGTCAATGTTTCAAGAAAACTGCTCTCAGCGGTAACTTTCTATGTCACTTTTATGGATTCTGTGGTTGCAGAGACAGAACAAGTATTACCATTAGAGTTGGAGCCTAGTTACTTCTCAGGTTTATTTCTCTAGGCCAGGTCTGAGGCCCAGGGGAAGGGTAGTCTTGGGAAGAGTGCACTGCAAATATTATGCTATACCTAGCAGATAGAGAGAATACTTCAGAATACAGTACTCTCACATCTTTCAGCAGCAACTTTAAATTGAGGACATTTTATCATTTTAAAAGAACTATTAGTAATATTTAATAATAATTAACAAATATTTAGTAATCAAAAAAGATAAAATGATAATTTTTAAAAGTATGTGTACCCCTTGTACAAAACAGTCTAGTTACATAATGGATTTGAACAGGACACAGAGTTACTTTACTCCTCTAAAATTATGAAAAGGGAACTGAAGACAAGCAACACAAAGCATCTTAGACAGTAGATAGCAGAGCCAGAGGCAATTGAAGAAAATCTGTACAAATGCCTGTGGAGCTCACCAAGGAGCCAGATGCTGTAGCTCGAAGAATATCCTCCAGAGGCTGACATGCAAATCCTGTCATGGCTAAGTAAAAAGAAATAGACAAGGTGAAAGAAAAAGCAGAGACTGTTTGTGCTTATTTTTGAACACATTACTTCACTGTTGTCCAAACCATGACCTAAAAACCACTTGTGCCCCTTGAGGACAACTGTGATAAGCAGAAAATGTATATTAGATTATTATTTGGAAATGCATTCTTTAAGTTGCTTCTTGAAATTGTTAAAGAGCAGTATTTGAATTAGTCTAGTCCCTAAAGGTGGCAGTAAAAGGTATTACTTTTACAGGTATTTTCCACTACCTCCCCGGAACTGAAGGTCAATGGGACCACATCCTTTGTACAGCCCCTGAGCATCTCCTCTGCTGGCCTCCTAATGTATTATAGACACATAGGAGAAGGCAGCTTTGATTTCTATACTGGCTGCTCAAGGCCAGGCTAGGCAGTGGATCCTGCAAGAAAAGCAAGTTAGAAGATGGACTTCTTGAGTTATTGGAGTGACTATCATGGCCATCCTTCTTTATATAGTCAATCAGGGCAGCACAAGAGAGAGGAAACAGGACAACCTGAGAATCATTTCTCATATTCTCTTCCCCATTTGCAGTGCAAGTTAGAATGGATGTGGGAACCACTCTAATTTGTGCAAACGTAGATAAGCTGGGGTATTGAATTCTGTTATTTTACCTTTCATGTGTCCCTCTAGGCCCACTTTTGCAAAGCTGGAATCAAAAGAGACCACTGTGCCAACTACATACTTACTATGGAACAATAGGAAGCTTCTGCCTTCTTATTCTGCTTATAGAATTTGTCCCAAGATACTAACTATGGTTCCCTATATTTTCTGAAATTATAAGCCTGTCTTTCATACTGCCCCACTGCTCTGCAAATTTAGGGACAGTTTGTGGCCCATTCTATGATCTTTCACCACCAGAGAAAAATGACCATAATAGCTTACCTGAATGAGAACTCAAGGATTTCTTTACTATAATAATGTTGGTGCAGTACTAGATCAAGAAGGGGCAGAACTAAAGTAGCCTGCACTATAGTGATCATTTCTGTGGTAATAGAGCTAGAACAGGTTGTGCTAGGTTGGGATGCAGCCAAAAGTGGCATAGTGTTACCTATTCCTACCAAATTAGCTGCTCTAAGGATTTAGTCTTAAAATGTGGGCTCACTGATTCATAGATTGTAAGGCCAGAAGGGACATTGGAAGATCATTTGGTCCACCCTTCTGCACCAGGCAGGAAAGACAACTAGGGCAGGTGACCCCAGCAAAGTGACCGTCCAGTCTCCTCTTGAAGATGTCTAGGTTAAGCGATTGCACCACTTCTGGAGGGAGCTTATTCCACAGTCTGAACACCCTAACTATGAAGTTTTTCCTAATGTTGAGCCCTGAAACAGTCTTCCAGGATTTTGAACCCATTCCTCCTGGTTTTCTCCAAGGCTGCCTTGGTGAACAGTTGCTCACTGGGCCCTTTTTGTACTCCCCTGAGGCAGTGGTAAGCAGATACCAAGTCCCCTCTCAGCCTTCTCTTTTCCAGGCTGAAGAGTCCCACGTCCCTCAGCCTTTCCTCGTATGGCTTGCTGTGCAAGTCTCTGATCATATGGGTGGCCCTTCCCTGGACTTTCTCAAGCCTTACCACATCCCTGTTAAAGTGTGACTTTCAGACCTGAATGCCGTACTCCAGCTGTGGTCTCAGCAATGCTGGGTAAAACAGAAGAATTCTTGGTTTTGCTGGAGATGCATCGATTGTTGCATGTCAGAGTATTATTAGCCCTGCTGGCTACTGCATCGCACTGCTAGCTCATATCCATACTATGGTCTATTATTACCCCCCGGGTCCCTCTTACAAGCAAGCAGATGAGGTTGGTAAGATAAGTCCTGCCCACGACAAAACCATGCTGGCTGTCATTCAGAATCTCACCTTCTGCAAGCCTATTGCACATAGACTCCTTATGAATTTTTCCAGGATTTTCCCTGGGATAGAAGTTGGGCTAATTGGCCGATAGTTACCCAAGTTCTCCCTCTTCCCCTTCTTGAAGATAAACACAACATTGTCTCCCTTCCAGTCCTCAGGGACTTCCGCAGAGTGCCACAAGTTTTGGAAGAGTTTCACCAGGGGTTCTGTGATGACTTTGGCCAGCTCCTTCAGGACTCTCAGATGGAGTTCATCTGGTCCTGCTGACTAATATATGTCTAATTTTTTTTAATTGGTCACATACCAGTTCTACAGCAATAGTAGGAAGACAGTCATTCCTACCTTGCTCATTCTGTACCCTGATTTTCCCCTTGACCTGCTGAAATACTGAAGGGAAGTAGTCATTGACGAGTTCAATTTTCTCCTGAGTGCCAGTAACCAGCTGTCCTGAGTTGTTGAGACATGGCTCTACACTCCCATTTGTTTTCCTCCTGTTCTCTACTTACCTAAAGAAGGACTTCTTGTTGTCCTTGATTCCCTTTGCTAATTTAAGTTCAGTCGCCTCCTTAGCATTTCTAATCTGTTCCCTACAAGTGTGGGCCATTGTTGGGGCCTGTCTCAGGCTTCCATTGTTTGTACTCTTTTTTTCTTTCTTAGGAGGACCATGATTTCCCTGTTTAGCCAAGAGGGCTTCCCAGCCCTTCTGGTACCTTTCCTCTGCATGGGAATGGACTTCCTTTGTGCTTTAATCATGGTGTCCTTAAGGTACGACTACTCTTCATGCACTCCTTTTGCCGTTGATCCCTGGTCCCAGAACGCCACTCCTACTAGTTACCTAAGCTTATTGAAATTTGCATTTTTGAAGTCCAAAACTTCAACCCTGCTATTTGATTTGTCTGCCTTGCAACGGACAGTGAAGTTAAGAAAACTGCACCGCCGTTGTGTGATTCCAGAGCACCCCTGTTCCTGCAGCTGAATCACTTATTCAAGCCCTAGTTCAAAATATAAATTAAATGATGTAAAATACTACAGAATTCTCATTGCTTATTCATACACTTACTGAAGTTAAATTCTTTGTTAATATGATCACCTCATTCCTACTACTGAATGTTTCCACTAGATCTTCATCCATTAATGCATCAAACTAATACTATCCGTCATGTCTCTTAAATTCTTTTTTTAACTCCTACTATCCTGCCAAAATTAACATTATCCACTGATAAGAAATCTGTCTACCAAAACATACCTGTGTATAAACTGTTCTGGATTTGGACCAGATTCTAAGGGAAACAGAACATGAAGATAGTACCCCTAAACCTGATGTATAATATAAGCAACTGCTTAGACAAAATGAAGTGGATATATTTTCTCTTCTACTTTCTAGATCACAGTATAGAGGTTAAATAAATGTATTACTAACAAAAGTTTTGTAATAGTTAATTGTCTTCTTGCTAAAATGAATAGAACCTTAAATATTGAATTATATACTTGGTTACAATGAACAATGAGTACTAACATCAAATATATCTACATTATTCAACCCAGTATAAACGTATAAGCAGCAATCACTTAACTGTTGAAGACAATAAAGAATGTGAGCTTAAACAAAAGTCCATAGTTAACAATAAGCCCCAAACAATATTTTGAAGGGCTAAGTCTAATATAATTCATTGCTACAGGGTGTCGAAGTGCTGTAGTGCTGTACTGGTAAATTATCTTCTCTGGAGGATTGTGTTACTGGCTATGAACTTTTCTTCAGCTTTGATTAGAGACATGCTTCTGCCACCAACTGAACATTTTTTTGCTAACAAGCTGATGTTTTCTCCCTGTATTTAAGGAACTATCAGAAACTTATTCATGGGTTATAAACTAGTGAGCCTTGTATTAAAAGTCTGCTGCACAGAAAAATATGTGAACTGATTGTCTATAATACGATAGTATAATATTGTAATCAGCCTATGAATGATAGATTGCTGTGTCAAACTGTGAAAAGTTAGATTATCATTACAAAATGTCCAATGAAAATAAATATATATATAACATATATATAACATATATATATGTTGCATAACATTGACAATCAGGTTTTATTGTTGTTCTTGTATTTGCATATGCTAGGGTTGTCATATAACTTGTCCTGTATTTTTTTAACTTAACTGTTTTTCAGATCACTTCATTAAATGCATATATACAGCATGAGAAATCCAACACTGATTCAGTATAGCTAATATTATTGCATGGAATATGACTTTTTGTTTTACTTAACAAATAAAATATAAAATTATATACATATGGTGTCCTGGTGAGGGCAGCAAAACATTCAACATTCATGGTTTTAATAAGTCAAATAATATTCTGTGCAAATCAGTATTTTAAATTACAAATGATACAAAAACTATGCTTCCTTGAGCTAGGAAAAATGTGAGATGCTGTGTTTTCCCTCTTTTGTCAACCTTGGATAGATTTTCTAATATTCATATAATAGCCTCCATGTCTAAAAATCTTTCTTTGTGGCTCCAATCCTAAATTAAAGCTGGCTCAGATTCGTTGTCAAAATACAGGAGAGTCTTCCTTCAACCTTCAGATAAAAATAGGTGCTTAAATTGGAGGTCATCTACAGTACTAATCTCAAAGGATAGGGAGAGGATAGAGAAACCAGCAAATGCCTCCTGCATTGTGATATTGAGCTAAGAATAAAACACTAGGGTCTGCTGTCTCCCATAAAGAGTTTCTTAAATAAAATTTTTGGAGACCAAACCAAATATTAAACCTATTTCTTGAAAAATGAAGTGATTAGCTTTATCTCTTGATAAAGCTTTATAAAGGTAAAAAGAAAGATGACTGTAATATACACATCTTAATGATTAAACATCCTAAACAAAATAAATGGTCATAACTAATAGAGGTAATTAACTCAATAAAGTTCTGAATCCTACCTTAAAACTTGTCCAAGCAGTTGTAGTTCTAAATAGAACAGGTTTTGTTTTACTTTGTTTTTTTTGTTTGTGGTTTTCTGGGTAGTCATTGCCATGAATTTCTGTTCCGTACATTCTGGGATCTCATTCCTGGTTCACTTTTTTAACTAAATGTCTCCTATCCTACAGTTCTTCTTGACTGGCTCTTTCCCAGTCTACAAGCCCCTTGGTATGTTCTTCTGGAGCAAAGAATGTTCTCCTCCTCTTGATCTATAACATAACCTTTTCTGTGACATTGGAATGTAAAATCAAAAAGTTTCATATTTTGTTTGCTGAAATGGCTTTTCTAACCCAACCCAACTTAATATTCATTAAATCTTTTGAACAGGGTTTAATGACAGTGACTCAAGCAAGCTCACCCAAGTCTTCCCTCATCCATGCCTCTGTCTGCCAATGCAAAAGTGTGTGCAATTACTGTCCCCAAATTAAGGGGGACAAAAAAAATGATATTGGATTCCTTCCTTTAATGTGTATAATTGTTTGCATCTCTTCAATGATTCTTTATGATTTAAACACGTTTATGTAATATACAGTGGAGTCCCATATGAGTATGGAATTTAGGTTACTTCGGGATTACTTACTTTGGGATTGATTTTTAATGAAAGAAATACCTAGGAAATACACACTTACTCACTTGAACTAATGTTTAACATCATTCATGTGTTGATGTTACTTGTTTCCTGTCTACCTGACTTACTCTGTGGTATCAGGATCTAGAATGCATTTGAGGGTAAAAGTATTCTTTGAATGTGTTTTTTTGTCAAGTGTCAAAATAATATTATGTTTTCAAGGTGAGCAATGACAAAGAACATTTTTAGTGGAAAAACTGGGCTATGATTATTGCTGTACGCGTTGGTTAGTTTTATGTTTGAAACAATTTCAGATAATCAGTCTAAAACCAAACTGTCCTTCAAATTCTAATCACTTTGTGCCTTCCTGTCTCAGTCTCTGAAACGCAAGATATTTCTGCTTTATGTGGTATGTTTTTCATTTGGGAGATAAAGAAAGCATTCCAGATTTAAAGGAGCTATCAAAGGAACAAAGCCATTTTAAAATTGACACACCCTCATTTAGTGCTTATGATTTCATTTACATATGTGGGTGTAATGAAATGCACAGCTGAACCATATTACTCATTCCCCACAGTATTCCCCTATACACTACAGAGCCACCTGTGTGCTTCCCTCTGGGAAGAGGGTTCAGGAATCTTGAAGGTAAGTGGAAGCAGCTGGACACTGAGGATGGGGAAGAGAGGCAGGTGGAGACAGCTGGCCTGCAGCTAGGGCTAAGTAACGATCTCTGTCCCTTGCTGGTTGCTGACTCCTGTGCTATACTATTCCTTATCTATTTTATTGGTTTATTCCTAGCTGTAGAAACTCAGTGTTATTACCTCCTGGGTCTTTGACCATTGTTTTGTTGGTATGAATAAGAATAGTTAAAAACAGATTAAATAATGTATACACAAAGACCCAGGGCTTGAGGTCCTGAATACCTATTTCTTTATATATCCTGGTTGCCTTTTTATAATCAAAAACCCCACCTCTTCCTTTTACCGTGCAGTTAATTGTTTGTACATCCTAAGTCTGGGAGTTTGCCATGAAAAAGAAATAGTGGGAAGAAAAATCAAACCATGAAATTCAGGTATTCTCCCAATGTTTTACTTTTAATACATGAGCAGAAAATGTGTGAGAAAAATGTACACGCGATCTATGTTGCTGACTTTGAACTCGATTATCAGCACTGCTGTGAAATCACCTAAAGGAGAGAAGCCTTTAAGAAGTCCCCTTAATTCTTGTGTACAGAGCATAAGTATTGCTAGACACTGCTGAGGGGGGTAAACAAGCAAGAACTCTATAGCACTGCTACTTTCTCTTTTGTGCAGGTAGACAGTGAACAGGTAGTGAGGGACCAGTGCAGAGGTGTCACTACAGTTGAGAAAGTATCAGCAAAAATATTTGAGGGGGCAGTGCAACTGAATGGGCTAGATAAAAAAAAAGTTCCAATCCAGTTCAGAGAGATAAGGAGCAAAAGATGAGAAGGTAAAAGCATGTGTGTGTGTGTGTGTGTGTGTGTGTGTGTTTTCACTCCCAGTGTCATTGACTTTAATCAAAGGAGAGAATTAGAGGGGCCCAAGAAGCAAACAGGAGCTGAGGAAGATGAGCAGCTAATTTTCATTGTAAAAATAGTACTGCTTGCTTGTAAGAGGAAAAGATCCTCTTACACCTCTGTTCCCTTTTTTCTTCTATCATTAATCTTAGTGGTCAAGACTAAAAGGCAGACTTCTGTTTTCTTTTCCTTTAGGGAGATTAAACCATTAATAAATGTGGAAAAACATAACAACAACACATATAATATCATAGCAACTGAGAAGAAAAAAAGCGGATTCACTCCTCCCATCCAGCCTTGAGGTGGAAAAAAAATACTGTTGATAAGGTAAAGCTTGGATAACCTAAAAAGAGATGGAAATTGTCTCCTTTCTTCAGGCAAGCACAGGTAGACACTTGGGCTGCATTCTCTGGGTAATAATGTCCAAAAGAACGGGTCTTGTTCATGTGCAGGGTGCACGCTCCGATGCATTCCGATTAGAATGCATTGGAGCAGACTTGATTAATCACCATCATGTATATTGAGCATCCCTAAATTGCAAAATGGTGGCAGGGGTGCTTTAACTGAAGCTTGTCAAATGAGTTTTAAAGTTTCCCCACTGTCATTTTGAAGTGAAGGACGCTAAATACATGAGTCACTGACTGCGGGTGTTTAATTGAAGTGGTTCCTGAGTGCCGCTTTAATTAAAACACCCCACACCCCACACTCTGGAGTACCTCTATAGATGCCCAATATGTTTACAAGATACAGTGAAACCATGTGAAATTTATCATTTTGTTACATGGGCAGAATTTTGATGTTTGCTCTTTCTGACCTATGACTTAAAAATACAATCTTAATAATCCATTAGCTTTTGTTTCCTTTAATACATAGAACAAGATAAAACAGAAGGGGATAAAGTTGGATTTTTTATTAGCATAGTGTTAGATTCAAAATTCAAATGGTCCCCAGTAGGTGACATGACTTATGCATTGCCCTGCTTAACTTTTGACCACTTGAACCAGAAGGATGATTCAAAATTAATTTCTTAGGCACCTAGAGACCTCATTAAGGAAAAAGAGAGATTTATTTAATACCTAAAAGTTATTTCAGACTTAGGTAACCCAGACACTCCATCCAGAAGTGGGGAGCATTTCACATATCCAAAGTATAATTCAGAGAGCACAATGGAGCTTACAGGTAGCAAAAGAAAACAGCAAATCAAAAGGCTATCTCTAAACTCTCACCATTCTTAGGACCCTTGATACATGATTCATGCTATTCATTAGATTACCCTTTATTCACTTTCAGTTTTTTTAATGCCTACATCCACTTTTGAAGATCGTCCCATATGGCCAGGCAGTATTCTGCTTACTAGGTGTCTATGCCACTCTGAAAATCCACTAATGCATCTACTTTTGTAATATGCCGTCATCTTCCCCTTAAGACTAAATTGCAAAAAAGCAAGTAAGAGCAAGAGGATCAACTTACTTTTTGTATTAATAGTTTTCAAGGACTTGAGTAGGATGGAATGGAATTAGATGTTTGAATAGAATCTCAACCATAGAGAGGTTCTGAAGATAGGCTATTCAGAATTCTCCTCCTCTCTATTTTCCCTACAGACCAAGATTTTGCTCTTGAAGGGTGGGACCTGGGGACAAGATTTAGTCCCAGATCTTTCATTTCCCAGGAGTATGCCTTAATCACTAAGCTACAGGTAGGCCAAGTTCGTGTATTCTCCACTATTTCTATTAAAGTTTGGTCACATGCAAGGCTCATGGAACTAGAAAGAGAACAAGATAAAAAAATGATAATCTCTGTGGTCCAATGGTTAGAGTCTCTTTGCTGCAAGGTGGTATACCCTTGCTCCTAGCATTCTTCAGATGCCTTCAGGATTCTGTGGTCCTAGAACCCAGATCTCTCAAGTCCTGGAAATGTGTCTTATCTGTTAGACAGCTGATAAAAGGGTGGGCTAAAAGTGGTGGGAGCTGAATTCCATGATATCAAAGTGAGTTAGTGTCATATCTTGGATACTTTTTGTCACTGACCTCTCTGGGACTTCAGAAGACTTGTGGTTCCCACCACCCCTGAGACAGTTTGAATCAATCCAGAGCTTAAGTGAGAGTTAGAACCTGAAGCACGTGTGCTGCAGGGTTTTGTTTTGTTTTTTTCAGTAAGTACATGCTGGCTGGCTAGGGAATTTTGCAGTCTCAAATGGAAGCATGTATTGAGTTTTTTTGGAAGTTAGTAACAGGTGAATTGACTATTTCCCAGGATTTAGGCATGTAAACTCCTGAAAAAGTTCTACTTTTTGGGGGGGAAAAAATTGAATGTGGCCAATCATTCTCACTCTTTGACAGATAATGGGGTATGATGCCCTGCAGGCAAATGTAACAGACTATTAAGTGTTCAGGGACAGTTCACACAAACTTTTGACTCGCACATTTATGAAAGCTAGAACTTTAAAAATTCAACATTCCCTAGTGCTTCAATGATGTGTGAATACTGGATATGATCCTGTGGGAGCTATAGTCAGCTACCAAATAAGATAGATAGGTTCTATTACACAAAAGAAAGAAACTCTGTTAGTATTCTAAGAGTTGTGAATGTTGATATATTATTTTTTTCTGAATGTAAGATTTTTTTTCTCCAGTGCTGTTTGGATTGGAGGATTTTAGTCATCCTCACCTTACTGACAGGATTTGTGTCTGATATGTGAAGTGATAACATTCACAAGTCCTAACACTGCAACTGAGGAGGACTTGTGGTTTCCCATTTCAAATCTTAGAAATGGTAAGCTAACAGAGTAAACTAGATTAAACAGAAGTTATGGTCTTAATACAGAAATTGCAGGATGAGGTTGTGTGTCCTGTTGCTATGCATGAAGTCAGACAAAATAACCATATGGTTCTTCTAGCCCCCAAATCTATGAAACTATGAAACTTTCACTACAAGAAATAACAATATATACATGCACTTGATAGACAAGATCCATTGTTAAAATAATTTGTACATTTCATAAGGTATTTCAGTTTTATCAGATATTATGACATCTGTATTAAACTGTTCATTAGTATCCACTGAAATTGAAATATTCCTCTGACTAATTTGAGTGAGCTCTGCTTGTTTTCTGCGTATACTCTCTCTTTCATTTTTTTAATAAAAAAAATTGATGGGATTGCATGCTTTACACTTCAGTACCTGGCTAGTAGCTAATAATAAGCAATGTCTTCCTCTTCCCTAGCTCTTTTTGTTTTAATGAATGACTACTTGTATTACAGCATTGCCTACTAATATTACCCTAATATACTGAAAGATAGATATTTAGTCTTAAAGCTAAAGCTTATGTATTTAGATACTTGTATACACAAGTATACACACATGTATACACTTGTTTTCTTTAAAGATTTTCTCCTATACATATATGTGTGTTTCTGTATATGTAATACAATGTATACACATGCAGACAACATGCAACATAGGCAAGAGGATAATTTTCCATTAGTTTGGACACCAGGTCAGCAAAAGTATCTTTGGGTTCAATAAAGCAAAAATCTTTGCTTTGGTTCATGTATAGAACTCTAACAATGTGGAAAATGGACATTTTATTTTTTATAAAATCAAAACAGAAAAAAGGGCTAGATCACCATTCTATGAGAAATAGATATAAGCATGGATGTTATGTTTCCTAGCAACAGGGGGACCAAGCTTACACTTTCTACATGTCTCAAGGCTTACTCCACTGCATAGGAAACATCTTATATACCATAGTAAGTCCTTAACTTATGCTCCAGCAGGTTGTAAAACAGAAGGAAAATAGACATTTGTATATTCAGTTCTAGAGAGGGTTTTGGAAAGTTTTTCTCTTATAGAAAAGATTTTCAGATAATGTCAATGTGCATTATTGTACGTAATTGCGCATTAGCAGTAGTAGTAATAGTAGAAGTACTACTACTGTTATTTGTTGGGTATTTTTAGTTGGTGTTGTTTAGAACCCAGAAATATGCAAAGTATTTTACAGACCAGTTCTACAGAAATGCCCTGAGGAAATTGCTGCCTAAGCCTCCAATCCTAATAATTAGGCACATGAGTGACTTCAAGCACATCAATAGTCAACATTAAATATCCACTGGGAGTTTCCTTATGATATACACAACTCATACATGCAGTAGATGTTTAGTGTAAGGAGATGCTGATATACATACATATTTACAAGTTCTGGGCCTAAAGTTAGATTAAAAGATTGAGAAACTTGTAGTAAAACTTGTAGTTACAGCCATTAGGATTAGTCAGAACTGGGAACAGCCATAGTGATGGACAGTATACATGGAGAGTTCTTTGCTTCACATTTGTGTGTGTATATCATATGTTTTTATACATAGCTGCTACATTTGGAAGTTTTCCTTTCTTGCGTGTTAAGGAATGCTTACCAAAAGTGACCTTCTATTTCCTTCCTGGCTATCTGGGGACTGTATTAGAGGTGACAAAAAAAGGCCTAGATAATAGCTGACCTAAGATATGTGATGATTAGCTTTCTTTCCTGGAAAATCAGAGCAATGGGGTCAAGAATCACCATCCTCTGGCTACCCATACTAGAGAACCCCAGCCACTGAGCTACGGACAAAAAACAGGGACACTTTCATGGCCCTTCTCTGTTCCTGAGGTCCTTCTCATCCCTCTGTCAGTGTGCATATGTTTTGACTGACTCCATTTTCAGACATCTAAGGTCTACTGGGGTGTGCATATATGCTATGGTTATTACTAGGCACACTTGGTCTGCACAACTATGTAGTCAGGCATAATCATCCATGAATGCTAAACTACACAACCAAGAACAGAATACCTCTGGGAGTGTAAGTACCAAAAATGCCCAGCACTTGGCTAAAAATTGGCCACATGATGCTTACAGGTGTGAAAAGAAAATCCAAAACAGTGCTTTACTTTCGCTCATCATGATCTTGTGCCAACTCCAGCACATGCCTAGAAGAGGCATCATGTTACATTCACCCAGCTTCCGACCCTCTGTATAGATCAAGTGCTTCGTGGGGCTTTATGGCACTGAATCAGCTTTAGATAAAAGTGTTAAAAAGCCCCACTGAAGCACTCAGTCTATACAGATGCTGGGGAGCCAAGTCAAACTGATGCACTTCCACTTCTGGTAAATCACTGTTTTGTTTTTCTGGGTTTTTTTTTTCACATCTGTCAATGGCATAATAAGAAGGAAAGAATACAATGTCACCACAAATGTCCAAATTTGGACCAGATCTACATGGCATTTTTAGTCATCTCAGTGCCAAATATGCCACTTGCATACAGGTTGGAATTCTGTTCCTGCTCAGCCATGCTCAGTCATAGTTTCATCGTTTCATAGTTGGTAGTGTCAGAAGGGACCTGAGCAGATCATCAAGTCCAACCCCCTGCCATGTTCAGGAAAGAATACTGGGGTCAAATGACCATGGCTAGGTGATTATCTAGCCTCCTTTTGAAGACCCCCAGTGTAGGAGCAAGCACCACTTCCCATGGAAGTTGGTTCCAGATCCTAGCTTCCCTAACTGTGAAGTGGTGCTTCCTGATGTCTAGCCTGAACCTACTCTCAATCAACTTGTGGCCGTTATTCCTAGTTACTCCTGGTAGTGCCCAGGGGAACAGGGACTCTGCCATGCCACGTAAGTCCCCCCTCGTAAGTTTATAGATGGCCATCAGATCCCTTCTCAGCCTTCTCTTGTAGAGGCTGAACAGGTTCATGTCCCATAACCTCTTCTTGTAGGGCCTGCCCTGCTGCCCCCTGACCATGTGAATGGTCCTCCTTTGGACCCTCTCAATGCTGTCCACATCCCTCCTGAATTGCAGCACTCAGAACTGGATGCAGTACTCCAACTGCAGTCTGACCAATGTCACATAAAGGGGAAGGATCACCTCCTTGGATCTGATCATGATGCATCTGTGGATACATGACAAAGTGTGGTTAGCCTTACTGATCATGTGCTCACATGGGCTGCTCATGTTCATCATGAATTCATCATCCAGCGCAAGGTGGCAAAGGCATGCAGTAAGGCAGCGGCCCTAGATTTTAGGAGGGCAAACTTCAACGAGCTATGGAGGATAGTTGGAGAAGCGCTGAGGTCCCGGAGGGGAGGGGAGCCAGGTGTCCAAGGAGAGTGGTCGCTCCTTAAGGATACAATCCTCCAAGCCCAAAGGAAGGTAATCCCAATGAGAATCAAAGAGAGCAGGAGAGCACACAAGCCTCCATGGCTCACCAAAAGCATCTAGGAATGTCTTCTTGCTAAAAAGGAGGCTTACACCCAATGGAAAGAAGGGGTCATCACCAGGGAGGACTATTCTGTAGTTGCTCGGGGATGTAGGGGGGTAGTTAGAAAGGCCGAGGCAGAGATGGAACTGGGACTAGCTTCACAGATTAAGGACAATAAGAAGTCCTTTTTTAAATACATAGGGGGTAAAAAGAAGGTCCCGAGAAATGTGGGGCCCTTGCAGGACGCATTGGGAAATTTGGTCGTCACACCAGACGGCAACGCTAACATGTTTAAAGATTTCTTTGCCTCCGTCTTCCTAAGTAGGGACCAGAACAGCCACCTCCCTGCTGGGCGCCCCTCAGGCCCCGGGGCAGGCACACCTGGGCCACGGGTTAGCGAGGATTTAGTTAGGGAGATTCTGGAGGGGTTGGACGTATTCAAGTCAGCCGGTCCGGATGATCTCCACCTTAGAGTTCTAAAGGAACTCGCTGAGGTCATTGCAAGTCCCCTGGCACAGCTTTACGGACACTCATGGTGCTCTGGTGAGGTACCGGGGAACTGGAAGAGGGCCAACATGGTTCCCATCTTCAAAAAAGGCAGGAAGGAGGACCCGGGAAACTATAGGCTGGTTAGTCTTAACTCAATCCTAGGCAAGCTGTTCGAGAAAATTATGCTGGCACACATCCAGGAGGGGCCAGCAGGGGACTGCATGCTTAGGGGCAACCAACACGGGTTCATCAGTGGCAGGTCCTGTCAGACCAACCTGGTGGCCTTTTACGATCAGATCACCAGATCATTTGATTCAGGGGTAGCAGTGGATATAGTCTTCCTGGACTTCTGGAAGGCTTTTGACACTGTCTCTAACCCCGTTCTCATTAAGAAACTGGGGGGCTGTGGTGTAGACACCCACAATGTCAAATGGGTTGCCAAGTGTCTGGAGGGCCGCACCCAGAGGGTGGTAGTGGATGTGTCCTTCTCAACCTGGAAGAACGTGGGCAGTGGGGTTCCGCAGGGCTCGGTCCTCAGGCCTGCACTGTTCAACATCTTCATCAGTGATTTGGACAAGGGAGTAAAAAGCACCCTGTTCAAATTTGCTGATGACACTAAGATGTGGGGGGACGTGGGCACACTAGAAGGATGCAACAGGCTACAATCACACCTAGACCCCAGGTTACAAGGGTGGGCAGACGAGAATAGGATGGGTTTCAACACAGACAAGTGCAAGGTGATGCACCTCAGGGGGAACAACTTGCACCATACCTACAGGTTAGGGAGCTCCCGTCTTGTCAGCACAGAGGTGGAAAGGGATCTGGGGGTCATCATTGATTCCAAGATGAACATGGGCCGGCAGTGTGGAGAGGCAGTTAGGAAGGCCAGCCGCACCTTGGCATGCATCCACAGATGCATCTCAAGCAGGTCCAAAGAGGTGATCCTCCCCCTCTATGCGGCACTGGTCAGGCCACAGTTGGAGTACTGCATCCAGTTCTGGGTGCCGCACTTCAAGATGGATGTCAACAGCATGGAGTGGGTCCAGAGGAGGGCCACTCGTATGATCAGGGGACAACAGGGCAGGCCCTATGAAGAGAGGCTATGGGATCTGAACCTGTTCAGCCTCCAAAAGGGAAGGCTGAGGGGGGATCTTGTGGCCTGTTACAAACTAGTCAGAGGGGATCAGCAGGCATTGGGGGAGTCACTGTTCCCCCGAGCACCGCCAGGAGTGACCAGGAATAACGGTCACAAGCTGGCAGAGGGTAGGTTTAGGTTAGATATCAGGAGGCGCTACTTCACGGTCAGGGCGGCTAGGGTCTGGAACCAACTTCCAAGAGAAGTGGTGCAGGCTCCTACCCTGGGGGGTTTTAAGAGGAGGTTAGATGAACATCTTGTTGGGGTCATTTGACCCCAGTATTCTTTCTTGCCATGGCAGGAGGTCAGACTAGATGATCTGCTCAGGTCCCTTCTGACCCCAGAAACTATGAAATTATGAAACTATCTTGGAATCAAGAATGACTCCAAGATCCCTTTCTGCCTCTGTGCAGACGAGAAGAGTGTTCCCCAGCCTATAGGTATGCTTCTGGTTCTTTCTCCCTACGTGCAGTAACCTGCCCTTATCAGTATTGAATCCCATCCTATTCTCATCTGCCCACCCCTGTAACCTGTCCAAATCTAGTTGTAGCCTGACCCTTGCTTCTATCATGCCCACCTCTCCCCTTATCTTAGTGTCATCTGTGAATTTGAACAAGGTGCTTTTCACCCCCTCATCCAAGTCGCTGATAAAGATATTGAACAGTACGTGCCCGGGGACCAAGCCCTAAGGGACCACACTGACCGCTTCCCTCCAGGTCGAAAATGACCGATCTACCACCATTCTCTGGGTACTGCCCTCTAGCCAATTTGCAACCCACCTGTCCGTATAGGCATCAACACCACAGTCACCTAATTTTTTAATGAGAATGGGGTGAGAGACAGTGTCAAAGGTCTTCCTAAAGTCCAGCCCTAAGCATAATATCCCCTATTGGTCCCTCTCAGATGTGCTCCTGGATAATTTTCTCAAAGAGCTTCCCTAGGACTGAGGTAAGACTAACAGGCCTATAGTTACCTCCCTTTTTTAAAAATGGGGACCATATTGGCCCTTTTCCAGTCCTCTTGCCCCTGGCCAGAGCACCATGAGTGCTCATAAAGCCATGCCAGGGGTCCTGCAATGACCCCTGCCAAGTCCCTCAGCACGCTGGGGTGGAGATTGTCTGGACCTCCTTATTTAAACATATCCAGCCCCACCAGAAGTTCTCTAACTACATCCTCCCTGGCCCTAGGCCTGGCAGTGCCTCTCCTGAGTCAGTCCCGAATTCCAGTGGTGGGGCGTGTCCCTGTTCCTGCTCAGAAAAATGGACGCAAATAATTTGTTAACTAGGTCATTTTTTTTGTCTGGTGTAACCACCAGTTTGCCAAGAGTGTCCTGCAGGAGTCCCATGTTACCCAGTGTCTTCTTTTTACTCCCTATGTATTTAAAAAAGGACTTCCTGTTATGTTTGATCCGGGTCGCTAGTCCCAGTTCTGTCTCCGCTTTAGCCTTTCTAATAGCCCCCCTACAGTCTCAAGCAATGGAGGTACAATCCTCCTTGGTAATGGCCCTTCCCTTACCAGGTGTATGCCTCCTTTTTAACTTTCACATGTTCCTGAATGCCTTTGGTGAGTCATAGAGGCTTTTAAGCACTCTTTCCCACTTTGATTCACATTGGGACTGTCACCCTTTGGGCTCAGAGGATCATCTCCTTAAGGAACAACCACTCGTCATGGACTCCCAACTTCCCTACCCTCTGGGACCTCAGTGCTTCTCTGACTAATCTCAAATCACTGAAATTGGCCCTCCTGAAGTCAAGGGCTACTTCCTTGCTACAGGCCTTTGCCACCCTGGGCTGGATAGTAAATTCTAGTAGGGAATTCCAGTCCTTCCATTGATGTCAATAAATGTTAGGTTACTTCCTTATTAGGGGTGTGCAAAACTGGCCATATTTGGTTCAGATTAGGCCCAAATCAGTGACAGTGATTTGATTGATTGATTAGAATCACTGTCCCCAATTCGATTCAGCCGAATCCAAATCTGAAGATTCAATGCTGATTTGGAAAATCAGTGATTTGGCCATAGACACAGCTTTAAATGTTATTTTCTACATACTTTGAGGTACCAGGCATGGCTCATAAATGTGGCAATGCTGGGGTGTCTGGAGCATTCCATAGGCATGTGGGGTGGGGCCTTGTGCTCAGTGGTGAACCCAGAAGTGGACCAGAAGTACTTCCGGTCCACTTACAGATCCACCAGGGAGTACACTTGGGGCCCCCTGCACCTCCCTGGCTCATTTATCAACTGTGGGGGGATCTCAGGTGCCCCCCCCAGACCCAGGAGGCACCAGTCACTGAGCCAGGGAGTGTGGGGAGCGGCCTACGCACTGCCTGGCAAACCTGGAAGTGGACTGGAAGTGCTTCTGGTCCACTTCCAGATCCTCTGCTGAGTGTGCTAGGAAGCCCCCCATGCTCCTGTGGGATGCTCCATCTGCCCTAGCATCACAGCATTCATGCTACCTTGAGGTATGTAGAAAAAACTTTTGAAGCTGAGTCTATGTCAAAAGCATCAAATCTTTCTGAATCTCTCCAAATCAATTTGGAGGGCTCCAATTCAATTCAGAGAGATTAAAGGGTCTCCTGGTTTAATTCGGATTCTCAGATTCGGCCACCAAATTGGGCAGAATCTCTGCCAAATTGTATCAGAGACAGAAGCTTTGCACAGCCCTAATTTTTATTCCTGTTACAAAATAGAATATTCCATAGATCTATACATAGGCACTGTATAGTACAGCAAGAAGCATCTAGAATTGCCTTTTGATTCTTACACACCTGTGGTTCATCAGTGCATGTTCAGCAGTCTGCATAAGGAATTGAGAAATTCTTGGGCTGCTTGTTATACTATGCAGTAGCAACTGCTTCATTATGTAATGTATTTGATCACAAGGAATGCTATACAGTTTTCCTATTCTAGGAAACACAAATGTGTTTCTCAATATTCCAGGGAAGATCTAAATCCATGACAAATATTCACCAGAAAGTTGGGACTATTACCAGAATAACTAGTCAAGCATGAATAAAGTTAGCAGAATCCAGTTACTGAGGTTTGACCTTCTGAGAACGTGAATTCAGGCTGACAAGCTTTGATAGACTGATAATGATACTGAGTAAAAAGAAAACAAAGGGAGTATGAACCAGGTGCCTGAACCAGCAAAATCTTTATAACAAGGCACATGATGACTGGAAAATTAATTTTCCAGTTTTGTGAAAAAAATACTAATATTTTGAAAATAAAAATAAAATAAATTAATTTTGAATCAGGAATAAATCCAATATTTTGTAATTTTTCACAGAACAGATTTGCAAAAAAAAGTTCCTGTCAATCAAAATGTTCTGGTTGAATTTTAATCCCTTTTTTATAATAAAAATAAGAAAATAAAGTCATTTTCAGATGAAAAATAAAAATAGTTTCATGTGAAAATGACACAATGCTAAATTCAACATGCAAAAAGTTTTTTTTTTCATTTTCTCATTTTCATTTTCTTCATTCAGAGGGTGCATGCTTTGAACAGAAATGAAATGTTTTTAGTGAAATGGAATTTTTCGAATGAAAGAGGGTTTTTTTCCCATTTTTTTTCAACCTGCTTTAGCTGTGAGAGAGAGCAGTTGGCTGTGACATAACATTTCAAGGGGACTTTGAGAAATGTTTCTGTCTGAATTTCCCACTCTTATACTACTCTTAAATATACTTCAGTAATACACTTCTTCTAGCTGACAATAAAAGTGACTAAAAAACATCCTACAAATTGGCTATTATGCACATTACTTCCATTCAGCAGATTACCTTCAAGCCTATGCCTTAAACACTCCTTGTCTCATCCTTGTATACCTTCCCTCTACCTCAGGCACGTACACCTCAGTATACATATAGAGATACTAAGTACTGCATGGAAGGGGCACAATCCCCTCAATACATTTTATTCCTACTGAAAGTAATGAGAAACATGGGTGCTCAGCACCTTGCATGTTCAACCCTCCCCTCATAGGCACCTGATTAATAAACATAAAGCCCTTGTCTAAGCTGGGGAGCTGAATACAGAGTAGTTGTGTGGGAGTAAAACCTACCATAGGCAGCAAAGCTGCATCAGGATTGAAAACAGAGACTAAGTACAGACAGTGAAAAAACCCAAAGTGGAATCAATTCAATGTGTAGCTTTCTCTAAGCTTCACAGATTGGACTGTTATTGAACAAAATGCACTTTCACTCATGAGTTGGCCAAGGCAAGCAGACACCTGCACTGGCCAAAAGGGACATTTCTGCATATCTCCCAGCCCTGCTGGGCTGCAAACACCCCAGCTCATCCCCTCACAAGCCACCTACCTGTTAGCTGTGAAAGGGGGCACATGGGAAAGGATTGGACCCCCACTTTGGCCCCCCAGGTGGGGTCTGTGCAGGAAGCTCCTGAGGAGGGTTTTTTCCCCCCAGAGCATAGCTTCAGTATGTTGTGAATGTCGTAGCCCTGCCCTTTCACTAGACCCCCTGCTTGTCAGCCAGTGCAGGTGGGAGTGGGGAGGGGGAATGGATCTAGCTCTGGACCCTGACCAGGGTCTGCACAGGATCAGGGGCAAGCTCCTGAGGCTGACAGGTGGGGGGTTGGTGATAGGATGGGTCTGGTGGAGCTGTACTGAAAGGGAGAAAGCCCCTGCCTTGGGGTCTTTTCCTCCATCCTCTGTGCAGACTCAGGCTGGTAAGTCAAGCCAGGGGTCCATTCCCCTCTCCTGTAGCCCCCCACAGCTGATGGGTAAGGGCATCTGGCAATGGAGCAAGGGAGGCTGAAGCATTTGCAGCCTGGCAGAACCACACTACTTCTGCCTAATGGGCTTTCCCCCCACCTGCTGTACAGACCCTGGCTGGAGGGCCAGGGCCAGAGCAGGAATCCATTCCTGCACCACCCCCCTACTCCTCCATGGTTGAGAGGGGCAGTGAAAGGGTGGGGCTGGGATGGCAGAGCTGTGCTGTGGGTGGAAAAGACCCACCTCTGGGGGTTTCCCCATACTGCCCCATTGTGTAGACCCCAACTTAGGGAGAGCCAAGGCTGGTGTCGGCGGGGGGCGGGTCCATTTCCTTCCCCTTCCATACTCCTGCTGCCACTGGCAGGGCTGGGGAGGCTGCCTCAGCTCTGTGCCAGCTGGGGGTGGGGCTGCCCAGTTGGACTAGAGCAGACAAGGTGGGGAAGAGATTAGCTTGCCCAACCTGCCAAGGGGGGTCATCAGGGGCTGCAATGCATCCTGGGATGCAGGGGGGCTTAGACCTAACTTGTGAGAGTGAGCTCTATCAGTACAAATAGACTGTCTCCCTATCAAAGCTGGTACATAGAGTGATGGCTATAAACTAGATATATCAGCAGAAAGAAAAGTGGGAGTGCTAATGCTATGATTCTTCTTTCAGTAGTGCTCAGCAGCCTTCAGGATCAAACCTCCTTGTGTTTCTTCGTATTAATTAAAGTGTAAGATTTGGCACATTATTTCTTACCATTGCATAGCTTTTCATTATCACTCCTGCCCCTTTAGCTATTTTTTAATGAATAAATTTTTTTTCATGTTTTTTGCTTTTCCTGTTAAAGAATTCTGGATTACAACAGCAAAAATATCTTCTGTGGAGTGCTATTAATCAGGACCCCACAAGACTTTGAGAAGAAGCTTAGCAAGCAATCAAAATCACTGTAATCTAGGCAGGATAAAGGAAGAGGGGGGGAAAAAACAAATGCTATTGAAAATCCATGAAGTTAATTAGAGAAGGCAACAATAAAAGGGAACAATGGGCACATCTACACATTGCCCTATGGCAACATTCGTACTGCACCATGCTTTGGTACTTCCTTTTGGAAGTACTAAAGCACAGCACAGTAACCGTCCATACTGTGCTGTATGCACCGTGCATTTTTATTTTTAGCCACTACTTTGCCGTAGTGGCATACTATAATGGGGGGAGCATGCTGCTACAGCAAAGTAGCTGCCAATCACATGAAGATGCATGTGATCACTACGTTGCTGTAGCACATTGCTGTGACAAGTAGAAGCGCCTAGTGATTACCAGAAGCAATGCAATGGGTATAAATACACTTTTTCTCTATTTTTCAACCCTCTTCAGTGAATTTTTCAAAATGTTTTTTGGGAACTCTCAGCATGTTAGGAAAGAAAACTGCAGACTCTCAGTAAAGTGCTCTTTCATTTTGTAAAGAAACCACTTAATTGTGTGCCTATTTTTTGATTAAGTAAACATGAAATTTATATTTATCATGCAACGCATATTTCAGAATTAATAAATCTACAAGATAATATATATATTCTTGTCTTGAAGTGTTGAAACCAAATTTATACTTGTCAAGTGTCTCTAGTATAAGTAGAATTGCTTAAGTTTAATAAAGCAGAATTTGGCCCATTTGTGATTATTCTGACACAGTTGTAGTTATTTATCCTTTGTCATTCTCTTTACCTAAATGATGTTATATGGATTAATGTAACCTTGCATAATAAAATGGTAAATTATTCCCTGCCCCCCACAGGAAACCTTCCACAGAGTCCATGTCCAGATGAGCAGGGATGTACGCTTGCAGCAACACAAATAGTAGTGGCACGAAATTGTGCCACTACTTTGTGCTGCAGCATGAGCCCCTGCATGTGCCCTTTGTTGTGGGTCATACCAAGCTCCTTCTGGGAGGGCTCCATGTGCTGTGGGGGAAGGGAACTGGCTGGGGCACTGGGCATCTTAGCACAGGGATAGCCAGCAGGCAGCCTGTGCTCTGAGGCACCCTGTGCAGCAGCTAGCTGTGGAGCAGCATGCAGAGACAGGGGAGCGGGCCCAAGGCTGCCTGTTCCCCTGCCTCTGCACACTGCAGAGCCCCCATGCTGAGGCACACAATGCCCCAACCAGCTGCTCTGCTCTGCAGCTGTCTGGGGCACAATATGCCTATAGACAGGGGAGCAGACAGCCCTAGGCGGGTGCTCCCCTGTCTCTGTGTGCTTCAGCATTCAGGGTCTGAAGGGGAGCCCCCATGGTGAGTCATGTGAAGGCAGGAGAGCCCTCAGTCTAAGGCACACACCCCAACTGGCTCCACTCTCCAGCTGGCTGGGGCACAGTGTGCCTTGACTCAGGGGAGCGGACAGAGAGTGGGGGCTGCTTGCTCTCCTGTCCCCATGTTTGTCCCAGTGCACATGGTTTTCATGTGCTTTGCTCTGCTTTTTTTCGGGGACTTTTTTTTCTTTGCTACTGGGAAATCCCGGTAGCGAGTTTTGCCCCTGCACTGCAAATTAGCAGTACTGTGCATGGTATAATACCCAATGTCTGTTGTTTATGGTACCACAAAGATGTTTGTGGCACCACAAACTGCACATGTCTGCACATCTGGACATGCCCAGAGCGAAAAAATAGTCCTTATGCGGAGAACAGGAAGGGGCTCCAGAGTGTCCAAGATATAAGACAGTTCATGACTCCTTTAGTGGCTAATATTTCAGCTCTGAAAGTACCGTTAACAGTACGGACCTTGATTGGCCACTGTCTTATTTCAGCTACATTGATTTTAGGGTAAAATCACAGTAATGCATTATTCGCCCAGGTCCACTGAATTTAAACTGCCATGCATGCATGTTAGAATTTACATTTTACTGGAAAAAATGAAACAATTCACTTTTCAGTAATGACTGAAGACCTATAAACATTCCAATTTAATACACTTATTATCCTCTAGTTAAAATGAGGTTTGAATTAGGATGGATTCTCTTCTCTCATCCAATGGTTTTCCTTTATTTCCATTACAACTGGAATCATGTAGGGATAAGTAATGTCCAACCCTGTCTAACCCTGATCTAACCCTATCTCTCTCAGTTGCATAAATTGCTTAACATAAAGAAAACATTGCTAATAATGTTGCAGTCCAGAATAGAAAAACCATGCAAAGGGGTGAATTGTAAACAATTGTATTGATACCCAGTGGTGTAACTGAGGTGGAGGGCAGTAGGGGCAACCACCCTAGACATCAGCTTGCTGAAAAAGATGAAAAACAATGGCTGCTGCCAGCTCATGTTTGCAACTGTAGTGGCAACTAGAAGTTTCCACTTGCACTTTGCCCTGGGTGCCCAGTTACATTCCTGTCCTGCTGTTGATGTCTGTTAGGCATTGCTGTTAATACTGAACATAAAGCATCTCCAGGTGATCACATGAAATGACTAGTGCATGTTGTTTAGTTAACCTGGCATTGTCAATTCTTAGTTTAGTGAAGGTCAAGCAGTTTTTACCACAATGTAGCAGGGTGAGATCAACACTATATGTCCTACCAGAGGCTGACCTCACCTAGTACATCATGAGAAAGCTAAAGAGCCTTTTCTCCTTCAGGCTTTTATGGTAAGATAGCTAATGCTCATTAGCTCACTTGCTCTAAAACACACACACCTTTTGCAAAGTGAGGATAGCCTAAGGGGTGTGTGTACGTGTCTATTGTTACTTGACTCACACTTATCATCTTGATTTCTAAAGTCTGTGGATTCACACATTAGATAATCTATCCTGCTGCATTCTCTTTGTCATGTCACCAAATGTCTCCATGTAAAGCACTCTTGTTTGCCCTCTTCTCTGTGTGACAGAATCATATTTATTCAGTTGTGCTTAAAGTCTTCTGTCCCCTGACTGACCCTTGAATCTTTCATTTTATTCCATTCATTCTGTCTGCATTTTCATCCCAGCAGTATGTCCAGAATGCTATATTTGAAATAATGAGGACTAGAAGTATTCACCTTTTTTTTCCAAAAGTGCCTTCCATCATTTACATGATTCTTTTTTTCCCCAGTATATGTGTATACTCCCCACTGCCAAAGTGGGAAATACAGGGATCCACTCTGTGAAATGTAGGGATACAGCTGTCAGAAACTGCACATGCTGTCACCCAATATAAAACTGGTCTTGTGATTTAGAATAGATTAGCAACTCAGCTATTATCCTTACCATTGACAAGTATATGTATATACTATTAATACAGTGCTATCTAGTAGGGAAGTATTCAAACAAGACAGTCATCCAGATATAGGTATTTGCCTCCCATTTTAGAAAGCTGACTGCTTAAATGACTTTTAATAAGGTCGTTTAACTGGTGAAAACAGTATTTCTCCTGCATAATTTCCATATTCTTTCTTAAGCTTTTTGTTTTGGTTTTATTTATCAAAACAGGCAAACCACATCAGTGGAAAAGGAGTAAGGATTATTATATTCCAATACCAAGTGTCTAGTCAGGGTCTGTGATGCAACAATGGAGCAATACCTTTCAGCAAGTTCATACAGCAGGTGAATAGTCTGTATGCTGAACAATCTTAGAATGTGAAAACAGAAACAAAACAAAACAAAATAGAAATGCCCAAACAAACAAAAGCAACCTCCCCGAGGTTTGTTTGTGATTTTATTTTTATGCTGCTACCATTACTGCTTTAGCATACAATTATGTTAAATGCATAAGCAGGAAAAGAGCAAGAAGCTATGCTGCAGTATTTTGCATCTTTTATTCAATTAGTTTATCCTTGAATTAAAGAAGCTAGCAGGAAAACGAAGTAATACTATAATGTATTGTCATTAAATCTGAAGTTCAAAAGAAAAAGATTGTCCAGACATATCAGTATCTTAAATATAGTACAGGATTCCCTCACTTTATGTGGGACTGAGCTCTTACGCTCTTATGTGATGGCCTTTTTATACCAAAAATGTGTTATATGCAAGGTAAATTCACTGTCATGTGATCAGTGTGGTGGAAGCCTGCAGTCAGCTGCTTTGTGCAGTGCATTGTCAGAGTAACGTGCACCAAAATATAATCTCCTGGGTGGATCTATGCTCCTTGCTCATTATCTGTGACACATTTTTCTGTAGTTGCCATCCCCATTATGTTAGTACCCTGTGCTTGTGTGCACTGTCTGCTGTTGGCAAGTACCAAAATTATCTTGTAAAAGTGGTAGAAATGGGTCTGGGGAGCAGTACAGTCGAGGTCTTGGAACATAACCCTATTTGTTACATTGTAAAGTGGGTTCCCTTTATGCAAATTCGATTTATGCACTTTTTTTCCAGGAATGCATATACAGCATAAAGCGAGGGTAGTCTGTATCACTACTCAAAAAACACATGTTCCCAACTGCACAGTTGTTACTGCACAGTCATTTAGTACTTGCTTTAGCACAGGTCATTTCTAATCTTACTGCACAGTAGCAATGAACTACTGTGCAGTAAGCCTATGCGAAGCAGCAAGTATTTGATTTGGATTTGAATTAAGCCAATTTGGAGGTGATTTGATTTAGTGATTCAATACACTATCCCGATTCAGTTTGGCATAGACTATAATGTAGAATCACTAAAATACCTATAACTTTGTCATTTTTTTCTGATTCAGATGAAAACCACAGGGAAAACCACAAGCAAAACTTGTATCACTTGTGTATATTAAGGAGTGTAGGTTGTAGCCGTGTTGGTCTAAGGACATAGGCACACAAGGTTCTTTGGGTCAATCTGCTATCTTTTATTAGACCAACTGAATAGTTGGAGAAATATATCTTAGCAAGCTTTTGGGTTTAAAAATCTTTCATCAGGCTGAGGAAGCATCTGCAGTTGGTGTGTGTGCTCTTCCTGGATGGAATGTATATTAAACAAGCCAGAGACTGGGCTTCAGGCAAGAAAGACAGCCAGTGAAAATGTAAATTGAGGTGTTAGAGAGTGAGAGACAGGCTGGGGGCAGGGATGCGGGATGTAGCAGGTAAACATGGAGAGGTACCTGGGGAGTCAGATGTCAAGCAGAGTATAGTGTGTCATAAATCCAATGTCTATATTGAGTCTGTGAGTTTTGAGTATGTATTGAATCCATGACAAGAAATGCAAAACCTGCCAACCTGTCTCCAGTACCCCCACAATTAGTACCACTGTGATGGCCAGAACCAAAGAAATTAATAACCAATAAATATGTGCTTCTTGGAGGCATTTGGAACTTTTGTCTAATATGAAGCTTGCATTTTTGTAACCCACAAAAGTAACTTGTAACTGTTTGTGGAACTGACTAGGCCTCAAAGACAAAGCTATAGCTGTGAAATTAGCTGACCTAATAGTTCTTTCTCACTCAGAATTTAGCCTTAATGATGATCAAAACTGGATTCAACTGCCCAGTTTATGCAGTACATTTCAAGAAAGAACATCTCAAAAAAGCATAGTCAGAGAGTTCTGAAGGGACTGCATTTAGGCGGGCTGGATTGTCAGAGTGATGTGCACCAAATGTTAATTTCAAACCTGAAGATGCTGTGTTGCAATTTGCTTATTGGATAAACCCAAGCTTGGGCAGTAACTCATTATAATGATTTCTAACACCTGTTAACCTCATAAAATAACAGCTATATAGTAATATTATGAATGGTTATATAACTAAAAATTAGCATAATTAGGGTATAAAAGAACACACACATCATAGTAACCCTCAGGAATGACAGAACAGAAGAGTCATTGCTGTCCCATACCCCCACAGATCTCTCTTACTCCCTGTGAGAGTGAAGACCAGATCCTGACTGAGGAGATTCCACCGGTTCTCCTTCAAGCAGCCCAGTTCAGAGACGTCTGACTTCGCTGATTCAACTTGACGTGCATCTTCTAACCAACGGACTATTGATAAGTTACTAACCAAGTGGGAACTCTTGGTTAATTTCTTTATCTGTTTTATTATCACTGTATTTTTAATGTTGTCTGTTTATTAGCTTAATCTTTTTAACTATTATATGTGTAAACTATATCTTCTGTTGTCATACGTAAAATTCATTCTTTTTTGTAAGTGAAATTTGTCATTTCTTTCCTTTCCAACATCACCTCCTCGATCCTGAACCAAAAAGTCCAGTGGCTAATAAAGCTGCAGTGCTCAGTCAGTCTGCAACTAAACTGATATACTCACAGTGCCCAGCTGGCCTGTGACATACACCCAACCACAGAAACATCACAACTCCTGGATCTTATAGCTGCACCTCCAGAAATGTTATATATCTCATCCAGTGCACTAAATGCCCTGATGGAAAATATGTAGGAGAGACCAAACAACAACTGCACACCAGAATGAATGTGCACCAGAAATTTATTAAAGACAAAAACACCCAATTACTAGTAGGGGCACATTTCTCACAAGAAAATCACTCTCTCTCCAATATCTCAGTCCTGATCCTCAAAGGGAATTTACAACATGTGTGTGTATCTTTAATATATGTTGTGCTTTCCTGCACAGTGATGACATACTGTCAGGGAAAACAGATTTCTTTTTGTGGGGAGAAAGAAGACAGAATAACAAGAACAAGTAAGAGGATCTGGGGGTAAGAATAGTTGAAAGGAATGGATAGGAATAACAATAGGGATTGTAGGCAAGGGTAAGTAGAAAAGGATTCAGAACAACTTACAACAAGAGAAACTAGCTAGCAAGACACTAGATAGCAAGCCAGAGCCTTTCAGACACTGCTGATCCAAGGGAGACAGCTCACAAAAGGCACAGATCACTTCAGACACTGCCTTATATGTTGTTTCTACAGCCTTCTCCAGAGCACTGAGATTGGAAGGGAGCTCAACAAAAGATCACAGTCACTGGCCAGCTACAGATGTCAATATCAGAGCAATCTCTCTACCCCCCGCTCCCTTCTTCCTCTCCCTTTTCTCAGTTTCTGTTTCCTGCGAATCTGCCTTGTGAATCTCCAAATGTTTCTGATTTTTTTTTCAAATTTGGAGGCTTCTGAATCAACTCAGACCCTTTAATAGGTCTGTCAATTTTATTCTGATTTGGAGATTCAGTTGACAAACTGGGCCAAATCTCCTCCAAATTGAATTGGCTACCAAAGCTTCACAGAGCCCTACTGTGCTGTAGCTTGTTGCTATGGCACAGTAGCATTGATATCGTGGTTCATGCTGGCCAAATTTCCATCTCATGTAATCACACCCATTGAAGATCAACCTGATAGTTTAGGAAACAAACTGAAAAAAAATGATATCCACAATGCACTTAAGTTGGAAAACTCTTGTTCTAATGATCAGTTGTCTATTTTACAGCTTATTGTAAAGCTAAAACCAGCATAATCAAACCAATGGATCCCCATGTTCACAATTCATGTGTGGACCTTATTGAAAGATTGAATGCTTTTTATAGACTTGTCATAGAATCATTGAAAAGTAGGAGTGGAAGGAAGGTCTAGGGTAGGCCAGAGGTCATCTAGCCCAGCCCCCTACCTAAAGTAGGGTAATCCCTATCCAAACCACCCTATACAAATCAGTTATTTAACCTATTAGCAAAACTATATAGTCAACCCTGAAACAAACACTAGCCAGAACACCCTAATTTGCCACAAATAAACAAGGGGGCCAGGGTAGCCAGTGCTTTGCTGTTATGAAGCTTGTTAAAATATGTTTGAGAGATCCAAGGAAGAGGACTGTGTCCCTAATTACAGAGGAAGAACAAACCCCATAGTCTCTATAAATCTATCCATAGGGTAAAATTCTCAGTTCCTCAGATTCCACTGAGTTGAGTGGTATCTATAGGAGTGCAATACCTTATGGAATATAAATGATAGTGGCCATGTAGAGGTAGCTAAGTTAGGGTCTTTAGGACTAATTTTAGAGTACCAGAAGCAGTGTTTCACAGAAGAACTAATTATCCTGACTAGACCACTGCTTCTGTTACCCAACTGGATCATCTTGAGGCAGCTAGAATATCTTCTCTGCAGATCGGATAAAATAGTCTACCTTGCCAAAGTATATTTGAACATTTTAATACATTTTGTAAGTAAAATGGGCTATAATGTTTTCCCAAATAACAAAAATCTTATGCTGAGTGCCATTTAACAGAGGATCTCAAAGTATTTAGAAATACCAATAAATTAAACCTCCCATCTTCCATGTTGATGTATACTCCTCATTAAGTGCACCAGACTTCAAGAAGTACAGGCTTTGGCCCTACAGAAGGCTAACTATATTTAGCTTATATGCATGTATACTTAACTCTTATTCATTTCATTAAGAGCTTAGGGCATCATTCTGTTCCCTTCCTGTTGTTGAAGTGTGCAGATTTGGACTGCTACAGGGTGTTTTGGTACTTTGATACAAAGAGTATTCTGGTGCTGGATATGTAACCTGGATGAAAACCTTAAAATGGAATTACCCACAAGCCTTGACTACCAGACTTTGTTTCAGGATGGTAAAAAGTGTGCGCAGAACTTTTGCATTCTCACTTACTCTTTTAAAAGCTTCAGGTTGTCTACTGAAATCAACCTGTAGAGAATTCTTGTTGCAGAATGTCCTTACTGATATCAGTTTGACAAGTATTTTTCCATTAACTCTTTTAAACTCCTGCAGTGTTATGGCAGGCAAACTGGGAAGGGACAAGACAGATGACTAGTCAAGAAAAGTGGAGACCTCCCTCTTTCACTAAGTCTACTCAGGACTTAGAGCTATGATGTAACTTAAAGCAATTCCTTGTTTATTCTAGTCCTTGCTACAGCCAGTGCAAATTAGCCCTCATAATTAAGGAAATGCAATCAGCTTTCTGTATCCCTCCCATTCTCTTCTGAACACTTACGCTCAGCTTCAGGAAGGAATCTGCCTTCCCAATCTTCATAATGATTCAAATAGCAATTTGTCCTTATACCTACATTTTATAAATGCTGCCAATGATTACTACACATTATCAAAATTGCAACATCTTTAAGACTTGATCATTTTCCTGCTGAAGTTAATAAGCATTTTGTGACTTCAGAGAGACAAGGAGCTAGACCTGCTTTGTTTCCATACTTTTTTCAATATTGTAGAAAAAAAATTAAGGATATTAGTACTTTTCTGTTCTATTATGGTACTAAAGACTCCTGAATAATAATCGTTCTGAATATTGTATAAAATAAAAGATGTGTTGCTATGATACTTAAGAATTTGTCTGTTTTCAAGTTCAATGAAATTAGTAATTTGTTTTTGTTTGCTCTATCACCTCATGTAAAAATACATGGCAATACAGACAGATAAAGCCCATCCCTCAGAATATGCATTTCACTGAAAGAAAAAAAAAGATAATAGAATATACAATGAGATAGAGGGACACCATTGTGTAATGGTTAACTAATATTTCCTCAGACAGGAATACTATATGCCTTCAAAGCATTCTGTAATACTTAGTTTTGTTCCTGGAGAGTTTAAGCAAACTGTATCTGTGGTTGGAAAATCTCTTTTGCTGTAAAGCAGAAGTAAAATTTCCCGTATGTTTGAGGTAGTTTGGATAAGTTTAAAAAGATCTGTGGTCTTTTCCATGTTGGTGGGTACCATCAGTAACAATAGTTCTTTGCAGAAATCATAGAAGGAAAGAGAGATTTACATCTATACAAACTAAACTAGGGGTGGGCAAAATATAGCCAGTGGGCCAGATTTGTCCTGCCAAACACTTTCATCCAGCAGCACTTTTATCCTGCCAAGCACTTTCATCCAGCAGCACGCCCCCCTCAATGAATTGTGCCCAACCCAGCCCTTCCTCCCCATGAGGCTGAGAGTGAGGTGCCTAAATGTACATCCCTCCAACATACCCTATTGTGCCTCAATCCCACCCTCTTGGGCAGAAGGTTTCTTCCTAGCCAGCAGCAGCTTCTGGGCAGGGCTCCTGCTGCAGCTGCCACATGGGAATCTACTGGCTTCCTAGAAGTCCAACTCATTCAGGGCAGCAGGTAGGGCAGTGGTGGGGCTGGTGTTGGGGGGGTGGAATTGCAGCTGGAAAGAAGACTGGAGCACAGCGTGGAGCCTGCGCCCAGAAGGGTGGCAGGAGTGCAGAGCTTGGCTGGGCACAATCACAAATCATGACAAATAGGTTTTGTAATAAAATTAAAATACATTATAGCATTATAGTAGGTATTTGACTTCAAGTGTATGATTTGCTTTTGTTTCTGGTTCTAAGATGGCAACTCCCCTCCGCAAAAAGAATGGAGTATTTGGCGGGAGGCAGCAAGGGGAGGGACTTCCAGTGGCAAAGGTCAGAGGTTATGGGGCAGGACTTCTGTCGCAATGTCGTGACTGGGAACAGGGCAACTGTCAAGGGGTGGGACTACCTATATGGCCCCTGGCAGCTCAAGAAAACTTAAGTGGCCTTGCACCTGAAATAATTGCCCACCCCTGGACTAGACTAAATCAGAGATGTATAGCATAAGCTTTCATAAGCATAGGGCTTACTTAATGAGATGCTGCAAAGAGGCTGCAAGCAGCAAAACTGCTAAATAGAAAACAGAGAGTAGAATACAAGAAGTAGGCAAGAGGGGGAAGGAAAAAGTAGGAGGCAGTGTTGAGAGAGGCCAGGTGAGTAGGCAAGAGAAAAACAAAACAGGGATATAGGTCGTATAAAAGTTAATCCAGTTAATAGTACAAGAATATATTTAATATAGTCTGTGGATGACTTTTTGTCCCACAATTTCCTATCCAACTTCATTTTTAAATTTTTGTTGTCTCAGAACTGCTACTCTGAGGTCAGTGATGGATTGCTTAGGGAGGTTAAAGTGTTCTGTTACAGGCTTGTCTGTCTTTTTGGTATTGATGTCATATCAATGTTCATTCATTCTTACATATCTGTCCAATGTAGACAGCAGAGGGGCATTATAAGCAGGTGATGGTGAATATGACATTAATAGAGGTGCAATTAAATGAATATCAGATGTTCTAATCTGTGTTATTTTGTCCAGAAATTATGTGGTCTGTATTGATAAGGGGTACAGCTGGAATCTGGGTCTGAAGCAAGGCCTAGTGACTTGGTGAGAATAGGAGAAAGGTAGTCTATTGCTGGAGAGATGCCATTTGAGGACACCAGTTTTTTCTCCCATGACTACCTTGTGCTGATCATAATTTTCAAGAAGGAGTTGGTCCGAATGGGGTCTGAGTCTGATTTTGTTGCCGTGAGCGGCTACATTTTTAGGATTATATTGTAATTCTAGGAAATAATCTCTGCTCCAGGTTCATAAGGTTTCATGGAAAAGTAGGACTGGTAAGGACCTCTGGAGGTCATCTAGTCCAACCCCCTGTTTGGATCTTGATCATCCCTTTACAAAACATCCCATACCAATACTTGTCTAATCTGTTACTAAGGACCTTGTCAAACAGAACTCTTAGCATGCATTTTGTTTAGGTCATAGTAAACATTACCATGCCATTTTAGAAGTCAGAACATGTTCTGAGCAGTAACATGGTAATGCTTGCTGGGAACTCAGCCTGCTCTGGACAGGGATAGGGACTGCTGTCTCCTCCCCACCCCCTCCCCTCAAATACACACAAGACACTGATGCCAGTACCAAGTGCCACAGTTCACCTGTCTATCCATGAGGATGTACAGCCTGCATACCCAGACCTAGCATCCTCCCCACCATGTGCCCAAAACTGCTCAGCAAAGGTGTGCCTGCCACTGACATGTTGCAGTGAGCCAGGTCTCTTCTACTTGTGAAGGGAACAGGGAAACACAGCAATCCAAGACTATGATAATGTGCTGCTCCTGCCACTGTTTCTGCACCTACAGGGCCTAATATGCCACAGGTAAAGTATATATATATTTAAGCTTCCTTGTCTATTTGTAAGACTCTCAACATAATTTATCTTGTAGGCTACTCACTATTTTCCTTATTCAATCAAATGCTGTTGTAAACAGCTTTGCCAAAGTTAAACATGCCAGGTGTCTCACTGAACTCAAGAAGTCCACAGGCCAATGAGAGGTAAAGCACTGCTCACACTGGTACTGGCTACTGGGGATGACCTAATTAGTGACCTAGTGATTAGTGGGAAGCTGGGTGACAGTGACCATGAGCTGATCACCTTCACCATCTGCCATAAAGCTGGCAAGTCAGTTAGCAACATGGAAATCCTTGACTTTAGGAAAGCCAACTTTCAAAAGCTCAGGAGACTTGTCAGTGAGGCCCTAAGGGTCCATGACCCCAGGGGGAGGGGAGTTCAGGAAGAGTGGTTGCTCCTCAAGGGAGCAATCCTCAATGCACAATCTAATTCTATTCCATCTTGGAGGAGAGGCAGCAAGAAGGCACAGCAGCCCCCCTGGCTGTCCAGGGATCTAGCAGACCTCCTGAGGCTAAAAAAAAAGGCCTTCAAAGGATGGAGGATGGGATTCACTTCCAAGGAGGAATATTCTGCACTGGTCTGGTTCTGCAGGGAGCAAAGCAGGACAGCCAAGGCTGCAACTGAACTCCAACTAGCTTCGAGCATTTAGGACAATAAAAAGTCCTTTTTCAGATATGTGGGGAGCTGGAGGAAAAGCAAGGGCAACATTGGACCCTTGCTGAACCAGATGGGACAGCTGACAAGTAATGCCCAGGAAAAAGCCAACTTATTAAATAGGTACTTTGTGTCAGTCTTTCATCAGTTCCATGGGACGCCCATGCCAACCACAGGACAGGGAGGTCCAGGTGAGGGAGATCCTCTGCCCTCCATTAATACTGACTTCATGAAGGAACACCTTCTGGATATCTTAAAGTCAGCCAGCCCTAACAATCTACACCCCAGGGTACTCAAGGAGCTGGCTAGCATCATAGCCTAGCCTCTATCACAGATCTTTGAAAACTCCTGGCGCTCTGGTGTAGTGACCAAAGACTGGGAAAAGGCCAATGTGGTGCCTATCTTCAAGAAAGGGAGGAAAGTGGATCCAGCTAACTATAGACTCATCAGCCTGACTTCTACCCTGGGCTAGGTCTTAGAAAAGTTTATTAAAGAGGCCATCCTTAATGGACTGGCAGATGCCAACATTCTGAGGAATAGCCAGCATGGGTTTGATGCAGGTAGGTCTTGCTTGACCAATCTCATTTCCTTCTATGACCAGGTAACCTATCACCTGGACAAGGGAAAAGAGATTGATGTCATATATCTTGACTTCAAAAAAGCCTTCAATCTGGTATCCCATGATCACTTCTTGGAGAAACTGGCCAATTGTGGCCTTGGGTTCACCGTGTTCCGCTGGCTGGGAAATTGGCTCAGTGGTCCGACCCAGAGGGTGGTAATTGATGGAAGTCAATCATCATGGTGCCCTGTGACCAGTGGGGTCCCCCAAGGTTCTGTCCTTGGACCCATATTGTTCAACATCTTCATTAATGTTGTGGACATTGGAGTCAGAAACGGACTGGCCACATTTGCTGATGACACCAAACTTTGGGGCAAAGCATCCACACCAGAAGACAGGAGAGCAATCCAGGCTGACCTAGACAGGCTCAACAAATGGGTGAATGAGAACCTGATGGTGTTTAATGCTGAAAAATGGAAGGTTCTCCCCCTTGGGAGGAAAAACCTGCAGCATCCTTATAGGGTCCGCAGTGCTATGCTGGCTAGCACTATGGAAGAAAAAGACTTGGGGGTCATCATTGACCACAAGATGAACATAAACCTGCAATGTGATACTGTGGCCAGTAAAGCCACCAAAACGCTGGCTTGATTCCCTAGATGTTTCTCAAGCAAATCCCAGGACCTAATTCTCCCCTTGTACTCGGCCTTGGTGAGGCTGCAGCTGGAGTACTGCATCCAGTTTTGGGCTCCACAATTCAAAAAGGATGAGGAGAAGCTTGAGAGAGTCCAGAGGAGAGCCATACACATGATCAGAGGTCAGGAAAACAGATCATACAACGACAGATTGAGAGCCATGGGGCTCTTTAGCCCGCAAAAGCGGTGGCTCAGGGCTGATTTGAGGGCCACCTATAAGTTTATTGAGGTGACCACCAGTATCTGGGGGAGCATTTGTTCACCAGAGCCCCCCAAAGGATGACAACGTCAAATGGTTATAAACTACGCAAGACCATTTCAGGCTGGACATAAGGAAAACTTTCTTTACTGTCCGAGCCCCCAAGGTCTGGAACAGCCTGCCATTGGACGTGGTTCAAGCACCTACATTGAACACCTTCAAAAGCAAATTGGATGCTTATCTTGCTGGGATCCTATGACCCGAGCTGACTTCCTGCCCTTTGGGTGCAGGATAGACTCGATGAACTTCCGAGGTCCCTTCCAGCCCTACTGTCTATGAAATCTATGAAATCTATGAATTTTGTGACTTTGGGGATGGTGGGAGAGGACACTGAGCTTCCCAAATTGATTAACAGGAATCCTGTTTCTTTCTGATTAAAAAAAAAAAATCCTCAATTTTTGGTTAAAATAAGGAATCCCAAATCCACATGTTTTCATGATTAAAACAAAACACGACTAATATATGTATAGCGTTGTTTTATTTAAATCATGGAAAAATGTGGGTTTGCATTTGTTTTTTTTAACCGAAAATTGAAGATTTTTTTTAAATCAAAGAAAACTAGGATCCTTATTGATCAATAATACTATAATCATGCTGAGGAGCTCTGGTACCTCCATGTCTGGAGCAGGGCCTTGAAATTTCTAAGGAAGTTATTTTTTATTTAAATGTCTTTTAACATCTTTGTGAAAGTTTGGTCAAGTTATGGGGCAACAAAAAATCCTCAATTTGCCCATGCTCAATAGGAACTAGTCAGAGTTTAGCATTTAAATTCATTGAAATTTCCTTCTGTACTGAGCATACTCTTTCAGAATGCTGCAGATGCTGAGAAGAGTATTCTTTCCATCTGTGTTAGTCTGGCTTCAAGTTATGAAACTGCAGTGTTAAAGTTGTCTCTGCAGTCTTCAATGCATCTAGTATTTCTATGCATTATAATACAGTATTTAATGACATACCACTTATTTTTCCTACTGGACCTCTGCTTCATATAGTGAATAGGTAAGTGTGTGTACCTCTTACCAATGAGTTTATGTATTTCTAAGAAAGCAGTTAACAAACTGTGTGTTCATTAATTTCCTTCCTTAATGAATATCACTTTATATTGACTTCTCAACATGCACCAATATAGAATTTCAACCAATCTTTAATATTATTTAGGGACTTTTGTCATATATCTATTAAGTGTGTTCATTAATCAGACTTAAATAAATAATAAAAACACACTAGCATGACAGTTAGTCATAGCAAGTTTCCTAGCAACAGAATTCCCTGTTAAGATTACTTTAGTCATTCAATGGTTTTCTATCAAGAGTATTTTAAGTAGCCTTAATTTTCCCTAGAGTTTCTGAATTTAATCATTATCTTCATGTAAGCTTGATTTTTTACAAAAGAGATTGATTTCCATACTTTCAATAGCGTAATAATAAATTATAATAACAAACCATCATTCCAATTTTAGTGTAAAACAATTCACCAAGTAATAAAAAAAAGTTCTCTTTTCACAAATTCAAGTGGAGTGTGTGGTTATTAGACAAACTCAAGCATGAAAAGCTCATTCTCTATGGAGCACAGGAAACCATGTCTGTGTGCTGTACTGGGGTTCAGACTTATAAACCATCGATATACATAATATTATTAATAAAACCCACATTTTATGGCTGTCTTAGCCAGAGTACTCTGCAATCTTCCACCTCACTTCTTTCTGATATGTTGTTGAGAATGTAAAAAAGAATGGAGAATCTACAATACTAAAATAGTAGGAAATAATAATACAGTGTTCTTCTATTCATGTTCTCTTATTCCCCTTCATATTTTTTTCCAGCGCTGGAAACTTTAAGTTTCAGTTCACTGACTTTCTCTGTCATCATTATGTTTGGTAAAAGTATCTTCTATATTTAAAAAAAAATTCTCTGACAGTCTGATTAGAACTAGGTTACTTTTGTTGTTGTTGTTGTTATTTTAAAAGACAGAACTAGGTCAATTAGAATATTTCACATCTAAGGCCCCGGTACAAGTTCAGTTAATGGTATGATGGGATCTGGTTCCCAATCCAAACAATTGCACCTCCTGCCATGCCACATGAGCATGGCACAAGGTTTGCTTTTTGGGATTGGGGATCAGATCCCAAACATGACATTACCACATTCCAGTTCAGGGGGGAGTCTGAGATCATAATCTCAAGTTTCCTCTTCTCCAATAAGTAGAAAACTGGTTATTGCAGTCCTACACATGGGTCTGACAATCAGCTGATTATCAGCATTGGCCTGGACTGCCCCAGGTCCAATTCAAGACCCAGAGCTGTCTAGGGACCAGAGCCACCAATCAGCTGATTGTCAGCCTAAATCCCAGACAGTCCTGTGTCTGATTGAACTTGTCATAAGGTTTAAAGTTCCTCTGAGGGAAGCCATTTAGCTTCCCCCACCCCACAAGTCTCAGACCGAGACCAACAATTGCTGATTGCCAGTTGCAGAGCTGGGTTCCACATCCCAGGGTAATCCTGAGCCCAGGACCAACAATCAGTATGCCCTGGCCACACATTAAATATAAAGTGCCATACAAACCAGCTATAAAAAATATAGGATAATGGAAGAAAAAGTATGGGGCATATCCTACATTAGAGCAGTAGAACATGTTTATGATTTGTCTTCCCTTTTATGGCTCCCTAAATCACCTGCACATATAACACCTGTCCCATTTAGGCAGTGATTAACTTGTTAATTATGGCATAAATATAATGGCTTATTCATTGTGCTGCTTCAGACTAGAAAAAGAAAAAAAATGGAGAAGCCAAAAAAAAACCCGTATATTTTTTAACAAAACTTTTTTAAAGCAAATATTGTCATTAGCAAATTTCTTTAACCTAATTAAAAGGAGAGTAAAAATTCAAAACCAAAACCATTTAATTTCAAATGGATTGATATCATAGAATTTTGACAAATGGAAGGTCATCTAATTCAACCTCTTGCTCAAGGCAACGTCTTCCCAGTATAAACCATCTTAGACAAGTATCTGTCTAACCGGATCATAAGAGTTTCCAAAGACACAGAATCCACAGTCTCTTTATGTAATCTGTTCCAATGGTTAACCTCCCTCATAGTGAGAAAGTTCTTCCTATTATCCAACCTAAATTTCCCTTGATGCAATTTAAGACAATTACTCCTTATCTTGTCCCCTCTGGCTAGAAATAATAGTCTGTCACCTCCTGCTCATAGTCACCCTTCGAAGTTTTGAAGATAGTTATCAAATCCGCACTCAGTCCTTTCTTCTCCAGAATAAATAATCACAACCAAATGGTTAATTTGACATGAAAAACATATTTCATTCCCTCTTCCCCCCACTGGAAAAGAAATGGTTTGACCCAAAATGATATTTTAAAAAATTATTTAGCTCACTAATTGTACTTTTTAGAAAGCGAACTGAAAAATGTTCTTATTTATTTGACACTTTACCATTGGTGTTGTTGATACATTTATCAGAAACCAGGAAATTTTGTCCAGAAGCCGTGTAATGCATAGACCCAGCTCTTTGCTTTTGGAGACCATGATCTCTCTAAGAACCCTACTCAGTGGTATTTCCTGAATGGTATTCCATAACTCACAGCTACTAGAGTTCAGATGCTCTACCCTTATGTCATACCATTTAGAATCCATAAAGTACAAGTCCTCTCTTACTTTCAGTAAGCAGCATTTGGCCTGTAGGCTATATAAGGAAAATATCTCCTGTTACAAATATTGACAAAAATCACATTACACAAGTATAAATCAAAGCAAAGATGGTGAAGAAGAGAAATGCTATAAACGTAGCACATCCCTATCCAAAAGTACAAGATTTTAATTCACCACAGATGCCATACTAGCAGGGATCCTGGTTTTCTCTGATTTAAATAAAACACAAAACATTTTTCAGATATAAGTAACCCAAAATCCATTTCAATCGTGGAAAAATGTGGTTTTACGTTACTTTTTTATATCTCAAAAATGGGGCTTTTTGTCAGAGAAAACCAGGATCCATACATATTAGACATGAAGCAGAACATTTCTTCCAGCCTAAGAAGGGAGAACACGGCCTGCCTTATGAACCCTACGGCAGATTCTGATCTCATTTTCCTCCACATAAATTCATAGTAGGTTGGTTTCAATAGAATTACTCTGGAATTACTCCAAATGTACATGATTATAATAGGGACAAACAAATAAACAATAAAGTCTCATCATATGTACAGCCTCCAAGAGTAGTTAAATTACATTTTAGGTATACAAATGTTATTTAGGAAACTTTGTGGGAGAAGTGCTTGAGTTACATCTGCACTACTCCAATTCTATAGTATGGCAACCCATATCAAACAGACATAAAAAAGTGTAAAATTGCAGTAGCACAGTGGTTAATTAGATTGCATACCTCTTTATTATTATTTCTCTGAGTTATTATCTTATGAATTATAGATCAGGGTGACTTCAGGGTCCCTAGACTTTGCAGTTAAACAAATATGATGGGTTTTTTTATTATTATTCTCTTCCTTTATCTATTACCCCAAAAGCTTATGGTCCCCTTTATTATTCACAAATTATTTTTGTTTGACAAGTAAATATCTGCTGTGTTTAAAGTAAACTATAAGTTTAGTAGAACAAAAATTAGTATAAATAGTTCCATAGGAAAACGCCATATATTTAAATCAAAACTATTTGTGGATGCATGTTGATTTTGGACAATTTTTTGTTTGGGGAGAAAAGTCAGAAAAGAGAATTCTGATGTTCAATTTTAAAATGTTTTATAATATAGATCTGAAAAACATAATATATATATGAAAAACAGTAAATAACTCCAAAACGTTTTATCTGCCTGAAATATTTTTCTAGACTTTCATTTATAGAAACCTTGAAAAAAATTGTAATGTTTTGGAACAAAGAAATAAATGAAATCATAAAATTTCCCCACAAAACAGAAATCCAGTTCCCTCCCAGCTCTACTAATTATATAGAATTTCCTCATATTAATTTGTATTTTGAAATGTTTCACAGTGAGAAGTACTGTTGTATTTCAACTGTTTTATTCTTTGTCTCTGAAATCAGTATGCTCTTTGAAGTCTGGAGTCTGAGTCATGAGAAAAGAAAATATGCATTTTCACCCAGTTAAAATAATTAAATTATAGTGAATTAAGATGTGAATTAATGAGAAAAGTAAGTCTTGATATTACTGTCACACCACATAACTACATTAGGCCTCCAGAAAGAAAATGACTGGCATATACAACCTTTGATGCATAAAAATCAAGTCTGAGAGAAAAGGGTATGCAGAACACTCTAGCTTTTGTCTCAAAGCAGAAATATTTCTCCTGTAAGTCAATAGTTTACATGTCCAAAATAATGGTTGTGGGAAAAACTGAACAATGTTAACACAGGGCTTTCAAGCTCCTATAAAATAAACTGACTGAGTTTTCTACAGATATTTGGCATTTAATTGATCCATTTTCTTTTTATCCTCTGGAAAATAAATGTCAGTTTTAATAATAGAAATAATAACTATCTCTTATATGTTGTTTTTTATTCATAGGAGTTACAGCACTTTAAAAAGGAGGCCTATATCACAGCTAGAGAAACTGAGGCACATAAAAGGGAAATAACTTGTACAACACTAGCAGAATTAACAGCAGGAGACCAGTGGCAGAAATAAAAGACATAATACTTGAGTATAGGACTCAGGTCTATGCTCCATTCATCAGAGTACAATGCCTTTTCTATTTCTAAATAATGAAAATTTGGTGTACTCAGAGAGAATGGAAGCATAAATTTCCATCTGCTTTTGCCCATTGAAATTATCTATATTTTAACTTGAGTTGCTGGCACTGAATAGTTCAAGAAAAGAATTAATGACATATATATAATCAGATACTTAAATGTTGAGCACTGCAATGCTCAGCATTTTTGTGTCTAACTTTTTATATGGTCCTTCGTCAATACAAATTGACAAAAAGGAATATTTTAATCAAAAAAATTGTGAGCCCATTTGTTCTGTCAGTTACTCTTGGCCAGATAACACAATAAAAGAAATAGTATAGACTTTAATAGGAAGCAGTAACATTTGCACTGTGTTCCAACCTCAGTACAATTATGTTGCAGGAACAAATTCCATATATATGTGCACATATATATATGTGCACGTGTGTGTGTGTGTGTGTATTCATTTTATATATATATAATGAATACACACGTGCACACACACTCACACACACAGATAAATAAATCCCTTTCTTAGGTCATACAAATCAGTAGAGCTTCTTGAGTAACTGCTCAGCAATTGGAGTAAGGGACTGACATTTAACCCTGTTTGTTTTTTTATAGCAAAAACATTGGGTGCTTATTTTTTCTCTAACACACACTTCTAACCATTCCCACATTCACGTCGGAACTGGTTCCTGTCTCTTCCTTATTATATGATTTATCATAAGAGGACAGCAGCGGAATTCTAACTAACCACTTGTCCTATTATTCCATTTTGCTGAACTACTTTGGTCAGTTGAATATTCTGTACTATGACCCGCTCACTGCTTTAACACTGTTCTTGTTTGCATTCTCGAATGTGTCAGTAAAGACTGGAATAGGCAAAGCAATCAAACCACAAAAAGGTCAAATTAGTAAAAGCACTGTACTATATTGTGTATTGATCACACTACACAGAATTTGAGGCTTGCAGGATGGTGAAAATTGTCATAACAAGGGCATAAAGTGATACAATTGGAATTTGTTCCTGCAACGTAATTGTACTGAGGTTGGAACACAGTGCAAATGTTACTGCTTCCTATTAAAGTCTATACTATTTCTTTTATTGTGTTATCTGACCAAGAGTAGCTGACAGAACAAATGGGCTCACAATTTTTTTTTGATTAAAATATTCCTTTTTGTCAATTTGTATTGACAAAGGACCAAGTGGTAGATATAAAAAAGTTAGACACAAAAATGCTGAGCATTGCAGTGCTCAACATTTAAGTATCTGAGTCCTTAAAATCAAATCTAGGACCCTAAGCTAGGCACATATGTTCTCTGCATGGAAAGAGTTAGGCATCTGAGAGTGGATTTGAAAGTAGCCAGCACATTAAACAGGAAGCCACCTAGAGGTGCAGAGACAAACAAAACAGGAATAGGCTTCTCTAAAATCACACCCTGTGCTGGGATTTTAGCAACCTTTTCTGAGTTTTCATAAAGTCTTACTACTCTTCAACTTGGAAACTTTTACTGATGTTTTACACTTCTTCTTTTCAGAAATCAAGTAAAGATGTTTTTCCTTTCTCTCTCTCTCTCTCTTTTGCAGAAGATAGGTAGTTGCCAGTACTCTTCCTCTATCCAGTAGCTCAGTTACAATATTTGCCCAGGAGGAGGAGACCCAGATTCATTTCTCTTTCCCTTAGGAGGGTTCAAAACCATACTTATCTCTTCCCTTAAAAGTGCCATAGATACCAAGTTATATATTATTATTGGTGGAAAGTGTCTTAGTCTTTCCTGTTGAAGCTATTACTTTCTTTTTTCCAAAAAGAATGTCTGACTCCTTCGATGAGGAAGTGAGCCACGGAGACAACATGACTTGCAAGTCTTGTGACTAAGATCCTGATCAGGTTGGGTTCTAGTCTCTGATCAAAGAACTTTTTACATCTATTACACTAAACTTTCATTGGATTAAACTTATAAACAGTCTCTGGAGCAAGCGCTGGAATCTAGGACTCTACCATCCCTGATGGATTCTCTAACCATTAACCTACAGAATCATTTCAGTCTTTTTCCTGCTATCTGACTATTGAATTTTGAATAATTTTCTACAAGATGGAACTATTTTATTAAGAGAGGTAGAGTGTACTCTTGTCTACTCTGTAGAATAATACAGAAAACTAGTATGCAACCTCTTTTGGACTTCTGCTCTCCTTAAGACTCAGTTAGATACCAAAATTCATTTTTATATAAAACTCCAAGTCCATAAGTCCATATTTTGGTATCATATTTATATTAGTTTGTGTTAGCTGAGTTGCATCATCCTTGGGGCAATAGCATTTGGCTTCAGAACTATCAGGGGCAGATTGTAGTCCTCTGCATACAGGGTTGTAAAGCTTATTTTGTCTTGCACCACTCTGTAAAACATCAATTTAGATTTCACAGAGCAAAATGCCCACTCTGCCTTACATTCCAGTGTTGTAACAAATTATTTGGACTGGAGTAGATTACCAACTTAGAAAGTAGGATATGATAGGCTAGCAGAAATCACTGCATCCAATCAGTACATTTACATTTAGGGGTATGCACTATCACAGTTATGTTAGTATAGCTGTACAAACAACTTCACCTACTCACAGCTGGGTGAAGGCCTGAGCAAGCCTGAGTAAAGAATAAAAGAAGCTATGACTCTGTGACCCCACAGTGAGTAGTCCTGTAGTGTCTGAGCCTAACTGTGCAAAGGGTTTACTTACATTGCAATTACTACAATGTTTTGTACACCCACTAATGTTGACTTGGGCACTGCCAACAGTATAGACACAGTATCACAGAGACCACAACAGGACAGGCTACACCACTTATTTACAAATGTTCTCTGGTGAGTGTTCAGCTCAACTAATTTAAACTGGTACATGAACTGCAGTCATACTTCTGACTATAGTGTAGATTTACCTTGATTTGGTGTTATTTAACTTGGGTTACCTGGTTGCAGAACTAGGCCTTAAGTACTTAGTAGTTAGAGTTTGAAAAATCCATCTGTATTGTAATTCCACTAGCACAATGTTAAAATATATATAAAAAGAATTGGACTAAAAGTGTAAACATATGCTGCAAATATCCCATCCAAGAACAGACTAGTCTTAGGTAGATATTTATTCTATACAAGGCCATGACCTTTATGATACACATGTAACTTAAATTAACATAATTAATTATGGTGGCACAACAGCCCACATATGCAAATATAGAACCAACTTCAAGCAAAGGGCAGGAAGGAGAATGCTGTTGAAGTTAATGTATGTATGAAAATAATAGGTTCATTTCTTGGCTGTGTCAAAGAATTCCTGAGAGACCTAGAGCAAGTCCCTTAATCTCTCTGTGCCAACTGTAAAAGGGACAAGAACTATGCCTTTTGTTCCATGCTTTGTCTGTCTGGTCTCTTTGGATGTCTGAACAATACAATACTCTTTTTGGGTTTATCCTAGTATAAAGGAGGCCCCACCTTGGTTGCATCTCTAGGTGTTACAGTAATATAAATGAGCAAAATTCTAAAACTTAGCAAATGGCTTTCCTTCTCTTTCCCCTTTAGACTGCAAGGCCCAAACCACTGTGACCAGAAAGGTGGGAACCTCGTGAAGATCCTGAGGAACAAAGTGGCAGCTTGTCCTTCATGCTTTGACAGCAGGTCATTGTCTCCTCCCTCTCATTTGTTTCATATTTATTTATTTATTTAATATCTCATTAATGTTCAGCTTCTCTGGTTGCCTTTTGATTGTTTCTACGGTGCCTGAGCAATTTTAATAACACTAGGGTGAAGATGCTAAAGAGGCTGTATTTTTAAGAGGGTGACAAAACATGTTCCCCTTTGTTCTCTTACTTCACATCTCAGTCTGCGTTACACCAGGCTGTTCAATTTCAGTGATCTTTGCACATGTCATTACTCAAGGTAGTTGTGTCACCCTGCTGCTATCAACACAGGGTAAGTTCCCTGTCCCCACTGCCTCCACTTTTCTCTCTCCTCTGTTCCAGAGATTTCCTGCTGGCTTTCCTCCATCCTCCTGCACCTCTGTACCTCTCCACAGCTGCAATCCTTTATCAGGAGAAGGATCTCAGTTTAATGAGACCCTCTCCCCCCCTCTCACACACACTGACACGAACAGAGAGACAAAGTCAAAGAAGCTGACATGAGAAATGAATTAATGTGTGCCACTGTGGCACCAAGTTTCCCTTCCCTTCCCCCCACCCTTAATGAAACCACTAATATGTTTGTTGTGGTGTTTTCTCAGTGGCATTTTATCTCCCCTGCCCTGCTTGTTATTTATTTGCCAGACTCCTTTTTGGGCCAGGATTTCATTTTATTTTAGGCTCCCCTCCTCCAGCTTCTTCTCCCCTTCCTTCCCTCCCCCCCCCCACCCCCAAAGGGCAGAAAGGATAATCTTCATCCAGAGGATCTGAAATAGTCACGGCAGCTGTTGCCACTTGTTTATGACGTAATTAAATTTATTTGATAAGATCATCGGTAGTAGGATGTCTAATTTATTTGGAAACTGCAGACAGGGAGAAGCTGGGACCAAATTAGTATTCAGCAGGGACGACAGGGTGCAGATTCCATATGGCTTCCTTACTTCTCCTATAAATAGACTCTGAGCCCACCCCCTTCATCCCTGTGTACGTTACATTTTCTGCCCTACCAGTATATTGCAAAGTTCACCAATGGAGTCAGCGGATCTGTCTGATGGAATAGGTAGAAGCCCGGGACTGACTTCGTATGCAGAAGAGACCCAGCCAAGCAGGCTCTGTAGCACTCTGCATCCTCTTCAGCACAATTTTTCAAGACATTGGGGAACAAGGGTTTCTGTTTTTGCCACCAGAGATGAAACTGGTTCTTTGCTTGTAGGCATCTGAAACCCGTCCAAATGAAGCAGAAACTTTTTTTTCCCTCTGCTTTGGCTTTTTTTAAGGCCGGGCACCGAGTTTCCTTCTGTGTAATCTATTTTGGTGGGAAGGAAAAGATGGGGAGGGGGGAGAAAAAGAAAACAAAAAGGTAAGCAAGCACTGTATTGGCACAGAGAAGACTTAAATGATAACCCAGGGAAGAAGGAAAAGAAAAAGAGAGGGGGGAGAAAGATGCACTGATGCCAATTTCCAACTCCCCTCCTAAATGGAATTCTATACCCTGTAGAAACAGGTAGCCTGAATTATCTACGGTACAGCAAACCACTCCTACCGCCCCCAACTCCCCCTCTATGATCATCGAAATTATATAAAAAAAATACAATGCAATAAGCCACGGTTCAACCTTCCAAAGAGACCGCCACAAAGCCACCAAATCCAGCATGAAACAGTATAGACTGCAGGGGAGGAAGGAATGCATTTAAAGCCACGATAAAAATGGCGTGCAGTATAATTACCTCAAATTGCTATTCGCTTGACACCCTGACACTAATTCTATTCACGCCATTGGGAAATGAAAGAAGGCAAAGGCACTCTCCTCGGATGCTACAGCAGGTGCATGTGTGTGCGGGGACGTGTGTGCATGTGTGCGTGTGTGAGAGCATGGGGAGCAAGAGGGACTGGAGGGCACGCTAAACTTTCCATCGGAACAGAAAAGGAGATGAAATCATCCATTTAGAAGAAAGCGCCTAAACGGATCGACAGCTTTTAATGCCAACATTTCCAACGCTTGCCCTGTACGTGGATTGATTTTTTTTTCTCCGGCATTCCATCAGCAGATGGATTTTTGCCACTGCAGCTCAGCAGAGGGTGTCAGATCTTTCAGAGTGCACCAGGTTGGAACGAGCAGAGCCTCTTAGCAACTCTCCCTCTGCGTGGATGTGAGTGCGTGTGTGCGTGTGCAACTCAGCCCCAGAAGAAGGAGGAAAGAAGAGAGCTCGCGGAGGGAAGAGAGGAGAGAAGCGGCAGGCAGGCAGAGAGAGAGGAGGAGAAGCAGAAGAAGGAACCGGAGGAGGAGAGAGACGCGGGCAGCCCCCCAAAAACGCAGCGATTGCAGAAATTTTGCAGCGCCATTGGTTCGGCAGCCGGGCTTGAGGCTGGGGCGTGATTTCAGCACCAAGGGGGACTGGACAGCACCCAGAGGGGGACTCCCGGGCACCGAGCAGCGGCGGCGGCGGCAGCAGCAGGCAGGAGCCGGCTTTGCAACAGAGAAAGCAAGGTCAGTCCGAAGCAAAGCCATGCACACAGGCAGCTCTCCTCTACCACCGCTGCACTCTCTGCCTGCTTCTCCCTAACATGCAGTGGCTGCTTCTTATTACTAGCACTGTTCCTATTCCGATTAGCCGAGCCGGCCAGCAGAGATCTACTTAGCTTTCCGGGAGGCTGGGGGGGAGGGAGTCGAGAAGGGGGGATTTTTTTCCTTCCACTTTTTTTTCTGGTTTTTAATTTTTATTTTTTGTATTATTATTATTATTTTTTTGCGTGCCTTGCAGTACGTGCCTGGATAGTTTGTGGATATAATTATTGACTGGAGTCTGTTGCAGTGTATGCAGGGGGGGGGAGAGAGGGATCGAGGAGAAAAAAAGAGTCCCCCTCCCCCGACCCTGCCTACTCCCCCTTCCCACAATTGCTCTCCCCCCCTTCTTGGTGGTGGCTCGGACATCTCATGCATTGAATGGACTGGAATTGTTTTCGGTGTGAGGAGGATGGTGGCTGTTACTTTGTGATGAGCTCGGGAATGAATCGCTCGGTTTAAAAATGCTGCTTTGGATTCTGTTGCTGGAGACGTCTCTTTGTTTTGCTGCTGGAAACGTTACAGGGGACGTTTGCAAAGAGAAGATCTGTTCCTGCAACGAGGTAGAGGGGGATTTGCACGTAGACTGTGAGAAAAAGGGGTTTACCAGTCTGCAACATTTCAGCGCCCCGACTTCCCAGTTTTACCATTTATTCCTGCATGGAAATTCCCTGACTCGGCTTTTCCCTAATGAGTTCGCTAACTTTTACAATGCAGTCAGTTTGCACATGGAAAACAACGGCTTGCATGAAATCGTTCCTGGGGCTTTTCTCGGGCTGCAGCTGGTGAAGCGGTTGCACATCAACAACAACAAGATCAAGTCGTTCAGGAAGCAGACTTTCCTGGGGCTGGACGATCTGGAATATCTCCAGGCAGATTTCAATCTCTTGCGGGATATTGACCCGGGAGCGTTTAGGGACTTAAACAAGCTGGAGGTGCTGATTTTAAATGACAACCTCATCAGCACCTTGCCTCCCAACGTGTTCCAGTACGTGCCGATCACTCACCTCGACCTCCGGGGAAACCGGCTTAAAACCTTGCCTTATGAGGAGGTCCTGGAGCAGATCCCAGGCATTGCTGAAATCCTGCTAGAGGACAACCCCTGGGACTGCACTTGTGATCTGCTCTCCTTGAAGGAATGGCTGGAAAACATACCCAAAAACGCTTTGATCGGCAGAGTCGTTTGCGAAGCTCCCACTAGGTTGCAGGGCAAGGATTTAAATGAGACCACAGAGCAAGAGCTGTGCAAAAAGAGCAGAGTAGATTCTAGCCTCGCTGCTCCCCCTGCTGAAGAGGAAACCTGTGATCCTGGTCCCATTCCAACTCCCTTTAAAATACATGGCAAAGAAGATCCTGCCACTCCAGGAGCTGCTCCAAACGGAGGTACAAAGATCCCAGGCAACTGGCAGATCAAGACCAGACCTACCGCGGCGGTGTCGACCATTAGCGTCAAAAACAAGCTCCCGCCTAGCCTGCCCTGTCCTCAGATCTGTAGCTGCGATCAGATCCCCGGCTCGGGCTTAAAGGTTAATTGCAACGACAGGAACGTGAGCAGCCTGGTGGACCTGAAGCCCAAGCCGGCCAACGTGCAGGAGCTGTTTCTGAGGGACAATAAAATCCACACCATCAGGAAGTCCCACTTTCTGGATTATCGGAAACTGAACCTGCTGGACCTGGGGAACAACAACATCGCCACGGTGGAGAACAACACCTTCAAAAACCTGCTGGACCTCAGGTGGCTCTACATGGATAGCAACTACTTGGACACCCTGTCCCGGGAGAAATTCGCCGGGCTCCAAAACCTGGAGTACCTGAACGTGGAGTTCAACGGCATCCAGCTGATCCTGCCTGGCACCTTCAACGCCATGCCCAAGCTGAGGGTGCTCATCCTCAACAACAACCTGCTGAGGTCCCTCCCCGTCGATGTGTTTGCAGGGGTCTCCCTCTCCAAGCTGAGCATCCACAACAACTATTTCACGTACCTCCCGGTGGCGGGGGTGCTGGACCAGCTTACCTCCATCACCCAGATCGACCTCCACGGCAACCCGTGGGAGTGTACGTGCCCTATTGTGCCTTTCAAACAGTGGGCCGAGATGCTGCGCCCCAAGGTGATCATGAGCGACCTGAGGTGCGAGTCCCCGGAAGACTTCTTCAAGGAGGATTTCGAGACCCTCTCCAACGACGTGATCTGCCCGCAGCTCAAAGTCGCGCCCACCGTGGCCTCCACGAGCAAGAACAGCACCGGCTTGGCGGAGACGGGCACTCACTCCAACTCTTACCTGGAGACCAGCAGGGTCTCCATTTCGGTGCTGGTCCCCGGACTCCTGCTGGTGTTTGTGACCTCTGCCTTCACAGTGGTTGGCATGCTGGTCTTCATCCTGAGGAACAGAAAGCGGTCCAAGCGGAGGGACGCCAACTCATCCGCATCCGAGATCAATTCCTTGCAGACAGTCTGCGATTCTTCTTACTGGCACAACGGCCCCTACACTGCAGACGGAGCCCATAGAGTGTATGACTGTGGCTCTCACTCCCTATCAGACTAAGAGCTGGGGTCGCAGAGGGGCTGGGGAGCGGGGGGGGAGGAAGCAAGCCGTGGGGAGGCCCGTTCAACTTGCCAGTGGTGAGAGAAATACCGATCTGTGGGGCATGGCTGCAGGGTCTGCTACTGATCTCAGCGGCAGCAGGAAGGGGACCGTTCAGCTACCTCCTGGGAGGATGGCACACCCGCACGCACATGGGCATGCTGCAAGGGCCCCCTTCTTGTGAGCGCCCCGGGGCCCCAGAGGCGGTGGCTCGTGCAGCTGACTCCTCATTGCCTTAGGGAGCCCCGGGAGCCGGCTTGGTTCAACTCCCGCAGGGAACAGTGTGCTGCGGATTAGCCCCGTGTGTGGATAGGGGGGAGGAAGGGGAGGGAGGATGGGGGGGACCTGCTGGCGGCCTCCCCTTGGTCACAGAGCAGGAATGACACGTTGCACGAAGGCATGAATGTAATGTAAATAATTGACTCCGATCAAAGACAAGCAAACACACACACACACAATTTAAAAAGTGCTGCATGGCTCGCATGGATACAACGCACCCCAGGGACGCTGCAAGCCCCAACTGGAAACAGCGTCTAGTTCACACCATCATCCCTCGTACCTGATAAGTCCCATCGTCTCAAACTTTATATATCCGAGATACAGTCTATGATGATGATCAAAAAGTGCCATTTCGCCATTTTTTTTGTGTGATCGATAGGCAGTAGAGATCGTACTTTTACTGTGGAGAACAAGAAAAAAAAACAATGTAAAGATTTTATTTAAGACATGTTTGCATGGATATTCTCATCGATTCATTTGGGTTTTCCTCTGATTTTTTGTTTTTTTGTTTTTTTGTTTTTTTTTGCGGGGGGGCGTGACTTGACTGGGGGAGGTTGGGTATTGTTTCCCCTTTTCTTTCCCCTCCCCTTTGGTTTTGATTCCTTTTTTTTTTCTTTTTCTTTTTTAATGTACATATCCAACAATGCCTTTCCATCTGAATGTAAAATGAGTCCCCTTGATTTCTCTTATGGTAACGGTGTAAACATTCAAAAGGGAAAGGGAAAAAAAAACCGAGGCAGTTAAGCATGACCAATTAATGTCACTCTAGTGCTTAGGCTGCAACGTTTAATGGTAGACAATTCTGTGCTGTTGTAAATCGTACTCTATAACCTGAGGAAATCAGAACTGAGGAAGCAAGTGGAAGTTACTAATTCTATTCGAGGATTTTATAATGGCATATTTTTTCAGTATTAAAGTGGAAATGTTTTCAACTCCGGGTCCTTCCCATTCTTCCAGCATCAGTTTTTTGTATGTGGGTTCTTTGATTAGAGTTTGATCAACCTTTGAATCCCAGGTGTCTCCCTCTCTCCTTCCCCTCCCATCTCTTTCCTAATGTAAATACCACTCTCCCTCTCCCCTCTACTGCGGCAGTGAATCCTTTTATTATAGTGGGACTCTCTGGCTGCCTTTTCCACCGCTGCTGCCCGCTGCTGCACACACTGCAGATATATTAGGGATGTTAGTGGAAATTGGATTTAATTGACTCTGCCTAGATCGCTCTCATTAAGCAGAGTCCAGATTTCATTGGTCAGCACTTCCAACTCCTGCGCAGCCCCACTGACTGCCAGTCGAGCATGCTGCTGGCAGTTTGGCTTCAACATCTGGTGAAAATGCGGGGGGGGGAAGGTTAATTAATGAAGGGGCTTTCCCATGCTAGTAGCTGCACCTTTTAATATTAATACTTGAAATAAATACAGGGCAAGTGCTGCTGTCCAACTTCAAACTGATCTCCTTTGGTGCCATCCCCAGATCAGGCTGTGTCCCATAACTAGCTCATGCATGTAAAGGCGAAAGCCCTGCAAATCAAATGTAACTTACAGCCGGAGTCCCAGTGGAGACATGAAAAATTTCAGTCACGCTGCTTCTGGCTTTCTCCAGGCAGCAAATCCTTTTAAAGAGTAAAACACTGCAAGGGACTAGCTAAACTTCAAATGCTGATTTGGTGTGCTTTATACAAAAATGTTCACTTTGGGGAGATGCAATGAGACAATAGCCACTCAGAGGCACATCACACACATAGTGAGGCAGGTGCACATGGGGAAACATGATAGAAGCCTAAATCCCAGGTTTGGTGGATTATGGAGAAGAGATGAATAGCCTTTTTTTTTCCTGGAACCTGTCCTCAAGATTTTGGAAAGATCATTAGCATCCTGGGAAATGTCTTGATGTTTCCTTTTAGCTTGATTGCACGGTAGTTCAGGAAGAAAAACATCCTTCTTCTCAATGTTCCAGGGCCTTCCCCATTTTCAGGCTCTTTACCTATGCTAGATTGATTGTTCTGCCAGAACATTCTGTGTAAAACAAAATGATGGCAGCAGTCACAGGTTTTGTGGCTTTCTTCCTATCAGGTTAGAACAGAAGTTGAAAAGTTGTGAATGTGAGTTTCAAAACCCTCCTTAGAAGACTAACTTCCTGTTTATGCAGGGGCCAACAAGGGGCCATTGTTAAATATGATGCTCTGCTAGAATCAGTGGTATCTTTTTAACCTCCATCTGATATTGTAGCTATAAAAGCTTAGAGTGACAGCAGTGATAAAATCACACTCTTTGCATCATGTTACTTAAAGCACTTTTAAGAGAACTAAAATAAACAATACACCCAATAGGAAAGAAAGAAGGGGAAAAAAAAGAAGAAAATGTGCTGAGGTTGGACAACATGCACCCCAGAGAATATAACACAAATTATATTTTTGTGGGTTTATTTTGTGTTTTTGTGGCTTTTTTTTCATCATTAAAAGAGGTGCATTATTGTGGGTCAAGTTATTAATTTCCTTTAAACTGATATCTCAGTGCTACAGTGTAAGAATTTGGGGGCTGTAATTAATCTGATGGATTAGAGCTATGTGTTCATCGCAACAATTAATGGTGAAAATAAGATCTCTTTTTCACTTTTGGATTTGTGTTTCATTTAGAAAAAAGGACATCTTGCAACTTCATTTAACGTATTTACATTAAAAAAGGCTGGTGCATTTAACCATCAATCTAAGGCAAAGGTATTGGTACCAATCTATGAAATGTCAATATTTAAAGATAATTTTATTTTAAATGGACCCATGCATGATCAAGATCCCAACAGGCATTCTCATTAAGGAAAGTAAAGGAAAATGAGTAATTACTGTTAAAAGTATAACATAACTCTGCCCATGTAGATTATATATACCATTTTAAATATAGGATATTATGTATGATTCCATATATATTAGAACTAAATAATAATTTACTATATAACATATAGTAACTATAAAATTGTATAGTAATATGCACCCATTATTAACATCCATCAATTGTTTTATTCATTTTGATAAACTATAAAAGTCTTAATAACATTTATAGCAGAAACATTTAGAAGGAAAGTGGTAAATTATTATTAGTTTATATTTGCTGCATTGTCATTTTTTAATTTTATTTTAGAAGAGACATATCATTCTGGATGTTTTGCATGTTGTGTGAAGTATGTTACTTCTAGTTCATCAAAGTAAAAGTGATTTCAGCAGTACCAGATGGAAGAAGAGGAAAGAAGCATATATCTTGTTTAGTTCTAGAGCTTGTCTTCTGTGTGTGCTGCTTAAGGATAGCCTAGAACTTAATTTGTTGCCATAGAAATGTATGCTTATATGCATGGTAGCTGTTTACATGTTTATTTGACCGAAAACATGAATGGAGTATGTAGTAGAAAAATTATATATTGAATTAATTCAGATTGAAGGTATGCATCTTTTTTAGAAGGTTTGTAGGCTTGGAACCGCCTTGCACAGATGAACATATTTATATGACTTTGCTAAATTTTACATGCAATGACAAGGTATTTTGTCACTTTAGTTCAATTAACATTATAATGGAACATTTCTGATGAGGCTTTTAAGCTCAAAGGATAGCATCTTGACCTTAGTAAGTGTGCTGGATAGGACTTTACTTAAGACAGGAGTGATCAGTCTGGTTGTCCTTTCTCATGTAAAATTCCTGCTGGCCTCAGTGGGTGGACAATTTAAAACCTTCTAGCCTTAGTCACGTTCCACTGAAGTCAAGCCCTCACCATGTATAATGGAAGTTAGGCCTGCCCTGAGAGGTTATGAAACTCCAGTCAGGCTCCCTTGGAATTCCAGGTGTCAAGAAGACTTGATATAATTCATCCATATGGCAGTTTCACATATCAAAATTTCTTGAAGCTCCTGGTGAAACAGGAAGCTTTTGCTTTGTAATTTGATAAATGGTAGTCCAAGGTACTGTAGCAGTTTAATTATAATATTTGGTTGATTTGGATTTTAGTTTGGGAAAAATTTTATTTAAGTCTGACTCATGTGCTAGCATTCTTTCCTACATTATCTTTATTATCAACAGAGTGACCTAAACACATTTATATATGTATGATAGATTAGACCATCTGGTGCAACCCTTTGTACCTTTCTTAGAGTGCACAAGGTATGTCTACACATTCATTAAGGTGCTGTAAATATGGCACATTAAGTTGAGTATCTGTAATAAGAGGTACTAAATTTAATGCATCATAATCGGTGCTATTGTGCAGTAGCACTGGTGCACACTTTGTTGTGATGCTAATGCACAGTAGATTAATTCTAGTGTCTTGTGTAGATGTCCCCAGTGAGCATTAAACATAAGTGGGAATCTCCACAGCTGGTGATTCTCCCAGGGAACAGGAGATATAAAACTGAATATAATCTTATGCTAATTTCTCTGCAGCCACAATTTAAGGGAGATGTCAGAAAATAAAGGTGGCATGTGATGATATGGAAATCTCCAGCTGGTTTGCTATTCCTTGGATATTGAAATAATCATTCTAGGCTGCTCTAAATTAAATTAGGGCTAAGTCCAAGGTCAATGAAAATTGTATGCAATCCACAATTTGCACTGCACCAAATGAATATTGGCATAGGACAAAATGTGGGTCAATGAGTTTTGGAAGTATTACACAATAAAATATGACATGGTATGACTAATAACATAACATAATATAATATAATATAATATAGTATAGTATAGTATAATATAATATAATACAATATAAATTTCTGATAGAGATATTTTTCAGACCGTATTTTAGAGATGCATTGCTTGCATTATTCTGAGCTAACTCATAATAGAAAACAGTATTTAGCCTAATTTTTCAATAGCTTGGGGAACTGTTAATTCATTAACTCACAGTTACAGGATGGGGGGAAATGTGCCTGTGAAGTACATTGGCTTTGGTGTTCCAAAATTAATCACATTGCACAGGGTTGAGTGGCTGCATAGGATTGAGTGACTTCAACTCAACTACCTGCTAAGGATGTTGAAACATTTTTTTGTGGATTTTTATTTGGATATTTATTCTTCTTTAAGAAAAGGAACTAATATACAAGTGTGGCCAATGCATAATCCCCACAAAAATATATATAAGTTCCATGTACAGAATTCCTGCGAGTTCAAACTGCAACTGAATACGGATGTAGTGCCTGGTTCTGTGCTGTTTTCATTCCCCTTCAACCAGTTCATGTGAAGTGGTTTAACCAGTGCTGTGAATCAAAACCTGAGTTTTCTTGAAAATAAAAATAAAAATAAAATGTTTAATGCATTTATCTATTTAATAAAGATCCAGAGTAAAAATGGGTAGTTCCAGGTGACAGTTGCTAAAAACATAATGTAGTAGACACATTAATAAAGTAATATTGAAAATAGGAGGGATTTTTAATTTAATAGACAGATCACTAGAATGGGACTCAGGAGACCCGGGCTCTATTTCTAGTCATATCTCTTACTTACTAGTGGCAAATTACTTAATTTCTCCAAATCTCTTTTTGAATTCTCAACTTTTGTCTGTCTTGTCTTTTCTAGACTGTTAGCTCTTTGGAATGGACACAGCATATTAGTGGATGTTTGTGCAGTGTTTAGCTTGGGGGGGTGTTGGATGGGACCTTGAAGAACTACTGTAGTACATATAATAAAAAACAAGAATAGAGATGTCATAGTGGTGGTAGAAATATCCAGGAAAGAAAATAGAATAATAACAATGATGATGATAAACTTCAGATTTAGGACTTGTGTGTTTTTCCTTATTTCTATAGTGCATTAGGCCAAGCTGAAAGCACAGTTGGATCCTATAGAAAGAAAAGGTTTTCCTCTTTTTTACTGTTGCTTTTTGCTTTTACTTTGCATACTTATTGGTCGGATATAGCCATTACTGTATATAAATAAGTTAATGATGTGATCATTGAGATATGAATCATATGATGCGACCAAAAGTGGGCAACAACAGAATAAATTTTTCTTTTAATTTTGGTAAGGATCGACTGTTAATATTAGTGACAGATCACCAGAGATCCTGGTCTTCTCTAATTAAAAAAAAATTCCCAATTTTTGGATTTTAAAAAATAACCCCAAATCCACATTTTTTTGTGATTAAAATGAAACACCACTATTTATGTATGTGTATCCTCTATATATATGTGTGTATTTTAATCACAAAAATGTGGGTTTTGGGTTATTTGTAAATAACCCAATAAATGTGGATTTTGCATTATGTATGTATGTGTATCTATATATATAGTGGTGTTTCATTTTAATCATTTAATCACAAAAATTTTTGGATTTCAGGTAATTATTTTAAACCAAAAATTGGGGATCCCTGCAGATCACATCAATTCAATATAATTTTAATACAAGAGATTATTCTTCCTCTTCATCATAAATGCTGAGTTAAGACTGAGATGCTCATTATTAAGATCTCACATCACACATTTTGATCATGTGACAGTGTTATATTGCAATGACTTTATTTCACTTGAGTATGCAAAAGATTTGGATCTACATTCAATTACATAAATCAGGAGGATCTCCAAAAATGCGACATTAAAAAACTAGTGCTAATAATACAGGTATCTGGCTTTTTTTAAGTTAACATTTTAGTTTTCACTGCCTGTATTTTGAATATCCTAAACATTTGGATACTTACCCAAATTCTTTATTATGCTTAGGCACGTTTAACCTGTTACTTGGGAATAATCAAGGAAAGAATTTGGCTTAGTAAAAGGCTGATCACCCATAAGTGACAGTTTTAAAAGTGTGCTGTACATTTATTAACTAGCCAGTTTCTGACTGTTTTATTACTTTGTTAATAGAATAATGGTTAGGCATATAATGAGATTCACTGACATGGATTTTATTTATACACTAGGGTATTTAGGTTTCCTGATTTTTGAAAAATTAGTTATGAACTTAGTAAATAATTCTGGGAACCAACCAACTCCATTAGTGGAAAAGTGCAGTAATCCATATGAAATGAATTATTAAGTCTTAATCATATCTCTCTTGTAAAAGCAATCTATATAATTTAGACTGAGAAAATCTGCCAAACCTCTGTACTTTATTTGAGTATAACAGGTTAATGAAGCGTAATCAGAAACTTCCATTTCTGTGTCTTATTATTTCATATGGGCTTAATTCTACCCATAGGTACATGTGTAGAAAACTCACTGGACCATCTGTAGAATTTTATCTTGCTTATCTCACAGTAGAATTTGGTACTGTGACTTCAGTTAGAATTGCACAGTTGTGTATTATGGAAAGAATCTTCGTCTGGATGCATGTTAGTTTAAAGGGACCAACTCCTATTGATCTCAATTTGATTTTTGTAGTTTAGAGGAGGATTTCATTGGATTGAACTAAGCAGACATTCAATGTAGAAATAGAACTGAATGAAAACATTGATATTGATAGTCAACTTTTCCAAATTCCAGGTTTGTTCAGAGCTCATAGGCACAATCCATTGAAACTGAACCTCTGGCAAGGGAGTAAGTATCCCAACTCTCACTAATTTTAGTGGGACGGATGGGCCTTCCACCTTTCTGAATTTGTTCCCTAAGTTGAGCAGAAACATTTGTTTTTACTAATTGTTGTTAGGCAATTATTTCTCAGATTGTCATGAAATCAGCACAACAAATACCATGAGCTGCTATTGAGCATCTCCAACTCCTATTGATTTGAATGGAAGTTACCAGCACTTCCCAGTCCTTGGGGATTATGCATATTCTTCAACTATTAGGGGTATTTGAATCCAAGATTTTAGTTTATATCTTCTTTAGTTAATTCTTTAGTTAAATAATACTTACAAGTGGGAATTTTGTGCAATATTTATACATGGTCTAATACACGGGTTCCCAAACTGTGGTACCCAGACTCCTCGGGGTACATAAGACATTTCTGGAAAGTACACAGGAAACATGTGAAATGGCAGATTTAATTTCTTATTATAATAATAAAAATTGTCATTTAAGGGGTTAAAATATAAACTGTATACTGGCAAGGGTACATAAGTAGATGATAAATCTGGAAGGGAATAAGCAATAAGAAAAAGTTTGGGAACCTCTGGTCCACTAGGTATAGTTTAACAGAGAAGGGTAGGTTAGCCATGTTAGGCTGAAGTCACTCAGAAGGCAGGAGAGATATGCCTCTTTATAGACTAACTAAATAAGATATATACAGAGAGAGCAAGCTTTTGTGAAGCCAAATTCACTTTTCATCAGATTCTGTGAAAAGACATGCAGGAAGTAGAGTTTACATATTGACGAAGAGAGGTACAACATTGGAATTCAGATCTATTCCCAGTGAAGTCAATGGCAGAAATCCTAAAACATCCAAAACACAGTATCTTTAGGATGCAGTATCTGTTTTAAAAGGTAAAGAATTCAGAATGCAATCAAACAGTATTCTTGGCTATCAAGCCTTACATGATAAGAAAATTCCTACCTGATTTCTGCGTTCAAAAAACTGCATGTCACAGATACAATTGATATTCTTTGTTCCAGTTAAAGTGGTTATTATGTTTTTGGCATTGCATATTTTCATTAGGCTTATTTTTTAACTTATATTTATTTATTTCCTGGGAATGGTTAGGAGATAATATTCACATATTTTTATCTGATATTATTTACACTGGCTTTTCAGAACTTTCTCTCTATTGGCTTCAGTGAAGTTATCCCCAATTTAATCCAATATAAATGAGATCAGAATAAGACTATTATAGGATTTGGAGACGGAATCAGCTTTTGCTTCTGTAATGACCCTGATTCCAACAAGGGGTTGATCCAATTTTACTTGAAGTCAATTATGACCAAATTTTCAAAAGAACGCACCACAGTAGGACATGTGCAGAATTAGAGCTGCTGTTGCTGAGATTATCTCAATATCTAATTCCTAGGGTCAATGCTCAAGGACACTTAAGTACAATTCTATTCCCACTTACCTGAGTCCTTGAAAAATGATAAATACAAGAGGTGCTCCTCCTCACTGACTTTTTATGATTCAGTCCTAAGGGTCAGACAATAAGTTAGAAAAGTAGATATCATATGCCTTTTCATGGATTTAAACAGAATAGAATGTATCTGTCTATTTAGATGCTGAACAAGTGGAATATAATTTGGACCATGTCTTGCATGGTTTTACACCAATACAGGATTAGCCAATTGCCTCCAAGAGGAATTTGATGAGGCCCTAGTGACAGCTGTGGTGTAGAGTGGGATGGCTTTCTGTGTGGGTTGTGCTTACTTGTTTTGATTAAGAGAAGGTGTTTGCCTTCAGCAGTTTTAATCTAGGATCTTTCAGGAGTCATACTAATTCACATAAAAATGAGAAAAGTGTATAAAATAATTTCACTAGTCTCAGTAAAAATTTCAATCTGCAAAGATATTGTGTCAGCTTCCAAAAAGTTATTATGATTGCAGGTAATGAAAGCTTTGTGTTTCCTACTAACCTAAGTGCTCCTGTTGCAGCATTTTGTCACTATTGCTATACAGGGCTTACTATATAAAATTGTCATGAGATGATGAGATGACTATAGCTTCCCATGATAGTAATCTAAAAGTCTTTAAAAGACGTGGTAGTAGCCTTGACTGACCAAAACAAAAATTGATAAACAAGAGTCCAAAACTTATTAAAAAGTTGTAGTGTACAATCTCACACTTCATCTAGTGTGAATCTGGAAATGTGTTTAAATCAGCCAAGCTCCTTCTGATTTATATTAGCTGAGGATCCACCTTTCATCTGCAACATAGGGTAATGGATTAGGGCTAATAAATTAATCCAAAAATGAATTTGCCCTTGCCATTCAGCTCCAAAAACATCAACTGTGGTTCTAAATAATATAAATGTAGTGACCTAGCTTCTGTGTCCTGTAAGCAATCTGTATCATATAATCATTATGCATAATTTGGATAAAATGAATTGAAAACAAAAGACTGTACAGGTATGGAATTCCCATTTTCCTAAAGGAATGTTTTGAAGTCTTAAGCTGCATGACAGAATAGGAATTTAAGACTAGATTTTCTACTGCATCACATGGTCTTTTTGTAAAAGCAATTAATATTTTCATCCCTACTTGCTTTGATTCTATACAAATAAGCCTCTAAATTTAAATATAAGTTTTATTTATCTTTCAACATAATACTTTGTATACAATTTTGTATATGAAAATATATTGCTCTAACGATTCAATATATTTATTAAAATTCTTATAGAAATACCCTATAAAATGATTTTAAAAGTTGCAGATCATTAACTTTTCTTCTGGCTTCTCCAATTACCAAAGAAAAGTTGTCAGCATAATGTGCATCACATAATTTATATAACAAGCCATTTGTAAATTATTGCAAAGATTCTGATGAGATTTCTAAACTAAGTACTAGTATTTTTAGTAAATTCCCAGTATTGTGAAGTAAACAAATGGAAAATCAAGTTCAATATGTAGAAATTATTAAAATAAGTCATTAGTCATAATATTACAGATGGCTTGCACAATGTTTTTTTTATTTGCAACTCAAATCTGAATTTGAAAGCAAAATACACACCGAAAATTCCATATTCCTCTATTTTAATCTTGCCTGATAAGGAATTTGCAATGAGTAGTAAATAAATATAGAAATGAGAACTGTAGTTCAGAAACTACAGCAAGTTTGATATGCTAACAGAGAACAGATGAAGCCATTGAATTTTTAGTATATTGCCTAAATAAAGCACAGAATTCAGTTATCCCTTACATGTATGGGAAGTACATGTATGCTTCCCATAATCCTCTCACCATGCTTTAAATGAAAATCCCATGATGAAGTTTTAGTATTACACATACCTCCCTCAGCACAATCGGAAGGCTGGTTGTGCTAATGACAGTATAGACCTAAATATTATAGCCTGATTTTAATTTCATTTACACTGGTTTATGCCAGCAGGAATCTACTAAAATCAATTTAGGTGAGATTCTTAGGGGATGTAAATTGGTGTGAACCAGTAACAACTTAATAACTATGACAATTAAATTATACTATTATAAAGCAATAATAGTGAGACCATAACCAGCATTTATATGCTGCTTACTTTGTCTCTTAGAGTGATACCATGTTTTTCTTGCATATTATAAACTTCCATTAATTTTGGGGGTAGGGTGGATGCAGAAATAATGTAGTTTTCAAGATATTCCCAGTGACAAAATATAACTGGAGAATAAAATTCAGTCTTTTTTTGCAATTTCTACAACTTGTAAATTGCTACATTGCAAGAATCATTTAGGCATCATTATATAAACTTCTGTATTCATTATATTTATTTTTGAATGTTTTAGAAAATTTGTTATGATTATGATTTTACAGATGATTTTTATGTTATGGGTTGATGAGTGAACAGAATGGTCATTTCAACCCAATTTGGATAAACAGGGACTGCTAATGAATTGGCACACTAGGGCTTACATTCTGGTTCTACAGAAATCAATAGCTGTTTTGTCATTGACTTAAGTGATGTAAGGATTTTTCCCTGGATATATCTTACCTCTTAAGAACATCCCATTGCTTTTCCTTTCCTTTTCCATGATTTGTACTCTGCTTTGCAGTAAATTTGTATTTTGGAAAAATCTCAGCCTTGTGTCATTTAAATGATGAATACATTTAAGTATCTTCTTGTTTTAATTATTCTTTTCACAGCTGAGATTTCTAAATTAAGTCGGACACATGCAAGACACATAGTGAAACTGTATATGTTAAACTATAAATTGGAGATACATGACCAAGGTTTGTCACAGAGAATTATTTCAGCTCTCTGTGTGTGCATGTGTACATGTATGTATTTATTTATATTACTCTAAAGAGATTAGAACAAAAGAAAAATATGTGCAGCACATGATGTACCCATCAGTTTCAGAATTTAGAAGCCTAAATTTAAGTTCCAAAATAAATATTTGGAAGCAGAAAATTTTTCAAAAATGCAGCCTGTCTTCAGTTTCCACTGAATTTAAAAGGATCTGTAGGTTTTCAATGTTTTTGAAAATTAAGATCTTTATGTTTAAATGCCTAAATATGCATCTGGAAATTTAACTGCAGCAGCCCAGTTTAAAAAAAAAATCCCCTGCAGCTTTCTGTGCAGCACAAATAGATATGTGCAGCACAATTAGATTTATGATATACTAACCTTTTTCTTTGAAGGTGGTAATATATTTTTAATTTTTGCTCACCTGTTGCCTAATGACCATAGCTGATTTTAAGAAATATAGTTAGTTTAAGTTGCACCATTTTTTCAGGACTTGTAAAATCCACTGACTGGTATGGAAAGCTATTCTGGAGCTATTTGCTTTTTCCCATGTCTTCATAGGCTGCAAGGGGAGGTCTTTGTTCTCAGGCTAATATTTGTTACAAGGGCCAGATATTAGTGACCCAAATTAAGAATAAATTTAAGACATAGGCCTTTGCTTCTGAGAAAAGTTTACGCTTTTCATGCTGAAGAGGGGAACTGTGTATAAAAAAGTGGTATTGTCATACCCAGTCAATCAAAACATTTTTGTAACCTCGTTTATTGGATATTTGTTTATTAGCTGGTTCTTTTTTACATTTCAACTCAATATATATTATAGCCTGTATTTTCATCTCTATTTGTTACGTGAACAGTAGAACTCAAATCCTTTCATCACCTGGTTTAACTATTATTTATCTGTATTCAAACAATATTAGAACAGATGCTTTTACACTACTGACCTAACCAGGAGAGGAGAAAATTGGGCTTGCCCAGAAAAATAAGCCATCCTCTCAGATCCTCAGAACATGCCACAACTATTTTAGTCAGAATAAGATCAGTTCCTAGCCCAACGATGTCCTAACCTTTAGGGCTAGAGTCTAGTTTATGTGAGCTTCTTTTTTTCTGCTGCCAGCAGTGCTATATCAACTCAGAGTCATAGAAAAGTAGGGCTAGAAGGGACTTTCAGAAATCATCTAGTCCAGTCCCCAGAAATGGTCCTAAAGAAGCAACTGAAAACTTTTTTTTTTTGTATGGGGATCCCTAAGTGTGGTAAAACTAGCATGACTCTCACATTTTTATATCACCAGTATTCTCAGGTCCTAATGTGTGGGAAGAAGTATGTGTGGTATATGGTGCAGTCTAGTAATGCTAGCCTGGTTGAAGAACCCCTGGCTATTCTAGCTGATAAAAGGTAGAGCAACCACAAGGATTGAGGGAAAAAATGGAAAAATAAGGGGAAAATATCTGTGCATACCACTGTACACAGGTATGCTTTAGGATATTAAGGTATTAGAAAAATATTAGAACAGATGCATTTACACTATTGACCTAATCAGGAGAGGGGAAAATTGGGCTTGCCCAGAAAAATAAGCCATCCTTTCAGATCCTCAGAACACACGGGACACAGGCATACCTTAGGATATTAAGAAACCTGCTCCTGTTTCCTGTTGAAACAACTTTGTTTGTTTGTTTATTTATTTCAGAATGAGATTGTTTAGACTGCCCCATATATGCCCAAAGATCCCAGAGACCATGGCCATCTTCAGAATATGGCATAAGTCATCTTCTGGAGATTTCTACTGTAAATCTTATGTGCCCTATCACACAGCACACACTGAATTAAAAGTTAGAGATGTGAGAGCTCAGCAGATAAGCAGCTATTGATGCTGAACTCCAGAAATTTATCAAAAATAAAGTTGCAGTCCTCAAGTGAGCAAAACTCCAATTGCATTCGCTGGGTTTTTTGTCGGTTATATTTTACCCTTAAGAACAGGTGACAGCTTGTTGGGAAAAAGGGACAGATTGTTGGGACAGATTGTTGGGAAAAAAGGAAGCCTATTGAAAAGCAAGGGGTTGCTCAGAGCAAGATACCAAATGGAAATAATTTGGGGTACCTGGAGCCTACCCAGATCCTGTTCAAAAGTGCTGAAAGCTTGGCAGAGTGATACATTCAGGACTCCCTTTGTTTGAAAATATTCCATATCGTTTATTGTCCAATAAACATAATTATACTGAATGACTAACTTATACCAGGTTAAGGATTTCAGTTTTCAGCAGACATAGCTATTTTATATTGTGTACTACATATTCAAACTGATTGTAACTGGGGTTTTTTTAGGGAGAGACTAATGACATAACTTGGAAAGATAATATTCATATTAATATTAAATATGTAACATTAATTACAGTTATGCCATGTAAAAATGGTCTTTTCATATCAAATTGGTGGGTCACCTTTCCACCTAACTCAGATTTTTTAGGGTTTATCTCTTTCATGCATTTCTAAACACCGGCATGTTTTCCACATCAAAGCAAAAATTTTGACATTTAAAACTTTACTTTTGATTTACAGATGTGTAAACAAAAGCAGAAAGTATATTTTAAGAAGCATTTCTGTGCTCAGCTAACTAAAGAAATTTAATTTGATAACATAATTTATAAATTTGTGCAGTCAATTAATCTACAATGTGGCCTAATCTTTTTTATTATATTAATAAAAAACAAAAGTGTCTCATGCCATTCATTACAAAGCAATGTAAGGATTTTTCACACAGCAGACATGAAATCTGATTCAACCAGATTATGTTTGAAAATACATAGCAAGTAGGAGGTGAAAGTCACTTTCCCCCAGCTCACACTTTGGCCCTTCACAGGTTACACTCAAGATTAACCTATTCATCTTATAATAAATAGTAACTCTTCCACACATTCAAGGAATTAGTGGTGTGACCAATTGAGAAACCAGCCACAAAAAATGTTCCATAAATGATGTGAAATATTTTGGTGGCTGGTTTCCATCACACTTTAAATTGAACATGTGACAGGGCAGTGACAAACTGGAACCAGTTCTAGACTTGCCTACGGTCCCAGGGCTGGAGCTGACAATCAGCTTGTCTCAGCCCTGGTCTTACAAATGAGCTGGTTCCAGACTCTTGTGTGGTCCTGGTGCAGGGACCAACAAGCAGCTGATTATCAGCTGGTCCTTGGCCATGGGACTGCCCCAGTTCATGCTGAGCTACAGGCAAGCACCTTTCAACTTTCCAGAGCGGGGTGGGGGCCTTACTGGGCTCATGCTACTGGGCTCTTCTTGCACTGGCATGCATGTGTGGCATGGCAGGAAGTGCAAATGTTGGGGTTGAGTATCAGATCCCTTTGGGTGCGTCTACATGTCACCCTACATGCTACATTGCTGTATGGCATGCTACAGTGACATAGAGATCACATGGGTCTACACATTATCTGCAGCTTGGTATAGCTCACTGCTACAGTGACATAGTGGCAAAATCTAACCATGTGCATAGTGCAGTAACTGCCCATACTGTGTCATACAAAAGCACAGCATCATAATAACATCATCATATGGTCACATGTAGACAAGCCCATTGTGCCATTATATGAACAGGTTTTTTATGAAGTGGCTGTCTACAGTTAAAACCCTTGAACTGCTCTGAGCAAAAGTACTTTTCAGTGCTATCACCCTAATGGGTGACTGCCTTCCTTGAAAAGGAGAAGGGAAGAAATAACTCTTTCCTATCCTTTATACCAGATCATGCTGCTAGCTATGGAGGGAAATATATAATATCCTCAATGGAGTGGTTCAATTTCTTCAATTTCTTCACTCACGAGTAATATTATATGCCACTGTAGCAGAGTAACTGCATTGTTGCCTATATAGAAATAGGCATCAGAGGTGCAGTCTGGCCTTTAATATTTTAGTATCTATTTTAGAAAATAATTGATTTACAAATTAATTATCATTCTTGGATTCATAAAAAATCTGTGTTTGTTTCTCTTTGAAAAATTACATTCCACCAGGGGGTAAACGAGCTGCAGCTCACACATGAGATATTTCTAAATAAATGCATTATTTTAGCCCTTAGTGTAATAATAGTTATTGCCCAAAAAGCCCCACAAGTCAAATTGCATGTGGTTGTAAATAGAAGTCAATAGATCATGATTTGATTAGCAACAGATATCTGCTCTGCCTTAAAGAAATTTCCAAGTTCAAGCAGTACAATTATGTTAACTTGGCTTTTGAGGACAGCGTCACAATAAAACAAATGAACTGATTGTATCAGTCCAATGAAATACACTCTGAACGTTTAAAAAATCAGTAAGATGATTACATTGAAGTCATTAAAATGGCTTCTTTAGTAAACTTTTTTACTGTAACTTGTGTCTAATGGGGACACTCATGGTTAGCATTTTTACACCATTTCACCACTTTTTTTGTTTTTTTTTGTTTTTTGCAAAGATTGATATTGTTGACTTTTCCTGGTAAAAAAACAAAGGATTATTTTTTTTCAGTTTACATGCTCAGTCACTGGTGTATTTGCTTCTACAAACAGATTTTTTCCCCAGATAACATGATGGAACAAGAATGTTGTGTAAACGATTTTGATTTGTTCAGGTAGCTCAAACAATTTTCATGGCTTTTTTTACCAATTATAATTATGACATCCCTATGTGTAGCAAAAGTGTAATGTGCTTTGGTTTCATTGTTGTGAACAGAGATTCAAAACGTTTAGCAGTGAGTATGTAAAAAGTTTATAGCTTTGCTAACCTCGTACCAGCATGCTTTCTGGCTCACTTATTCTTAAGACTTACCAGTTCATGATAGAAAAATCAGTGAGTCCATACAGTTTTTAACATTTCAACAGTTTGTATTCTGGAGATTACTTAGAAGCATCTGCCTATCATTGCTACTGGTCCAGCACTGGTATTACCTGAACAATTAGGCTGTGCCAATTTACTACAAATCATCAAACTATAAAATGACTTACAGCTTTTTTTTTTTCTGAAGTGGTTTGATTTGGAAGCTCTTCCAATATTTTACAAATATTATTTGCCAATAGATTAGCATGAATGAAGGTATAATTTGACTCAGCCAACTGACTTTCAGAGTTTATAATCGTGCAGTAAATGTGTCTTCTGAAGCTTGAAATCTTTGCAAATATCATCAGTTGTTCTTCTGCTGACCATATTATTTGAAAGTGGAATTCATTTACTTTGTGTGCAGCAGATTCTTGAAATATTTCCCTACAAATACTGTTAGCAGCTGATAATAACACCCGCTCTTCTCCAGCTGAATGAAGCTTGTACATTTTGCAATTTTGTCTGATGCCAAGTAAAAAGTCATCCTTCCATTTCCAGAATTATAAATAGATTGAGAAAGGACTGACATTTATTTATAAAATAGATTTTTTCTTTCTTTGGAGTTATTCAATTAGTTGTCCAGATTTTCATTCCATTATATTTACTTTCTGAGAGTTTTAACAAGTTGGTGACTTCCTGCAGATGTTAGCAAGAATTTGCTGGGGGATGGATCCAGTATTTTCTTCCATAAATATTAATCAGTACTTGTGATATACTTTCATTGTGGAATGTTTGGCTTTTTTTGTAACTGACCCATTTTCATGTCATCATTTTGGACAACAATGTCATTTTTTTAGTCATATATTTCCACCACCTATAAAAGATATGGGAAGCTGAGAAAGTCTGTGATAGATATCTTGCTTGTTCATTTGGGGGCATGAGCCTGAAGTAGAAGGACAAGGAGTATAAAAAGAAACAAGAATTACTCAATTAAGATTTTTTTCACTTCAGTAGTTCTAATTTTTCACTGAAGTTTGCTCTGTCTATTCATAACCCACTCAGGAATAGCTGGTAAATAAAAAATGTGTTGGGACCTACTTGTTTGAAACTGCCATCCTATTTTTTTTCAAACATTAGCCAAGGAAAGGAATACCTAATGGGGTTTCCCTTCAGTATAAATCCTGAACAACCAGGCCCAAATAGCAGAGTAGTGCTGATCTGAAGAAAGCAACTCATAGTCTTTCCTAGTAAAAATGTACAAGCACAGCTAAACTGCATGCAGGGATGCATCAGCTGCTGGTCTCAGCTGCTGGTTGCACTTCTTGTGCAAGTGAGCTCTCTGCCTAGATTTGCTCCTGATTTCATGAAACGGAGAGGCATATTAGCCTTTTTCCTTTCTTGGGACAGACAGACACACATGTCCCAGTTAAGCCACATAGTTTGCATACTTCAGAAGCCCAACCCCTTTTGTCCAAGGTTCTTGAACAACTATAGATCATGGTGCACTAGTGTGTTGTGCGCCAGAAGATGAAGAACCCATTATACCAAATCTCTTTTGCTAGCATCTATTCTATCTAGAGGAAAGTGGTATTTCCACAGCATTGGGTTTTAGATATGTACATAAAGGCAACTTTATTTCAGCCTTCTGCATAAAAAGGTGAATATTTGTGATTGATTTTAGGAATGGAGGTCAAGTAGAGGAAGAAAAAAAACCCACCAAGGGGATGATGAATTTGTGTTTGTTCAAGAGGGAAAATGGAAGAATTAAGCTTGTAAATACAGGATCAGATTCAAATAAGTTTTTATTTATTTGGGGGATTGTTTAAGTTGAAAAGAGTGATTCAAATTGGCTCTACACCAGCAGCTACCAAACTCATTAGGCATCTATAGATGGGACTAGATGTCATATTTTGGAAAACAAAGCAAATATCTAGATATCTACATTAGGGGTTTTTGTACATGCTTGAAAACATTTAAGGCTTATAGGCTACAGACTGACATTACACATAAACTGGTTTAAGTGATCAGAAAGTGGTTTAAACCTGTAACAGAAGAGATGTTCAGTGCATATAAACCAGTTTGAAAATGGCTGAAACCACTTTGAGATAAACCTAGTTGAATGTAGTATCAGACTTACCTGATTTGGTTCAAACTGGTTTATGCAATTTCTGTTCCAGACCCCTTTCTGATTTAAGATAAACCAGACATCCCCAGCATCCCAGCATGTGCTCTGGGCTCGGCAGGGCTCTCTGCTTCACAGCAGGGCTGGCTCCTCTGCTCTGCTCCCTGGCTGTGGCTCCAGCAAAGACTGCAGGCTGTTGCCCCACTCCCTGTTAAGCAGCAATTCCCACCCCCTTCCCCCCATCCTCTGTTGTGCTCAGGAAGTGTCTCTGTATTAGCTAGCAGACCACATGCTGGCTAAGGTCCCTGCTGAATCAACACTGTTACAGTTAAAAATGTTCCTTCCAGTAACATAAATTATTCCCTAAATCACTAGAAAGATAGGAAAGGAACAAAAAAAATCTAACTTTTATAAACAGAGCTAAATTTAAGTTCTAATTTCCATTCTATAAAATAGTCTAGGTGAAGACATTCTTTTGAAGATGGGCCCCTGAGCAGCCAAGAAGGAACTGCTTTTGGGACCTTGAAATAACTCTGAGAGAAAGAAAGAGGAAGTTTACATTTATTATCTAATAGTCGTGGCATTCCTTTGGTAGTTGCGAGCCCCGCGTTCATGCTTCTGATCCCAGAACTGTTTATTTCACACTATCCAGTCACTTATGTAAAAACAGCAGAGACTTGGAGGGATAATTAATGAATGCCTGGATCAGAAATTTCAGTCAGATGTGCCTACCAATTCCCATTCTGTGAACAGAGCACTTGAGTGTCTAGACCTAAATAACTCTCAGGAATTTCTGAAGTTTCTCTATGGACTGCATGAGGTGATAAAGCCATTTTTAAAAATCTCTCCTCTGGACAGAACTCTCAAAAGTTGGGCAGAACAACTCCTAATTGAAAGCACACATAGACAATTTAAATCCTGGACAGTGATATAAAACATTTTAAAAACTTGATCTTGGGATGATTGATGCTGTGTACATGAATTTAAATAATATGGAATAACTCTTCCTTCTGGTAGAGAAAATTACCCAGAGTTTGGTGTATAGACATTCAAATGCTAAAGCCCTGAAGAGTGAAAAGCTTCCAGTGCTAACACTATGCAGCCAGGAGGGGCAGTAGGTGGGAGCGGGAGTGGGGAGGACTATGTTCTTTTCTGAGACAAGCCATATACACACATTCACTCTTCTAGGAGACTGTCTCCCAGGAATGATTTAATGTAGGTTGTTAAAATGGAATGGCATTTTTACTTTGGGAGAAAAAGCCTGAACATCTGTATACTCATGGTTTTTCCTGGGATAGCAACATCTCTCCCAGGAAAAATGTAATGTCTGCATGGGCAACTGGTACCTCCTGAGTCTGGGGGGGCACCAGATCACTGACCTGGGGGGGGTCCCCCAGTGGCTGCTCTCCAAGCCAGCAGGGAAACCAGAAGTACCAGCACATCACTTCCACCAGCATTCCTGGTTTTGCCCCTGGGGCTTCTCTAGGGGCACACCGGCACTTCTCTTCCTGCAGAGGGGGTGTGCCAGCACTTCTCCCAGCACCTCCACTTCTGGTGGCCAATTTTGGGGAATGCAGAGCCAACCTCAGCGGATGCATGCGCATCCATGTGCACCTCCTACACATCACCAATGAATATCTGTTTGAGGCCTAAATTCCTTATAGGAATCAACTACATTTCATGAAGGGTACAGGGTAAATGAAAATCAGGGGGTAAGTGGAAACAAACCCATAGTTGTTAAAAAAAGAAGGAAATATGAATTTCTTGGTATGCCAATATATACTCACACACACATGCACATACACATATATATATATATATATATATATATATATATATATATAGATGCACACACACACCTATGGACACACCAGTTTGAAACTATGCTAACTAGATTAGTGTGCAGTGTTAAGCAATTTTCCAAATACATGTTAAATACATGTTATCACACTTATGTTACTACCACTGTGTGTGTGTGTGTGTGTGTATAATTAAATAGATTGTATTTAGTATTGTTTAGATGTATTATTAATAGATAATATTATATATTAATATGTTAATATTAACAAATATATATTAATATATCTAAACAATACTAAATTCAATCTATTTAATTATCTTAATATAATCAGAGTGAGACGGTATCAAGTGCCTGAAACTCTCCCCTTAATAGGAAGCTTATTAAGAAAAAAAATGAGCTGTTGCACCCAGCTATACAGTCTGTGGGAGGAGAGGAGCTGAATTGCAAGTTATCTTACTGAAACTTTCCACTGCATAAATTATTTTACTTTTACAAAGCATTCATAGCAAACTGGTTTGTCTGCTAAAGTGGTCAGAGCCAGGGCTGCAGAGCATTTTTCTATGGATCAAATGCCTATGGATAAAATCTTATAGTATGTTATTATCTCATGTCTTGCTTTACAGAAGGAAAGCGTATATGTTTTAATTTCCCTGAGTTCTAAGAAATGGAACTATTTCAGAACGACTTCAAAGAATGATCCTTTTCTTTGTGGTTTTCTTCTAAGTAGTAACATGAAACACAAAAGAAATGTAATTAACAGCACAAAGGAAATTGCATTAAAAATTCCACCACATGCACACTTATATATTCAAAAGAAATATTTGGAGTGTGCTAAATAATTACCTTTTAGTGTCAAGGATTTAGAAATCTGTGCACAGCATTGAAAATACAAGGGTTAAATGTTTTGCCTTATACTTCTAAAATTAAAGATAGTAAGAATTGTTTCTTAAATGCAGCTCATATGTTCTCTTTTTGGTTACATTTTCTGTGTCTTTCCTCCTCTCTTACCCTATATTTTCTGATATTTAAAGTTGTGAGTAAAGCTAACTCTATATTCATGGTTTTATGCATGGATGTCTTTTGACACTTAGTGACATGTTATATTTGTATCCTGTTTGTGCGTGAGGAGAGGGACATGCCATGCTTTGATGTGACCAGAGTTCTGTTGTTAACAATGAAAGGAGTATCTCTTTCCAGTGTCAAAATATAAGTATCAAGTTTCACTGACAAACGTAAAAATCATGTTTATTGCATGTGTACCATAAAAGAAGAGATGGAATATTAAACCTCTTATACAGACAGTCTATTGTAAACAGACAATTCACAATGGACTTTTCTGCTAAAATAAACCTGTAAGAGTATTTTATTTTATATAGCTTTCTCAAATTATATTGTTCTTTCAATTGGCCTTATCTGAAGCCAACTGAAGTTAATAGATGTCATTTTAATTTTTCAATAGCCATTCAGTCATGGCCTTTTTACATCTGCAATGTACTTTATGTACAGAGTGCTATGTACATTATGTATCACATTTATTGGCTCAGTAATCAAATTAATATATACTTTCCTTTTTTGTGCAATATCCATTGAAATCTAAATAAAGAATCCAATAGATTTCAATAGTTATTTGATAAGGCAATCTTGATGAAAGATATCAAGATAGCCCTAAACACTAGTTGAGTAAACAAGCAGGGAGAACTAAGACTGAAAGATACTGTTAAAACATTTTGTACCTGTAAAGTCTGATGATTACTATGGAAGCTTATCCTAATTAGTATTGTTGGCCAATAAATTATATTTTGCATTGCTGAGGCAGTATAAAGAATAAGCTTTTTATCTTGCTGTTTTCTGTATCTCTTATCTATAATTTATCCCATTCTCATCAAAGTGATGTTAAATGCATGCATATTTTTCATCACAGACCTGTGAATTTTGAAGAAGCTTGTTATTTACATTTAATTAGCAATACTACAGAAATTGAATTCTATAGTGCATTCTAACTTCTGCATCATTCTGACTGTCTTTTGCATTTTATTGTGATAATTGTCTTTAAAAAGTACAGTATTTAATCATTTGAATAGTCATCAAAATAGGCTTTACAAAACTAACATTGCTATATATAATTGTGCGCTTTTTTGTAACGTGGTTTTTATTAAAAAAATAACAAAACACTAATCCCTAAACAAGTGTGGACAAAACAATGTACAAATAAATATTTTTGTGGACTATACTTGGATGAAACACTTGCTTGAAATGATTAGATATTTAGAGACTTTTTCAGGCTATTTTTGAATTTTAAATGAGGAAAAATAATTTATAGTATACAGTAAATGTATTCTATTAATTTTGTACTACAATATTCCCTTCCTTACTGTAAGCATATATATCTATACATTCTAATAAACTTTTTTGGTCTGTCTGAGGAACCAAAACTCAGTTGACACTAGAAAAATGCAAGCTGATTATCTTTCTTTAAAAAGTGAAAAAAGTGATGGGGAAAAAATACAGATACAAAATAAAAGCTATATGGAATGAGTGCTACCTAAGGTGCATAATATGACATGTAATACAGTAATAACACATATATTAACATGCTCTGTATACCTGAAGTAGACTCAGTTATGTGGTAACTGGTTGAGCTGTATGCGACATTGTAGTTCTCAGCATTTGCTATTCAGAAAGTAGCTGCCTTGAAAACCAAACAAGCTTAAAGGAATCAAGTTTTATCATGTTTTCTTCCTGAATTTTTTCTAAAAAAGATACATTTACAAAAAAAGAAATGTTTAGTGAGACACAGAAATATTCATTTTTTCTTGTATGCAATTAAAACTTCCAAATTAAAAACAACAAAAAGAAAAGAAAAACTCTGAAAGGGTATCAACATATTCCAATGACTGATCTTTCCTCTCTCATTTGCTTTTGTATTATCACTGTCTGTGACTATCGCTCTTGAGCTTTAAAACTCGGAAACAGCTCCCTCCCTCAATCTGTACTGTATGGGAACAGAATGGAAAGCCAAATTGTCAAATATGGCCATCTCTTTGGGTCTGCTTTTAGGATTTAATATGCAAATATCTATTTTACTAGCCTTGCTGTTGCTTTGGCAATACAATTTATTCACACTGCAAGACTTCCAAAAGCATCTATTTGTATGTGCAAAACCTTTGTATGGAAATGCAAATACAGTAGTATATCTCCTGAATAGCTTTACATATGTAAAATAAATACACCCCAAAACCAGAGATTTCTTGACAGTAAGGTTTGTTATATGCAGAATGTAGGTCCACTTCATCAAATACAACAACTTAGCCTGTGCTGAGAACATGAATACTGAAAATCTGCATTCATATCAATGCAGTGAGATTTCTGTGCTATACAGAGCTAATAGAGGACAGTGGCCTGCATTTGTGAAAATTTTAAAGATATTTAGTTTCTTGTTAAATGTAGACTTTTGATGTTCTACCTCCAAAAGTTGAAATTTAGGCTGAGATTCTTAAAACCCCTTTTGCATTTGGGTATTCATTTCCAAATGAATGAAATCTTTGAATTGTCAAAATTAATGGCAACACTTCCAGCATTTTCATGACAAAATTTTCCCTGTTAATTCAAAATCCTTCAGTAGCTTCAAAAAATATCAGCTGTAGTATCTGGTTATAGTCTTTCATATAACAAAAAATGATGATTGGTTAATAACACGAGTCCCTAACATGATAGTCTGTATAGAATTTAAATGGTGACACACATACACCCTTTTGTTTCAACTAACTATTTTTCAGTCCTATTACTTTAATTCTTAATGTTTCTAGTCTGGTGGATATAGAGTTCCATATGAAGGGTCCATTTATCTAGCAAGTTAAAAGTATCCTGCAGTCAAGTATATGTTATTTTAGACTGAAGAAAAGTTATAGGAAAAATGAAGGAGGAAAATTAATTGGGCTATAAAAGTAGATTTCTATCTGTTTTGATTTCTTGTCTTTGTCAGGCTGTCAGTAAGACTGTACAGGAAAATTTAACAAGCAGCATCTTTTACATATTTACCATACTAGCTAGGACAGATGGAAAACAATATGCTCAAAGGATTCTTTTTAGGTGAATGGATTTTACCCCTTATGTATATAACCCAATAATGTCTACCTTCTGTTCATTTCACTGTGATGAATGCTGTCAACTAATATGTTTTCAACAGTGTAACAGTCCAGCACTGGAGTGGCAAGGTCTCCTGCATGACTTAGCCTCTGGCTTATATCTCTTGACCTGCTTTACCCAAGGGTCTGCCCCACTGTTGTCTTTTCTGCCATGTCTTTAATGTGGTAATTCCACCAGAAGGCCCAGGGGGCATATGTGGGTTGAGGCCTTTTCTGGCTTTTGCCTACTTTAATTTAGCTGGATCCCTCTGCTTGAGGTCCACTGTACCAGGACCCTGGGTCCTCAAGCCCAAGCTCGCATCACTCCTGTCCAGGCTCTAGGCCTACACCCCTTTGGTTTTTAGTGCCAGATACTCAGTCCTTTGACATGCACCAGTCCTGCTTCTGAATTATTTGGGTTTCCTCCCCATCAGTCCACCAGACTTCAGGCCCTGAGAGCAGCTTGTGCTAAGCACCCCTGTCACACTCCAATGGCCTCCAATCCTTCCCTTACCAGTCCTCCAGGGTAAACATAAATGAAAACATGAGTGTTGACTGCTAAAACACAAAATTACTCAGTCAAGGTTAATCTCACCACAAAGTAGTCCTAATTTGGGGTGGGCGGCCACTTAATTTAGGGTCCTCGTTGCCATTATGAGTCTGTTGGGGCTGTTTGGAGAAAAACTGAACACATTTTTGGACTTGCAGAACACAATTATCTTAATAAATGTTGATCCATCATGGACTTCTTTATTGACGCTCTGCCACGAGCAGAGCGTTCATGCTTGGTTTATCAAAACAGAGCATATCTCTTTAACACAATAACCTATAAGGTTCCTTGTTTTAATCTATCCAATTTTAGAAATTATTACAAGTCACAAAGTTCTAGGATACAAGTTGCCAGAATGGGTGTAGAGGTAAAACTAACTTTTTGTTTTTATGTTACTTTTTTTCCTTGCTAGGTTTAAACCAGCTGGTAGGATGATAGGAGAGCACTTCCTTTTCAAGAGATTTTTTCATCTGACAGCTTTCATGAGTACTAAAGTTCAGATCCAAAAAAAGACTAAGGTGTCATAAGCTCAATGTGGTGGTGAGTGAGGGGACATTTTAGTACCAAAGTCCAAACAGGCCATTCACAAAAACCCTGGTTAATTGCTTAGGTGATGCTGTTGATTACAAATCTTTTGCCTCTCTACACTGCTTAGTCTTTAAAGAGCTACCCTGCCCTGACTTTTGCCTGACTTCAGACTAAAATAGCTAACTAATTCTGTCTATTCAGATCATCAATTATTGTGACAAAATTGGTAATTAGTTTCCATGTCCAGCCATGAGACAATATTAGGAGATAAATATGTTTCAAATCAGAAAACAACTCATAAAATATAAATGCTTTGTAGGGGAAATTGACAGTCAGAGATTTTTGCTTTTTGCCTGAATTTTGCAACATCATATTCAAGGATCCTGGTTTTCTCTGATAAAAAAAAAAATCTAATTTTCAGATTAAAAAAAGTAACCCCAAATCTACATTCTTCCATGATAAAAATAAAACACCATAGATATATGGTGTATCATTATACACACACGCACACACGCACACGTATGTGTGTGTGTGTATATGTGTGTGTGTGGTGTTTCATAGAAAAATGTGGATTTGGGGCGACTTTTTAAAATCCAAAAATTGGGGATTTTTTTTGATCAGAGAAATCCAGAATACCTGGTCATATTAAAACAACCAGAGGGCCTGGTGAAGAATAAGGGATTTATTCTCCCTTTGCTTAATTTGTAGCTCTCCACTGATGGTGACAACAATGGGAAAAAATTGGACATCAATGGGAATTCCAAATGTAATCAAGAACAAGGTATACTGTTCAAAGGAAGAAAGAAATTGCACTGCAAAAACAGCAATAATCCAAAGCAGTGTCAAATACCTGTTTGTAATGGGACCTCTCCCCCATTACTGAAAGAAAGAAGGAGCCCAGGGCCAACTGTCCTCTACTTTGTGCCACATTTGGCATAAATTTAACATTTGGTATTGCCTTGGCAGAAAGAGACCGCTCAGTGGAAGGGAATATGGCCAAATGTGGTTAAACTAGTATTTTAATTAAAGAAATTCATGATGTGATGATTCATTTTTTAATAGGATTATTTAATTAGGGTTCACGTGATAAACAATTGGAATAACTGAAATACTGAAACCAGCTAGGTTATTATAACATTAAGATTGAAATTATTGGAATGACCAGGGGAGAGGATTTAAACTGAGAGGAAATATAACTCAAAAAGAAAAGTCAATGTGAGAAGAATTTATGTTACATAGTTTTGATAGGGGAAATGGACTTCCAGCTGGGATAGTGAAGTCAAATAATTTTAATTCATTTAGCCAGAAATTAGACGACTATAGGCAATCTTCAGTGTCAAAGGAATAGCCAGCTGCCCTTTCTGAAGGAAAGAAAAATGCATATTTTCAAAATAATTAACAAAGATAGCAACTCCACAGGAGATGGCAGAGTTGAAACAACAAACTGTTCCAGGCAAGAAACTCTCATGGCCTTCTTCTGTTTTACATAACTATGTAACTGCATCTATGCAATTATGAGAAGCTTCAAAGTGTGCCCTATTGTGAGTCTCTTGAACAAGGTGGTCTTGCAGTACAACTAAGATGTTTTTCAAAAGAGGCACACATTAATTGTCCAAGTATACGCATTGTCTCAGAATATCTCTAATCACAATCTTTAAAAAACTGGGCACACTTATGTATTTTATCAAAAGTACTCCAGCATAAATGAAAAAGGTATTGCTTGAAAAAAATCCAAAATAAATGGAAATTGACTTTCCATGCCTTTGTTGAGGAAAAATAGCAGAGGAACCGAGAGACATGCATGACTGGCACTGAAGTGGAATACATATCTGTGTTATACATAATGCATTGATGACATTTTTCAAAAGCTGTTCATTCTGTTACTTCTGTGGTGCTGCTAAGGTCAATGAGACTTTGTACCTTGTTGCATATGTTCCAGTCACATTAGCTAGACTTACCCAGGTGCAGTCTTACCTTATGTAGTCAAGTTCTGCAATATTATATAGTTTTAATGGTTTTCATGAGCTACTATACATCTCTAGTTTTAATAGGCTCCTCTTTTCCCAGCCTAGTGTGAATTTGTTCAGTTCATCATTCAATTTTGACCACATGTCCCTTTGTATAATGAGAAATACAAATGGCCAAATACAACAAATTAGTCCTCTGATTTAAAAAAAATATTAAAATATAGGCTATTTTACTTCAGGAACTAAGCATATAAAATTAATATTTAATACTTAGCAGTGCACATTTTCAGAAATGCTGTATATTATTCTCCTGTTGATATTCATGGAAGTTCATCAGCAAGAATCCTAGTTTTCTCTGATAAAAAAATCCCCAATTTTCAGAAAAAAAAAGTAACCCCAAATCCATAGTAGAGATGATATCTTTTATTAGACCAATAAGATTTTTGCAAAAAAAAATAAATCTTTAATTGCAAGATTTTGGGTACAAACACCCTTCATCAGGCACTGGAAAAAAGATTGTAAAAGTTCTCCTGGGTAGAAATGAAAGTTAAAATATTTCATAGGATTTCACAGAGGAGTCAATAGATGGAAAACTCCTCTGGGCAGTTAGTTCATAGCTGGTATGAAGCCTCTCACGTCCTGGGAGGGTCAGTGTTGATGCAAATTACCTTGAAAATAAGGCAGGAGCAGGATCTCAGTTTTCAGGTGGTCACAGTTGCTTCCTGCTTGAGAAAATATGAAGATTTAATTTTTACAAATTGGCTAAAATGTAATATCTTCCATGTGTCAGGTATCCAGATTGTAGCTGTACTGGTTTAGAGGAATACAGATACAACCTGGATACCTCCCAATTTCTTTAACCTTCCTTTGTAATTAAACTAGTCATGGAGCTCTGCTTCATTCTCTTGTTGCTGAATGTGGTCCTCTCCACTTTCTACCTGCTATGGTTTCCAGAGCTCCTTTCATGATATCCAAGGACTCCACATGCATGTGTTGATGGGGTGCACTCCTGAGTTTCCAGCTCTTGATCTTGACACTCCACATATATTGCTACTCCTAAATCACCCTGACCAAAGCTTATGCAACCACTTCCTGGAACCTCCATTGGAGGAGATTTTATAACTTCCCAAGGAAGTATATTCCACTGCTTCTCTGTTCTAACAGTGAAAAAGTTTTCCCAGATATCTAATCTAAATCTGCTTTAGTGCAATTTTAAGCCACTTCTATACATTCTACTCCCCGCAGAAACGTGGGAAAAGTGTTCTCCTTCCTCTTTATGGCATCTCTTCAGATATTTGAAGACTACTACCATGTTCCTTTTTAAGTGCCTTTACTGCAAGCTGAACATGCCTATTTCTTTTAGCCTCTCCTCACATAACTTGCCTCTTAAATCTGTCATCATTTTTGTCACCCACCTTTGGACCCTTTCTAACTTCCACACATACTTTTTAAAAGGGAGAATACAAAACTTCACAAAATACTCAAGATCAGCAGTTTTCAGCCTGTGGATCTGCAGACTATGTCTAAGGGGGCAATAAAATATGACTATGATCAAGCAAAAGTATGTGAAAAACCCACACTTGCCTCCATTCAAAATTCCAAATGGGCCCATACTTCCATTCAAAATTGCTTAAGGGTCTGCAGATAAATAACAAACTGAAAACCTCTGCTCTAGAAAAAAACCTAACAACTGCCAAGTAAAGTGGTGCTATCACCTCCTATGGCTTACAACTCCTATTTCTGTTGTTTCAGCCAAAAACCCCATTTACCGTTTTTTGTGCTACATCCCATTGCAGGCTCACGAGGATGCTCAGATCCACCAACACTCCAGGATCCATCTCTGCCACGTTGTCATTCAGTCAGATTTCACCCATTTTGCATTTGTGTTTCTTGATTATGCAACACCTGGCATTTGTGAGTAAAACTACATTTTGTTGGCTTTAGGCCAGCTTTCCAATTTATCAAGATCTTTCCACGTTTACTCCTGTCCTTTAGTAAGTCTGCAGTCCTTTCCCATTTTATGTTATAAAAAAATGTTCTCAGAAAGCTCTCTATTCTGTCCTGCAAATAATTAATAAGCATATTGAAAACTACCAGGTCCACAACAGACCCATGTGAGACTCCACTCAAAACCTCCTGCCATTTTGATATCAATCCATTTATTATTGGCTTTTGCTTGCAGCTGTTGAGCCAGTTATCTATCCACCTTGTAGCAGTTTTGCCTAGCCTACATTTCTACAACTAGTTTATCAAAAGGTGATATGGAACTCTGTCAAAAGTCTGCTGGTAAAGAGGACACCTTCCACTCCCTGCCTCTCTCCTTTCCCTGTCACTTTTCTGTTCTCATTATGGCAGTCAGTTGCTACAGTGCTATGTGAAGAGATGCTCTTTTCCTTAAAAAGCCTGCTGTACTTGCTGTTGGCCCCTTCACAGAGGCACAAGATGGGAAGGACCTGGAGCAACCCACATCACAGCTCTTTCTGTAATTCCATGGATAAGACATAGTTGATATATGATATAGAAATGTGGCTCAGGTTTCCATAGTGAAGATTTATTTGGAAACCTATTTTTAGAATGGATAATATGTTTGTTGTCCTGTATATATACATAAGATATAACCTTTCTTTATATGCCATTTGAATTTCCGGGTAGTTTTTGTTTGCCTTCTTTTCATAAATTTTAAATAGGGATTCTTTGAAATTGATATTATTGCTTTTCTTACATTTTTTAATATCACTTACTGTATTAAACATTTTATGTGTATAAAATTAATCAACTATATGGCTCCTTAGTATATCTGGCATAGTTGGTAGTATACAAAACAAAATGTTTTAAATTAAGGCCAGTCATTACTCTTGTCACCATACCTGGTCACATATCCATCCAAACAAAAAAATTCTCTTTCAGCAATCTGTTCCTTTTAAGTATAATCCCACAGGCACAAAATAGATTCTTCTGGTGACAGGTTGTGGAACAGGATCCAAATATTATGATTGGGGACTATTAAATGGTGAGGTATTTTGGGAGCAGAAGGAAGTTTTTGCATAATAAGCAGTCCCTGGGTATGTTTCACGTACACAATTTTAATCAAGCAACAACTACTTGATACGGAAAGGTATGGCTGAAGAACCAAAACTTAGTTTTGTTGGTGGCCCAGCTGGATAGTTCATAGTCCACCTGCCTTGTTCCCATGCTCACCAACCCCCATATCCATGTCCCTTTCCGTAGAAAACACTGGTTACTTAGTAAGGTTGTATCTTTCTGGAGCTTTATGACACAACAAATGATTGCATTCATGAAAATCTGGATCTTCATGAAAATGCTAAGCAAAATGAAGACAATTGGGAGGGGTACTGTGAATTCTGTCAACATTTAAGAAAGCAACTGATTCATATTTTCAAAAGCGTGTTTACAACTCTGGGATTTAGGTCATGGTTTTTTAAATGACAGCTAAAATGCTGAAGCATAATAGGATATGAAAATGTTCACTAAAGAATTCCTGTGACAGCTGGGTTCTTTTAGTGCTTTTTCTCAGAGATCATTTCTAAATACACAAAAGTACTATAAAGTGTATCAGTTGAAGTTGCTGCACACCTACAACTAACTTTACAAGCAAAGAATTCAAAAGCAATACTGCTGAACAGCAGCTACACACTTCTGCACTCAGATATAACCTTTCATCAGTAGATCAAATATCATCACAACTTTAACTTTACCCCAGCTCCCTGAGGGATGTCAGCCTTTCAACTCCCTTCCTTGCATGTGGATTAGTTCCTCAGAACTTTGCCAAAAGGAAAGTATGTGTTTGGGACAAAAAATTTATTCTCTATTTGTGTTTGGGGAAAGAAGGATTTTGGTGATGGAATGACATACAACTTTTCTGTCTTAAGTGTTGTAAAGATTGAATTTTTTAAATTTATAAAACTATTGTATCTGCATCAACTCTAAGATCTAAACATGCAACAGCAGATACACACTTTGAACTGCAATCACAATAAAAGACTGCTTTTTGGTTATATATACAAAACTGATGAGAAGCTTTATGCATTTCTAAGATTTATAAACACAAATCAGTTTCCTTTGCCTGAGAATCCTGGTTCTGATAAGTATCTTGATGTTATGAAAAGAAAACTGGATCAGTTTTATCCTGATAGGCAGGGATCCTGGTTTTCTCTGATTTACAAAATCCCCAATTTTCAGATTTAAATAAGTAACCCAAAATCCACATTCTTCTGTGATTAAAATGAAACACCACTAATAGACATATCTATATAAGTGGTGTTTCATTTTAAACACATAAACATGTGTTTAATTTAGGTTAGATATTAGGAAGAACTACTTCACTGTAAGGGTGGCCAGAGCCCGGAATAGGCTTCCCAGAGAGGTGGTGCTCTCACCTTCCCTGGAAATCTTCAAGAGGAGACTGGATAGGCACCTGGCTGGGTTCTTATGACCCCTCCCACCCCCAGTGCTCCTTCCTGCCCATGGCAGCGGGTTGGACTAGATGATCTGTCTAGGTCCTTTCTGACTCATGATTCTTCTATGATTCTATGTGGATTTTTGGGTTACTTTTTTTAAATCGTAAAATTGGGGATTTTTTTAAAATCAGAGAAAACCAGGATCCATGTTGATGGAATTCTGGGGGGTGGGGGGGGTAAACCCCTATTTAAACTGTTTAGTCGATTGCTATAGTGTTGAGATGAAACTATGTTCAGCAAATGGAGAATAACTTCTAGTGACACACTAGTCAATTTACTGGATCCATCTCAAGGAAGATGGATGCTACCCCTGCTCAAACAGATAACACAGAGTTCAGGGATACATTAATGGGCCTTTGTTTGATAATGACATATAACAGCAAGTTGTAGTTCACCTTCTCAGTGATGTGAAAAGGAAAGAGATTGTGAAGTATCTTTCCCCTTTTGTACCAGTTTCCAGAGGAAGGTACCCACAAGTGTACCCTCTGTATTCCCTGAGCACAGAGCAACTCTATGCCCTGCAGTACAAAGGACTCCAAAAATGATGGAACATAGAAGAGGCAAAGGGTGATGCTTTTCCTTCTCTCCACCATTCCTCTGCACACATCATTTGAGCTCATTGGCTCTGAAGAGGGATGATATGAGGATCATACAGTGACTGTTGTGCCCAGGATTTTCAGAGGACACTGTAGGCTTTGTTTAGACTTTCAAGTGTAATGTTCCATAGATATCCATGAACTAGGTCTACATTACCTAGTGCAGCTACTGGAAGCAGTGTAGTTGTATTAATGTATGGCTCTGCCTGGGCTAATATACCCTAAGAAGCCTGCTATGCAGCTATTCCCCTTCCAGTATCTGAATTATTTTTTTAGAGGTAGCTATCTCTACAAGTCACCTGAATGGGAAATATAGACATACCTTTTTTTTCACTTGGACCTCATCTTGGTGAGGATGGCTTCCTATTATCTCTACTCAGGACTCATTAATCCTTAAATTTGTATAATTAGGCTATACCGAGATGCCCATGTTCAGCAAGATGCCAAGCATCTTGGCATGTAACTCAACCAAAACCAACCAAGATTCAGAAACTAACATTCACCCTTCTCCCCATATAATGTTCTATCCAATAAGCAACAGTCAGGCATCCTGCCTGGATTTCACTTTATTTCCCAGGTTCAATTCATTTTGAACTAGCTGCACAGTGAACCAAATTTGATATTAGGCTATCTGCCCAAACTAACTGATAACTTGGTGACTAAGGCAGTCACTGAGATGTGGGAAATGCAGTTTACAAATGCTTCCCCTGAAGGACTGGCTTTCCCACTGGAAATATCATTTAATACAATTTTCCAAGAAGATATTAAGAGAATATTCCTTTCATTAGAACCTGAAATCTATTACTCCATCACAGAATAACTAGCATCAAAATCCAAAAAGCTAGATGCTAGGCCTGGGAAGGTGGTGTATTTTACAAAGAAGAGTAGATACTTTACTGGAGGCATTGCATATGTGTTGTGATTGCAGATCATCCCAATATTTGGTTTTATTAATGTATCTTTCAGTGTCCTAACCTATCGTTTCTGGAAGGATGATTTAACAGAACAGAATTAAGGTGGGAGAAAGTAGGCATTCTAATCTAATATATAATGGACCATGAAATGACTCAGCATTGTCTGTGAATTCAATCCTGGAATGATAAAATTAACTAAATCAAGAATTTCTAAGTCTTGTAAATGTTGTGATTTTATTTGCACAAGAAGACTAGGTTTCACTGATGACTTGGGAGCGTTATATCTGAATTTAAGAAGGAAGAAGAGTCCTTGACAGTATTATGTTTAAGTTTAATAAGTATAAGATTTGAAAAAAAAATATAACCTGAATAGAATTACTTGTCTTTGTATTACATCAAAACAGAATTTGATGACAAGACCAAAGCTCTGTAGTGAGGAGAAACACTGACCCAGTCAGTCTCTTCATCATATTGCCACTAGCCTTGGCAGTAGCTTCCTAAAATGTGTTTTTTTCTAATTTTGCATTTATTTGAATTAGTAAGGGTCTTGCTTGTTTAGATTAATTTAGGAGAAGCTTATTTCCAACCCTCTGGGTTATCCCTCATGGAGTTATGACCTATATTTCTCTAATCTGGTAATTATCAGGCAAAATTCCTTAGTCTCTATTAACAAAACTAGAGCCTGTTTTCTAATGGATCTGATGCAAGAAACATTCCATTTAATCTGGCCTGATCTGAATTTTCTGTATCCACTGTGCCAGAATGGAAGGGAGGGGGGGAAGGGGAGGATAAATGAGGGAGAAGTATTGCTTCATTTCTTTGTGGAATGGTTATTCCAAAGATTTCACATCTATTTCACTGGATTAAATAATTTATTTTGTAGCACATAGTTCCTATTTTTTTAGGGTCGTTTAGTATTTTCTTCTGCTGCTGAATTGAATAATCACAAAACATTTTGCAGCATTCTGGCACCTGGACGAGGCCATGACTTATGAATATGCTAATGAGACTGCAACCAGAACTGGCATTGGTTCAGCACTTGCACACAATTAGTGTTCAAGCAACCAGCAGTGCTATGAGACCAACTACAGAAAGTGATATTTAGATTAATCAGTCCTGTATAATACACTTCCATTAAAACTGAGACTTCAATAAAATAAAATAAAATAATAAAAAGTGTCTTGTGCCAGAATAGTTGGATGTCTGTTTAGCTTTCTTTTTATAAAATGATGGATGATTGCTGTTCAATTTATAAACTAGGGATTGCTAAAGTTGATATTTATACTGCATTATGTTGGTTACTGACAGAAAAAAAACTATATACTAATAATGACTGTTCCATTTAGTAAAGTCTAGACTGCATCTGCTCCTTAATATTCATGTTCTCAGTGGCCTTGAATGGTGAAAAACTGCATCCAGAAATAGATTCTGGAACTGTACCATAACACCCTGAATTTATGTCCTGAAATTAGGGGAAACAGTGCTGTCAAAAAGCTAGATGCTGAGCCTGGGAATCAGATTCTTAAGCTCTGTTCTCAGTTCTATCCTTGAGGGTAGAATGTTGTTCTTCCACAGGACATTGTCTTTGTTGCAGGATCAGCTATAGGATGTGTCCTGACATAGCTAATCTGATAAACGGGTGAAGACAGTCCCTGCCTGGGGCAATAATCCTATAGGATCAGCCACCTGTTACTCCTAGGTCTTCAGAGACCCAGATGCCTTGTTTCTACAAGTATGGAACAGAGAACTCTATGGACTTCCTCACTGTGTGCTTGCAGGGAATTTGAATTACCCAGGCTGCCTGCACTGTTGCACCATAAACAAAACAGAAGTCTGCAACAAAAACAAGCAGCACAAACTATTAATAGGAATTATTTTGGTCCCAACTTCAGGCATGTGTGGTACAAGAAAGGACAAGCATGTCTGTTTGCTCTGGCTTTGTGCCACTAGAATTTTTTTTTTTGATGGTGGCACAAAGGTGATGTCTTTTTGAAGACTGACTTTATGTCATTTGAACTGAAAAAATTCATACCTGGGTACATAAAATTAGGTACTTTGGATAAAGTTTTCAAAAGCAGCTAATTGAGCTTAGACTTACATCCTATGATTTAACCCCTAAAAAAAAGAACACTTAGAAAAAAGTGACCTGATTTATAGAGTTGACAGCTCCTGTTAATTTAAATGGGACCTATAGACACTCAGGCTTTTTGCTGCCTACTTGTAGATAAAAAGAGTATTTGGAAACTACTTAATATACATTTGTAATTTCTGAAGTGATGAAAGCTGCTATGGACACACAGAAAATTTGTGGCTTCAGCTAGACAATGAGTGTTATAGCAGCACTGGGATCAACATAATCTCCAGGTGCTATGTGCTAGTGGCACACAACTCATAAACTGAAAGGATAGAAATGTTCACAGAGTATTGATGGCATCTCTTATGGATTTCATTTTTCCCCCAGTTCCAATTTACCTTCCAAGTAAACATTGTACTCAGTGTTGTATAATACACACAATTCAATGGCTGCTAATGTGACCCATGTGTTCCATTGGAAATGAGCAATGCAGTAAGCAGAAAGTGCAGTAAGAAACAGATCATTGTTAAATATGCTAATAGACAAATATTATGTGCTTAAGCTCCAATGTTTGTCTCTAAACTACTCGAAGAACAATCTCTAGGCTTATAGCCCTCAGCCTCCAGTACCATACAGCATGTATCTCCTGAAGCCTAATCCTCTTTCTTCACTTCAGCTTGTCATATTCCATGGTAGAGTTTATTCATTTCAATTTATTTTAAAAGTATGTGTGTGTATATATCACCAATCATATTTTCTAGCCAACTTTGAAATGTCTTTCAAAATAAAACTCACTGGGCACATTTACATGTGCATATTAATGCAGAGCAATAAACTTCAGTGCTTATTACGGCAGAGTTTATTGCTCCTGGGCACTGCATTTACTGTGCACCTGGGACTGCAGCATGTTTAGCCAGGTTGCAGCAGCAGCCCTGGTTAGAAGGGAGGCCGGGGGTCATGCTTCCAGCCTCGGGCTGCTCCTGTCAGGCTCAACATGGTGTGTAGAGGGTGACTGGGACCCAAAGCTTTCCCCATACTGAAGGCAGTCACCACACTGAAGCACCCTCATGCCCCAGCCAGCTGCATCAGTGTCTATACACATGGTGCTGCAGAGTAGAAAAACTCTGCAGCAGGGTAGTACTTGTATTTACCCAGCTTCTGAGTTTATTAGTGTCATGTGCTAATTAGTCTACTCTGCAGTAAACCTCTTATGTAGTCATGCCTACTGTGACTATTTTATACAGCACTATTTAGTCAATATTGAGATTAATATTACAAAGATATAGTACTCTACCCAACCTCCAAAATAGTTCATCTGTCTCTCTGAATCCCCAAAAGTTTAAACCAAGAAATGTGTATTGCAGCTTCCCCTTTTTCTGACTTGGAATGGGAGTAAGATACAATGCTGAGGAGCCCTGAGAGCAAATGCCCTCCAGCGGCTTTTTAAATCAATGGAATACCAGCTTGAGTTCGTCTGCTGATCAAAACTATAGGAATACCACATGAAGGGAGACACTTAATCTGATATTCCATTGACAAAAAACAAAACAAACATCCCTCCCCACCCCCAACCAGTTGTCTGGGAACATTTCTCTTAGCATCACAGGCCTCTGGTATCATTTTAAATGAATAATTATGTCATACATAACTGTTCCAATTCTTAGTCCATAAAACATTTCTTCCTTGATGATTATACTTTCAAAATTACATGTGGATTTATACATCTATCACAGCAAGCAATTCCATTAGAAAACATTTTTGTTTTGTTTTTTTCAATAGTCACCAAGAACCTAAACCTTCTTCTTGTGCAATGTTTTTGTAAATTAGCTGTTTGCAAAGATTTTCTACTATGATAGGGTAGGTCAAAATCTCTCCTTGTATTATCAAAGCCACTCTGGTGCCTTAACAGGTAAAGAGATATTCAGATACAGTAATGTCCTTGTCCATTCACTTACATTGGAGGGTATTGTTTGATAGTCCACAAATTATGGTCCAGAGCCAAGGATTTTTGTGGGTGATATCTTTTACTGGACCAACTGCATGCATGCTTCCAACCATGCAGTTGATCTAGAAAAGACATCACCCACAAAAATCCTTTCCTTGCACATATGTCAATTTACTTCTCTTTTACTATAGCTTTGGCCAGTAGAGATGCATAGCTGTAGAACAACTGATCAATCCTCAGCCATTCTCTATCTCCAAATCCACTATATGTGTTTGCATAATAAAATTGTTATGCATCAGAATGATTTCTCCTGCATGGCCTCATCACATTTAGGATTTCCCACATGTAGGAACATCTGTGACATGTAACTTATTCACAAGACATTTAACTTATAGCCGAAGTAGGGGAGACATTGTGAAAATGTTCCTCCCAAAGAAGAACCTGAGTTAGATGAATTTGTGCTTTAACACTAAGTCCTTTTTACCTTGTACTTCAGATCCTTCATATTGCCAGAAAGAGAAGGGGAGAACCCAACAAGTTTCCCTGTTATAAATGAGTTGACATCTCATCTATAATTTAGAGAAATAGAAATCCCAGCCACATTACTGGGGTGTGTTGGGATTTCTCACTGTCACTACCCTATTCCCTATATAGTGTAACTGCACAAGCATCCACACAACTATCAGGTAGAAAAAAGGCTATTCATTGACTGGACAAGTATGTGGCACTGTAGGCATATACATGAATGAGGAGAAGTCACAAACTTGTATCCATGGTGTATTTCAAAACCTCTGTGAGAAAGGACTATGGAATCTATAATATATAGATCCAAAAGTGAGTGTCCTAACCACTAGACAGTTTGGCTAAAACATAGAGAATCCTTCTCTTTCCTCATGTTCTTTTGCAAGGCTACAATTTCAGGGTATAATCTGAAGGTACTTGTATACAGGGCCATGTGACCGCTAGGGGTGTGTGAAAAGTGCCATATTCAATTTGGATTCAGCCCAAATCAGGGTCAGTGATTCAATTAGTTGTTTTGGATCACTATCCCCGATTTGATTTGCCCAGATCCGAAACTGAAGATTCTGTTTGGAGAATCAGTGATTCAGCCACAGACACAACTTTAAATGTTTTTTCCACAACCTCGAGGTGACCAGGCATGGCTGGTGAACACTGTAATGCTGAGACAGTTGGAGCATCCCACTGGAGTGTGAGGGGCTCACCCATGTGCTTGGTGGTGAACTGGAAGTGGACCAGAAGCACTTTTGGTCCACTCATGGGTTCACTACCAAGCATGCTGGGAGGTCCCCCATGCCTCCCTGCACACCCCTCTGGCTTGGCGATCAGCAGTGGTGGGACCCCAGGTCCCTCTCCCAGACCCTGGAGGTACCAGTCACCAAGGCAAGGGGCACACAGGAGCTCCCCTCCTTCCCCCGTGCGCTCCCCAGTGAATCCGGAAGTGAACCAGAAGTGTTTCTGGTCCACTTCCAGGTCTGCTGCTGAGCTTGCAGGGGTTCCCTCCTCCCTGCACTCTGTTGGGATGCTCATATCCACATTTTCCCATGATTTAAATGAAACACCACTAATATACATATACGTACACATATATAGTGATGTTTCATTTTAATCATCAAAAAATGTGGATTTAGGGTTATGTTTTTTAACCAAAACTTGGGGATTTTTTAAAAATCAGACAAAACCAGGATCCCTGCATATCAGATCCATGAAATGGACACTTCACGTGTTGATTTTTTTATTTTATTATTCATTATTGTGATGGCACAGGAGGTTCACGGCTCATTTTCACAACCAAAAATACAGGGACAAACTACATTTATTAAATATAAGCTTTACTAGTTTTCCAAAAAGGAACAACTGTAGCCTTAAATTCTTCTAGTTCAGCCCAGAATCTGAAGTATGTAGCTTTCTCAAATATATATATATATTTTTTTTCAATTTACTGTTACAAGTTGTTTATATACATGCAACTGCTGAAGAAAAAAATGCTCAGTGAAAACAGTTATTACATGTTGACATTGAAGAGGGATTCTGAAATAAACAGCTGGGAGGATCCACTATTCATGGAGTATGCACATATGGTCCCAACTAGGTAGACAAAACATAAACATTAGAAGACTGACAAACATTAAAGATCAAGGTGAGTTTTTAAAGGCTGTTATAAAAACAAAAGATCTTGGTGTCAGAGGAAATTAAATCCCTTTCCTTCTCTTTTCTCAAGTTGTCCCAGCACAAAAGCAAAAAAAGAAAACTTTACATCTAATTAAAGATGAGAATAGAAACCTATAAATAAAGATACATCAGCTAGATACATCAGCTTTGCACAGTCAAATGAATTAGGCATCTGAATGTATTTCACTTATTATAAAAATAATTTAATCATAATGGAGTTAAATTTGCATCATGAGGACAAGGCTCCAGGTATTGAATCCTAGTTATTTATATTTAAAATTGTATGGGAAGGTTTGTTTTCTTTTTTTGGATGGGGGGAATCTTTCTCTTCTGGTATCGGGTGTATAAATTACATGTGAATCTCTACTTCAGTAAATTTCAGACTATTTAAGAGTTTATTGAATTGATTCTAAGTAAAAACATACTTTAGATTATTGCATCATAGTTTCTCTAAAGAAGAAAAATTAATTCTAGGCTACATAAGAAGAAAACATTTTTAGAAAATCATATGGTAAAACTAGGCATAACAAATAAATCATGGCCAAATTAAACAAAACCCCCAAAAAACAGAGATCCACTTGCAAGTGCAAATATGTTTTATTTCATAACTGTATTTATGGAACCTACATTCTGAGATATTAAAAAAGGCCATTGGCTGTATAAAGTAGCTGTAATATTATTTAGTGATAAGTTATGCTAAGTGCCATACATCTAGACTGTCAATTCCTGCCTCATAGAACTTGTATGTGGTTGTGTGGACTTGTAAATACCAGTTTGCATTCACAGTCCTTGTGCATAAATAATAGGTATGGGACTAAGCATGAATTTTTGTGCATACAAATGCTCAGTAGCATAATGGAGAGGGGATAACTAGAAAAGCAGCTCTGGGCACTGCTTGTGGGGCGGGACAGGAAATGGGGCACAGAAATAGCTACTGCCCCAGTTGTGACTGAGCTTGTCCCTGCCATCAGCACCGCAAGAGTTAACAGTGCCCCATGCCTCATGCCTGCCCTGGTTGCAGACTGCTCTACTTCGCCTCTGCAAGGGGTCTTCCCTTTATGAAAAAAATGGCTTTCAAGCTCAGCTGCAAAGCTTTTCTAAACTAAAACAAATAACTCAGTATCCAGCAGAGTGGAACAGTGTGGCAGAACTAGGACTCCTTGGGTTTGTTCCCAGATACAGAGGAGTGAATTTGCCATGGTACAAATTTGTGCTGCTGCTTTTTGCCGCTGCGCCCACCCCTTCACATGAGGTTTGCTGCAGGGCAAAATGCCCCACTTCAGGGGAACTGCAGTTTCCCTGCTCCACCATGCTGCAGGAGCCAGAGGACACCTAAAGCAGTGGAGATGCTCAGGCCGATAGCCAGATTATCTCCCTGGAGGACACAGCCTCCAGTTGTTCCAGCACACACATTTGGAGTTTGCCCATACTGCTTGTTTTATGGTGGCTTTTTTATGATATCATATCAAATTTTGCCACAATGCTGAAAATTTGCAGCACATTGAATGCCAGCATGTGCACTCTGTGCGGTTTGTGGTGCTTCAAACAGTTTTGAGGCACTACAAACTGCACATGTGTACTAGTCTGGACAAGACCCTTAGGGCTCCACATTTGTCACTTCGTTTCATCCTATGGCAGCCCAATCACAGCTATAACATATAGAGCAAAAGCCAAAGAAGGGCTTGCATGCCAAAAAACGTACTTGGGCAGACTGTAGGCACCTTTGTGCAATACTGCTATGTAACCCCGGCTGCTTCTATATGGTTATGGGCTTGGTTTGATGTCCGATCATTTAGTCTGGATTATGTGTAACGCCTGTACAAGAGATGAGTCCCAGAGAGAGAGGACTCTTCAGTAATCTTATAAAATCACACCATAAAATCATAAAAGCACACTAAAGGGATTAACAAAAATCTTTTAATTCTACATTTCCTAGTATAACAATGAAATAAGAAAGTTCAATTCTTTGCAAACATAATCAATACAAACATATTTTCATGATGTCTATAACAAATCATTCATAGAAATTTTTTACTTTGTGCTTTGGCTATTTTAGCCAGAGTAGCCAAACAATTTCCTAATGCTAAGACTGTATCTTTCTCAGCTGAGGAACAGTGTTGTTCCCATCCACATTCAACAGAAGAAGCACTTGCTGAGACAAAATCCAAACACTTTTTATTGAAATAGATTATGTTTGTTAGGTATTATTTTAGTTCCAATAGTAGCCAGAGATCAAAATGAAAATCAGGACTCCCAAATTCTTGGCACTGTCAGTCACTGTCTTCAACAGCTTCCAATCTAAATAAATAAACCAGTCTCAGGTAAACTTTTTTTTTAAACCTCACTGATGACAGAGCTGCCTATATCCCTCATGAGCAAAACAAAAGTTTTTCATAATTATGATATGAGCATGCAAGTTTTAGATAAGATCTATAGTTAGGCAGTTATTTCCACAATGGCTGGAAATATTATATTAATTAAATATTGAATATGTATTAAAATGAAGTCATAGCTATCCTGAATTCAAAGAGACACAACTGCATGTTGGCCTACGTATGGTATGAAAATACAACAGCATGTCAAAAGGTTGAATACTTGTAAGGAAACAAATGTCATTGTCTGAGTACTACAAAACACTAGGTATACCGTAACTCATAAAAGGGGACTGGAGAGAGAACTTTAAAGCATCCTGTTCCCACAGTTCTAAGTGAAATAGGTTTGTGCTAGCAGGTTGCAGGAGATGAAGGTATACATGTATGGGGCAATTCTGAGTGTTACTCACTGTTCTTGTAGTAGTGTTTTTGGATGCAGTGTAGTGCAGACCTGGCTGACTACTGCTGTATGCTTGTGTTGCTAATAGTTCAGTTTCACAGCTGAATTACCAGGCCCCAACTTTTAATTGTAAACTTTTAGTTGTTAAGGATTCTTGGTCCTGTAGTTGTCTTAAGGTCTGGAGAGACTGCCATTTTTTGGTTCCTCTGTAGATCTTCACAATACAATCACCAGAAGACTCTATGGTACCTTTATCTAAAAGTCCCCTTCTTTCAAGATGTAATGAATAGTATGCCTTCATACAAAAAGTCTGAGATAAACAAGTGGCCTACCTGACTGACATCAACATGATAATTGGGGAACACTAGCATTTAGATAATACAGAAATGGAGATGAGACCTAAGTAAAGGCAGACCAAAATGAAGCTTGGTATACATACCAAAATAATATTTTTCTCACAGTATGATTCTCCTCAACCCCAAATCCAACAGTTTAGAGACCATGTTAGATATAATAAACATGATTCTGCACTTATTTGTACTAGTTAGAACAGTATAACTACGACTTTGATACTCAAGAAAACTTGAACTGGGAAGGAAAATGAATCATGTCTCTCACATTATTACACTGAATATAAAGATTCTGCAATAAAAAATGAGGCAATTGTGATGAGAAATCATGAGGAGGACTATATCTAGCTTGCTGCTCCATAGCTGCTTCAGCTTTGCACAAATATCTACATTTTTTTTGTAGGTAGAGAGAGAGAACTCAAATATGCCCAGGCTTACATACGTTGAACAAGAAAAGACCCTTTTGCTTTCAGTACTTTGCTGAATGTGATCATTTTTCAGACAAAAGTGTTCTGTGTAATAGGAATCCCATCCCATTTTTTGTACAGCTTGCCATGTTTAATGGAAATACTGATGTTTACCATCAAGCAAAGGACAGCTAGATTCTTTTCAGCATTTGTCTTCCCTGCTGTCATTTTGATAGTCTCCTGCTTTCAAATGCTGTGGAGAAATACTATGGTACCCTGAAAGTATGCAATGTACAATTTTTATGCAGTGTATAGGATAATCTTTATGGCCTAAATCCCATTCCGCTTACAAGGTGTTTAAACCAAAGCAGGCACTTGGCCAAATAATGCAGGTCTTGCCTCAAGAAAGCAGTCTATACCATAAAGAAGTGCATAATTCTTTCCTATTGGCAATGGGTATCATACATCTCTAGAGCATGGAGGGAGTTGCTTATAGCAGGGGTGGTCAACACAAAGCATATGTGCCAGAAGTGGTATGGGCAGCCTGCGTGTGCGGGAATCAGAGTAGTATTTGGGGAGGGTGTGAGACTTCATTTATGACATGCTATAACAAAGGCCTCAGTTTCTGCAAAGTCAACTGCATCCTCTAGTAGCTTGCTGAGGTCTTTACAAATGCCTTAGCCACCTGCAGGTCACCTCTTTCACTTTCATCTGCCACGACTTTAATGTTAGTAGGGAATGTCTGAAGGACTGCCTTCTGCTAAATCGGAGTGTCCTAATCCCCACTGCCCTGTTCTCTGGGCTGCCGATCTCCTCAGCTTAGTCAACGGGCTCTTTTTTGTCCCCTGTTCTTCTGGGCTACTATACTTCTGTGCCATCTCCCATGCCCTCTGTGTTGGGTCTATGGAGTCGCATAGCTCAGTCATGGTTTGTTAGGGCTCTAACAGCCTCTCTCTAGTTCACTGGGCCTCTGGCAACTTGTCAACTCAGTTATGGTAAGTCCCTTTCTGGGGCATCTTCAGTAGCCCCTTTCTTCCCCTTCAGCCACTTGCATGCATTGTGGTACTTAAGCCAGTTGACAACATAAATCAAGATATGCAGCTCCTGCCACCTATCTTTTAGACAGTTCCTCGCAATAGCTTCTTCTCATCAGGGCCTCTGGGCTGCCTTGCTTCCTTGCTCTATGAGCTTTTATTCCCAGGGATCCTGCTTGTTTCTGATTAAAAAAAACCCCCAATTTTTGGTTTTAAAAAAGTAACCTCAAATCCACATTTTTCTATGATTGAAATAAATCACCACTAATATATAAATATACATATAGTGGTGTTCCATTTTAATCTTGGTAATATGTGGATTTTGGGTTACTTTTTTAAACTGAAAATTAGGGATTTTTTTTTTAAATCAGAGAAAACCAAGATCCTTGGTGATAAGGAAAGCAAACACTGTGGTGAGGGGTGGGTGGGGAGCGTAGTTGTTGCCTCATGGGGTGGACATTCCCACAGGAGGGAGGAGTGTCTGCTTTTAGTGTTGCTAATGCATTTTGCATTAACTAGTAATTGTATAAAATGCATACACAACATTAGAAATAGGGAGAAGCCATATTCCCTCTTGTATGCTTACATTCTGGCCACATAACACTAATACTGCCCAGTCCAATATCACAGGTTAAAGAAGAGAACTGCAGGTTTCATTCAGCCTCACCTAGCCCAATAGTCTTGTGATTAGGTCACTTTTCCAGAAGGTGGGAATGGTGGGTACGGACTATTTCCTGCTTACTAGAGTCTAAATTTCCCTCTTCCTTGGCAAATTCCCAGACTGATAAGCAACTGGATAAGAAAGTAGGTAGGTGCCTTGTATTTCCAGCAGCAAAATCTCAAGCACAGTGTATTGGTCTTTGGGGTCTATCCCCTAAACAGTATCTGTGGCCCTGTTGCTGGGCTAATTAGCTTGGGAGTGGGCTAATTGGCTCTGTCATACAGCAGTGATACATAAACTTTCCCAAACACCTTTTAACATAACTTCCTGATAGAAGTGTTAAAAGCAATCATAATATTGCTCCAAATCAAATGGCTTTTCTGTCTTTAAAAGTTTAGGGTGGGATGGGAGAGATGTCAGTGAGGGCCCTGAATAAAGCACCACTGTAAACTGAAGTGTATTTTCTCTCTCAAGTGGGGGTAATTAAGATTTGTAGAAACATGGAGCCCAGGCTTGTACAATGGGGTTTGGAAGCAGTCAGGGATGAGTTTGAGATTAATTGGGGGCAACACTGGGAATAAGCTCATATGCCAGACATTGACCCTAGATACCAGGCAATGAAAGGTGCAGGGTACAGAAGCCACTCTTGCACCAACAGGATTTCAGTGATTGTTACAGAGCTTCCACACTGAAATTTCTGGGATTTTTTTTTCTTTAGCACTCTCCAGTGAGCCTATATAACCACTGTGTGTCAAACTGAAATACCTGGTAAAGGGAGGGGAAGGTTTGAGCCTTCAGCTTCAAAAGATAAAATTGAGATGCACATACAGAGAACATTTGAACTGAAGCTTGACTTTGACTTTGTTTACATCATATTTGCTTTCAAGTAAAATCCAGTATTTACCTCATCAGAGGACATAATAACATTATCTGTTTCAGACAATAGAGAACCAGATCATACAATAGGCCTGATTATAAATATACTAAACCTATCCTGCATTATAAAGTTAACATTTATTACATTTTGCAGGAGTGGGGGAGGCTTCTATTCAGGCTAAATGTGGTACATTTTTTCTGTCTCTGTCATTTTAGTAATTTCCAATGCAATTACCTTACAATGCCTCGTAGCACTATCCACTGTATTCTGTTACTCATATGTGCTACTTACTCTATTGAAATCAGTGGAATTACTCAGATGAGTAAGTACAGTTCCATTTGAATAAGAGTAGCAGAAAGGGCAAAGAGCTCTTCTTCCAGCAAGATTTCAAAGAACTGACTTTGCAGTCCACAGTTTTGAAATACATTCAGCTTCTCTGGATAGTGTTCAAAAACTGCTGCAACATTATTTTTTGGGTGAAAAAGTGGATTTCCATTGTTTTACAACTAGGATTATGCACTCTGCAGGGAATAAAGTAATGTGGAAAGTAAATAAAGACTATTTTGAATCCATGCTTAAAATTAAAAAAAAAAACTATGCTAAAAAAACAGTCTAAGATACATTGCTTTTTCATGAAGAATGGTTGTTCATTGTTACCTGTTCAAATATATAAACTAAAGGAGGATTTAATAATACGTGTATTCTCACCCTCCTAACATGAATAATTTGGAAGACTTAAATAAAAGTAAAAGAAAGTCACATAGAAGATCATTTTTTCTAGATTAATACTTGTCACATTTGAAGATAATCCTGAACTGAATGGATTCTAAAAACATTTTTGTTTTGAAGTTTAGTTCTGAGAGTGTATGTGTGTGTATATGTGTGTATGTTTACCCACTCTTTGAACTAGCACAGTACTGCAACAGTGAGTCATTTTTGTTGTTACTAAAGGAATTTTGAGGATATTTTAAGGAAGCTGCTCTGTCAAAATGCATACAAGTTGTATTGAAAAGAAGAATAAATGTTTCAATAAGAGGACACCTGAAAAGAAGGTAAAGAAAACCAACAAAAATTGAGAGACATGCAAAGTAGGCTAATTAAGTTTAATTTATACTATATGAAATACCATTTCTATTGCAAATATATCATTAGTTTAAATAAACTAGAGATTCCATAATAGTATTACCTATTTTCTCACATACAATACAACCCTGAATAATACACATCTTTTTTTTTGAAAGACATTTTTTTTCAGAGTTATTGTTGCATAGAGCAGAGACAGAGCCTTCAACTTGCTCACCTTCCCTTTCCTTCTTAGCTAAAGCTCAAACCTAAAGCTAAAGCTTCTGAAAACTGGTTTCCATTGATTACTCTCTGATTATGAAAAGGACTAAAGAGTCTCCAGGACAGTGAAATAGGAGGGAGATAAGGAACAGCCAGCAGCCAGAAAAATTGTCCCAATAAAGATTAGCTTGATTAGAGGAACATCAAGAGCCTTAAAAAGGGGAGATGATCATTAACCCCTCTGAAGTAAAGAATAAAGAGCCATTAAGTCCACTGACTCCCTCAGCTGTCTAAACAGTAGGACGCATCCACACAAGCACATATGTGCCTCTTGAGGTGTCTCAAAGGAGTTCGAAAAACTGCAAGATGCATGTCTGGAACAAAAACATGTTCCTCATACATATTAACACTATGGGCTCAAAATTTAATACCTGAATATCCAGATATCAAAATAAAACACGGAGGATGCCCTGAGGTAACTCAGAAACTGGCCCTCCAGAGAGATACTCTGGTTTCTGGCCAGACGATCTTTATGATGCTCCTGCTGCCCCAGCACATGGGGCACAAGCCCTTAGCATACTGGGGCAAGCAGAAGCATGGCAAGGATTGGAACCTGGGCACTGACACAGGTAAGTAGGGATGTGGAGGTGCAAGGGTTTATGGGTGTGGGTAGGTGTGAGAAGTGGTGGGAGAGGTAGGGGGGTGAGCATGTTGGAGGGTGTGGGTAGTGGCAAGAGGATCTGCAGTCTGTGGGTGGGTATGTGGTGGGGAGCAGGCATGTGGCAGCTCCTGCTTGAGGCCCTCCACAAAGCATACAGTGGGACCAAGCCTTGCATGGCCAGCTAGCATATCTTTGCGCAGGAGCCATGTGTCCCAGAGCTGCACCTCCTGGTCCTGTGCAAAGGTTTCCTAGCTGCATGGCCTGGGCCAAGTTGGGTTGGGTCAGGTTAGGCCGACTGGGAACGTTTTCCATGAGGCTCAGGTGGTAATGCATGGCCACAGCACTGTCTCTACAATGGGCCATGGTGCATCACCACCTGAGCCTTAGGGAAAACACACCCAGCCAGCCTGACCCAACCTGGACCAGGCCACACAGCTGGGGCTCCTTTGCACAGGAACCGTGCATCCTAGAGCTGCTCCTCCACATCCTGTGCAAAGGTATACTAGCAGGCCACCCTGGGCTGGGTCACAGCATGTGCTTTCTCCCCACACACACCACAGGTCCAGCAGTACTGCTGCTAGAGGCAGGACCCAGCCCAGGGTGCCATCCACTCCCCACGAGCAGCATGGAGCCCCGGGACACAGCCCAAGTGGCCTATGGCTTTCTGAAGGTGCATGACACTGTGCCGAGCTGGGCTGGGGCCACATGATGTAGCACAGGCAGGGATGCATGCCAGGTGGCTGGGGCCCAGCTGCACTGCTCCATGCCACACTGGGGGACTGTGCCAGGCGGCCTGAGCACTCTGCCCACCGCTGCTGCTACTGGTGACCTGTGGGCTGTGCAGCAGGGGTTGGTGCCATGTGGGGAGGGCATGTGGGCCCTGCAGGGGGGAGGTATGGGCCCTGCAGGGGGAGAGCAATGGGCCATTCAGGGGGGGCTGTGGCATTGTGGGGGGGCAGTCCATCTGCTATGGGGGGCTGCACTCTGTGGGGGGCAGGGGACCCACCCCTCCTGAGTACCCGCCCACCATCCCCTCACATCCACAGTCCCCCCTACAATTTCCCCACACCTACCCACACACCCCATGTCCCCACATCCCTTTCCACCCTCCTCCTGCAAACCCCACATCCCCCCATTACACAACCATTGTGCCCAGCTACCAGAAAGGATCAGACCTGCTGGCAGTAGCTATGGCTGGAGGGGCAGCTGTCCCTACATCCTGGTTAGTGAAGGGGTCAGGGGGAGCTCTAACTTCTCTATGTTAAGAAAACCAAAAGCAAACATCAAAACATACAGATATTTAGGATTTATATTATGATGATGATAGAGACACTGGTAGGCTTGCAAATTGCTTTAAAATTGTAAATATGTAAATAAAACATTGCCCAACTGGTTAATCTCTCTCTCTCTCTCTCTATATATATATATATATATATAGGTCTTTTGTTTTAATAGTGGAAGAACATAGGTTTTAGGGTATTATAAAGAGTAAATTTGGGATTTTTTTCTCAGACATTTTGCAATTTTTAAATAGGAAACACCAGAATTCCTGCTAGTGAGGCAAGTGGCAAGACCCAGGTAGAAGAGCCTGCTCAGGGCTGTCACCTGGGACCCAGCTGGAGGTGGCTGACCTCCTGGTCACTTGGGGCCTGAGAACATCTGGGCAGTAGCTGCCCATATGGCAGGGTGGTGACACACATGGAAGAAGTGCAGCACAAAGGCCAACTGTGCAGCCACAGCTCGCTGGCAGCTGGCCCAGAGGTGCAGATACCTCTGCTGTGGCCAGGCAGTCCCCATTCAGGTCTGGCAGGTGCCCAGCCTTGAGGCCACATGCTGTCACAGGTGGCAGCAGGTCACAGCCAGGCAGTAGCCCACAGACTGCTGCAGTAGGTAGAGGGTGCAGGGAACTCTAGGTTAGGGCTGCTTCATAAATCCAGCTGGCATGAGGAGTAGTGTCCCTAGATACCAATTGGCTGGGACCCTGAAGCTCCAGGGAGCAAGTAGCCCTGAGTTGCTCAACAGGGCAGGTTTTTATACTGCTGTGGCTAGCACAGGTGCTGGCCCCAGTCTCTAGCTGCCCCTGGCTGCAGATCTGGGAGGAGCTGGGCAGGGTTATTTTCCTCCAAGTGGTTTAACTTGCCCCACACCAAAGTGGGGCATGTGCACTGAGGCAATGATCCCCAGCTCAAATTTTTGCAGCTCCTATTTGAGCTGCTGCAAGCAGATATACCTGCATGTGTGGGCGCACCTGTAATGTTTATCTGATGAAGTAAACTTTGGTACATGAAAGGTCATGTTCATTCCCTTTCTCACTCTCTGTCTTATATAATTACTCTATAAAGACACATATCTACCCTGCGTTCTGAATAGTAATGTAACAGCTGTTGCATTGTAAAGCAGGAATCAAGATAGGGTGCTTCGATCCCAGGCAGAAAATCAGCTTGCCTGCTTAATACATGAACCCAAATTTGGAGTGGGGGATGTGATGTTGTGAAAAAAGTGTATTGTATGCAAGAAAATATGATAGCATTAGTATTAGAATTCACATTTGCATAAGCATTAATATTAGCATGCGCCTTTGCTCCTTACATTATTATTTAAAAACAAAAAGCTAACACTCTACCACCTTATGCACCCTCCTAGCTAGGGCTGACATTTTCTAAAAATACGTAAGAAAGCATTTTGTCCAACTCTCACCTTTAGATGCCTAGCTCTTGAGTTAATCTGGGTATATGAATCCTTCTCCTCCTGTTTCAATCTTAGATCTGAAGATCTTGGAGGAATAGAGTTAATCTTTACCTGTACTATAAAACAGCATGCTCACTAACAGTGATATATAAATAATAATTATAATTATAATAAATGGCAAATTTTCATTACTTTCCTTAGTCTTCAGTGTAATGTGATAATATGACTCACTAATTATGAATAATTATTTTGCTACTCATGTACATATAGAGGTTTTGGCAGAAATCCCTAGTTTCAGGGCATTTTTAGTACAATTTTTGAGGGCTTGTAGTTAATTTAAGATTGCTAAGTCATACTGAAGGAACCTCTGGGAACAGCAGGAAAAATGGAGGGCATTTAGTCTAAATAAATACTTACTGATATGTGTTAGCCTATTTTTTAAAGTGTTCCCACTCTCTCTTTTTAACAACATCTCTGGAGCTTATCCTATATTCCTTTGCAGTCTAAACTTCCACTGATTTCAAAGATAAATATATTTAAGAAAGTAGGCGGGACAGGATTCTATAAACACAAAACTCTAAGTAGCAACATTTTAAAACTTAATTGCTTAAATCAGTATTTTAAATGAGGACCTGATTTTCCTAGATGAATAACTCCCAATTCTGTCAGTTTCTATGAGAGCTAAGGGTCTAAGTATTTCAGAATTCAAGATGCCTGTATTTGGCTATTTAAGGGTGGAGTTAGATATCTGATTTTAAGTATCTGTTTTAATGGCTTAAATATTTACCCCTCCTCCCCCCCGCAAAAAGGAAAAAAAAGTAACAAAAGAAATTATATGCAGAGCTGGAAATATAACAAGCTGGTTCCCTGCATTTGTTTTAAAAATTAGCATTTGACTAGAAATTAATTTAAATTAACATAACATTCAAATAACTTTTACATAATAAGTGGGGTGAAAACTTAGATATCATTACATATTTTTTATATTGGCTATTTACTAAATATTGATATATTCAACACTACTTACTTTCTTCAAGTTTTAGATTTTTTTTTTAGGTATAACTAGAAACAGACCTGCTACTCAAGTTGTTCACATTTTTCAGTCAGATAGTCACAGTATTTACAAAGCATGGTCTTCAGTGCAGAGTATTTAAATTACTTTTTGTCCAAAAATATCCAAAGTTGAGATGACCAGCTTCTAGCTTTCAGTCTAGCATCAGTTTACCTAATGAGAAATTCCCTTTCTACTGCATCACCGTCCAAATATCCATTCACTTTTCCAGCCATGTCACTTAGGTTAACTATCATAAACAGAATAAAAAAAAAAAATCTGTAGTGGTGGCTCCTATTTTTCTTTGATGTTCCTGAACTGGGAGGTGATACTTCATCTCTGCTTGACTCTGGCTAGGCCTCACTTGGAGTACTATGTGCAGGTTTGGGCTCCACATTTTTAAAACCATGTGGAGAATTTAGAGAGTGTTCAGAGGCAGGCCAGAAAAATGATAAAAGGGTTGGAAAGCAAATCATACAAGGAGAGGCTGAAGCATCTAGGTATGTTCAACTTGCAGAAAAAGCACTTAAGAGAAGACACGATAGCAGTTCTTATATACTTGAAGGGCTGCCATAAAGAAGAGGGAGAACACCTTTTCTCTCTTGCTGCAGAAAGTAGGAAACAGACCCATGACTGGAAGTTGCAGCAAAGTAGGTTTAGATTGGATATCAGGAAACTCATCTTCATTGTTCATTGTTCTTTACTGTTCTTCACAGTGAGGCAGTGAAAGAGACTGCGTAGAGAAGCTGTGGACTCTTCATCCCTGGAGGTGCTCAAGAAAGGGTTGGACAGCCACTGGTTGGACTAGGCATAGCTATGTTCTACTATGAATAGTCCCCATGCTTCTGGGCTTTGTTGGTTGCACCATTGGGCTGGGAGGAAAGTACCCCCGCTTTCTGCTCCACATGCTATGTGTCAGAGTTTTTTTGAAGCCTACCTTAGAGCATCGGGTGCTGGCTGCATCCCAGGCTGAGGATTTTGACTGGGGTATGCCAATGTCCCTGAAGGAACTTAAACCAGAGGTTACTTGATAATCTTGCCCCTCTGCTCAGGCTCAGACTGAATGCTAAATTTGGGATCAGGAAGGAATTTTACCTCTTGGTCAGATTGGTATGGACTATGGAGGTTTTTGCTTTTCATATCAGGGGTATAGCCCTCTTCCTGGGACCTCTTGAGCATATATTAGAAACCTTTCCAGCAGCAGGACATTGGCTGTCATGATCCTGCTGCTTTACCTATGATAGGTTAGGATGCTATGTCTAGTGTAGCATTGGGGTTGACTATGTAATTTTTGGAAAGAAACAATGGGTTTGTATTTGATAGTTTGGATAGGGATGCTCCTGCCTCAGAGAGGCGGTTAAACTACATGACGTATGAAAGTCCCTTCCAGCCCTACTTCACTATGATTCTATGGCAAGTATACATGAAATATTTCTATTCTCTGACAAGTCCATTTTTTATTTTCTTCTTCATTTTTTTCCAAGATTGTTTTCATCCTAAAATGTGAAGTTCTGTAAGGACAGAATGATAAGGTCCTGTAGTATTTTCTTTTTTCATGTATGATATCCACAAATTCATCTTCACTTTGAATTAATTCATCACACTTACAAGGTGTATAATGTCCTTTCTTTCCCATTTAGCTCTTGATTGGCTTCAGTCATCTTTTGCTGGCAACATAAGTGAGGGAACAGAAGTCAAGCCACCACAGTCAAACTACTAGAAAGCATATCGTATTCTCATTTTGTGGTCCCAAAAATAACCTGATCTCTGGTAAAAGGTCACATTTTTTCAAAGCTTGATCTTAGCAACAAGGTAAAGCTTGCTTAAGTAGTTCATATCACTGTACAAACAAGCTCTCTCTAGTTCATCTAGTTTTGATAAAAACCTATAACTTGAATGGATTTAACATTTTCTTATTACTAATCCATCTGTATGTGTCGCTCTATCACCTTTCCTCTGAATGCTCTTCAAAGACCATGAGCAATAAAACCTTGGATGCAAACATCACTGGTGTTCCATCTCTTGTTATAGGAACCAGTTTCATCTTCATTGCATTTGATTTAACAATATGTTTGAATTCATTATAGTTATTATCCTCCCTTGCTCATGTGCAGGTCATCAGAACATCTTCATTTGCATGGTTGACTTCAAATACCAGGTATACAAATTTTCCAGGCTGAGTGATATGAATGACTATTTCCCCCCAATCACTAAAATTAAACTATGTTTTCAATTATCAACAAACATCTTTTGACAATTATTTTACTCTACTAGTTGCTGTACTGTAATTTTCACTTGCACATAATTAATTCTAAACATAATCCAGTTTTACTACTTTTGGGTATTCATGAATGAACTGATTTTATAATTGTTTCTTTTACAACTCTAAAGCCTTCCTTTGTTCTTTAAGAAGTTCAGAAACCTTGAAAGCAGTCTTAATGGCTACTTTTGCATTGTGATAGCATGAAAAATATCAGCTATCAAAGATCATTTACTCTATTTAAAGATTGTTATTTTTTGGAAGTCCACTTCATGTACTTTATGGTCTTTAACGAAGTGACTCTCCAAATTAGCTTCCCCCCAATGATTTTAGTTTGACATAGACATACACACTTTTCTGTAACTGTAATGAATAAAAACTTACTCAACACAGTGATGAGTTTCCTTCCATTATCTTAATGAAGGCAATGAGGAAAGGGAGCTAGCTAAGCAGCAAGTAAAAGTTTCATCACTGTCTCCTATCTACATAAGTGCCATCTTCAGGATGAAATGACCTGACACTTCTTTTCCTCCCTCCTCGCAATATCCTGTAGGCTGAGAGCACAGTCTTTCCTAAATGGAAGGGCAATTTAATAGCTGAACAGTTTCAACCTTTTCAACCAGAACAGCATACACAAAGTTTTAATTCATTGATTCCCATTCAATTCACTCAGACTTAATCAGCTAAAATTTTGCACAGTATTATTTTTCTTAAAATAGGATTATTTTTCAAGACTGTAATAATCTGTATGGCAAGGCTATGTTCAATATCACAAACGGGAACTAGATTCTTAGTTGTCTTTGACTTTTAGTGGAGATTGGCTATCCTTTTTCCATGGAAAACTTTCCCCTAAAAGTACTTGCCAATATACTCAAAAGTCTTTGCACAATATTTTCTCATAGGATGAATTTTTCTTCTTAGTATCCTATCCAGTGTAAGGCAAACATTTTATCATAATGGCACATGTTGGGCTTGAATGTGTTGGACTTGAGTGTTTGAGCTTGAATTTGCATTACTCGCTCTACCCAATTAAATTAATTCAAAGGACAGATTAAAGAAGGGACTGAGGTGACTAAATTGCTGTTTAGGTAGAATTTACATGTGGTGGGTACAAATCAACATTTCAACAAAAAATACACAAAAGCCCCTGACATTTATGAACCAGAGTAAATCTAGGCCTTCCAGATTTCTTCCAAAGCTCACTTTTGTGCCAGTCCAGATTATAGCTTCTGAACATGCCACCATAGGCCACTGTTTTCAGTAATGGTATATATATGTGTGTATGTTAATCTCTGTTTTCTGCTACAGGCCATTTGAGATTCACAAACTAACCTCTTTGGCATTCAAGGCCCCTATGAATATTGAGAGAATATTTAATGAAAGAAGACAGAGCCCAGCATTTGCCAAATTATTTAGTGGTAACAACACTCATCAATGAAATTGGAGATCTAGTTTCTAAGGTCTCCTCCAGTCATCACTGACTTCACAGAGAAGTGTCCTACCTAGTAGATTACAGGTTTGCTAAATTGAACTGATGAGAAGGCATCCTTGAAGTCCATTGTAAAACATGGGATTTGCCCTTTTGAGCTCCTCCCCCTACTGCTGATTGGTTGTGGGGCCTCGGCAGCCTTGTGCCTCACCTCTGATCAGGAAGAGGCAAAAACCATAGTGACGGTTTTTGCCTTTCACCAATCAGAAGAGAGATATGAGACTGCAGAAGTATGGGAAGAAAAGTGAGAATAGCAAAACACTTCTCACTGCTGCCATAATTTGGTAAGTCCCTACACATTTCATTTTACTTGTGGAAAAACACAGATTTTTATGGGATCTTCCTTCAGAGATTTTTGCTCTTTTTTTCCCCATGGACAATTAGGATCCCTGCTGACAACCTCCTGGTATCCAAACATGGCATTCTTTTCCCTTTCCTGGTGTTTAAGTGGCCAGTTTTTATCATTTGTGTGGCACTTATGGTTATCAAAGTGGCATTTTTGGCACTTACTGAGACATGAGAATGCTATTCTTGGCTGTGTAAGCCTGTACAGGTAGATGATTACATATGTATGCAGTATGGATACGTGTGACAAAATAAAAGACAAGAAGGGCCTGCCTGTCTTTTGCCCCCAGTAACTGAATGGCTAGGGGACACCAATCACTTAATTGGCTGTTATGAATCTCTGCACCTATGATATATGTCTACAGGACCCCTAAATCTGGTTTGTTTGGGTTTTTTTCAGTCCTAAGCACTCACACCTACATTTTGTATGAAATAATGTCCAGTGTCATCTCTTTGAACCTGACCCTCAAAGATTGTTCCTTGAATTGCTTCCAATATAGGTGCCATAATGCTAAGATTAGGCTTCTAGGCCCAGAAAGGTGATTGAAAAAAATATTTTTTGTTATTTAGGCTTCCTTTATAGTCAACGGGAAGAATTTGATACATTTCTCTGAATCAGAGAGCCAACATGCTGAGTGGGAAGCCATCTAATTTTAGCCAATAGAAAATGCTTAAAACAATTCTCTTAGATACTTAGGTGTCTAAGTTAGGGCTACACATTAGGTGCCTGTATTCACTAGTGTCTAGAGTGCTAAGTCCTCTTCTGAGAAGTAGAAGAACTGAATTTACATCTTGTCAGGATAAGGATGGCCAAGGGTATTTTCAGAGCAAGTGCACTAGCCATTACACTGTTATGTAATAGGGTGACAGGGGCCCCACCTTTGGTCTGTTTTGTATGAGAGTGACCATGGCTGTTTCACTTGTATTGAGTTCATATGTGTTAAGTCTGATCAGAAGCTGCCTAATGAAGCAGAGCCCTCTAGTGATTTGGGTGAAATTTATGTGCCACCCCTCTATTATAGCTGGTAAGTAGGTGCCTAAAGCCCCTAGCACACTTTCATTAATGGCATGATAGGATCTGTTCCCTAATACCAACAATCATGCATCTTGATTTGCCACATATCCATGGCATAATGTGTGATTTTGAGATTGAGGATCAGATCTTTATTGCATAATTATTACTGTATGTACTGAAATCCAAGATGAGTTTTTTCCCCCACTCAGCATGGATAGATCATGGTTGGGTTCTGGGCTGGAGCAGTCTGCCACTGCTGCTTGACTTGGCCAGGGTGGCATGGGTAGCAAGGGAGGGCGTGCAAGTGCAGTCCTCATGCTGATACCAACAATCATCAGATGTGGGGACCAGCCTTAAAACTGCACTGGGGCTGGCATCAGGCTGCATGGCTGGAACGCTGCCACACGTTCAATTTGAGCTGTGATGGATACCAGCCATAAAATTATTTTACGTATTATTGCATATATTTTTGTGGAATAATTTTGTAGTTTATTTCCCATGTTATCACACCATTAATTGCCTGAATGTGTGGTGGGTTACTATTTAAACTACGTTGAACTGGTTAATCTCATCTTTAAGTATAAGGTCTGCAGGAGCCTAAACTTTCCAAGTAGAAAGCTTCTGCACATGTATGGGAGCTCAAGTTTAAGTACTTCAGAGGTCTTTAAAATCACCAGATGGATTGAGCAGTTTCATGTTTTAGCAGTTTCATTTACACATGATTTTCCATCAGGAGAATTAAGGGAAAAAAACATGCTAAATGATGGTATCCTTTTAAAAAGTGAAAGAGAAGAGAAGAGGAGGGGTTGAAGAGAAGGTTGGTTAAATTACCTGAGGGTCATGCCACACATTACACTTAGGATGTGTTAACTTCACTTAAATGAATGTGCCCAATGTGTTTAAGCAATAAAACACATGCTAAGTGTGATTGTATCATAGCAAAGTTATGTCTTTTCACGGAAAGAGTATCTCCAGATCATATTAAGTAACATATGTTCACCTATTGACAGACTGTCCACAGCGATAATACTAATTCAAAAATCTTGTGCAATAATACAAGTTTGAAACACATTGCATTGGGGTTTGTTCAGGTCTCTGGTGCAGTATGGGGTCTGTGGGAAACAATTACTGATTATCAATCCCAGTCCTGGCACCACACCAAAGGTAGTTCAAAACGACCAGTGGCAGAGACCCTGCTTGCCCTGGAGGTCCAGCATATGTGGATCCACCAACAGGAGGGGTACCCTCTCCTCGGCTCTGTTTCCTGTGCCTCCCTCAGTCAACCTTCAGCATCAGAAATGTAACTTGCCGCAAAGTATCAAGGTAGATGCTCCCAGGCTACTGTGGGCACTTTTACATATGCTCGAGGTGTGGGAGGGTAGGGGCAACATTTTAATCAGAACAGCTCTCAGAACCAGACTACTTAAAGCACTACCACATCTCTGTATGTGCATCCACAAGTTCACTCAACAAACTTTACTTCAAGCACCCCCCTACCATTTTTAAGTATGGGAATGCTTATAAAGGAAACTCAAGAGGCTGCTGGAGCACAGCAATTGCCACGCTCTGGTAGACCCAATTAATCAGGTCTTCCCCAATGCACTGGAATTCCAGCATGTTGGAGCAGTCTCGGTGCTTGTACATAGGCACCCCCAGTGTTGGGCACGTGGAGGGGAGGGTGCAGGGTCTAGGCACAAGTGATGTAAGCCTTCATGACTGGATATGTGAACTACAGTGCTCAATTCTGGGGTCAGTGTCAGGGAGAGGGGGACACAGTCAGCTCCAGCTCCATCCAGATGAGGTTGAGCATAGTAAGCATTACTGTGCAACTACTCAGAACATGTCATAACTTTTATATGGCATGGTGATACTGTGATCTCAGATAAAATACATGCTAAATGTTCTGTGAAGCAAGGCCTTGAGCAACAGGCTATGGACTGAGAACACCTGAATTCAGCTCTTTACCATGGCACTGATTCTTCCTGCAACTTCGGGCAGTCTGGTGAATCAGTGCTTTGATTTTCAAAGGGTAAAGGGAGATAAATAATCATTTATTATTTATTTCACAAGTCTGTTATAAATGTTTTGCAAAGGCAGAATGCACAAGAGCAGCTGGTTATATTTGTATCTAGGCAGAAAGCTGAACAAGCTATACTTGGAAAGTTATTTTTATAGTGATAAGGACTAGAAATAATAATTAAAAGAAAAATAAGGTGAAAATGCTGGAGTATATTTGTTAGCAGCATCAGAACCTGCAACTTTAAAAATAACTTTTGTTATTGCTTTATTCTAGGATTTGATATACAATTCATCTCTGTATGAAGAAAATGGGAGGCCTGGGGGATGAGGATTTGGGGCTAAGTCCACAAAAGATCTTAGGTGCTGCATTGTGAAGTTGCAGCATCTAACTTGTATGCACTTGGTCTCTAAAGCAGAGTCAAAGCCCTGAGTAAGGCATAGGGGGACAACTTAAAAGTGGGATGCACTTAAGCCAAAATGCTGAATATTGAATTGTCTAAAGTAGCCAGTAGGAAATGTGAGAGATGTATGTTAAATCCTGTACTGGGTCTTGGCTGTCTTACTCAGGGATACTCCGAAAAGAGTTTTAAACCTTCTTTTAGAATTTGGTCCCTAAGGGCATTTATACATATACATTTGTCTGCTCCGATGAAATGGAGGTCTAGCTCATCAGATTAATCGAACCTGCTCCGCACGTGAGCCGATACACCTGACGCTGCATCACATTCATTGTCTAAATGGCAAAATGTGCTGAGAAAATGGTGGTGGTACACTTTTGAGCTAAAACAATTTTGATGTATTTTAGTTCAAAAGCATGCCACCACCATTTTCTCAGCACTGACACATATTTGGCTGTGTATGTAAATGTATGTGCCACAGCACCGGGTGCTTCAAAAGTGCCCAGCACTGTGGCATGAACATAGGTACAAATGTCCTAAGTCTTTCCTTTAAAAAAAAATAAGCCAAATGGCAGGCCTTGCTTTCAAACCACAATTGCAGGAAGAGGAGGTGGTGGAAATGCTGGTGATCTCCTTTTGTTTAATAGCTCAGTGGTTAAAACACACATATACAGCATAGGGTATTTGAGTAACATTCCCTCATGAATATTTTCTTAAGGATGGTTAATTAAGGAATGGAGGGTAGGAAAATGTGCAGAGGAAGTTATACACCTGAATTTTTTTATGAAGATTTTCTTTTTTATACTTATAGTTACCCAGGTCCTCCTTTCTCCCCTTCTTGTAAATGGGGACCACATTTGGCCTTTTCTAATCCTCTGGTACCTGGCCAGTGCCACATGAGCACTCATAGAATCATGCCAGGGGCCCCGCTATGATGCCCCAAAAAACACAGTTGCAGGCTGCTGTCTAAAGGCAGGATTTTCGGCATACACCCAGACTTTAACTCTCAACCTTTCAGACCATGCTTGAGTATCCACACCACTCAAACAGCTAGTAATATGAAAAGTCCAGTATGACCAGTGCCCCAACTAGCAAGGTCAAGGTTAGATACTTGTAGAATCGCTTGTAACTTCTAAAGATTTTTATAACAACTGCTCTTAGATTTCTTTTGTTTGTGGTGTGAAGCAGTGTGGGAAATGGGTGTGAAGTAATGGGAAAATGCTGAGATAATTTTGCTTTTTGCGACAGTTAATCTCCAGTGGTTTTTCATCTTGTGGGAATGTATGTTGGCACTAAGCATAGAGAATATGAACACAAATGTCTAGGGATTCTTTGTAGTTATAATAAGCATGAGCAGATTGTACCGAGGCAATTTAAACTGAGATTTTATACTCGCTAAGTACAGTTTAAAATGCATATTGCACAACAAGGGGTTTGTCACAATGACAAATATGTGTGCACTCCCTGTGAACCAAGGATAAAATTTAAAATGAAAGCATCTTAAATCAGCCATCTGATACAAATCATGGTTTGCCAGTCCATCAGTTCAATCATATTTATCCATCCCCAAACTCCTGTTTATCACTAGCTCCACACCCATTATATGAAGAAATGAAAATACACTGAATCTTCTAGGTTAGGAACAGAAGTTGCACAAAGACTGGTTTAAGTCATCAGAAACTGCTTTAAACCTGTAACAGAACAGAAGCTCAGTGTACATAAACCAGTTTCAAAATGACTGAAAACTGATTTAAGATAAACCTAGTGGAATGTAGTATCAGATTAACTGATTTGGGTCAAACCAGTTTATGAAAATTCTGTCCCAGACCCATTTCTGATACAACTTAATTCATGGTCCTCCAGCATGTTAGCATGCTTTCCAGCCCTGGTCTGGTCTGTGCTGTCTGCTCCAGAAAGCAGGGCTAGTCCCACCTCTCTGCTCCCAACTGGAGTAGTGAGGGCTGGCTGATGAGGGGGGAGGGAGCGGAAGGCAAGTCTGGCTGAGGATGCAGCCCAGTCTGTGGGGGGCTGCTTTCCCAGGCACACCTGGTCTGGGGCCAGGAAGGGGGTTTAAAAGCCCCTTCCACAGCTCAAACTTACTGCTGGCTATAACTGAAGATTATAAATCCCAGAGGCACCTGGAAGCAGGAAGAGTCCTGCTTCTGTGATTCTGAAACAACCCTGCAGAGTCCTGCTAATGTGATTCTGGACTGCAAATTTCAGACACCTCAGAGACAGCAGGAAGAAGAAGGGAATACCCAGCCCATGCTGACTACCTGCCAGAGAGCTGTGCTTTAGCTCCTCCTGTCTCTTCTGGCTAAGCCACTGCAGGCATGTGGCTGGATTTCCTGAATCAAAAGGGAATGTCTGTCTAATTGTTTATCAATTCAGTCTCTGCATCTTAGATTAACCTTCAAAGACTGTATCAATTCAGCCTCAGGCTTTTTGACTGCCTGTACTTAGCCCTAATGAACAAGTTAATCCTTTCTTCTTCTTCCATACTGTGTATGGCCAAAATACAAGTTAATTCATGCTTTGAAATATTTTATTACATTTTGGTCAGATTCTCAAAGCTAAAACCTTGGCCTTACTAGTAACTTTATGCAATGAGAAATAGTGATGTGAATTGATGTGAATTACCGGCCACTAATATGACTGAAAACCAAACAAAACATTTGAATACCTAAATAAAGATTTAGAAATCTAATCTCAGGGACTTTTTTTTCAGATAGTTTGGCTCAGGCTTTCTTTTTAAAAAACCTATACCACAAAGCAACCCCCTCTATATTACATGAAAATTATAAGCATTAAAAAAAAAAAGTTATAAAAAAAATCAGATGCATAATTTCTTCCGCATGTTTTCCTACCCTCCATTCCATAATTAACCATCCTTAAGAAAAAATATACAAGTAAATATTCAAGAGCCAGCTAGCACATACTGAAATGGTTGCATATCCATCCTACTCTTTCTAACTGCATCTAATTGTGGAGCATAGCTGGAGTTCATAATGGTTCCTAATTGGTCCCAAAACTCCAGATGAGACTTTCCCCTATGTCTATCACAGAGAATGAACATTAAATAAGAAAACCTTTTGGACAGGTAGAAGACTTCATTTTCTTAATTCACTCGCAATAATTCATCACCTAACAATTTTCACCAAAGGAAGCCAGAGGTTGTAAATCTCTAAATGGATTCTTTTTCTCTTTCCTTCAACTCCCTGGAACTCTTAAAAATGCCTCTGAACAGAACCCAGCTTGGCACACAAGCTTTGGTATCATGAGTACCTAATTTCTAAATAACTAACACCTGTTTAATTCAAAATAAATGAGTCTCTAAACTAAGACTATTACTATTGGTAGGCAATAGTGATATTAAAAAAAAAGGAGGGGAGGAGGGCAAGACCTGTTAGATTTCCCTAAAATATATCTAGGGAATGTTTTAATTTTAAACAAAATAATAAATTGATTGTTTTTCGTTTGGCCTTATTTTTGAGAAAGGAAAATAGAAGAAAAAGATAGACAATACTATCACAGCAGTAATTTTCTGTAAACAGTTTAGTTGTCAGTTCAATGTCTGATGTAAAATTGGAGGCCTTAAAATAGAATATTAGAAAGTATATGAAACACCTGTTTCTGTAGATTGGATTTTTTTTAGAAGCAAAAGAAGAGTTTTATTAGCATTTCTTTAATGAATATGTATTGCATAGTCTCCCTACAATTAGTTTAAGAATTTAAATACAACAAGGATTCAACTTACTTGGAAATCAGTTACCTTACATGCTGCCTTTATGTGTGTGCCTGTGTGTGTGTATGTGTGTGTGTGTGTATGTGTGTGTGTGGGGGGGGTATGTGTGTGTATACATGTGCCTGTATTAAATTTAACAAGTAATATAGTTAGCTTCTTTGATTTCATTTAATTTTTCTTTTCAGAAACTACTTACTCTTTCCATACAGATCTGTGCTATGCTGATGGAAATGACAGCTTCTACAACTTGTTGAACTTTAGCTATGATATAGCTCATTACATTAGCACAAAGAGAGCAGGAAATAAATTACCAAAGTGTATTCAGGCATGGCCCCAGATTTGACAGAGACTACCTGTAGAAGATCCATCATTCCAGAAGAGTCCTATATACAGATGGGACACACTTCAATTAAATTAAATTCTTAAAATAGAGCCACTACTTTTTTTCTGATTCTTAATATTGGATGCAAAGAGGCAGTATGCAATAAGTTAAAAGGAGGACTGAACTGCACACTCCTTGGCAATCAGTAATTTTCATTTTTGCCTCAAATGCAGTAAGCAACCAAGTATAAGAAAGCAGTATTTTATGCTTTAGGGCCTATGAAAATGTATCAACGTGAGTTAAAATCTGTTCACTTAAGTTGTAGAAGACAGAAAGGAAACATATTGTGGGGAATGTTAATGCCAAAGAATTTATCTAAGAATGTTCACTGAAATTCAGTGCTGATCAATTTTAGTTTTATAAGTGTGGGGAACAGATGATTAATTTACTTTTATTAAACATTCAGGGTGCAGATTAATATACAGCTTATTACTTTCCCAGAAATGTATTTTTATAAAAACAATAGCAATGCCAAAAAATATTGAATATTCTAGAATATCAATAGAAATTTAATTTTCCCACAATCAAATAATCCTTTCCAATTTAGTACATGCATTTTATAACATGGCAGAAAGACTGATATTGCAGTTGCAAAAAGGTTGTTGTATGGTGAAGACATATATAAAAATTTTTACTCAGCCATTGAATGTTAAACCCTTTAGCAAAGGATAGGAAATAGAACCTGACTAAATGTGTTGTCCCTTTCAGAATATTGATTAAGTATAGGCAGAATCCTCTATTACAAGAAGCTTAATTTAACAGAACCTTAGTCAGCGCATACTACTTGATTTCATACCAGCTGCTATTGATTATGCAAAACCACACATTTTTAATATTTTGGCTTTAAAAGAAAATAAAAGAGCTGATTTATTTGTTCTATTTCTTTCCCTTTATACTTCTTGGAGGTAACAAATAGCAAATGGAGATTGCCTGAAAGCCCCTATTTGTGTATTGGCATGGTGAAGGCCTGTGGAAGCCATAAGACCATTGTAATTTCACCTGATCTTCTTTTTCCCTTTCTAAATACCTTATGAGGGGGTTCAGATATAAGAGTAAATATAGGTAACTTCTGGATCTCAGTACTGGGCATGTCCACATGTGCATCGATGTGGTATAGTTACTGTACATTAAGTTTAGTACCTGTAATAGCAGGTTCTAACTCAATGCTCAGTAGCTGGTGCTACTCCATAGTAGCACCCACACATACCTCTTTAGTGATGTTAATGTACAGTAGACTAATTCTAGCACCTCTTGTAGATGTGCCCAGTGTGCTCTGCCATTCCCCAGCTGTCAGCTGGTTCTCTGGACCCTATTGACAGGTGTGGTATAGCTGGACTGGGAACAACCATTTAGTGAAGCAATAAGTTTTCCTTTCTACTTTTCACTTTCTTGCTCCCTCCATCTTTTACAAACACAAAAAATACATGTAAATAAACTGTGAGCCACAAAAAAGCCAACAATCGCTATACAATGAAATTTGAAATTCAGCAGTTATTTCTACTATAAAAAAAGAATCCAAACTCTTAGATAGTCAGGATCATTGTGTGGTGTTTTTTAACAAACTTGACATAACCACCCATATGTTAATGAGGACACATATTTTACTCTTTTCTCTTTCTTTATGAGTCTACACAATCTATCAAAATTTGCACTTCATGTCAAATGTAATGATAAATTTTCCTTTTTCTGCACCTGCTCTATATTTTAACACATTTTTCTTTTCAGCATTGCTTTTGTATTGTAGGCAGAACTTCCATTGTATTATATCACCAGCCCCAAAATTCAGATTTATATATTTCCATTTGGGAATTTTGTTACATAAACAAGTGCAGCAAATGTAGTTCTGACTTTGCTTTTTCAACAAGAGCGTTTACCACTATATTCTCTGAGCAAAGATTTCGTTACAGTTAACTAATACAAGCTACCAAGTGAGCTTACTATGGAAATATTTAACCAAATTTTCCCTTCTTTTTGTATTTCTCTGTCTAGATCTCATGGTCATATGGTTAGTATGATAGGAAATTATAAGAAGATAAACCGAAGCATGATGAAGGAGGAAACAATTAGGTATATTTGGTAGTAAATCTGAAAAAGTTTACATTATAGGACTGATTACATTAGACTTTTTTCCAAGAGCTATACAAGGACTGTCTGATATTATTAGAAGAGTAGAAACATAGACAAACTCTAAAACTGACTACAGATTTCAAATCTATGGTTAGAGGTGTTTAAAGAGTGGGAGGCCAAACACAACAGAAAGAGAGCTGACAAGGTTGTTGTGAGATAATATTGAATTTTCAGTGAAAAATGATAAAAATATTTTGGCTGACACAGCACAGACATTTTTGAGAGAAGCTGAAGGCAATAAAAGGAGTCAGATAATTCTTGGCTGTTGTGAGAGGGATCCAGGATGTTAGAGGAATTAAATTGGGAAATGTATTTACAGTTATGAGAAGCTTGCAGGAAGACCAGAATTTTCATATGGTGCAGGGAGGACTTATTCTGGGACTAATTTTGCACAAAACTAAAGGGGTAGATTTATACAAGTAAGAGACAGAAGACTGCTGTTTTACCACTTTCCTTTCTATACATGTTCATTCTTCTTTGAAAATAAATGCCAAGGTAAGCACTATCTTTCAGAAATGAAAGAATAACTTTTCCGCTGTGCAATATACTGAACAACCTCTGGTTCTGACCATCCATTGAATGTATCAAAACCTCCCAGTGTGTTTAAGAATGTTCAGGACTGATTCCATCATTAGAGGCTGTTTGAGGTCTAATCGCAGAAGAAAAACCATGCATTATATGTTAAATTTGTTTGAATTGCTGTACAAGCTAGATCTACTGATTAAAACCAGTGCCTTTGAAATAATAATGTGCACGAGGCAGATCACCTACCACACACTAAATAGCAATGCTAAATGAAGTAGAGCATTCAGTAACATAGCCTGGTATTGCTGAGAATTATTGAGAATTGAAGGATTGATTTACTGGGATGAGTTGGAAAAGGTAGAGGATCATGTGCTTCAAGGAATGAGGACAATAGAGGTATATCAGGAGCCAAAAAAAATAAAAAAGAGTGCATGCAATGTCAAGAAATAGACTGATGGGCTTGAAAAGCAAAAATGTATCCAGGGCTGAATGGATAGTAGAGGGCAGAGTCAGGAGAAATTAATAGCCCTTCTAAGAAGTTATAAAATTAATTTAGGCATCTGGATGTCTTATTTGAGACAGCTGGTATAAAAATAAGGGTTTGCTGGATAATTATATTTATGGAGGCATTGAAATAAGGAAGTAAGACATAGATTTAGGGTACATTTAGGATCATGAGCATAGAGGATAGGCCTGAAGGTTAATTAAAAAAGAAAAACGTGATGGGGAAAGGAGATAATATAAGCGTCATAAATGGATCAGAAATTAGCTATATCTAGGGAAACAACAGGAAGGCAAAAAAAGAAAAACAAACAACTTGAAGCTCTTTTTATACTTGGGAGAACAAAAAACATGGAAGAAAACATTTAATTTTTCTTAGAGGTTTAATGGAAGGACTGGTAGCAATATATTATATAAAAATCAAGCATGTGTCTGTTGGTACCTTTTTGGAGGCAATCTAGGAAGAGAAATTAGTGAGATAGAAATGATGCTATAGATGCTCATCTTTTATCTGACTTACCTTTTATCCATTCTATATAGAAACAGAGCAGACAAATTGTGCCCTGTGGAAAAACATCCAAAAAAGGAATTTTTGTATTAAAGATGATTATCAGACTCTTTAGTACAGGTTTCTCTCGATTTATGCGGTACATGTGTTCATGGAGAACGGAACATAAATCAAATTTGTATAAAGTGAACCCACTTTACAATTTAACAAATAGAGATATGTTCACATGGTGGTGAGGGCAGGGGGGAGGAAGAGAGGCTGGGACTAAGGAAGGGGTGGGGGGAGGGGTGCTGCTTCTGGGGCTGCACAAGGCAGCAAAGCAGAGGGAACAGCATGGCTTTCACCCTAGCCCTGGCTGCAGTGGCCCTGGGACTGGCTAGTGCCAGCTGCCTACAGCTGCAGGGCTGCACTGTGCTCCACCTGTTCTCCTGTGCCTGAACTTAGCTTGTCCGCACTCACTTCTGCTCCTGGGCTGCACTGTGCCCTAGTGCTCATGTCGGCTGCTCCCAGAGCCACTCCAGCACAGGCTGGGGTGAATGCAGACAAGTTGATACCCATGTGGCACGGGGCATGGCACTCATCCCACCAGCCCTGGCTGCAGCAGCCCTGGGAGTGGTCCACGCTGGCTGCAGAGAGAACTGTCAGGGCGTGGAGGGATGTTCCTCTTGCTGCTCTGTGCCCCTGGGAGGGCTAGGGGCTGGGGACTGTGCCCTCCCAGGGCATATGGAGCAAGAAGAGGTGCACCCCACACCCACGCACTGACAGTTCCCATTGCAGCATACACGGGGCACTCCTCAGGCCTGTACAGCTGGGGCTGAGGTGAGTGCCATGCCTCGCGCCACCCAGGGCTCCATTTGTCTGCATTCACCCCAGCCTATGCTGGAGCAGCCCTGGGAGCAGCCAACATCAGCTGCCTGAACCAGGGCATGGTGCAGCCCAGGAGCAGAGGTGAGTGCATAGAAGCGGAGCCCAGTGCAGAGCAAATTTACTTCACATATAATGAATTATGGGTCTAAATATGCTCATTGCATAAAAACAAATTTGCATATAAAGAACCTGCATAAATTGAGGAAAACCTGTATCTGTATTTCTGGTGGTCTAAATGATTACTGTGAATATGTGAAAGGAAAATAAATGAAGTGGAAGTATATCATATTTCCTTTCTAAAAATAATATTCATTTGGGCCCTTAAGCATTATAGGTTAATGGAAAGTCAAGACAAATAAAGTGGTAAGACAATGCACTCTGTCAATAGAAAACATGGAGTTATCCTAGAAAGGATTATACATTAAACAAGATTATGCATGGTACAAATACGAAATTGATTTAACAAATGGATTCTTTTTTAAACTGCATTCTCACTAGACGTTTGTGTGTTTATGTTTGTGTATGCGTGTACAAGTGTGAAGTAAACATATAACTACAAATGTCCATGATATCTTTTTACTTTCATTGAATTTTTGCTTTTACACACTTCGTGTTTTATCAAACCAAGGGGTAGCATCAACAAGTTGGTTTTTGCCTGTGTGTGTCACAACAGACCAATTGGATCCTGACTTTCATAGATTTCATAGATTTCATAGACATTAGGGCTGGAAGGGACCTCGGGAGATCATCGAGTCCAGCCCCCTGCCCAAAGGGCAGGAAGTCAGCTGGGGTCATAGGATCCCAGCAAGATAAGCATCCAATTTACTCTTGAAGGTGTTCAATGTAGGTGCTTGAACCACCTCCGATGGCAGGCTGTTCCAGACCTTGGGGGCTCGGACAGTAAAGAAATTCTTCCTTATGTCCAGCCTGAAACGGTCTTGCAGGAGTTTGTGACCGTTTGACCTCGTCATCCCTTGGGGCACTCTGGTGAACAAACGTTCCCCCAGATCCTGGTGGTCACCCTTGATAAACTTATAGGTGGCCATCAGATCACCCCTGAGCCTGCGCTTTTCCAGGCTAAAGAGTCCCATGGCTCTCAGCCTGTCATCGTAAGATCTGTTTTCCTGACCTCTGATCATGCACGTGGCTCTCCTCTGGACTCTCTCAAGCTTGTCCACATCCCTTTTGAATTGTGGAGCCCAAAACTGGACGCAGTACTCCAGCTGCGGCCTCACTAAGGCCGAATACAAGGGGACAATGACGTCCCGGGATTTGCTCGAGAAGCATCTATGGATGCACGCCAGCTTTTTGGTCACTTTACTAGCCTCAGCATCGCATTGCAGGCTCATGTTCTTCTTGTGGTCAATGATGACCCCCAAGTCTCTTTCTTCTGTAGTGCTATCCAACGTAGCACTGCTGAGCCTATAAGGAAGCTGCAGGTTTTTCCTCCCAAGGTGGAGAACCTTGCATTTTTCAGTGTTAAACACCATGAGGTTCTCGTCTGCCCATTTGCTGAGCTTGTCCAGGTCAGCCTGGATCTTCTGGCATGGATGCTTTGCCCCAAAGTTTGGTGTCATCGGCGAACCTGGCCAGTCCACTCCTGACTCCAGTGTCCACATCATTAATGAAGATGATGAACAGTATAGGTCCAAGGACAGAGCCTTGAGGGACCCCACTGGTCACAGGGCACCATGATGAGTGACTGCCACAACACTCTGGGTCCGACTACGGAGCCAGTTTCCCAGCCAGCAGATCGTGGTGGAGCCAAGGCCACAACTGGCCAGTCTGGCCAAGAGGTGATCATGGGATACCAGATCAAAAGCTTTTTTGAAGTCAAGATATATGACATCAATCTCTTCTCCCTCGTCCAGGTGATAGGTCACCTGGTCATAGAAGGAAATGAGATTGGTCAAACAAGACCTACCTGCAACAAACCCATGCTGGCTATCCCTTAGAATGTTAACCTGGGCCAGTCCATGAAGGATGGCCTCCTTAATAAAATTTTCTAGGATCTTCCCTAGGATAGAAGTCAGGCTAATGGGCCTGTAGTTAGCTGGATCCACTCTCCTCCCTTTCTTGAAGATAGGCACCACATTGGCCTTCTTCCAGTCTTCGGACACTACACTAGAGCGCCTGGAGTTTTCAAAGATCCATGCCAGGGGCTGGGCTATGATGTTCGCCAGCTCCTTGAGTACCCTGGGGTACAGATTGTCAGGGCCGGCTGACTTGAAGGTATCCAGCTTCTCAAGGTGTTCCTTCACGAGGTCAGCATTTATGGAAGGTAGAGGATCCCCATCATCCAGATCTCCCTGTCCCATAGCAGGCATGGGCGTCCCATGGGACTGATGAAAGACTGACGCAAAGTACCTATTTAATAGGTTGGCTTTTTCCTGGGCGTCAGTTGTCAGTTGCCCCATCTGATTTAGCAGGGGTCCAACATTTCCCTTGCTTTTCCTCCGGCTCCCCACATATCTGAAAAAGGATTTTTAGTTGTCCTTGATGCTTGAAGCTAGTTGGAGTTCAGTTGCAGCCTTGGCTTTCCTGGTTTGCTCCCTGCAGGACCGGACCAGTGCAGAATAATCCTCCTTGGAGGTGAATCCCATCCTCCATCCTTTGTAGGCTTTCCTTTTTAGCCGCAGGAGGTCTGCTAGGTCCCTGGAGAGCCAGGGGGGCTGCTGTGCCTTCTTGCTGCCTTTCCTCCGTGTTGGAATAGATTTAGCTTGTGCATTGAAGATTGCTTCCTTGAGAAGCAACCACTGTTCTTGAACTCCCATCTCCCTGGGGTCAGGGTCCCCGAGGGCCTGACCAGCAAACCTCTTGAGCTTGTCAAAGTCGGCTTTTCTGAAGTCAAGGACTGCTGTGTTGCTGACTGACTTGCCAGCTTTCTGGCGGATGGTGAAGGTGATCAGCTCGTGGTCGCTGTCACCCAGCTTCCCATTGATCACTAGGTCGCCGATTAGGTCGTCCCCTGTAGCCAGTACCAGGTCGAGCAGCACTTTGCCTCCCATTGGCCCATAGACTTCTTGAATCAGGTAGAGGTCATCCACGCACGAGAGAAAGCTTTGCGACTACTCAGATTTTGCTGAGTGATCTTCCCACGAGATGTCCGGGTAATTGAAGTCACCCATGACAACCAAGGTCCTGGAGCAAGCAGCCTCAGTCAGTTCCCGGGCGAACTCCTGGTCAAGCTCAGGACTTTGAGTGGGAGGTCTGTAGTAGACTCCCACCGTTTTGTCCCCTGTGCCGTATTCCCTATGAATTTTTACCCAGAGTGTCTCTAGCTGTCCATGCCGGTCGCCAACATCAGCTTGCAGGGACATGTAGCTTTCCTTCACATAGAGAGCTACACCCCCCGCCCCTTTTGTCAACAGGATCCCTCCTGTACAGGGTATAGCCCTCTATACCCGTGGTCCAGTCATGGGTGGAGTCCCACCTGGTCTCCGTTATCCCAATGACATTATAATTCTTTGCACTGGGCAGGAGGACGAGCTCCTCCTGCTTGTTGCCCAGGCTCCTGGCATTAGTGTACAGGCAGGCAAGTGTCCCCTTGGGGGCTCTTGCCTTGCCCACAGATTGTGCCAGGGCTGGGGCAGGGGTGGGCTCCCTTAAGTACCTTGGTCTGCTGGCTTTGCAAGGGTTGCTCCATGGGCCAGCAGGGGCAGTAGTCCCCCCATCCCCGAGCGGGCTTAGTTTAAAGCCCGGTGGAGCAGGTCAGCCAGCCTGGCTGAGAACAGCCTTCTCCCCAGGGGAGAGAGGTGGAGGCCATCTCTTCCCAGCAGCTTGCTGCCTCTCTCTTTCAGAAGATCTTTTCCACGTTTGGTCATTTGACCATACAGTATAAGTTTGGAAATTTAGGTGCAAAAAGGTGATATAAAAAGCAGATAAAAACCTGAAGATTTACCAAGATGAGGAATGAGAGAATCAGAATCTCGGAAAAATATGTGTATATATACATACTTACATACATAATACATATGCATGTGTGCACATGCACACACATACACATATTCATTGCATATATAATGTATATAATAATATTAGTTTTCCTTGTCCCAGACTTAATTCATCTGTATATATAATAGAATAGTCATGCAGTATGCAGAGAAAATGCATTTGGGAGTTATTGTAGAAAAATATTGAAACCATTAATCTACTTTATAGCTGTAGTTAAAAAGGTAAACAGGATCATAGGATGAATAAACAGAGGGATGTAACACAAATTAAAATAATTATTGCTACAATGCAAGGTACTGGTTATGTTTAGTATTTATTCAGAATAATATGTTTAGTTTCTTCCAGGCACCTTTTTATAGGAGCATTATTGCTCTGAACAGCATACAACCTAAGCCAATAGTAATATATTTCAAGAATATTATGAGAAAATAGTAAATAAGTTTGGTTTATTCTCTTTGGGTATCCTAAGTGGAGGCATAGAAAGATATGAAATTTTGATAAAGTGAGATAAAAAACTGTTCAGACTGAATCAATGTTAAAAAAATATGGGGCAATCAGAAAAGAGGAAATTCAGGCAGAGACTATTCTACTGAAGTAGAAGTAAATATGAACTAAGATACCAAGTAAGGCCAGTGAAGCAAAGAATATAAATAAGTAAAAAAAAAAACAGCCAGAGATGTCTTTAAGGCTAGGGAAGATATTAAAGGACACAGTGACAAAGCTGAAAACTGAGAGTTAGATAAACTTGAAGGTAGGGCTTCTTTTAACTTGTTATGGATTTTATGAGTGTGCATCTAGCTTTACATAGAATAAACAGACAACCTTAATAGTCTGCCTTAAAAATATGAGTTGGCATAACAGCCATTTACTATTTATCTTTTTTTGCAGGAACAAAAGTCTATCATAAAAAGGAGCTTAAAGCATAATTTTATAACTGACAATGAGAAAGATGATTGTATTGCATTTGGATTTACAAGCAAATGAGCCAGATCAAGATCAGGCAAGTGAGTACAATTTTACCACAGATCTAATGATGGCAGAAGTATAACAGGGAAGCTCTGCGCACTGAGCAGTGGTGGTCACACAGAATAGCGCTGGCTGCTGTGCTGCCAGCAGTGGCACTGATCCCCAGCACTGAAGTACAGTGGTTATGTTTGTACTCCCCTTCCCCAAAGGTGGCATCTGACGCTGCTGCAACAGTTCCTTCCTCCTCAATTATGCTATTATGTGTGGGGATAATGAGAGGCAGAGGTAGCAAGTTGCTTGAATGAGATCACTCAGTATGAGTCTGATATTGCACATTCTTACATGCAGATAACTTTAATCATGTGTTTTCCAGGTTTTGGACCTAAATCTGTTTCAGTCAGGAAGTGAACATAGGTCTTACAAAGGTCTTAGGTCTTATTTTTAACTACATTTATTTTGAGATTTTACTACAATTCTCATAGTTTCACAGTTTCATAATTTCTAGGGTCGGAAGGGACCTGAGCAGATCATCTAGTCCGACCCCCTGCCATGGCAGGAAAGAATACCGGGGTCAAATGACCCCTGCAAAATGTTCATCTAACCTCCTCTTAAAGACCCCAGGGTAGAAGCCTGCACCACTTCTCTTGGAAGCTGGTTCCAGACCCTAGCCACCCTGACTGAGAAGTAGCGCCTCCTGATATCTAACCTAAACCTACCCTCTGCCAGCTTGCGACCGTTATTCCTGGTCACTCCTGGCGGTGCTCGGGGGAACAGTGACTCCCCCAGTGCCTGCTGATCCCCCCTGACTAGTTTATAACAGGCCACAAGATCCCCCCTCAGCCTTCTCTTTTGGAGGCTGAACAGGTTCAGGTCCCGTAGCCTCTCCTCATAGGGCCTGCCCTGCTGTCCCTTGATCATACAAGTGACCCTCCTCTGGACCCTCTCCATGCTGTCGACATCCCTCTTGAACTGTGGAGCCCAGAACTGGATGCAATACTCCAACTGCGGCCTGACCAGTGCCGCATAGAGGGGGAGGATCACCTCTTTGGACCCAGTTGTTCCTCCCGAGGTGCATCACCTTGCACTTGTCTGTGTTGAAACCCATCCTATTCTTGTCCGCCCACCCTTGTAACCTGTCTAGGTCTGATTGTAGCCTGTTGCATACTTCCAATGTGCCCACGTCCCCCCACATCTTAGTGTCATCCGCAAATTTGAACAGGGTGCTTTTTATCCTCTCGTCCAAATTGCTGATGAAGATGTTGAACAGTGCGGGCCTGAGGACCGAGCCCTGCGGAACCCCACTTCCCACATCCTTCCAGGTTCAGAAGGACCCATCCACTACCACCCTCTGGGTGTGGCCCACCAGCCAGTTGGCGATCCATTTGACTGTGTGGGTGTCTACACCACAGCCCCTCAGTTTTTTAATGAGAACGGGGTGAGAGACATTGTCAAAAGCCTTCCAAAAGTCCAGGAAGATTATATCCACTGCTACCCCTGCATCTAATGATCTGGTGGTCTGATTGTAAAAGGCCACCAGGTTGGTCTGACAGGACCTGCCACTGATGAACCTGTGTTGGTTGCCCCTAAGCATGCAGTCCCCTGCTGGCCCCTCCTGGATGTGTGCCAGAATAATTTTCTCAAACAGCTTGCCTAGGATCGAGGTAAGACTAACCAGTCTATAGTTTCCCAGGACCTCCTTCCTGCCTTTTTGGAAGATGGGGACCATGTTGACCCTCTTCCAGTCCTCCAGTACCTCACCAGAGCACCACGAGTGCTCGTAAAGTTGTGCCAGGGGACTTGCAATGACCTTGGCCAGTTCCTTTAAAACTCTAGAGTGGAGATCATCATGGCCGGCTGACTTGAGTATGTCCAACCCCTCCAGAAGCTCCCTAACTAAATCCTCGCTAACCTGCGGGCCAGGTGTGCCTCCCCTGGGGCCCGAGGGCGGCCCAGCAGGGAGGTGGCTGTTCTGGTCCCTACTTAGGAAGATGGAGGTAAAGAAATCATTAAACATGTTAGCTTTGCCGTGTGGTGTGATGACCAAATTTCCCAATGTGTCCTGCAAGGGCCCCACATTACTCGGGACCTTCTTTTTACCCCCTATGTATTTAAAAAAGGACTTCTTATTGTCCTCATTTTAGTGAATTTGGAAGAGCTCATAAAAATTACTAGATTCATTCTTCTGATATCTCTGTGAGAAAGTCAAGATTGTCACAATAATTTTATATATAGGGAGCTGAAGAAGAGAGAGAGCAAATGGCAGGTCCTATTCAACCAATTAGGTGGCTAAAAATGATCCAATTCTACTATTTTTGCATCTCTGAAAAACTATTAGTATCAAAGTTGTAGGTCTTCATCTTCTTGTTCCTTTTTCATGGCTTAGTCTTAAAATGACAGCAGGTTGCAAAAGTAAATGCCTTAATGAATATGCAGGAACTCAAACAGAGTGGAATAGGAAATGGTCCTTAATCTCTCTTTGGCAGACTAGGGGGAAGACTAGGGGGAGTTTAGATTGTATTGAATATGGCCATTCAATCTAACTTAGTTTGCCATTGTACAGACATTAAACTTAGGTTGACCAAACTAGGGATCTAAGTTAGAAGTGTACAGAAGCTCAGGAAGTTTAGACTGAAAAGAAACAAAGCACTAAAAATAGCCAACCTGATCTAAGTTAACTATACCTCTGAGATATAGGGATATAAATAGAGCCAAGCACCCCAGCTCCAGGGCTGTACTTTTCCTACACACTCTCCTGACCTCTTGCATCTCCTTCACATAAACAACCCCGCCCGCCTGAAGACCCACCAGTGCTACCCAAGCATGCCAATCCCCCATCCCACAAGCTACTCTCATTTCCAGGAGCTGATTGAAGTAAGTCTGGGCAGGGAAGGGGAGGGGAGGAAAGGGGCCAGGGCAATGCTGAGATTAGGAGGCCAGTGCACACATCTTCAGGAGGCCACAAATGCCTCTGCACAAATGCTCGTAGTGTGGGAAACAAGAAAGAGAAACATACCCTCCTGCTAGCTGACATCAACCCAGACATAGTGGGGCTCACAGAAACATGGTGGGACCCAACGCACGACTGGGCTGTGAACGTTAAGGGCTATCAGCTGTAGAGGAGCAACAGGACAGGGAGGAAAGGTGGGGGTGTGGTGCTGTACATCAAGGAGGAATACACATCCTCATCAAGTAGTACAGGGTCAGAGGAAGGGCACACTGAAGTGCTCTGGGTTAGAATACAAGGCAGTCAAGGGGAAAGGGACTTCATGGTGGGGGTCTACTACAGACCACCCAACCAAGGAGAAGAGCTAGACTGGGAATTCTTCAGTTAGCTCACAGAGGTAGTTAGGTGAAAAGAAATAGTCATCATGGGTGACCAGAACTTTCCAGACATCTGCTGGGAAGAGCAGTCAGCCAGGTCTGACCACTCACGTAGGTTCCTAGCTGAAATGCAGGACCACCATCTAATCCAGGAGGTTCACAGCCCCTCCAGAGGAGACACCCTGCTGGACCTGGTGCTGGCCACGCGTGACGACCTGGTGAGGGGCTGCAGGTGCTTGACCAACTGGGTGACAGTGATCTCACCTCAATCCTAGGCAAGCTGTTTGAGAAAATTATGCTGGCACACATCCAGGAGGGGTCAGCAGGGGACTGCATGCTTAGGGGCAACCAACACGGGTTCATCAGTGGCAGGTCCTGTAAGACCAACCTGGTGGCCTTTTACGATTAGACCACCAGATCATTAGATGCAGGGGTAGCAGTGGATATAATCTTCCTGGACTTCTGGAAGGCTTTTGACACTGTCTCTCACCCCGTTCTCATTAAGAAACTGAGGGGCTGTGGTGTAGACACCCACAAAGTCAAATGGGTCGCCAACTGGCTGGTGGGCCACACCCAGAGGGTGGTAGTGGATGGGTCCTTCTGAACCTGGAAGGACGTGGGCAGTGGGGTCACTTGTATGATCAAGGGACAGCAGGGCAGGCCCTATGAGGAGAGGCTACGGGACCTGAACCTGCTCAGCCTCCAAAAGAGAAGGCTGAGGGGGGATCTTGTGGCCTGTTATAAACTAGTCAGGGGGGATCAGCAGGCACTGGGGGAGTCACTGTTCCCCCGAGCACCGCCAGGAGTGACCAGGAATAACGGTCGCAAGCTGGCAGAGGGTAGGTTTAGGTTAGATATCAGGAGGCGCTACTTCTCAGTCAGGGCGGCTAGGGTCTGGAACCAGCTTCCAAGAGAAGTGGTGCTGGCTCCTACCTTGGGGTCTTTAAGAGGAGGTTAGATGAACATTTTGCAGGGGTCATTTGACCCCAGTATTCTTTTCTGCCATGGCAGGGGGTCGGACTAGATGATCTGCTCAGGTCCCTTCCGACCCTAGAAACTATGAAACTATGAAACCTGCTGGAATTCACCATCCAGTGCTAGGTGGCAAAGTCATGCTGCAAGGCAGCAGTCCTAGACTTCAGGAGGGCAGACTTCAAAGAGCTAAGGAGAATAGTCAGGGAGGCACTGATGTCCTGAAGGGTAGGGGAGTCGGGTGTCCAAGAAGAGTGGTCGCTTCTTAAGGAAACAATCCTCTTATCCCAAAGGGAGATTATCCCAACACGGATCAAAGGGGGCAGGAGGACACAAAAGCCCTCATGGTTCACCAAAAGCACCCTGGAATGTCTCCTATCTAAAAGGGAGGCGTACACAAAATGGAAGGGAGGGGCCATCACCAGGGAGGACTATACTGCAGTTGCTCAGGGCTGCGGGGGGGGGGGGGGTCAGGAAGGCCAAGGCGGAGATGGAACTGGGACTAGCTACCCGGATCAAGGACAACAAGAACTCCTTTTTTAAATACATAGGGGTTAAAAAGAAGGTACAGGGTAACATGGGGACTTGATGATCTGCTCAGGTCCCCTCCGACCCTACCAACTATGGCTATGAAAGGGGTGGGCAGGATCAGGGGAGTAGATTCACTGGGGTGGGTTATTCATCTAGGCATGTGCGACAGGACTAAAAATAGCCCTGGCATCTAGGGAAGGAGAGTGCCATCCCCACCCTCCAAATCCCTTTGGACTCCGCTATCCCCCCTGATCCTTTCAAACCCTCTCAGACCTTACCAACCCCCTTTCAGACCCTGGTAGCCTCCCCAAACCTTCCAAGCCCCCTGGAGACCCCACTTGCCCCCCAGATTCTCTCAATCCCCCCACAGACATAGCTTGCCACTCTGATCCACTCACTTCCCCATTTCCCCCAATCCTGCCAACTACGCATGCCCCTCCCAGTCCCCACAAGCCCCCTCACTAGCCTCTCTGTCCTGACTTACCATAGTTTAGGTGGCCATTTTTAAATCAATCTAACCTCACGCTAACCCCCTAGGATATCTGTGCATACCCCTGACGTCCAAATGCTTGTCTGTTATCTCTCCCAGGTATACAGCTGAGCAAAAAAAAAATATCAACCAAAAAGCCTCATTGTGGAAGAAAGCACTGATGATGACATTAATAAAAATCAAGGTTTGATACAGGTGCAGAAGTGGCAAAGGCCTTAAAATGATTAGCATAGAAAAATGCAGGACCAGTAGGGGGATTCAAAGATAGGGTGACATAAACCAAATATAATCCAGAAAATAATTTCAATAATGGAAACTGGGGTATAGGAAGAGGTATGAGTTGTATCAACAGATACTGATAAAAGCTGCTATAATGCACCTGTTACCTCTGTATAATTCTGTATCACTACAAGTGTAGCAAAACCACTCCAGGTTTAACTCTGCTCTATTCATAGTTAAAATTACAATGATTTAACTAACATGTATTAGTAGAGGGTCATGCAGATGTAAGTTAGGTTAGAACAACTGTCTTATTTTCATGAGTGGTAAATATCCCTCCTTTTTTAAAGCAGCTAAAGTGTACATTTGCCCATGCCTTGGGTATGGACTAGAGACTACATGTCACAATATCCATGGAATAAATTATTCTGTCCCAGGTTTATAAAAACTTGGGGTACTGTGCTAAGAGCTCAGTGCAATTAGCAAGTAGCACTATTTAATTAACAGTCCCAGCAATTCCTTCTGTTAGCTTTGAAATGCATTTTCTCATCAAACCATGAGAAGATGACTCTGCTTTTTCCAAAGATTCCAAGCATCAACACAAATGAAAAAAGAAAGAAGCTTCTTTTTTTCCCTTCAGTATTAAGAATGGCAGCGTTAGGAACGTAAGTATAGAGTTTCCTGAGGCGCATCTTGTACCTTATTACATGAAGCCAAGTAGCTGCCTTTTACAGAGAAATGATGGCACTTGCCTACTTATTTTTGAATGCTGAATGAGGTCTTTGATCTTCATTAGGATGTGTAGTATTACTTTATACAAATGAAGCACAGGATCTGCTCATCCACTTTTGAATTCTTTGCTGAAATATTCATTTTTCCAGACCCTGAGTAGATTGTGTTGCAGAGACACATTCTGTTCACTAGAGTTGACATTTCTTACTCTGCTGCTATATCCAAAGTTCACTGAAGTCAATGAACTGATTTCAGTCAGCTTCAATGTGTCTTGGATCAGGCTATTAATGCATAGAAAATAGCATGAGGAATACATATAAATCCTTTATGAGAGAATAAAGTCCCTGTGTTTTAACCATTATTACTCCTTCACATATTTGCTTTACTACTTTTAAATTGTCTACCCTGACTGATACAAAAAAACCCTTGAAATATATATTGGCAGAAATTTTAAATTAACCAAATAATTTATTATAAAGGATATGGACTTTGGGTTTATTTACACTTTTTCTATGCCAGGTCTAGGAGTTTTGCTGAAGCACTCTCCATCTAGTTGTCCTTGCTCTATATTTCCTAGGTCAGGGAAATAAGGCAAATTAGCTGCTGTAGAGAAATTCTATGCATGTGCTTAGGGACACTCTCAGCCTCCCACTCTTTGGTGTGTGTATTGGTGTTCGCAAAAATCACTACCCTGCCTAATTTCCAGGATTCAGCATACTAATAGTGGGAGGCAATGGGTGGGGCATACTTCTTGGTGGTGCTCATGAGCTCAGCATGAGGTGATTGTGAGCTCACAAACAGTATTAACAATGAGATTTAGTGACAAAGTGAAAAAAGCTCTCACCTGGAAGAAAAAAACATCCAAAAACTTAAATGAGTTACTTTTTCCTAAAGAAATTAACTACAAAGACATTCTGATTTTAACATAGTAAATGTCTTATTTTTTCTTTATTCATTAATAAAGGAAAACTCAGCTGTCTAGATCACCTACTCATCACCAGTGATCCTGGTTTTCTCTGATTTTAAAAAAATACCCAATTTTCAGTTAAAAAAGGATGTGTGTGTGTGTGTGTATATGTGTGTGTGTATGTGTGTATGTATGTGTGTGTGTTTAGAATGTGCTTGATTTCAGTAATATGGGACATTGTATATTCTTTGCGGGTAAAGCACATTTTAATATAGCAACCCTTTTCATCTGTACTACTTGGAATTGGAGTTATAAAAATAAACCAGAGGAATCTTCTCTTTTTATTGGCCCAGAGTAAACAAACTGAAACTGCATTTAAGGTTTTTTTTGTCTTTCTTTCTTTCCTTCTTTCTTTCTTAAATTCAGTAGTGTTAGTATTGAAATAGGTTAATGGAGACATAGTTTGTATACAGTGGGTTCTGGGCATGGGCTATAATGAAATATTTCAGAGTGTGATATGTATTTGTCAACCTTCAGGCTAATTAAAAAGTGTCCAGCATTTAAACAACTAAAAAAAATACATATAAGGCTTTCAGTAGTTGGCAAGAGTCTACCCTTTAGTCTAAAAAATATTATTCATGTTTGACCATTATAATCTTATGAATTTGGGGGTATGGCTGCAAATTATGTGTTGCCATTTACATAATTTGTAGGAATTTTTAGTTTGATGTCATTTAGCCCTTTATTCACAGCATGAAGAGTCAATGTTGAATATAAAGTCCTGCTGCTGGCTGTGTCTCAGAAAGTACTTTAGCCTCTGTCTCTAAGTAGAAAGCAGAAAAATACAGACGAATTGCAGTCCATACTGAAACTTCAAGGTGATTGTATTGTGTCTGAAAAGATATTGGGTCAGATTATCAAAATAATTTTGCAACAAACAGTTTAGGCACTGAAATAAAATACTGATGTTTTTTATAAGCGCCCAGCAGCCCCCTTTCAGTAAGGACTTTGAAAAAAGATCTAGCTACTACATTTCAGTGCTCTAATAAAAGCTGTGTTCTGTTTAACAGGGTTTTAATCCTGGATCTTTTAATGCATCTGAACTCTTATGATTATCTTACCCAAAATATTTTCTCTTTGATAGGAAGGCATACCTAGCAGACAGGTAATTTGTTATGGACTTCAATAGATTTATGACTCATCAGAGGAGATGTCCTCTGAGTTGAGAGGTTTGTACTGAGACATCAGTGGTTTCCCATCTTCCTTTTCTTCCAAAAAATGTCTTTTTCCCTTCATTAAAATATAGCATTACCATAAGAGTAATTTTCATGTGAGTATGCTTTCAGATTGTATGTATAAATAGAAATAGACCTTCTGATTGGTCATGTTTGTGTTATTATTAGAGTGAAATTTGGGATTAATTAAAATAAAATTAATAGGATTTCCATTAGGGACACAAAAAAGAGTTTTATCCAAATTTACTGGAAAGCAAAGGTTTAAATCTGTCTAGACCATGTAACATGAACCCATCATACTATTTCTCATCTCGAGAAAACCCTTTTTGGTAGCAATAAATGCTAAAGCATATTTCTTTATCAAACAGATAATTGAAAAATCATTTTGTTTCAAACTAACTTAAAGGAAGGTACACATAGGCACAAAGTTCTGAGGGATTCTAATTGTTACATAACTTTTTTCATTTTTCAAATAATTTCCAATGGATTTGCCACCTCTATTGATTAGGTAAATATTATCTTCCTCTTCCAAGCAGCAAATTATTTAGATGATACCTGAGGTGCTGCTAAACAAGAAGGGCATTTAAGTTTACAATTATTAGCAATAATTATTAGCTATGGGGGCTGGGGTGGTGTAGGTGCTAAGGCACACAGGTGGCAGCCCAGAAGTCACAAATTCAAGCCATAGCAGAACCATTTATGACACAGCTTATCAGATTCCAATGAATCTGCAAATAATGCTAAATACCTTGTCACACAGGCCCCAAAAAGGAAAGGATTATTAACTATAATGTTGCCTTGTCCACATATATTTCAAGTGTCCCCATTATATATAATATATATATATATATAATTTAAATTGTGATGTGTCAGTCCAGCAAAACAAATGTGGCAATGTAATAAGATAAATGAGATAGTATATCATATTTAGAACGTGCAGTTTTTTTGGCATCAGTAATGAAAAAAAGAGACCAAGAAAGGGAAGACAAGAAACCTGATGCAGACATTTTAGCATCTCTATTGAATTCTATCCAAGAAAGTTTATTTGCTATTATTACTATTTATTATTAATGAAAAGGAATAGATGAGCCATTCCCCTAAATTGGGTAGGATAGAGAGGGAAAAAAGTATTGAAGGAAGTTAATCTAATCCAGTCCAGTGCACATGGCTCAGTTCTGTTGTGCATAAAAAGCATGTTTCTTTTGTGTATCATCACATGAACTCCTTCATCCTCCTACTGTGTATTGGTATGAGCCATTGTCTGGAGTAAAATGCTTGCTTGTACACAAAAAAACATAACTATACCTTTCTCCTATTGGTGAGAAACTATTTTTGTCAGAAATAAATGTTAACATCTGTAAAATATGGCTACTGAAAACATGGGTCCTATTGAAGAGATGAAAATTATATCTCTGAAGTTGCTGAAAATCCTAAAATACTATTGACTTTACTGGGGCACTCAGCACACATAAAATGAAGCCACTTAAATTGTGATATGTGCATATATATTTTGATGGCTAATTTACAATGTTTAAGTTCGAAAGTACTAAACTAGGGCTAGATACAGACATTCAGAAAGCCTGAGGTAGAATCGATGTAAGTTATGTGGTTTTCTGTGAGTGCCATAGTCTAGATCAGTAATAAAATGAGCACACATTTATCATTTGGGAGGGGGGGAGGGAGAAAATCTTAGACCAAGTTCTGACATTTTAAAACCAGCTTGTGTGCACCAAAATTCTGTTCTGTTATGGGCATAGATTGGATTAGTGTGCTGAACTTCTGTTTTGTTATTGGTATAGACTGTTTTCCAATCACTTATACCATTCATACCAGTAAAAGTATGATGTCTTTGCCTGACCTTGGTGTCTATAAAATAATAACCAATTTTGCTGTAATGCTATTCATCTTATGAACTTTCCTTCTTCTGCCTGAAATCTGTGGCAATCCTGAAATCTATGATGATTAGGGATCCTGGTTTTCTCTGATAAAAAAATCCCCAATAATGGGGTTAAAAAAAGTAACACCAAAGTCACATTTTTCCATGATTAAAATGAAACACCACTAATATAGAGATCGATATGTAGCGGTGTTTCGTGTTAATCATGGAAAAATGTGGATTTGGGGTTCCTTTTTTTAATCCGAGGATTGGGGATTCTTTTTTATCAGAGAGAACCAGGATTCCTGATGATCATCTTTGTGTTTTGGCTCCATTCTTACATCTACATACACAGGCATGTATGCATATCTCTCTTCTAACCAGTGTTACTAAAGTGGTTGAATATGCTGCCACACTTCTGGCATTGATTCAATGATGCAATCTTGGGTTAACCATTCAGAGGCACTTTGCAATGGCTCTACATTAAGTATAAGTACTTCTTATCCTATGAACTAAAATAAATTAAACTAAAAAGGATTTATCCCAGGGCAACAGATCTGGATGTCTGAATGGTTGCACTGTGTCCTAATATAAAATGGTTTATCCCAGGACATATATGATGTCTATCTATAGCCTAGAGCAATTTAAATTTAGACACCTAGGCCACATCCAGACAAGTGTGCACGTGTATTGCCCCAGGAACAAATAGCAGTGGCACATAGTTGTGCCACAAAGTTGTGCCAATGGTACCTGTCCCTGGGAAATGTCCTTGCACGCACACTCTGGCATACAGCAAATTGCCCTGGATGGTGTAGGAGAGGCTGGGGCCAGCACATACACTAGCCCCGGCAGCCTTACCTAGGATCCTGGGGGCCTCCTGAGAATGCAGTGGTGATGATCTGGGTGCACAGAGCCTGGCCAGTAGTTGGATCATGGCTCTGAGTGGGCAGGCTCCATTTTCAGGTGGTGTATGCTGCAGCCACATGTGCCACTCTTCTTTTTTTCTGTAGTTTTTTTTAGATACTAGGGATTGTGTCTACACAAGATGCTAACTGCATAGTAGCCTTCAGTACTAAACTTAATGTGCAGTGATTATGGCATATTAATAAATGTGTAGATGTACCCAGGATTTCCTAGTATCTAATTTTGCTACCATGCTATAAATATGCAGCATGGCAAATAGATCCACATGCCTTGCATGCATTTTGCAGTGCCTCAGAAGACTCTGAGGTGTCACAAACTGTATGTTCCTACTCATGTGAGGTGGCCCTAGATGCTCTCTTCAGAGAATGGGGAACAATAAATGTTTCCAAAAGGCAGTTTGGAAAATCCACAAGTAGCTATGGGCAGAAAAAATTGTTTGTCTGGCTCATGCTGGAATTTAGGCATTTCACTACTGAGAATAGTTGCCTAAGGGATTCTGAAGATAGCCCAAATTTGCAGTGTAGCTACTCATCTTTGCATCTCCTCTTTCCCTAATTTTGTGTTCCCAAGTAGTATAGGCAGCATTTTTTGCGGAAAAAAAAAAGACTTTTGAAGCCAGGTTTCACTGATTACTTATGAGAAAAGAAGTTGTCACTGGGATCATTATAAAGAACAGAGAATATCTTTTTTCTTCAGGAAATCACATTTTGGTTGAATGCCTTTGGGGATTTGACAGTGAAGTGATCAATATCATGTATTTTAAATGTAAAAGAAAAGCATATGTCCAGTTGTCTAAGACTGCTCATTTCTCTCTAACTTTATGCAGTTATTTGGTTACCCTCACATCAGAGTGACTGCTTTCCAGGACTCGCTAGAGGTTTCACAACCCAAAACCTCTTATTAAGTATCCAAATTATAAAGATGGAGGAAGAGGCATAATACTTACTGGTGATCCATTTTTTCACATTTCCCTGTGTACTCCAGGCCAGAATCTTCTCTACTTTTCAGAGATGTAGCTCCACTGTGCCAGACCATGCCATCTGCTATCAAAGTGTAATTCAGAAAAACTCTGTTACCACATGACTATCCAGAATAATGCCATTACAACAACATTACTGCAAATTTATGTCAGTGAAACAAATGCATTTTGTATTAAATACCTAATAGTAAAAATATGGGAGCAAAAGACCGAAGTCCCTCCCTGCCAGGACAATGCTGCAATCACACTCCCTGTTGCCCATTCTTCCTGTACCATGGTTATTTCCCTCCTAGCTGCCCAGTGGTGCACTAGAATCCAGTGGCCCAGCTACAAGCGAGGGGTACAGAGCACTCTCAGCCTAGCCTGATGGCTATTGCACTCTGTTAGCATGTAGGAGATGTGGGCTCAGTTCTCCTATACTTCCTCCACATGTATAGGTAAGTGGTGTAACTAGTCATCTTTTTATGAAGAAGTGTTCATATTATACTGAATGCTGATAACATACTGGTTCTGACAGACGTCTTCTCCTTACAGTGTCAAAGTCAAGTTGGATCATGGTACGTTGGAGGAATTTTAGCACTGGTTAAGGCTCCCCATCAATAGAACAAATCAGAAATATGCCCTGGATTTTTGCAAGTCTTCTGACTAGCCACAGTATTTCAACAAGCATTCTGTAGGAACATATTTCAATCCATATGTTGTATCTGGGTAAATTCTTTGATCACGTCAAAGATTTTCCTCTGCATTATTTGTGGTGCAACAAGTCAACAACCATTCCCTCCTCTTCTTGTTCAGATGATGGAAACATATAAACAGAAGGAGAAAGGTCAAAAGAGATTAAAAATGGCTTATGAACATTTTTTGGCATGAACCTTCATATGAGGCTTTATTTCCTTGCAGACTTTCAAGCTTTTTGCTTTGCATAAATATTCATGAATACATATACATCCTGGAATGTCTCTGGGAAATTACAAAAAGGGTTGCAAATAGAACTGGTGAGGAAGTGGTAGAAAAAATATTTTGTAGTAGAAAATGCTGATGGAGCAAAACAGAAATTGTTTGCAGGAAAAGGTCAGTTTTGACAAACTTCTTGATACAAAATCATTTGGAAGAAAAAAATGCTGAAACAGCCTTTTTGCTAGCCTTTTCATAAAAAAAATACTTTTTCAGATACAAATAATTGTTTTAAAATTTGAACTAATTATAGTTTTAAAAGATTTAAGGCAAAACATTTAAAACATTGATATAAAGTGTTCATTTGACTTGGTCCCCTCTTTTTTAAAGAAAAGAAAGCAAGTTCACAATTTTTTATTTTAAATTTGACTTTTTGTTTTGATTCCAAACAGGAACAAAATTTAAAACACTGAAAATTCTCTCTGGACAGGAAAACTAGAAGTGCTCCAATCATGAACACCATTGAAACTAATTTGGAATTATTTTTAACATTGCTCTTAAATACATTTTTTACGGAAATGTTTGCTTTATGGTTTTTTGTGTTTTTTTCCTAAATGAACTATTTTTAAATGGTCCAGACTGAGATTCAGGTGCTATAGCTACAATGAGAGAAAGATAGAGAAGGAAAGCACAATCGTCTTCATAGCATGTGATTTTGACTTTCTGTAAAGGAGACTGAAAGAGGGTTGCAGTAAGGAAGAAGGAATTACATACATTTGGTATCTAAATGTAAATGTAAATGTTAATGTATATGCATACGCAAAATCAAAGAGCTCTTAAGATCAGGCCAAAGTCTGTTGATTCTAGTCTAGTATCTATTGTATAACTATATGTGATGATGAAACATGTAGAGCCTTCACTTGTTCTAAGCAAATGAGTCATGAAATGCTTTTCTAGCTAATAATGAAAATAATAATATTATTGTCCGTTCCGACACAAGAAGGATGTTAGAAATCTTTATACCAGTTAGAAATACTGTAAAGAACATCAAACAAAGAAAAGCTAAGAAATTGTGAGGTCTGAAAAATCTGGACTCAGGCCAACTCCACACACCAACAAGTAGCTCATTTTAGCACACTGGACAAAACACTTCTTTCACAGAGGAGCAGTCTGTTATTTCCTCCTCCGCTTTTTTCCTCTGAAAATTCCTGAACACATAGTTTTCACTGACTGCTTCAACGTTTTGATAGGCCATGATGGATACTGAGGAGTCCTAACCAACCTTTTGAATAAAGTCTGCACTTTGTCTGCACAGTGTGCTGCCACAACTTCTGGGATTATTTTGATGAATGGCTAGAATAAAGTGTTGACTAGTGCATCAGTTCTTCCCTTAATGGTAAGTACAGTACAAGTACAGTGCAATCCTAACTCAAACCCCCTCAAAATAATTATGATGTTGTGGACTTTTTTATCTCAGAGAGACAGAGGCAATTTAAAAACTGGTAGGTCATTTAAGTATAAAAATATATTGTGAATGATAACAACATGTTGTTTTTCTCTTTATTATGTGTTCTGGTCATTTTTATATTTTGAACAAGACTGCTAGAAAATAGCGACATACCAAAAATATAATAGCAGTAGTAGTGTTGCATTATTTCCCAAGGATCCTAAAGAAGGAGTTAGGCTTCATGATGCTCCAGAGGGTAAAAACACATAAAAAGGCACGCTCAACAGTTGATTGGTTTATATCCATTTTTATTTCTGCTTAACTGATAAAATTGAAAGCATTTTTCCACCAAGTTCTGTTTTTTGCCACCTTTATTCTCACTGTGCTAGACCTAGTCTTGTAAAAGTGCCACAAACATGAGATGAAGACTTCTTTTTAGCAAAAATGCTATCTACCAGAATTGAATCTAAAGCAAGTAGATTTCTTCCCTGAATAACACATATAAAAGATTTTTTCTCTTTGTCTTTCTCTTAGCAAAACTTGGAGTTTACACACCATTAGAACAGCAGTCAGCCCATGAGCCCCTTCTTACTGTGAAAAGAACAGAGATTTCCTTGTCATCACCCCCACATTTCTTAGCCCACTGTTTTCCAATTGGGCTAAATTGGGCATGTCTACATGAGATGCTACAAGCACAGTAGACTATTTCTATTGCACATTAACGCATCACAGTGTAAGCCATGCTAAAACACTAATATGCAGTAGAATTAATCTACTGTGCATTAGTGTCACATAAAAAACATGCACTGGCACTACTGTGCAGTAATGCCAATTATGGTGCATAAAGTTTAGTACCTGTAATTTCCAGTACTAAACTTAATGTGCTATAATTATGGTACATTAATGAATGTGTAGACATGCCCACAGAGTTTTGGCCTCTGCTCCTCATCAATGCATATTGTGTATCCTGTGCCATAACTGGACGGCATAGACAACCTCTCACCCTAGCTATACGTGAAATTATTAAAAGATTTATGCTAATGCCTGTAGAGAACAACCTATATGTAGGTTGCAAAATCAGGTTCTGAAAGGTCAGGATGTAGTCTTACTAAATGCATTTTTAAAGGACATTTGCCTCAATCAGTACCCAACAGAATGGGTACTCAGAGAATGGGTAGCTATCTAATGTTTCTTTTTATTCTCATCACTCACCATGTCACCCAGTCCTTATTTACTGCATATTATTTAAAACTTGTAGTACATACACACATTCATTTCCTCATGAGCTTTTTTATGGCAGTTGTCTGTAGTATCTGTGTGGTTTATAAACAATAGTGAATTTATGTGTACAGTACTTGTGTGATGGGTTATGACCTTATCCCTATTTTATAGATGAGACGGAAGAAGTAGTCCAATATTTTCAAGGCTCTATTCATTCTGGATGCCCACCTTCAGATGCTGAGGGTCTTTCCCCATCCCCACTCCCAGACTACTTTACAGTTTATAGCACTTCATAAGTTTAAAGCACAGCTCCAGTAGATTTAATTTGATGTTTACCAGCTCCTTCTGGCAGCTATTTCTCTCTTCTTAGCTCCTGTTACCTTGCTACTCTGTATCTTTTGCTTCTATTCTGCACTTCCAACCTCTTCTTTTACTCCTTACCCCATTGAATTCAAATTCTGCTTGTTCCTCTATCCTGCTGCCAATGTGTCTTCAGAACACTAGAGAGAAACTCGCAATTCTGTTTCTAGCCAGGGACCGCCTCCACAGTGGCCCTTGGTTGGAAGAGCAATTGCAGAGAAATTGCAGAGAAAATTTGCCTTAGGTTCAGAATAGAGTGTATATGAAGATATCCACAAAGACAGCAAAATCACACACAGACCGGAACACAGACCATTTCCAAATATTTAGTCTCTACTGTAAATGGTAGAGACATAAGGGCTCTTCAGTGAAATGCATGGAAGAATTTCTGAGGGTGGATTAAACATTGAATATTCTCGTTACCTAATTCTAGAAAATGACTGAACAGTTTTGCTGATATTTAAAAAGTCAATAAATAAGCCTAAAGTGGATATCCATCATGGGAAACTTCATCCAATTTAGCAAGGCTATAACCAGTTAATAATATGGTTTTATAATGGAAATGTCAGCCAAAAAAGGCACTTTTGTTGTCAAAATTTCTTCTTACAAGATCCTTGCATACATTATTGCAGAGATTACAAATTTTGATACAAGTTTCATAGATTGTAAGGGGCTGGAAGGGACCTCACAAGATCATTGAGTCCAGCTCCCTGAACTAGACAGGAAAGACAACTGGGGTCAGGTGACCCCAGCAAGGTGACTGTCCAGTCTCCTCTTGAAGATTTCCAGAGCACTTGATTGCACCACCTCTGGAGGGAGTTTATTCCACAGTCTGGAGACCCTGATTGTGAAGAAGTTTTCCCTAGTGTTAAGCCTGAAATGGTCTTCCAGGAGTTTGTGCCCATTACTCCTGGTTTTCCCCAAGGGCACCCTGATAGTGGTAAGAGGCTACCAAGTACCATCTCAGCCTTCTCTGTTTTAGGCTGAAGAGACTCAAGTCCCTCAGCCTTTCCTCGTATGCTGTGCAAGCCTCTGATCACATGTTTAGCTCTTCTTTGGACTCTCTCTAGCTTTTTCACATCCTTGTTGAAGTGCGGCACCCAAAACTAGATAAAGCACTCCAGCTGTGGTCTTACCAATGCTGAGTAAAGCGGAAGAATCACTTCCTTGGTTTTGCTTGAGATGCATCAGTTGATGTATGCCAAAGTATTGTTTGCCCTGCTGGCTACAGCATTGTACTGACTGCTCATGTTCATATGATGGCCTATTATTACCCTAGGTCCCTTTAAATCATGGTGCTACTCAGGTGGCACCACTGAGCCTGTAAGTATGTTGGGAGTTATTCATCCCCAGATGGAGCACTTTACACTTCTCAGTGTTAAACTTCATCTGGTTCTGATCTACCCAACTTTCAGTTAAGCCCACAATTCTCCAATTTTCCCATGAGAACAGCATGGGATACCAGATCAAAGGCCTTTTGGAAGTCTAGGTATACAATTTCAACCTCCTTTCTCTCACAGGTGTTCTTTTTTGCCAAAATACATTTGACAGAAGGCGTTAGAAAATAATTCTTTAGTGTATACTACATGTGCCCTAGCCTAGTCCTGAATTAAGTTAGGAGAACCTAAAGGCTCTTCTAACTTTTAGCAGTTGGCTATGCTTTCCCAAGACACAATATGTACAGGTACAAACTGATAGGATGTATCTGTAGTCTACTCTGTAATCTACCCTAACAACATCTCTTCCACTCATTGAAATTTCTTTTTTTCTGCTGATAGGAACAGTAGGCGATATCAGCTTTATTCCAGCTGAGAAATGTGTCATACTAGACATGTTCTTATGTGGCAACCAAGGTAGGATTTCAGGATATTTCTTCTACATAGTTAGCCTTCTGACTAATCAGCTATAATGTAGCTTCAACATTCAGACTGAATAGTGTGTTAGTATAGTACTTACCTTAGTGGAGATCAAAATGCAAAGTTTAAATAAGTGGCCATTCAGTTTCTCTTAAGTATATTCACTTTTACCATATCTGTCATGGTTTCATGGCAAAAAAACGGTCTCATAAAAAAGGAAACTACGGTCAGACTTTCATTCACATACTAGACCTCATTGTTTGAAATCTTAAATTTATAAATATAAAAAAATGGCATTTTCATAATGTTGATTGTATCTTCAAATATATTATATTGTCTAAGTAGCTGATATAGATAAAAAATTTATATTATTAACCTAATTTGAATGGGAGTTGTCCTATAATTTATTCAGCAAATAATTGTTTTACTCTATACAGTCCTTTGCATCTTAGAGCTCTCATTACATTCCAACCTGACAGCAGAAACCAAATGAAACACATATACAAACTGTTCTTAGGCCTTAATAGGCCTTAGACCATCCTTAAAGACAAGTTGTGCATTTGTGAAGGGTCCTCAACTAAGGGTTTTGCTTCCTTCTGGGTCCTTCCAAAGTAAGCCCTACCAGTTCACTCACACATTCCTAAGAAAGGGAGTTGAATTGGCAAAGGAAGTCTAAAAATGTTTTTGTGGTACAGAGAATTATTTTAGTATTATGACACTGTGCTAGATTGAATCTTGCATGTAATTTTTCATTGTTTTCACACCTAGGAAATGTGATAGACGTGTTGTTTAAAAGGAAATTAAATGATCAAAATAGATGGTAATTTTACAATAATTTGTTGGTATCGCCGATGGAAGCCTAATATGTTCAACATTATGATGCTGTAGTTGTTTTACCAGCTTTGTTCCGTTAGGTCAGGGGTTGGCAACATATGGCTCATGGACCCATTGGATCTGGTTTAAGATGGAAGTGAAGCTTTGGCAACACTTTGTGCTATGGGGCTTTAGCTGTAGGAGAGGAGTGCCATCTGTGGGCAGGTTCTAGTGCCCACATACCCACCTCTGATCTGAGGTGGGTCATTCCAACCTGCAACCAGAAGATGTTGCATTAGGTCATTACTGTCACTCTTCCCATATTAAAACATGTTATGAAGGAAACTATGTAGCAGATGCAGAAATAAAATCCTGCTTTCCCTGACATGTGTAGGCATTATCTCTGAAAACCCAGTTTGTATAGAATAAAGCCTATGATAGTTATTTGCTGAAACTGTTGCTGAATTTGTCCTTCTGTTTCTACTATCCCCAATTTGTCCCTCAGCATACTTACCATGTTTGAAGAGACTACTTGACATATCCCATCCTCTTTTATTAAGAACAGCACTAAAAATAGGTGTTTTTATCAATCACTTGATTGGACACTGAGGCCAAGTTTCACTAGTCTCAAATTTTAATGCTGTCATTTTCAATTAATGTGTAAATTGGGTTTCAACAGAGAGATTAAGTACTGAATAGACAATGAATAAACCATTTTCTTACCTCTCATGATACCTTTTCCAGAAGAGAACAAAAACATATGTGCATGGAATACTGATAGGCCAAGCACTTTTGCTTCACACTTATATATTACTTCTGTGTTTTCTGCCCCTTGTAAGCCTCTGAAGATCCCTGTATAAACCCTATAGTTTCAAAATCAAAGGTCTGTGTGATATCCATATTATGTAGAATGTATTCATCAAGGGGATAAGAAGCCTATGAACTTCACTTTATAGATCTACTGGATACAAATAATCATGGATCCAATATAGACATTGGTTTTAGGATACATTACAGCCTGTCTGATATCTGATTCACCAGGTACCTGCCTGACAGCCTCTTTTCTACCTTGTACTCTATCACTGCATTGCCTCCCTTCAGCCTTTTTTTCCTTGCTCTCTTCACATATTTTCATAGTTTCTAGAGTTGGAAGGGACCTGAGTAGTTCATCTAGTCCAACCCTCTGCCATGGCAGAAAAGAGTACTGGGGTCAAACAACACCAGCAAGGTGTTCATCTAGCCTCCTCTTAAAGTCCCCCAGGGTAGGAGCCTGCACCACTTCTCTTGGAAGTTGGTTCCAGATCCTAGCCGCCCTGACCATGAAGTAGCGCCTCCTGATACCTAGCCTGAATCTACACTCTGCCAGCTTGTGACCGTTATTCCTGGTCACTCCTGGCAGTGCTCGGGGGAACAGGGACTTCCCCAGTGCCTGCTGGTCCCCCCGACTAGTTTGAAACAGGCCACTAGATCCCCCTCAGCCTTCTCTTGTGGAGGTTGAACAGGTTCAGGTCCCATAGCCTCTTCTCATAAGGCCTGCCCTGCTGCCCCCGATCATGCTAGTGGCCCGCCTCTGGACCCTCTCTATGTTGTCCACATCCCTCTTGAAGTGCGGCGCACAGAACTGGACACAGTACTCCAGCTGCAACCTGACCAGTGCCGCATAAAGGGGGAGTAACACCTCCTTGGTCCTGCTTGAGATTCATCTGTGGATGCATGACAAGGTACGGTTGGCCTTCCTGACTGCACCCCCACACTGCCGGCCCATGTTCATCTTGGAGTCGGTGATGACTCCAAGATCCTGTTCCGTCTCTGTACTGACAAGAAGGGAGTTCCCCAACCTGTAGGTATGGTGCCGGTTGTTCTTCCTCGGGTGCATCACTTTGCACTTGTCGGTGTTGAATCCCATCCTATTCTCATCCTCCCACCCTTGTAACCTGTCTAGGTCCAATTGCAGCCTATTCTTCCCTTCTAGCATGCCCACATCTTAGTGTCATCAGAAAATTTGAACAGGGTGCTTTTTACCACCTCGTCCAAGTCACTGATGAAGATGTTGAACAGTGCGGGCCCGAGGACTGAGCCCTGTGGAACCCCACTGCCCACTTCCCTCCAGGTCAAAAATGACCCATCCACCACCACTCTCTGGGTGCGGCCCTCCAGCCAGCTGGAGACCCAGTTGACTGTGTGGATGTCAGCACCACAGTCCCCCAGTTTCCTGATGAGAACAGGGTGAGAGACAGTGTCTAAGGCCTTCCGAAAGTCCAGGAAAACTATGTCCACTGCTACCGCTGCATCTAGTGATTTGGTGATCTGATCATAGAAGGCCACCAGGTTGGTCTGACAGGATCTGCCACTAATGAACCCGTGTTGGTTGCCCCTAAGCATGATCTCCCCTGCTGGCCCCTTGTGGATATATGCCAGAATAATTTTCTCAAAAAGCTTGCCCAGGATCGAGGTAAGACTAACTGGCCTATAGTTTCCTGGGTCCTCCTTCTTCCCCTTTTTGAAGATGGGAACCATTCCCTCTTCCAGTCCTCTGGCACCACACCAGAGCACCACAAGTGCTCGTAAAGATGTGCCAGGGGTCCTGCAATGACCTCAGCCAATTCCGTTAGTACTCTGGGGTGGAAATCGTCCAGACCAGCCGACTTGAATACATCCAGTCCCTCCAGAAATTCCCTAACTAGTTCCTCAGTGACTCTTGGCCTAGGTGTGCCTCCCCTGGGGCCTGAGGGGGGCCCAGCAGGGGTGTGTGACTGTTCTAGTCCCTGCTAAGGAAAATGGAGGCAAAGAAATCATTAAATATGTTGGCTTTGTTGTCTGGTGTGACGACCAAATTTCCTAATGTGTCCTGCAGGGGACCCACATTACCCGGAAACTTCTTTTTACCCCCTATGTATTTAAAAAAGGACTTCTTATTGTCCTTAATCCAGGAAGCTAGTCTCAGTTCCAACTCTGCCTTGGCCTTCCTGACTGCCCCCCTACATCCCTGAGCAACTGCAGTATAGTCCTCCCTGGTTATGGCCCCTCCTTTCCATTGGGTGTACACCTCTGTTTTAGCTGGGAGACATTCCCGGATGCTTTGGTGAGCCATGGGGGCTTGTGTGCCCTCTTGCTCCCTTTGATCCATGTTGGGATTACCTCCCTTTGGGCTTGGAGGATTGTCTCCTTAAGGAGCAACCACTCTCCTTGGACACAGGGCTCCCCTCCCCTCTGGGACCTCAGTGCCTCCCCGACTATTTTCCTTAGCTCATTGAAGTCCACCCTCCTGAAATCTAGGGCTGATGCCTTGCTGCAGACCTTTGCCACCTTGCACTGGATGGTGAACTGCAGGTGATGACCGCTGTCGCCAAGGTGGTCGAGCACCCTCAGCCCCCCCACCAGGTCGTCTCCCGTGGCCAGCACCAGGTCCAACAAGGTATCTCCCCTGGTGGGACTGTTCACCTCCTGGGTTAGATGGAGGTGCTGCATTCTGGCTAGGAACTTTCATGAGTGGTCAAATCTGGCTTACTGCTCTTCCCAGGAGATGTCCAGGAAGTTCAGGTCCCCTGTGACTACCACATCCTTTGACTTCACTACCTCCATGAGCTGACCTAAGAATTCCTGGTCGAGCTCTTCCCCTTGGTTGGGTGGTCTGTAGTAGACCCCCACTGTTAAGTCTCTTTCCCCTCGACTTCCTTGTATTCTAATCCAGAGCACTTCAGAGTGTCCCTCCCTTGATTCTTTGTTAATTGACGAGGATGGGTATTCCTCCTTAAAGTAGAGTGCCACTCCCCATCCTTTCCTTCCTATCCTGTCCCTCCTGTACAGCCTATAGCCCTTGACATTCACTGCCCAGTCATGCATTGAGTCCCACCACATTTCAGAGATCTCTACTATGTCCGGGTTGGTGTCAGCTAGTAGGAACGCGAGTTTCTCCTGTTTGTTTCCCATACTATGAGCATTTGTGCAGAGGCATTTGAGGCCTCCTGTGGATGTGTGTACTGGCTCCCTACTTTCAGCATTACTCTGGCCCTTGTCGCTTACCTGTGTATATGTTTCACTCGTCTGTCTAGGCTGGGCTGTACTTGTGGGTGTTGCTTGGTCTGGCAGTCCAATGATTCCTCCACCCTTGTCTTCTCCTTCCCCAATGACCCCTTCTTCCCCCTGGCCCCCCACCCCGCTTCACCACTCTTCCTCACCTTTTGTCTTTCTAATTCTACCTATTTACATTTTCACTGACATCCCACCACACTTTTATCTTCTTTCATTTCTTGGAGTCTCAGAACAGCAGAGACTCCCCATGCCTGAAGAAGGGTGACTGTGCCCAAAAGCTTGCCAAGAACTTTTTTCCAACTACTGAGTTGGTCTAATAAAAGATATCACATCTACCCAAAGAACCTTGCCTGTCAAGGGAATAAGAAACTTCAGCTAATTTCAAAGTTTTGGCAACAAATGATAAGGTTTCTATGCTTAGATGGCATCAGGGAATAAATAAAAACAAAACAAAACAAAAAACAAAACACCCTGTGCAAGGCTAAGGTTTACTCGATTTTCAGCATCTACATTCAAAGGTGATCGGTTGTGTAGACCTATATCAGTCATATAAGGCTGCTGTGACAAACATGAATTGAGTGGAGATCTTCAAAGACATCAAAAGCAGTTACAGGAAAGAGCCACAAAAGATTTTAAGCACATAAAGTGATACTTATGCAGAATGTAGTCCTTTAAGGCAATCCTTAAAACTACCATTATACCACTTAGGTGCTAATATTTTGTCAGCATTAATACAATTTCTTAGGCCACGTCTACACATACATGTTTAATGAGCATTAGCCTGATTTAAGGCACATTAAATGTATCTACACATGCACACTCTTAATGCACCTTAAAAATGGAGATTTAAGGCTCTTTGAGACTAAATTTGATATCTGCTTAGAGCATGTATCAAATTTATGCGCTAATAGTTAAATTTCATTAGTGATATTTAATGCACATTAATTCAGTGTGTGTCCATTGACCTGGGACTAACTTTTGTCCCAAATCGGGCAACACATCCACATTAAAGCACATTAGCATCTGCATGTGTGGATGCATGCCTAAATTGACTTAATGCGCATTAGGCTAATGCACATTGTATGGGCATACATAAAAGCACATGTAGACACACCCTTAGGTACCTAAAATTGTGTTTCTTGTGCATACCTAGACCTATGGCCATCTTTTCAGGCCCAAGCAGCTTGTTATCTATATAATACAATAAGAACCCACCCTATAGCCGATGAAGACACACAAACTAGACTTTCTGTCTTGAGTAGCCTGATTCAATAGATAATCTCAGCGGACAACTAAGAAACCAACAGATTTGAACTCTACACAAAACAAAGAAAGCCATGACCACTTCCATTTAAAGTTAGAGATGGCATCAGCCCCTATTGTAGGGATATTGTATTTATGAAGGGTGTAAGAGATATTAATTCTGATACTTGGTCCAAGCACTGCTTACATATTTTATATTGACTATTCATCATGGGGAATATTAGAACCCAATGCGACAAACCTATCCTTGGGGGATCTTCATAGCCCTGAGACTCACCCCACTGTGCTGCCACTTTCCTAAAGAACTGACCAAAATGCCCCAGGATAACACCTTACCCTAGCAAGCCTCAGCTCCACTGCCTTTATTTTGGATTCAACAAACAGAGTAAAGGTATCCTTGCAATCTCTAGGTCAGCATTTCCAACCTTTTTCACCACATGGCACACTTATATGGCCTCTCCCACCCCACAGCACACTGGCCAAATTTGAAGCGGGGAGGGAGGGGTAGTGAGCAGCCAAACACAGAGGGAGATGGGGAAGATGCATGGCTGAAGACAGAGCAGTAGGGAACAACTGGAACCATGCTCCCCGTCTGGCTGGCTGGGTGGGGGGGAAGGGGCTGTGGCTCCAGCCCAAAATGCCATGGCACAACTGGACATGCCTGATGGCACACCAGTGTACCGCAGCACACCATTTGGGAAATGCTGCTGTAAGTCACCTGCTCACTGGAATGCAAAAGAAATTATAGGTCCCCCCTTTCCATAGAAAGGGCTACCCTAAAATATTACTTGCTGAGAAATCACTCTACCCACAAGTTTTTAGTAAGGAGGCAAAACAACAAAAAGATTTATTTTATGGGAAAAAAGAACAATACAAGCAAAACTGACCATACGTTTGGACAGAAAGGCAAAACAGGTAAAGTTTTTTAGCCTCTGTACTGGCTACATCTTAGCCTTCCTGATAGAGATGCCAGAATCTCCAGATATCTTCCTTCCTATTGATTCTCCCAGCCCTGGATCCTGAGGTCATTGGACCTCCACAGCCTAGGCATGGCCAGTGTAACTGGACAGGTAGCACAGATGGCCAATTAGGGCAATGAAAAAAACTGCACACACCTTACACATGCCTTAGGAGTCTAGCATGTAGAGAAATGAGCAGGAGCTCTGGTATTGCCAAGCTGCTACTTCAGGGCTCTGTCTGGTGCCCTGCCATTGCTAAGTGCCAGGTAAGTTACAAGGGAAGTTGGCAAAATTAATTTTGCTAAAATCCTTGCACCTCTCCTGAGCCTTGCATCCAGAGGACAAAAGATATCCCTTAACTAGTTTCTTAAATCACCTCCAAGCAGCCTCCTCCTCTTCCCCCAGCATTCTCATGACATTTCTTGTCTCCAGAAAGGTCTTCCTCCTGAGACACCTGAAGACCTCTGACTAAGGAACATTGGCCTCTCTCAGTTGCCTCTCTGTTTTGGAGTTGATTTCCCCATTACACACAAATAATGTCTTGGATGCATACTAAATTCCTCACTTGATCATTTTTTAGTTACATCATGAAATTTCAAATGTGCATTTATATAAAAAAACCTTATAATACCTATAGATAGGAATCTTACAAAACAGAATACAGCTTCACACTAACTATAAATAGAGACTAAACACCATAGGAATAAATCTAATTTGGGAAACTATCCATGCATGCCACATGGGGTACATCTGCACATGCTATTAATGCTATATAGGCTTACTGAACAGTAAAAAATTGATACAGGGCTGCTCCTACCCTGCTCTGCCCCCCCTGCAGCAGCCAGGGAGACCTCCAATTTCCCCCTCAGGGTGCATAGCCTGGAGGATAGCAAGGAGCACAGCAGAAAGCCCCAATTTGCATGTGGCCAAGAGAGCTCTGCCATCTGTAGTGACTGCTGGCCCTGTGCACATAGGAAGGAGGACTGATGTGTAAGGGGCTGGGAGATAGCTGCTGCTGCAGAGCTCTCATGTTCCTGTACACATGGGGGCTAACCCAATGACCAGGGGAGCTTCTTCAGCAGCCAGGGACTGGCTAGGAGCTGCCCCAGAAGCAGGACAGCTCCAGCTACCACCCAGCTGTTCAGGAAAATCCCCACCTAACTGGGGGCTGGCTGGAAACTGCCCCAGAAGTGCAAAAACTTCCAGCCAGCCCCCAGCTATACTAGGATTTACCTGCCCAGCTTGGGGCTGGCTGGGAGCTCCCCAGTCCTGGTGCTGCTCAGCACCCAGCTCCTAGGAGTACTGGCAACCAAGCAGCACCAGGACCAGGGGCCCCCTGGTGTGAACCCCTGGTTGCCCCCTGGTATTGGTAGCCCCTGTAGCCCCCTAGGGTCTCCTTGGTGGCCCCCTGGTGTTGGGACTGAGTGGGAGCAAATTTCTGTATGCATGTGTGCTACTGCACAGTATGTACTGCACAGTTAGTTTACTACCTGTATTTACAGTTGTAGTTAACTGTAAAGTAGACTAATTTACTGTGCTGTAAATGGTGTTTGTTTAGATGGTGATGCTTTACTGAGAAGTAGATTAGTCTACTCTGCAGTAAAGCAACTCGTGTAGACACATCCATTGTGAACCCCAAAGGCAACTCAGTTTTAAGGTGCCAGCCAGCACTGTCATGTAGCCATTTGCTTCCAAGGCTATTCAAAGTCATCATAGCTTGGATCAAATAGTACAGGAATGGTGTTTCTTCTCTCACGCGAATGTTCTTAATCATTGAGTTAAAGAGTCATACTCCCTTTGTCTGGCCCAATACATACTGTATTATTTTCTGCACAGATTTTACAGGAGGAGCATGCATGCAGGCATACCTATAACCAGTTGATTAGAGCATTCTCCTAGGAAGCAAGGGAAGGAATTCAGTCCAGGTTTCATTGTTTTCTGGATGACATGTGATAAAAGCTGAATCTTCTTACACTTTGGAAATGAATGATAAAAGAACCTAAGACCAGAAGAGTCTTCTGGTCTGTGAAGCATAGTCTGAGATAGATGCCTCAGCTAAGATTGGTAAAATAAAAGATACACTTCTCTCTCTCAATCTCTCTCTTTCTCTCTCTATTAGCTATTTTAAGTGACTCCTCATTTGGCACGATGCCTTTTGGCTATTCTATTCTGAGGTGCTGAACTCTCCCCATGCATTGTATAAGAAGCTTGGGCACCTATTTTAGGCTTGTGGATACTTACTGAAATTGAAATGGAATTAGAAACCATTTATGTCTTTGAAAATCTTTCTGTAAGCGTTTGACTGAATTGGAATTGGCATAGATTAAGCTCTTGTAATTGAGTATGTACATCTGCATCTGATAATCTGGTACTTTGTAAAAACGTTGAAAAATTACTTTAAAATCAAGAAATAAAACTAATAGAAGAAATAAATAATCCTGTATAAAACAAGCAGAAAATAAAATTAACATAAAAGGCTCACAAAAGCAACATCATTATCTTTAGAAGCCTGGAAGAGTAAATAAAGACATCATTGTTCACAACATAAATTGCGCATATAATATATGGATGTTAACTTTAATACATAGCAGAATGTATTACCATAAAGATATGTATCCATGTCTTAGTTGCTTTGTTAGGGTCATCACCAAAAAAAAAATGTTTTTCATTATGTCTGCATATCATTGAATAAGTTATTTCACTAGCACAATGGGGGTTTTTTATATATTTTTGTTTAAAAAAAAATAGAAGGCAATCACAGCTCCCCAAAGTTGTTCAAAAGAACATCTAAGGATCTACGGACCCATAGTGGGAGGGTTCAGCAGTATTCTATTGTGGATAGATCAGATTTTTATTCAAACCTTGATATGCAGAGGTCTGATATTCCTTATATGTTAAGATTCCTAAGTTTACATCTCCTTTTACTTCTGTATGCCTACTTCCACCCAGATAAGGCAGAAAACTAGTCCTAACCTGGGGAAAAACATATTTTTTTACTTATAACAAATTTAAGTGTGAAAAATACTGTAGGGAAGAAAAAGGAGTTTTAACATACATAGCCTGTCTATTATAGATGATGTCAAATATTTAAATTTTGAAAACAAATACTTAGAAGCATTAAAAGCAGCAAATAAGAAAACCATCAGCCAAGATTTTTAATTCTAAATTAAATTAAAAATTTGTGCTCAACAGACCATATTTAGTCAGTTAAGTAATTGGTCTGATTTTGAGAGGTGTTTACTATCCAGCCATTGACTGTGATTTTAATTGCCCAGCTACTGTGGTGCAATTTACTTTAGATTTTACTCCATAGCACATATACTCCATAGTAAGGTATTGACACATGACCAACTTTTCCAAGCTGGGTATCCACACTAAATGATGAGGAAACCAATTTGAATTCAGAAAATGATCACCCCAGGGTAGAAATTATTAACAGAATGAAAAACAGAACACATTTTACTTGATGAACATTTTATGTAGTAATGTTACTAAATATTTTCCAAATGGTAACTTTACCCTGGATACAAGTGGTTTCCTTCATAGTAGGACTGTGTTTTTTATATCTTCTTCACGTTTACCTTGATAGATGCAGAGCCACTGGCTGTTCACACTGAGGATTTGTGGAGGTCAGGTAAGGTCTTGGATGACTAGAAAAGGGCAAATATGGTGTCTTTGTTTAAGGAAAGGAAGAAGAAAGATCCAGAAAATTACAGACTGGTCAGTCTTATTCAATACCTAAACAAAAGACTATGGAACAAATGAAGGAAGGAAATCAAGGAATCTTTTTCTAAGCACCTAGAGGATTCCAAGCAACAGTGAGCATGGCTTTGTCAAAAATCAGTCATGCTTGAGAAACCTAAGTTTATTTTATGACAATACGAAGAGCTTTGCAAATGGGTGAAGGAAAAGCAGTGGACATATATAGCTTAACTTTAGCAAGATTTTTAACACTTTTTTCCCCATGACATTCTTATTTATACGTTAACAGAATAGAATCTAGATTAATAGATTCATAGATTGTAAGGGCAGAAGGGACCTTGGAAGAACATTGGGTCCAGTCCCCTGCATGAAGCAGGAAAAATAACTAGGTGTTAGGTAACCCCAGCAAGGTGACTGTCCAGTCTCCATTTGAAGATTTCCATGATTGCATCACCTTTGGAGGGAGCTTATTCCACAGTCTAGCCTCCCTGACTGTGAAGCAGTTGTTCCTAATGTTGAGTCTGAATCAGTCTTCCAGGAATTTATGGCCATTACTCTTAGGTTTCCCCAAGGGTACCCTGGTGAACAGGTGCTCACTGAGCCCTTGATGTACTCCCCTAGTGTAGTGGTAAGCTGCTACCAGGTCCCCTCTCAGCCTTTTTTTTCCTCGGGCTGAAGAGTCCCAGATCCCTCAGCCTTTCCTCATATGGCTTGTCATGTAAGCTACTGATTATATGGGTGTCTCTTCTTTGGACTCTCTCAAGGTTGTCCATGTCCATATTAAAATGTGGGGCCCAGAACTGGATGCAGTACTCCATCTGTGGTCTTACTAGTGCTGAATAGAGTGGAAGAATCACCTCCTTGGTTTTGCTGGAGATGCATTGATTCATGCATGCCAGAGCATTATTTTTCCTGCTGGCTACAGCATTGCACTGCCAGCTCATATTTGTACTATACTTTATTATTACACCCAGGTCCCTTTCCATTCATGGTGCTAGTCAGTTTGGTGCTGCCAAACCTGTAGGTGTGTTGAGGGGGGCTCATCTTGAGGTGGAGCACTTTACATTTCTCAATGTTGAACTTCATCAGATTCTGATCTATCCGACTTGCCAGCCTGCCTAGGTCCACCTGTATCTGCAGCATATCTTCAAGTGTGACCGCTATGGTTTTTGTCTCCAAGCCGATTGGGTAGAAGCAGCAAGGAGTGGGCTGCCAGTGTTCATCTGCCAGTCAGCAGCATGGGGGCACATGGTGAAAAGAGCAAGATTAAAGGAGCCACTGTACAGTGCATTTCCAGTTCAATTTAGGTAGATCCTTAACTATGAGGTAAAATACTTTGAGATATAGAGGTATTATAAAGGGGTGCAGAAACCCCCCAGATTCTCAGCTGTTGAAAGTCCCTCATTTAGAAGAGCAAGGTCCTCTCCCAGCAACCTGACCACAAAAGCAACAACGTGTGCCAATTAAGCAGTTGGAGAAATTGAAGGGAGGCTCTGACTTTGCCTCAATTTAAGGAGACTTGAGTCTAAATCACAAGAAAAGAAAGTGTTTACAATTAAAGTGAATGCTTGTGAAAAAATTGTATATTTTCATAGCTTTACCACTACACTAAACATGTTATTCATGCCAGTTTTAACATCTTCCTCCCCAAAAAGACTATTAACTTGAAGAAAGAAAGGAAGCACCTAAGTCTTCTCAGACACATGTGCCTTTCATATTTACTTTCACTTCTCTTCCTGAATCCTAAAGGTTAGGATGAAGGACCCAGTCCCTAATTTATGTTTTGACAGAGCCTGAGAATAAAGAATTGTGAGTACACACAGCAGGAACTGTATTCTAAGAATTCTGCTTCTCTAGTCACATGATTGGATGTCCAAACAAATAAACCAACCTAGAATACATTTCAAATATTTAACAACCATAATGTAACTATGTGCACAAAACAGCACAGAAAATAATTTTTTCTCAATAATTATTTAATTAATACGTTTGAGTCATACATACATTTCAGGAAACTGTGAATATACACAGTGTGTGAGTACTCAAAAAGGCAACTTGATTGACTAAATCATTCCCTCTGATTTATTACCTATAGAGATTTTTTTCAGTCCCACATTATAATCCTTGTGGATGAAAATAAATTCTGTCATAGTTGAGGGCTAGATGCAGGTTTGCCCCATTTCATTCTCAAGACCTTGAGAGGATAGTTCTTTTGCTTTCACTTCCAAATATTGGCAGCTTGAGATTATTTTACTGTGCTAGATTACAGTTCCCTTTATACTGATTGTGTTGCTTCAATGACTGAGTTGAGATGCACTCTGATTCTTCCCTTTAGGCCCCGTGATCATTTTGAGACTAAAGAGATATAAAATAGCCTGTTCAAAACAAAGCCATATTTTTCTCAAAAGAAGGAATCTAAAAATAATTAAGGAGGGGAAAAAGTTTTGATAAAACAAATAGTAAAACAAAAGGGCATTGGCTAAAGCTTATTACTTAGACACTCCAATTCTGAGACCAATAATTCAGTTTTCTTATTAATAGCCCCTTTATCTCTTTTCCAAGGTCATGCTTCAGGTTTTCTTTCTGAATCCTCTAACCCTTTCCCTGTACTAAGCTAAAGGTGTTGAATAAAATGTGGTCAGTGAAAGCTTCAAAATTATTGATACCTGTATTGCTGCTTCAAGTGTTAATGAATAGTGTCCTTTCTGTTTATCTTTAAGGAATATCATTTAACACTTGGCAATATGACAGTAATCAAATAAGCAGATTTAATATTCATAAAATAATACATGCATCTCAAATACCATGTATAAATAAGCTGTTTTGTAGGGTTTCATGGAGAGGTTAAAATCACTAAAATGGGACTGAGTATGAGCAGTGAAGTATGAAAATCAAATTACGGTGGGAATCTTCTACAGGTAAATCCCAAATCCCCCTGCCTCTGTTATTCTAGAAACCCCCTCAAACCTGCCACAGAGAGGGGGTAATTAATTTTAATGGCTGGCAATGCATTTTAGCAGTCATTTTCAATCTCAGTAAAGTACAATTTTCATGTCACCAGCCAATTTATCTTTGCTTTGTTATTCTTTAGGAGTTTGGAATTCCTAATGAGAAAAGCTTGAGTAGTGATAGCTTTCTGGATCAATAGTACAGTCAGTTTCTATTGCTGAAATAAATTATTTGTTTCCTTAGAAGGAACATTAATTCCTAGACTAGAAAATAAGACCATTCCCTAGCTAAAGATGTATTGCTGTGTCATGGTTGAGGCATAGTTGCACCTTTAACTAATTATTTATATAGAAATAATTAGTATACAATAGGATTTTGACCAACTCATCATAAAGAAGTAGAGCTGTAAGGATCTCACAAGGTCATCTAGTTTAAACCTCTGCTTGAGGCAAGATCATCCCTATCCAGACCACCCCATATAAACCATAATCTGAACTCTACATAAGACTACCATTAACCATGACAAAACAGAACTAACACCCTAGCCTGCACTAGGTAAAGTGAGGGAACCAGAATACCCAGTGACCTGTTTCTATAAAATGTTGTGAATACATATCAAGATGTCCTGGGTCGAGGGCCATGCCCCATGCTACACAGGAAGGCAAAAACCCTCACAATCTATATCAATCTGACCATGAGGTAAAATTCTTTCTTGGCTCTAAATATGATGATTGGTCTGTCCCTGAGCAAAGGGGCAAGAACCTCTAGCCAGGAACCTCCGGGTTTGTTCCAGCAGGAACATTAGAATGCCCCAGTCAAGTCCCCAGTCTTGGCTGTAGCTTAAAGGCTTAAAAACACACTAACACATATAGCAGAAATATGAGAGGGAAATGGAGAGTGGGGGAGGGCAACCAGAAAATCCCAGAAGCACGGGAAATACCCATGATAGAACATAGCCATAGCTACACCTCAATTATCCCCAACTCATGGCTGTCCTGCCTCTTCCTGAACACTTCCAGTGATGGAAAGTCCACAGCTTCAATAGTCAGTCTATTCCACTGCCTAAGTGTTGTAACAGTGAAGACGTTTCCCCTGTTGGTCCATATCCTCCTCTCTGCAGCAAGAGGCAAAAGGTGCTTTCCCCTTTTTTTTATAGCAGCCCTTCAAGTATTTGAAAACTGCTATCATGTCCCCTTTTAAGCATGTTTTTCGGCAAGCTGAACATGCCTAGCTCTTTCAGCCTCTCATATGACTTGCCTTCCAAGCCCTTGATCATCTTTGTTGCCCAACTCTGGACCCCTCTAACTGCTCCATGTTCTTTTTAAAATGTGGAGGCCAGAACTAAACACAGTACTCCAAATGAGGCCTAACCAGTACTTTTCTAGAATCCCTGAGAAAATCATCCTAATAATATTGAAATTTACCAAAATTGTAGTGTTTTGGTCTGTTTCTTTTATAAGATGTCACTGCCTAAGTGACTAGATTCATAAAGCATTTACTAACTATGATTGCTATTATTTGCACAGAGATAACAGTTAAGCTCAGACAACTACAGTCTTGGGGTTCTTTCTTAGTAATTTAGATGCTTTAGTAAGACAGTCAACTAACCTACCCCATAATTTTAATATATTGCAAGTTACCAATGCTAGAAAAGCATCACAAAGTTCAAAGTCCAAATCTCAAATTCAGTGAACAACCTTGGAGACTGAAGGCTAGAATATTGTTAAATATATATTAAGAAAGAGATAGCAGAAGATATAAATTGGGTCTTGTCATTTCCAAATAGGTTTCAAAGATATTTTTTTTCCTGCTTCTTTCTAAAATAATTTCCTTACAAGATACACTACTTAGCTCCCTGGATAGCCAAGAGAAGGAGATACGTGAGGTGAGGAGGAAGGCAGAGGTTTTATGGCTAGGTAAGATGGAAGAGATACCCCTGGCCCAAGGGGTAGAGGATAAATTTCTCTACTTTCTATTTGTTTTATCCAATGACTAGTAAATGAGGACAGTTTCAAGGAAAGGGGTGGAGAACTAACTCTGCCTGAGATGTAGCTATGCTAGCAAACAGAAAATACAGGTTAAAACCCTGGATAAGGAGGTGAAGGAGCTGACTCTGTCGTTTCCTGGGTAAATAAAAGTCCTAATTGGTAGTCCATTGGTTTAAACCATGGTAGGGCAATCTCCTCCATCAGTTTTCTGGTAGGTACACACACAGATATGGAAAGAAATTCTATAGAATCATGTGTAAGTGCCAAAAATGACACTTACATAGCTGGGTAACTGCTTTGTAAGCATGTACAGAGAAATAAGGTTTAGGCCTTTCTCACCACTTGTGTATTCTGGTCCCACAACATGCATATACAACCAGGAGAGATCCCTCTGAGTATCTGGATATGCTCAAAAGTGTAGTGCTGGAGTAGCAACTACAGATCCACTTCCTGTCCTCTTTTCATGTCTTCAGCAAAAAAATCATGAGGGTAGGGTTTCTCTGGATCCTGAGGATCTCTAGCTACATCACTGGAACCTTCAAACTTCTCAGAACTTCTGGAAAACTTGCCTGATCTAGGGCACAGGAACAAGGTAAATAAATGAATACCACCATCACACATTGCACCCCAAGATGCATAGTTCTGCCCTTAATTGTTGCAGAGCATCTCTGCCAAAATGTGTATATGCTTTATACACATTTAGGGTCTTATGCACACATACACATACACATTGTGTATGTATGTTTATGTGTTTTTGCACACAATAAAGTGCAAATTAAATTACTGGATTTAAGTCCTTCCTAGAATTTTTCACAGGAATTTTTCACAGGGTTCACTTGAAATTCAAATGTGTTCAAAAGGCATCTCTGTTAACCTTTGAGGACCTACATATACAGAAGTGATTACCTACTTAGGGTCAAATCCAATTTCACGTGTATATCCCTAAATGGCACCTCTTCAGCCACCAAAGTACTATATCTGGCACTTACAAATCTTGTAGATTCTGTATCTACCTGTGACAAAATAGATAGATGTATCTACCCAAGGGAGATAAGGAGGGCCTCCCACACTTGATAGCTCAATAGCACCAGTTTCCTAAAGAGTGGGAGAGTCCCCCTTGCAAATCTGGGATTTAAACTTATATATTCCTTTTCTTAACAAAATGCTGTAACTGGTTGCAGGGTAGGCATTGCCCAGAATACTCTGAGGCTCTACCCTTTAATTTGGTCCACAGGCCTGCCAGGAGGTGAAAATATGTGGATCTAAGAGCAGAAGAACAAGGCACAAGACATATGGGTCAGTGAGATGGGCACTGGTTTACAAGAGAGGTGGGTGAGGGGCATTATTTTTGGCTGCGGACCCTAACCTCAATCAGGCAAAAAATATTTCACTTAATATTTCTCCAGGAAATGTTAAGAAAAAGGTACCCAAAAAAGGCCTTTTGAGGCCTTTGAAGCTGCAAACCAAGGACTCCCCTCCCCTATAGGGGAGTGGAGCGTGAATACAGAAATGCACAAAAACACCCATCTTGTGTATCTGGTGAGACGTTTCCACGAGAGTCTAAAGAGCATAAGACAGCGCCACTTTAAAAAAAGTCTGCTTTTATTCCTTGAGGAAAAGGAGCCAATACTTCATTGCTTAGCACTGTAGTAAGTAAATCTGGCATATTAAAAGTTTTGCAAATGAACACCACTTTGGTAAGCCCCAAAACCTTTCTTTGCTGCCAAAATAAATTTATTGTTATTTCCTGGGGGAGGAGGGAGGGTTTGTTAATTTCCTTTTAATTTTTTCCCCTAATATGTTTAATGAGAAGCTAAACTAAGAGTCTTTTGATGCAGATATTTTTATGAGTGGTTACACTTGTTTCTCCAGAGCGTGGGAGAGGTCTGAGTTGCACTGAATAAGGACTTCTTTTTCTGCTTTCTTCTCAAGAAATAGATATTACTTTTTCAGTTCAGTATGAAAATTAGATTTCTTTTTCTCTAGAATTTTGAGATTTTTTTCAAGTAGATTAAAATCTCTTTTCCTTAGCTTGGTTTAATAAAATTGCACAAGCCGAGTTTGTCTACAAGGAGCCACTGCCAACTTACTATTAGGAAACAAGAAAGTAAGGGAGTTAGGCAGAAATGGCAAGCAATGCAGCTGAATAGCATAACAATGGTGCTGAAGTCAACTAGTATTTGCATCCTTATGTCAAGGTGATGATAAATTGCTTCTCAGCTATCACCAAACAGAGAGGTTCATGAACAAATAGGACAGAATTGGGACACTTTGCCAAAACTGGGACAGAACTAAGATATTAAGAAACTTATAGGTTGCAGTGCAATAAGCTACATGCAAAGCTGGACTGTTCTGGCAAAATCACAATGGTAGTTTTAAATAAAGAAACCCACTGAACTCAGAGGGCCTTAGCTACATATGACTGCATTTGGGCAAGAGCCCAGGTTCTAAAGGGGATTTAGTAGAATAAATTGCTTTTTTTTGTCAGAATGTACATGCTTTTCTTCAGTTGCGTAATTCAGCATTATGATAGAATCATAGGATTATAGAGGGGAAAAGGGACGTCAGAGAGTTACTTCTACCTCTTGCTCAAGCCAGGGTCATCCCTGTCTGTACCATCCTAAGCAAGTATTTGACCATCTTGCACTTACAGCTTCCAATGACAGACATACCACAACCACCTGGATAATGTTTTCCAATGCTTAGCCACTTCTATAGTTAGGAGGTTATCCCAATTTGTAACCTAAATCTCCCTTTTTGCAGTTTCAGCCCATTAATTCTCTCCTGTTCCCTGTAGACACAGAGAATAGTTGATTGCCATCCTCTTTATTATAGTCCTTTTTTTGTATTTGAACATTACTGTCAAGTCCCTCCGTAAATTTTCTCTTCTCCAGACTAAATAATCCCATTGCGTTTTGACTTTTCCTCATTTCGTGTTTTCTATTGTTGATCATTTCTGTCCCTAAATTAATAAGCCTTGCTAATAATCTTTAATGCTGTGCTCATATTTCACAATGTTAGGGATTAAACCATGATTGGAAATTCTGAACAACTTCATTACCTTGTTTGGACATCTCCATGTATATTTTATTCAGCCATGTGTGAATTCTAATTTATATATATTTGATTTTACCTTAGTCTTTAAGAAATGTCTTTGATACTCAATGATTTTTCTTTGTTTTCTTTCTTTCTTTTTTAAAATATCCCTTTCAGACATATGTATACAGTATGCCACAAGGTATTTCTCTTGCATACTTGCATAGCTATATATGGTAAAGTGGAATCTTAGGGCCTACATGTGATTAATGCTGAACATAAATTCACCTTCATGCTATCTTGCACATGAATAAATCACATTGTTTAAAAACCAAAATACCACATAGTTTGCATGTCTTTAGGAGTAACTTTCTATTTTACTGCTCAGTGGTATAACAGAGACCTCATTATTCACACAGAAAAAAATAAATTGTATTCAGACCAAATAACAGAAAATAGAAACACAACACATTAAATATATTAGGGAAAGTAAGCTGGCTTTATTGAAATTATTCAACCCTATTTAGGTTAAAGAATATTTTCCATCTTTATGCAAATTGTTTAGTATCCATATGATTCAGAGAATGATCTTCCTTGTTGCTAAAGTTATAGGCCAATTATGACTAATCAACTGTGATTGCAAGATCATAGCAAAAGTTTTGGCGGTTTGGCTGTAGGCATTTTCACGTAAAATTATTATTCCAGATCTAAACTTTTAATTGAATAAGCATTGCTAACAAATTGAAGATCTGTAGCTCATCAGTGGCTGTATTACTTGCTGCAGAAAAAGGGCATTAAACCAAATTGAATATAGATATTTCTTCAAAGTATGAGCAAATTTTAGCTTCAAGGACACTTCTTTTTTTAATTTGCCTAAGGCTGTAGTCATCACTAATGGAATGATCTCAAAATCATTTGATCTGTAAAGTTGTGTCAGACAGGTCTGTTCTTATTTGTACTCTTTTATTTCTTCTTCCTTTGGAACATTTGGCAGGCTAATCTGATTGATTGGTTGATATAAGTAAAACAAGGAATACAAAGGGAATAGCAGCTGGAAATAATGCATATGTGCTGCTGATATTTTAAGGTTACTGAAATATAATCACACAATACACAAATCTAAGACCTGTGTTTGAATAATAGTGATTAATCTATGATTCAATAATGGTTGATGGTGAGAGGTCAAATCCTGGCATTTAGTAGCCTGCTTGAGTATTTCAGGGCTTGAGGTAGATTCAATAATCACCCACTGATCATTATTACTGCTATGTATCATTAAAATATAAAATACAAAAAAGAAGAATTACATTTTAATGCAATGGTAAGTTGGACATAGCCATGCATACTAAGTTCTGTTTATATCACTAATCTTTCCCTAGTTTTCAAAGATCCGGACACTAAGATACACTTTCTTTACAAAGTTCTTTTTAGATTAAAATAAGCTGCTTATTCTATTATAGCCTCACCTTCAAACAGACTCAGCATTTTTTTCCTTCTTAAGTAATGAGAGCTCTAGTGCAAGTAAAGAATAGAACATCAGATTCATTGTGTAAATGTTTGCCATGTGGAACACAGTATCTTACTAGATGGAATCTAAAATGAGAGAAATCACTAAGGTTTCTATTGGCATTTTTATGTACCCAGAGACTTTTCCTTTTCAGGCTTGTGTTGACAGCTTTACAGATCTGTTTTCTCTGGAGTTACTATTTTTTTACAAGTTTATTATTCCTACTTTTAGAATCATATATTTTAAAGCTTGAGCTGTAGCTATTTGAAAGCTGTGTAGTCACTATAAAACAGGACATGTGACAGATCTACACACCTTTCCCTGTCTTTTACAGCCATGGTTATTCTGACTTCCAATCTTTATTGTTCATCTCTGCAGACCAATCTAAGTCTATAATCTAATAAAGAAAAAGAACTAAAAAGGAAGCTATGAGAATACTGAATGAAGCCATAGATGTTTCATATCTAGTACAGAACCAGTCTCTTGAACTACTTAGTCCTGAACTGTATATAAATTAATCAAACTCTAAGGTCCAGATCCAAAAATGGACTTAAGAGTCACACAGAACTGAATGTTGTAACACTGAATGTTTATGTTTCTGGATCCCTTAGTGATATCCAGAAACCTGTGTTAGGCATCTATGGTGACTACAGAGTGAATATAGAGGGTTAAACACCCCAGAATGGGAAACACTGAGGAGTCATTCCTCAAGAGGGAGCTGCTTAAGGCAAGCTATAGTGTCAGTGGTGGTAGTGATACTGAATAGATAGTAGAGGTACTACACTCTCCCTTTATATATAATTTCCTCATGGCTGGAGATATAATTCCTTCCTCTGCATGTAGTGATTCAAACTTCTACCTCTCTCAAGAGTGTCCTATGAACAACTATAGGCATTTTTGGGGTTAAGGGGAAGGGGACAGTCTTTTTACTTTACCTTTTGATGCTGTTGCACTTCTCACAAAAGGGTGCCAGACTGTTTGGACTCTGTAGCTTAAGAGTCAGGATTGAAGGAAACAAAGTGGGAAGAAATATATGGGAATATGAGAAAGTCAGATTAACACAATATACCAGATGCCAATATACAAATAAAAATGAAGTTGTTTTCCCTGTGTATCTGCTGCCAAAGGCTTGTCTGACCTCCCACTCCTTGGGAATTAGGGACCTGAGTTAAAGCTGGACGTAAAGTACTGCATCCAGAGAACTTGAGGGTTGATTTCTGGCAGCAGTAACACCCACATTTTGTATAATTAACTCCTGGTTGGAACACCGATGCAAAATGTGGGAAACCTCAGTTGTACTGCATCCATAACTTGAAGAAATTAATATCTGCATACATCTCCCAAGGAAGCAGTATGGATGGGGCAGCAGGGTATTCTTCATCCTTCCTGCTGATGCTGGGGCTTTTTGCAGCTAAGAATTCTGGAATAATAGGACCAGCAGAATAAACCAGAAAATCCCTAATCCTGTAGTTTAGCCATTTTTCCAGTGTAAGTTAGAATAGTGTAGACCTGAATTCTGGCCCCTACTCAATTAAGTGCTTTTGCATTTTACATTAGGCATCCATAAATAAAAACCAACAAAACCCAGAGATAATCCTCAGACAAGCAGATCTGCTTTGTAACTACATGAAATTGGTGCTTAGGTGGTTCCACTAGTATGATCATATGTGGGCAGGGCAGGATTACTTGCATCTATAGAAGTCTAAGTGTAGGCGCTGATGTGTCTTTGTATTTTAAAATGTAAGGCCAAATAAATTTGTATTTACTGTCATCTTCTGCCAGCTTTGCCACTGGGAAATATTGTCTGCTGCCACAGCTGCCATTGTGATGACCAGAGGACAGCTCTTAATAATGAGAACTGTCACTCCTTTACTACATTCAGCCTGCTGGCAAAAGTTATTGCCCAAGGTGTGGCACATGGAGCCATTAGTAAAAGCCGGATGCAAGTGAGAACCAGTAATCCCAAACCACCTTAATAAGGTATGGCCATCTGAGAAAGAAAGGTTCTACCACCCACCAAACATGACATGCACCTCAATTAAAAATCATAAAACTAGGAGAAACAAGGAGATATAATATGGTGTACTTTTTACCAATAAATAAGTTGTCTGATGTGTCAATTTCTAAGCGATCTAGTTTACTTTTAAGTTCTCATCATTATTGACTATTCCACCATTTTCTGTAATTTACAAACTTTATGATTAATGATTGTACGTTTTCTAAATCACTGCTGAAGATTCAAAATAACTGACCGGCTCATTAGAAATTCCCCAGTTTAGTCACAATTTCCCATTAACATTTTAAGATATATCAATTAACAAGTTCTTAACCTCTTCATAAAAAGGATGGCTTTTGGTAAATTTGCTTGCCTGGGGACTGGGAAAAAGGCACCCTGCCCTGCTATTGATATAACATATGACCTTCAGCAAGTTTGTTAGTCTTCCTCTGAAGGACTTATGGAGGAAGCGTGCTTAACAAGGGCTCTAATGAGTTTCTGGTAAATGCAGTTATTCTGATGCCAAATTTATACTGGACATGAAATGACTTAATCTATTCAAAATGTGTTTTGTTACCCACACAACTGGTTTTGGGAGCATCTTGTAACTGTGCAGCCAGGTTGGGTTTGGGGCTTATTAACTTTATCTTCTCCGGAGAACATAATTAATCTTTGTGTATTATTACCTAGGCAGTAATTTAGGGAAAACAGCAACCCAATAAGTCCTTCAGAATAAAATATTTACAGAATATTTCCCAGTCCCCACTGGACACAGACACTTATATGATTTTGAAAATAACTTTCCACATGTAAGGATAAGAATGTATTCTGAATTTAACAACTTCTAGATTAAATTTGGCAATGCTTTCTTCACTTAAAAATGCATGCATTAAACAAGTGTTTAAAATAGAATATCATAAAAGGAGATTAGAGTTATAAAAGTAATAAAAATTTAAATCTGTTCTGTGAGCACAGAACTGTAGTACTCATGAGCTACAGTATTAAGTTTATTATTTCTCATCAGTACTCAGAGAATGATAGACTGATACATTGCAAAATGATACATGCACTCAAATTCATCCTTACAGCTACAGTGTGATGCCCAAATTTGGAAAATACATTTTGAAAATATGTGACTATGTCTCTTGTTAATGCATTCTGAACATGGGCATTGTGTGGGGCTGTGGTAATCAGAATTTTGGGGCAGCTGAGCAATTTCTGTGGACCTGTCAGAACAAAACACCTAGTTCATAATACTTTAGAATTCTTGTGACTGGAATTGAATGCTCTGAAAACCTATCAGGTTCAATATACAGCTATTTTCTACAGCTGCACAGTTTTGCAGGATTGTATTTTTCCATGAGAATTGGAAAATTCATAACTTCATTGAATCACCAAAACCTAAGTCTCTTGGCCAAAATCAAGCTATTCATTTGTCAAGCTCTGGTGTTTCCATGCTGCAATGAGAACAGAAAAGTATGAGTACAGGCATATTTTACTAATTGCACTCAGTAAAAATTGTTTTAAAAAAGTGAGCAGCATTTCTGGAACCAGAAAGAAGTATATTCCGCTGTAAATATTTCTAAAAATAAATAGGTTCAATAATTCAGCTTTGTTGCAAAGTTGATAATATCCCAGTTGCTGTTTCTTTTTTTCCTCCCCATGACCAATGTCAATATTTTGTATAAGTGATCGATATATCTACTACATATTGTCACAGTCGCATTGACTCTGGGCTGTTCAAAGGATTTAATTAATTCCTCCATATTGAAGGTCTTAGCCTTAATCTTAGGTGGAAATATACATTATGCTTTTAATCCTTGATGGATGTTAGGGCTTTTTAATCCTTGATGGATGTTAGGGCTTGAAATGAGAAAGAAATAACAACAAACAGTTGCTGAGTCAAGGGAATTAACAAAAGTTTCCCACTCCGCAGAAGATTCAGTCTCAGGAATTGTCCTTTCTCCCTTCTTTCATTGTTTCATTCCTGCCATTTTCCTTCAAGTTCTCTACTGTTTGTAAAAGAGGGTAAGCAAATACTTTCCTTTTACAATGAATACAGGTATAACATTATGCCTAGATAACCTATAAATACAAACAAGCAAAAAATAAGTGAATAAATAAAAGCCTTGACCAATATTTTTCACTTGAATATTACAATTTATTTGTAGTACCTTTAGAGGGAAAAGAAAATCAATCAACCAAAACGAAGGAAATTAAACTTTTTTTTCATGACTGCATTACTTTCTTGCATTAATGTGCAGAAAAAGAAGCTGCAAGGAATCTTAAGAGGATGTGCAGTCCCTTTGCTTTAATGAGAAGTTCTTTTTGGTGGGATCAATGTACAACCACCGCTAGAGATACAAACCATCCAAAATATTTTAGAGGAGGACAGTAAGACCATACAGTCTACCTGTGCTACACTCCAGTAGATACCAGGGCACAGTTCCTCTCAGATCTCCCATTAGGATTAGATCTTGCACTATCTTTAAATGAAAATCCCTATTCTGTCCCTATAAAATCTAATCTAATCTAATCTAATCTAATCTAATACTTTTTATCCACCCAAAAGGAGGGAAAAGGACCCAGCTAGCCAGCAGGCCATACAAAGTTTGCCTGGGTGGGTGCTGCCTCAGAGAAGTGCCCTTTGGCCTTTTGGTGGTGACCAAAGCAGTGATGGAGGGTTGTTCTTTTACTTTTTTGTTAAGAATCTTTTAAATGTAATGTTGTAGTTGCTGTGGGGGAGAGGGAGGAGTTTGGCATGATTTTTTTGGTGAGGGCTTTAGGAGAAAGGGTGCAGGCTTGAAAAGGACGTTGAGGAACAGGTGGACGGCTCTTCCCTGAGGATGAAGCAGGAGAGTGGGAGTGCATGGACAGAGAGTACAGAAAGTACTGGTAGCTCTGGATTTAGGATCCAGATGCCTCGTTTTGGGGGGATCCACCCTCAGACTGACCATGCCCTTTTTATTTGATAATAGGCAAATTTATTGATATGCAGTGATAATAAAAAAGAAACAATATAAAAAATTAAGGGATTTTATATATTTACCAATCCTAAATCTGATATCAGAATCAAGAACCATTTGGCCAGGACACAGGCTTCAATTTGAAGGCTCTTTCTTAGGTGTCAGATGTCAGCAGCATGGAGGTGGGATACTGAGGGGCTGGTGATACGCCCTCTCTTCATGGTGGTCTTGGGGAACTCTCCTGGGGAGAGGGGGTGGGAAGGGTCCCTCTCAGGGACCCTTTCTGGGGGGAGGACAGGGAGCAGAAGGATCAGGAGGAGGAGGAGGAGGAGAAGGACCTTTGCTGCTCCGAAGTTCTTTTTTTTGTATTTTTCTTTTTTCCTGATGACTTTTCATTCATGGCTAGTGCTGATTGGTCTCTCTGTGTTTGCCACACTGTTCAAGTTCTGTTTAGTTAGTATATTTCAAGCTTACCAAATGCACACCTTTTCCAAAATAGGAATTTTAGATCCCTCTCTTTGGCTTTGAGAGCTGGTGCTACTTTATTTCATGTTATGGAACAGTGTGGTACATGCCCCCAGTTTTTTAGACTATGTCCCCTTGTTTGTTAGATAGCCTTTCTGTTTTTGAAGGCTATGAAAACTGAGAGAGAGATCCAGGCTTTAAAAAAATCAGTTAACCCCTGTTACCCATCCTGAACCATTCTAATTCATATATATATATACACCACTTTCCAAAAAGCAAACCATTAAATACCATTTTAAGCCATCAGTTCAAAGAGGTTTCTTAAGTAAGTGGAGGCTGGGATTGATCATGGGGTTTTCTGTATGGAAAGAGTTTGAGTTCTCAAGTTCTGGGGTGTTGTTTGAGGAATCCTACCTTTGGGTGGTTTGTATGCTAATTGTAAGCCACTTGAGCCCTTTGGATAGTGTGGAACATAAGTAAATAATGAATTATAAAACTTCAGAGAATGTCTGAGATAAGTTGTAGATCTCAAAGGATGTAATTGCACTGATCAGCTTTACCAATGTGAGATGTAACATACTCCACACCTCTGAATATTCATAATGAATACGAAAAATCCTTTGCCACATACATTGACTTTCATTAAATTATGGTCTCACTTTTATCCATGTAATTTCCTTGCTTGGGAATCACAAGCTGCTGAAGCAATGAATTTCAACAGATAACTCATCTGTGAGTACCAAAGCATCATTTATTTTTTCCAGCCTCTCCTGATGCTTTGATCCATTTATTTTTAGATAGTAACTCCTTACATTAAAATGTCAAACTCTATTTATTGTTTCAGGCAATGTAAGGCCTAAATATTACTACAAAGTCAATTTTTCTGCAGGGAAAACCAGAGAGGACTCCATCTTAATTAAGTTTACTAGTGTTTCACCTATTTTCACAAGTATAAAGTTTGACCTGAGGTACCATCGATGGTAAAAGGCATGTCAAACCAGATTTATTTCAATATAATATACAACATTATTAGGAACATTTTCCATCAGGCCAATACTTTTAAAAGAAGAACAAGAAATCTCTCTCCTCCTTCCCTCTCCTCTTCACCCACTCCTTTTCCCAGTCATATATTAAATAGAGTTTTCTGTAAGGCACACTTGCTTTCTGCTGACCTTATAATTTCTGTTGCTATTTTGAACTACATTTTTCTATAAAGGAGGGGGCAGATAGTGGTGGTGATACAAAATGTATTTACTTCTTCATTTTTATGGTTGAGGGTACTTACCATGGTACAGTAATGATAATAAATAAAATAAAGCATGTGGATAAACCTATGTGCATGTTAATAAAAATTAGATATTAATTGGCCATATGCTGACTGTGGCAGATGCCACTGAATGGGCTATTATTCAGTGTCACCTTAACAACACAGCAACTAATTTATTGATTTTGATTTAGCATGATATGCAATATAGATAGGAAGGATAGTCCAATAAATATGACATAAGCCTAGGACTTTAAGGATCCAGATTAAATTTCCCGCTCTATCACAATTTGATGTTCAGCCTGGACCAAGCCCTATAGTCATTTTGTGCTTCAGTCGCCCATTTGTAAGTGGAGACAATAGTATCTACTGCCTCTCATAGGTATTGTGATACTGAATACATTAATAACTATTAAATGCTCTTCATAATGGGGAACAAATAGGTACCTTAATTAGATAGGTAGGCAGGTTGATAGATGACTTATAATAAGGGAGTACTACCCATTAAACAGCTATTTGTTAAGAATCCAGATTCCGAGTCTCCCTCTTTCCAATAGAGGGTCCTTACTTCTAAGCTACAATGTCATACTATTTTCTTCTAACTACTTGGACTAATGAATCTTGAATTATTTTCTTGGAAGTGGAAATGTGTGGAGAGTGTGGAAGCAGAATGTGTGGAGAGTGTGTCTTCCATCCCATCGAGAGCAGTTTACAACCTGGCGGTTGTAGCTTTTTCAAAGGTGGGTTTGAACAACCTCAGAATAGATGAGGCAGGTGAGCCAGTGGCCCCACTTCCTGGGTGAGTGTTCTTACCATGAAGATATTATACAGACAGACAATATAGTATTATATAGAAGGGGTGGTTCATTATCTTCCCCTACACCCTACTGGTCCTAATGCAGAGTTTTGGATTCATATAGAAGTTGGACATTGCAATGCCTTTGCCCTAGAACTAAGTCCTGTATCATAGTCCTAAGTATCTTTGTGGATCTAGTCTGTTCGTTTTCCCTCAAGCAGCCCTGGCTATGAGGGGAATAGGTGAATATACAAAAGCTCTTAAAGCAGATCATTTATCTTGCTCCTAGGCAGTCCATGCATAAAGAGTAGTACCAAGCATTGACATTGTGTCTTATGACCTCCATAAGCTGCAAATTCATATTAACAGAGTGCAGGCAGGCATAAAACAGTGTCATAAGTCAATTAGATAGGTATTTTAGTACTGAGCTAGCCATTCTGGAAACAACAGTGCACTCTGTGTTGACTATACAAGTAGCTTCAATTAAAAAGGGTAATTTCAAATAAACTTGAGCTATGATGCCTGGGTTAGGAATAACGTATATTAAGTAACACTATCAAGCCACGTGAATCTGACGAAGTGATTCACAAAAAATTATATAACTTTGATCTGGTTAATCTATTAGGTTTATCCCTACCCTGTTTTTGCATTAATTTTCTCAAGGTGTCAGCATATCCATAATAGTAAAATCATAGTAGATTGTTGCCATAGGAGACATACGATATAAGCCTATTATAAAATGTGATGTCTGGATTAAATATATCCTCCCTGTCCTTCCCCATTCCAGTACTGGAAATGGGCTGCAGATGCACAGATTTAAATTTGATGCATAGGGAATCAGCTCCCCACTGTGTGGCACTTGCAGAGCCATGTTCCCTGCAGGGTCTGTTACCCACAACCCTACATATGGGAGTCTGAGATCATGATCCTGGGTTCCACTTGCACTAGGAAGTAGACAGGGAACAGCTGGGATCTGATCCATGATACAGAATTGCACCTCCTGCTGTGAATGGATGGTATGGCAGGAGGAGCAGTTTTTCAGCTGGAAGCTTAGATCCCATCATGCTATTAAATTAATGTGCTGAGTGCCTATGGCACTCATTGTGAGGATGTTCTAACTTACAGTCCCTAGTTTAAGGACTGTTTATATACTCAGCCATTACAATCTACATAAAAATATATGCAGCCCTTCTTTGCCTATGAAATTATAATTGTACTCCCACCTTCAGTTTAGTCCAATCTTCTTTTAGCAGAAAGGAATGATTTACAAAGAGAGAGTAGAAAACATTCTTATTGTTCCAAAATACTTGAAACACTTTCTGAGAGGTGAAATATATAGGTTTGAATTATCTCAGGCTGAAACCAGGTTTTCCACAGCATTGGCTGACTGTTTTAATTAGTGATCCAGGCCAAAATCATCTCTCAGAAATAGATCCAGGATTTTACATAGGGGTATGGTTGCAGCAACTGGTACTTGCAGGCTTAGGCACTGACTTCATGAGTGCTCTGGAGATCAAGCACCCACTAAAAATATTAGTGGGTGCTCAGCACCTGTAAGCCATGGCCATTTTGGTTTTGCCACAACAAAAAAGCAGCAGCTCATTACTTCAACCCAGCTGTGCAATGTTTGCAAAGATCAGGTGCTTCAGTGGGGCTTCTTGGCACTTCTAGCTAAAGCTGATTCAATTAGCTAGTAGATAAAAATACCAAAAAAATCCCCACTCAAGTGCCAGATCTTTACAGATTCTGCAATGCCAGGTTGGATTAATGCATTGCCTCTTCTGGAGATGTGTGGGGATCAGCACAGGAACATGCTGAGTTTAAAGTAAGGAGACACTTTTTTTTTCTTTTTAGGTGTTTGAAAGCACCTACCAGCAAAAACCAAAGTTGCTGCCTATGCTTGCAGGGGTGGCTTCGCCCCTAGCTTCCTTCCCTTTGCACCCTACCTCCTTCCAAGCACCAGTAGACCACATTGTAGGAGCATCAACTGGGGTCTTAAGTCCCCTAGAAAGGTAACCTCTTGTTCCACTCCAGCTGGGCTCTGTGGGGGCTGCACTTCAGCAGCAGTGGCAGGCAAGGGAACACTTGGGAGGAGCAATTAGGGAGGGAAAATGCACCTGCCTGTCACTTCCTTCACTGCTGCTATCCAGCACTGAGCCCAGCTTCCTCCACAGCCCAGCTGCAACGAACAGCAGCTTGTCATCCCTGGGAGAGCATGACTACTGACAGTGACAGGTTGGGTAGGGGTGAGTAAGAGCATGGAATGGAAGGGAGCAGGGGAATGCTTACATTTTCCAGGAGTTATGTCCCCAGCTATTGCTCTTGCAGTTTGGTCAGAAAGCGGGTGTGTGCCTGCACCACCACACCCTCTCTGGATCAGCCCCAGTCATCTCTTTCTCAACTTTCTGCATCTTTACAGAAAATGGTGACTACTGTTGAATTTTATGCAATTGTCCTATTCAGTTGGCATTCTCATAGGTTGAGAGCCTCTCAGACAAAATAGGCAGAAGAATGCCTAATTTGGGGGGTCCTGGAGAAGTTTGGGCAAGAGCTAGGCTTGAGCTGCTTAGCCTGTCAAGACTGACATACTTTTGTGTATGTATGAATATAGAACCACAGGCACATGGAGCATATTCATGTAAAAAAACACAAAAAAGATATCTATTAACTTAGGTGCCTGCAGGGTTAGGTAGCATTTGAACAAGATTTTGAAGATTATAACTTTGTACTTAACTTCACTAACTCTTTTTTTTTTTTTAATGCCTGTGGGTGAGATGCAGACAGGTACTTCAGACAACTAAAATACTACTCTAGGCTTATGGCCAAAAGGGGGGATCTAGAAAACCCCTACAAAATAACCCTGGGAGCACAAAAAAAATGGTTTGACATTTGCATTTGGGGTTGTAGAGTTTTCCATCCAGTGATATACAGGCTTTCATTAATATTCAGAGGCACTGCAACCTGAGCAGGTAGGCTCCTGGCTCCCATGTAAGTTCCACTAAGATCCTGCCCAAGACCCTGGAGAAGTCCAGTTTTTTTAGGCATGCTCTAAACAAGCCTATCACACAGAATAAACACAACAACCACTGCTGTTTTCACTGAAGAACAAGATTACTGTTATCAAATTTTTAAATGAGAGATTCAATCAGAAAGTAGTACTTTTGGGCTCTAGACTGTCCCCCACTGGAACAGGATTCACCCCCATGTCTGATCCTTTCCTTTCAATGTGTATCTTTGTTTGAATAAGGTTACCATCCACAACTCTGGCTGAAACTGAATCACTATGCAGGTAAGAATGCAAGGAATTCTGTTTTGTATCTTCTTTATTCCTGCTTCCTGTACCCTGCAGGAAAGAAAGCTCAGATTCTGTGCATACATTCAAATAATCTGGGAAAATTCTCTTACGCTTGTTTCCTGTCTAAAAAAAACTTACCTGGAAATGCCTGAATAGGTATTTGAATGATAAACCCCTGAAGAGCAGAGAGCTTGCAGTGCTGATGTTGTGCATGCAGGAGTTACCTGTGTACATGCCTCAGCATGCTCTGTAGGGTCTCTCAGTCTGCCCGGAGACAGATGGCAGCAGCAGACAGCCTAGCCCTGATTGGCTGGCCCACGCTACTCAGGGTCAATCTGTATCTCCCTACAACACAGTGTGGGGATTGTGAAGTTGGCATGCTGTGTTTCCCACTTGGCTGGAGCAGTAGATTCCCATGAACAACACACTGTCTTCATGGGAGTGGGCAGTGGGAGCAAAGCACCCTAGGATGCTGAGGATTGTGCTGTGGTTTCTATAAAAAGAGAATGTACAGACATTCAGCCTCCCAGGAGAAACTCTCCCAGCAATGTTTTAACCATGGTTATTCCCAGGTTATTGTTCCCCAGGTCAAAACCAGTGGGTCAGAGGCTAAAACAGCCTGGCACACTGGGTAGAACAAGGTAGGTCAGAAATCAAGATCCAATAATCTGAGGAATGAAGAGAGATACTTACCAGAAGAACTGAGGGGCTGGGGAAGGAGAGACAAGTGCCCCAGAAGCTGCAGTTCCTGGAGCAGCTGTTCTGTAAGGCTAGAGCAGCCCCAGAGAGCCAGAAGAGAGAGAGAGGGGGAATGCAGGGAGTCAGGGAGTGGGGACCAGTGTCCTGAGCCCTGAGATGCAGGGCAGGACTTTCCAAGCATTATAGAGCCAGTGGACAGCTGACGATTAAGCTCAGAAGAGCTTAATTAGGTCAGGAAATACCAGCCTGAGTGGTGCTGTGGAATGGAGTGGTGTTCCTGGTGAGAAAATGACAGCGCTGAGAGAAGGCCAACTGGAGGAGAAGTGGCTGAGCCTTGAAAGTCAGTATATTTTTTTTTATTCTCCTTCCTCTCTCTCTCTCTCTCTTTCTCTGTCTGGTTAAGAACTGGATTGTCTGTTGTGCTCTCATTTATACAGGTTGACAGGGTGGGACATCAGGTGAGTGGAAACACACCTAAATTAACTTAAAGGGGAAAAGCCTCAGACAAATATCCTTGGGACTGGGAATACCAGCCAAGATGGGCTTCTGTGCCTTTGTTTGTTTATTTACTGGTTATTATTATTAGACACTTTAACTAACTGTGAGAGAGAGCAGTGAACACACTGTCCTCACAGCAACCGTGAGATCCACCTGAGATTGAAAAGGAAGTCCAGTAGTCCTGGCCAGTTCTATTCTATCAAGACAATTGTTGGGACACATATAAGTCTGTAAAAAAAAAAAAAGAAGAGACAGCAGTTAATATTGAAAAAAAGAATAGAATCGTTGATGTAACATCTGGGTGGCACTAGGCTGGGGTTTAGGGCAGGTTGGAGCCCCAGAAGATAACCTCGAGCGATCGTCATCAATCAGCAGTGAAAAATGCCACCTCCTGATAGATATCCTTTTTAAAACATCAAGATGTGGCAGAAGAGAGTTGGGACCACTGCTACAGAGAACCAGGCAAGTGATCATATAAGCAAGAGTTATTAATTTTGTGTGGATACCCAGGGCCCATTTTTGTAATTTTAACTGGGTCTACCCCTGACACTAGCCTTAAGCTACAAAGAGGCAGGGAGTTTTGACAATTCATTGAATTAAGAGCTTTGTAATGGCTAGGTCTAGGCAATTCCTTGCCCAACATCTGGGTTCTCTGAATCACACCTTTGGCAATACCCAGATCTTCCCATTGACTGTAAAAGGAACCTAGGCAATTAATTTTGTTTTTAACTTTTAGTCATTTTTATACCTAAACTGGAGGTGGTTAATTGCATCTCTTGATCTTGCTCTAAGATCTTTTCAGGTCATTTTTGTAATGGCAGTTAGAAATAGAGGAAATGCTGAGGAAAGGAGTGCATTTTTAAATATCATCATAGGGGTACGGGTTCCTTAGTTTGTGTTAAAGGAGGACTGCTATATCTGATTGGCATTAACAATTGTAAACTCTCTCCTAGGGTTAGTCATTTATGTCAATTTGGCTCCCATCCCCTATTGCTGGACACTAGATACTGGATATCAAGATTTGATTTTCTCCTTTGGCAGAAGATGTTTAAATTGTCTTCACCCACATCTCATGTAAGTAGCCTAGAAAACAGCTATTAAATATTCTCAATTTTTCCCAGGTGACCAAAACCAGGAGACTCATCCAGCTTTATTGTGCATTAGCTCAGAACATACTCACCTACCTTACAGGCCAAGTCCTATGTTTTGGTTTGCCTTTTTTTCATTGTTTCTGTATACTTTCCAGTTTTTGAGTTCCTTTTTCCATCCTCACTTCTTTTTATCACTAACTGTACACACAAGTACCTCCCATGCACCCTTTTATTCCTTAAGTCATAGATCATATCTAGACAAGGGCAATTAAAAATATCCATTTAATTAGCATAAGGACACACCTGTGTTATACAGTATCTCACTCTTTCCTGTCCATAAATTTTATTTTATTTCATTCTATATTTATATTACTCTTTTCTCTTCCGTTCTCTTGTTGTAGATTCTGTTTAATTCTTTCTCATACTGTGAACAGTTCAATGATTTAGGTGTTCATGGATCTTATTAATCTAAACTGACACATTCTAGTTGGTCCCTATTTACAGCTCTTTATTTTGCATGGTATTTCTGGTTTTTATGATTCATTCATTTTTACTGGAAACTAAAACTGAACTGGCCAAGAGAAAGCCCTTGAAGGCTTTTCAGCTAAAACATTTCCCCCCAATGAACACACTCGTTTGTCAGGGTTTTATATCAATGAGTATCCTGCTGTGTTGGAATTTCAAATGTAATGTTGGTAGTAATTATTTTAACAAATAAATATGGGAAAAGGAGGTTCTCTGTGCAGCGTACATTTTTTCCATGTAGATAGTGATGTGCCATTTTTGTTCTTAAGATTTGAATATAACATAGCAAATTTGTAATATACAAGAATTAATTAGAGTAGTCTGCATGTTTCAGAGGAAATGTCCCATTTCTGCACATATGAAATTTCTAATGGAGAACAGACACTGAGTAAAACGTATAATAATACTCTGATGAGAACTATGTTGAACAGTGGTTTTACTAAGGCTGGAAAGCTAGAGTGGGAGGTTGGAGTAGGAAATTTTTGCTGCAATGCTGTGCACTGCTGATAGTGATTGGAATGTTTGTACCAATCGTCTAAAAATGTGCGTACAAAATCTGAAAGGAAGATATGCGCAGAGGAAATGATTGTCTATGTTAATAAATGTTTCTGACTTGAACAAGTAGTACTGTTTCTGAAATTATGAAAGGAAAGTTTCATTCAGTGCAATAAAGGAGTTCTATGGGAGATCATGATTATGAGAATATCATTTAAACACTGAGTGATTTCTATTCTAAGGGGAAAAAATTAGAAAGTTACTGACTTTCAAGGATATAAAAAAGGTTTATTAGAAATAAACCCAAGATGAATATAAGAAGGAATAATAAAGCATTTAACTGCTTGCTGAGTTCTCTTTTCAGCAATAGAACTGATTTTCTGCAGCTATCTGGAACTAAAACCGTGCATGCTGCTATAATTTTTCTGAAACCTAGGCCGGATACCCCATCCTCATTGGCACATATTGTTGGACACAACTGAAGAGCATAAGCTGTATGTTGGAACAAAACCTATTTCTCCTTTACATGTGTAAGTGGCAGTTAAGTAGTCATATAACTTCAATTTTTGAAACTTTTCCTAATTTGGCACTTCTACCTAAGGCTGCAATATGTTTGCACATACATGACAGAAGTAACATAAGTGGATGGCCCTCCTGTCTTTCAACCCAATAGCCTAATGGTTAGAAATGTGGTGTTTTTTTTTTTTTACTAGGCTACAGTGCCTAGTAAGTGAGAAAACTAGATTCAAGGCATTGCCTACTTTATGGCATAATGATTAGTGCACTTTGCTAGGAAACAGGAGATGCAGGTTAAAATATCTTCTTAATGAGGTGGGACAAGAGACTAGTCTCCTACTGTTTGGATATCTGATCTATCCACTGGGCTAAAAGGTAGGAATGACATCTTCTTCCTGTATCAAACACCTGCTAGTCATTCTTTTCTTGAGAGTAAAGTTTCAGGCTGGGATTTCCTTCCTTTTTCTTCCACTCTCTCTTCTCTGCTTTGAGGGCAAGACACCTTATCTCAAAGCAGGCTGTCATTTGGTTGAGATTGCAGCACCACTGGAGCCAGCTAGCAATCAACTTTCAGCTCTTGATGTTAGCATCCATTTTCATGACGTATGCCTTAAAGCATACTCCTGCCTACTTAAAGATTTCAGACCACAATTAATCTGGGAGTAGAGCAAATATACTGAGTATACTCAGAAGGGAAGCACAGGACAAATGTAGATACGTAGAAAAAATTGTGGATGTGTCCCCAAAATTGCAATTGTGCAACTATTTAAGTGGCATTTTCCCGTGTCAAGGTGACATGGGATTTAAGCTATTATATCTCTGCATGTATTTGATATTGGTAATATCCAGTTTGGAATGCAAGAATAAATTCAGAGGGAATTAACATTTCTTTCTAACTGGAAAAATGATGTGAATTTTGAGACAGATCAACAGCTATTATAAATTAATATAATCCTACTGGAGTCACTGGCTGATGTTCTAAGTTTATGACAATGCTCAAAGCAATAATTATTAGGGCTGTGCGAAGCTTTGGTAGCCAATTTGATTCAGAGGAGATTCGGCCCAATTCAGCAGCTGAATCTCCAAATCTGAATTGAATTGGGAGACCCATTAAAAGGTTTGAATTGAATCGGAAGCCTCCAAATCAATTCAGAGAGATTTAGAGATTTGGAATGCTTGCAGGAAACAGAAACTGAGAAGAGGGAAGGGGATAGGGTGGGAAGGCTGAGAAGGAGGGAAGACTGCTCTGATATTGACATCTGTAGCTGGCCAGTGACTGTGATCTTTCTCTGAGTTTCCTTCCAACCACAGCGCTCTTGGGGAGGGATATAGAAACAATATATCAAGCTGTGTCTGAAGTGATCTGTGTCTTTTGTGAGCTGTCTCCCTCTTGGAACATCAGTGCCTGAAAGGCTCTGGCTTGCTATCTAGTCACTTGGTAGCTAGTCTCTCTTCTTGTAAGTTGTATCCAATCTTTTCCTATTTACCCTTACCTCTCCCTCACTGTGCACTGGTGCAATCAGTCAGGGTATTGGTGGGCTCTCCTTCAAGCGTAGGTAATGGAGAGCCTACATGGCAAGGGTCGCTATGAAATACATGGTTCAGGGGTGGCTTGTTGGGCAGGGTGAGCTCACCCACAGGTTCATTGTCACTGACAATGGAGCCAATATGATCAAGACTGGGCATGATACCAACTGGCCAACCTTTTTGGCACCCGCTGTGTGGCACACAAGTTCCGCGTCATACTCAGGGATGCCTTGGAGGGGGACAGAGCTCCTGGTGATGACACCATCTCTACCAGCCAGTTTATTTCAAAATGCAGGAAGGTGGTGGGCTTCTTCCACTGAAACATCAAGAGGGGCAAGATGCTGTCAGACAAACAGGCAAAGCTGAGCATCACGCAGCACAGAATCATGCAGGATGCAGAGACTCAGTGGAACTTCATATACCTGATGCTAGAAAGCCTGGTTGAGCAACAGAGGGCCATCCATGAGATGGCCTTGGTTGGGGAGATTGGGATCAGTGACCCCCTTAACAAAATGGAATGGGATACCATCTCCCAGATGTTGGTGCTCCTCAAGCCGTTCTCCAAGGCCACCAAGACCTTCAGCACTGGAAATGCCCTCCTTAGCCAGGTGATCCCTGTAGTGAAGCAGCTTGTGAATGAAATGGAGAAGTTCCAGGGGATTGTTGTTCCTGCCTGAAGCAAGCTGCTTTCACCAGAGGTGCAAACACTGGTGAAGCAGATGAAGGAGGGCATCAAAAAATGGCAGGATCTGTTGCAGTCCAGTAGGTCCACATGCTGGTAGGCATGTGCAAACCAAGGGTGAAGGGGAGCATCTGCAGCAGCAAAACCCTTGATCACTGGATGAAGGTGCTGGTGAACAGAATCAGGGAGACAGAAGGGCAGAGGCAGGGGGTTGTGAAAGAGGAGGATTCACTTTCCTGTGCCAGCACTCCAACCACGTGTCATTTTCCTCCACCACATCCACTGCCAATGTGGACCAAGGGCATGGACTAATGTTGGGGTACAGAGGCACCTGACACCACCATCAGGCAGGTAGCACAGAGGCCTTGGTGGCTACTTATCTCGCCGAGGATGTGGAGCCGCTGCACTGCAACCCCTTGGCCTGTAGGGCAACCCACAGCCAGGTGTGTCAGGATCTGGCCACAGTTGTCTGGGAACACCTGACCTGTCCTGTTGTGTCCACCAACCAGTGTTCCAAGTGATAGGTTGTTCAGCATTGCTGGGGATGTTGTGACACCCCACCACACTTCCTTGGATCCTGGTTTAGTGGAGCAGCTGGTGTTCCTGAAGGTGAACCTCCCGCTGCTGGATTTCTCCAAGTGTAGATGATATGAATGCCACCCTCCTCACTCGCACCTATTTGATTTTTAAAATTTGTTTTCAGAACCTTGAGATGCACGTTCACAGAAACCCCTGCAGCAATCTAACTGAAACCTGGCAGGCCCTATGCCTGCATGAGGGGCTACCATCCCTGTTGCATTCATCCCACTCTGCCTTAACACACATGAGTGATATGAGTTCTGCTTTCAACAGTTTGAAGCACACTTTCACAGAAGTCCCTGCACCACTCTGCCTGAAACCTGGGAGGCCTCATGTCCACATGAGGGGATACCATTCATGCTGTTTTCATCCCGCTCTGCCTTAACACACACAAGTGATATGTTTTGCTTTCAACAGTATAAGGTGAACTTTCACAGAAACCCCTGCATCTATCTCCATGAAACAGGACAGTCTTCATGCCCTCAGAAGGGGCTACCATCCCTGCTGTTTTCACCTGAATCTGCAAAACAATGACAAAGTTATAGGTATTTTAGTGATTCCCCATTATAGTCTATGGCTGAATCTCTGAATCAGCGCCAAATCTCTGAATCTGAATTGGCCAAATCGAATCGGGAATTGATCTGAATCACCGAATTGAATCACTGTCCCTCTAAGTCAACTAAATCTGTATCCAAATCAAATACTTGCTGCTTCACACAGGCCTAATAATTATTGCCCTGGATCATTTTATTCTTTGTTTCTTTAAGCTATGTAACTAGGGTCTGATTCTGCAAGTGCTGATTATCCTGTACTAATTAGTGAGTGTCCTTAATTTTCATTACCATATCTCACCAGATTGTATTCCTCATTAGTAGTTATATGACTAAGTTATATGACTATTTGTGGTATTGGTATAAGTTGGGCACATACATTATGCAATTACCTAACATGAAAACAAAACGAAAGTCCCAAGAAATATGGCAAAATATCCCAGATCAAGTGTTTTCTAACACTTTTATTTTAATGTAAATGTGGGAGCAAAATAAAAACAATATGTTAATTACACCTGTCACTGAACCCAGAGCCAGCTAACTGGTACTGAGAACTCCTGAAAACTAAGATCCTTTAAGAGCGCCTTTTTGGATTAATGAGGCTAAGCTTTTGACTTTTTCTTTCATATATAGATAAATGTTCAATAGCTTCTTTAAAAATCAACACTTGCCCCCTGAAAGAAGTTTATGGAATATTACTTTCAGTCTTTAAAATGTTCTAGTTTTCAATAATTTCATTTACTAGCTAGAATTATTAAAGTATATACTTGCCATACCTTTATGTTGTTATTTTTTTGAGAATGCCACGTAATCTTTTATGCTTATCTAATTTTATTTAATTAGATGTTTTAAATGATCAAATGATCTTTAATTAAGCCTGGAATTAACAATGACACAGTGGGCTATAGAAAAAAAAACTAATATAAAATATTAGAATATTATCAAGAGAGTTCTATTTAATAACCTTTAGATAACACTTTTTTATATTTCTAAACAGAAAATTAAATAAATATTTTTCTTGGTAAGTTGTTCGACTATCCTTAGAGTGAAAAAAATCCCAATTGTTGATAAAAAGGTAGCTTATATGTTCAGGATTAAGCTTAATAAACATCCTCTGTGATGCACAAAGGTTAACCTTGCATGTGCTTATGACCAGCTAGAAAAGCATTTTAAAATAATTTTCAGCAGGAAAAAAGATAGCTCCTGTACTATGCATTGCTGATTTTTATATAAAAGAGAAACTAGCAATAATTTTTCTTGGTGCAGAGTCATGACTGTCATGAATAAATCCATTGAGTATATTTGGATGGGAAGCACATGTGGAGTTAATGTGCTCAGTGGAGGCATAGTTTATCTTGATGATGTAAGACAATGATGTAAATAGAAATACCTTAAAAGGTCTTATTGGTATTATTAGGAACTCTTTTACAGCCTAGGAGTATCTTTTACTGTGTCATGAGACATTTATGAGCCATAAACTAAAATACCATATAATATAATATGCAGCTGACGTTCCATGCTATGATGTGATGTGTGTATCCACATGCTTTCAAGCATTAGGCCCCCAGATACATCCCCATCTTTTAATTTTATTTCAAGTAAAACAGTGAAAATAAGAGCCATAAAAGAAAATATATAACAGTTTCCCTGTTTCTTTAATTTGGTTTTGTAGGCTACCCCTATACATAAAGAACCGTTAACAATGTTCAACTGATAACAATAAATCTTTTATTACTGTATCCTACAAGTTAATATTGACTAGCTCTGATTCAGCAAAAATGACTACACTCCATTTGCAAACATCTGTTACTCCTATTAGAATTAAGGTTCTTTGGTTCTGTTTTCCTGGAGACCATGTTGTCATGATTCTAGTTTTATGCTGGATGGGTCTTTTGAAAGTTTCTTGTTAAAATACCAATAACATACTGAAAAAGAGGCAAGCCTCTTGTTTCCAATAAAAAAATGTTTTCTGATAAATAAATATTTATGGAGAACTTAAGTCATACACCTACTTAGGCAATTTTCCTGCCTTTCACAATGTATCAAGCATTGTTAAAATAAAACTCCAGCAAGAAAGGATAACTCCAAATCTTCCACCCAGACCCCTACTGCCATGTCCAAAGTTCTCTCTGTGTTAGACTACCAGTTATCTCATTTTACAGATCATTTTCATAAGAAACTATACACATTTTCAGATGTGATCTTAATACATCTTTACAGTATACTTCATAATATTGGTATATTAACTACAATATATTTAAGCTGCAACTAAAAAGTGTAGATACAGAACAGTTCTAGTATTTTGTTGCATGTAGTTACCAAATGCCTGGTGTTTAGGCTCCTAGCACTTATTGAAATAGTAAATGGCATTTATGTACCTAAATTCCTTTACAGATATTGCCTCCTTTCCTAAAGCCTTATGCTTCAGTCCTTCATTATGCAATGCTCCTTACTCAGCTGAAGGATTTCATTTAAATAAGGTGTAGCTCCAGCTCCTCCTTTCTTCCCCCCTAGTTTGATCCATGAAGGACAATGATTTACTTCAGGGAACCTTGTGGAAATACCTCAAGTGAACACATTTTAACACAACACTGCATTTCAGTGGGTTATTTCATCATTTTGTCAGGCAATAAAGAAGGGTATCTCCTTGTGGCTTTCTATTTCTTATTTAAAGTTAATAATGCAGAGTCTGAATGTGTCATAGTGTATCATCAGATGATTATAAAGCAATGTACTATATGTAATGTGTTTGGAGCTGCTTTTTAATAATTAATTGATTTGGCATGTGGGTCTGGTTATTGCATAATGCATGAATGTGTTAACTCAATTGAGGGTTGCCTGGTAAAGCAGGCAGGAAGGCAAAGAACTGCCCAAAATAATCCATGCTTCAGTAGGCCCTTGGGCTAGGGACTGGAATTACAAATAAACCAGAATAAGTGACTGGAATCCAGTTAAAATCTGTAACACAACAGAAGTTCAGTGCACATAATCTGCTTTTAAAATGGCCAAAACTGTTTTAAGAAAATCCAGATGGATGTAGTATCAGACTTAACCAATTTAAGTTAAACTGGTTTATTGAACTTCTGTCCCAGATCCCTGCCAGATTCATATTAACTCACAGTGCCCCAGCATCCCATGATGCTTTATACTTCCCTCCAAAAATCTCCTACACATGATGGGAAGCTAGCCTTGGTCCAAGCTGTCTGGTCCAGCTGAACAGGGAGGTGTTCTCTAGTGCCCCCCAGATTCTGGCCAGGGCCACTGCAGGAATATGGCTGCATTTCCAGAATCAAAAGTGAATGTATGTTCACTTGCTTATTGTTTCAGTCTATGTAGCTTGCAAAAATTGAATTGATTCAGCCTTGGGCTTTTTAACTATCTGTACTTAACTTTAAGTCATGATGCAGTTATCAAATTTACCCCTAAGTATGCATAAGTCACCATATTTACTGTGCAGTATGGCTGTGCACGTGTAGACATGCACCTGTATTGTACAGTAATTTCAGTTACTGTGCACTACAGATGCACATGTAGATGCACCCTCTGTGACTTAAGTAAATGGAAACAGCACTCAGAATATATAAATTACCAAAGTTTTTTTTAAATTAAGTCATAAATGTCATCATACAAACACCCAAAATTATTGGATACTTTTTCCATAATTTCTCTGTTTTTCAGTTTTCCTTTTGTAACATGAGAAGAATCATTTCCACGTACTTTAGAAAGGTATTATGAACATAAATTCATGTGTGAAATTGTGGCGTGATGTTATAGCTGTGATGGTCTAGGGATTATGTAAGAGGGAAAGATTTTTTGGTAACTGATACCTTTTATAACACTAACTACATGGTTGGGATAAAGTTAGAAAAGATTTTGAATGCAAGGCATGGATGTATTCAGATGTTATAATGAAGAGCACCATGTAAAAAAAGTTATGAGGAAATGAATGATTCTGCAGTCAGAACTGGTTTTGAACAGTGCACAGTAAATAAGGTAGAGAGTCACAAATTGAACAATGAGGAAATAAAAAATTAATGAGTAACTGCTCACTACTGAATGAGCATTGCCTATTCTGTGTACTGAGTGACACAGATCTCCAATGGACAAAATTGTATGTGATCATATAACTAAGGAGCATATCATAATGAATCCTGAAAAAAGCGAAATTAAGGATGCACAGAAGCCTTTAATTCTGTCATTTCCTAACATTTGAAAGCTTGACTTTGCAAACCTTAATAGTATTACTTAACCCAAGTTTTCAGCTAATGCATCTGAAAGAAAGGGGAACTAAATGGACTAGGCTTAATGTCACGACCTACTCTCCAACATATATTATTTTTAAATAGTTTAATGCATGGAGACTGCTGAAATTGGCTCTTTCAGACTTCCTGTAGCACTAATGGGTTGAAAGGCATCTCTTGAAATTCACATTTATATAAAACTTATCTGTTCTTTAGTCAACATGTTCTAAAGACCTGTTAGGATTTTGAAGCTCTTACTGCTTTCTTTAGCTAAATAGGCACGTCCCTTTTATGCACTCAGCTGCTTAATGTTTTAGAACATCATTTGCCAATAACTTTTTTCTTCAGCTGCCCTCATCTTCCTCCTCTTACTTGTGTTGACTCCCTAGAAATCTCTCAACCCTGCAGGAACTTTTAGAAGTTGAATAAAAAACCCGTATATACCAGTAAGTCTTTGAGTTCAGCTATAAATGGAGTGACCTAGAAGTCTTCTGGTTCACTGAAAACCTTTGCCTGGGTTCACTAGTTCTTTTGTGCTCTCCAATATAAAGGTGATGGCCAAAGTCAGCCTGTCAGGGTCGCCTGCCAGCTTCTGTTATGAGCTGCATAAAAAAATGGGAAGCATGCAATTCTTTTATCTTCAGTAGGAAGTTTGACAGTACAGGTGAATCCTCTGGCAGGTAATTCATTACTTTTCTCCAAGAACACCACCTACAAAGACCCAGGAGAAATAGAAAATAGATCCTAATGTGAAACTGATGCTTTTAAGCAGACAACAATGATGAGATACTTTTACCTTGTCCCAAAGTTGAAATGATAGATAAATCAGTCCTAGAATATTACATAAAAAGTTGTAGTTTTCAAAGAATACTTAATACAATTTGTGAACAGATACTTGTAGTGTAATAGTCATGAAAAAAATACCTGGAAAGAGGTCACAGAAAATGCATACAGTATACAATATATGCATATCAAATTGTATTAGCCATTAAATGTGAATTGTATGTAATATATGCATGTGCATATATGAATATATTAGAGCAGAAGGTCTGGTATAATTAAGAATTATAATTGTTATTGAACCCTGACCCTTCCACATAACTTTATTTGCACCATTATTATTTAAGTGATCAGAGTTTTTGTTTTGAAAATGAGTTACAGAATGCAGTTATTTAGCCACCAAAAAGTTATTCAATTAATTAGTTGAGTTCATTCCAGTGTACTCAATTAGTCTGACTATCTCCTAGGATGAATGCAGGGTAAATGTATACCTTATAGACTAACTAAATTAGATGTGAATATATATTTTTTAATAAAAAAGGCAGGAAGGAAGGGAAGGGGGAAAAGTGCTGGGAGAAGCAAACTAACAATAAACCCATAGGCTGCAGCCAGATGAGTGTGGCTGCACAGTAAAGTGTGCCACAGACATGCTGTTCTCCATGCTGCAAGGGAGGAGAGCAGAGGGTTTTTCTGATCCCTAGATATCCAGAGGTAGAAAAAAACTGCAGAAAAAAAGTGGAGTAGCACACGCATGGGTAGTATGAACCTAACAAAAATGCAGCCGGGCTGCCCAGAGTTGCACTGAGGCTGCTAGGCAGGCTCCACATGGCAGATTCACCACTGCTGCAGCCATGGGCATCCCTCAGGCCCCCAGGTAAGGCTGCTGAGGCCAGCCTCTACCCCTGGGTAACTTGCCACACACTACAGCGCATGTGGCACAAGCATTTCCAGAGGACAATTAGCAGTGGTGCCACTGCTAGTCGTCCCCTGGGAACCAAATGTCTACAGTACATGTGGATGCAGCCATAGGAACCAAGAAGTCAGAAATGCTAAGCCAAGTAATAGGATAAGAATCCATAGTCCCTGCTTAAACCATATTTAACAACCCAGTCTGTGTATAATTTCTTGTTCTGTAGATTCCCATTCAAATTCCACCCCCTATCCACCCCTTTCCCTGTCTCTTGGGCTTAAGTCACTTTTTCTATTATATATGCTTCTCCATGCATGTCCTTTCACGGAATGTGATGAAGTGGGCTTGAGCTAACAGAAGCTTATAGGGTGTTAGTGTGTGTGTGTGTGTGTGTGTGTGTAAAGAGATAAGGTACCTGCTTCACTTCAGTCTAATATAGCTGACTACCTCTGTCTCCTAGGATCAGCATATTCTTTCTTCATAATATTATTATAATTATATCAATAGTAGTTGAACCTGAACTTCACTGCAGAAAATTAAACAATTATTTTTTATTTTTAATAACTTTTTGTTATAATTATCATCATCTTCACTTTATGGTTTATGCATCATTGGCTGTTCCAACTTCAAAAGCTTTCAGACCATTGTTTCCATCTGGTTTCTTCTCCTCTTGCAGACTGTAATTGAAATGGGTGAGCTACCAACCCCCTGCACTACCCCCAACCTGGAGGACCAGAGCAGAGACCCTTTACCTGACCTTTTTCAACATTCCCTGGAGACCTTCATTACACTTTAACAACATAGCAAACACTATTAGTTGCACTATAACTGGTATCTAGGCAACACTAAATCCTGAATGAAGCATTTACTGAATGGCCCTAAATCGCTATATCACTATGAATTACGTATAGGCCAGGGACAGGCAAAATACGGTCCAGGGGTTAGACTGGCCCACCAAACACTTTCATCCAGCCCATTGGGCCCCCCAGCAAATTGTACTGCACCCAGCCCTTCTACCCATGAGGGTGGGAGTGAGGCACCCACATATACAGACAGCCTCAAAAATGTACCTTATTGTCTGACTCACACCCTTATGGGCAGAAGGGCCCAGCCGGCCAGTTTACAGTTTTTTATGTGGACCTACTGCTTCCATAGCCCCTGGGACCTGCTTGCTTCCCTGGACTCAGGTTGGTTCTGGACAGCAGATAGGGAAGCAGCAGGGGTGGGGCTGCAGCTGGGAAGGAGCCTGGAGCACGGGGCTGGTGGCAACACAAAGCCCACATCCAGGGGGAGAAGGGGTGGTGGAAGTGTGGAGCTGGGCTGAGCAGCATGTGGATGTGAGGGAGAGTGGGGGAGGTGGGGGGACCCCTACACATCCTCCATGGCACGAAGTGCTGGCAGGTGGTGGTAGAAACCACAGGTGGGGCACTCAAAGCAGAGGTGCCCGGCGGGGCACAGCTCCAGCCAGCACTACTCATCACAGTGAGGGGTAAAGCCTCTGTGTATCTCCTTGTATTGATGGTGCTCCCTGCCACTCACATGCAACTCCTACACCCACGCAGCAGGGAGGGAAGCTCCACATGCTGGAGCCAGGTGTCTTCCCTGCTGAGTCTTCCCTCCCCTACAGCACAGCCCCTGTGGAGAAAGCAGCCAGCTCCAGCACCTGAGGCCCCTCTCTGGTGTTTCGCAGCCCCAGCAGGGAAGGCACTGGCTTCCCTCCCTGCTGTGCCAGTGCAGGGGCTGCATGTGAGTGGCAGGGATCACTGGCAATACAGACAACTGCATAGAGGGTGAAGCCCTCATTGCGATGTTCAGTGCAGGGTGGAGCCACGCCCTGCTGGGCGCCTGTGCCCTGAGCACCCCACCTGCTGATGCACCACAAGGGGGTGTGTGGGGGGTCCTCACGCCCCCCAATCTCCCTTACACCCACACCATGCCCCTACAACTCCCACATATACAATACTCTCCAACATACTCTATGCTCCACTACACACAGCCTCACCTACTCACAATCCCCCACACACCTGCATACCCTAACACACACCCACAGCCCCACAGCCCACCATACACACAAACACACCATACACACATCACATATACCACACACATACCCCCATACAAACACACCACATACAAACCACACACACACATACCACACATACCACAAACCCACCCCACACGCACCCTCACACATGACACACATGACACATACCACACATACCAGACACATACCATACATAGCAAACACCACACACACCCCACATACCCACCCATACACCACACACACCACACACATACCATAGACAAGCCATGAACCCTCACACACCACACACACGCCACACGCACACACCCTCCCTCCACAATATACAAAACTAAAAACTTATTTGTCAGTTATTATGCAATCACCTCTATATATACTATGCAAACACAAATCATGACAAAAATATTTTTTGTTATAAAATTAAAATACACTGCAGTACATGATTAACTTTTAGTGTATGGTTTCTTTTTTGTTTTTGGTTCTAAGATGGCAACCCTCCTCCCAAGAGCAGAACTTCTGGGGGGAACAAGGGAAGGACTTCTAATGGCAAAGGTCAGAGGTTAGGGGGTGGGACTTCCAGTTCCAAGATAGCAACAAAGCACCAGGACAATTGACAAAGGGTGGGATTACCTGTGTGGCCCTCAACAGCTCACCAAAACTCATTAAGCGGCCCTCCACCCAAAATCATTGCCCACCCCTGGAGTAGACCAACAGATCTGGCTTCCAGAATAAAAGATTTAATTTATATAGATATTATGCTAATGGTGTTTTCTTTCACTGGGTGAAATCTACACTAAGAGGAAAACTAATTTCTTTTAAAATTAAAATTGGGCAATATTTTTATGCATTGACACCTGAGTTTTCCTAAAAAATATTGATTGACATAAAAAATAATGAAATTGTATCTGATTTAAAAGGTTTTAAGTCAGCCATCAATTTTATGTGCTGAGTTAAGATACAGTACATTTATATTTTTTTGACTTTGTGGTACAGATATTTACTTGAGCACCATTTCTTACTATGGGATTTACCAATGAAATGGCTGGGGAAAAATGTCCCTTTAAGATACCCCAGATGCTATAGTTTGTACATTGGTTCTATGCTGATTATGTAATTCTGTGCAAAGTAACTTTTCTTATAGTAAATAATATCTTTAATTGGGCTCTTTAAGGCTATACTTCACTTAAAAACAAGATTTAAGGGGAACAATACATTTTTGCATATGAGATCAGTAAGCAAAACAGGTAGAATGAGCCCTAATACAAAGGAATTGTGTCTTGAGACACAAAAAAAGTATTTTACTAGTGGGGTATCTAAGCAAAAAGTCCTTTAAAATTACTGCTCAGGCTAACTCTGCAGGCAGAGACTCTCCTACAGACCTGAGGAAGTATATACTGTTGTACCAGGAATCTTGTCTATGTCCCTCCCAACTATTCAGTTGATCCAATAAAAGATATCATCCACAAAGTAGGCTGGCATATTACCCATTTTTCCTTGACCTTTATGGCTGCAACATCACTCCCACGCTACTACAAACACAACTGGAAAAAACAGATTCACACATACTGAAAGACAAGAAAAACATACAGAAAAAAAACTCTCTGCAAACCAATTAAACTATTAAACATTCTGCTGCACAGCAACAATGTATTTCCTTCCCCAATCTCTCTTAGGTGCATTAAAAATTATATAGTAATGCATTTTACCTCGATTTCTACTTGGGATAGGTCTATAAAGTAAATTACTTTCTGTATTAGTGACATAGTGAACAGGTCTCTCAAAATGCATAAATGCTACAGAAATAAAATATGATTATATTTTACAAGAAAGGTCATTAGGTACATATTCTTTTAACAAAATTTCTGTTAAATATTCTTTGAGTGCCACCAAATCTCTTTAAGTCTTTGAGGTTGTCGGTTGTAGTCATGTTGGTTTATGGACATAGGCAGACAAGGTTCTTTGGGTACGTCTGATATATTTTATTAGACCAACTAAATCTCTGGAAAAACTTTTCTTTGCCAAACTCTTCCTATGCCTGAAGAAGGGGCCTGTGCCCAAAAGCTTGCAAAGAACAATTTTTCCAGTAGTTCAGTTGGTCAAAGAACCAGTTAAGCCAAAGAACCTTGTCTGCTTTAAGGCTTGACAAACTTCAAAAAATGGAGGGTTTCTGTTTGCAAGTTAATAAACTGCAGCTTCACTAATTTAAGCCAATAAGTATTATGTACTTTAGGATTTTGGGCTTTGTCAGGCAGTATTTGTGTACATCCCACATATATTAACAACAACAGTCAAGTCCCTACTGGACTTCAGACAGTCTTCTTTAACAGGAAAATTTACTTAAGGGAAAATTTGTAGAAGTGTGCAAATGAAAGGGAGGTTCAAATGGTAAATACCATTAATAGTGCAAACTATTTCTCAAAGAAGTCAGTCAGTCCTGAGGTCACACCAAACATTGAGGCACCTTTGATGTAGCAATAACTTTCCTCCTTTGTTTGCGGTCTTTTTCTCAAAGATGAAAGCTTTGTAATGTTTCCTAAGCCATGGCTTAATTCAGTGTTAAACATTCACTAGCTGTAATTTTTGGTCAGTTACAATGTTGAAGGTCCATGCATAACTTCTGCATGTCTGATATAAAGTTGAATTACAATAAAAAGTAAATGGATAGATCACATCTGGAATGGCATTAAATCATTTGTGTTAGTGTACAGTAGAAACAAATATAGTCATGTAGCTGTCTAAGGCATTTATGGAGCAACGAGGGTAGAGATGCAGGGTATAACACTTTCATTTTAAATGCAGTTAAAACATGAGCATGGGGGTTGGACTTGATGATTTGCTCTGGTCCCTTCCAACCCTACTAACTATGAAACTGTGAAACTATGAAACCATGTTCAAATAGTTTAGTCTGTTTGTGAAGAAGAAGAAAGAAGTGAAATACTTACTGAGAGCTGGAAAGAGCAGACAAAAGAGGGACAAGAGCCCTAGGAGCTGTGGAAAAAGGGGAAAATATACAGAAAAAAATCAATATACCCCTGGGACAAGGGAATCAGTCCAGAAGGGCTTCAGTTCTTTCTTTCTTTTTTTTTGCTTTGTTTATTTTTTGTGGGGTTAGTAGAGGGTGTAACCCTCATGGAAGAGGGAAGGCCTCTTGTAACCAACAAGGAGACTCAACTGAGAATGAGGAAGAAGTGCAGTAGTTCCTGTTGATTTAATGCCATTGAGACAACTACTGAGATACACACCAGGCTGAAAGAAAAAAGGAGTTGAAATTAAAATCAATGTAAACAAAAGTCAGCATAACATCTGGGTGGCACCAGGCTGGGTTGTAGGGGAGGTCAGCACCCCAGAAGAGATCTACATTGAATAATTGTCATCCAGTGACGGTAAGAATTACTACCTCCAAATTGTTATCATCCTAAAACATCAAGATGTGGCAGGTGAGAGTTGGAATCACCACTACAGAATACAGGGAAGTAATCATGAGGCCAATGGTCAAGGTCAAGAAGGTACCCTGGGCAGTGCACATAACTTTAACCAGGCCAAGCCCTAATAAAGTGATGCATTGGCCAGGAATTCAACAGCAGCCTAAGTGATCCAGCAATATAGATCTCTCAGGGGATGTGATAGGTAGTCCTGAACCACTCCAACAGACTTTACTTTTGGTAGGCCAGCTGCTGCAGCAGCAACAACAGCAGGCAGCTAGACAGATTGTCCTAGAGGAAAATTGGTGGCAGCAACAGGCCTGGATGCAGAGGAACCAAGTTGAGCTGAAAGTCCTTAAGATGATGCCCCAAAGCAATCCAGAAGCTTTAGCTTCTACATTAGATTGGAGCCACTGGTGGGGCACTTGGGTGTATTCTTGATCAGGAAAGTGCAAACCACCTACTGGGCAATGGCATGAGGAGAAGCCCTAGACCATGACAAAGAAATAATGAAATCCTGTACCAGTTGGACATTAACACAGAAAGATACTGAAAGATGTTCAGAGCCAAGAAGAAGAAAGAAGAAAAGTCTTCTAGGATTTTCCTTCAACACCTGGCAGATCTGCTGGAAAAGTGGCTGAGGCCCCAAAAGATGCCCAATGTTGATATCTGTGACCAGATCCTGTTAGAGAAGTTTCTCCAGAACTTGGATGAGAACACAAAGGTGGGTGAGAAGTCACCATCTGAAATTGGTGGCAGAAGCTCTGTGACTGGCAAAAAATTTGACAGTGCCTAAGGAGAAAATGTCTGGGAGAGGACTTCAAAAGGTGGAATGAGTACCAGTCAATGAGAGGCTGAATGAAAAAAGGCCCATGGGAAACTCGTTGGGTACATGGGAGCAGCATGATATGTTTTTGTTGTGGCAAACTGGGACACATAGCCAGAGAGTGTACCAGTATGCCTTGACTGGGCCTGCATTCAGGACACCTGCATTTCAGAGTGCGGGCATACTGGAATGACACAAAGGAGATGATGGACTGTAGCCTATGAAAAAGCAGATGGGAAGAGAAGAAAGAGAAACCCACTGTTTGGGCAACCACGGTGGGGAAAGGATCCAAGCCTTCGTCAATACTGTTTGTGCCCAGACTTTGAAGTGGGTGGATCTAACTCCCCCCAGCAAGAAACAGGATGCAGCAGTGGTACAGAACATATGCATGCATGGGTAACACTTCACATATCCACAAAAGAGGCATTGGGTGGAAGTCCTCAATGTGGCCAGAAAGATTCCAGTCAGCCCAATGTAGGATCTACCTTACCAGATGGTACTGGGCCATGACTGGGAAGAAATTTCCCAGAGGTTGGATGTGGTGAGTACCTAAGGTCTGGGCTGATGAGGTTTCATAGGAGAAGCATCAGAGGACATAGAGTGATTTGACCTGGAAAAGTTTGTCCAGCTACATGCACTTTCAGAAGGTGTGAACGGGAGAGGATGCATTCCATTCCATTATCTAGACAGAGCTGGCCAAGAATGATAAACAGGTAATCTGCCTGGAGTGGTGTTGTATATTAGCCTGGTACAAACTTAGAAAGGGCCTACTTTATAGAATTAAGGCAAGAAGGGCAAGAGATACCCCAGCTATTGATCCCTCTACCCTACCATACCCCCGTATTGAGCTTGGCCCTTTCAAACCCTTTTGGAGGACATATGGGGAGGGCAAAAGCAGAGGCCCATTTGGCCAAATGGTGCTTTTGGCCGCACCTGTATGAGCAAGTTGAGGACTTCTGCTGAATGTGTCCAGATTGCCAATGTATCAGGCTAAGGAAATCCCTATGTGCCCCACTACATTCTATACCAATAGTGTCAGACACTTTTTAAGAGAATAGACTTAGACATAGTTGGGCCACTATTGAAGAGTTCAGCAGGACCTCAGTTTATACTAGTCCTAACTGATTATGCAACATGGTTCCTGGATGCCATCCCTCTATGTTTGGCTATGGGACATCGGTTAGCAGAGGAATTCCTGTAGTGGATATTGAGAGTTGGCATACCCAAAGAGACCAGGGGACTAGTTTTATACCACACATCGTCCACAGCCTTTGCATAGTGCTTAAAATATGGCACTTGCAGACAACAGTATACCACCCCCAGACAAGTAGGTTAGTGGAGAAGTTTAACGGCATATTGAAAAATATGTTACACCCATGTGCCCAGGAGGAGTCCCGTAGATGGGACCTGTTGGTGCCTCCACTCTTGTTTGCAGCGAGGGAAGCCCCTCAGTCTTCCCTGGGGTTTGCCTCATTCAAACTTGTACGGACATCAATCTTGAGGACTCTTAGATATGGTACAGGAGGGTTGGGAGAGAGAAGAACCTATGGGCCCACAACCCTCAGAATAACTACAAGAACTGAGGCACAGGTTACAGAGGGCTGGAGAGGTCACCCAGGTCCATCTGTCTCTGTCAAGCACAGTATAGACAAAAAGAGTATTATGACAAGGAAGCACACATGAGAGAGTTCTATGGGGGACAGATGGTGTTAGTGTGCCTTCATAGTGCTACTAGTCAGTTCCTGACCTGCTGGCAAGGGCCCTTTGAGATAGTGAGATGACATTATTATCTACTTAAATGAGTGGGAACAACATCTAAAAGCCCTTTGGGTGGTTCTCCAGGAACTCTGGTTAGCCAGTTTAACCACCAACCCCAGAAAATGCATGCTAGGAAAGGCTGAGACCAAATATCTCTAGCTCTCAGTGGGACAGGGATATATACAACTGCTAACTGATAAGATAGGGGCCATAAGAAACTACCCCCCACGCTAAACAGATGAGGGCCTTTCTCAAACTAGCCAGGTACTACTGGTGTTTCATTCCCCATTTTGCAGAAGTGACCACACTGTTAACAGACATCTTGAAAGGAAGAAAATCCAACCCAATAAAGTGGGATGAGCTGCAACTCAAAGTGTTCCAGAGAACAAAAACAGCACTATGCTTTCGTGTGGTCCTAAAGACCTCCCGATTTCACCTGTCCTTTCATTCTTCAGATGGATGCTTCTAATCATGCTGTGGGAGCTATGTTGTCCCAAGAAATGGACAGAGTGGACTGGCCCATATCCTATGCCAGCAGCAAGTTAAATCCTCATGAATAAAGGTACACAACTATAAAGCAAGAATGTCTAGCAGTAAGATACAAGGTAGAGTATTTTCATTACTACTTACTTGGCCGGAAATATACACTGGTTACCAACCACACCCCTCTAAAATGGCTTAAAACCTCACAGACTGATAATGCTCAAAGAACTTGTTGGGCCTTAGCTCTATAACCTTTTTCATTTCATTTTCATAGTGAACATAGGCACAGCAGTGCCAATGTGGTGACAAATTTTCTGTCTCGATGCCATATGGAAGAAACTTCTCTGCCAAATCCCAACTCTAAATGGGGTGAGCCCTTCCCACCATGAGGAACTGAAAAAAAGGTGCCTAGTGATGTCTTAAGGAGGAGGATGTGTGAAGAAGAGCAAAGAAGCAAAATACTTACTGAGAGCCAGAAAAAGCCAGCAAAAGTGATACAAGAGCCATGGGGCTGCAGTTCTGGAGCAGCTTCTCTGTGTGACTGGAGCAGCCCCAGAGAATCAGAAGTGAGGAGCTTAATTAAGCCAGGAAGATGCTGGTCAGAGAGGTATTTGTGGTGGCAGAGTAGGGCCATGAAAGGGCTAGCTGGGAGAAAAGTGGCTGAGCCCCAGCACTAGGGTACTGAATTTTGTATTACTTTATTCTTACTTTTGGGGTTTTTTGGTGCATTCTGTCATGTCCTTTCTACAACACACTGGCAGCATACTGAACTTGGTTGGCAGGACACCAACCTGATCAACATAAAAGGAAAAAATCCTCAGAAAAATCAATATACCCCTGGGATAGGGGATATCAACCCAGATGGGCTTCTGTTCTTTTTATGAATTTTTTTGCTTTGTTTATTTTTGTAGGGTTACTAGAGGATGTAAACCTCGGGGAAGTGGGTAGGCAAAAAGCCCTCTCATAACCAGTAACAAGATTCACCTGAGACTGGGGAATAAGTCCAGTAGACCCTGTTGAGATGACTGTTGCGACTCACATAAGCCTGAAAGAGAAAAGTCACCAATTAAGATTGATGTAAATGAAGGGCGGAGTAATATCTGGGTGGCGCTAGACTGGGGTGTAGGGGAGGTTGGAGCTCCAGAAGAGACTTACCTCAAATATTTGTCATCCAGTGGTGGTGAGAATTATCACCTCCCAATTGTTATCATCCTAAAACATCAAGATGTGGCAGGCAAGAATTGGGACTACTGCAACAGAATACAGGCAAGTAATCGTGAGGCTGACGGTCAAGGTCAGGAAGGTATCCAATGGCAGTGCCCATAGCTTTCACTGGGCCAAGTCCTGATAATATGTTAAGTGACATCACAGCATTGCAAAGTTGCTCCCCTTCAGGCAAGGAATATCTCCTAATTGTATCAGCTAATACATCTATTGACACATACGTTCTTAAATATGTCACAATATTGCAATTATTTGCAAATGTTGCAAGTGAATCTGTGACTACCCCTTTATAAACTCTTTAGGTAAAACTAGTGATGCATAAGCTTATAAGCTTACATGAGTCCAAGGTCACTTTGTCAAATATTGTGAGAAGATATAGACAGAGGAGTTTACCAAATAGAAAGTGTGCTTTGACTACAAAAACAGAGAAGGGAGAGATGGTGGTGGGGATGGGGGAAGGAGGGAGGAGGAGAGGGAGAGTGCTGTGGGAGGCAAACAAGTAATTTAGTCATACAATCACAATTCAGGACATTATGCAAGACATCATGTGGTTGGGTGACAGTTGCCTAAATAATGCTTAAAACTTACATGTTTTAGCAGTGAAATAGAATAGAAATAAAATCTTAGCCAGTTCTACAAAGTATTTCTCTTTTTTAATCATCATCTCCTTTAACTTGCCTTGATTCAGGTTAATTATTTTCTCTTTAGCCAAAAAGCTAATTTCCTATACATATTCTGATATTTTTGTGATGTTGCTGACTACCAGTTACAAATGAAAATATTCCTGATGCACTGTTTGCAACCAGATCCTATTTACCTATACATGACTAAGTACTATATACATATAGCTTTGTACCTGCAGTTTTTGGCACTTACAGAAAGTTTGGGATTCTATTTCCACTGTGCGGGGAATAGGTTTACCCAAAGTAAAGCAGGGGTGGAGAGTGCTCCCACCTTTTAGCTGAATAGCTGAAGGGGCACTTAGGTAGGACACAGTCAAACTTCTACTCTTCCCCGGTGGGCTTTTAGAAACATGGGCTCAAGCCAGGACTGAGGACAAACTCCCTTTGAAGGCAGCACCCATCTCATTAACAGGGATCCTGGTTTTCTCTGATTTTAAAAAATCCCCAATATTCGGTTAAAATAAAGTAACCCCAATTCACATTTTTCCATGATTAAAATGAAACATCACTAATACACACACACATACACACACACACACACACACGATGAAACACAACTTATAGATATAGATAAGTTCTGTTTCATTTAAATCATGGAAAAAAGTGGATTTGGGGTTACTTTTTGTAAACCAAAAACTGGGGATTTTTGTTTTAAATCAGAGAAAACCAGAATCCCTACTCATGATAGTAAACAGAGGAATACACCACCCTGGTTAACAGATGTGTGTGTCTCTGGCTACTTATTATCTAAAAGTGCCTAGGCTGTATCCCCTTCTTTGTTTCATTTCTATTTTAGCTTTTCTATTTTACTTTTACTAACAAAATATTGATGCAGTCAATGCCATAATATGCATCTCCTATCTGCACACCTGGCTGCATTGCATGAGCATTTTTTCCTTCTGTTTCCCATTCCAACTTGTAGAGAACTTCTCTATAATTGAATGAGTCTCTGTTTGGCTCTCAGCAAATTCAACTTGTTTTTTTATATGGTTACACAATAAAATTAGGAAACTGTTTTGAGCACTGATGCAAAACTCAGAGATCATTAGCCAGATGCCTTTTCTTGGCTGGTAAAAATTAGAGAAAAGAAAAGAAGACTCTGTGTGTGTGTGTGTGTGTGTGTGCACGCGCGCACGCGTGCGCGTGTGTGGATAGTTTAATCCCTAAACTCTAAGCTGTTGTTAAAGTTGTAAGTATGTATCAATAGTGTAATGAAAAAATTAACTTACATAACAAAAATAATAAAAATGCAAAAGGCTGGTGGAAAGAGTTGAAAATAAAAGTGCATGTCAATTCTGAAAAATAGTACAATAAAAATGATATTTTGGGCCTTATATTTAGTGTTTCTTTCAGACGTAAGGACCAAATGCCTCTAATTTCTAAGTCAATATTTTGATTTCTAATTAATAGCCTTGAAAAGTCAATTTGTATCTAAGAATCACAATGGATCCTTTCCATAGAGCAGTGGTTCTCAACCTTTTTCCTACTGGGACCCATGGCCTGTCCTGACCCACACCCCCCTGGCCCTACTAGTACCCTCCCTCTAGTCTCCTGCTTCCATGGGCCACTCCTGATCCACAGCCCCCTACTCCCCAGGAGAGGCCCCAAGCTGCCCCCATCCCACTCAGGCTGGAGCATGGTGGCTGCAGCTGCTCTGGCTCATGCAGGCTGCGGAGGGGCAAGTCCCAGCATGGGCTGGGGGGAGAAGGAGGAGAGGCCTGTGGCACCTCCCCTGCCTTGGGCTGGGACTGCCATACTGCGAGCATGGGCACTGGCCCTGGTGCCACCAACCCAACCACACAGCTCTCCCCTGCCACTTCCCCCTGCTGTAAGGGGCAGACACCTTCCTGCTACCTCTCTCCCCTGCTGCAGCCCGCAACCCTTTGAAATATTCTTGCAACCCACTTTTGGGTCATCACATTGAGAAATGCTGTCATAGAGCATATCATCATTAGTTATGAAGCTTTTGCAGGCCAAACTAGGCCCTCAGTTATACAAGATTAACCATGTTTTAAGCAGGCTTCAATTGTATTACTTCCTGGAATTCTGTAAGTAATTCGGTTGATGAAGATTTCAGTGCTATGTTATATTAATTCTACACAAATATAAGAACACAGAGTACTGAATCTTGTATCTTCTAAGTAACTCAGACCCATATTTGTGTCTCTAGTTGACTTATTCACCATTTAAGTTTCACTGCAATCCTCAAAATTGCTACACAACTATGTGAATAGTTGTAGTTGGAATGCCTAAATAAGTTGTAGTTGGAATGCCTGAATAGGAATATCCTATAGCCAACAAGCTGCTCAAAACACTACCTGAAGTGAAAGATCTTGAGGAAACATAGCAGGATTTTCAAAACAGAGGGGGAATGTCTATCTTTCCTCTGTCCTCTGATCCTTTAGGTATGTCAGGAGCATGCTTATGACCAGGGAACCTGGGTATCTATCATAAAAACCTCCCCAGTTTTCAGATTAAAAAAAATTACCCAAAAAAGTAACCAAAAAAAGTGCACCAAATGCCCTGATGGAAAATATGTAGGAGAAATCAAACAGCAGTTGTGCACCAGAATGAATACACACCTAAAATCTATGAAAGACAAGCAGACCCTATTACCTGTGAGGGCACACTTCTTACAAGACAATCACTCCCTCTCTGATCTCTCAGTTCTAGTCCTGAAAGGGATCTTACAAAACACCTTTCATACATGAGCTTATGAACTTTGCTTTATAAATCTACTAGATACAAAAAATCATGGACTCAATATAGACATTGGATTTATGACACATTACAACCCGCCTGACATCTGGTTCACCAGGTACCTGCCAGATGTGACCCTTTACACTTTTCTTCCCCCCAGCTCCTTTCCACCACTCATATCTCCTGCTTTTCTATCCTTAGTCTTCATATTTCCAGCTTTTACTTTTCACAGACAACCTCTTTTCTACCTTGGAAAACTATCACAGTAGTCTCCCTAACTTACCTTTGCCTCCCTCCCCCTCCCAGGGTTTCCCCCCACGCCCCTTCTCTATCCATTGTTTTCCTAATTTTCACCTATTTACATTCTCACTGACATCCTGTCACACTTTCAGCTTCTTTCATTCCTTGGAGTCTCAGAACACCAGACTCCCTATGCCTGAAGAAAGGTGATTGTGCCCAAAAGCTTGCAAAGAACTTTTTTCCAACTACTCAGTTGGTCTAAAAAATACATCACATCTACCCAAAGAACCTTGCCTAAACCAAAATACACACTTTTAAACGATTAAAATCTACCACCACATATAGATAGACAGATGAGAGTGGTGTTTCATTTTAATCAAGGAAAAGTGTGGATTTGGAGTTACTTTTTTTAATCCAAAAATTGTGGATTTTGTTTTATCACAGAAAACCTGGATCCTTGCTTATGATGTCCGGTCATTAAGAAGTCACTGTCTATTCTGGGTTATGGTAAACACCAGATATCTGGGATTTGGGGATTGTCACGGATTACCAAAAGGGGCTCTTGTTTGCAACCTTCAGCCTCAATGTCTTTTAGTATCAGTGTCTGTGAGTAACCCTTGAAGCCAGCCCAAGCATAACTTCTTATGGCTCCTTTGACTTGAGGACCAGGACAGAGGTATAACAAGGAATGTTGGTGTCTTACCAAGAGACGGCAGGGAGAAGGAGAGTGTGGGGTTTGTACTGAGCACTAGAGAGTGGAGTGGGAGTACAGTAGGATAACATGAGGTAGGCAAGTGTGGCATATGCCATGGAGAGCACCTAAAGCAGGGTTGGGCAATTATTTGGGCTGGAGGACCACGTAACACATTTTGGTGAGCCATTGGGCTTGGCTGACCCTGGCAGGCAGGATGGGGCTGAGAGCTGGGCTGGGGTGGGGCCATAGCATTCACAACCTCATGGAGCTGTGCTGCAGAGGAAGGGAATGCCCTCACCTCTTGGCCTCTCCCTTTCCATCTGATGTGCAAACCCCAGTTGGTGGAGGCCAGGGTTAGGGATTAGTTTCCCCCCTTGTCTGCCCCTGACCTTCTTGCAGGACAGTGCTGAGTGGGCAGAGCTCCAGCCTCTGCCTGTGTTGATGTTAGGCAGAAGTAGCTCCACCTACCCAGCACCAAGGAGTTGGACTCTATCTTCCAGGCTTCCACATGGTGCTAGGTGGGTAGGCGGGGCTGCTTCTGCCCAACATCCCCCACCATGTCGGCAGGAGCTATAGCTTTTGCCTGCAGGCCTGTCAATTGATTCTCTCTGGCTGCAGGCAGCAGTCCCAGCCTCTGCTGGTACTGTGGTCTGGATAGAATCAACTGGCAGGCCATATTTTGTCCACCCTTGGTCTAAAGGGACAGGTGCATTAGTCACACATAGGATCATAAGACAGTGCAATTCCTAGAATGCCTTGCACTCTATGCCTCACAATGTCTGTGCCTGATTGCTGTGGCTCTGGTGGACTGCCTAGTCGGGAAGGGTGAGAGAAGTTTGCCCTGGGTGCATTATTCACACTCTACACCTCTTCAGGAAAGCACCAAGTCTTACCCAGCCCTGCAGGCTCAGAGACTCTGAGGAAGGGTAGCAGAGGCTTGCCTGACCCTGGCTCCTGCAGCCACACTGCAGACTCACTGAACTGCTACCATGGCATGGGATCCTTGAACACCAGCTGCTGCCGCTGCTGCAGAGGCTCTGCAAGGCATGCCATTCTGGTTTCTCTTCTAAATCAATACATGGGACTAGTGCCCACTCACCCAAGTCTAGTTACAATACTGGACCAGGTCTCTTGACCCCTGTAACCTCTGGCTATTGATGGTCCCTCAGCCAATTACCTTCTGGCTCAGCTCCTGAAGGGGAACTATGCCTCTCTAAGGAGACAGACAGCTCCTGGAGTCACCTGCAGGGAAGCAGGCAGTCTTTGTGAAAGATAACAACAGTTATGAGTTAACTGCAGGACAGTTGGCAGAGTCCTTTGTTCCAAAGTCTAGATCAAATCTCAAGCAAAGGTCAAATCAGTCAGAATCTGAGTCTGTCTTCTCTTAAGACTCTCAGTTGTTCTTCATCCTGCTTTTCTTTCCCACTTTGTGCCTCTGGGAATCTTTTTTTTTTCTTTTTCAAGCCAGACTCTGGGGCTTCTTTGATGTCCCTCCTCTGTGCCAGAGATAGCAGAGCTATATCAGTGCTCTAAAACCTGAGTTTATTGGTGCAGTAATCTGTCTTCATTGTCTTTTTGATCAAACATTGTTCTAGTTGCTGAGACACTAACTGCAGAACCCCACCTTCACTCAGATCTAATTCAGATAAATTTTAACCCATTTTTCCCAGGGTATAACAGTGCACAAGAAACAGGGAAACTGAGTCATGCTATATTATTTGTTAAAATACACAGACACCCACACATTTTACACAGAAGCATTACAAAACAATATAATTGCCAGTCACAAGGTCTTTCACAATTTCTCCTTTAGGGGTTGCTCTACTTTAAAAAAATAAGTTATAGGAGGATGGACTTAAAAACTAGCTCACGTGAATGAGCTAATTACCAGAATACAGAGTTAGTTTCTCAACTGTGCACTTCAGCCTACATCTTAGTGAACGCTGATCACCAGAGATCCTGGTTTTCTATGATTAAAAAAATCCCCAATTTTTGGATAAAAAAGTAACCCAAAATGCACACATAGCTCCCTTTTGTGCTGTCAGTTACAGAAATGGGGGTTTTTTTTAAATCCAAAAATTGGGGATTTTGGACTTGTTAGAATCAGTTTTATATTAGTAAAACTGAACCTAGTAGATCTATTAGATATCCTGTTGGTGAATGATACTAATAAAAACCTTGCTAGAATCAGTTTTATATTAGTATCATTCATCAACAAGATCTTTTCCTTGCAGTGTTTTGAAACAGGTACAAATGAATTCAAAAGAGTGTTTGGGAAAAGAAGGGAATGAGGCCAAAATTATTTAAAAGATTTTTGCTTTTGTTTTAAAATAATGAGAAGGGATCCTGGTTTTCTCTGATAAAAAAAAAATCCCCAATTTTCAAATTAAAAAAATAACCCCAAATCCACATTTTTCCACATATATATAAATTAAATACCAATTTATGTGTGTGTGCGTGTGTGTGTCTATAAAACTGATTTTAACAAGATCAAAATCCCTAATTTTCAGATAAAAACCCCTACAAAATCGACATTTTTCCATGATTAAAATGAAACACCACTTATATATATATATATATATATATCATTTTAAATGTAGGGAAAAATGTAGATTTTGGATTACTTTTTTATCTAAAGATTGGGGATTTTTTTAATCATAGAAAACCAGGATCCCTGGTGATCAGCATTCACTAAGATATAGACTGAGGCGCACACAAGAGAAACTAACTGTATTCTAGTAATTAGCTCATTCCCGTGAGATGAAGTTTAAGTCCATCCTCCTGTAACTTATTTGTGTAAAGTACAGGGTCCCCTGAAGGAGAAATTGTGAAAGACCCATATATAGTGATATTTCATTGTAAGCACAGAAAAAGGTGAAGTTTGGGTTATATTTTTATATCTGAAAATTGGGGATTTTTTTTTAAATCAGAGAAAACCAGGATCCTGATAATAAGAATGGTAAACAAGGCACTTTGAAAAAAAAATAGTACTTAGACTTTAATCTTCAAGGGATTTTCTTTCTACTCTTTGCTGAAAAAGAAAGCATCTGTTAGCAGACCAGTTATAGCCCCTTGTTATTTTTCCAGAGGCACAAGTTCAAGCCAGAGCTGCAGTAGAGAATTCCTCCAGCCAGCCCAGCAGTAGAAGAATGCCTAATTATTGAGGCTAGGAACTGAGAGGCAGCTGAACATGAAGGTCATCACACACAGCTCCTTTTTGTGCTGTCAGTTACAGAAATGGGTACACCACAACCAGGGACACGCAGGAAACTCTTGCCACTGTTGCTGCCCTAGTTGAACCCAGCCCTTGCAGCTCAGCTGAAGAAGGCAGGAGCATTTCTTAAGATTTCCCCATCCCAGGCAAGGGGGGAAACAGACACAGCAGATAAGGGATTGAGGAGTGGGAGGGAAGGGGAGGGTATATGCCTCTGAGAAGAGAAGGAAAGGAAGGATTGTCTTCTGCTTCAGGGACATTTTTAAAATCCATGGAAGTTCTAGCAACACAGTCCAGTCTGAAAAGGGGGTGCAGCCAAGCCTTTGCATCCTCTTTGGATACACTCCCTGCTGCAACCATGTTAAACTTGGACAGTCCTTTGAGCTCCCTAACAGGAGTACTTAGAAGTAATGGTATTAGCCAAAATCTGGCATTTTAGATAGGGGAAAAACATACTTCAATTAAGTGTCAAGTTAAAGAGAAACATTTAAAAAGGTTTTTGTAGTAAGCTGAGCAGAACTAATCACTCTTCAATAAATGAATGTGTCATCAGGACCAGTTAAGTTACTGCATCATTGTTTAGACTTTCTCATCTTCAGATCATAATGGCATAATAACATATTTCTACAATAATTTTAAAGGACACTTCAAATTGTGTAAAAATAATAAATCGAAAGACTTGACAAAAACCCTGAAAGCTCCTTACAACAATGTAATTTGCAGGCTCAGCACACACCAATGGGAAAATTTATTTCAGTCCAAATTATATTAAAGAATAACTCTTTAATAACTATACATCAGCAGGATCCTGGTTTCCTCTGATTAAAAAAAAATCCCAATTTTTGGTTAAATAAAGAAACCCCAAATCCACATATTTCCATGATTTAAATGAAATATCTATATATAGTGATGTTTAATTGTGATCATGGGAAAATGTGGATATAGGTTTACTTTTTTTTTAAACCTAAAATTTGGATTTTTTTTTTAAATCAGAGAAAACCAGGATCCTCTACATCAGGCAGGTGGGACAAAAGAATCACCCAGAGTCTGATCTAGAACTTATGGAAGTCAATGAAGATGCTACCACTGGTTTTACTTTTTGCTGGATAAGTCCCCTAATGATCTTGTTTTACTGCTAAAATAAGTAATGCACAAGTAGCTTGAGCCAGAAGGCATATGGAATGTCAATATAGACAAGTTTAATGTGACTAAAGCAAACCAACTCTTTCTATATCAGATTTCAAACCTAATTTTTGAAGTCCCCTTTGTCTCCAGTAGCAAAGCATGGTCATGTCTGAAAGGGAGGGTGTAGCCATGCCATTGCATCCTCTTTGGATCTGCCCCTGGCCACAGGTTACCAAAGTATACATAGTTGTTCAATATCACCTGGGAATACATTACTAGTTACATAGACTCAGACAGTAGATCCATTTACTATATTCTGCTTTGACCAATAATTGATGTTCCTGTAGAAGATGATCTCTGTACCTCTCACCTAGACAGATAAGCACACAAAAACATTATATTGTCTATCCAACTGTATAAAGATGCATAAGAGGAAGTTATTTGCTTATTTGCCACAGGCAATCATCTTATGTATGAAATATGAGGTTGTAATACTTTTTTAACTGGTTTAGGTAAAGCCCAGTTAAGTCACTGGAAAGACCATAATTGACTACTGAGATTTTAGTAACCCAGTGCTCCTTATAATTTAGCCACACTATTAGACCTGTTGAACTTTTGTGGGAGCAAATTTCGAAAGCTAAAATGCAGAGTTCACAAAGTTCTGTACTGTGTTATGTTCTTTCAAAAGACACCTAATTTATTTAATGGTTATATAAATTATTCTCCTGTAATTTCATTCAGACTTTGTTTTATGCCATGGGAAAGTATGTCAATGAATGACCATTCAGTTTAGTTTTGTTTTGGGTTGTTCGGGTTTTTCTTTCTTCCATTATCCTTTTCATAATGTTTATGCCTCCTGCAAGTTGCCTCTAATTCTTCATCCATGATAAGTAATCACATTTGTTTCTGATTAGTTTCAAACTTTCTCCCTATAAATCTGTTATATATGCTTATATAGCTGCATAAATTACATTGATTTAATCTAATAGTTAACAATATAGCATTGACCTCAATTACTCCTCATTATTATTCCTCAATAACTCAGTGTCATAATCGCTTTTGACTCAACATAGTTTCAGTACAAACTATTTTTTCCCTGCAAAGATTATATGAAAAAAATGTCCCTGACCTTAGAAAGGGCACAGATTTAATCCAATGTTCTATTTACATTTTAAACCAAGGAGGCTAAACTGTTTTGACCTGTTGGCTACACACTGATAAGGTTCTGATTATGACAGCTCCATGGTTTTCCCTTGCACATGTATATTGTCCTCTTGTCCCATGCTTCCTTTTGGCACATCATTCTTCATTGCTTCTATGATGGTGCAGATGGTTTTTCTCATTAGCTTGTGCAAACAAAATAGGAACAGATAAACATTGGTAATGTCCTGATTACTGCATTATAGCTCAACTGCTGTGCTGTGTCATCAATATGAAAATTCCTTATGAAGTACTGGGTACCGTGATGGGCCCTGTTAGAAGTGTTCAAGGACTGAAAGTAGGGATGTGGACATGGTAGGTGTTTACAGGCCCTTTGTGGACATATCTTCTTTGACTTAAGTTCAGAATATGTCCATGCTCTCTTTGGTCCAGGATTGATTTCATTCTTCCTCGTTCACAGACCTATACTTTTTTGATGGTTCAGGAACCTCTCTGAAATAATACTTTAATCTGCTGGACTGCATTACCAAAGGATCAACCAGAAATTGTGATAACTTTGTTTTTTACCTTGACCATCAATATCATGGTTGTATTTATGGTAGTGCTGCCTCCCCATATCACCTGAATATTCAGGTTATAAATATTAAGGCAACATAGCAATGCTGATTATTGCACTCAACAACTTATAGAGTGTAGATGGGGCTCTATTCGAATGGTCCATTTCTCATAATGGTACCTCATAATACTCTCATATTGGAGAGGTGTCGCCAGTTCTCAGTGTAAATACTTGGTAGGGTAGGAGATTTTTCCCAGATGAAATGGGATAGATTGAGAGATTAGAAGAAGGTTTTACCTAAAAATAGAATTGACTATGATACTAAATTGGATGGATTTACAGACACTCTGGTGGGTAGGCCTAAGATCCAGAATGACCTGGATAGACTGAAGAAATGGTCTGCAATCAACCAAGTGAAATTCAATAAGGACTAGTACAAAGTCTTTAACTTGAGAGGGAATAATTTCTTATACAATTACAGACTGGGGAATGATTGGCTAGGTGTTACTATTGCAGAGATCAGGACTCTGGAGTTACTGTAGTCCATAAACTGAATATGAGCCAAAAGTGTGCTCTTGTTGAATGAAGATGGGCTTTTCTCTGTGGTCATAGGAAACAGGCCTGAGAGCAATGGCCTCAAGCTGAAGCAGAGGAAACTTCAGTTCGTGAATAAAAGGAATTCTCTGACTATGTGGATGGCCATGCAAAGGACTAGGCTACTCTAGATAAACTCTATAATATCCATCCCTGGATATTTTTTCAAAGGCAGGCTAGAAAACACTTGGATGGGATGGTTTAGTCAGGGATGATCCTGTCTTGAAAAGGTGATAGGACTGGATGACTTTCTGAAGCCCCTTCCAACCCCAGTTTCTATGATCTTATGTGGCTACTATTATCTACTACATCACAGAGGTGGCCCACATTTTCCCTTCCTTCAACTTTTGTAAGAGGAAATGGTGTTAGGACTATTTTGGTAATGGTTGAAGCAGATTTTCCCTATTCTATGAAACAACTGAAGGAAGAAAAAGTATATCCGCATTGTATGTGTTACTGTGATAATTTCCCTCCCAACAGACAATATAGTTGCAGCCTTATTTCAATTAAAAATGAAGGTGCATTTAATTTCAAAACTGATTGAATAAGGCAACAACTTTGAAAAATAGTTAACTTCAGAAATGCTTAATGTGGCATAGCTGGCTCGACTACTTCTGCATCAGTCATGATAGGGGATCCTGGCTTTGTCTGTTAAAAAAAAAATCCCCAATTTTTGGATTAAAATATGTAGCCAAAATCCAATTTTCCATGATAAAAATGAAATACCACTATATCTACATATTAGTGGTGTTTCATATTGATCATGGAAAACTGGATTTTGGGTTACTTTTTTAAATCTGAAAATTGGGGACTTTTTGTTACAAAGAAAACCAGGATCCCTGGTCATGATGATTTGCTGTAGACATCCACATACATATACAACCACTTAAACTGAATTTAGTCTTACCTAATATAATTAATAGCATGGTCCACAGAAAGCTTTACATTTTTGTAGGAAGAGCTTAATGTCAGTACAGCATTTGATGGATAGTCATGGAGATCAGACAAAGTCATACTACTGAGATTTAATCTTTCTGTGATTTAATCTTGTCCTAGTCTAATATCAAGTAGCAGCATTTCTGTATAGTTTGAAGTCTTGGAAGGCTGATAAAAAATCTGGTAGACAAAGGATTACAATAGTAAATACTTGATGTGATGAAGGTTTGAGCTGAAGATTTTTATCTGCTGGGGATGGTAAGAATGAATTTTAATAAGCCCTTGTTATAGATATGTAGATATGTAACTCTCCAAAAAGTTCGTGATAGACAAGAGCACCATTTCTTTTTTCTATGCTAGAAATGGGCCATCATAAACTTTGAAAAGCATATGAATGACAGAACTGGGCCTTCTTTTTTCTATTTCCCAACCTAGAGTATCATTTTTCATGTATTTTAAAATACTTTTGAAGGTTTGAAAGAATATATAGTCTAGAACAGCAGTTCTCAAGCAGTGGACCCCAGAGGAGCTGTATTGACCTGCAAGGACAGATACCGAGTGAAGATGAAGTCAATCCCTCCTTCCCAACATTCCCACTCCTTGGCTGCTCTGCTTATACTAGCTTTAGCTCAATGACCAGTATGTCAGGTGAGCTACTTGGCCCAGATGGAGAGCCATGCAAACACAACTATACAGTTTCTGTTCAGCAACTAGGATGTGTGGAGTTAAATTATCATGGTTGAAATAAGATCCTGGAAAAGATAGAAAGTTGGCTGAACATGGGTTTCCTGCTTATTATTGCAAAGGAGTAGAGATAATCCATTTATTGTCATGTACTTGCCATGTGCAAGTGCATAGTACCTCTTTTTCCCGTGCAGAGTGAAGGGAGCTTCAAAAAACCATATCATTTGCACTCATGAATGTGTGATAGAAAGGGATTCAAAGCATACAGAACCTGAACTTTGTCCCCACTATACCTGGTACTGTGGTTATGCTGGTGTTCAGACCCTGCATAGCTATACACTCTCCAAAATATTCAGGAAACTAGATAGAGGTGGGGATTCCAAGTCATAAATATCTTTCCATGTCTGTCTCTTTGGGTTTCTTCACCACTTCACCAGATGAAGTGTTAGGGTCAGATTCAAAACAAGGAATTAGGTGCTTAAAGTGCAATTCAAATTGAAATGATAAAGATCTAAATCTAGGTGAAAGATCTATAAGCTCTCCTCTAACTAGTTTAGCATCCAAAATCTGTGCTAAATTATTGGGAATAAAGTAATTTACATATCTAAAATTCATGCCAAAAATTTCCATAATTTTGGCTAACCGGACCATTTCCATATTAATCTCCTGTCTAAAACAGTTTAGGATTTGCAATTTAGAGCAACAATCTAACCTTTACATATTATCATAGTGGTTAGAGCACTTGTTCAGAAGATGAGAGGGCAGGGTTCAAAGCTCTTCCCAGTCTGAGGTAGTTAACAAATGCAAAACTCCTACTATTCTGTCAGAGAAAAATTTTGATTGAATGCTGCCAATACAGAGAGAAGTGGAGCTGCCATGTGCAAGAGAGCTTTGAATGGAAAATTCCACAGCGGGCCCAGCACGTGCCCCCTGGGCGACCTCAGGAGCTGTCAATCAGCCCTGACCTACTTTCCAGGCCTGCGCAGGCTCTGTTACTTTACAGGGCTTGTCCTGATGCATGCCTAGTGAGTGACTAAATGAGGTCATCCCTCTGGAACATTCTTATAACTAAGTGCCCTGATTGGCCAAAGGGTGGCTATAAAAGACCCAGGAGCCCCCGCCCTGGGGTGGGTGTGAGAGGAGCATGTGGGTTGTTTAGGAGCGCAGGTGTTAGCTGGATTGGTTAGTGGTGTGTCATTGGTGTGGGAGTCTGAGGAGACCGTGCTCTTTCTGTGAGCAGAGGCTGCTTAAGGCAGGGACTGCAAGGCAGACTGGTTTTTTTCACACTCCATATAACGACTCACTCCGTCATCCTGATTCCTTTTGTCGATTCTTCTGGTTACTGGACTGGTTATGAGTTTTCAACTTGACTACGGCTGCAAATCATCCTTGCTACATCGACTTCACTTACCTGGTTTCTGACCTCGGCTTCCTGCATCGACCATCCCGTTGTCCATCGGACTGGCATCACGACTCCGACACTGTTTTCACTGAGTTACAGTTCCTGTTTGTTGTTTGTGGTTCCTTGCATGAGCTGTTGACCAGCCCTGGGACTTAAGGAGTGGGCAGCCACCCCTATCCCTCATGGGGTAGATAGCAGGGGCTCACTCCGGAAGCCCGTGGGCCCACAGACCCCTCTGTGGTTCATTATTTTACTGTAACTGAAGAACATCGGCACCTATGCATCCAAGCGTAAGTTAAATAAATCATCTTTGTTTAGGAAACCATATGCTTCTGCACCATTCAGACTCCATCACCACTAATCCCGCCTGTTCGTGTTCCAATCACCACCCCAGCCCACCATGACCTTGGGGCCCGATTCATTTGGTTACCCCAACATATTCTAGGAAAGTTCCCTATCCACCAGGCTCCACTCTCTCTGCCGAAACTGGGCAATTATGTAGGAAGAGTAGTAAGTTTATGTGGCATTTACATTGCCTCCTCCTCCAGTCATGACCTAAAAGAAAGAGCAAGCTAGTAACCCAAACCCAAAGAGATATCTATGTCCAGGCTGTGAATCACATTCCTAAGGTTTTTGAATCTTTCTCAGTCCCTAAAATGCTCACCAGCATTACATCTAGTCCTTCTGTAGCCCTTATCTTTAGTCATTTAGTGGTAGAGGCTGAGACTATAGTGGGATTCAGATGCCACTGTAATTTATGCCAGTACAGAATCTCGCCCTTAGAAACTGAAAAAGAGAACTTGCTTGCTATGTCTCTAGTTAGAGGTATACATTATCTGTCCTATTTCTCTGGGAATGTCACAAAAATATTTCCAAAAAATAATAATATTTTCATTATAAATATTTGAAAATACCTAAAGAAAAAAGAATCATATTCAGTATTGCTCATTAAAGGTCAGTACCATAGGACAAGCTACACACAAACTTAGAACCGTGAAAGGGAGAATTTTTAGTAAATGTCTTCATCAGAAAAAAAAAAAATGCCTCTGCTTCCAATACTTGTGAAAAGCAAAGGTTTCAAAATCCAAGAAAGTCTTATCCCGGAAGTGATCATTGGTTCAAATTTCATTATGCTTTTATACTGAAATATGGCAACCTTTTCCCCAGTTTTATTAGAATGTCTTAAATGGAAGTGAAAACTGGCTTGCTATTTGGTTGAGTGATTACACATGACAAATTGTGATTATTACATCTAGTTGTCTAATAGTTGTTAAAATCTATTATATTTGTTATTATAGTACTCAGCACTATGAGACTCAAAAGGTTAAATTAGCTTATTAGGTTCCTAAGCATGTTTACTACTCAGATTTTCAATAGTTCAAATTGTTTTTTGAAAAAATTATTACTCTGCATAATTTTATTAAAAACTAAAATTAAAAATAAAAGTCCAGAAGATATATCATGAAAATTAAATGTACAATTTTTTAAAACTATTTGCAGATTAAATACTACAATTTGTCAGACTAAAAGCAAATTGTATGACCAAGGCAAGAAATTTAGCAATACTATCGGGATAAAGCAAACAATCAGACAATCACAAATCTATCAAATAATTAAATCATTCTTATATATTCCAAAATAAGATATCCAAGGATACTGTCCAGTTATAAACCTGGATTAGTATTTCACTAAACAAAATGCAATTCCAATGTATGGTTGACTATATGATATTAAACACTTAGAAACACTTAGTAGATCTTATTTAGATTTGATTTTTACATATAATAGTGAATGCCCTTCCTCCCTTGACCCACAGATTTTACTAAAATTAGAATTTCTTAAAATAAGTTAATTGTCTGATCTATAAAGACCATTTTGGAAAGCACGCTATCTATTTACATGTATCATTAGGCACCAAGTAATATTCTTTAGGGCTGTGAGAAATTTCACTGGCTGTTTCATTTTGACAGTTTTGATTCATTTTGAGCTTGAAACAGTGAAATCAAAGTGAAATGAAGGGCTTTGAAATAGCCTCAAAACAAAATGAAGGCAGTCAAAATGTTTCGAAACCTTTTGAGTTTTGAAGCAGCCAGCAAAGTGGTGGGAGACAGGGGAGAACCAGGGCTGCACTCCTAGGGGCTCTCCAGCCCCATGTGGCTCATCCCAGTGGGGATTACAGCCCTGCTGTCCATGCTGTGCTCAGTGGGGCTGGCAGAGCCAATGGAAGTGCAACACTGGCTCTGCCAACCTCCTGCTGCTGGGCTGCACTTCAATTACCTCCGCCAGCCCCATGGAGCTCATCCCGGTGGAGGAAGGCAGGCAAAACTGGCATTGCACTCCACCTCCCACCACCAGGCTGAGTTCCACGGGGCTGTAGGAAGCCGATCGCAGTGCTGGGGAACTCACCGGAGCTGAGGTCCCCGACCTAGCACTGCAATCGGCCTGGGAAAGGGAACTCATCTCAGCTGAGTTCTCCACCCCAGTACATTGATCGGGCTGGGGAAGGGAATTCAGCCTGGTTGAATTCCCTGCCCCAGTGCTGCGATTGGGCTGGGGAGAGGAACTCAGCTGGGCTGAGTTATCCAACCTGATTATAGTGCTCAGGAGGGGACCTGAGCCTGGCTGAATTCCCCAGCCCAATCGCAACCAGGCTGAGTTTGCTTCTCCAGCCCGATTGCAGCCCAGTCGCAGCATCAAAACAATGAAACCATTTCAATGAAACAGAATGGAAGAGTGCTTTTGAAATGAAACACTGTTCCATTGAAATATCAAAATGGATTTAGAAGCAGAACAGCTGTTTTGCATAAACCTAATGTTCTTTTCTGGTTCAGAATCTTAGATGTAATAGTACAACTCATTTGTCAGCACAGTTGGGTAAAAATTACTTTTACTTACCTTTCTAGTTCTCACTTTACAAAGCCAGCTATGGGCCAGTTCAGAAGCTTCAGGGTGGCCCAAACAATCTGAGAATTCAGATTAAAATTACCAAAGATTTTCAGAAAAAAAAATCTGTTTTGGAATTATTTTGTTTCCACGTACTTACAATAAAACTAAGGAAAATGGTACTGGTGATCATGTTGCTGGTAGTGATAGCCCCTTTATATATATAGTGGTGTTTCATTTAAATCACAGAAAAATGTGGATTTTGGGTTATTTCTTTAAACTGAAAATTGGGAGGTTTTTTTATCAGAGAAAACCAGGATCCCTGGTTCTAACTGAGGCAAAGGACAGAGTTCAACCTTGGGTGTCCTGCATCCTGGGTGTGGCTAAGTAATTACTCAGCCAGTTGGTAAAAGAGGACTTCAGGCTCCACATTTTCTTCCACTATTTTGAATATAGTCCTTTATTTATCTAATATTTTTTATAAGTGCCTAACAACTAAATATTAGTTTTGACTCAAATGAAATGTTTCATTTGAATCCAGTTATATCTATTTAATCCATTATTTATTTTGGTAAGCCCACTTTCATCTCAAGAGACTTGGCCCTCAAGCTCTCAGTTCCTGAGACTTAACATGCCCGTTCTCTGCTCCAAAAGCCCTGGCCTGTCCCAGATCAACCAAACATTGGAAAAGGGCCAATGTGGTTCCCATTTTCAAAAAGGGGAGGAAGAGGGACCCAGGAAACTGTAGGCCAGTTGGTCTTAACTCAATCCCGGGCAAACTTTTTGAGAGAATTATCCTGGCGCATGTCCATGAGAGGTCAGCAGGGGAAATTATGCTTAGGGGCAACCAACATGGGTTCATTAGAGGCAGGTCCTGTCAGACCAACCTGGTGGCCTTCTATGACCAGGTCATAAAATCCTTAGATGCAGGGGTAGCAGTGGACATAGTCTTTCTGGACTTTAGGAAGGCCTTCAACACTGTCTCTCACCCCATTCTCATTAAAAAACTAGGAGACTATGACATCAACACCTACACAGTCAGATGCGCCACTAACTGGCTGGAGGGCCGCACCCAGACAGTAGTGATGGATGGGTCATTTTCAACCTGGAGGGATGTGGGCAGTGGGGTCTTCCTCAGCTATTTGAACGAGGGGGTAAAAAACACCCTGTTTAAATTCTCAAATGACACTAAGATATGGGGGGAAGTTGGCACGCCAGAAGGGAGGAATAGGCTGCAATTGGACCTAGACAAGTTACAGAGGTGGGCGCATGAGAACAGGATGGGTTTCAACACTGACAAGTGCAAGGTGATGCACCTGAGGAAGAACCAGCACCATACCTACAGGCTGGGGAACTCCTTTCTCGTTAGTACAGAGGCAGAAAAGGATCTTGGAGTCATTATTGATGCCAAAATGAATGTGGGCCGGCAGTGTGGGGACGCAGTCAGGAAGGCCAACCATACCTTGTCATGAATCCACAGATGCATCTCAAGCAGGTCCAAGGAGGTGATCCTTTTCCTCCATGCAACACTGGTCAGGCTGCTGTTGAAGTACTGCATCCAGTTCTTGAAGGTTGTGGACAACATGGAGAGGGTCCAGAGGAGGGCCACTCACATAATCACGGGGCAGCAGGGCAGGCCCTACGAGGAGAGGCTACAGGACCTGAACCTATTCAGCCTCCAAAGAGAAGGCTGAGGGAGGATCTAGTGGCCTTTTACAAACAAGTCAGAGAGGACGAGCAGGCATTGGGGCAGTCCCTGTTCCCCCTAGCACTACCAGGAGTGACTAGAAATACCAGTTACAAGCTGGCAGAAGGTAGAGTCAGACTAGACATCAGGAGGTGCTACTTCACTGTCAGGGCAGCTAGGATCTGGAACCAACTTCCAAGCGAAGTGGTGCTGGCTCCTACCCTGGGGGTCTTTAAGAGGAGGCTAAATGAACACCTTGCTGGAGTTGTTTGACCCCAGTACTCTTTCCTGCCATGGCAGAGGGTTGGACTTGATGATCTGCTCAGGTCTCTTCCGACCCTATCAACTATGAAACTATGAAACACACAGCAACCTTTCTAGACACCCACAGTAGCCCCTTACTGCCCTATGCCCCATATATTGTTCCAATCACAAACAAGACATCAACAATTCTAAAAGGAATTATCAACCTATCCTCAAAGTACATGTATTTGTTCAAGCAATTATTCCATCCCAAGTAAAGAACTTCCCACTTGTCCTTGTTAAATTTTATCTGGTTGATTGCAGACCATCTGACTGTAATGCTAGTCAAGATATTTGAAGATGTTGTGGATCTCTACCTGGATTTTTTTCAAGAGCAGGTTGTACAGACTTTAGTCAGAGATCATCCTGCCTTGAGGCTGAACTAAATGACCTTGTGAGGTTGCCTCCAGTCCTACCTTCCTATGATCCTATAAGAGTTTACCAATAGTAGCCTACAGGCTTGTCTCAGTTGCCTTCAGCTTGCCACCTGCTGCTTGCAGACTTCGTCCTTCTAGTAGTGTGGCCTACAAAATGGTAGACATATAGCTCAGGTGTCAGGAGCTCTGCAGCCCCTCCACTAAGTAAAGGGTTTAAGGACTCCTGGATTGAATTTCACATTATGCTTCAGATTTCTTGTTTAGTTTCAGGGGATGACATAGAACAATTATATCATTTCTATTTCTTCCAACCCATAAAGTGCAAGTAACCTATGCCAACTTTTCTGGAGAAGTTCAGAACATATGGGGGACAAACTGTGTTGTATATGTTGAAAGACCAAGACTCTGTTTCTTAAGATTTCTAGCAAGTTTTATGTCAGAACCTGGATAGAAATCCTACAAGAATGCCCTCTTCCTTGGTATTTTGAGGCTTCTTCCTCTAAAAGTAGGAAAATATAGGGAGAAATGCAGGATGATACTACCCAAATGTGTCAGAACCTTAAGAAAGCTTTGATGATTTTTTTTTAAGTTTATTCTGAGAATGGTTAAACGTTCCACCTGGCATAGGGAAGAACAAGCAAACAGTTTTCAAGCAACTGAAATAGAAATCAACTGAACTGAGCTGACTCCCAGCACTCAAAGCTGGCATCAAGGTCATGTATTAACTTGTTTCTCTCTACAAAAAAAAAAAGGTAACAAGAAAAGCCTTAGTAAATGAACTGAACAACTTCAAAAATCAAATAAACACCCAGGGACATGTCTCTGAACATGACAGACACTAGGGAGGATTATGTGAGAAGCTAAACAATAACACAGTCAGAAGAAAAGCACATGAAACCCAGCTAATTAGTCACAGTAGGAAGTGCACACATGCATGCACACACAAAAAAGGAAATTGTAGGAATCCTAAAAACAGTACCAAAATAGCACAGCATAAGAACCATTAGGATGCAGTACGTAAATATACATATCCCAGTAAACAGCCATTAGATGGGAAAATTTGGCAATAAGCTATTTTGTCAGGGGGTTCTGGAGAATCTCCACCTAACTTGTGGTCCCAGGTACTTTGTTTGATTTTGTTGTTACTGGATTTTCTCAAGTATTACTGAAAAAAATAATAATTTGCCCCATGCAAATTGTTATGACTGGATAATGAGATGTTCTTGAAATCCAGTGTTGCCACAAGGGGAAAAAAAGGAGAAATAGTAAAAGAACAACAAAAAAATAAAAAGGGGCATCACCTTACTTAAATCCTCCATCTGACTCTAGTATTGTGTTTCTCATAAGAAGTTCCATAATGTGGCAGAGTACAGGTTGTGCCTGCCACTTTAAGGAGCTTGAGCAAACTGTGGAGCAGCCGGCAGGCATGGTTAGGTTCAGCTAGGTGGTCACATGCAAGAGGGTCCCTGGATTGAAGAAGGGCTAGGCAAGCTCAATATAACCTCAGGCCGCAGGAGCTGAGCTGGCAGTTGCTGCAGGGAGCCGACGGATGAACATCGCCCAGCTGGAGATCTGCTGCTCCCAGAACATCTGAAGTTTGAGGGTAGGAACTATGGGGATGGAGGAGGTTCCTGGTTCTCGGGCATGACCTGAAACTACACCCTACTGGGGTTGGGTAGTGTGGTGGGCCTGCCTTTAAGTGTACACTAATCCACTTTTAAACACACAAAACATCCATATTGTTTATAGGACTGTCATCTTATAAATAAGACGTCCTTCACTCTTCATTCTTCTACCATTTATTTTTTTCTGACTGCTAATAAACAGGATCCATTTCCAGCCACTATAAGAATAGGGGAAAAGCAGCAAGGAATTTCATGTTCTTTAGCATTTTTAAGAAATATCAACTGGTCAGTATTATTTGCCTTCAGACTTTTCCTGCAGATAGCCTTGTTCCATTGATCATGTTAACAATACAGTCCTCTTTCACTTCTAATAAAAAGCAACACCAGGTTTATGACACCTAATATTAATTTATCTTTCACTGTATGGACCTATACAAACAATATTGACAGCTATCAACTTGGACTTTGCTAAATTTATGGATCTGCCTTTTGTTTTCTATTAACAGTTCTCACATCATCGTGATACACTCCTATATACTATTGCCATGCCATTCGTTTCCCCTTCCAGCTTGAAATTTGTCCCCTCGTTCTTCTCTACTTGTCACCTTGATTCCTCTCACTCTTTTCACCTATTCTTATCTCTATTTTTTGTTCACTCTCTTCACTTGCCTATACAAGCTTAAGTGTGAGTGTGTGTATACATATATATGTATATATGTGTGTGTGTATATATATGTGTATGTATATATATAATATATGTCTGTGTGTGTATATGTGTATGTATATATTTATGTATGTGTGTGTGTATTACACACACATGTATATATAACTATATATATACATATATACCTATGTGGTATATACATACAGAGGCAAAGATATACTGATTCACAAGAAGTTCTGTGAAGAAGATCTCATCAACATTTTTCAGTTAAAAGTAAGTTTTAATTAAATTGCAGTTTCTCAAACTGCAACACACACAATTTTCCTAGGCAGTAAAATTTTTAAATTTGGCTTCTTTGGTTTCCCCTCTTGCCTTTTGCTATAGAATTGCAAAATAATGAATGTCTATGTTTTTTTGCTTAATTTTTCTTTCCTTTTCTTTCCTTTTTCATTTGACTTTTTGTTTTTTCCCACTTCATAACCACTTCAGTTTGAAAAAGCTTTAGAGAATAGATAAAAATAAACTATATGTGGATAAAGGATGTGGTGAGGAAGAGAGCAGCTGTTGACATGGATCATTTTCTTGCAATCTGTGGTAGAAATGTCTGTGGTGTATGTGTGATTTGTTGCCAAAACAAGTGATAGATGAGGCATGAGGAAATGGATATACAATATTTTATCATATATAACATGCACCTTTCCCTCCAAAATCAGGCCCCAAAATTGGGGTACATGTTTGAAGCAGGAAAGGTGTTTTCTTCACTGGTAATGTAAATCTGGATACACTATGCATACCATGGAGCTGCCAAGATAGTTGCAAAGATGACAAAGTCCTGTGTTAACCCTCTCACAGCAATAACTGTTGTCTGAATATTGCAACATATACCTGAATCAGCAAGTAAACTGTTGGTAGTATCTTGAAGAGTCTTGTGAGGTTGAGACAACACTATATTTACAGGAACTTATAAAAAAACTACTTACAGTAAATAGATAACAGTCTTACTACTGTCCTTGCAAGGACCTAAGTTGGACATGGTAATTCTCCTGGAAAAACAGTGTCTAGGAAGTGTGGCATCCCATGAGAGCATCTGGGTGAGGCAGCTGGCAGAAGAATTTGCAGGTAGGTGTCACATTTCTTAAATATTCTATGCTACATTTCCTAAATACTCTGATGGCTCATGGCCATAATGAGCTGCTGTCACATCACGTCCAGGTGGGGCATCCTTGATGTTCATGGCAGTCAGTCAGAGGTAGCTCAGCTATTTGGCTGTTCAAAAGTCTTCAGCCAGAGTCTAAAGCGTTCCTAGGAGGACATGCCCCCAGAATTGGCCATGACAAAACCCAGACTTGGCCGGGACTTTGGATATTTTTACCTACATTTTGCCTTCCAAAAACAAGGTATGTGTTTTATCTGGGGGTGTGTTATATGCAAGAAAATATGGTATTTCCAAACACTATTTAAAAGTATATATATCTCTCTCATGAAAAATGTCAGAGATTGTTTATTTTTAACTCTGCTAAACAGGAACAACTGCCCAATTATTCAGTTAATTGTCTTCCTTATTTGACCAGCTCTGCTAAAATTCATCTACACTGCAGACTCTTCTGCAAGTCTGGATATAACCAGATTAGCCTATAAAATGAACAGATGTTAATCAGCTTAGTGCTGTTTGGCTTATTGAAGCAGTCGCACAGTTAAGGCAAAAAACCAGCTCTGATTGCCCCTCACCTGCACAGCTTTGACTTGCCATTAGAGGCCTGCTGTGCAGGGACAGCACTAGGGGAAGGGCAGTCTCACTGCTCCTTCAGGGCAGAGTCAGTGCTGCAGCCCTGGTGTCTCCTGTCGCCCCTTGGATTGGCTCTGCTCTAGTGAGCCAGTTTGGGGTAGGGCTGCCTCTCTGCTGCCTCTCACACCGGCTCTGCTCCCAGCCCTGCTCCTGGGAGCAGAGCTGGTGTGGGTGGCAGTGAGAAGGTGGAGCTCCCACCTGCTCAGATTGACTCACTCTGCTTCTGGCAAGGGGCTGTGCCCTGGCTTCCTCACTCAGCCACTGCCTTCTGGGATGCTGGGGGACTTCAACTTGAGTGGAAAAACTATGGAGAATTTAATGGAATGGGAGCAAATTTCGACAGATTATAGAAAATCCTACCCTGGAGTGGTGTAACATTAAACTGTAAAATGAGTACTTTAAACCACATAAAAATTGTTTAATGTGCAGCTATTCTAGGGGTTAAGAGCTCCAGAAGCTGCCTTGAGTACTGTGTAACAAGGCCCTAAACAAAATATTCCTAGGATGGAAAAGCCCTGGGCTCACTGTGCCCACTATGAGTTTTGACCAAAAGATTAACTGTTTAATGGTTTATTAAATTTAAAAACAAAGTAACATTAGAAAAATATCAGTCAGATAAAAAAATATCCATCATATTGTCAGGCCAACTTCAAAACTGATTTGAAGAAATATGCTAAGGTATCCAGGTGATTATCTACCATTCTACTGATGCATCACAAAAATTGAAGTGTTACACTGGAAAACCAAAAGTAAAACAACAGACTGTGATTCCTCGTTTTATTACCCATTTAGTACTTACCATTAAGCGAGTCTCTTAAATTCTGTGCATGAAGTATCTCTGTATTTAATCCATAAAACAGGTATAATGATAACATCCTTATATACCTAGACATGGAGGCCAGGTACACAAATTACACTTATTGTGTGGTAGGCACACAGAAAGCTCTCTACAGCTATAACTGAACAGACGTTCAGGGCACATAGAGCACTGTAAAAATGGATGAACCTACTGTAAGATTGCCCTGGATGGATGTGTTGTTGGACTTCATCATTGTAGGTTAAAGCACTTTAATGAACATCTGCACCACATCCCATCATGTCTCATTCTGTAGACATGCCAGGGAGTATTGCAAGCTCCCACTGCCCCTGGCCTCTCATTGATCCAAGATGGCAAAGCCCATATTTCCAGCCCACAGCCCCTCCGCACCCCTCCTCCTGCCCCCATCCTGTTCCCTCCAGCCAGCTATGAGTCACTGTCTGGTATTACCACCAGGTATCCTGGTTTTCTCTGATTTAAAAAAACAAACAATTTTTGGTTAAAAAAAAGTTACCTCAAATCCACATTTTTCTGTGATTTAAATGAAACATCACTAATATATAGATGTATATGTAGTGGTGTTTCATTTTAATACTGGAAAAATGTGGATGTAAGCTTTTTTTTTAAACTGAAACTTGGGGATTTTTTTTTTTTAATCAGAGAAAACCAGGATCCCTGATTATCACTCATTTTGTGTATTCCATCTATCCCATCTGGGCATTTGTAAAGACTGCACCTTTGATAAACTGCTGTGCTGTCTGCTGAACACTGTATTCACACAGGGACCTATCCAACATCCTCATCTTTACACTGTTGCTTTGAAGCATCTCTATCCAGATCTCAGTCTTCAGCTTGACCCATGCTTCTCTGTCAAGGTCATGCACAATGTGGGACTCTTCTGATATTAGTATAAAATGCTGTAGGAATAGATTTCAGACTGGATTACTTTGAATGATTATTTAATTTCCATTCACTTCACCACTTACTTAAATTCAACGTAATGCACAAGGCCACAGTACCCAGCCTGCTGGGCTCTGCATGGGCCCAGAAACCTGGCAGCAGAGGAGCAGTTTAAGTCTGTCTTCTTATGTTATTTGGTCTAAATCCTGAGAGTGCAGGGAATACATGTGTGCACGTGCATGCGTGCATGTGTGTACATGTGTGCATGTGTGCACGCACACTCACACAAGATATGAAGTTTGTATGATCCTCTGTGCATTGTTAAGTAGTGGACCATGCAGGAGCCCAATAATCTGCAGGGACATATACCACTACAAGTACAGTACTTCCGAGCCCTTTGAAGTTGACATCCCATGTCATGCTGGCTAAATGTCTTAAAGCAGATACCCATACAGAGACTTTGCTTCTGACCTGAATCTGATAGTTATAGGTGAGAGAATGGTTTAGTGTGACTCTTTGTTAAGTTGGGGTATGCTCTGGGGAAGAATGTAGTTGCATACATATGTAGTTGCATATGTAATTGCATACTCTGATATTCATCATGGTCTTGGCTCAACAATTGTTCATGTGGAAGAATGAAGATATTGATTAATTTATTCACCTCACTAACTTTGTGCCTTTCAGACAACCCATCCCCACCAAAGCCCCAGGTCACTGGCCTGAAACAAAGTAGAGGCACCAGGCTCAGTACTCCCTGCTGTTGTGGGGGCTTAGCAGTCTGTCCTACATGAGTGGGAGAATAAATCAGGATAATTAGTTGAACCCATGCTTCACTGTGGAAGAGTCATTTGATTTTTTAAATTTTGTATAACCTTTTGTCATCATCATCATCATCTTCTCTTTATGTATCATTGCTCATTCCAACTTCAAAAGCTTTCAGACCATTGTTTCTATTTGGTGTCTTGTCTTGTAGACTGTAATAGAGATTTTTGACATGGGTGAGCTACCATCCCCTGCACTACCTCTGACCAGGAGGACTAGACAAGAGCCCCTTTAGCCAACATTTTCACAGTTCCCTGGTGAACTTCCTAGCATTTTAACAATGTAGCAAGCATTATTAGATGTACTATAACTGGCAACTAGGCAATGTTGAATCTTGAGCAAAGCATTTACTGAATGGCCCTTCATCATTACATCACTATGAATTGTGCGTAGGCCATAGACAGGCAAAATATGGCCCGTGTGCCAGATCCAGCCCACCAAGTACTTTCATCAGGGCTGCGTGGCCCCCAACCAATTGTGCCCCACCCAGCTCTTCCACCCATGAGGCTGGGAGCAAGACACCCATGTGCATACACAGCCCCAAACACATACCCTATTGCCTGGATCCCACCCTTGTGTGTGGAAGGGCCCAGCTGGCCAGCATGCAGCTTCCATGCGGGGATGCTGCTGCCACAGCCCCTGGGATCTGTTGGCTTCCTCAGTCTCCTGCTGGCTCCTGGCAGCAGGTAGGGAAGCAGTGGTGGGGCTGCAGCTGGGAGGGACCCTGGAGTGTGGGGTTGGGGCTGATAGCAGTATGGACCCACATTTATCCATGATTTTTCCTTGTTTTAAACCAAAAATTGGGGATTTTTTTAAATTAGAGAAAACCAAGATCCCTGGAGATCAATGCAGCCTCGAAAAGGTAGGCAGGCTCCTGGGCTCTGGTCCAGGTTCCAGAGTGGGCAACTTTCCACAGTTTTTCTTTATTATGCACACACAAAAATTGGCAGCTGCAACATTTAATTAAACTGAGGGGCAGCAGTTTCATATGCAGCATTCCCCCTGCCTCCTCAAAATTTTGTGCTTTGTTAAGTTGAGCCCCCGTGGCTGCCTATCCCTCTCTGTCTTTCAATGACATAGCTTCCTGGTGAAGTCAGGGTCTTTCCCTGCTCTTTCAGTGTTAATTAAATAGAAGATTTCAAGATCTGGAGCAGACAAGTGTTCCACAGTTTTTGTTTAATAAATACACTAAATGTTTGGCAGCTTCAATATTGTATTAAAATGAGGCACACCTCTTCCTCATGTCACATTCCTCTGCACCCCACTTTGTGCCTCTGGGTGGGGTTTGGGACCGAGAGGCAAAGGGGGAAAGTGTGGGCTGTGGGCAGTGGTGACCCATGGCCCAGTGCCAGGGCATGAGCACTTGAAGCCCTCCAGTCTTACTCATCTGGGAAAGTCTCCTGGTCCATGCAGGTGAAGAGCTATTCAGCCGGGGCTTTGCAGATCTGGACAGCCTGCCATAGTGTGGGGCTGCAGCCACCAATATCAGCAGGTGGAGGAATTCAGGCATCACACACGCGCGCGCGCATTGGGTTGGAATGTGCAGGATGACTATCTGATGGTTCGAGGCCACGATGAGCTGTTGTGACATCAGGTATAGGTGGGCAGCTGTGGTGTCTGTCAGTCAATAAGGGGTGGCTCAGCCATTCAGCTCCACTTAGGAGTCTTCAGCAGTCCAGGAAGCCCATGGGACATGTGCAAGAGTCTCCCCTATCTGCTTTTCTTGGGCTATGCAGGCAGGCTTTAAGCCCCAACCCCCCAAAAGGAATAACATGTGTTCACTTCTTGCTGACCTAAATGGGGGTGCTAAGGGTAAAGCTCAAAAGTTAGAGCCTTTCGGCCATTGGCTTATTGAATGCCTGTTCTTAGCCTGAGAGAATGAAGTGAGATATGAGATTTGTTTTATAGATATATAGCATGAATACTAGAGATATTTACCCAGAATTTTAACTTACAGCAAACTTGCTCTGAAGCAAGCAGTAGATGCATTATAAGATTTCCCCAAATGGTTATCTAGCTACTAAGTAGTGAGGGAGTCGGTTTACATTGAGCAAAAAGTTCGTTCAGAATGACAATGGTAGTGGACAAACAAAATGGAAAATGGTGTAAGTTTCTCCTGTGTAAATTTACTGCTGACAGTAAAAAAGTAAAAGTAATCACCCTGGAGAATTAATCTTTAAAAGTAATTACTCTAGAGAAAGGTATTTCCTTTAGTGTAAATGCTTTCCATTGTATGTACACTACACATTTCACCTTCGGGGGGTGCGGGGTGTAAATCATATTTCTTCACTCTTGGTCAATATTTTCTATATCTTTTGAGTTCTTCAAAATAAAGTTTCAGTTACAAACAAAATAATTTTAATTGTTCTTTCTATGTCCCAATCTGATTAGTGATGAATGCTTCTTGATTGATCCTCTTTTTCAAATGATCTGGTGACTAGGGCAATAAAATAAAATCAATTGGCTACTATCAGAACTTCTACATAATAACATTAACACACTCATGACTAACAAAGACAATTAAGAGTAAATAGAGTATTTTTTTCCTATTTCTACTGGCAGAACATGGCTATCTTTCTCTATTTACACATTTTACTTGTGTGATTTAATAGGCTTCCTGTGGAAAAATACCATGAGTTTAACAATTGAATCAATGGGTTGGTTTGTTTTTTTTTTCCTTTTTTTTCTTAAAGTGTTGATGCAGCTACACGTTTGATTGCATTGCCCTTACCTTAGGTTAAAATGATCCTCTCATTGATTTTGTTCCAAGTGTTTTTCTTCTGTGGTTTTGCTCAGCATTCACATCAGATCAGAATTTACTATTTCAAGAGAATGCTAAATTTCATCTATTATTTCATACTTGATGCCATTGATCTTCTGAGACCAAGAAACATAATGATAAATGTATTATGCCTTAATATTAGTTTTATCTTCATTCTCTCTCACTCATACTCATGTTGATACTTAAATACACATCTACATATATACATACACACTTCTGTGTGTGAACACATACACAAACACACATACACACAGTATGGCAGTAAAAGGTTTTATCCATCAGGAAATAAAAAAAGACTATAAATGCTTTATTCCTCATATTCAGAAACATTCTTCATAATCTGCCAGAAGAAATATTGTCCCAAAAGGCCATGCTGTAGCATAGGTTTGATATGTTGTTTCCTGTGCCTTGATTTTATTTATTCCCATTTGTTATGTAAGAGGAACTACTGAACACATGAAGAATCTTCTACTTTTATATTGCCTTAAGCAAGTGGAGACTTTTTAAGGAAGCTCAATAACTGAGACCATTTAATGGGCAATTCAGTAGCAATTCTGTTTGTGAAAAGCAAAAGAGGAAAAAAAAAACCTGATTGGCAGTAAAAACGAAAGAAGGTAGGGTGTGAGTAGGTCAAAAAATAGTGAAAGGATTCAAATCCATAGAAACATGTAGATATCCTAAAGTTTAATTTGAATAGTAGGATTTCAGTTTGTTAAAGAGTAAACGAGGCGTAATCAACTCCCTGTTCACAAAGGAAATGAATGGCCTCATAACTATAGAAAAACTGGAGAAGAGGAAAGGATCACTGCACAAATAAAGGGCTTGCACAGATCAAACAAAGAGAATTAAGCACATGAATAGGGAAGAGATAAATAACTGTGTGACTATAGCCATGAAAAAGCAATTTGTCTGTCCCTAAGACAAAGCTCTTTTCCCTAAGAGTTAGAAAAAGAGGCGATTTTTTTTTAAACATCAAATAATTAAGACAAATTTGAAATGATGCAAAAAATTAAAGTTAAGAACCAGGTGAGAAGAGAAGAATTTGCTAATTTTGAGACCATTTGAAACAAACCAACAAACTATCTCTAAGTCATGAATGTGTAGAATGTGAGACTCATTCAAAGCCCTGTTGAATAGGTGCCAAGTGCTATGTTCCCTACTGAGTTCAAGGGGAGTAGAGGGTTGTTAGTATCTCTCTAGAGGAATCCCTTTGTGCACAGTCAGTATAAAAAACATATGTGTACACCCAAAACTGGTCATTAAGGGCAATCTGATTCTTTTGAGAAGGGACAGGTCATTTACGCTTTACTGTTGATTACAGTAAGAACAGTACCAAGCCATAGCTGTTCATTTACTGCCAACCCTAAAATATATATTTGCATATAAGAAGCAGGTGAATTGGCATCTCTCACTTTCACATGTATGGGAATCTTGCATAGAGGGAGGCAGACATTTGGTAAAACAAAAACAAAACAAAAACAAAAAAATCATGGTTTTCTAGATGGAAGCAATTCTCAAAAAAAAAAGGGGGAAAAAAAGAATGTGTAACTTGACTGAGTTCATACTTAAAGATCCTGAAGGGCAGAGCTGTACTGTTACTTACCATGTCCACAGGTGGCAGATAACCTTCAGGGAAGGTTAGCTGTGAAGTGAGCAGGGGTAACTCTGATGAATAAGCAGCCATGGATTAAGCATTGGCAGCACCACCTATGCTGTGACACATCAAGTATAGGTTGCCACTATAACAGGCCTGCCCAGCCCCCAGCCATGGGTCTACTACAAGTCCTTAACAGTGAAGCAGGTGGAAGATGTTAGAATCTCAATGGCTACAAAGGCAGATGAAGGCTGTTGCAGAATGAGATCTTTACTTGTCTTGGTCTCCTTGCCATTGGATCAAGGTACTGTTCTGTCAAGAGCCATGTGGAAGCTGATGAACCCCAGCTTCTCCATGATAAAAAGTCATTCACAGGCATTTTCCATCAAAACAGCTTTTCCAGTACATTTCTCAAGCCCTTTGGTGACCAGCTAATGGTGATGGGAGAAGAACTGTGAGACATGGATGTGGCTATACCTTCTTCTGCAAGAGTAATCACAAAAGAGAATGGTGACTTCAAAGAGTTGGTTTTGCCATTAAAAATGAACTCATAAACCAACTCACTGAGTTCCTGATCAGAATTAATGAGCACCTCATGGCTCTCAATCTTAAACCGGTGGGGAGTCAATATGCCTCTGTCATCAGCTTATATTCCCTCAATACCACAGATAAAATCAAGGAGGAATTAAACAAGCTGTTTGACCTCAGCTGACTCCGAGCCAAGACCAAGATCACCCTTCCCTCAATCACTGAGTCCCAGTATGCTGCAGGTGCTGTAGTGTGCTTGTCCAGTCTTCTCCTGAAAACATCTAAGGTAGGGGAAAGCACCACTTCCCTTGGAAACCCATCCCAGATTCTGCCAACCCTTACTGTGAATAAGTTCTTTCTAATGTCCAAACTAAATATGCTCTCCATCAATCTGTGGGCATTATTCCTAATTACTCCAGGGGGTGAACTAGTAAATAGAGCATTTCCTTTTCCCTGCTGAATTTATAGGCAGCCACAAGATCACCTCTCAGCCTTCTTTTGCGAAGGTTGAGGAGATCTAGGTCCCTCAGTCTCTGCTCGTAGGGCCTTGCCTACAGGCCTCTTACCATACAAGTGGCTCTCTTCTGAACCTTCTCAAGATTCTTCACATCCCTCTTGAAGTGCAGTGCCCAAAACTGGATGCAGTACTCCAGCTGCAGCCTGACCAGTGTGGTATAGAGGGGAAGCATCACTTCTCTAGATTTGTTCTTCATACATCTGCTAATGCATGATAAAGTGTGGTTATCCTTGTTGGTCACTTCATTACATTGACGACTCCTGTTCATCTTGGATTCACCTATGACTCCAAGATCCCTTTCTACTGCTGTGTTGCTGAGAAGCCTTCCCCCAGCCTGGAAGTGTGTTGGTGGTTCTTTTTGCCCAGGTGCGGCACTTTAAACTTGACTTTTTCAACTGCATCCTATTTCATTCTGCCCGTTTTTCCAACCTGTCCAGATCCACCTGGATCCATTCCCTACCCTCTGATGTGTTAACTTTGCCCCATAAATTGGTATCATCTGCGAACTTGGACAGGGTGCTCTCCACACCCTCATCCAAGTCACTGATGAAGACATTGAATAGTATCGGTCAAAGTACCAAGACTTGTGGGACTCCAGTGCTTATGTCCTTCCAGGTCAGTATCAAACCATCCACCACAAATCTCTGGGTGCAACCCCTAAGCCAATTTGCCATGCACCTGACCATGTAATTATCCATCACAGTCTGTCAGTTTATTTATGAGAACAGAATGGAATACCATATCAAAAGCCTTCTTAAAAGCTAGGGAGATGACATCTGCCTCAACTCCTGCATCTAAGCATTGTGTGGCCTGGTCATTAAAAGAAACAAGCTATACCTCTTTCTTTGTCCTTAGGCTTTTCTAGAATTCCCTGTTCAGCCAAGAGGGCTTCTTGCCCCCTTTTATGCACAATGGAATTGTCTCCTCTGTGCCCATAGGATCACTACCTTAAGGAACAACCACCCTTCCTGGACCCACATTTCGCCAATGCTCTTGAGCTTTAACACCTCACTAACTAACCTCCTGAGCACACTGAAGTTAGCCTTTCTGAAGTCTAGTACTTGAGCCCTGCTGGTTAGTTTACCCACCCTTCTCCAGATAGTGAATAAAATCAATTGATGGTCTCTATCCCCTAAGTTACCTTGTACCTGCAGATCTCCCACCAAGTCATCCCCTGTAACTAACACCAAGTCCAGCAAGGCATTTTCCTTAGTGGGTTCATATACCTCTTGTGTTAGGTGGAGGTCCTGTATACAGTTTAAAAACCTATGTGAACAGTTAGATTTGGCTGACTGTACCTCCCAGCATATGTTAGAGTAGTTTAGGTCAACCATGACAACTATATCTCTCAACTGTACCGCCTCTGAGAGCTGTCTGGAGAATTTCATGTCTAGCTCAACCTCCTGGTGTGGTGGTCTGTAGTAGACCCACACTACCAAGTCCCTTTTCCCCCAACCTGCTTGTATTCTTACCCACAGTACCTCTGTTTGGCCCTCCTCTGATCCCATCTTGATTATAGAGGATGTATATTGTTCCTTAACATAGACAGCAATGCCCCCCCACCCTTTTTCCCTATTCTGTCCTGTCTGTACAACCTGTAACCCTCAATGCCTACTGCCAAATCATGAGTAGGGTCCCACCAGGTTTCAGTTAGTCCAACCAGGTTAAAGTTGTTGCTTGCAAGAAGGAGTGAAGGTTCCTCCTGCTCGTTCCCCATGCTCCTAGCATTAGTGTAGTGACACTTAAGACCCCAATGGCTGCCCTTGGACCACCCTGTCCTGATGTTTATAAGGCCCTTTAGTGCTTACCTGGACTGATCCAGTGGATTGCTTGTGGATCACTGATCCTAGGATCTCCTTCTCCTCTGCTTCCCTGTCCCCTGACAAACCTAGTTTAAAGTACTTCATAGGAGATCAGCCAACCTGTAAGAGAACAGACTCCTATCTTTAGAAGAGACATGAAGACCATCTCATCCCAGGATGCCTCTTTCATGGAAGTGTGGATCATAGCTGTAGAAGCCAAAACCCACATGATAGCACTAATCTGAAGCCACAGGTTCACTTTCCTGATACAGACATCTTGATGCTGATGGTGACTGCTGACTAGATGGATGGATGAGAAGACCATCTATGCCCTCGACTTCCTAAGCCTGGTCCCCAGAGCCCTGTAGTCACTCATGACATGGTCCAGACTACTCCTGGCCACATCATTCATGTCCACATGGATGAGGACCATGGGATAGTAAACAGAGGGTCAGATGAGGTCATGAGTCCTCACCCTGATGTCCCAGATCCTGGCTCTGGGTAGGCAGCAAACCTCCTATGCCATGGGACCCAGCTGACAGATAGATACCACCGTGCCTCTCAGGAAGGAGTCACCCACTACGATGACCTGGCATTTCTTCCTCCAGCTGCTTGATTGTCACTCAGCCTGCCTTGTATTTGTTGCAGACGTGTCTTCCCCTGTGGCTTCCTCTGCTGCATCATCCTCCAGTGCTGCCAGGGTTTTGTATCTTTTCCCCAGTTGCATTGGGGAAGCAGTCACAGCCACATGCTGTTTAGCTCTGGAGGTGACCGTCTTCCATTCAGCTGTCCTGGGACTCTCCTGTGATTTCTCTGCACCAGGTGTCTGGTCCTGCAGAAAATGAAAATATCTGTTAATCTCATCCTCTATATCCCTGATCCCCCACAGCTCACTCACCTCTGCCTGGAGTTCCCTCACCTGCTTCACCAGGGCCTCAATCTGGGCAGATGTGGGACAGGCAAGGGAACCCCCAGCCCCCACACTACCCTGCCAGGCAACCCTCGCAGACAGGGGCCCCAGGCACTGACAACCTATCCAAGGGGCCTGTCTGGGTGGAGGCCTCACAGGAACTCTGGGCCAGAGGCAGCAGTAGGGATGGGACCTTGACTGTGCCCCATGTCACCACTCCCATAGTAGCCCCACCCCCATAGTAGCCCCACCTCTTCATTTATTTACCTAAAGTCTCTGTCAGAAGCTCCCATGTCCTCCTACATGCTGTGTACTCCTGCCCACAAACTGGCCTGCAAACAACTATCCTGTTCACTGCCACCCTGGTCATGTGGGGAGTCTCCTTTTATACCCTTCTGGGCCTGGACTGACTCAGACCCAGGCAGCAATCATACAGCAGTCAGTAATCCCACAGCAATCAACAATCAACTCTCACTCTGCAGTCAGCACTCACTCCCAGCTTCTCAGAGCACACCTACCACCAAACAAACAAACAGGACTGTCCAAAATGGGGAGTCTGCTGCAGGGATCTCAGTACTTTGAAACCTCACAACAGCAACAGGAGATGGAAAAGTGGGAGTGGCAGGAACAGTAGTTCATGGAACAATTCAAGAATCCAGTGCCACCCACCCCATACAGAAACACATGTCTGAGATGCAGTATAATCCCTTGATTCTGGATAGGTCTCATCAACCATCTTTGAACACACAGATAAGATAATCATGGAAGACAATCATCCTTGATCTCAAGGGATTGCTAAAGAGAAGACTGACAGGTCACACTATTATACAGTCAGTTCTGTAGGTTACCACCTGATTAACAAAAGCAAAATAATTAAAACAAAGAACAACGTGACACATGCTATTTTAATTAAAGAAGCAAAAATAGTTCTGAAATTTGAACTCATGACAGCTATGGGATGGGTACAAGTCTCAATTGTGGGGGGGGCAAGATACTTGGTAAAGTGAGCAAAATAAGTCAGATAGAAATCAATCATTTGGAGTTCAAATGAAAATTTTTCAGAGGAAGAATCCAGCAATTGTAATAAAATTATGTCACAGGCAATTTTGAAGAAACCAAAGTTGTAGCTTTAAAAGATAAGGTACTAACAAGACATCATTAATATTCTTCCTTGCACTTAATGATAGGCTAATATTGAAATATAAAGGGCCTCTTTTAGGATACAAGAAATGTTTTGATGGTAGTAGTTATGTAATAGGAACATTAACACCCTCTGACACAGAAGTGCATACATTCCCTGTGCTCAGAGAAGATAAGAGAAAGACATGAACCTGAACATGGAAAAATAGAAGAAAAGGCACTGATAACTAAAGTTATTTAAAATTTTCCTCATTTTAAGTAATATTGGCTGATGGAATAATATGAATAACATCAGAATCTCATCTTCTGAATATTTGGATAATAAATAAAATAAATAAATAAATGTGAAATACGTGTATCAAAGTATCTTCTTATGTACTTTATAGTAGACAGAATAGTATGAGGCTACTTTTACTTTTTTCACTTTTGCTTCAGTGGAACAAACAGTACAGGCCACTATTTAATGCTACACACCAACTCATTAGTTAAAAAGAAATTAACTAACCATTAATTGACTAATGATTTGTCAGGTATCAGTTCCACCAGAACAAGATTTACTATTCTAGATGTGCAAATAATGGGAATGTTCCACCTTTGTTTCCTAGTGTCAGTGTCTTCTCCTCTTTGCTCCACATGGTTAACACAATGACCAGTTCTTGGTGTTATATGTGCTTTGACACATAGTGGCCATAGTAGAAAATTGAACTGCATTTCAGAAAATAAAAAAAAAAGATACCTATAAAATCCCAGACCAATGGTTAAGATTACAATAAAACTATAGCAATATTAAAATTATATAGAAAATAACACTGCCAACCCACTATCTACAAAGATGTTCTCTTCTACCCCTTCACTGCAAAGCTTAAAGTCAATCTTCTCTTAACCCCTGTAAGTCAACATGTTTTACACTGGCTATGTCTACACAAGATGCTACCTGTGCAGTTGTTATTGTGCAGTCATTTAGTATTTGCACACACAAGTACTAAATGACTGCGCAGTAACCAGTATTACTGTGCAGTAGCATCCTGAAATGGCTTTTCAGTGATGCTGATTGTTCAGTAGCTTATTACTATGATGCAGTAGTATCGCATCACACTTCATGCTATATGATGCTACTGTGCAGTTAGCATGTCATGGAGATGTGGCCACTGTCCCCATGAGGCCACCAGCTTCAGTTATTATGACCACAGCTGTGTTACAGCGGCTTGATGGGAGAAGTTCTCCTTCAATTCATGATTTATCTTCCAAGGAAGAGCTTACCACCTTCAAACTTGAATTGCTGCTGCTCTTTTCTTCTTTAGCTCAGTTTCTCCACCCAACCTCTCTGCAGAAGTCCCATATCTACATTAGTTTTAGTCCTTTCTTATTTCAACTGTACTTTGCTTCTTAAAGATTAGGCTTTCTCCTCCCTTACCAGTTTGTGTGTGTCCAATCCCTGATGGTTTTTGGGTTTTTTTTTAATTTTAATATGTACTTCAAAGACACTTCCTATTGTCCTTTGTCCTCCCTCCCTTCTTGCTTATAATCTTTAAATCTTTCTTACAGACAAGATTACTGTAAGATTTCTCACCTCTTTTCCCATTACTCCTTTATCATGTCCTTTTATTCTGCAGTCTTTTATTTCTTGAAATGTACTTTTATTGCAGAACTGTCATGCTCATTTCAGGTGGAGTAAAGTAGTGATGCAAGGACTTACGGATAAAAACTAAATTAAAGAGGTAGTATGTATTCACTGGGGGAAAAAGACAAGCTGCAAAGTGGTAAGATGATTAATCCATTTTATTTGGTGGATCAGAAATGATGTAATGAGACAAAATGTATGAGTTAGCAGGTGGATGGAGAATTGGAGTCAAAGCTGGAGTCTATCGATCCTTCATTATTTTTGTACATAGGGTGTACTGAAATTGCCCTCATTAATGCAGTTTCGTATCTCCTTGAATTAAAGTGAAGTGCATTTCCATTCTCTTATCTATTGGCTGCTTAGTTTCTCATTCTCTAGTATTCTCCACAATGAACCTCTATTTCAACTACTTCTCTGAACTAATGCTCAGAGGAATATGCACACAATAGATTCAATGAACTTTTCCCATCACTAATTGAATATTTTCCCCTATTTAAATAGGTCTACAGGTGACAATAAAGCAACTTTATTTAAACACTTACATTTTTGCAACCAGAAAATATTACAATTTTTTTCCTAAACTAAATAAGTGTGGGTTTATTCACAAATATGCCAATAGGATGACAACTCATTAGATCCGTATTTCCTAGAGTCATGCAGAAATATTATGCTGATTCTAGTTCCAGGTAATTTGCTTATAGCAATCCTTAACAGCAGGATTTAAAAAAAAAAAACACCAAAAAAACCCAACAAGCTACTATTAAAGCAGTGGTCAGATGATAGAAGAGCATATATTTATTCAAATAGAATAAAAACCAACAGCTTCTCTCCTCCCACAAATGTTTTGACGGTCTTTTTAAGGTATTTTCAAGGATCTCTCTACTGGCTGGCAATTAACCAAACTCATTGCAAATCATCACTTGTGTCTGACAACACTGCAGATGTCCAAATGGATTATTTTCTCTGAGACATTTGAAACATGAATTACTTATGCAAAATCCTGTGTCACTGAGATTCCATTCAGCTAACTTCTACATGTTTGAGTGATTGCATGATACCACACCCCAGCAAGCCTTTTAAGATCAAAGAGCCACTGTTTAGCATGAAAATCTTGTCATTTTAAACCTACATTAACAATTAAAGGATGACTTTTACAGATGTCCTTTTATAGCAAACTCCTAACAAGAACAAATGAGGCCTTCTGAAAGCTAGTAAAACACTGCAAATGTTCACAGTGGTTCTGCATAAAGATATTTACTACAGGTCTTCAAACTCTGAAGGCTCAGAGTTAGTACATGGAGTAATATAGCATAAATGCTGTAGGGAATTTTGGATAAATTTCTTTTTATTCTGTTTAATGCTTCCATGCTTTTTCTAGGGACATTTATTTGTTGTGAACCAAGAGAAATCCAGAAAACATTTATGCCCTAAAATAGGGTTATATAGAATACCTACATTAACTTTTAAAAAATCTCTACCCACTTACTGTGAAATAGTTTGCAGTCAGTCAAAAGGAGACTGACACTTGTAGACTTACCTATTTCTACACAAGAGTAAAAGGTCCCCTGTCCCAACTTTTCTCTCTCTGCTGTCCCCCAAAATTTCTAAGACATGTTAACCCCAAACATCTAGATCCAATAACAGACTTGGGCACCTAAATCAGGGTTTAAGCAAACTACTCAAGACCAAAATTGTGTCAATGGTGACATGGTTCCCAGTTTTTACATAATGGCTTGTGCTCACAGCACTCACTGAGGAAGTATGACTCTCAGGCTTATTTTCCTCTTCAGCCTTAGAGATTCAAACCCATATTTTCTCATCCCAAGGAACGTGCCTTATTTACTAAGATATATATTACTGTATGCAGATTGATTTCCAACTAAGCTTTTGAAGCTGGACCACAGAGATGTCCAAAACACAAGATTCAGTCTTTGTCAGTCAAAGAACGTTAGAAGAAGTGTGACTCTAATCTAGTGGATATGGCACTGCAGCACTAATGTCTGGACTGTTTCTGTGTTTTATTCAAACATGGTTTAATATATAATGCATAAATAGTCCTGGGAGCAAGGATTTGAATTAAGCCTTCCACCTTCCAAGTGGTATAACCATTTTCTACAGCAGTGATGTTCTACCTCTGGCCCATGAACTTGATCCTGCCTGTAGAGTGGTCATCCAGACGAGGGGGCTCCCTACAGGTCCAGGGAGAATGGTGATAGTGTTGAGTGTCATTCCCCTGCTGCCAAGTTTCTGGATCTGTGAAGAGTCCTTTGGGTTGGAAGATAAAGCCCTGCATACAAGATCACCAGGTCATGATGGGGAGAATGCACAGAGTTGGGCCACCATGTGGAATAATGCTGCACCTGGGATTGGGCAAGGTCACAGTTACATCTGGTGCACAGGACTGACCTAGTCAGAAATACCGGTTTCAACTGAAAAGAAAAAGGGTACCCTGGCCTACTGCCTGATGGCTAGGATATTCCAATGAGAGTGAATCTCATCAGGATAAGAAGAGGGCTTTACTCACCAAGGGAAGGTACAGGCATTACATTTAAATCCACCTAACCAGGGTTAGGTCAATCTAAGTGCCCAACTGTGCAGATATTCAGAAGGCTTAAATAGCCCAAAGAATAGTACACTTGACCTAAGTTAAATCACATCCAGAGGTACACTAACTTATATTGAGATCTGATTAACCTGATCTGGAAAGGGGTTAACCTGATGTTCTAAATGCCTGTGCATGTTTATAGCACATCCCTAACATCGGGAAAGACTAGCCATTCACTCCAGCCCATGGGCTATGCTACCCTCCCCCCACCTCTTGACTAGGTAATTTTTAGCCTCCTGACCCCCTCTCCTCTACTAGGCAACCCCCCACCTCTGTGCATCCATAAACAGCCCCCTTGAAGACCAGCCAGGATCCCCTGTTCCCTGTTACAACCCCCTTCCCTCCAAGTTACTTATAGCAGGTTCCCAACATGCCTCTTGACAGCAGCAAATGGTTTCCCATGCCACTTCCAGTCTATGTTTAGTGGCTTAAAACAAACCACATGAGTATAGGCTGGTTATGGCAAATGGCTGAACCCACCCTAAGCTACGGGGTAGTCATTATATAGTAGTCCACCACCATTTTAAAACAAAATGATCATAATTGCAGGTTGTGACTTGGACTTATCAGCAGTTGTTACATCTGTTTTGAGCATATCTATAAGATGGAGCATATCTATAAGATGGTGGCTCCTTCCATCCAGGTTTTGGATGCTATTTGGACTGAATGGGGCATAGGTACTGAACTGATCATTGTGGGGCAGTTCTAGGTACATACACAAGCAGAATGTTCATAGACTGGAGAACTTTAAGACAAACACAGAAACATATAATGTGTTTTCACAGCATCATCTTTTTTTTTTCTTTAGTGAACTTAAGAGCCCTAATTCCATCTAGGTCACCCAAGGTTTTAGGCACCTTTTACAGATTTAGTTCAAGTCCCTTGCATTTTAACATGTGTTAGTTCATATATGGAGTTTTATCGTTTGTATGTTGATTATTGCACCTAAACAAAGTTTGCTTTGACTATATTTCTGATTCCTGAACTGTGTCCCTTTTCACAATCAGATTAATAATTTATTTATTTTTCATTGATAATAGTTTAAATCCAGATATGACATGTTAGGTATAATGTATTTTGGTTAAAAGAAGGAAAACTCACACCTGAAAGAAATAATGATGCAGAAAATTCTACATAATCATTACTACATAACCTATGTAATGAATGCTGAGGAATTTTCACATACTAGATTATACAAACTCAAGCTAAATATGAGTTCTTTTTTTCCTTAATAGTTCTTGAGTATATTGAGAAAAAGGTACTCAAGGATACTAACCATTTTCTGTTGCTGACATTAACAATAATGAAATGATCTCCAAGGTTGTCTGAGAAGATGGTGCTTGAACAAGTTTCACTAGGAACACTAAAAAGCAAAATGCTAAGAAGAATTATATATGGTCAATTTTGCTTTGCATTTTTTAAACTTAGAAAGATGAATGTGAGCATAGTAGAATATACTGTACAGAAAAGTGTTTGGAATATAATGGCTATTTTTACAAGCTACTGCTGTCCAAAGTTCACCTACACCTACATTTTTCAGATGCAGATTGACAAATTCAATGAGAAGTGATCCAAAAATAAAAATATGCAATATAAAAATAGTGAGTTATAGGAAACAAGGTTTGAGAACATCTAGTAAGTGGAAGGCCCTCAAGACAAATACTAGCTTTCTTTGTTCCAGTCTGTTCTATTCAGCCACAACATTCGTATTTTGGAAGAGGTAGGAGGAGAGAACTTACCTCTTATGCTACTCTTCTGCCATGCAAAATTGATGGATCAATTGTATCTAGCAAAAGGGATAAGAGCAGGAAAAACTTCAGTGGGAACATTGTGATTGGACATCTGTCTCAGCAAGATGATAGACTGAAGATTATGCAGGAACAACAGAGCCAATTAATTTATGACATGCAGTTTTCATGTCTGATACATAACCGTTATTCTGCACGTCATAACAGACAATTGAACAGCATGATGATTAATCCTGCATTCAATTACCCAGCTCAAAGAGAAAGAGGAACAATTCTTTCTATGAAGTTTGTCCCAGAGTACAAAAGAATTAAGGGTGCAGTCATATAATGATACCACAGTCTAAGAAGTACAGTCAATCTTTATAAACTTGTGCCAGGCATCTTTCTAAACATTTAACAACATCTAGATGAAAAGATGATAATGTAGAATGATTCCTTCTACTTGTTTCTTACACAGTTCTAGTTCAGCAAACTTTTAAATAAAAGTTTAATCCCAACAGATAAACAGATAAAGCAAAAGTAATATTCTTCATAATTTATGTCCTTACATAGTCTAAGGATTTTTACAATGTTTTCCAGAAGGCTCAGTCAGACGAGGCTCTAGCCTCACTTCTTATTCTTTCCTCTCATTCTGCATAAATTTGTTTCAGAAAAGACATAAAGGAGGTCTAAATATTTATTAGACACACAAGTTTGCTAAGAAGTTTTGGATATTGTTTTGCTAAACTGTTCCATTATGGCACTGATATAGAATTTAATCCCTATTTTGGACCGTGTGAAAGCTGTCTTTAATATAAACCAAAGGATTTCCAGGTCTGTCCATTTTTTTCTCATTAGCTGTCTAATTATGTAAACCTTCTGTCAATGTCAGTGACAGCAACAGTAGCTCATTGCCAAATAGTCTTTCTTTGGGGGAAAAAGAAAAAGAAACCACATTCTATTGCAGACATTCTCACCCTTCTTAGATTTAAGGCACCTCTCCATAACTTTTATGAAATAAGTAGCAACACATTTCAATGCTTATCTCATTTATTGCAGTGCATAAAATGGATATAAATACAATTCTGTTGCAAAGAGCTCAGCAAGACCACATTGACACTGAGGATTACCATTGAAAATCTCTGGATCATCTGCAAATCTTGTGAATCATGATTCAGCATCAGCATTCTCTGATTCATATGACTCATGCATAGGTGTTTTTCCTATCTAATAGTGATAATATTGTGGGTCACCACTGAAAGGATCTCATAGCATCCCAGCATGTTGGAATCCCTGTTAAGAATCCTTGTTCTAGGGATTTAAAAGAGTTTGTCATAGGCAGAATGGAGGCATAAGTGGCTAAACTGGGCGCCTTCTGAGTGTGCTCAGAAGAATAAAGTTGGGCAGGAGGCAGAAGGATCCCCTTGTGCACCTTCAAGGGTACTGGATTTGGGTTAAACTGTCAGCCACACCCAATCTCAAACAAATATCTGATTAATAAAATTCTGGAGTCTCTAGACAAATGCCAACTACAGGAAACACCACTCACAGGTCAAATCAATATATGCAGTGTGATGTGATGGACTGTTGAAAAGTCAGGGACACTCAGATTCAAACACTGTCTGGGTGAGGAAAGGCTTTGAACCCCAATCCTCTGAATGTTTAGGTGAGTGGTCTAGCCACTCATCTACTGGGAAAGTGGTGCTTCTTTTTTTTAATCATTCTGTATCCCTCAGTCAAAATTTGGTAGTTAGTTATAGACTTTGGTTGGCTTTGGGTGTCTAAGGCCACTACATATACTCTAGGGGTGTAAGTAGGAGTGCTGACAGATGTGCAGGCCCCACTATAGCTCCTGGAACTTTCCATAAACTGCCATGAATTAGAGCATCTCCCTCCCACCCCCCACAACCCAATAGATGTTTGCCTGCTGGGTTGGGGAGCAGGGTGAAACTGAGCCGTCCTGCAGAAACCTACCTGCAGTAGAGGAGCTGCCCCTTCTTCCCCCCTCCCTGTCCCGGCTCTGGTTCTGTCTATAGAAAGTGAGGGGGGAGAGTGGAGGGAGACCAATCTGTAGGGGCTTGCCTGACCTGAGCTGGATGGAGGGACTAGGATGGCTGAGGTAGGGGGCTTTCAATCCAGCCCCCCAGCTCAGGCCAGGCAAACCCCAGCCTGCAGCTTGCTCTCCCTCCCCTCCCCTGTGTCTGTTCCCTTCCAGCAGACAGGCCTGGAGGTGTGGCTGGCCTGCATCAGCACAGCCCTGATCACATGACAGTTTAACTCTTGGGAATAAAATTTCCCTAAAATGCTCCAAATAGGAGCACCTTCATCTGATCCCTTATTTGATGAGAGTAAATTTGTTGTGTGACCAGCCACTTTAAAAGTTCTCTGCAGTTGTGCACATGTGTCATGGCATGGCTGTAGAGCACTATCAGGGGACCAATCATATGACCAATGTAACTTCTGTCTGTGCCCTTTGTGTTTTAGCTGGCACTGTGCATGCCCAGTCTATGCAACTTAGTCATCTATTGTCATCCATTCACTTGGTCTAAATCTACTAGTCATGAATTTTGGACAAGTCCATTTCAATCATCCCAGGTCATTATGGTGGGTCACTACACTAGATCCATAAGTGATCTGTGCATGTTCTATGTTTCTTCTTCACATGCTCAATCTGAGTGACTATATAGTTGTGCACAGTCATCCATGTGCATAGGACTATGAGTACAGAAATAGAATTCCCTTCATCGTGGAAGTTTAAAAAATACCATGTAGATGACCAAAAACGGCCATTTAAATTACACAAAAAAATCAAATGCTACCCTTCAAGTCAGAGTTTTGTTCTCTATTGTTCTGGTTAAGTTTTTACAGAGCTGATTCATCAAGTCCTTCTCTAAGGTGCAGCAACTGGCAGTTTTAATTAATTTTATCTCACTTCTATCAGGTAGGTAGGCCATGTTGCTACAAAGTTAGTTTAGAATTAGGACTGCCATTTTGATCCAACCTTTCCAAGGGGTCTAGCGATCATGTGAGTCTACATGTGATCAGCAGCTATTTTGCTGTGGTGGCGTGCTCCCTCATTTTAGCATGCTGTCACAGCAAAGTAGTGGTGAAATCTAACCGTGTGCTGTTTACATGGCAAAGTACAGGTGGTTACTCTGCCATACTTTAGTACTTCCAAAAGCACAGCACCAGAGCAACATCATCCTATGGCAGCATATAGACATGCTGACAGAGGAAGAGGGTGCTTGTTATTGTAGAGAGGATGTCTAGGCTCACAAATAAAGAACAGAATTTCCTATATTATTTCCCATATCTATATAGGAATATACTCTGACAGAATCAGTACATAAAGGCTCATTAGACTGAAGCTATTTTCTTTCTCTATCACCTTACTAGTGTGAGTGGCTGACATTATTCACCATTAGATAGATGTGGTTTATTTATTTATTGCTGTGATGTTATATGTCATCAGAAAACTTTATTATCCCCAGGTTGCTGATGCACTGAAGTGAAGGACAAATAAATGTAAAATATTGCTCTATCTTTGCATTTTCAAAGTTCAAGTTGATCCAGTAATATAACTTCCATTTCCTGGACTTAAACTTTTATTTTATTTTTATAAGCACTTTGAGGCTACCTTCGTATTTTAAAATATGAAGTTGGGAGGCCTGCCACTCAAATACCAAATTTAATTTCTCAGCCAGCTACAAAGGCACATATAAATCATATTAACAAATGTTGTTTTAATTCTGAAAGCAACAGATTTCTGTTGTATTTCTAACTAATATTATTATTTTTTCTCTCTTCCCAGTTCCAACATATTTTCTTGGCTTTACTACTGGAGTTGGTTTCATAATTTTAAGTTATTTATTCTGAGAAGTCAAATTTCCCAAGTGTGAATTGGGCTTGCAGAAATGCAGATCATATCTGAATTTAAAAGGTATTTCAAACAGAAACTAATAGTCTGTTAAGCAAAATCCATTATGATTCTTATAGTACTATCAATATCATGTCAAATAGCAAAAAATTCCACTTCCTCTGTAGTGTAATAGTGGGTGGGGAAATGGGACACAAGCTCTAGGCATATCCTAAGGCAGAGTGGTGGGCACCACAACGGTGTTGCTGCAGGAGAGGCAAAGGTCACTTGTATTTGTTGCTGTCAGAAATCAGTGTTTAAATGGCTACACATGTCAGCAGTAAAAAAGGGAAGGGACATCTCCCTCACACAACATCAAACCTCTGGCTACTGGTCCTGTACCAACACTGTCCATGACACAGAATTGGTCTGTTACCCCTCTCTTCTTCCTTTTATGGCTCCTCTTTGTCTTTTGCAGTTGTTATTACTTTTTTGTGCAGATGGATGATAATGAATAATTTGTGGGACTGCAATAGCATGATAATTTAAGCAACATTTCTAGATGTTGAACATAATGTATGATATCTTTAAAACTCTAGGAGGTGGAGTTTAAAACCATAGTCCTTAATCTACTGCTTAATTTTCTTCAAAACATGGTGCTTGTGTTTAGGCTGCAGGGCTATTTCTGGAATAACCTTTTAAAGTGAATGCTTTTAATAACAAAATAATGGGCTTGATTCCAATTTCACTTATCCCAACTTTACACTTCTGTTCCTTCATTGACTTCAGTGAGTTGCTCCTGATTTATCCCATATGGTCATAATTTTCTGAAGAACTAGTTGCATTTCACATCACACTTCATTGTTATTTATAGAATGTGCATATTTGTCCTTTCGTAAACTTTTGCTAGCACACAAAAAAGACTCAGCTTGAAATAGTTAATACTTTATACAAATGCTATGGGAAAATAAATTGAATGTAGAAGAAATGCAGCTACCATGAAAGCAAGAAATTACAAATAGCCAACCTAACAAAAAGTGTCAGACAAAGTGGTCATTTGTAAAAATGTACTGTGCAAACACACTTCTTGCTTGTAAAAAAACCAAAACAACTGATTGAACATTTGAACAGAAGTGACATAAGCTTTCAAATCCTGCCCACATTTCAGTACAATAAACAATAAATAGAACATTTTGATATCTAGGTAAATTAACATATTCCATTCCAAAAACAAAAGGCGAGCTATTTATCATGTGCTTGTCTAGGGACTTTTTGAAGCATTTGACTGTGTAAAGAGCTATGGTAATATTTATCAATATTTACAACACAACATTTTTATATGGTCCAAACCCAGTACTCCTTGCTCAGACAAAACTTCCATTACTGGTAAGGGGAATTTTGCTTGTTCAGGACTACGACAGTACAGCTCTTCAGTCTACAGTATTACATTTTGTAAATACTGGATTGCCAAAATATTAGCTGAGTAATGGAAGAAATGTGACTATTCATAAAGACAGACTGCTTCCCTGTTTCCATGGTAGGTCATCAAATGCTAGAAAAAGGACTTACATTCCTAGAGGCTGAACATAAGGGGGAAAAATCCCTCTTTATAATCAGTTCTTGAAATATAAAACATTTAAAAGTGTTATTATATCAACCATAAGACAGGAACATAATTTTCACTTAAAGATAGAGTTAAGATTTAAACTGGTTGCATGGAACTGTGATGAAACTCATTTAATGAATAAATGAACAACATTTTGATGTGGCGGGGGGGGAGGGGAATCTAAAGCTCTTCTCACATTAGGCCAGAACCTTGCAAAAATGAAACCATGCATATAACTATTTAAGTGACTAGAATCAGTGGATTAATCAAGTCTATTCTCACAAGAAAAGATATTCATGTACTTAAAGGTTTGAAGGATTGTAGCCAAAATAATATGGAATGAAATTCTGGCCACATTGTAGGCAACAGATGCTTAGCTTCATTGCATCCACACAGAAGCATAACTAGGGAAGGCTAAAGCAGACAGCAACTGGATCACAGTGCAACTGCAAGTTGTTGCTGCCCCTCTGGTTTTGGGTCAAGCTCTGTCCCTACACTGTTGGAGCTAGAATTTCACTGGAGATTTTTTCTCCTACTAGAAAATTACAGAATTTGTACCCTTAAGTACCAACCAATTAAACACTGGATGACAGCAAGCATATGCTACTAGTCTACTCAACTACTGTAGACTAACTAGTTAACTGTTACCATTATATTTGTAATTTAAGATTCAAGGGGTGTGTCTACATGAGATGGTATGTTGCTGTATGAGCTACAGCAACATAAATTGTCACAACAGCAATGTAGCATCGGCAGGCACAAACCACGACACCGAAGTTATGTCACCATAGTGATGAGCTATTTCACTGTAGCTTGGTGCTACAGGAACAGTGTCTAAAAATAACCATGTGCTACTGGGACTGCTAAAGAAAGTACCAAATTGATTGAACAGTAACAGTCCCGGGCATGTGTAGATCCACCCAAGGGGTAGAATGGTTCTCAGTTGCTAAGACACACACATAGATGTCTACATCCTTTAGTTACTTTTTATTTTGCATCATGTAATGGCTAAATTTATGTAAAGGTATCTATATCTTTACATGAATACAACTATGCCTAATATGGAAAACATGTTCTACCATGCATGCACAGAAGTCATTCAATACTTCCACAGAAGCATTTATTTTTATGTTCAATTCAGTGTCACCAGAAATACACAGAAATGCTTCCCCTCCCAGAAAACATAGCTGGCCAAAAAAAAATAAAAAAACTGGCTTAGATACTGTACTCATTGCATGCAGTGGTGCCCACCTGTTTCTCAATAGCCTAGTATTTAAAGCACCTACCCTGGAAAGAGAAGCCAGGACATGTTCTAAGCCAGGACATCCGACTTCTAAGGCTAAGTGCAGATGTTTAAAAAGCCCAAGGTAAAAGCACTCTGAGTATAACACTTTACTCAAAGTGATCTAGGTTAGGTTGGAAGTGAATACAACACAAGTGCACTGCTTGATGGGGGAAATCAGAGCCTGCCTGTAGTGGCTGAGGCCTGCAGGCTCGGGGCACTCCTGAACACTGGCAGGAGGCTGTGGGCAAATGCTGACCCCAGGTGACTTCAGCCAAGCAGCTGCGTAGCCAGTGACCCCAACTGGCCAGCGAGTCCCTATCCTAAGCCCTACCCTGCCACTGTCAGTACTGGTAGCTGGAGGTTGAGATGGGGGGCAGGGGGTATGAAGCCCCTCTGCCACACGAAACCCTCAGCTTGTGGGCTCAGGTCTTGTTGAGTTCAAGGCCAAGTTTGAGTGGTAAAGAGGCTCCACCCCCTCTTCTCAACAATTCCCAGCACCACAAAAAGTGGGGCAGCCCCAAGCTGCAGTTCCTGGCTGTAGCTGGAGGAATGGAGCCTCTGCTATGTGGGCCAGGCCTGGCTCCCACCCAGACCATGTCCACAAGCTTGGGGAGAATCCGTATGGCAGAGAGGTTCTGTTTCCCCAACTGTAGCCAGAAGCTATATTTCAGGTCTGTGAAACATTTTTGCCATACCTGTAATGGGTGGAGGGGGAAAACTGACCCAGCCCAGCCCCCAACAAGATCTGAGCCCACAAGTGTGGGAGTGATCAGCATGTCAGAGAGGCTCCATCTCTGCCCTCCACCCCACTTCCAGCATAATTCCTGGCACAGTGAAAAGTGATGCAGCCCCAAGCTGCAGCTTCTGGCTCCTGGCTGCAGCTGGAGAAATGAAGCCTCTTTGCCACACAGATCCACCCCCCCCCCCCGAGCTAGTGGGCACAGGTCTTGGTGGGGGCTGGGCCAGGTCTGTCCAGCCAAAAGGCTCCATTTTTCCCTCTTCCCCCCACCCCCCACCCCCCACTGTAGTTCCTGGTGCTGCAAGAAACAACACAGCTCCTGGCTGCAGCTGGGTGTATGGAGCTTCTCTGCTGTACTGATTCCCTTCCATGAAGACTCAAGCCTGCAAGCTTGGGGGGCAGATCCATATGTCAGAGAGGGTCCGTTCCCTCCTCACCCCACAGGGAAGGGACAGAGACTTTTCTATGTCCTCTCTGGAACAGCTTAGGGGCAAGGCTAGACTGATGCTTTCCTGGAGCAGAAGAGCTGAGACTAGCAATCCACCCAGCGAGGGGCCCCTGGGATGCCAGCAGAATGACCGATTTTGACTCGGGGTAGGATGTGGTACAGACATTTGATAAAACACTCTAATCTAAACCACTTTAATCTGAAACCACATCCATCTAGGGTTAACTTAGAGTGGGATGCATCATTTTTTTAAGCACGCTATGTGCCATGAACATCTATTCAGTTACAGCTTTAGTGTACTTTCTCTGTACTTAATGCATAATATGTGTAACTTCTTTACAGGCCCAAAGTGGCTAAAGGGTCGCACACCCTGAGGGCTTACACCATCAAGGGCTGCATCCACTACAGGCTGCATAGCAGGGACCTCAGGTCCCCTGGGCCACATACCACAAAGAAGACTCCATTTCATTTCATACCGCTGTCCCTCTGCCTCTGCTTCTCTGCACATTTGCCCAGGTACCCCCCACACCACTGGACTTCACTTCCACATGGGCACCTGCTTCATTGCTACACCATGTTTCTTTACGGCCCTGGTCACATGCTCCATGCCATGCTCCATTGTAGCATCCCACCCCCTGAAGCAAGCTCAGGAAGCAGAAGTTAAGTAAGGATGGGGGGTCAGAGACTCCAGCTGCTAGTGCAGCTGAAGCAGTGGGAGGAGCAGCAGCTGAGAGGAAATGTAGGCACCACAAATTAACCCATCATGAGCCTTCTGCAACCCAAGGGGCACCGTTTTAACAACCCTTTAATAAGCCTACCTCTCTCTCAGAAGACTTTAAATTGATTTCCCACATCACAGAGGAATAGGAAGGATTTTGTGCCTATGTTCGGAGATAAGAAAGAAAATCCACTGGCGAGGTAGGAGCAAATCTTAAGGTCTCTGACTTTCCATTCAGAAAATAAGAGGTTCATACAACACTGAAATTTCATGAGCTCTCTCTCACTGGGACACCAAATGACACACTACACTTTCAAAAACTTCTGGAAATTGTATACTTTCTGTATCACCTCTCATGACGCATCCAGCACACATGACAGAACAGTGGAGTGAACATCCAAAGAAATGGTGATCCATTTGTTTTCAGATCATCCTTGGCAAATGCCATCCCACTTGCAGTGATACAAGCTTGTTAAACCCAATCCTACTTCTGATATGGAAATGCAATCCAGAATACTGCCAGAACTTAAAATAGTGCTACTGTAGATCTATGTCAGATATACCATGCATTTAGTATTATGAAAGAGTCATTTGGTAAAATGTATAAACAGCCTTGGGGCCAGGGGCCAGAAGCCCATTTCTGAGCAGCAGTCTCTTCCACTGGCCAAAAGCTAGGATTTTTTTTTTTTTTATTACTCCTTTTGTACCCATGACTCTTTCTCCTTTGGGTTCCTAGGGAAATTAGGATGTGCTCATAAGCATACATGCCTAAAAAGCTGTGTAGGTATGATGCTCAAAAAGGTGTGGATTCAAACTCTCTGAGACTTGGCCAAATAGCCAAGTCTCCCATGATCTAGGTCAGTGAACATATCACTAGTTATTTAGGGAGGAAAAAAATATTGCTTTTGCTTGTGGATAGGGAAAGGCAGTTGTCCTCCCAGATGTCTATCTGGTCAATGTCAAAAATTATGTTAATTGCAACCAAACTGACCTATTTTAGCACAGGTTAAAATTACTCACTGACATGAATAGAAAACTATACACCCTGTGCATTCTGGAGCCATGTAAGTGCTTCCTATTGACATGAATGGGGAAATCATTTGTGATTCTGCAAGATGAAGTAAAATTCATGTGTGGGGGCACACTATCTAAGCATGCTAGATCCCCAGCGGAAGTACAGGAGAATTATGCATCTACATAGGCAAAACAGAATGCCTTCCTGTGTAAGCCATGACTTTGCCAACAGCTATGCAGCGGACATCTAGTAGGGAAAGTGCAATTTAGCCCAAAGCTTCTAGTAACATAACACACAAACTACCATGGCTTGACTAACCTCATTATTTCAGTGTCTCTAAAGGAGTTAAATTGGTTTCTGAAGACAGTTTTTATAACCTGCTCTCACACACATTTTGTTGATGTTTACATCTTTCTGTCAGTTTATATTATCCCCTGACTCCTTACTACCATCACTGCAATTCTGGTTGACAGTGGGAATGTACATTCTCCATGGCACATACTGCAGATTTAAGAGGCATCACCTTAGGTCATGTCCCCAGTGGTCTTTTTCAGCTCTCATTTTTGGAATCAATCTCTGAGGACTAATTGAAATTACTGACATTGTTCAGAATTTTCTGGGTGTCACTATTCCTAGATCTTCATGGACATGATAAAGACACTGAAAAAATTGCAATATTTTATATGAAATAATTGAGATTCATTTAACCTACTCTTTCAAAAATTATAACATTTATGATTGGAGCACATAACTTTAATATAAAACTCTCATCATAAAGCTGTGATGTAAAGGAAGACTATTCTGTCTTCCCCTATGATAACTATGAAAAATCTTTTATCCTATGCCTCAGTATGGTATATTTAAGCCCTTTGATCCTTTAGAAACATTCAATAATTTAAAGTAATGTTTTAAAATAAAGTCACTCTATACTGTCTTATCCTGCTGTGATTTTTATTTCTTTCTTCATGAAACAAGATTTGCATATTATATGGATCACATAAAGAATATTCTAACCTCTTGAAAAGTAGGGAAAACTAAGGAAAGCTCATATATCATTTAACAACAAAATACATGCTTTTTATAAAAGGATTTTACTAGAAAATAATGGAAAAGAATGTATCATCATCAATATAAAATTAAATTACTTATCAATTTACTTACTTCATTTTGTATCACCAGGTGATACTTATATTCTCAAGATCAGTGTCAACAGATTATTGCCATAAGGACATATACCCTCTACAGCATAGCTGTCATCACTTTATATTAGAGATAACCAAAATTCACAACACCCACAGCCATTTTGCACCCTGTCATGCTACCCAGATTTGTGTATTTATATACAAACATGGATCCAGACCTAAATGATTGTTGTGGGCACATCTACTTAGGTGCTACTGGGCATTTCTATGCATGCATTTACTCTGACTTAAATTACTGTAAATTGCTGTGCAGTGGGAACATCTACACACACACATTTACTGTGCAGTAACTGAAATTACTGAGCACTATGGGTGTGTGTCCATGTAGACACCTTACTGCATAGTAACACTAGTCCCAAGTCAATTCACACACAGTGTCAATGTGCTTTAATGCCTGCACGTGTAGATGTTGGCCTATTCCCAATTACTGCACAGTAGATTTAAGCTGGCATAAATGCATGTGTAGACAAACTCAGTAAGTGGGAAGAGGCCGGCATCTACATGTGCATGACCAGGGACTAAATTTAGTGCCGGGTCACAGCATCCTGCCATATGCCCCTGTTACCACCAGGGGGAGCCTCAGCCTTTGGCCACACAGGCTGTGTATGGACAAAATGAGAGGCATCTGTGCATGACACTGTAAAACAGGTCAAATCTTTTGCACCATTTTAATGGTGTTGGTGTTTGCATGCATCAGTGGTGTATTGCATAGTAATTCCAGCTGCTGTAGCAAATTCCACAGTGTAATGTGCCTTAAATGACTTGGGGCACAGGAAACTAAAACTCCTCTGCAGGAAGCCCATGCAGGCTGCCTGGCAGTAGCCTGGGAAGGCAGGCTCCATCCAAGAAAAAACAAAAAAAGTGGTGAGCCTGATCTTTTTTTTTTCCCCTTGGAGCCTGGCTGCCTGCCTGAGCTGTGTGGGGGCCTAGTGCTTCCCTCCTTGGCTACAGTGCCCCCCAGGACCACCCAAGCCGGGTGCATGTGCTACCTGGGGGGTGGGGCACTGCCATGGAGGGAAGCACTGCACCCTCCTCCCCCAGTACAGGGAACACTCTGCCTGCTGGCAGCTTGCTCTCCCCTCCCTGCCACCGGAGATAAGGTAAGTTTGGGTGTATGCACAACACAGGAGTTTAAAGGGCCCTAAATTCAAATGAAGTTTTTAAAGCCTCTGTTTCATCTATGCATGCCCATGGGTGCCAGCACGTGGGACGAACTTTAGTCCCAAGTTGAAGCCCGAGCCAGCTGCCAGCACTTGGGACTAACTTTAGTCCCAAGTTGAAGCCAGGAGAGGTGGTCAGCCAGGAGCCCTGGGGCTGGGCTCAGGCTGGCTTTCTAATGGCTTGGCAGACCCAACAGGGAGGCCCCCTCGGTTACTGCACAGTAATGAGTCTACACGTGTTACTGCACAGTAACTGATCGAGAGTAAATTTGATACATTCATGATGTAGATATCAAATTTATGTTCAAATCAGTGTGTCACCATATTTACTGTGCAGTACAGGTATGCATGTGTAGATGTGCACCTGTACTGTGTAGTAATTTCAGTTACTGTACAGTAAATGACCATGTATAGATGCACCCATAGCGTCTAAAACATAGGTATCATTCCCATGATTTATTTGGTTTGGTACCTAGAATCCGTACAGAATTCACTGGTAGAAAATACATCAGTGTGGCATTAGAGACTAATTGGTTTGGAGTGCTTTTGTAGGTAATAACCTGGTTCATCAGGGGCTATGAACAGAGACTACAGAGTTTACTGAATAGTTAGGCAGTTCCAAAGGGCACTGCAAAACCCCTGGGTGTAGATAGATGCCTTAAATGTGGTAATAATACTGTGATTGCTCTGTCTTTCCTTCCCCAACTTGGAGCTTACGGCTAAAACCCAGGTCACATTTTGGCTAATAAATAGTACTTCACATCTAACTTTAGTCATGTACTTCCATTGCATGTGTGCTTTGCAACGCAAGCAGATTTTAGATCTTTCTCCCCCTGTACACATTCCTTGACCTTCAGGGCATGCTCAGAAGGGATCTCTTCTGAACACTTATCCTCCTTTGTAATTCTGTTCCACCTGGGAAGGCATGTAAATCCCTGAATGCTGCAGAAGAAAAAACAAAACCCTCAGTTCTGAAATCTGGCCTCTTCTCTCAACCCCAGCAATGTTTCTGCATTTTGTATTTAGCAGTTATTAGATAATATGGACAGATAGCATTTGGAGGCAACAGGATGGGTCCTGAAACTAGATTCCTTTTTCTTTCAGGATAGTGGCCATCTCATGTAACCGGAGCCAGACTTTGTTTACTTCATTCTTTTTCTGTCTAAATATCTTCCCCATTTCACTGACAATGGGTCATTTTCAATGGAGAAATAGGGGGAGGGGGATGGTGAAGAAGGCTTTTAGCCCCACTTAGGCTATAGCTTGAGAGTTTGATAGGAGTGATGCAGAGTCAAACCCCTTCTGTAAGGGGAGGGGGGGCTTAGAACTTGAATATCCAACTCCTTGAATAAATGCCCCAAGCTCTCAACTGTTGGAGTGCAATCTAAAATGTTTGCCTCCATCATTTGGAATTAAATAATTGCTCATCAGGGTTTTAAAGTAACTAGGAGTTTTAGGACCATCATTATCTTAGGGTACAGAGTGCCAAAGGAAGGGGTATCAGATTTAAATCAACAGTAGCATTCAGTTCACTACTTTCAAAACACTTTTTTTCTCTGAACCTCATTGTGATGGGGATGATTTACATCACTTGCCCACCATCCTAATGATAAGAGCTCCCAAGCACCAGGACCTTCCAGGTCCTTCTTTTTCTGACTGGAGTCAAAATCACATCTCCCATTTGTCACAGGAGCATCTTAAGCATCAGGTTATAGACTTAACTGGATGAAGTATGCTCCCTTCTCCTTGACAAGTACAAAACTCATGATGCCATAAGAACAAAAAGAAAGGAGCTCACTCTGTAGCTCAGTAAGATGTGTGCTTCCCTGGAAAGGGTAAAATTGGATTCTAGTCTTACTGAGAGATATATTTTTGTTCCTTTAATCAATGGCTGTCTAACATAAAATCAATAAACTGGGTCTGGAAACAGCCTTTGTCTTATAAGGGAGCACTCTCCCTATAAAGTAACCCCCCTAGTGGATTAAAAAGACATGTTCCATCTTGATTGTTCTTCTGACTCAAAGACTCTTGCACTTCTTATTGTTCTTGGTTCTAGGTTCAACATTAAGAGTGGAATGCACTCACCCTATTCCAGGGCTGGGAAGTGGAAGATCTGGGTTTGAGTTCCCTCAGATTAAGGATGGCCTAGAATCCAGTCTCTTATTCTTTGTGAGCACTCTAACAACAACTCTAGTTTGGAAAAAAGTGGAATCACCCTTGTTTTTAAGAGTGACTAGGAAATGTTTTCTTTACATCAGTATCAGTTAATGGTTAGACATGCTCTAAGAGCACCTAAGGGATGAGGGACTTGGAGAGCATTTAGCACACTCTGTTATGAAGATTGCACAGGAGTTACAATGGAAATCCGGTACCTAAATGTTTGATCTGGATCACTACTGAGCATGTACTCTAGTGAAGATGCTTAGGGAAGTTTGCAATCCAAATTGCAGGCATTTAATGACCCCAGACACCGGAATAGTCTTCGTGACTTAGCTGCCTAAATTCTGCCTCAGCAGGACTGATGTCTGGTTTATAAAATGTGGAATAGAAGGCAAAGCACAGATGCCAACTTGTGGGTGAACAAAGGCATTGACTTAATGTAAAACCTATTACTCACTCAACGCTAATTACTAAATGCAATTTTTTAGATTCCATTGCCATTTGTGTAGCTACTCTTGCCCTTGCCTACCATTCTAATTATGCTCAGGAAGCCCCATTATGGTTGGTAAGCTCCAGAGGAGAATAAAATTGCCAGGAATGTTTGAAGTACTCAAAACTTTAGTCAGAATAAAGCAACAACTGACAACTGTTTGATGAGAGGACAATCCTCCATCCCAATGTGGCAAAGACTATTTAACTGCTTTTTACTCTTTTAATATAATCAATATTAAGTGCAAGGTACAGAAAAGCTACTGAGATGAGGTACCAACATCCAAGGCTCCTTTTCTTCCAAGGCAGTGCCCATCTCACTGAGCCATGTTCCCTCTGGCTGCCTCTGCACTTGGCCTTACGTATCCTCCCGTCTTGGTTCTCTAGTTGTACATTTTCAAGAAGTCCAAGCATTAGAGCCTTTTGGTGTGAAGTGGGAGCGATCACTTCAACCCCCATCTTGATGAGGGGAGATAGAATCCATGTCCTTCACTCCTTGGGTAAGCTCTTTATCTAGTAGGCTAGTGTGAGGGAACTCTTGGCAGATAAATGTCTCCTGGATGATTCTATTTCATAGCCAGCAGCCATAGAATCGAAGTGTCACACATATACCAAAAAAATTCACTTAAACAGCTATGTAAGTACTGCTTTGTCACATAAAAGTGAGAGGGCATTGGCCTCAAGCATAAGAAGCACAGATACCATTCTGGTATAAAAGCAAAATAATTGTCCAAATAGAGTGCATCTACACTTGTACTTTACTGCAGAACTGACTAGTTAGCTCCACAGTAAAGCATTACTGTTGACATTAATGACTAATTAGTAAATTAATTAACTCCGTTGTAGGATGATACTGTGTGAGACAATTACTATCCTACAGTGGAGTAGTTACATGCACCAAAATGCATGTGTAGACGAATGTGACCGGGGCTTGCTGGGGCAGGAGGGTCTTATTATGCACCCTTGTGCCCCTGCCAGTTAGCCTGACACTGTAGCACCCTTATGCCCCAGCCAGTCCCTCTATAGCATGTTGAGCTGGAGCAGAGCAGCTCTGGGCTGGCAGGCTGACACTCCAGGCCTGCTGCCAGCCAGAGCTGCTCTGCCCCAGCTCAGTGTGCTGCTGTTCTAGGTACATATGTAAACACTGTGCCTGGCAGCAATAAACTCCAGTATAAATTGAGCTGGAATTTATAGCTACATGCTAATTGTACACCCAGTTCACCTGAGAACAGGTAAACATATTAATACTATGTGAAACTAGACATTCAGAGGTACCTGAATAACTGTCAAAATATAGTTGAGAATCTGTAGATATAATCAAAGTGAAATCTGGGTTCCTCAAGGGGTCTCAAATTTGTATCAATGCTAGCAAAACACAAGAGAGAGGAAGTTACTGAATCCAAGTTATATCTGCGTAATCTCACAATATAATCAGTCTGTACAGAGGTTATCAGCTATACCCCACAAAAGCCATGCTTATAAAGAATAAAAATACAATCCAATGGAGTAACTTTGAAAAGCATTGCAAAATATGTTACATGTTTTGACTCAAAATATGTTAAAAGTTTTGACTCAAAAACATCCTGGTACTTAATAACAAGGATGTAGGGGATGTATCTACATGTTGTTGTATGGCAATGTTGTTCCAGTACTGTGCTTTAATACCTCCTTTTGTATTAAAGCATGGTAGACTAGGGATGGTTGCTGCATTGTGTGTGTGGCACACAGGTAGATTTTGCCACTAAGTCATTGTAGTGCCATGCTATACCTGGGGAGTGTGCTGCTATGGCTACATACCTGGCATGTGTAGACACATGGGATCACTATATCACCGTATGGTGATGTAACACAACACTACGTTGCTACAGAGCAATGTGTAGATGCTCCCAGGGACAGGTAGCAAGTTACTAATATCAGAGTGACTTTGCTAGTGCTTCGATTAACCAAGGGAGATTCCCATTTACTTTGATGACCTTTACATAATCACCTATTTAATCCTTGGTAATTAAATGGCTAAAACTATGTAGGTTTCTATTGGTGAAAAATCTAAAAAAGTCCCTTTTGTGCTTCTTATGAAAACACATAGATCACTATAGTTTCAAATTTACAGTGCAACAATGATCAAAATTACTTAAATATAACATTAAAGTAATAGTAAAAACAACTAATACTTTATACATTTATTGCATTTGTATCTAATATACAATAATTTGCTGCAGCCTCCCCTTCTTTTGCTTACGTTAGTCTTTTCTTTTCCATTTGGATGGCTATAGTACATTTTCCTCCCATGAGTAATGAAAGTGAGAAAGAGATGAGCCATCTATTTTGGCTCAGTGCCTAGTTTGGAGAATGTGTGCTCTATGTCAGGCAACTTTTAATAGAAACTGGATCTAATCCAATTTTATACAGTAAAGGAAAAAAAATAGTAAATCTTTTTTGCTAGATTTAGTTCTTGCAAAAGCACTAGATGGATGCCACGGGACCATGAATTTCTCACTTTAGCCACAGGACAAGAAGCAGCAATTCTGGCTTTTGCATTTGGCTTAAACTCTGTTTTCACCAACCACCCTCCTTCCCCCTTGGAAACTCCCCTGCAAAAAAAAAAAAAAACACTCCAAAGAACCACTTGTAGAGCTCATAGCCTGCCTCAGTCTTGGTGTCATTCAGGCTACAGGTCTCTTACAAGATACAGGTCTCTTACAAGACTGCGAACAAAAATGTTAATTAGTGGGATGTTTCTGTTTCATCAGGTTAAATAAGCTCTAAAGCCTAGTTAGCACCACTAAAAATACCTTGCTAGCAATTCCCAACATTTCAATAAAATACATTAAAAAAAACCTTAAGTAGGGTGTCTTGGAAGACCACCCTTATCATGAAAGCCCATATAGCAATTTCTCAAAAAGAAAAACTGCCAGAGTTTATATACTGCCAGAGAATACAATCATTCTGCCAATTGCAACAGAACAGAATGTATATATTTCCTACAGCTGACACAGCTAAGCAACACAACATTTTTCATTAGTTGCACATGCTTAAGTGTTGTTTTGCATTAATCCAACTGAGAGGTGGCAAATGTGAAATGTCTGTATTGAGGTTTCCACGACGAAGTAGTGGATTAAACAAGATGAAAAGTATTTTTGGTCACTTGTTCCACTGGTGTAGGCAAGGATCCAGAAACATCACAATATAGGACTCTTCTTTCAACTATAGGGAAGATAATAATTCTTTATTTTCTTTTATGCTCCAGTATCTCTTCTATCTTCTCTGGAATCAGTCTTAATCATCTAAATCTTTTCAAAAACCAGTTTCTGTTAGAAGCTAATGCACAGATCTTTATAGGTATTAAGGTGATGCTCTGCTCAGCATAGAATGAACAACAGAACAGGTTTTTAAATTAAAGTGGAAATTAACTATTAAAAATCCCCCCACGAGACCTAGATGGATAAATCCTATTTTCAAAGGTTACTTAAGACTTTATGAATTTATTGAGTTTCAGTGAAAGACTTAGCTAGCAAAATAACACCTAAATACCTTTAGACATCTCTACCTAAGTAAGGATATAAACAGCTTGCAGTCTACAAAAAGACCTGGATATGATATGAGCTAGCAGCTCAAAACATCTCACAAACTCCTTTATTGGAATCACAGAAATACTGAGCAGCAGTGAATAACACAAAACAAAGACCTATGAACCATATAAGAACCCTTGGACCAATCAATTCAATACCACCTTTTTGGGTCTCAGAGGAAAATCAGAACAAGACATGCTAGGGTCTAGAGACAGATCAGCAGAAGAGGTGTAGGTTCACCTGTTCTTTTATTGCTCTTTCTTTCAGACCCATGCAAAGTGAAACAACGTCAATGGAAAGTGTTCTACCTCTGAATAACTGTACCTTAGAGGTGGGAGATAGGGGTTCAAACAGAAGAAGGACTGAAACTTGGGTCTCTCACATTTTTAGTGACTGTTCTGGCAGTGGAGTTTCTGGATAAAAGAGGGACATCTCCACCACCCGTTCATTCAGGTATGGAGATGTTTCTATCAAATGTGCACTGTGAATATCAACCAACATGCAAGATAAGCAGAGAAGCACTTTGTGAAGACTGAAAATGAGTAAGTGTGAGATAAGCACCAAGCAAATCAGTGCCATGAAAAGCTGGGGCAGAATATAGTGACAGTTCTGAATGTCCAGGAATAGATATATAGGTGCATGAGAAGTATGATATCAACTAGGATTAAGTATTAGGCTGTTAAAAAGCCCAAGGTTAAATCAGTTTAATCTTTGCAAGTTAGTCTAAACTCCATAGATTGAACTGATAATTCACACACACACACACACACACACACACACACAAATGCGGTGTGTGGTTTTTTTTGTGGGAAAATGTGGATTTTTTGGTATTTTTAAAATCTGAAAATTGTGGATTTTGTTTTTTTATCAGAGAAAACCAGGATCCCTTATCTGTCCCTAGCCTATGTGTTTCTGCATTAGGCTGCAGTTCAGCAAAGGTACTAAGGATCCAGTAAAGGTACTAAGTCTGGATTTAGGTATCTACAGCTGCAATTACTAGCTAGATACAGATGGGCCACAAATGAAGAATTTAAGCACCCAAAGTCTAAACAATCATCCTTGCATCAAAGGCTCCCCTCCCCACCCCAAATCATTTGGAAGCTAAATTATTTTAGTGTCACCATTTAGGCTTGCAGAATTTCTTCAGTAACTATACCTGAGCTTCTCCAGAAATCATTGATCTTGATCACTGAGTCTCACAGCTCCTGTATGAGCTTTATTACAATCCAAACTGGTGCCTGGGAAGAATCTAAACTCTGCCTATGCCCCCAGAGAAGTTAAATCCATTATACATTTTCTGAGGGATGCCTAAATTATAAAACCAGCATTGAATTAAACACCAACACAAAACACCCACGGTCACGTGATTCCGAGAGTCCACAAGCTTCTAGATCAATGATTCTCAGCCAGGGTGCAGTGAAATCTCTTAAAGGGTATTGTAGGGTGCTACACAATAGTAGCACTATAAATTGTGCAAACACCTACACATAATTCATTAGATAAACTCCTTTTAGATAGGAATTGATAGTGTCAAAAATACTCTGACCTGTTGTGGGCTTTGCAGCAGAAGAATTTCTACATTATTTTTACACAGTCAAATTGTGAATTAATGAAATCTAAGAAGTGACATTTTCCAGAGGTGTCTATCCAGCGGTGCCTCAAGCCTAAAGAGTGTGAGAACCACTGATCTAGAGCTAGCTAAAAGGAAATGATAAGCAACGAAATGACTGTGAACCCCCACTGTATTTGCTAACAAAAACTTCGGACAGACTCTCTGAATGTATGATCACCTCTACCCTTTTATTGCATAAAGTCTTGGCATCTATTCCTGTTGGTTTGGATAGCTATGCAGAGAACAAATAACCAATAGTTAACTCTTTTCAATCCTTACAGGATCAATCTGGATTAGAATCTTAGATACCTGAGTTTTATTTAGTTATATTTATTGATCTAGGAAGACAAGGTTATTTTGGGTAATGTGATATCTTTTATTAGCCAAATAAATAGTTGGAATAATTGTTCTTTGCAAGTTTTCAGGTACAGACCCTTCTTCAGGCAGAGGGAGAGTGTGTTGTTTTGTGGTCTGCTTGATGGAATAGAAGTCAATATGCAAAATGCAGGTTGTGAAACACAATAGGTATGAGACGGGAGGGGTAGGGTGGCGGGCGGCATTGGAAAGGTGGGGGCAGAAAGTGGGGACTGTTGACCTGGTGACAGAATGTAGCTGATAAAATGTAGAGGGGTTACCTGGGATGGCAGACAGGTTATAATATACCAAAAGCCAAACATCTGCCTATGTCCTTCAACCAACATGGCTCAACCAACACCCCCAAAACTCATTGATCTATACCTTTTGGTTTTAATAATCTTTCCATTTAAAAAATAAATAAATACAATGAAACATTGTCATCATGCTTAATTTTCTGACTAACCATTGGTTTTGTAAAACACCATGTAAGCCTCATATAAATGTAATCAACACTTAATATCAGCCAGTGCATTTTAATTGATATTTTTTATTTCTGTCATTGAAATAAATGACAACAATCAAAATATAATAAAATGGTGGTTAACCCTCACTTCATACAATCAATTCATTTAAAAAAATACAACTCCTAATAATGAAAGTTTGGTTGTGAAGGTCATTTTAAAAAAGAAGGGCATTTTTTATTGTGTAAGTCCCTGATGCTTTAAAATTTATTATTTTACATTTAGTAGAGGTTTTTAAAAGAGGTTTTTTCCCTCTTTTCCTGCTGCCACTTCTCTCTGTGACTGAGGCAGACTGCTACGGTAAGTTGCTGGGGGAGGACTGCCTTCATATTGATGATCACTGGTTCCTTTGTTTCTTTGCTGACTCCACATGCTGACTTTTGTCTTTTTTTCCCTCTATAAGAAAGATTTTCATCTCTCTTAAAATTGGTGATGAGTCAATGTCTGTCAGAGGACAAATCATTGATTTGTTTAATCCATCTTCCAAATGCAAAGCAGCTTCTGATAGCTGCGAAGGAAAAATACCAGAACATGAAGTAATCATTATGTACCTTCCCGTCACCAGGGAATTTACACAACTATTCTTGTAGATTTATTCTGCGTATTCCTCTCATTTCCTTCCTTTTATGCTATCTTGTTGAACCTAGTTTAACTTATAATTTTTTACAACAGGTTTACAACTTAATCCCCAAATGTAAAGTAGAAGGAACATACCTGATGCTAGGTACAAGCATTAAAGGAAAACCCTTCCATAGGACCCTGTTGTTGTTTTTTTCTTTTCTTTTCAGTCTGAGGAAATGATAGAAAAGGAATTCTAATTTGAGTATTAACATATTATTTTCCCACATGGATCAGACTGAATAGCTTGGTTTTTTATCACAGATTTCTTACATAGGCAAACTCTTCTTGTGCAACTTACATTTCATTTATTGTTGGGTTATTACAAGATAGTTTCACAGGAAAGTTTTTGAAGAAGATAATTTGATTGAAGAGAAAACAGTCAAGTGCTGCTTAAACTACCTCAGGCATAAAAATGGCTGAAGGGATAAAACAAGAAAAAAGTGTCAAAGTAAAAATGTAAAATTAAAGCTAATAATCAAAAGGGGGAAAGTTTTCCAGGTACTAAGATTTTGCAGAACACCATGGGCTCCCTAGATGCCAATAGCTTTTGCTGACTATTTTGTTGTTTTTTTCTGATATTATGCTTTACACTATAGGGCTGCTGTGTCCCAATCCTACTGAAACTCAGGGCATGGAACTTATTTTTAACACTTGCAGCCACTGTTGATCATCATTTTTCTTGCGCTTGTGGCTGATCATCTGAAATAATTCCACTGGGAAAGAGAAGGGCACTTCATCAACTAAAGGAATCTAATCACTGTTTCTAATTAGCAGCTCCAGCTGACCACTAGAATACACACCTGACAGAAGTGATACTTCCAGACTCCAAAGGTAGCAACATCACAATCCACCATAGCAGCTCCATTCACCTTTTCTTTCTTCTTTTTCTGCATTACCTTTGTTTACATTTATCTGTCTCTGATTGACAGACACATTGGCAGTTCTGTAAATATAATGAGTCTGTTATGTTGGTAACCACGGCAACATACATTTTCAGTTAAAAATGGATTGAAATGAAAGCGAAGATTTTCACAAGGTGTGGTTATTGAGAAATTAGCCTATAGAATATGAAAAAGAAAAGAACAATCAATTTGACACAGGCCATTTATGATATAACTTTCAGATAATCAATAAAACAGAGATACCTTTGTCTTCTGTATGTATAAAAAGGTCCAGCAGGTGTTATTGCAATGCAAATTATAATACTGATTATAATAATGCCATATAAAGAAAGTAAAATGAATAATTAAATAAAGCAAAAATACATTTGCACTTACCCTGATTCATTTACTTAAATGCTGTACGCCTTTCCTATACCAGTTTTTGATTTATTTTGGAACTGTAATATCTTCAAGGCAAGCCTATTTCTTTCTGCCTTGTGCAGATCCTAATAAGTAGAGCCTTGATCTGGATTGGGATTTTTAGACTTCATCTCACTTTGAATAAAAACTCAGCTAACAATAACAATAACTTCTCTTCCCTGCCCAGTTCTTCTTTTCACCTGCAAGCACTACAGGGAAAAGTCCTATTTCCCTGGTTATACAAGACAAACATGCCTAAAAGGGAATAGTCTTATCATTAATATACAATGTGGTCAATGCATGGTAGTTAGTATGCTTCTGTGGCAATGATCATTTCTATAAGAAGTTAAGGATTAATTTTCTTGTAATTATACATGCACAGACTTTGAATCTCTTTTTCATTCTCTTTCTCTCTCTCTAGATATATATATATATATACATATCTATAAATTGCTACATTATGTTTTGTTCAGTGAAATGTGCTTATAACACTGCAACCATGTGTCACCAATTGAGAAACAGGCTAAACTTTGGTCAACAAATGACTTTGGTAGTAATGTATTGGGTCTCAAATTGTAATATCAAGGTCACCTTTTCTCAAGTGCTCATACAATATGATAGATAACAGAAAGTCGTACTCAGCAGTTCCGTCTGCCTTTTTTGATTTAGCACTTTAAGAGCTCTGTAAATGACTAGACTATAGCTCACTGCAAGACTCTCTAATTTGTTCCAAATTATCACAATTAAGGAAAGAGCTTTAAAGCTTACATCATTACACAAAAGCTGCATTAGGATTCATAGTAATCTGCCTTGGCATTTTTAAATTAGATAGTTTTAGGGTATTTCTTTTCCTCTGAAGTAGTAAAACAGTGTAGTAATTGGTCAGTGTTTGTGCTGCTGTGAGATGTTTCACTGCTACAATTATAAACCCAGTTTTTCAAGACTGTATAATTTATCCATGAAATTTTGCTCTGGGCTAAAACTTGGCATGCAAATCATGTGTGTCCATTTTTAGATTATACAAGTTTAAAAAATACTGGCTTTAAACACTTGTTTGCTCTCATATTTTATAACTACAAAAATAATGCCTGTAATTTAAAAACTGAAATACATTAATAGCTGTGGGGCCAAATCCTGAAAGGAAATGCAAACAGCCTGCTCTGTATTTGCCAACAAGCATGCACAAAAACATGTGCACACTAAAATATGCACTCCTAAGGTGTGTTGGATGGATTTTATGTATGCATGAAAGTACATGCAAATGTGAAGCAAGCATGCACACACTCCTTTATGGGCACAAGTATAATTGGGACTTAAGTATAATTACAACCACTAATCAAAAAAATAGACTACAACTATTATGAATCCACCAATGGTCAGAAGCTGTATTCTCTCATCTTACTCCTGGCATATTTGCATGTAACCTTTCTTTTTTCTCTTGTCTTTTTACAATTTTTCCTTAAATAACTTATCTGAAAACAATGGTTTCAATAGTCACTGTTTGATTGTCATTTATCCTTTTTTTTCAATAGGGTATTTTTGTTGTTTCCAGAAATACAAGAAAAAATTATATGCATTGTTACATCCAGTTATATTTATACACACACACACACACACGCACACACACACACACACACAGAAGTACACATGCTATATACAACTGTTTAAAATAGATCTTTTTTTTCTTGGATTAGAAGTGAAGCAGAGAAAGTTAACCAGCTTAACACATACCATTTTAAAACAAAACAACAACAAAACCTCCTAAGAAACCTTATTTTTCCCCAAGTTCTGTATTAAGGCTCACATTTTAGTAGCAACAAAACAAAGCAAAGTACATCAATCCTCTACTATAACTGAAGGAATGTTTGTGACACATTTATGGAGAAATTCTAGCCACTTCAGATAGTGTACTGAAAAATGATTTCCAAATTCTATGTTAAGATTATTGGGCTGATGTCATTATTAGAAGCATAACACCTCTGTTAATAGATTGGCCCCTTGATTTATAAATAAAAAATAGGTTAGAAATTTGTCTTGTATTATCTTAATACCCACATTTTACTTGGAGAAGGCAACGAATTCAAGATCTTTGGCTATCTCTAATTTACATAGCTGAGTACTTGCTTACATTATCATTTAACAGACTTGTCTCATATTTCATAGCCATTGGATTGTTTCAAGGGAAAAACATAATCAGCTTGAGTGAAGGTTGAAATGATTTTTGTCTTGTAAAAACAAGAAAAACACAGTCTTGTGGAACTTAAGTTGCATTATAGTCCATTACTCCTCCTCTCTCCATTTCAGAACAGCCCTATCTATCTTGCCACACTTTGAAACAGAAAACGTACACTCTTCCTTTGTAAGTGTTTTCTGATTGCTATTAACTTGCCATCATATCTTCTTTGGGGGAAGTTGAAATGAGAATTTTCTAGCTTTAAACTCAGACTTCAGTGAGCATGTCTACACGTGTGCTTTAATGTGCAGTAGAGTATTTTACTGTGCATTAAAGCCTCACGTAAAAAAGTGACATTATACTAATGCACAGTAAAATAGTCTACTGTGCATTATTAGGGGTGTATGAAACAGGCCGTATTCGTTCTGGATTCAGATTCAGCCTGAATCAGGGACAATGATTTAATTAGTTGATTCAGAGCACTGTCCCAATTCAATTCAGCTGAATCTGAATCTGAAGATTTGATGCTGATTCAAAGAATCAGTGATTCGGCCCTACACACAGCTTTACATTTTTCTACATACCTCGAGGTACCAGGTGTGGCTTATAAACCCTGTGATGATGGGGCAGATGGAGTGTTCCATTGGAGGGGGGCGGGCTGCTGTGTGCTTCATGGCAAACCCAGAAGTGGGCTGTAAGTACTTCCGGTTCACTTCCGGGTACTCCACTGAGTGCGCGGGGGGGGTGACCCACCTCCTGTCTCAGCACTTGGTTTCAGGGGGACCCTGGGTGCCCTCCCAGACTCAGAAGGCACCAATTGCCAAGCCAGGGAGCACAGGGGGACCCCCCTATGCATTCCCCAGTGGACCCAGAAGTGGACTGGAAATGCTTCTGGTTCACTTCTAGGTCTGCTGCTGAATGCGCTGGGGACCACCCCCTATGCTCCTGTGAGGTGCTCCATCTGCCCCACCATCTCAGCATTCCTGAGCTGCCTGGTATCTTGAGGTATGTAGAAAAAAAACATTTAAAGCTGTATCTATCTCTGAATGATCAAATCTTTCCAAATCTCTCTGAATTGATTTGAAGGGTTCTGAATCGATTCAGAGAGATTAAAGGGTCTCCTAACTCAATTCAGATTCAGAGATTTGGTCACCAAATTGGGCCAAATCTCTGCCAAATCAAATCAGTGAGAGAAGCTTCATACAGCCCTATTAAGCATCACTAAAAAAGTGTGTGCTTGAACTACTTTGCATTAGCGCAGCCTAATGCACATTAATTTAGTACCTTACATTGGCAGTACTAAATGTAATGCACATTAGAAAAGGCACATTAATGCCCATAAATGAGCCCAATGGGTATCTTTGAGTGGTGGGGTTGACATGGATGGAATATGTAACATGGCTGTTACTTCATCAACTTCAGATCCCTGAAGAACACTGATCGATATCAGCAAAAAACAAAGATTTGCCCAGCTTCCCCCTTTTTGCACATAAAGAGAACACAGAGAATGACTTACTAGCTACTATTAGCAATTGGTCATTAATTTATCCTTCTCTAGATTAACTTGGAGATTTCACTTTCCTGTTCACAAAAGAGTTTTGTATAAATGGAATAGATTAGCTTTTATGCTAGCTTTCAGGTGCTAGCTCTTACTTCCTAAATGACATATTTCTTTGATCCAGAATTGAAGATATTCAACAGCCCAAATGTTCAAGTTCTTAGTGGGACTTTTTATAAGTTGTATTCATTGGGCACATGGACACATGCAGTGGTTTGTGGTTGCCGCTGCAAAAATAGCAGTGGCATAAATTTGTGCTGCTACATTTTGCCACTGCCCACGGCCCTGCATGTGGGGTTGTTGTGAGACAAATTATCTCTGGTGGGGTAGGGGAGTTACTGTATTGGCCCCAGCAGCATTACCTGGGTTCCTGGGGACCTCTTGTGGCAGCAGGAGTGGTGTTCTGGCCACTCAGAGACTGGCCAGAATCCAGAGCATGGCTCTGGTCAGTCATGCTAACTTTCTTGCAGTGCATACAGCTATCATGTGAACCATACTGCTTTTTTCAGCAGTGGTTTAGGTTTTTTTACACCCTAATCTCCTGGTGTCAAAATACCCCACTATGCCGCAAATTAGCAGTACAGCAAACAGGTGCACATGCACCACATGCAGTTTGCAGTGCCTCCGAAACTTTTGAAGCACCTCAAACTGCACGTGCGTGCTCATGGGGATGCACCCATCATGTAAACATGTTTTTATTATTACCAAAGGAATTTCAAAGATAAAATGCTATGCCACCTTAGTTCAAATATGACATATAAAATTGTATGAGTGAATGGCTTGAACAGGGAAAAATAAAGATCTGGATCATTAAAATTGGTAAGAAAGATTAAATATTGCTGCACAGAATAGGCTCAAGTAAGACGGTATGAATTCTTTAATATTTCATTACAGGATCATTTGGGTTACTTTTATACTGATATTTGCCAAACATTGACAGGTACAGCTTAGACCATAGATGTATTCCCTCACTCTGAGAGTTGGCTCTCATTTAATACTTTGCATTGACTCAGGACTTTGACCACATTTGAAGACATGCACTTTAATGTTTATTCAGTACTGAAAGCAAAATAGAATTCTTTTGAATCATTTTCAGAGTAAAGAATTAGATTAACAAATTTAAGAAGAAGTGCTTCAGGAGCTGTAAACCACACTGGGAACATTTACACGTGCATCTGACTGCACAGTTGTTACTGTGCAGTCATTTAGTACTTGCTTTAGTCCTGCAATAACCTGACAATGTACAGTCCTGGCAATGCACAAGTCATTTTGAACCCTACTTCACAGTAGCATTGGCGTTATGGTTCATACCTGCTGATGCTACATTGCCATAGCTGATTGCTACAGTGACATAGTATCTCATGTAGATACGCCCACTGTAGTATAGACAGGTAATTTAGAATTACTGATGCATAATACAAGATTTTTAGTCTAAACGATCAGAGTTAGGGAACATGAAGTATGATTTATTGCTATGGCATTGCTTTATATTTGTAGGCAAGATAAGGGTTATAGGATTATACAAACTGAGGCACAAATGCAATAATTAACTAATTTTCAATGAATTACATATAGAAAAATGTGGCCTTGACTTTTGTTTTGTTGTTAAATCATAATAGCATCTGGTACCCTTTTTAACAATCACATTTTACTGCAATGGACACTACTTCCAAGAATTTAAATTAAGGGTTTTGTTCTCTTTGCTGTGAAAAACAGGGGGTATATGAAATGTCTTTTCTTCTGTTCAGAAAACAATGGCACATTAAATGTCACTAGAGATCATTAGGATTACTCAGTAACAGATTTCACTGAGGGTGATTTTCCAGGAATACTTCCTAATGGAGGCTTGCTAACACTGTGATCTGCTCTGATCAGTTGAAAGACTTTAGGCTGGTTGCAAGTGGACAATGGACCACACAGTTAAGCATACAATGCACTGTACATGCAAGCACTTGCACAGATTAATGCATTGCCTTGCAGTGAGGATGTACTTTTCAAATCCTGTTTTGCTTAATAAAGTGTTTAATAAGAAATTACGGACTGGGATTACTGCTCTTGGTCACTTGTGGAGCCTACAAACTCTGTGTTGTGGACTCTTGCTTTACCATCTCATGGAAAGATCTGGAAAACACCGGCTAAAACAGGAGATACAGACAAGTTCCAAATTTTTACTTTTTATATAAAACACAAATGGTAAGCACAGGCAACTGACATCAGTTGAGAACTCGGCAATCCAGAATTATATACATTTCCGTGACACATCACTGTATATTGTATTTATGATGATTTTACTTCAATATGTCTTCAATACAGTAGGCGTTTAAAAGTTAAGTATTTGCCAAACAACCCATGAGGATCCATTACCAAGCAAATATATATAATCAGGAAGCTTTTACAATGTTTTTACAAAACTGCACTGATTGGGCAAACATATAATTAGGAAGCTATTAATTTTAGTAAGATAGAGCCATTACAGATTTTTCTACTGAGAGTTTCTTAGCTATCTTCTGCTTCACTAATAAATGACCAGATGCATTGTAGCAATTCCTTCTAAGTTGGAATGCATTAAAGTTTCAATAGAAAGATGTGTTAAAAGTCTTCTCATTAAACATAAAATATTTACTCTTTTTGTTACCGGTGACAGTATGTGCACAGCAGTACCTCGTAAAAAGAGATAGTGATCCCTTATCCCTTTGCTGTAATGCAAACCATTACATTTCATAGAATGTCAGATTGCTGGCCTTTTCAAGAGTAGGGAGAGCAAGGGATGCATATCTTGTTATACCTCCTTTCTGCCCCCTATCTTCCCTCTCCATCCCTGTCCCTGGACAGGGGTCAGGTAAAATTGCAGTCCCTAATTCAGAAATCAATTTTATGTAGTATAACATCTACTAATAACATTCAATCTGCTACAAGGCTACTCCAAAAAGACTGGCAGATGTTGGGACCGTGGTTTAACAACAACCAATTTGTACATGCAAGGGGAAATAGGCAGAATTCACCTAAGGGACAGAGTAATATGACAAATAAATACAGGTGTACTCTACGCTCACCAGGCATGCTATAGAAGTTTTTAATTGACCAAACACATTAAATTGCAGTGTTGAGACCTTAGCTGACAACTTTAACACAAAGAAATAAGGGAAAGGATATGATATATCATCTGCATTCCATCATCTTAGTATTGTAGACTATTTCAAAGCAACCCTCAAAGTTAGCCTTATTTAAAAACAAAAACTGTCATTCTTACTATGTATCCCAGCTTTCACACTATTATACTTTATGTCTAGCATTTTGTTAGTTTTTTGGTTTTTGATTCAATAAATCCCCTTGTTAGTTAAGTTGCTGCCAGATTTAAAAAATCTCTGTTCTCAAACCACAGTTTTTTATGTTAAGTTTCAGTTTTGTATAAAATATTTAGGACAGTAGATGACCTTAATATCACTTCAAATAGCACACCACTGTCTGAATTGCTAGCATAGTGTACGTGTGTGTGTACACATGCATACATACACATATCCTTAAAAGATTTTTTTTATCCAGCATCATTTTAAAGGCAACCTCACAAATTTACAAAAATAAAAGCATATTAAGTACAAATAAAACAACAAATAAAATGTATAGTGGTATCATGATGTTTAGTCAACGCATCAATCTGATATACTACAGTTCAGGGAGGAATCATCTCTTGCTCATTAATCTCTATAAAGTATATGACAGAGAGAGGGCCTTTACCAAATTTGATCAACATTAACTTCCACTGGAACCAGTGAGCTTTGTACCAGGTACACAGGGTAGATAATTCTACAGAGCAAGGTCACATTCACTAATGCAAGTAATACTCAATACACACAAAGCAATGTAACATTGGGATTGTATAACTGTGGCAACAGAATTAAACATAGACTAGAAGATAGAGAAAAACAGAGAAGACAGAATGCAATTATTTTTTTAAAAAAAGAAAGGGGGATACTTCAGAAAGAGAAAGAAAAAACGTTAAAGTAAGGCAGAGGGCACATTTCAGGACTGAAATACATAGGTGGGAATATATATGCAGCATTCAAGAAAAAAATTGAACATATAAGAAAAATGAACTGAAAATAAAGGGGGAAGTCTTGAAAAAGAAGACTATTTTTAAAACATATAATGCATAGAAGGATTATAATCACACCTTTGAAAATAGTAAGAAATATTGATTCCTTTTACTATGTAGTGAAATGCAACTAGTTAACTCTTCACAAGCTCCGTGACCCACCATTATACAGAAGGGAAGAATCTCTCATCCACAGAAAACAGCCGAAGACAGCTGTTTTAAAAAACAGGGCCAAAGGTTTGAATTTATTACTAGAAGGGATAAAAATCACTCACAATTTTCAAAACCAAGTAGCATAATGATGTTCAACTTTGCTTTCGTACAGCTGCAACTAGAAACAACAAAAAAAAGAAAAAAGAAAAGGAAAAAGAAAAAGGGAAATGGAAGAAAACAAAATGAAAACAAAAAGAGCGGTAAAACAGAGAAGAATAACAATTAAGTCTTTAATAAACAAAAAAAGAAAAGAAATCTTATTTTCCAGGATGTAACTTACAGGTAGTAGGTGATGTGAGTGTTCAGAGTGCTCAGTTCTACTCTCTTTTATTTTTTCATAGGGTCCTTCTACATGATCACCATCTTGGTCATGGCTCTTCTACAATTTTCAGGGCTCCTCTTTTCACAGAAGCCTCCTACTTTGCTTCAGGGCCCAAACCTTAGCTCTTCATCTTGGCTGTGTTTTGAACCTTTCACAATCAACAACGTTGAAAGAGAAATTATAACCTTTATATAGATTAATCATACTATTGCTGGGGATGTATAAAATCCATGATTCCCCAAAGAAGTCACAAGTCATTGAACAATACCTTTTACAAACTGAGCATTTGTCACTACTCAAGTAAAATCATTTAACGTTTCATCTGAATGGACATATACTAACACAGTCCAAGAGAACCAGTCTTTATGGATCGAGGGGCAAATAAGATTCCCAGTTCCCAAGCACATTACTTGGAATCTGATATCTTACAACAGCCCATATGTGTCTTCTCATCTGAGGACAGGATCTGCTTGCTATTTCCCTTCTGTCCAATGGTCCAATATGTCTGTTAAAATATGCCCATGCTTTCCTGTAAGTCACATGCTTTCCATCAAAGGCAAATGGTTGTGAAGTAGTTACAAAAAAGCCATCTCTTAGTGTGTGTGTGTGTGTGTGTGTGTGAGTGTATGCATCTCAAGTAGGGCCATGTAGGTGATCCTCCCCCTCTATGCGACACTGGTCAGGCCACAGCTGGAGTACTATGTCCAGTTCTGTGCGCCCCACTTCAGGAGGGATGTGGACAACATTGAAAGGGTCCAGCGGAGGGCCACACGCATGATCTGGGGACAACAGGGCAGACCCTACAATAAGAGACTGCTGACCTGAACCTGTTCAGCCTTCACAAGAGAAGGCTGAGGGGGGACCTGGTGACCGTCTATAAACTCACTAGGCTATAAACTCACTAGGGGAGACCAGGAGGGTTTGGGAGAGACCTTGTTTCCCCTCACGCCCCCTGGCATAACAAGGAATAACGGCCACAAGTTGTTGGAGAGTAGGTTTAGATTAGACATCCGTAGGAACTACTTCATAGTTATGACAGCTAGGATCTGGAACCAATTTCCAAGGAAAGTGGTGCTGGCTTCTACCCTGGGGTCTTTAAGAAGAGGCTTGATGCCTACCTGGCTGGAGTCATTTGAGCCCAGTTTTTCTCCTGCCCCGGCAGAGGGTTGGACTTGAAGATCTACAAGGTCCCTTCTGACCCTACTTCTATGATTCTATATATATAGTGTATATATATATATATATATATATATATATATATATATATATATATATATATACTTTTTGATAAGTGGTTGTAAGAAAATACAAGCTAGATTTGCCTCCTCCACAGCTTTTTTTTAAAGGAGTATGCATGCATCAAAAGCAAAGCTATATGGCAGTTACAGACTTTTCTACTGAGCGTGTTTTAGCTATCTTCTGCTTTGCTAATAAATGACCAGATGCATTGTAGACAATACTGTACATATCAAAATAAACACATTAGAAATGTGAGAAGTAGAAAACTTGGGCAACAAAAATGTCCCAGTTATGGCTTTGAGAGCAAATTAAAAGTTCTGTAACATTATGCAGAGATAGTAGCAGCACGAATAATTTTTTGTGACAGCCAAATAACCCTTGAGCCATTCTCTGATTATTCAGCATGTATATGGGGTTAACACCTAGTTATTAGAGCTTCAGAAAACCATCATTTAAATGACCCTCCCATACACACACAAATGGCACAGGAAAGTACACATAATGAAAAACAGTTCTATGTGCTCACTAGACATGAAAATCTATACACACTAAAATATATTTATCTATATAAACCCCCTCCCCAGCAGGAGTTCAGCTCAGTAAACACTAGCAGCCCATAATAATACAAAAATTTAAAGTGAATTTAAAAATAAAAAATATAGCCTTGTAAAAACGATTTTCCACAGTTTTGTTAGTCTCACATATTTCTGATTTATGAACAACAGCCATGTTTAGCAAGTGGTTCCCTACACCCCTACCCAAACAGAATAACTTACACATTTACACATTTGAAAAAAAAAATATTCTGGCTATTCTCTGAAGGCACCATTACATCTGAGCCTGGCAAACATTTAATAGCATCTCTTAAGAGACTTTGAAGAAATATAATTTAAGGCCAGATAAAGCTACTTTCACCAAATTGATATAAAAGTGTTTCATAGCGAAACCATCTCAAGATAATCTGAAAATACTATTCATGATCCCCATTTGCTCGCTGTGTAGGAGAGAGATTACTTTCCTTGGGTATGTTGAGATGGGTGCATATATGTGATGTGCTGCAAACCACATGTACTACAATTGTAGGCTTTCACTGGACTTCTAATTTGCAGTGCAGCAGGTTTTTTGGACATTGGGGATAGGGACAGACATTACACATAAATTGGATTAAGTGATCAAAAACTGGTTTAAACCTGTAATGGAACAGATGTTCAGTGCACATAAACTAGTTTAAAAATGGCTAAAACAGGTTTGAGAGAAACCTAGTTGAATGTAGTATAAGACTTGACTAATTTGAGTCAAACTCATTTATGTAATATCTATATTAGACCCCTTACTGGTTTAAGATAAGCCAGACACCCCAGCATCCCAGCATACTCTGGGCTGGGTGGGGCTCTCTGCTCCACTTTAGGGCTGGCCCCTCCTTTCTGCTCCCTGGCTGGAGCTTGCACAGACTTGCAGGCACAGCAGCATCTGCCTGGCTTCTCCCTGCTAAGAAGGGATTATTCCCTGTTTCCCTCTACCTTATGCAGACACCTCAGCATTATCTAGCAGACCACATGCTGGCTACAGTCTCTGCTGTGGGAAAAGACAGAGATAGACAGGCTTTTTGGAGCTAATCAACAGGTAGATTAATGTCCTTCCTTGGAAGAGCTGTTTAAGGAGAGCCCCATTAGTTAATGGAGAGAGGCTCTGTTTTCTTAATGAGTTGATAAACAATGAGTTAGGGGTGATAAACATTTCCTGCCGGGAAGCTCAGGAGGGGTGAGGAATAATCGGAGTGTCCTGCCCAGGCTAGCCTCACCCCCTTAGCTCTGTCCTATGGAAGCAAAGGGAGGGCTGCTATAGAGCCCCCACCCCCTCCAGGTTCTAGCCTGAGCCACTACAGGCACGTGCCTGCATTTCTGGGATGTCTGTCTAGGTTACAAGCTTAGACAGGTTAAACTAACCTGAAAAGATTGAATCAATTAAGTCACAGGCTGTTTGAATGTCTGTCCCTAGGCTGGGATATCCTGGTGTCAAAAAAACTTGTTCCAGAAAAAAAGTGGGCTGGTGCATGTGGCAGCAGCATGCGCTGCCTAAAACAGGAGCCTGGCCAGCCAGAGCCATGCTCTGGCTTCTTGGCAGCCTGTGTGTGCTCAGATCATTACTGCTAGAGCCCCAAGAGGCTCCCAGGACCTCAGGTAAGGCAGTTGGGGCCTGCCCAGGTGCTGGCTACAACCTCCCCTACACAACTTTTCGTAATTTGCAGCGTGCCAGAGCACTCATGCAGGGGCATTTTCCAGGGACAACTAGCCGCAGTACAAATATGTTCTGCTTTTATTTGTTCCCAGGGAATGCACATTCCTTGTTATGGGGATGCACTCTTTGTGGGGAAACATATACTCTGCTCTCTTTTTCCTAGATCTGTTGACAATTAGAAAATCCAAAAGCCTCTTCATCCACACATTCAGGAAGAAGGCTGTACTTTCCCATTTTGCCCAGAGCCACTACCAGACAAGGAAACTTCACATATTCATTATCATGGCTTTTATTTTTATCTTAAATATGGAATCATCAAAAAATAATAAATGCTCTAGGACATTTTCTAACTGCAGGCATTCAAAAATTGCTATCAAATTCAGAACACAATTCCTAATCAATTAATAGGCAACCTTTTTGGTATTCACTTTGTAGAACTCATGATGGCATTTATTCAAACCACGTATGTCTGATACTTCTTGATGTATACTGTGGGCACGATGACAGATTTCACAGAGTGCTCCTGTTATGTGTTACTGATTAACACAGCAAATGTTATCAAAGGTTATCTGAGATTGATTTGTCAGTCTCCTGGTATGATTAGCTATGTGAGATTTGCTAATATGTCTGTGTGTATACCACCTTAAGATGAAAATTTTGTAACAAAGTAAGGGTGCTAATGGTACCTTTGTGTCAGCATGCCAATGTAAATAACAGCGAGGTAGCTGCTCAACAAGACCAAAAGCAAGCTGTAATATTCAAACTCCTGGCTATGAAACCATCATTACATGAATTATATGAAGCACACTTCTTTCATTCTGTATGTCAGGATAAAAAGTTGTTTCAGACCTGGAGGATCCAAGCCTCTGGGATCTATTCCTACATTTAGAACTGGAAAATTGATCAGAATGAACATCTACAGACCTCTACATTTTGCACTTGAATATCTAGCTGTGTATCTTGGGATATAGTCATATGTTCACTTGCATTGGTTGCAAATTATTAGAATGTTGTGATATATTTAAGTTAGTACATGTCAGGAGACATATTACCTGATACGATCTTGAGGTAATACTTGTCCAAAAGTAAGCAACTTTTCAACACCACAATAGCATTTAACACGTACTAAACTGCTTGAATGTGTGTTTGCTCATGTTTTAATTGCACTTAGTAAGTATTAAGTTGAACATGTGACGACCACCATTAGTGACTTTAGTAGCTCCCATCCATACCAGGGCTATTGAAAAATGTGTATGTTTTACACTTAAAAGTCACTGGATAAAATAGATAGTAATAAAATAGCTTCTGCTCAGTTAAGAGAAACAGGGCAAGCATGTAGGGTCTTATGAAAGTCAAGGCAGCATCTGCATCACTGAGCTATGATCCTTCTGACATTCTTTTATTCTGAGGATACATATCTTCCTTACTTGGCTTCTCGAGAAATGCCTATACCATATTCTGGTATCTAGGGAGTGGATTTAAGCTCCCTCTGGGCAAGTGGTGTAATCACCAGGGATCCAGGTTTTCTCTGATAAAAAAAAAATCCATAACTTTTGGTTAAAAAGTAACCCAAAATCCACATTTTTCCATGATCAAAATGAAATGCCACTAATATATAGATATATATAGAGAGAAAGAGTGCTGTTTCATTGCAATCACGGAAAAATGTGGATTTGGGATTACTTTTTTTAAACAGAAAATTGGAGATTTTTTATCAGAGAAAACCAGGATCCCTGGTAATCTCTAAACTATTTGACTAAGAGAGAGGTTTTGTCATTAACTAAAATTTACTATTTTTCATGATTAACTAAGATTTATACAACTTTTTGTAGGGTCTAAGGGTGCAGACAGAAGTGCAGCTCTCCGCTATAACTGAGAACACAGTGTTCTGAGTTACAATGATCCCACCCACTCCACCAAACAGAAGTTCATTGTTGGTTCTAGGCAGAGGGGCTTCCTGTAGTAACAGCCCTTCCTCTGTCTCAGTCTGTCCCTGTTTCAGAATAGGAGGGGAGAAAGTGAGGAGAAGGAGCTCATTCTAGGGCTGGAGCCCTCCTTGCAGGAAGAGCTCCAATTAACCCATCCCACCCTCCAGTGGAGGTTGAACTAACTGAACTCTTTCTGCTACCTTTCCCCCCTTCCATTCTGAAAACAGCTCGAGGCTTAGTAGTTTGAAAAGTCATTTACACTGTAATTTTTAGTCACAAGTGTTACTTACCCATCTAAAGATGGAGGTGTGTTTGGACCAGGTTTAGAAAGAGATGTTGCTAAAAATTACTGCCAGCTCACTACTATTGTTCATCTATAAAACAGAAAAATAAACATTGCCTTCCAGATCTTAGTCTCTTAAGCTAACTATTGGGGATCTTCCCTATGGAATATGCAGCAGTATTGGGAGGCCTGCTTAGTGTTGCACATACCATGGGGAAGATCCCCAATAGCTAGCTTAAGACAATAATTAATGCTGTTCTCAGGTATGGAATATTAACTGTCCCCTCTAGTGGTAGCAAGTCCAATATGAATTTTATCCAAAGTAGCTGAGTGTAAAGTTGGATAGAAACTTAATTAAAGACAAAGTTCAGATAGAAACGATAAGCAAATATGATGAAGTCACTAAAATCACTAGCCTCTGAGCCATGAGACTGAGTCTGATATATTTCATAATCGTGCCCCAGTTTGGATAGGCAGCACACACAAAGCTCTTAAGTGCAGCTTAATGCCACAATGAGAATTGCAACTGGAATGTTAAAATCAATGCCTCTTCAATAGTTATCCACTCTTACACACATAACCTCACCCTGATTGTGTAGCAATATAACTATACAGCTTATGACTACAACTGAACCCTGGCAAGTCTGAACTTACCAGTTAATGAATACCTCTTGACTCTTCTACAGGCATACCTGAAATCTCATAAGTCTCTTGGGTTTCAGGGTGAAATTCTTCAAGCATCTCTTCAAGGAACTACTCAATCATCTTCAACCACTCTAAGGCATATTGGACAAATTTCTGGTGTGACACTAATATCCCAAAATATATATGTAATTGCCAATCCTATAAAGAACATCTAGGCTTCAACCTACTATGGAAGCAATGGTCTAGATGGCATCACATAGCAGATACATTCATTTTGTACATGCCTGGACAGTGACATAATTCAGATATGGGTAGCAATTCAAACCATGATTAACACTGTCCATGAGTCAATCATTTTCCCATGGTATCTCAGATTTCGTTACACCAGTTCTGAAATGGCTCATTAATTTGGACTCAGTTATTCCAATACTGTTGACATATGTGGTTTTCTCTGATTTAAAAAAATCCTCAATTTTCAGTTAAAAAAGCAACCCCAAATCCACATTTTTCCATATTTAAATGAAACACCACTTTTAGATAGCTAGATAGATAGATAGATAGATAGATAAATAGATCAAGGCTTAGTAGTTTGAAAATGGTGTTTCATTTTAATATGGAAACTGTGTATCTATCTATCTATCTATAGATATCTATAAATCTATAGATATTTCTAGATATAATGTGTATCTAAAATCTATCTAAGAGATAGATAGATTAGTGGTGTTTCATTTATATTACAGACACATGTGGATTTGGGGTTACTTTTTTAACCAAAACTTGGAGATTTTTTTTAAACAAAGAAAACCAAGATCCCTGTTTATAAGGGCATATACAAAAAAAGTGTAAGAATGTATAAAACAGATAAACCCTGGTAAAATAAAAAGATGGCAACATTTATATATTTAAAATATACACATATACTCTATATATACTTAAATCAAAACTGTAATCATATAACCATTACTATAAGAATCGTATCTGTGCATAAACAGATGCATATGATATATAAAATACATATTGTCATATTTGATTTATTTGATGTCACATCAACAAACTATATTAAAAGAATATTGAAACTGCAAAATTAAACACTTGAAAGTTATACAGAACCTGTGCCTCATTCAGGGATAAATAGTCATTTAATATTTCTTTGCATTCTCCAGCCTGAATCTGAATATGTATTATATTTCAAATGTGCCTTTATTTTTTGGTTCCAGTTTTCACTTGAAGGAAATTGTGATTTAGTCACAGGAAAGATATTCCATCATTGTGTATGAGGGAATGTCATATATATATAGGGTGGGGAGGGGGAACAGTAACATGTGAAGTACTTCAAGTGTTTTGTTAACCACTACTTAACAACTGTTTTGTGGGTTTGCTGAATCAAAATTAATATTACGGAGCCTAGTGGCCTTCTCAGCATAAAATACAAAATGCCACAGCCCACAGAGCTTTCACGGTTTTAGACAATTAAAACAAATTTGCTTGCTCTGTGACCTTAGCTCAGGACCTATAAAGAAAGTGTGATTAAAAATTATCATTGCTGAACTTCTCAATCACCAGTTTTGTAAGTTCTACCATCCATAAACCGAGTAATCTCCTGTACTGCAAAATTCCCAGCACACACCAATCATCAAGCTGGATGCTTTCCAATAGCCAGTCTTAATCAGACTGTCTGAAGGAAAACAGGTCAAGGGTGAGTTTACTGCTTATTGAATCTATAAATAAATAGGTGCTCCCTTCACAGAACATATAATAAAATACCGTATTTGTATATAACATGATATATTGAATGCAATAAAGCACATTAATGCAACATTAAGGTCAGGCAGTTATTCACTCAAAAGTCAGGAACACCAACTATAAGGTTGTATGTACAACCTTAACTCTGCCTACTGGAGAGTATAAATTACACAACAGTTTTTAAAAATAGGGTCCCACATAGTTTTCTAACTAGTACACTATATTTTTTCCTACTAATACAGATATATATCTGAAGCATTTTCTAATGTATTTGCATTATTCTTGCATACCTGGATTCAGTTCATTAGCATAATATTTTAGTGTATCCTTCAAACATTTTTTCAACTATGCAAGAAAGTAATGTTTTCCTTTACTTCTCTTCCCAGAGAAGATGGTAGGTACCTCAACATGAGACACTTACTGCAGAGCTGACTAATTAGCTCTGCAGTAAAATGCCACTGTCTACACACATGCGGGCCATTAGGCCAAATTAAAGTAATTAACTCTGCTGTAGGATAGTACTGCCCAACACAGGTATTATACTACGGCAGAGTTATTTACATGTAGATGGTGGCCAGGGCTGGCTAGAGTATATAGGTGCTATATAGGTGCAGTGTGGGGGCTGCCTCTTGGCTAGGCCCACACTATAGCATCCTCATATCTCAACCTGCATCTCTGCATCACACTGAGCCAGTGTGGAGCAGCTGGCAGGTTGACTACCTGGCTCAACATACTGTGGTCCCAAATGAATCTGTAAACACCGTGCCCAGGAGCAATAAACTGAAACATGAACTGAACCAGGTTTTATTGTGACACATCAATATCACATGTAGATGTGCCCTGTGCTTTCACAGTTAGGAGAGCAAGATATTCCCTGATATTCCCTGCTATAAGCAAGTGGTAGGAAGAGGTTTCAGAGAAAGGAGACAAGGAGGAGCTATGCCCCTCCCCCTAATCACTTTTCAGAGCATCAATAAAGACACAGGGAGAATGAGCTACTCATTGAAAAGGGGTGAAAAACCTTACCCAATATCGAGGGTAGAAATCATAGTTCATCCTAACCTTTTGGGTGGGTACAACAGTCACAAAGCATGGAAAAGAATCAGTCTACATTATGATTTTTAGTTTGAGTTACATAAATATGGATTGATAAGAGTAGTATGCAGGCTCTTCAGGGGTTCTAGAAAGGAGGGGGCTAGTCCTTCCCCAGAAATTGCACTTTTTTCCTGAACATTTTGTGAGTCCAAGGATGCATGGTCCTACCACGATTCTAGTGTTCCCAGGACTGGACAGAGTGCCAAATCACAGACATGGGACACCGGCCATGCCCTCCCTCCACCAGAATCGCTTTCCATGAGTGGTACTTCCTTCCAATGTTTCTATGGTGAAAGTCAGTCAATGGCAGAGGGCTGAGATATACTACTATTTCTGGGGGGCCACCTGCCCTGTATGCCCTGCTCATATTTCAGGAGTAGAAGTAAAAACTCAAACCAGGCTGGCAGGGAGGCAAGTTTGTCACCTTTGGGGCTTGGCCGTTGCTGGGAGGTATGTAAGCCAAGGAGAAGGGTGGGTAGGATTGAGGGGAGTGGTTTACTGGGGGAGGAGGGTGTTGTTCATACAGGGGTGGGGCAGTCAGAGGGATAAAAATAGCCCTGGTTGAAGAAGAGACCCCAGATCCTACCAAGCTCAGTCCTGTGGAGCTACCAGGCCCCTAATTCTACCAGACACCCCTCAGGAAGTTGCAGGCGGGCAGGACTGGGGGCATCCTGGGAGGTTTGACAGGATCAGAGAGCCTCTGATCCCACTAACCCCTTGCTAGCCCCCTTATTGTGTCAACCCCTGTGGACCCCACTAACCCCCTGATCCCTTGATCAGCTGTCAGGCACTAGTCCCCCAGATCCAAATGACGCCACCTGGACCCCACCAACCCCCCTGCAGACCCAGCTAGCTTCCCCAATCCCTCCAAGACCCCCTGCTAGACTCCCCATTCTGCCTCTCCCTCTATCCCAACTTACCTTAGACTGGGAGTCATTTTAACTGGCTCTATGCCCCTGAATTGCTAGCTATAATGTCTGTATGATGCCTTAATGTTTCTCTGGACTAACAACTTGTGTTCCAAGTAGCACTCTGATCAATTAAGAAAAAGTAGATAAGTTACAGCTGTAAATTATGCATCCCCTTAAAACTGCAATCCCTTAAAATTACTTTATAACAGCCCCATGGTGTTGAATATTTTGACCTAAGTAGCCTTCCACCATTTTCAAAAGGGTTAGAGAATCCTAGGCATATATTTGTCTTTGAATTTTAGTTTATCTTCTTCTCCAACATTTTTGCTGGCTGGAGATCTTTGTTGATCATAGGATGACTATGAACTGCCACTGTGCTGCAGGTCTGAACAAGCTAATGGAAGCACAAGGTTCTTTCAGGAAAGACAAGGAGATCCTCTGATCATTTTAAAAGACATTTTACAAAGGTGAGACCCCATTTAGAGTACTGTCTCCAATATTAAAAAATGATTAACTTGAATTGAAATGGTCTAAAAGAATGGCTGCTAAGAAAGCTAAAGGAAAGGGGTCTTTTCTTATGAAAGCAAGAAGATTGTAGGAGCTTGGCAGAATAGAGATTAAGAGTAAATTTGATTACTCTTTATCAATACATTAATGAGGTGAATGTTAAGGAAAGGGATTTTGTAGTTGAAAAATTGAATGGACACAGATTTAAATAGCTGGAAATTGGCTGCTTGGGAATTAAAAGAAAAAAATCAGCTATCCAAGATTGAAGTTTTGGAATGGTCTTTCAAATAAAACTAGAGGGGAAGGAAACTTAAATCTCTTTAAGGCTGAACTACTTAAGCTTATGGACGTGACAGAGTTCTGGCACACAAATCAGTGTACTGTGATGTGGAGTCATATATTTGCAATCCTCAAATTGGAGAATAAAGGCAGCATTTGTAATCTGGATGGCATCTGGTAACCCCATGACTAGCAACCTTTTTTTTGGTTGCCATCATTTAGGGCCAGGAAGAATTTTTCTCCCCATCATGAATTCTACTGTCTTGTTTCTTTTGTTTGTTGGATTGCTTGCTTGTTTTTTACCTTCCTCGGAGGCATTAGGATGTCACATTTTTACTGGGTTGTAATAATACTCCACCTGGTATTTATAAAATCACTTGAGCTAATCGATCAATTGATAGCCATAATAAGCTAGTCATGGGTAACAGGTCTATTTATTTTGCTCTATCACCAGATGTGGGCTCAGGAAGGATTTTTTCCCCTATATCAAATCATATATTTTTTCCTTTAAAACATGGGGGATGGGAAGCTGGTTCTTTTTCTAGGATATTCTTGGAACCCCTGTACATTACCTTCTTGTCGGTGAAGTGGCACAACATTGGCATATTTGTCATGGTGGTTGGTGAAGGTAAGTGGTAATTCTGGTGATTTGTTTGGTGAACAAATAACTGCAAATACAGGGAATATGACTTGATGGCCCAGAATGTGGATTTTGGGTAATGTTTTTAATTCAAAAGTTGAGGAGCTTTTTTATCAGAGAAAACCAGGAACCCTGCTAATGAACTATTCATTTGACTAATCTCATTAATTTCTGTTACACACTTGTTCTAGCAAAAGCTTACAAATGTATTGGGTACATGAATAAAGCCATCTACAGATGTTACACTTATACTGGTGTAAGTGACTGGAAACTGGTCTACAATCATAACTAAACAGAAGTTCAATGCTCATAGACTGGATTAGGAATGGTAGAACCTGGTCTAAGATAAATGTAGACTGTTGTGCTGTCAGACTTAAGTGATTTAGATTAAAATAGTCTATCAAACTTCTGTACCAGATCCCCTATGACTCAAGTTAGGTCACTGTCTTCCAGCAACTCAGGCACCTTTGTGATCATTGGCTAACCCCTCTCACAGGGAGCTATGTTGGAGCAGCTCGTGGGCTATCACAGAGATGAGCCAGAAAATCTCCATCTCCATCTCCTGTGTCTGGTCTGCTGTCAGGCACAGCCAGGCTGCAGGCATTTGGGGGAGGGGATGCTGGCCTCCATGCTGGGCATGAGGGAACAGTTCCCCCTCCTCCTGCTGTTGTGTCATGAAGGGACACAGACACCAGTATTTCTCCCTCTGCTCTCCTGCCTGGCTGTGGCTGACAGATTCTTGTGTTGGACAGAGCAGTAGCAGGGGGACTGCTCCTGCATGGCTTGCAGCCAGTCAGTGGTGACCTGAGTCCTCAGCAGCCCAGTGAGACAAGCAAGAGCATCCCCAACCTGCTGGCCTTTGCCAGTGCATGGAGCCTGTGCCCCCCACTGCCAAAGGGCAAATGTGTGTTCTGTTCACTTCAAACTAACCTAGGGTGCTTAGGTTAAGCACATAACTTAAATCACTTCTGCATTGGCCTTGTTGAATGTCTGTACTTGACCTAAAGCTCTAAAGCAGTGGTTTTTAACCCTTTAAAATTGAAGGCAAATATTGTTAGACACAAGGCAATCTTCATTATAATCATGGCACCCCTCCTAAGACTCAAACTTCTATGAACACCTCTAAGAGCCCCTGGTTATCATTTCTATTTTGACTACAGAAATAATGGAAAAAATTCTTCTGTTTCAAAGAACTCAGCAAGACCACAACAGATCAGAATCTTTTTGAAACTGTGGATTCCTATTTGACTCTATGTTTATTTTGTGAATCATGTATAAGTGTTTACACATCGAGTGTGCTAATATTGCACAGTACCCAACAACACTCTTAAAAAGAACTCATAGCATCCTGATTGAGTATTACTCCTCTAAATGTAAACTGTTACTTGCATTCTGGAATATAACTTATGTTGAGGGAAAATATGGAAAGGCTTCTTTCATAGAGTTTTGATTAATATATATATTTCCAACCACCTTATATTTCAGTAAACCTTAGTTTTAAAATATAAATTCTGGAAGACCTTTAACAACAGCAGTGTCAGTAGGAGTTTTCAAATTAATCAAGTTAGGCAGATTAAAGGAACATATGTTTTATGAGCTTCCAGGTCTTGTTTGTTCATATTTTTCTTTATCAAGCGTAGTAAATACTAAAGATACTGTGTATTCTCATCAAACACCTTATGTGATATCATGCATGATGAACACAGATTCAGTGCCTTTGGGAAAATGATTAGAGTGCCTAATGTTATGTTTGCTTGTGGAAGAGTAGTTACAAGAAAAAAAGTAACTACAACAGACAAATAGAAAAATTGATAAAGCTTATGCCTTATACCATACCACTCTATGCAATATGGAAAGGAGTACGGAGATGGCATTCTGTACAAGACATCAGACACTGATGGACAGATGACAACTTGAACAGTATGGTAAAACTCTTAAAGTTGGAAAGGAATTAATTCTCAAAGGAAGAAATACAAACTAATTTGTATTTTTTTTCTATGTAAATAATCAAAAAGAATAATTTTAGAGGAACTTAAAGGAAATTTGGTTATATCAAGAAACTCACATGTACTACTTGTCTGTAGTATATCAGAACAATATCTTCAAGAAGGGCTACTGCCAAGAATTTTGCAATAATTTACAGAATTTGGAAATGAAAAAATATGGCATATGTCATGTATCATTTTACAGTAATGAAAAGGGAGGAAAGAAAGAAGAGAGGCAACAATAGGCTGCATAGGCGGCCTGTAAAGTGTTCAGAAATTGATAGTGGGATTTTCAATTGCTGAGAAAATTACCTGGATAAGAGCTGTGCAACCTAAACCTGGATTCATATTCCAAGCTTCGGAACAAGATTATTTTCTCTATTTTTTTCTGTTAAGCGACCAAATAGACAGGCTATTCTGTATAGCTGTGATAAATAAAAGAATTGCTAATCGAGTGATCAAAATGGCACAAATTTAAAATAGTCTCTAACATAGAGGTTGTACAGTGAACATACTGAGCTTTAACCAGAAAAAAAAAAATCAAGAGAATATGAACTGAAGTAAATGAAGCTGCTTGGGAACAATGACTGCTCTTTCTTTCTAACTTGATATTTAAGATATTAAATTATAGCAATGGCTGTGTACAGAAATAATGAAAAATGGGCACTTTAATGTTTTTATAATAAAACCAATATCCAATGAAATTGTAACTTTGTCAAAAAATAAGATCTAAGTTTTTCATACAAAAGGCCAGACTCGTTGACGAGATGCACCAGTTTTATTTTTACAGTTTAAATAAAAAACTGGCAGAAGACAAATTCTACTCAACCTTCTTGCATGACCTTCCTATTTTCTCAAATAAATTCATTTATTTGAACTAACATCTATGGAACTTAGTGGTATAATAGTGAAGTGCCTCATAAAATATTCAGGCAAGTCCTACACCACTCTCAGGAGATAGGAAAAAATGTTAGCTTATTTTGAAAATGGCAAAACTGGCATACAGATGGGGGTTATTGCATTGCTCAAAGTAACATAGGAAGTCAAAACAAAACACAAAACCTACTTTTTGCCCAAATTGTTAATTATAAATCCAACTGTTTACATCTTTATGCCTATTTATGGGTAAGGCGAACAAGACAGGGCAGAATTGTTTCACCTATGAATACTCCAACTGCATTCTTAGACTGACTATCTAGGACAGAAATGCTGCTAAGAGAGAGCTAGTGGGGGAAGTCAGGGGCTATGGGCCAGAAATGAGGGGCACTGACAGGGCTATGGGTTGGGAGTGAGGGGCAAGGGGTGGGGCAGGGCAGTGCTGCTCAGTGCCCCACATCCTTGTGAGAGAAGTGGGCAGGGGTAGCTCTGATTGTTCTATGACTAAAAACAAATGCAAATGCCAAATACTATAGATATTTTTTTTTTTTAATGATGATTTTAGTGGCACTGGTATGCTTCCAAATTGCTTTAAACTTGTAAGTATATCAATAAAATATTGCTAAACTGATCTCTATTTATAGTGGCATTTCATTTTAGTTGTGGAAGAACACACATTTTTGGTATTTTAATTGAGTTTTTTAATCACAGAATTTGCAATTTTTAAACAGGAAACATCAGGATCCCTGCTGGTGAAGTAAATGGTGGGACCTGGGCAGAGGAACCTGCTCATGGCCAGCACCAGGGACCTAACTGGAGGGCAGATGAGGTGGCTGATCTCCTGGCCATTTGGGGACAGAAGGACATGCTTTGACATTTCAAAACAGGCCACCAAAAGGAGCACATTTTCTGTGTGATAGCTACCCAGATGGCAGAGTTGCAGCACCAGAAGACGTGACAGCAGTGCCATCCAAAGGCCAACTATGCAGTGACGGTCCACTGGCAGCTGGCCCAGAGGTTCAGGTGGCTCTGCTGCAGTGCCTGTACTATAGCCCAGGCAGCCGGGCAGCCTTTGTCTGGGTCTGGCAGGTGTGCAGCCTGGGGGACTCAGGTCCAAGGAGGTCAATGCAGTTGCAGGTGGCAGCAGGTCACAGCCAAGCAGTAGCTCCCAATACCAGACTGCTGCAGGGAGTAGAAGGTGCAGGAGCCACTCTAGGTTAGGGCTGCTTAAGCAGTCCAGCTGGTACAAGGGGCTAGTGTCCCCAGGTACCAACTGGATGGGCCTCAGAAGCTCCCTGAGCTGTTCACCAGGGCGTCTATTTATACTGCTGGGGCCAGCAGAGGTGCTGGCCGCAGCCTCTAGCTCCACCTGACTGAAGATCTGGGAGGCTCTGGGCAGGGTCAGTTTGTGGTAAGTGGCAGAATTTGCCCCACACCAAAGTGCATGTTCAGGCATGTATGCTGAGACATATATATCCAGCATAAATTTGTGCCATTGCTTTCTGAGCTGCTGTAAGTGCACATACCTGTATGTGTGGACATGCCTGATGAGTGTATGTGTAGCTGCCATGTATTTTACTGTGCAGTAAGCTTACAGCACATTAATAGCACCTGCAGCTGTTCCACCCAGTACTATGTGGCTCTGAGCAGTGCCAACTCTTCTTGCTCTGCTCCCTGTTTCTGTGCTCAGATCCCAGGGATCCCCATGTAGTTCCTGGGGAGCCATTAACTGGGGCTCAGGACCGGGCTCAGCAAGTCCCTCCCCTTCCAAAGTGGACTCCCCCTGCACAGGCTGCTCTTGGGGGCAGGGGAGCTCTAAGTCTGACTCTGGTGGCCTCTCCTATTCAAGGCTTTCCCCCATCCCCAACCCCATCTCTCTCCCTCACATACCTCTGCTGCCACCTCCACCCCTCCCATCACACCCCCAAAGTGGTTTCTGGCACCAGGGGCCCCCACAGGCTCCTGGTATGGGCCAAGAGTGGGGAAGCAATATGGTAGTTGCCCTGCAGCCACAAAACCCACCAGCAGATCCTATCCCATCCTGTCTGGCATCTAGGCACAGGGTGTGAGATTTGGGGGGCGGGGTTAGGGAATTGTGGGGATTTGTGGGTGGCTGTAGGATTTGTGGAGGTGAGGTTTGTGGAGGCAATTTAGGGCTTATGCATGGGCTTGAGAGGTGTGAGGTTTGCGGGTGGATTGTGAGGGGGTTGTGGGTGCAGGGTTTGTGGGTGGGTATGTGGGTGGAGGGTTTGTGGGTGCCTTTTGGGGGAATTTGTGGGTGTGGGGGGGATTGTGTAGGGGTGGGGGTGTTGCACTGTGGGGTTAGGCCAACTCTGAGGATCTCAAAATTGCACTGTTAGATGGGAGGGTGTGACACAATTGTACATATACAAACACACACATCAATTAGGTTCATACACACACACGCACGTGCACATGCACACACGCACTACCAACTCAGGCACCTATACATCCACGATTACCAGGCTAGGTATCTGTCACCAATTCAAGCACATACATGCTCTAATGATAATGACATGAAATCATACACAATATACATATACATACACATATACACACAAGTCAAATGCTGACTCAGGTGACACTATATGTGTGTTGGCGCCTGTGGTACTTATGATTGGGGTGCTTGGTAACTAAAGAGCAAGTGGCAGAGATCAGGGGGAAAGGCAGTGGGGATAAGGCAAGAGCAAAGAAACAGTGGTTTGCTGGCAGAGAGGAGTTCAGGATGGCTGGAGCCACAGGAGGATGGAACAGGTGTTGAAGGTTGCAGTGAGCCAGAAGCAGGAGAGGGAGAAATGAAACACAAGTTAGAGTGTTGAGGAGCAGAGATTGGAGCAGGGCTGGAACCATAGTAAAGCAAAATCCAACTCAGGGTTCCAAATAACAGTTTTATTAAGTGAACACTGTACTGTACAGCTTGGTTTCTGCACACACTCACACAATGGCATCAGGAGAAAGAGACTCAGTGGAAGGTTTGGAGTCCAGGTAGGGAAAAGAAACAGAGACCAAGTCCTTGGTTGAAGAGCGGGTGGGGGTGATAGCTACCTATCCTGGGCTATGAGTTGATCTTTAATGGCCAGTTGGCATCTTCTCCAGCAAGATATTGTCCAGAGGAGGGGGAGGGGGTTAGCCAGCAGGGCCTCTGGGTGGATAGGTGGTGTGGCATGGTGCTGGTTCAGATGGAGAGGGTGTCCCACTGGGTCTGTCTTCACTGCCCGCTTTTACAGAGGCAGACCATCTATGACCCTAGTGGCAGGGGCATGCCCAGGCAAGCATTAGCCCCTGGTGTACTGAGCATATGCATTCCAGGCTAAGACATGCAGTTTCAGGTGTCTGTAATAGTGGGTTGGCTTGTTTCTGCAGCAGTCTTTATCTTCCAAATGTTGAGCTGGGGAGGGTCAATGCAGTGTGATGGCTGAGTTGTCAAGTTGATGGCTTGGTCATTCAACGGGAGCTATTTTTAGATCTACTGCCTTTGTCTCTCAAGCATCCTTATTCATCCCAATTCATTCAGGAACCAAGTTACATAAGAGGGGTATACCTACATAAGAGAGGTAGGTATACGTTGATCCAGCCCATGTGCCCTCAAACAGAGCCAAACCAGCTCCTGCTGTCACCCAGGGCTTCTGGCACTGCAGGCAGAAGATGCACACCCTCAGGCTGTTCCAAGTCCTGCCTGAATGGAGCTGGCCTCACCTGATGGCATGCAGGGCACATGGAGGCAGGACCCAGCCCAGCCTAAGGGAATCCAGCTCCTGTGTGCAGTGCTGGAAGCCCTCAGTGCAGCTGTCAGTCTGAAGTGCTGCCACATGGCTGGGGGTCTCTGCCAAGAGTGAACATGAGTACCGTAATGGCCACTGCTACTGCTGCTATGTAGGGCTGGGCACCATGCAGCAGGGGTTGGGTCCTGACCCACTGTCCTTCCACCCCTACACAGTTCCCCCCAACCCACATTCAGTCTTCCCCACCCACTCACAGTCTTTACCACTCACACAGCCTCCCACTCAGACACACACAGTCCCCTCACCCACACTTCCCTACTTACCTGGGGCAGTGCTTGGGCCCAAACTGCTTCTGAAGCCTTTCCCCACTTCTATTTGCTCCAGTATGCTGAGATAGCATGCTGGAGCAGTGGGGCATGTGGCAGGCATAGAAATGCTCTGGCCATATGTTAGATCATCTGTCTCCAGGACCTAGTCTCCAGTTGCCTCTGGGCATGCTCCAGGAGTGTGCCCTGAGCCACTTTTTTCCAGTCTGTTATTTTTTGGTAGCAGGATTTCCCCATATCAAATCTAAAGTCTGTGCTGCAAATATGCAGCACCAGGAACATGTTCTGATTCCCAGCATGCCTTTTGCAGCATCTCAAACTACTTTGATATGTCGCAACAGGCACGTCCCCACTCATCTAAATGCAGCCATGGGGAGCAAATTTGGACCAAGATGGGAGCAATTTTTTTTCCCAAGGGCTACATCCACATGTAGTATGGATGTTTGGTTCCTGATGGACAAATAGTGGTGACACATCTTGAGCCTTCACTACTTGTCCCTAGGGAATGCCTATACCATTCTGCGACATCTGGCTTACAGCAGGTTACAGCAAGCACTATGCTGGCCTAAGGAGCCTTACCTGGGCTCCTAGGGGTGTCCCAGGGATGCAGCAGCAGCAGCAATTCTGCCATATGCAGCCTGGCCAGCAGCCATAGAGTGGCTCTGGATGGCCCAACTCTGCTTTTGAGCAGCATGCACTGCCCATGCATGCGCTGCTCAATCCCCGCCCCCCCTCCCCCCCCGGATATCCAGGGGTCAAAAAAACCTATGGAAAAATAAGTGGAGCAGTGCAAGAATAGGCAGCACTCCCATGCAGTGCAGAGAACATCTGAATGTGCTGTATGTGGCACCATAGATGTGGTTGCATCACCACATGCCTCATGGCTGCACTCATCTGGAGGCAGCCAAGGGGAGTCCTTCAGTGCAGGACTATTCCATCCCTGCTGTGCCCCCCTACAGAAGCTAGGGGGATCTCCAGGGTCCTCCAGATGCTAGCCCCAAGTGCTCAGGGGCAATGTAGTCAGGCCCTGGGCTCCATGGAGTGGGGGAAGCTGTCACACCTCCAGGGCAGCTGCCTCCCAGCTCTGTTCCCTGATCTGAGGATCAGGATGTCTGGGAAAATGTCCCCTCCCCCAGCTTCTGCTTCCCAACCCCATGTTCCAAACTGCAGATCAGGACATAGGGCTGGGAAGCAACAGCTAGGGGATGGGACATTTCCCTAGGCTCATCCCCCAGTCTACTGATCAGGGCATGGGTCTTGGAACAGCTACCCAGAGGAAGGAAAGTTTCCCCACCTCTTGCTGTCTGGGATGACCAGTAGTGAATTGCTCCTAGTCAGCAGTCTACACATGCACTACTGTGTAGTACTCATTGCAAAGTTCATTTATTAACTGTATTTACAGGTAGTAGGCAACCACACAGTAGATGAATCAAATGCGCAGAAAATGCTATACACATGTAGACAGTAATGCTTTGCTGTACAGTAGATTGCACAGTACTATTGCACAGTAAAGCCTCTTGTGTGGACACATCCACTCTGAATTAGGAGCGACTCTACTACCAACTCTGCATACCTGGATAGCCTCTTTATAGGGATAGCATTGCCCTCCAGAGACATGACTTTGCCTGCCTATTTCTGTGATAGGAACACTTATGCAGCCAGAGTGGGTAACATAATTGGCCCTACATTTAAGTGCCTCAGAGTTAGTGTTAACTATACTTCACACTTCAGTCATCCTCTAGGTGAAATAGAATTATGGTTACACAATCACTGCTTAATATTAGATTTTTACTGGGACCTTTTACTTTTCTTTCCAGTACTTTTTGATAGATTACCAATTATATCTTCTAATGTACCAAATTCATCAAGTTAAAATATGTAAAGTGGACTTGTGAGAGGCTGGGACCTGTACTGGCAGTGGCTTCAATCGGTCATTTTAACTACCTAACAATGAACACATGTATACTGAAATCCAAGGTGCTGCTACTGAAGACAGACTAAATTTAAACCAGCTAGTTTAGATACTAACAGTGGTATGGGAGTCAAAACTCAAGCTGCAGTCTCTTAGCCTTAGGGCCATAGGCAAGTTTGTGCATCTTCAATGGAATCCTGTACTGCTACTGGTACCTGAGCTATCAAGTTTAAAGCTAGGCCTGGTATGTCCACATGAGCTGGACTGCAGTGTATACACAGCAGTATTGCTACATTGCTAGGGACCCCAACCAAATGATGGCTATATGAATGATAATCAGAAGAAGTGCTTCAATGAATAATTTTGGGGTTCTAACACTTAAAGTAGCCTTCTAGTACAGTGGAAAGTTTTTCCAGGCTCTGGAGATGGAAAGTTGTGGAGAGATAGGTTGAAGAGTCACAAAGGGCACATCTACATGTGCCCCTGACTGTGCAATTGGTAATGCACAGTCATTTAGTACTTGTTTTAGCTGGTACTGTGCTGTCCTGGTGCAGCATGGGTTGTTTTCAACCCTACTACACAGTAGTTTCTTGTTACTGCACAGTAACAGCGGTGTCAGAGTTAGAGGCTGGCAATTCTATATCATGATAACAATGAACTATGTTGCTATAGGTCATTGCTACAGTGATATAGTATGTCATGTAGATGTGCCCATAAAAAGGTAACCTTCACTTCCAGTCAAAAGATGGAAGAACCAGACACAGAAGTTTTGCCATGTAACTGGACAGAAGGAGGGAGTGGGGAAAGTAATTTGACACCCTGCCCCCCAAATTCAGATAAATGGCACTGCAAGTTTTAATTTATTATTTGTGTTGCATTCTTAGAGAAAGATGCTTACCTTCCTTATAAGATATTAAATATCTTTGTGCAATGTAGTAGTAAAACAGGAACAGTAGGCAAATAACTGCTTAAGGTACAGCTAGTCAGTCTCGTTAGAGGTAACAATTTGATTCCTATTGGTAGAAGCTTATAAATACATAAATTTCTAAGTTGAGAAGCTAGTGCCTTTAAGTTCAAACAATAGACTATAAATTAAAAAAACCCCTCCTAAATAAACACATCAGAAATTCCAAAAATAAATTGCAAGCTAGGCTGACATCAAACTAAAAAACATTTATTGTTAACTATTATTAATAATTTCTTGAGAGAGCCCTTATTTTTAATCTATTCTTGTATAGTTTCTGGTGATGTGCAATATTTAACCCATATAGTTAAATAGAGTTATATATAGTTAAGAGTTTATAGAGTTAAATCCTAGTTTTATTTTGCAATTTACTTTAACCAAGTTTTTCACATTCTGTTTTTCCCACAAGGAGGTTTGATGTCTTATACTTCTACTGGAAGCAGTGACAAATTAAATATGGACCTTATCTGTGGATCTTTTTTTTTGTTCTTGGGACTTCTCAAGGCCCACTCTATGAGCAGAAGATCATTTGGAAAGAAATTAGCCTAGAACATATGGTGGTTGTGAATTCTAATAGGGTTTCCAAACTCTCACTGTTTTATTTTCTGTCTCATGATGTCTGGTGTTTCCTTAAGGTGGAGGAAGGTGATCTGATATCCTTTTCAAGTTTTTAAATTTTTTTTGTCTAGATTTATATATTATGGGAAAAAATGAAAATATGAAACTTAAAGAAGAAAGAAGAATCAGCCCTGATTCTAGACACTTATTATAGTTTCAAAAGGAGGGAATGAAAGTACTTCTGTTCCTTCCCCAGATGCCTATAGCTAAGTACTTAGTACACCCCAGAGAAGATTGAATTTAAGTCAGCTCTTTCACATCATTAAATAGTAGATTTTGGATACATTTCTGAATAAAAGGGGGGGAGATGCATCTACAGTTGTCTTTTGAAAGAGAAATCTCCATTTTTTTTAGCTGTTTAACTACAGGAACTATTTTAGGGATATGAGTTCCACCTCCTCAAATAAAAATATCTACATCACAAAGAACAGAATGATTTAAGAAAGAACCCTTACCTCAATATTTCCTTTTGGCGTTGATTAGTGTGCTTAGGCATCTCATTTGGATGTTGACAATTCCATTAGGATGTTGTATTATATGTTCATTGTTGTGGCATCTATGTCCCTTCTATGGATCTCTTTGAGAGTTCTTTCCTTAGAATTAGGTTATCTGATGTCTGTTAGTTATATCATTAAGACTTAAAATACCTCCTGTAGTAAAAAAAACCCAAAACTCAATAGTGCATCCAACACGGTGATTTTCTACCCCTCTTCTTGTGGAATAGGATAAGGGTCCTGTCTCCAAACTTGTAAGATTTCAAAGCAATGGATATAGGGCAGGATCATCTGCTGTAGGCTTTTGGCCTCCTTACTGGTCCCTATACACTACATGTTGCTAACTTCCAAACAGTGCCTTAATTAGTATGTCTTAATCTGTGCTCAGCTGGTTATATGGAGATAACAAGTAGTGTCTACCTGGGAAACCTTGATTTTGTTCCTTTCTCTCCCACAAATTTGTAACATGATCATGAAATACCACTAATATGTAAATGTATATATAGCAATGTCTTATTTTAATCATGGAAAAATGGGGTTACTTTTTTAAACCAAAAGTTGAGGATTTTTTCATCTGAGAAAACCAGGATCCCTGATAATTAGAGATATCATCAGGGATATCACTTTTACATCCTTAAAATGGAAACAATGACCATGTAAATCTATTCAGCATAAACTCTCAGTAGAAACCACAAGTGTACAGATGTTCAATATTTTTCTCCAGAATAGAAATGGCCGCTTCAGGAAAAAAAAATTACAAAAGAAGAACCAGGGTTAAATTATTCCAGGGAGAGACAGGCTGACTCTCAGCAGTCTGGGTCAGCTAATCAGGGCTGGTCTGTGCACTGCTGCCATCTGTCTACAGACAGACTAAGGAAGCCTGAAGAACACTTTGTGTGCACAGGATGGACATCTACCCACTGTGTGTGTAGTGTCAGCACATCAAGCTGTGCTCTTCAAGGTCTCAGCATTCAAATGTCTGTTCAGTTGTCTTTGGACAGGTTTTTTCTACCAGTAAGACAAACCTGAGAGAATTCTCCCAGATCATTTGAATTTTTGTACAAGGGCAATGATACTTCCTTTCCTAAGTGCATGAAAACATACAAGAAAACAGTAATATGTAAAAGTCAGGCATTTAATTAAAATTTATAGAGGGAGACTTGCATGTAAAAATAGAAGGGGGAACAGATCTCCTACAATAAAGTACTTATACTTCTTTGTTATCTTGTCAAAATTGTCTTGTATCTTGTATCTAGTTTTACTTAAGAAGGAAAAAAGTCATAAAAGGCAGATTATATTTATTTAGTAAGATATTATTATGTATTTAAGTATCAAATAAGTAATAAAATAAATAATACTGCACCAAATATCATGCATTTCAAGTAAGAAGATACAAATACTTTAACTATAATATAAGAAAAATAAGAAAAGACAAATAGTTCATATTGGGTGTCTCTACACGTGTATCAATGTGTTTTTCCTAATGCACATCACGTACTTTTACATGTGCTTTGGGCATGGGGGGTGGGGACCGTACTTTAATTAGAGTTGGTCCAAAAGCTCCTCTAATTAAAGCATTACTGTGTCTCCTGTATCAGCATCCACACACTTAAAAATGGCAGTGCCATGGTCCAGCAGATTCAATTAATCGAGTCTGCTCTGATATGCTGGAATTCTAGTGTGGCAGAGTCCTAAATAAATGCATATTAGGCTACCCTAATGCACGGTAGCAAGCACATGTTTTTTAAGTATGCTTAATGCACGGTAGCTTATTTTACTATGCATTAGCATATTTGCACTTTTTGAAATGATGCTTTAATACACAGTAAAATAGGCTACTTCACATCAAAGTGCATGTGTAGATACACCATAAGTTAATTTATACTGCCTTTTCAAGTGAACAAAGTGTACATTCAGAAAAAGCAATTGGAGAAGCTGGAGTTTTTTTAAAGATACACACTCACAAGAAAGATCCCTGGGAAGTGAAAAAAAGGGCTTATGTAATACTTTTACTTAAAAAAGACCTAAGGGTACTCCAGCAAGCCATAGATCAGTTAGTTTCACTTAAGTTCTGAGAGTCTTAGAAACTTTTTTAAGAGATCAAAAAGAATGAAGTTTTGAAAAGGCACAGATTGATTATGGGAACAATGTGTATTTTAGGAGAAAGTGAAGGTCATGTCTCTCTCTCTTGTTGGAATTTTGTGTAGATAAACCTGCCAAAATGATAGAGAGAGGAGCAATAGACATTTTATGCTAAGATTTTTTAGACAGAACTTGTTAGAAGACAACATAAAAAACTGATGTCTAAATTAATGGGTCATTCTGGATAAGAAAGACAATTGATGTGATATCCAGGGATCCTGATTTTCTCTGATTTAAAAAAAATCCCCAATTTCTGAATTAAGGAAGTAACCCCAAATCCTGATTTTTGTGTGATTAAAGTGAAACACCAGTAACATACATCTATATCTATATACTTCATTTTAATCACACAAAAATGTGGATTTGGAGTTACTTTTTTTGATCTGAAAATTGTGGATTTTTTTAAATCAGAGAAAATCATAATCCCTGGTGATGACCTTCATATCAGCTAAAGCATATGGAACTTATATATAATAAACATGAATACATTTTTGGCTTGAAGATATTGCAAGGATAACAACATGTAGCTTATGGGAGTGATGTCTAACACATATTGTATACGAACTGCAAAATTCCTAGGGTTGCATATAATAGCTGGTGATTGGTAATGAGTAACAACAAAATCAAATATGACTCTCTCTTCTGTTATTTGAATATATGAATTGAATTTACGTATAAGGCTGTGTTATGCTTATTGTTATCACAGAAAATGTGAAATTAACTCATTTCCTATGAAATTATAAAATCACAAAGAAAAACAGGAAATAGAATCTTTCCCCTTCTCCTTCTCCTCCCCCCACAGCTTTTTCACTTACTGCTGATTCACAGAGAAAAACTTTAGATAATTGCTATGACCGGTATTGTTGAGATAAGAATATGGGAATAAAGTAGAGAGGGATTTTCAATGGTTGGAGACATTGTGATAAGATGTTTTTTAGCATGAAAACACTGATTCATCCAAATCAAAATAAGTCTAAGTAACTGTAGGATTTGGAAGGGAAGGATGGGTTGCCCTTCCTGTCTCTCAGTGGTGTGTACTATATGGCAACTCAGTGGACACAAGGGATGAGATAGATTGTACTCCACCTGGGTGAAATTCTATTCTATCTTGTTTAAGTCCTGAAAAGCCATTGATGTACCTACTTTTGTAGCACCTCAACCTCATCCTTAAGATTGACTAAAAAAAAGTAGAGGTTGAGCAGGTGGAAGCAAAGCTCAACACATGCTTTCATTTAGCTCTGGAGCCCATGGATATATTTCTGCCCTGTGGAGAAAAGAGAAGTGTGAACAATATCACCCCCTGGACTGAGGACCTGTTTGAAAACAGGGAATGTGGGCAGACTTGTAGCCCTATGGGGTCAGGCCAGCTCTCAGGATCTCAATATTGCGCTGTTAGACAGGAGGGTATGACACAATTGTACATATACAACACATACAAATCAGTTAGGTTCATACACACACACTACCAGTTCCGACACATACACATCCAAACCAGCCTAGGCACATGCATACCTATCACCAATTCAATCATATACACCATACATCCCAAAAGTTAAACACAGATCACTAATTCATATATCACATATATATATATACACACACACACAAACACTCACCAGTTCACACACCTACAAATACACACAGGTAAGTTCCTAAATTGGATGGTACAGTGTATATGTGTGTGCTTGGGGTACCTGGGATACTTGGGGAAAGATTCAGGTGAGAGAGAGAGAGTTAAAGTGTAGGGAGTGAAAGTTGCCAGAACCAGGATTAGAACCAGTGGACTACAGAGAAGCTGGCTGAGGAACTGAGGCTTGGGTTTAATTAAGGTAGACTGGGGCTGGAAACTGAGGCAGACAGCTGAGATAGTCGGGGCGGGGGGAAGATAAGTGGTGGCAAGGGGGAGACAGCCAAGAAAGAGACTGAGGCAGAAACCTGGTTGCTCAGGGGAAAAGGAAAAGGCAGTGGGGATAAGACAGTGGCAAAGAAACAGGGGGTGTGGAGGCAGAGAGGAGCTCAGGACAGGTGTTGGAGATGGCAGTGAGCCAGAAGCAGGAGAGGGAGAAATGAGACAGAAGTTAGAGGGGCCAGGAGCAGAGATTGGAGCAGGCCCAAACCATAGTAAAGCAAAACCCAACTTAGGGGTCCAAATAACAGTTTTATTACACAGATAACACACTACACAGTCCCATGAAGTTATTGGTTCACACACACACAAGTACTCACAATGGCAGCAGGACAAAGAGACTCAGTGGAAGGGTTGAAGTCCAGGTAGGGAAGACAAGCAGAGTCCAAGTCCTTGGTTGAAGAGGGGGTGCGGGGTGAGAGCTAGCTATCCAGGCTGGAAAGGGATCCTTGTCCAGTACATGTTGTCCAGAGGGGGGTCGCCGGCAGGGCCTCTGGGTGGATAGGTGGTGTGGTATGGTGCTGGTCCAGATGGAGAGGGCATCCCACTAGGTCCGTCTTCACTGCCCCTTTTTATAGGGGCAGACCTTGTGTAACCCTAGTGATAGGAGACATGCCCAGGCAAAGGTCAGCCCCTGGCGTACTGAGCATATGTGCTGCATGCAGGGATGTGTCTGTAATGATGGGGTACAACGGTAGAGTTGCTGGTTCTGCAGGGTCTTTTGTCTTTCAAATTCTGGTCTTGTCTCTGTTCCTGTGTGAGGTCTGTGGTTCCTGGATGAATCAATGTGAAGTGATGACCCAGTCGTTACAGGCCATTCAGTAGAGGCCTGCTACCATTGTATTTCAATCATTCCCAATCACTCTCACTCACCTGGGAACCAGTTTACATGGGAGGGGTACGTAACTCATACAGTTGTGACACAGGGGATGCCCAGGCAGAAGACACAAGATGGACACTTGATATACAAAATGGAAACTTGATATTACTTTGGTTCACTTACAAACACAGGCGTAAACTATAAAATATCCATATGAAACAATAAAAAATCAATACAAAATTGATAATAATACAATATACAACAGTAAGAATCAATACAAATCTAATAATAATACAATATAAAAAAGTCGATATCCAAAACCAAAAACTTGCTACCAAAATAAAAATGGTAAAGCTTATTCTAAGTCTGAGCTTGCTTATGCTTGTCTATAGGGAATAGAGAGGGAGAGAAAGAAAAGCAAGAAATAATTGGGGAAGGAAAGGGAATGCATATCAATCATATATATATATATATGTATGTATATTTTAAAAAAAAATTGGGGGTTTTGCTACAGACTCTACACTGACTGTCCAGTAAGTTCTTTCTCAGAGCTCACATAGAGCTTTTTGCAGAGCTCTGTTGACATGATCATGATTCTGAAGATCTCACTAGTATCCATGGTCACAGCAAGGGGTTGCAGCCACACACACTTTATGTGTACTGTATGCAAAATGAGCTCTCTTCTCTGCACATGTACCATGATGCCAAAGGGAGTGTGACAGTCATAGCTGAGATCTTAGATATACCCATGACAACACCCAAGATATACCCATGACAACATATGAGAGCAACAGTAATAAATGTCCTGGGCACTACATACTAAAGTATCAATGAACTCTCTTCCTTATCCACTCTTGCAAATCTTAAAGTTAGACAAGAACAATGTCCTGCACGTATCATCAACACTCTAAGTTCACTTGGCAAAAACACATGGGAGATCAATTTAAGCAATTGACCCCTCATCTCTGGAACTCTCTCCCCCTTACAGCCCTCCAGAGCCTGAGCTTGATTATCTTCAGAAAGTAATGAAAGACCTTATTTGAGCAGACATTTAGCAGGCAAAGCTAAGTTAAGATGTCACTTACTGGTGTTTTTGTGCTGTAGGCTCAGGTTTAGCCAATAAGAAATGTTTTCTCAAGCACCCTTTGATAGTACTTATTGTAGGAGTTCCAATTATGCCAAGTCATAGTTATGCTAAGTTATAGTAAGCTAAGGTGCCAAAAAACAGCATGGGAAAAACAGGTCTCATGACCACTGGATGACCTGATAAGAAAGGAAAAAAATAAAACACACTAATTGACAAAAAGATACTGATTCAAAGAAGGCAGAAACAAAGTAGCAGCTGAAAAACTTGAGGATGAATGCAAACAGTAAGAACTCACTAATGAGCCAGAGATAACAAGAATTGAAGTGTAGGTATATAAATTTTGCAAAAGAAACAAGTAGAGATGAAAATCTCAATAGACAGAGAGACAAGAATTGTTATGAGATGGGGGGGCAATCAAGTACAAATACAGGGGCTGTGAAACCTGTATCTTGTAGTGACTTCAGGGAGTGTAAAAAATACATATTGTGTCACTACTTGTCAAGGGCAAGCTTTGCTAAGTTGGAATGAACGTTAATCAGACCAACTAGTGTATTGTCTGAGGACAATAAGCCCTTCTGAGCTCTTATTGCTGAACAGATTTGAGTTGTTTTTTCTGCATCATGTTTGAATCTGGAAGTCTGCTTGCTAGCATTGCCCTTCCAGAACACACAGGCTCAAGCAGCCTGATATCAAAAGCGACAGCAGCAAGATACCACCTGAGAAAACACTCCATACATCTCATAACAACACTTATATCTCTCCATTGTCTGTAACAAGCATCTGAGCACCCACACTTGGTTAAAGTGATTCAGTTTTCTGAGGTGCTAAAATTTCCCTTTATAGGGATCTTAATTGATCTTCATTGGTAAGATGGTATTGCTTTCTAGGGCTGTGCGAAACAGCACCATTTCATTTTGACTTCTGTTTCACCATTTTGACAGGACAGTATTTTGTTTTGAGTGTCATTTAATTTCAAAACACTGTTCTTTTTTGTTTCATTGACACTGGTTTGCTGTTTCAACACTGTTTTGACATTTTGCCCATAGGCTATAATGGGATAGCACAAAACTGCCTATAACTGTCATTTTTTGGCAGATTTGGATGAAAACAGCAAGGACAGTAGCCCTTTCTGAGGGCATGAAGCTTCTCAAGCTTTAAAGAGATAGGTGCAGTGGTTTCTGGGAAACTGCCCCTCACAGTCTTGAAAATAAAGCTGGTGACACATGTTAAGGCACAGTGGAGTGAAAGCTGCAGGTTTGGTAGCCCCTGCTGAGGCCATGAAGCCTGCCAGGTTTCAGGGAGGTAGGTGCAGAGGTTTCTGGGAAACTGTACCTCAAGCTGCTGACAAGCAAAACTCATGACGTGTGACATTGTGTGTGTGTTAAGGCATACTCTCATTGGTGCTGAGGCCTCTACATGACATGGTGAGAGGACAGGACGTGTGTTCACAGGCAAACCGTCACATTTGGCTGTGGCTTGCCCAGTAGTCCAGGGGATCACACAGCAGTGGCTCCACTTCCTCAGTGAGAGAGGTAGCCACCAAGGCCAGAGTACTACCTGGCTTATGATGGGATCTGGTGCCTCTGGACCCCACCATGGAAACCATGCTGTTGGCCCACATTGGCAGTGCTTGTGGTGGAGGAGGAAACTGGCTGGTGGATGGCATGCTAGCATGGGAGAGTGGATCCCCCTTTTCCACTTTCCCCTGCCTCTAGTGTTCTGCCTCCCTGCCTGTCTTCACCAGCACCTCTGTCCACCGATTCAGGCTTTGGCTGCTGAATATGTGGTCTTTCACCCTCGGGCCACACTTGGTGGCCATCACATGGACTGTATTGGTTCACAAAGGATCTAGCCATTTCCTGGTGCCTCCTTCAGCCACCTCACCTGTGCCTGCACATCTGGTGACAGCAGCTTGCCTCAGCCAGGAACAGTGATTCCCTGGAAGTTCTCCATTTGACTCTGAAGTTCCCTCACTACAGGGATCACCTGGCTAAGGAGGGCATCACGAGTGCTGTGGGTCTTGGTGGCCTTGAGGAAGGTCTTGAGGACCACCAGGCCTGTTAAGGGTGCCACTAATCCCAGTCTCCCAGAGAAAGGCCACCTCATGGATGGCCTTCTGTTGCTCCACCAGCCTCTCAAGCATCGGGTATGGGATGTTCCACCAAGTCTCCACATACTGCATGGTATTTTGCTGTGGGATGTTCAGCTCTGCTTGCTTGTCCCACAGCATCTTTCCCCCCTTGAAGTGCCAGTGGAAGTAGCATGCCATCTTCCTGCATTTGAAAATAAGCTTGCTGGTGGTACTAGTGCTGTCACTGACAGCCCTGTTCCCCTTCAAGGTGTCCTTGACAATGAGGTGAAATGTGTGTGCCACTCAGTGAATGCCAACAAAGTTGGGATCACAGACTGCCTTGGCCATATTGGCCCCACCGTCGGTGACCATGAACCCATGGGTGAGCTCACCCTGCCCAGCCAGTCACCCCTGCACCATATGGTTCATGGTCCCCATGATCTCTGTTGCCATGTGGGACTCATCCATCACCTCAGCTTGAAGGAGAGCCCACCGATGGACTTGGAGGGTGGCCATCAGATGGTGCTCTTGGAGGGGATTCAGACTCAGGCACAGGCAATTGTACTGGCACTGATCCCTTCTCTTTGCTGCCTGTACAACTAGTGGAAGCAAAGAGGCTACATCTCAGTTGGGGGGGTACTTAAAGCTCTCCCTCTACCCCCTCTTCTGCCCCTCTCTGAAGACTTGCCAGCTGCCTTTCCATCATGCTTCATGGTGTGTTTCATAGTGTCTTGTTTTTGCCTTGGTGTGCTGGAAAAGCTATCTCTTCTTCTGTAATGCTATCTATCTGATCTATGTAATGTATGTAGATATTAAGATAATTGTATATATGTGTATTTATGTAATGTATGTATGTTTGTATGTATGTACTTATGAAATAAAATAAAAATATATAAATGTATATATATGCTTTCCTATATAAATTCTATATCATAATAAACAAAAAGAGGATTTTGGGGGAGGAATAAATTGAAAGGAATCAATCGATTAATATATTAATAAAATAAAAGGGTATAGAAAGAAAGCAAGAGGTATTGCTGTATCCCACTTTCTAGGCTAGCAAGTATAAAATGAATGGCAGCCTTTGTTGTCTAATACTGCTGAGTTTCTGGAAGACATCTCAGTAACTGACCCCAAGGCAGAAAGCAGCCTAGTTCAAACAATGCTGCTTTTTATGCAGTATTTCCAAAGCTCCCTCAGAGCACTGGGGTTGGAAAGGACCTCAGGGAAGAATCATAGTCACTGGCCAGCTATACAGTCAATATCAAAGCAATCCTTCCCCCCTCTTCCCCCTCCCTTTCCTTACTTTCCCTGCAGGCAAGCCCAGCTTCAGCTTCAAAACTTTTGAAGTGTTTCAACTGCCTTCATTTCATTTCAAGACTGTTTTAAAGCCCTTCGTTTCATTTCAATTTTGCTGTTTCAAGCTTGAAACTAGTTGAAATAGCATCAAAACAAAACAGCCAGTGAAGTTTTGTATAGCCCTATTGCTTTCCTGTCTAAAATGCCTAGATTTTACGTGTTGAGATACTTGAATCCTTGTGTAAGTCTGTAACTAAGGGTATGCTGCATTTATTTAAAGGAAAAATATACAAATTTCATAGGTGCAGATGGATTAGACAAGCTTTATGAAAATAGTAAACTGTACAGTATGCTAGATCTCTACTTTGACTGTGGGAGTTTTGTTTTGCTCTTCAAACACCAGATATTTTAAAGTAGGCACACTTTAGCATTACTTAGCTACATCTTATTTTAATATAGAACTAGATGCTCCTTTGATAGATAGAAGAAAAGTAATTAAAATAAACCCAATATATCTATGTGCGTGACTACCCACAGATGACACACATTAGTACAAATTTACAGTAGCTAGATTTTGTTGAGGCTAAAATTATATATATATATAAACTTATATTAATTGCTCTTAAATTGTCTATTGTATATCAGAGATAAACATTATATTTCTTTACAGTTTTTGGATTTTGGTTGTGGTTTACAGATCTCCCTTAATGTGGATGAGTTGCGGAAGCTCCAGCTAGAATTAAAAATGTCTTTCATAGTGATATATAGAATTTCACATTTTTCACTGTCCTGGGATTATTGAATTCCTATTAAATTACATAAAAAATTAGATTTAACATTTTCTTTCTCTGTCAAGGATAAAGCTAGAGTAGTTTCTGTCATATAAATGAAATAAGGAATATATTAAAATAAAATTGGATTTGTTTAGAGAATTCAGGAATTTTTTTAAATTGTGAGAAAAAGCCAAAGAGCCATACCCTAAGATACCTTTGTTTAATTTTAATATCTAAGCAAAAAGAGAGAGGAACATGTAATGCACAATATTGTTGGGATACAATTTTCTTTCCACAAAAGCAGATGCACTAATAATATTATTGGTTAGATTGTGACACAATGGGCTTAAATGAAGATCTCCAAGGAGCATAGAAGCAGCATGGCCACTGCCCAAGGTGTGAAGAAAATGCACCATTTTCTTTATACACTCTAAGGGACTGATCTAAAGCCTATGAAAGTCAGTGAGAGTCCCTTGACTCATCTAAGTGAGCTCAACGAGCAAAAACTCCTATTTGTCCTACCACTTAATGGAACAAAACACGGACTTGGAAGAAGGATGCTTCTGGTGCTTTTTGTTTTCCCCAAGTGTACCCACTGAGGGATCATATGTATTCTATATTGAAAGGGAAATAACTTATACATTATTATGTGGAGATAAAATAGAGAAAGATACCAAATGTATGAATTACCATATTTACCTGAATTGAAGATAACTTTAAATTTAAGATGATATTTTCCTTGTATGGAATCTATGATTGGAGGATTGTCTTAGGGCCTTGTTACACATTGCATTGGGAGCTTCTCAAGTGTTGATCAGTGTTATTGCTAGCTTGATTTTGGAGCAGTCACACATTCAGGCCACCAGTGACCTGAATGACTGAAAAGTATGAATTCCCTCCCATTCAAGGCCTCCCCCATGCCCCCCACAGGGCTCCCCTGGTTCCTTCCCATCCCTGGGGCTCCACTTCCTGGGGCAGACAGTGCAGGCAGCCATAAATAAGCAGGGGAGGGGCTGGAGCAGGGCTGGGGTGCAGTGAGCAGGGATGAGCTACCTAAAATTAACGTGTAGCAAGGTATTTAAATTGGTCACTGCCACAGATTCAGCAAGGTGAGCAGTGGCAAATGGACAGGCAGTGAAGGGTGGGCATCATGTAGTGGGGGAGTCAAGCAGCCGGACCCACATCCCTTGGTCCCTGCCCTCCCATTACTTCCCTCCTGTTACCTGCCCCTCTATGCCTGTGCTCTCCAGCACCAGTTTCCCCCTATATTGACCATGCCTACTGCTGCAGCCCACTGCACAAGTTGTCTTCTGTGCTGTATGGCCCTATAACTTGCCCCTCTAGCTGCACCTCCCCCCTATTTACTCTCAGTTATAGCTGAAACTCTAAACTAGCACCAGCCCAGGGTGTGGAGCATATGGTGGCTCCAGCCCCGACCCAGACAGGCAGTAGTGGTTGTAGAAGCAGCAACTCTGGTCCTGGCCCCAGCCCCAGGGACTGGAACCAGGTCAGAGTTGGAACTGGGGCTACAGCTGCCACTACAGTAACTGCTGCTGTGTGGCCAGGTGGAGGCCAATTTAGCAAAACCATGTAGGACTGAATATATCACTGAATTTACCTAGTCCTGTCCTATTTATTTGACATCACATGTGATTCAAATCAAACACAAAATTTTCACTGTAATGCAGAAGCCAAAAAATGAAAATACCCACAAACCAAGCATGGCACTAAACAGTTTTATGTCACTATGGCTCTTGCCACACATTGCACTTAAAACACAATTATGAGTTAACCGTGCCTTAAGTTGTGACCTGCCAATGCATTTGATCAATTAACGGAGTGATAAAATGAGGAATAAGCCACAAAGTTATTCAACACAAATGTGGAATAACTTTGTGGTTCATTTGTATTATGCCATTAATTGAACTTGTGGCCAAGTTCTCCCCTGTGGCTGGGAGTTCAGTCAGCTGATGGAGCTCCCAGCCATGGGATCTCATGATCAGAGATTCTGTTTTTCTCTGATTTAAAACAAAATCTTCATATTTTGGATATAAAGTGAGTCAAAATCCACATTTTTCCCATGATTAAAATGAAACCCCACTATATATATATATGTGGACAGCATCGAGAGGGTCTAGAGGAGGGCCACTTGCATGATCAGGGGAGGCCCTATGAGGAGAGGCTACGGGACCTGAACCTGTTCAGCCTCCAAAAGAGAAGGCTGAGGGGGGATCTAGTGGCCTGTTATAAACTAGTCAGAGGGGATCAGCAGGCATTGGCGGGGGGCACTATTCCCCCGTGCACTGCCAGGAGTGACCAGGAATAACGATCACAAGCTGGCAGAGGTCAGGTTTAGGCTAGATATCAGGAAGCGCTACTTCACGGTCAGGGCAGCTAGGATCTGGAACCAACTTCCAAGAGAAGTGGTGCTAGCTCCTACCCTGGCGGTGTTTAAGAGGAGGTTGGATGAACATCTTGCTGGGGTCATTTGACCCCAGTATTATTTCCCGTCATGGCAGGGGGTCGGACTAGATGATCTACTCAGGTCCCTTCCAACCCTAGAAACTATGAAACTATATAATCTATATTGATAGATATTAATCTAGAGTTTATATAGCTAGATATCCAGATATAATCTATATATATATATAGAAATTTAAGATTATGTATACATATACATACACACACACACACACAGTGGTGTTTCATTTCAGTCATGGAGAAATGTGGATTTTGATTATTTTTTTATTTCTAAAAAATTGGGATTTTTTTTTTTTATCAGAGAAAACCAGGATCCTTGCTCATGAGTCTGTAGCTAATCCAAGTTTCCATCTGTGGGAGTGTACCATGCATCCCTAAGGCTGGGAACTCACAATTGATGGGGCTTTTATTCCTGGGAGTGCATGAGCAGGGTGAACTCCTCCAGCTTGGAGTCTCATCAGCTATGTGCTCCCAACCTTGGGGGTACATTGTGCACCATCCCCCCCCACCCCACCTCACCCCCTCCCATGGCTATGAGCCTTGTCAGCTTCTGATTTATAGCCATGGGAGCTTGCTACTTGCCACTGCAGGGAAAGCCAGGGATCATGAACCTCAGCTCCCCCTGCACAGGCAGTAAGGCACAATGGGATCTGATGCTGGATCACAGAATCATGCCTCCTGCCATGCACACATGACATAACAGGAGATACAATTGTGTGACTTGAGTATCAGATCATATGGCACCTTAAACTATACATCAGACAGGGAACTGTTTAAGTTGAAATCAAAAAGTAAATAACATCAAATAATGTAACAGTTGTTTAATAAGTTTTTAAGGTATTACCAGTATTCCATGATGATTTCTGTAGCATTTTCATTGTTGTTTTATTTAGGTATTTTTATGATGTTTATTTTTATTATTGAAATCTTGATTTTAGCTAAAATCATTAAAACAATGTAATGAATGCTCTGATGTAGGCATCACTGAGGATGCATTAATATTAGGGAGGAATTGTTTTGTCTTCAGTCCAGACTAAACATACCTCCTGTCATAAATGGAGTGCTACCCTAGTGACTACCAGTGCTAATGGAATTATAGTGTTCAAAGAAAAAAGAGACAATAATGAGTTACATTTTGCAAACTGACTTACTAGTTTAAAATTGAAAAAAATGCATCTTTTAAAGCAAAATATTCAAACTGAAGCCACTGTGGGGAAAACAATCCTCATTTTGAAATCCAAGGTTTTCCTTTGATTAGTTTAAAGTGTTCTCATATAGTGAGGATCTGTGACATACCACAATTCTGTACAGTACAAATAGAGATAAAATAAGTTGAAAATATCAACTATCCTTTCCATTTCTGCCAAAAGGACTTTTAAAAAACACATATAATTGTATTGTCATGTCACGATGTCACTCACAGATATCCATGGTCATAGCAAATTATTGCATTTTACGTTTCCTAAATCTGGGAATGTTATCAACACTTTTATAACATTCTTAGATAGTTACAGCCCTTCCAGGCTCTTCTCCTACACCCCTCTCCCCCCCAGTGTATCAAAATGCATTTATCAAAAGTTATTATTTGAAGGAAAAAATTGTGGAACTAGAAATTTACAGATCATTTCATTATCATAGAATCATAGAATCATAGAAGAAGGGTCGTAAGGGACCTTGTAGATCTTCAAGCCCAACCTCCTGCCTGGGTGGGAGAAAAAGACTGGACTCAAATGAGTCCAGCCAGGTAGGCATCAAGCCTCTTCTTAAAGATCTCCAGGGTAGGAGCCAGCACCACTTCCCTAGGAAGTTGGTTCCATCTCCTAGCCGCCCTAACTGTGAAGTAGTTCTTGTGGATGTCTAATCTAAATCTACTCTCTAATAACTTGTGTCCATTGTTCCTTGTCATGCCAGGGGGCGCTAGGGGAAACAGCGTCTCCTCTAAACCCTTCTGGTCCCCCCTAGTGAGTTTATAGACGGTCACCAGGTCCCCCCTCAGCCTTCTCTTGTGAAGGCTGAACAGGTTTAGGTCCCGCAGTCTTTCAATGTAGGGTCTGCCCTGCAGTCCCCGGATCATGCGTGTGGCCCTCCGCTGGACCCTGTCAATGTTGTCCACATCCCTCCTGAAATGGGGCGCACAGAACTGGATGCAGTACTCCAGCTGTGGCCTGACCAGCGTCGCATATAGGGGGAGGATCACCTCCCTGGCTCTACTTGAGATGCACCTGTGGATGCACGGCAAGGTGCGGTTAGCCCTGCCAACTGAGACCTCGCATTGTCGGCCCATGTTCATCTTGGAGTCAATAATGACTCCAAGATTCCTTTCTGCCTCCGTGCTCTCAAGAAGGGAGTTTCCCATTCTATAAGTGTGCTGCTGGTTTCTACTGCCTAAGTGCAGCACCCTGCACTAGTCAGTATTGAAACGCATCTTGTTTATGTCAGCCCACTCCTGTAACCTATCCAGGTCTTGCTGCAGTCTTTCCCTCCCTACTAGCGTGCTCACCGCACCCCAAATTTTGGTATCATCAGCGAATTTAAACAGGTTGCATTTCATCCCTCTGTCCAAATCGCTGATGAAGAAATTGAACAGCGCAGGCCCCAGGGCCGAGCCCTGGGGGGTTCCGCTGCCCACTTCCCCCCAGGTTGAATATGACCCGTCCACCACCACCCTCTGAGTATGACCCTTGAGCCAATCTGCAATCCATCTGACTGTGAAGGCATCAATGCCACAGTCGCCTAGTTTTTTAATGAGGATGGGGTGGGAGATGATGTCAAAGGCCTTGCTGAAGTCTAGAAAGACTACGTCCACGGCAACACCTACATCCATTGCCTTTGTGACCTGATCAGAAAAGGCAATCAGGTTGGTCTGACATGACCTGCCCCTAATGAAACCGTGCTGGTTGCCCTTGAGCATCATCCCTGAAGCTGGCCCATCACAGATGTGCTCTTTGAGGATCTTCTCAAAGAGTTTCCCAAGGATAGAAGTAAAACTGACGGGCCTATAGTTGCCTGGGTCCTCTCTCTTCCCTTTTTTGAACATGGGGACCACATTAGCTATCTTCCAGTCATCTGGCACCTGGCCCGAGCACCACGAGTGCTCATAAAGCTGTGCCAAGGGCCCTGCAATAACCCCAGCTAGCTCCCTCAACACCCTGGGGTGGAGAGCATCTAGCCTCGCTGACTTGAACACGTCCAGCCCCTCCAGAAGCTCTCTAACCCGGTCCTCCCCAACATGGGGTCTGGAGGCATTCCCCCGAGTCCATCTGGCATCCCAGCGGGGAAGTCCCGGTCCCTGCACAAGAAAACAGACATGAAGAATTGGTTAAAGAGTTCTGCTTTCTCCTCTGGCGCAACCACCAGATTGCCCAGCGTACCTTGCAGGGGCCTCACATTACCCGGTGCCTTCTTCATCCTCCCTATGTATTTGAAAAAGGACTTTTTATTATCCTTGATCTTGGACGCTAGTCCTAGCTCTATGTCTCCCTTAGCTTTCCTGACAGCCCCCCTACAGGCCCGAGCAGAGGAGGTATACTCCTCTTTGGAGATAGCACCCCCCTTCCACTGGGTGTACGCTGCCTTTTTGGCAAGAAGGCATTCCCGGATGCCCTTCATGAGCCAGGGGGGCTTCCAGGCACTCTTGCCCCCCTTGCTTCTTGTTGGGATGGACTCCCCCTGGGCCCTGAGTATCGTTTCCTTAAGGAATGCCCACTCGCCCTGGAAACTGAGTTCCCCTGCCCTCAAGGACCCCAGCACCTCCCCCACTAGTCTCTTCAACTTGTTGAAGTTGGCCCTCCTGAAATCTAGGGCTACCATCTTGCTGCATTGACACCCTGTTCTGGATGGTGAATTCCAGCAAGCGATGATCACTATCGCCCAGGTGATAAAGAACCTGGAGACCCCTTACCAGCTCATCACCTGTGGCCAGGACCAGGTTCAACAGGGCGTTACCTCTGGTGGGACTGTGCACCTCCTGGATTAAGTGGAGGTCCTGTATCTCAGCCAGGAACCTCCTGGAATGGTCCATCCTGGCTGACTGTTCCTCCCAGCAGATGTCTGGGTAATTAAAATCACGCATGACAACTACATCCCTTGCCCTAAGTGCCACCACAAGTTGGCCCGAAAATTCCCAGTCCAGGTCCTCCCCTTGGTTGGGGGGTCTGTAGTAGACCCCCACCGTCAAATCATTCTCCCCATGGACCCCTTGAATCTTAACCCAGAGCACTTCAACCTGCCCTTCCTCTGACCCCATCCTGCTGGCAGAGGATGTGTAGTGCTCCTTGACATAGAGCGCCACACCCCCATCTTTCCTTCCTTCTCTATCCCACCTGTAAAGCCTATAGCCCCTAATGCTAACTGCCCAGTCATGGGACAAATCCCACCACGTTTCTGTTAGCCCTATGACATCTGGGTTTGAACTAGCTATTCTGAGGGCGAGTTCCTCCTGTTTATTCCTCATACTGCAAGCATTGGTATATAGGCATTTAAGGCCTTGCAAGACTGTGTGTGCCACCCCACCTTTAGGGAGACTGTCTGGACCCCCGTTTCTTATCTTAGCACTCCTTGCCTTTGTCACCTGTCCTGCTCGGATGGCATCTCCTCATCTTCCTGCAGACCCCTCTCCCGGTGAGGCTAGTTTAAAGCTCACCATACGAGATCAGCCAACCTGGAAGAGAAGACACGCTTGCCTTTAGGAGAGAGGTGAAGCCCATCCCACCCCAGCAAGTCCCCTGCACGAAAGCGTGGGTCATTATCAGGGAACCCAAAGCCTGCCTGGAGGCACCAGCTGCGTAAGCACCAGTTGACTATGCCAATGCAGGCCTCATGTCACTGTCCCCGCCTACTCACTGGAAGAAGAGAGGAAAATACCACCTGTGCCCCCGTCTCCTTCAGCTTGTCTCCCAGAGCCTTGAAATCCTTCATAATGCGGTCAGGGTTGCCCCTGGCCATGTCGTTTGTACCCACATGGACAACAAACATGGGGTACTGGTCTGCAGGTCGGATGTAGGCCGGGATTCTTTCTGTGATTATCATCTTTTAACACTATTTTAATTGCAATATTTCACCAATATTTTAAAATAATTGGATGCATTAATTACATGATTAGTTAAAGACACTTAAGCCTAAATTATGTTTAACTCACTAGATATCTAATTCACAGCTGGCAGCAAAGCCCTGGCTTATATGACCAGGAGAAGGTACACTTGCATAGACACTAAGAATAAATTGTATTTCCCTACATGTACACTAACAGACCTATTGTTGCCAGTTGTTTCTGGCATTTACACAGTTGGGGTTTGTAATGTACCCTATGGAGGCAAAATTCTATTGGTTGGGGTACTTGTCCACGGTATAGGAGGTTTGGGCTGTAGCCTCTTTTCATTTTTTATGCACCTCACCTGGACTACTGCATTCAGTTTTCAGCCCATACATCAAGAAAAATGTAGACAGATTGGAAAGAGTGCAGTGAAGAGTGACAAAAATTATTAGAAGCCTGGAAAGTATGACTTATGAGGGCAGGGTGGAAGAACTAGGTTCATTTAATCTGGAGAAATCAAGGCTCAAAGGGAACTGATAGCCTTCTTTAAATACCCGAAGAGTGATTTTAAAGAGGGTGGAGATAGACCTTTCTCTATGACTGTAAGGAATATTCTGGCACATTTACACATGTTCATACTGGGTGCATCTACATATTCAATAATGTGCTTTTGGTAATGCACATTAAATCTAGTATCTCACTACTAGGCTCTAGGGGTGTGCGAAACAGACTGTATTGAGTTTGTATTCAGATTCAGCACAAATCGGGAACAGTGATTCTATTAGTTATTTCGGATCATTGTCCCAATTTGATTTGGTGAAATCCAAATCTGAAGATTCGATGCTGATTTGGAGAATCAGCAATTTAGCCATAGACACAACTTTAAATGTTTTTCCAACATACCTCAAGGTACCAGTTGTGGCTTGTGAATGCTGCGATGCTGGGATGGATGGAGCATTCCACACAAGTGCAGGGGGCCCCCTGTATGCTCTGTGGTGAACCTGGAAGTGGACTGGAAGTGCCCCCAGGTCTGCCCCAACTCATCAATTGGCTTTGAGGGGACCCCAGGTTCCCCGCCCCCAGACCCAGGAGGCACCAGTCACCAATCCGGGGGTGGGGTCCCCTGCACGCTTCCTGGTGGACCCAGAAGTGGACTGGAAGTGCTGCCAAGTGTGCTGGGGAACCCCTGTGCTCCCAAGGGATGCTCCATCTACCCCAGCATCTCAGCATTCACAAGCCGCCTGGTGCCTTGAGGTATGTAGAAAAAACATTTAAAGCTGTGTCTATGAATCATTGAATCTTTCCAAATCTTTCTGAAAAAAAATTGGAGGGTTCCAGTTCAATTCAGAGAAATTAAAGGTTTTCCTGATTCAATTTGGATTCTGAGATTCGGCTGCCAAATTGGGCTGAATCTCTGCCGAATCGAATCAGTGACCAAAGCTTTGCACAGCCCTAGTAGGTTCCACTCCAGCCCTCCCACTGAAGCTTCCTCCCTGCATCTTGTATTTAATATTCTTAAAGTAAAAGAGATAGGCAGTACTGGCAAATTTTCTGCCTCAGTGGGAGGAGTAGAATAGGCTAGAACCCCTTCCTTTGTTGTCCTGTGGGGCCAGGCCAACTCTCAGAATCTCAATAGTACATTGTTAGACAGAAGGGTGTGGTGTACAATTGCACATGCACGCATGTGACCAATTCAAACACCTATACACCCTAATAATAATGACATGAAATCATACACATATACACACAGGTTAAACACTTACTCAGGTGAGTGCGCATGTGTGTGTGTGTGTGTATTGGTGCCTGTGGTACCTATGGTTGGGGTGCTTGGTAACTAAAGAGCAACTGGCAGAGATCAGGGGAAAAGGCAGTGGAGACGAGGCAATAATAGTGGCAGAGATCAGGGGAAAAGGAAGTGGGGATGAAGCAATAGCAAAGAAACAGGGGTTTGAGGGCAGAGAGGAGCTTGGGATGGCTAGAAACACAAAAGCATGGGACTGGTACTGGAGGTGATAGAGAGCCAGAGGCAGGAGAGGGAGAAATGAGACAGAAGTTAAAGGGGCGAGGAGCAGAGATTGGAGCAGGGCTGAACTGTAGTAAAGCAAAACCCAACTCAGGGGTCCAAATAACAGTTTTATTTAATGACCACTGTATTGTACAGCTTGGTTCCCACACACACTCACACGATAGTAGTAGGAGAAAGAGACTCAGTGAAAGGGTTGGAGTCCAGGTAGGGAAGAGAAACAGAGTCCAAGTCCTTGGTTGAAAAGAGGGTGGGGGTGATAGCTACCTATCTAGGCTAGGAGGGGGTCCTTGATGGCCAGTTGGGGTCTTTCTCCAGCAGATGTTGTCCAGAGGGGGGTTGCCGGCAGGACCACTGGGTTGATAGGCAGCGTGATGTGGAGTAGATGAAGATGAAGATGACATCCCAAGGAGTCAGTCTTCACTACCCCTTTTTATGGGGGCAGACTACCTATGGTATCTTATAGGGAGGGCATGTCCAGGCAATGTCAGTCCTGTTCCAGAGGCTTCCAGATGTTCTTACTGGGCATGTACAGCCTTGGCACAATGGTGGGTTGTGTCATCTTTTGTTTCTTGAATGCTGAGGGTGGTTCCAATGGCTGGGTCATTGGTCCAGGTATCGGTTTTGATGGTGGGGTGATTTAATAGAGGGTCATTCTATCATTGTGCTTCACTCATCCATTCACTATTTTGCTTCAGGTATTCAAGGAAAACTAATTTACCTGGGAGAGGTTACAGACTTAAACATGAGTCGTAAGTGCAACATACTTACATAACAGGGCATGAGGACAAGATGGGAACAAGATGGGAACCCAACACACAAAATGGATCACTCATGCCAACCCACATTGCAGGCCTAAATCATACAGTGTTAATATGAAACAATAATAATCAATGTACAAATGATAGGAATACAATAATAATACAATACAATACAAAACAGTAAAAATCGATCCAAACATAACAGAACTCTATTTACAATATAAAAAAGGGGCTTATTACAATAATAGCATATAAGAACTTATCTCAGCTTACCTAGTGCTACTTGTAATCACTTATAAGGGATAGAGAAGGCAGATAGAAAGTCGGAAATGGTTGGAAAGAGGAGGGAATGCATTTTAAAATAATTAAAAAAGAAAAAACTTGGCATTTTACTATACCTTCTAGATTGGCATCTGTCTCTCTGAATTACATATTTACTAGTGTGCTGTCTTCCTTCTGGCTTCACACATCTCTAACTTCTGGCTGTCCAGTGGACCTCCTTCGGGAGGGTAGCTGGAGAAGGATCTATGGAACGTCCAGCCTGCCATGTGAAGCTTAGAGTACATTACTACTAGGAAGCAAAAATTGCCAGTTTAAAGCTCCCCTGAGAAAAAGGAGAGGACAATCCAGATCTTCTGCTCCTCAGGCAAGTGTTTTCACCACTAAGCTACTGGACAGAAAGGTAGAAGCAACACCAGAACCCAAGAGGGATATGGATCTCCAAAATCATAGGTTTTTGCCTGACTAAAATTTCAAAACTTACTCAGACTTATGTGTACCTGATCACCAGGGATTCTGGTTTTGTCTCATAACCTCCCCCCGCCCCATTTTCACATTACAAAAAGTAACCCCAAATCCACATTTTTCCATGACTAAAATGAAATGTCACTAATATAGATAGATAGATAGATAGATAGATAGATAGATCTCTCTCTCTCTATATATATATATATAGTGGCATTTTATTTTGATCATGGAAAAATGTGGGTTTTGAGGTACTTTTTTTAATCTGCAAATTGGTGATTTTTTTTATCAGACAAAACCAGGATCCCTGCTAAACACTTTCCTATTTCACTATGCTTCTGACTAACCAGAGCAGAGCTCTGCTGAGCATGCTCATGATTGAACATCCAAAGGTGAATCAAAAATTGTTCATAAATCCCCAAAAGTGCAGTTACACAGATGCATAAATTCCAGTTAGGTATGTGAAGGGTTTCAGCTCATAGTTCTACTATACTTTCAATGAGAAGGCATTTGTGTGCCTCCAGGGATGCACTTGAAATCTGCACAAATATCTACTCATATCAGTATGCACTTAAACACCTCCAGAGACAAATCTTCAGTTGCCCAGGAGGCATATAGCTCTCCATTTCATTTCCATGGAGGATTCTACCTTGTGCAAAGCTTTCTTCTTCTACCTAAATTTCTACTTCCTCCTGACCACATAACCAAGCATTGTAATAGGGCTTTTGACCTCACCAGATAGATAGTTATGCAGACAGCAGAATAAAGAAACCCACTTCCCTCTGTGAGCAGATTACTGAGTACAACACTAGTGAAGGCCACAGAAGACCCTAATTATGGATATTCTCAGTCTCCAGAGACTTGAACCAATGTCATTTAAGTGGCAAAGGATGCCTACATAGCACATGTAGCTTTTTTCCATCTTCCTCCTCCTGAAGTTGGCCTAGTAAGCAGCCAAGATGAGATGCAGTCAGAGGGCCAGAAGAAGAACAAGCAAGAGGAAGTCAATATCTGCGGCCCAGGGAGCAAATCCTGGTCCACCGCCCCAGTACAATTTGCGTTTTTACCTAATGACTTTTTAATAACAAATACATTATAAACACTGAATCCCGATATTATAAGTCACAGCAGCTTTGTACATTAAATTTAAAAATGGGGGCAAGATTTGTTTATACAACCCTGTAGCAGGCCACTAAGGTGCCTGCTACTGGGAGAGCTGTGATAACCACCCAGGTGCAAGTTGCTAGGGTAACCAGAGGGAGCTAATGAACCCCACCTGCCTAGTCAGCTGACCGGAAGGGGCAGGGCCTGGCTCCTATATAAATCACAGGCTGGAGGCCAGGAGGTAGTTCCCTGCTGGGAGCCAAGGGGAAAGGAGCTGTGCCTGAGTAAAGAAAGAGAAGAGGCCTGAATGCACGAGCAGCTCAATTGGTGAGAGATGGAGAACTCTTGAGGTGGCTTGAATGTTGTTATAGTCGGGTGGCTTGAGCTTCTGTTATCGCCCAAGGGCTTGTTTTTTGTTTGCTGTTAGGTTCACCCAAGCCACTCGTCTATAAGGGGATGGAGGAGGCTTCATAGGGGACTCACGGTAGAGTGGGGAACCCAACCCCAGAGAGTGGGCATTAAGAAGCCACAGAGAAGGGGGCAGCAAATTGAGAAGTCCTCGAGAAGGAAGCAGTGACTAATGAAAGCCAGAAAGGGCACAGCATTGGGTGTGCCAACCCTGAGCATCCAGTAAGGCACATCAAGACAAGATCGTAGAGAACCCAAGCACCCAGTGAGGCGCAGTGTGAGACAGGACTGTGGAGAGCCCGAGTGCCAGTGAGATACAGTGTGAGACAAGGCTGTGGAGAACCTGAGCACCAGAGAGGGCATGGAATGAACCAGGGCTGTGGAGAGCACAAGCGCCAGTGAGACACAGGGCAAGAGCCCGAGTACTAGAGTGAGTGTAAGACTGAATAACGTCCGGTACATCAGTGAGGCTTGGGGCATGGTAAAGGGGTGGTTGGAGCCACGCATAGCCCATAAGGCTGGGGTGCACAGAAGCACCCATTACAGAAATGGGACCATTGTACAGGAGGAAAACCATGTCCAGAGAGACAAAGAGACAGCCTCCCTATAATATATATAACATCAAAGATGTGGCGGCAAGAACAGAGGGTAATTTGTAGATGAGCTGGACATGGTAAGAGGGTGCTAGGCAGGGAGCACGGCAACCCTACTTCTGTTATAAACCCCAACAAGCTGTTTCAATTCAAGTGGCAAGGGATACTGGAGGAAGATCTGAAATTGCTAATCTTTAATAGATACATTCCATCCTTGAAGGTATAAACTAGATGTATGAGTCATATCTTTCAATAGGTCTTTCCTTCATTAAAAAGTACCCCAATAAGGTAAGATGGGTATATATTTAAGACCCATGGGGAGGGGGTTTTAACTAGGTGGAGCACAGATAAAGATGTCTTCTCTCTCTCTCTCTCCATGCTGCTGATTGCATACATTTTCCAATGACTCGTTGATGCAAAGGTAGCCCAGGTAACTTGGGTATATACTCACCTTCTTTAATTGAAGAGGATTGTTAGCTGGCAGGTGTGCTGTGGAGTGGGAACTGCAGACCACTCAGTCTTTCTCCATCCGTATAGATTCAGGCCAGGACAGTTAGGGGACTTAACTATATTCAAATTGATTTACATTACCTTATTGTATGTATGATATTTAAACCAGTAACATAAACAATACCTTCCAGGAAAATGACATAAAACCTTATATCAGTGCTCCAGATACAGGTAAGTTACAGATAAGTATTTGATCTGAAATAGATAAACTTAATCTCAAGGGGAAACTGCAATGCCCTTGGGCTTTTCCCAAGCCCTATAAAGAAGATGGTAATGTTATTGGGGCCCTCTCAGGGGGACCTCCCCTTTCAGGAGGCCTTAACTAACCAGGGAGGGATTTCCCTCCCCTGTGGGATTCTTTTTTTTTTTTTTTCTTTCTAGAACTTATGGCTACCAGGCCTGGAGGGTGGTCCTTGTTCTCTGCACCAGGCTGCTCTCTCACCTGCAGTGGGCTTTGCGGGGGAGAGGTTGCTGTCCCCTGGAACAGAGCTCCACTATGCAGGGCTTCTGGGGCTCAGTAGCCTGATCACCATAAGGCTCTCTGGACTTAACTTTTTTTTTATGGGTCAGAGGCTTGGCCTGCCTCGTGCTGCACCAGACTCAGTCCGCTTCCAGACCCTCCACGCAGCACCTCCTGCACTGATCTCCCAGCCTTGTTCTGAGGGTTGAGGACTTGAGCTGCCCAAGCACTCCTAAAAGTCCTTCTCTGTGCACAGGTCTGTGCACCATGTCTCTGACCACATGCCAGAGGTTGCAGACCTGAGCCACCTCATGCAGCTCCCAGGATCTGGATACCATGTACCATGATGCACACCGAGAACCTAGCTGCTGAAACCATCAGTCATTTCCTGTTGATGGGAGTCTTTAGGGGCACTTCTGGGCTACTGCTTTGCCCTGCTGAGCAGTTCTTCTAAGCCCCAGTCTTTTCTCTTCATTCTCCTGGATGTGCTTCCCTCATGCTGGGCACACAGCTTCTTTTATATGTTCCAGGGCTCTGCCCCTGAAGTTTTCCAGACCTAAGTGTTGCAGTCTTCAATCAGGTTCACAGGGCGGGGAAACTCCTCTCCCCCTCTCCTCAGGAAAGGGGTGTGACTGAACTCCTCTTGCTGCCTTCTGGTTGCGGGGTGAGCTTCACCAATCAAAACAGCAAGATTTCAAGCCTGGGACTCAACCCAAGCTCCAAAAGCAAGCCTGCTACACAAATGTCCAAATAACATTGGAAACAAGTGCTTATTTACCCACTACTAAGGGTTCACCCACTTCCCCCAGTTACGGAATCAGGCTTGTTCTTGCTTCTGTCTCAGAATGCTCTTTGCTGCCCAATTCTGTTGATCTTCTCTCGGAAGAAAGATGGTTTCACATGGTGCAGTCTCATGATCAGGGACTCTGATAACAAAAACAAAAAAAATCCCCATTTTTTAGATTAAAAAAGTAACCTGAAATCCACATTTAGTGATTAAGTGAAAGCACCACTAATATATATATATATAGCAGTGTTTCATTTTAATCACAGAAAAATATGGATTTTGGGTTACTGTTTTTAGTTTGGAAATTATGGATTTTTTTTTTTAAATCAGAGAAAACCAGGGTCCCTGCTCATGATTAAAGTATGGCCTATCATTTGGAAGTTTGGTTTTAGATATTTTTAGGAGGAGGCAGGTGAGTACCTGAATCTTCCCTTTCTTAGGCAGGTACCTTAACAATTGGGGTACTGAAAGAAGGTAACAACTGCTGCCATATTATTTTCCGTTTCTAAAGGTTGCTAGTGGTTTTGGTCAAGAGTTTTTGTGAGCCAGCACAGCATCAGTCTGTGTCCATAGTGAAGCTTCATAACAACAAACAATAAATATCAGTATAGCTTATACACTTTATAGCTGTGTAAGGAATTCAAAGGTATAAGCATGATTCTGATCATTCTGTGAGGCAAAGTAGGAAGTCCTTATAATGGCAAAAACAAGGCATGTCCTAATAGAAATGCAAAGAACCAATGTGTTGAGCAGGGTGTTTAGCCAATAGAAAATTATAGGCTATGGCATATATCAGAATTCCTGTTTTTACTCAGATTATAGATATCGTTAGACCCCAACTCCATGTGATGCCCAATGACTAGGGAGACAATGGTCCAATTACCCATGGATCCTGTTATTCATTGGCTAGAGCAGAGCAGGGAGCAAACACCAGCACACATTGCTCACAACAGCTTTATTCAGAACAGAGACAGCTTCAGGAGAGATCCCACACCTACAGAATATGGGGAGAAGCCTTTTAACAATAGTTCTTTTCACATTTTATACACCTTGATTCATAAATATTAACGTTTACTCCGCCCTGGTCCCACCTCTGGTTCCACCCATTTCTCCTCCCATTTCACGCTCCTCCTCTTTTTACTGTTTACTTCATTAACATGGAATTGCCTATGCATTTTCTTCATTTACATGCCTCTCTACTAAGAGTATATGTGTAAGACCATGAACTCAGGTACTCTCAGTTACTTGCTGGTTCTTTCTTGTTCTTTGCTGATTTCAGCACCATCTCCAAGGTTTGGCTTCTGTCTTATCTTCTGATAATAGCTGGTGGGTTGCATCTTGTTCTTCTTACACAATGAGCTCTAACACTACTTTATTTAGAAAACTGCTTGCTTAAGCATTTGCATGGTTAGTTACTTTTAATATATCATCCAGCCTTGTGACCAGCAGCTTTTTGCTGAGACACAGGAAAAAGCCTTCATTCAGCTACACACTCAGCACCCCCATATTACATATTGTTACCCCAACATCCAAAATCCATATTGTTACCCTAACAGATATAATTCATGAAACATCAGAAGTATTTCTGACACAACTAGAAAGTGCAGATGGACACAAATTATAAATGCCTCTGTCATGTCTCAGGATCCAGAGCAGTAGAAAGAAATACACCTAATTAAGTGCAGCAGCACTGAGAACATTGTTAAACACAGCACAGTCTTGGATGCATCCAGATGTGGCAGTTTCCATCTTTTGCCCAGTAGTTAGACCTATAGGCTAAGTTATGTGGGGAATCCTGCTCCATCACTCCGTTGGAAGCTGAATCACTGGCAAATCAATAATCAAAGATTCATGTGGACAGAAGGAGAGCAAGTAAATGGGAATGTAACCCTGTAGCTGTGAACTCGAACCTAGGATTACCACTCACAAAAAAATGCCCCCATTCAGCACAGTTTGTATGTTAGGACACTCTGGCACATCTGCATGTGCCAATATAAGGTACATTAGCCATTTTTAAAGCACATTAAGGTCAAGGGTCCACACGTATATACCCTTAATGCGCCTTAAAAGTGGCAATTTTAGGCTATTCGTGCCTAAATTTGATACCTGCAAAAGGAGGTCTCAAATTTCGGTGCAAGTAGATAAAGCACCTTAATGCACATGTAGACATGAAAGGCACGTTAATGCTGTGTATGTCAACTGACTTAGGTACTTTAGTACTTAGGTGCCTAAGCAGCTTTGCAACATTGCTGAACTAGGATGGCTGCGGATCTAAATTCCACAAAAATTCTGTTTAGGCATCTACATGATAGATTTAGTTCTTACCCTTCAGGTTTTTATATAATTTCTATTGCTTTCTGATTAGAGACTCATACACACCTGGAGGCATGATTATAAAGACCAAATTAAACTTCTAAAAGATTATAACTTTAGTTATAGTTGTACAAATGATTTTCAGAGTCCTTTTTATATGCTGGAGGAATTTATCATGAGTTTATAAGCTAAGAACTCACATTCACCTTAATCATAATATGAGAGCCTATTGATAGGAGGCACTTCCTTCTAAGTTAAATGATAAATTTTCTTACAGAATAAAACAGCATCGTTGAACATGAACATGCAGATTCATGTAACCAAAATTGGTGCTGCTTTGGATGAATATTAATATCCTGACAGCAGTATGCACACATACTAAAATCTTGAACAATCTGGTTGAGTGGGTATTTGTGGGACTCTTCTTTGTTGTGTCATGTTTCTTTCATCAACAAATATCATTCCCACACTCAAGTTTTTGGAATAAGGTTATTAAAGATATTTTAAATACATTAAATCCTTGTGAAACTCTTCTAGTAAACCCCAATAGCTTGATTATTTTCCAATTCAAAAGTAGCTATTACTGCCTCCCATTTGCCAGTTCCTCACCCACTTTACATTTTTCTGCTAATTCTAATTTTCTCTAGTTTGTATATTCATATGTGGCACTGTGTAAAATGCTTTATTGAAGCCCAACTAAATCAGAACTAGTCTTCTTTGTTTAGAAAATCAGTGATCTATGCAAAGAAAGATATCAAGTTACATAGGCATAATTTACTTTTTAAGTCCACATTGATTTTTACTCTACTTTTCATTTACTCCATGCCCTTAATTCATCTTTCATTCAAAATTTGTTCCAAAGCCCCGTAAGCAATTGAGTTTAAACTAAAAGTCCTGCTGTTTCCTGGACATTCCCTCCCCACAACCTTCTACATACTTAAAGTGGTGCTGTCTGGTTATATCACACATGCATTTCTAGATGCTTTTGCTACTTGAAATGTTATTGCATAGGTCCATTTTTTCAACATTATGAGAGTATTTTGAGTTTTTCTTTCCCGTATAAATAGACATTTCCTTTTGCCATCAATCCCATTGAGCATTTTGCCTTTGTCTTCATGTTCGGTATTGCTTATTCAGGCTGTCAGGTAAGAGAGTAGTTGAGAACATAATATGATTTCTACTGCATAATATTATAATACTTGCTTTTAAAAAAAACAACAAAAAACAAATGGCAAAGAGGAAATGGATAATGATTTGTTAAAACGTGGATATTTGTTTAATAAATATTAAAATGTTTGAGGAATAACTATATAAAAAATCCCTACATGAATATTCATGAAATGTTATTCTACTCTGAATATAATTGAACTAAAAAGTCATACAGAATTTAAATATTTTTAATATTATTTTGCATGTATTGCTTATTACCTCAGGTTACACAACTAACTTTTCTCTTTCATGGCATGGACAGAATTCTTAAGAGTGATGTAGGCCGGCTGAGATTTTATATATATATATATATATATATATATATATATATATATATATATATATATATGAAAACAATATATGTGTGTGTGTATACATACATACATACATACATACATACATACATACATACATAACAACACTAAAACGAACAACTATATATATGTGTGTATACACACACACACACACACACATATATACACACACACACGTATGTGTGTAGATATGTATCTGTGTGTGTAGATGTGTATGTGTGTATGTATGTATGTATGCGTATATATATATATATGCGTATATATATATATATGCGTATATATGTATATGTATGTATATGTATATATGTATATATATGTGTATATACACATATGTATATATATGTGTGTATATATATGTATGCAAGTATGTATGTAAACACTAAAAGGGAAAAGTATAATTTAGTGTTTACATTTACATTTCCGAATAATAAAGAAAATAGCCTTAGTCTTACTATTTGCAAATAGCTTTAAAATGCAATTTTGTAATTCATTCCATTAAAAGCATCAGTAATTAGCATCAAAATCTTATGAATGCTAGAATATGTAGGTGCAGATTTAATACTTGCATCAAATTTTAGTACTATGTGCTTGGTTCTGATCCAACATTTACAAAACAACATTCATATGCAGAATTGTTATACCCACAATTATGGGAATGTGCTACTCTTTCATTACCATACCTCAGACTTTCATTAACTTTAAATATCGAGCAATAGCTTTCACAACCATGCAAAGTGGCTTATAGGAATAGCTACACCAGCTCCAACTGAGTTAGGGAGCACTGCCGTGAAAACATGTTCCACCCACTCATTCCCGTTTTGTATGCATCAAATGCTGTAAAGAGCTAATGTAGCCTGGTGATCCTGTGTGCATGCCAAATAGCAGCTATATTACTTGTTCAGCATTTGGCATGCATACAACAGAAATGAATGGGCAGGGTGTGTTTTCATCATCTGCACCCTATAACAATCAGGTGCAGTCTACACAACCATCAGTGAATGAGGAACTAAAGGGGAGTGGAGGAATATTAATATAATTATAGAATCATAGAAGAGTAGGGATGGAAGAAACCTCCACAGGTCATCTAGTCCAACCTCCTGCTTGAGGCAGGATCCTCCCTATCAAAACTATCCTATGAAAGAACATAATCTAACCTCTTAGTAAAACTAACATCAACCCTGAGACAATACAAGATATATTATCCTAATCTGCCAAGATAAAGCAGAGGAATGACAGAAGCCAATGTACTGTTTGTATAAATATTGTTAATATATGCTCAAGAGATCCCAGGTCATGCCCTCCACTACAAAAGAAGGCAAAAGAAAAAATGCCACAGTCCATACCAATCTGACTAGAAGGTAAAAATCCTTCCTTACTCCAAGTGGCAACCGGTCTGGCCCTTAGTGGAAAGACAAGACCCTCTATCCAGGTTTAAGTCCCAGCAGGAGCACTGGCACACCCTGGTCTAAAAATTCTGAACTTTTGCTGTAGGCAGCACCCAGTGCCCCTGAGGAAGGATTTTAAAAAAATCCTGACACATGTAACAGGAGGGAAGGAGGAAATTCCTTCCTAGCCCCATGAACAACCAACATAAAGCCCAGATGAATGGGAACTACCCATAGTAGAAAGTAGAAATAGCTATACCTAAATCATCGCTATCCAGTGACTGTCCAACCTCTTCGTGAACACTTCCAGTCGTGGAGTGTCCATAACTTCTCTAGGCAGTCTATTCCACTGCCTCACTGTTCAAATGGTGAAGAAATTTTGCCTGATATCCAATCTAAATCTACTTTGCTGTAACTTGAAGTCATTGGTGTGCAACGTACTCTCTGCTGAGAGAGAAAAGGTGTTTCCCTCTTCCTTACGCCAGTCCTTCAGATATTTGAAGATGCCATATTCATTATGAGAGAATTGCTTCATGCAATGTAGGTGGCAATTCTCAGCCTTCCTCTCTTTCTTCAGACTTGCCTGTCAATGCTGCCAGTGTGACATTTCTTCTGCATACATTCCTAAATACATAGCATTCTCGTAACACATCAAATCATATTATTATTGTATTATGTACGGAGACAGCTGTAATTTCTACTGCAAAACTGAGAAAAATTAAACATTACCTCAGAGGATGTCTCACTGAAATTTCACTTTGTTTCCATTCAAAGCATCACATTCTTAAATATTTGATTGCCTTCTTGATCTTCAGGCTCAATAGGCTGCAGAAAAATTAAGTTGTTAATGCCTAGTTGTGAGATTATCTATAGGGACAAGCTTAACACAATTTCTTATAGTGTATAATGGCAAAATATTTTTTGCTTTATTTTCTGTATTCCTTTGAAAAAAAAAGCTTGAAGGGCCCCAAACTTCATAGGCAGTATAGTCAATTAACTTTCCACAACCTCCCTTCTTTCCCACACCACAATGTTTAATTGGTACCTCAGGATTAACTCTTTCTGAAACTATTTTTGACTATGCTTCATAGAATTAGGGTCAGAAGGGACCTTGTAGATCATCAGGTCTGACCCCCTGCCCTGGGCAGGAGAGAAAACCAGGCTCAAATGACCCCAGCCAGGTAGAAGTCAAGTCTTCTCTTAAAAATTAAATGTTTGATTAAAATGTATTTCATTCCTTTTATTTAAAACTAACTCATTATTTTGTAAATGATTAAATAAATATCTCCATTCCAGGTATTTCCTTTTTTATAGTTTTCTTTTTTCAGTTGAGAGGGGGATGTGGAAGTGGATGGTGGTAAACTTTAAAAAAAGGGATAAAAAAAGTACTACGTGTTATCACTCCTGTAATGGAAGCCAAGTTAATTATTTCAGCACTAAAAGGGTTAAATTAACTTTATTCTTTGAGTCTAAACTTACATAGGATTTTATGCTGAATTTGAAATCTGCAGGTGTTTTTGTCCATGAAAGGAACTTGTCTAATGAAGCTGCATATTTTCTAGACTCACCGTGGGCATATGGTGGAAACCAGGCAGACATGATCAGCAGAAATCACAAGAACAGGATAGAAACCAACGGTGCTGGGAGAATGGCACCCAAGAGGACACTTAACACAAGCCTGGTATTAGAAGAGAGATGTTTTCATAACAGCAGCTTGTGCTTTTGGTTTTATTTCTTGTTGGCAACTGTGTGGAAATATTAGAGTTGAAAAAAATCCAAAAATATTTTGTAACACTGGCAACATAATTCCCTCACTCACCAAGCTCATGTTTAAAAAGAACTTCAGTTCATTTGCCTACTTCAGTCTGCCCTCTTCACTACTGCATCTGCAATCTACAGTTCAATGGCTGTCTTAGAATAAAAAAAAGAAAAGATCATAAGAAAGCAGCCTACTTGGAAGGAGGCAAGGGGAGAAGAGGGGAAAGAACAGCATAATATCTGCCAGTGTAAAAGGGTAGAATCACAAGTGAAGCAACATTTGGTTGAAGGGAATATGACAATAGCTGGTTGTTGTTACCCTGATTTCTTTTTTTAAAATTATATATACAATTTTTTAATACCATATTCTTGCATATATAACAGCCCCTCCAAATAAAACATGACAAATCTGGGGTTGGGGGGAGGCAAGTAATATGTAGAAAAAAAAGATTATTCCAGAGTCATGGATGACTGACTTTTAAGAAGTCCTCCTGGAAACATAGAGTGCTCAGGAGGAGAAGTGGAATCATGAACTTTCTTGTGGAGCAGACTGTGTCCTGCAATGCCACACCTCCTCCACGCTCTGTATTCTTAGCTTATATTATCAGCCTAGTGTAACATAGACTTACTCTATGTTGCTGCAAAGGACAGTACACTTCTTTACTATAAGTGTACAAAAGTTCCCGTAATTCAGGGGTGTCAAATGTATGGCCGAAGAGCCAGATCTGGCTCATAAAGGTGCTTCATCCAACCCTCTGGGCTACTGGGAGCCATGACCCATAGAAGTTAGAGGTCATGACCTGCCACAAAAGTTAGAACCCTTTGGCCCTCCTGACCATAGTCACTTGAGGTGAACCTAGTTTCCTGGTGCCACACCCAAGCCTTGAGCTTACTGTTGCTGGCAGACAGTCCCTTTCTGCCATCAGCAGACCCTCATTCCCACACCCACCACCACCATCTTCAGGCCCTTCACTACCACCATTGCAGTGGCCGTGACAGCTACCCTAGTATCCTAGGCTATATCCTGTAGGGTTGTGCAAAGCTTCAGTCCCTGATTCAATTTGGTGGAGATTCTGCCTGATTCAGTGGCCGAATTTCTGAATCTGAATTGAATCAGGAGACCCTTTAATCTTTCTGAATTGAATTGGAACCCGCTTTCACTTCTGGGTTTGCTGCTGAGCACATGGGGGGTCCCCCACGCTCCTGTGGGATGTTCCATCTGCCCCAGCATCGCAACATTTAGGAGCTGCTCCTGGTACCTTGAGGTATGTAGAAAAAACATTTAAAGCTGTGTCTATGGCCGAAATGCTGATTCTCCAAATCAGCATCAAATCTTCAGATTTGAATTTGTCTGACTCGAATTGGGGATAGTCATCAATGAATCAAATTACTGCCCCCAATTTCAGCTGAATCTAAATCTAAATTGAATATGGCCTATTTCTCACACCCCTAGCATCCAGCTAATGAAGAACCCCAAAGCCTAAATCCAACCTGCTGCCTTAGGAGAATTTGATACCTTTGTTGTAAATAAAGTGTTGTTTCCACATCACAAGCCTTGTCAAGATATTGCCAAAAGTTCACTGTCTTCTTCAGGCACAAACTACAGTGCTCAGTCAGTGGCTGCAGCTATGTGACAAGTAGTACAAGATTTTGCCCCTTCAGTTTGTTGAACAGGCACAAGCAACAGCCATTTTAGCAGCTGTATCCCCTGCATTTGTTTTCCAGAAAAGAAAACAGATGCCCCAATTAAAACGCATAACCTAATTTTGGGGTGCTGATTTTAAGAAAAAGGATGTGCATTGTATGTGAAGAAATATGGTATATTTAATGTATTTGGCTGCATGTCTACCTCACCATGAGTTATTAACTTTGGATTCTTAAAGAACTCCTATGGGTGATATCTACATTTTCCTGTGTGCGTGCACAATGTTCACAACACTTACATAAAATAAATAAAATAACTAAACTGCTACCATATCTTCATGCTATGGTAACATCACCTTATCTTTCCATGTCATTGATTCTGAGTCAAAATCAGACCACCAGATATAGATAATGTAATCACAATTACATCAAGTAAATTGTGAAATTAGACGTTTATTTCTCAAAGTTCAGCTTCTCATTGGGTCTTATGGAGTTCTTGAAATGTGGTTGGCTAGCTGTGTTCTTCTCTTGTTTGGTCAGACACAGGAAAAAAAGCAATGCTCCTTGCTAAGCCTGAAGTTATCAGTGCTGATTATTAATGGAAACAACTATTTCCTGTAAGAGGAAGAAAAATAGAAACAAGTATCTGAGCAGTACTATAGTAAGAGGTGTTGTTGATGACAACTTTTGTTTGCCAAGCACTTTATCCAGGTTGAAAGACCTTGATAATTGGCTGTTTTATCTCCTGGACAAAAAAATTCCTTGCATTTATTTGGTTTATGGAATCCTGGTGGTTTTAACTGTTTTTTTTTCTGGACGCTGAAACAATAAAGGCATTCTAGTGGTTCAGAAAAAAATGGACTATTTCAATAATGTCAGCCTAACAGAATTTGGTGGGTGTGTAAATAAAACCAACATTTTTACACTTGTGATAAAACATTTATATGTACATAGAGCTGAAGATAGGAGTAAAGAAGGCACTTCACTAAAGGGGTTATCTCCACCTGGATTTGCTAAACCCTGCACCCCATCAGATGAGCTGCTACTGCTCAAGCAGCAGTCTATAGGTAGCAACCAAAGGACGTTGGCCACTTTGTAAAACATAAATCTATATATTATTTTTATGATGAAATCATGAGATCTGCCAACTTTTCATTTCAGAAGAACTATGCAAATGAATACTGATCCTACCAGCAGAGGAAGAAACTTTTTCTCTTGACATAGCTTCTCAAATGGCACGTTTCATTCCCTAGAAGCTACATTGGCAATGCCATAGTCAGAATTATACATGGCAAAATACCTCAGTATACCTCAATAAAAATAAATAGAATAAGTAAGTGAAACATTTTTGTGGCTTGGTGGAATGGCTTGATGTTACCTTCATATAAAGTATAGTTCATGGGTTGTATTTCTGATAGCACTAATATTTGCATAATCATAGGGTGGATGCTTCTTCTGGATGTTTCTATCCTTACACTCAACGCTTCTTTATATCCTGTTTTCAATAGTACAATGCCACCTCTCCCTGCTTGGGAATATACCTCACAACCCTCAGATCATTTCAAAATATTTCTGGTACTTACTTTGCACACCCAAAAGGCAGTTTCTCAACTGTATTTCTGCTATCTTTGGCACTTATGAACAATTTGTGATCTTATTCCAAGTGTAAGTGATTCTCAGCTGTTCGTTTGTTTTTGGGTTTTTTGGGTTTTTTTAGGCTAAGATCGTGTATTTGTCTACTGAACATTCATAAAAGGCTGCATTCAGGATAGGCAAATATATCTGGCTCTATAGGCATATACCCAAGTATAAGTGTTGAAACTATGGACGAAGAAATGAAGTGGAAGATCCGCCTTTTTTTTTCAAACTAAGAGTTAAATGCCTAGAGCACTTGTCAAGGAAGCAGGACAACCAGGTTCTAAGCCCCTTCATATGTTGAGGAAGTTCCAACTTACACCTGTTTGACTGTTTATCTCATTGCTCTAATAACCCAACCAAAAGGTCAGGCATTATCCAGCTCCCTTTCCTGCCCTCTTTTTGAAGCTGAGTCTTTGCACCTTGCATTTAACTTTAATGTATAGAAATCAGTGGAAAAGTTTCTTCTCTATTGAAACAAAGGTCCAGGCATTCCAGGAAAAACATTCATAGATTCATAAATGCTAAGGTTGGAAGGAAGCACAATAGATCAAGTCTGACTCCATGCCTAGGCAGGAAAGAGTGCTGGGGTCAGATGACCTCAGACAGATGCCTATCCAGCCTTCTCTTAAACACTCCCAAGGTAGGGGAGAGCACCACCTCCCTTGGAAGCCCATTCCAAATTTTGGCCACCCTTACCATGAAGTTTTTCCTAAATCTGCTCTGTCAGCTTGTGATCATTGTTTCTTGTTACCCCAGGAGGTGCCCTGGTGAACAGAGCATCTCCAATACCTTGCTGCACCCCTCTAATGAATTTGTAGGTAGCCACAAGGTCACCTCTCAGTCTTCTCTTGAGGAGGCTGAAGAGGTCCAGGTCCCTTAGTCTTTCCTCATAGGGCTTGGCCTGTAACCCCTTAACCATATGAATGGCCCTCCTCTGGACTCATTAACCAATTTAAGCCATGGAAGATCTGGTTTACATCTTTTCTCCTGACCTCACATACTTCCCTCTATTAGGTGCCTGAAGACTAGCTTCGAAAGGAAAAATAGAAAGGGATGTAATATGTATAACCTCTGACATGATGGACAGAGCCCTGTGCTAGGGAATTGGCAAGATGAAATTTCATATCCCCTCTAAGTGGGCAGGGGGCCAAGAACCTATATTTTCAGCTTCCTGATTGGATATACCTAGCCACTAAGCTATTGCATTAAAATGCAACAGAACCCTTCCCTCTGTCTTCTAACATCTCCTGGTCTTTGGGTTTTGACGGGTATAATGTCATGACTTATATTTGCTTAGTGTTTTTGTGTACAGGCAAGTCTGGGGTGGGCAACTATTTCAGCTGGAGGGCCACTTAACAAATTCTGGTGATACATTTAGAACTGCAAGAGTAGCCCCATCCCTTGACCAGTGCCCCACCCCCTGGTTGCCATCTTGGGACCAGAAGTCCTGCCTCTTAATCCCTGACTTTTGCCACCAGAAGTCTCTTCCCTTGCCAAGGAAATAATCCTTTTGTGGGGGGTTGATTGTATATTGTGTGTGGGGGTGGAGGGTGTATATGGGCAGTGTGTGGGGTTTGTGTGGTTGGGGTGTGTGGGTGTGTGGGGGTGTGGGTATGGCATGGGTGGGGGTGTGGGAGAATGTGTGGGAGGGGTGTTTGAGTGGGGGGAGGGTGGTTTTATCTGTGGCTGTGGGATATATATCAGGGTGTGGAGTGTGGTTGAGGTATGGGGTGTGTGGGACAGTGTTTGGTGTTTGTGTGGGGTGGTGAGGGATGTGGGTATGATGGGTGAGGTGTGCAGGGAATGTGGGTGTATCTGTGGAGGGATTTGCGGGGATTATAGGTGTATGTGTGGATGTGGGAGGGTGAGTGTATGTGTAGTTGGGTTATGGGGTGTGAAGACTATTGTGTGTGTGTGGGTATGGTGAGGGGTGGGGGGTATGAGGTGCTGTGGGTATATGTGTGTGGGGTGTGGGTGTGTATGTGGATGTGTGTCACCTTCCTGTCCCATGCCTGCCTGGCAGGGCTGGGCCAATCCCATACTGGCTCCTGCTTCCACTGCATCCACCATACCTGCCTGTCCCCATTCCTGCCGGGTGGGGCTTTATGAGCAGCCAAGCTCCTTAACACCCTTTTTCCATCCACAAGCTTTCCCATCTGGCCATGCAGAAGCAGGACCAAAGTGAGCTGCAAGCAGAGCCCACCCCCCGCCTTACTCCCCTAAATACTTCAGCTTCCCCTCCCTACCTGCTGCCTGGAGCGCTGCAACAGGGACAAGAGGAGTCACTGGAGGCTGGGGAAGCCCAGCAGTTCCATGGGCAGCTGCACCAGTGGCAGTAGCAGCCCTGCCCAGAAGCTGTACTTGCTGGCCAGGGCTGAGGCCCTCTGGTGGGGGAGCCTGGTAGCACTGCATGCTATGCTCCAGGTGGGGAATGAGCAGATCTTGGCCCCATGCAGAGCCAGATATAATTAATTGGTTGGTGCCCATGTGTAGACCATATCCAATCAGCTGGTGGGTCAAATCTGGTTCCTAGATTTCATAGATTCATAGATATTAGGGCTGGAAGGGACCTCAGAAGATCGTCGAGTCCAGCTCCCTCCCCAAGAGCAGGAAGTCAGCTATGGTCAAAAGATCTGAGCAACATAAGCGTCCAAATGCTTCTTAAAGGAGTCTAGAGAAATGTTTCTTAAAGGAGTCCTGGGCTAGTCCATCATAGGATCTCAAGTGGTAGGAGCCACAAATAGCAATTACATAGCTCTGTTATTTCCATTTTGGCAAACAAAGTGAAATAGAATTCTACCCTTAGTGGTCTTACATCTTTCCAAGATATATTAAACACATTAAAAAGTCTACTTCTCAGGAATAATATTGAAAACATTACTGTGAAATTCCAAACAGTGTAATAGTAGGTATCACAGCCAGTCAAGTACAGACACTTTTCTGCTGCTATTGTTCAGAATGCATTAATACAGATACTTTAGTATGTGTATGTACAGCTCACACTATGTCTTTCACCATGGCTTGTGACACCTTATCGAAGTTATTCAATTGAACAAGTGTCTGACTTTGTCTTCCAAGTTTGCACTTGAAGTACACAGTTAAGGAGAACAAATAAAGGCATTTGCAGACATGATTTTTTTCTTTTTTTTCTCTCAGCTTTGTTCAATCTTTTCAACAGATATAGCTTCTGGCACACTCCATTTATAATAATAATAATAATAAATCACTTGTAAAAAGGTATAAATCCCCCTAAACATTAAAAAAAATCTACTTACCATCCCCAAACACTGCTGCAGATTTTACAGCAGCTTCTGTTTTTTGTCTTTTTTTCTTCCTTTATTATCACTCACTGCCATTTTCCACTCAAGATGAGTTTCTAAAAGGGTGGGACTGATAATAGAATGAGAGGCATAGAAAGGTACAGAAAAATTAAATGGTCCACTTTTGAGAGTCTGGTTTCCCATCCCAGTGAAGGTAACAGAGAATACTGACATCTATGATGAAAACAAAATAAGGAAAGAAACTTGCAGGTCTGATTTATAAAGTCTTAAGCACTTATAGTACCTGTACCCTTTTAGCTATTGACACAGAAATTGGAAAGCTTGGTGGTGAAACGTTTCTGGTGAAAACTGCCAAAAGTAAGATAAAATATGATAGATACATTTTGAATTGTATTCAGAGGGAGACCAGACCATAAAGAGGATTTTTAATTCTGCCTTCTTCCTAACTCCATGAATCTGGGTGACATCTAGACATCTTTCTGCTTCTTCCTTTATACCATCCCTAATGTGCTGCCTCTTCTTGGTGTTTACAACAATACAGCTTTGCTCAACTCTTCTTTATCTTCTGATTTCAATACTGCAATCTATTTTCTTTAAAGAAAACATACTGTAACCCTCAGATTATTTTTTCAAAAGGTCACTGGGACTTTCTTCTTGGATCTTTGCTTGACTCAGCTTAATCCTTTGCTTTATTCCATCCTTTTGCTTCTTGATCTCATCTTTAAGTCCCTTCAAAACTTCTGATTTTGTCTTAAATACTCCCTATTTAATCTCCTTCATCCTCCTTATGCTGTGGAAGGTTAGTCCTAAGCACCCATTTGTCTACTTCTTTTACAGACCTTCATGATTTCTTTCATGACATCCTTTATGCACACCTTTATACAGAGGAAAGCAAGTATTTAATGACATCACAGCTCTGTGCTCCGTAAATCTCTCCTCAAAATGTTCTCATTCAAAGATACTTAAAAATACCCTACCAAATAACAAGATAGGCAAGAGCTAATAAGAACATCTGATATATGTATATATGTTTATGTTCTTGGATTTTTTTTAAAAGAGCAATTGCATTAGCTCTCTGTACATATAACTAATTTCTAAAGCCACACACAGATTTTTGGTTTGTTTTTGTTTTTGGTGTGTGTGTGTGTGTGTGTGTGTGTGTGTGAATCAATGTTAGCCCCATGTTTCTCCCTTCCAAATATTTGTTATACTCATTGGCTTCCGCTTTCTTTAAATTGAACTTCAAAGACTTTGATTATAGCCAATATGGGTATACCAGTCTGCTTATATGTTGAAAGGAAAAATTAAAGCCTTGGGGTCTTTTTAAATGTCACCTTTTGGCCATAATAAATCTGTGCAATTGTATGCAGTCTTAAAGTTACAACATGCTCTGAGCAATTGCACATTAAGGCTTAATATGGTCTTTGACCTGCACAGCTCTGATTTACTGCTTGAGGGCTGGCAAGCTGAGATGTGATTAGTGGCCAGCACACCTGGGTTCTATCCCTATTCTGGGTGGAGGTGAAAGAGGGCTGTGCCATGAGAACTCATATGGGTTGATTGGCAGCTAAAGTATTCAGTGACCTATTCCTGAGCTAATCAAGTCATCTGAAAACTGATCCATCCACCCCGCCCTGGCAGCTTTTTCCAGAGATGGGCAAAAGGCAAAGGAAAATTCAATTAAATACATGTTTCCATAGTGCCTGGCCATGTATCAATAAAGCACCTCCAGCTCTCCTCTGGCCCTGCAGTTTCACAGGGACCATAGCTCCCTCCTGGAGCCCTGCAAATTCCTGTCCTGGGTGTTAGCACTGGATTTATGACCCAGATACCTTGTTCTGGGCAGACCCCAAACCCTCAGACTGACTATGGTCTCTCCATTTTATAATAGGCAAATTGTATTGGTAGATAGTGATAGCAGATAGGAATAATGCAAACAATTCTATATCTAGCAGTCCTAGAGCTGTCACAGACAAAAGGTATGTCTGGCCAGTACGTGAGCTTCACCCTGAGGTTCTTTCTTGAATGTCAGATGTCAGAAGCCTGGAAGTCAAAGGCTGAGGCCCTCCCCCTCTTCCCCCCTCACCAATGGTTTGGGTGAGATGGGCTGGTGGTACTCCTTTTGTCCATGGTGGCCTTGGGTTCCTCTTTAAGGGGTCCTTTTCTTCTCTGAAATCCATCGTTTTGTATTTTCTCTCTGCAGGACTTTGGACCTTGACTCACATAGCTTGTGGACCCACAAGAGGTCATCAAACAGCTGGGCTTCCTGAAATGCTGTTGCCCTGAGGGGTCAGGCCAATGCTCAGGATCTCAATATTGCGCGGTTAGACAGGAGGGTGTGCTGTACAATTGCATATGCACACATAAAAATCAATTAAGCACACATACACTCATTAGGTGCATACACCCCTACTAGGCATATACACTCACACTACCAACTCAGGCACATGCATACCTATTACAAATTTAAACCCATACATGCTACACACACCAAATTTATACAGAATTAGTTACCAGTTTCCAACACCTGCACATCCAATACACGTACATGGATTACTAATTTATATACCACACACACACACAATAATTATATATATATATATATATATATGTATATATATGTGTATTCACTAATTTACACACATACCACCCACCTACACATACACACAGGTAAGTCCCTAAGTTGAGTGTTGTGATGTGTATGTATGTATGTGCTTGGTGTACTTGGGATACCTGGAGAAAGGTTAAGGTAAGAAAGTAGAAGTGTAGGGGGTTAAAGGTACTAGGACCAGGATTAGAACTGGTAGACTACAGGGGCCTGGGCTGAAGAACTGAGGCTCGGGGGGTAACTTCAGGTTAACTGATCTTAATTGATTAAAAGACAACACCCAAAGCCTGCAGAACAGGGAAGCATGCCAGCACAGTCTGGGACTGGAGCCAGAGCTATAGGGGAGCTGAAAAGGTAGATGGGGAGGGGGGGAAAATGGGACTAAGGGAAAGTGTGGGTGTTAAAGAGGGGCTCTGGGTGTGGGAAGCCAGAGGATGGCTCTGGGGAAGCTAGAGAAGTTGCAGAGAGTGACAGTAGGTGCTGGAAGCTGGAGAGACCTGCAGGACAGCTAATAGGAGCTGGAAAGCTGCAAGGTGGGGGAGCCCTAAAACAGAGAGAGGGCAGCAGAAAATCACAGGGAAAGCAGCAGGAAGAGCAGGAAAGCAAGGAGAGGCTGAGAGGTGGCAGAATGGTTGGGGAAGGGGAAGGAGAGGGAATTGGGAGGAGATTGGGAAACTAGCAGAGATGGTGGGAACTGGAGCTGAGAAAGAAAGAGAGAGAATGAGCCTGGAATTTCAGATAGGGAAGGGACTGGGATTTAGTAAAACAAGACCCAACTCAGGGTCGCAAATAACAGTAGTTTTATTGAACAGGGAAGATGGTGACATAAATTGGTTCCCTTGCACCCACCCACTCACCCACACACACCCACACTCACACACACACAATGGCAGGAGTTAGAGAGGCTTGGTGCAGGGGCTGAAGTTCACTGAAGTCCAGGAGGAGAGAGAGAGAGAGAGTCCAAATTGTAGGAGGAGGTGAGCAGGTAATATCTACCTATCCAGGCTGGAAAGGGGTCCTTGTCCAGTAGATGTTGTCCAGAGGGGGGTTGCCGGCAGGGCCTCTGGGTGGATAAGTGGTGTGGCATGGTGCTGGTCCAGATGGAGAGGACGTCCCACTGGGTCTGTCTTCACTGCCTCTTTTTATAGGGGCAGACCTTGTGTGACCCTAGTGACAGGGAATAGAGAGGGAGAGAAAAAGTCAGAAAAGGTTGGGGAAGGGGAGGGAATATAATAATAATTAAAAAAAAAGAAACTGGGGATTTTACTACATGCACAAAGGCCATCAGTGGGATCGACATACCCATTCTGTGCTTTCCTTACCATTCCTCTGAGTATATCAGCCTCAACGGATTATTTTTCATTATAATCTAGGAAGTTGTGGACCACTTCATCAACATCAACACTGAGTGGTCATGGCAGGTACAGAATTCCTGCATATTCAGGAACTCTGGTTTCCTAGAGATGATGAAGCAGGTGAAGTTCACTGCTGGCACTCCAACTGTAGACTTGGCTGCACTGCCCATTCCCCTTGATCATGAGGGAACCAACATACCCACTTGTCCCTTCTCTCATGAAGCCATAAAGCAGCTGGATGGACTCCAAGAAGGAGTATTTCAATTACCAGCTGAGCTGGTAGATGGTGTTGGAGTGTACCTGTGGGCATCTAAAGGCTTGCAAGAAGTCCTTGGGGTCTGCCTTGCACTCAGACTGAGGAATATTTGCACCTTTGCAGCAACTGCCTGCTTTCTCTACAATAGATGTGATCTAAAGGGCAAAGCCTTCATGGACACCAGCTTGGCTTCAGGTGAACCCACACTGGAGGATGCCCAGGTTGAAGCAGTGCTCTTAGATGAGCATTATGGACAGACCCATCACCAGGCAGCTCTGATCAGAGAGGCCTCAGCCAACCTCTTCCTGGGAGAACATTCTGCTGGGTGGGAGGGGTACAGTTAGGGGACTCCTAAGCTACTGTCAACCCTTTATTGTCAATAAACATCTTTAATTCAGTTCATCGGGGTTGATACCTCCTGCTCTGAAGAATTTTGGGGAATTGTGGTAAGGGTAGGAGAGATATGTTTGGGATTGGGTAACTGAATGATTAATTATCTGGGATCATGAACACAATGAACTTGAATCTGCACTCTGTGAAAAGAACTACTATCTGATTCATATCACAGAGACCTGGTGGGATAGTTCTTACAACTGGAACATCAGTATTGAGGGCCACACTGTTTTCTGAAGGACAGGATTTGCAAAAAAGGTGGTGGTCTCATCATGTCTGTAAAAACACATACATGAGGGTGAAGATAAAAGGTTTCATAGATTTCATAGACATTAGGGCTGAAAGGGACCTCGGAAGATCATAGAGTCCAGCCCCCCGCCCAAAGGGCAGGAAGTCAGCCGCGGACATAGGATCCTAGCAAGATAAGCATCCAATTTGCTCTTGAACGTGTTCAATGTAGGTGCTTGAACCACCTCCAATGGCAGACTGTTCCAGACCTTGGGGGCTCAGACAGTAAAGAAATTCTTCCTTATGTCCAGCCTGAAATGGTCTTGCAGTAGTTTATGACCGTTCGACCTCGTCATCCCTTGGGGCGCTCTGGTGAACAAACATTCCCCCAGATACTGGTGGTCACCCCAATAAACTTATAGGTGGCCATCAGATCACCCCTGAGCCTGCGCTTTTCCAGGCTAAAGAGTCCCATGGCTCTCAGCCTGTCGTCGTAAGGTCTGTTTTCCTGACCTCTTATATTGTGCATGGCTCTTCTCTGGACTCTCTCAAGCTTCTCCACATCCTTTTTGAATTGTGGAGCCCAAAACTGGACACAGTACTCCAGCTGCGGCCTCACCAAGGCTGAGTACAAGGGGAGAATGACGTCCCAGGATTTGCTTGAGAAGCATCTATGAATGCAAGCCAGTGTTTTGGTCACTTTACTAGCCGCAGCATCGCATTGCAGGCTCATGTTCATCTTGTGGTCAATGATGACCCCCAAGTCTCTTTCTTCCATAGTGCTAGCCGCGTAGCACTGCTGAGCCTATAAGGATGCTGCAGGTTTTTCTTCCCAAGGTGGAGAACCTTGCATTTTTTGGTGTCAAACACCATTAGGTTCTCATCTGCCCATTTGCTGAGCCTGTCCAGGTCAGCCTGGAAATATACGGCACTGGTATAATGGTGGGGATTTATTATAGGCCACCACATCAGGAAGAAGGAGAAGGTAAGACTGTCCAAGGAGGTGAAAAACTATTAAAACATTATGAGATGGTATCGATAAAGGACTTCAGGTTTCCAGATTTGTACTGGATGAACAAAACAGCCAAACATAAAATGTCAAACTGATTCCTAACTTCTGTGCATACAACTAGGGTTTCATCTATCTCAGATCTTGTCCTGACCAAAAGGGAAGAACTGGTGGAAGATGTGAGGGTGATGGGAAACCTGAGAGGAAACAACCACAATATGATAGGGTATCAGATCCTGAGATGGGGAAAGCATGAGGTCAGCAAAACTAGGACGCTAGATTTAAAAAAGATGGATTTCACCTGACTCAAGGAGTTAATAGGCATGGTCCAATCTTAAGATTGACTGAAGGATAATGGTGCCCAGGAGGGCTGGGAATGTCTTAAAGGTATGATATTGGAAGCCCAACAAGAAACTTTTCTGCTACAATGGAAGCATAAGAAAAATGGCAAAGCATGAATGAGCCTCTACAAGGAGCTTCTAGAATGTCTTAAAGGGAAAAGGAAATGTCCACATCTCTAACAAAGCATACCAAGAAATAACAAGAACCTGCAGGAACAAAATCAGGAAAGCACAGGTAAAGAATGAGCTGCACCTGCCACGGGAGGTTAAATACAAGAACAAGTGGGTCTATAGGTATGTTGGCCAGAAAAGAAAGAGCAAAAAAGCTGTGGACCAGATGTTAAAGAGTAAGGGAGAGCTCTTAATCAGTGTTTGTGTGTTACATAAATAATAATAGAAAGACAGGTCTGGAAATATGTGGAGCAAATAAGCCACTGGCCAGACAAAATGATAAAAAGGAAAAACATCCTTAGGAAGTCACCTCATTAAAGTTGTTGATGGTCAAACATGATCACTCAGCCACCACTTCATCCAGCAATGGCTTCAGAGGAAGTATGAAAGCTCTGTCCTGTTCTCATAATTACTGTTATCACTTCTCAACATGAGACTACATTTTGTCTGAGTTCCAGGTGTACCTATCAAGAAAACAGCATTTTATTTTCAAAGTTGTTTTCCTACTGCACATAATAACAGATTAAATATTTTCTTCTGATGTTATTATCACATCTCCTTTTTAAAATTCCATCAGTGCTTCCTTTGATTCTGCTGTTTTAAAATTTCTCCTTCTCCCTTTTCCATAACCCCATTTTGGCTTGTATTTTTTTCTTTACTTTTGCCTATTATTATTTTCTTTCATAGATTTCATATGCCTTGTCTTATATCCTAGCTAATGGCATGGGGTTTTTTTGTATCTTCTTTTCTGGCAAATTGCTTTGTTTCTTTCCAGCCTTCTCAGTTCCTTCCAACCTTTATGAAACACATGAAGTAACCTCATAGTCAGCTTAGGCCTACCCCCTTCTTTTCTTCCATGTATAATATCATGTGTTCTGAGTCACTTTCTATCTAGGTACTATTAAGAAAGATTCCAGTTGACTTTGGTTCATTTCCCAGGAGCTTTCACCAACTGTTATAGGCTGGCATTTATATGCAGCTGTTTCTATTCCTTCCCATTTCTCATTTGCTCTTATCAATCAGTAGCATAACTAGGAGGGGGCAAAAGGGGCAGCAGCCAAAGATGATGGCTTGAAGGGAGCACTATTATGGCTCCCTTCCCCATGAGTCTTTCTGTAGAATGCAAAACCCAGAACTGTAGATGTAGCTAGGAAGGGGCAGTGTCATGCCCAGCAGTCTTTTGGAGGGGGGAGGTAGAATGACACTCCTTTGTTTCCAGGGGCTTAGTTAGTGCCAGTCAACCCTGCCTTGTGGGGGTGAATGGGGCTCCAGGGAACCCTAGCCCTAGCTCTCAATGGCAGAAGCCCAGACCATGATGTTAAGGCAGCAATGCCACTTAAGGAAGGAAAGGCTGTGAAGGTAACACTCTCCTCCCTTTCCTCTCCCTCTCCCCATTCCTCCACCCTCTGGTGGTCCGTATAATTCCTCCCTCTACCACTCTGGGAGCTCAAAAAAAGGTTTGCGATACCTCTGCTATCAATAGGCCCCTGGCTATTCAAGGGTGGATCTCTTTTTTAGAGATATCTCCTGTTGTAGCCATGCCACAGGTACAATCAATTAAACATTATTTGTAATGGAAATTTGAACCCAAGCCTCCCATGTTCCAGGTGTCTGTCATAACTAATAAGGTTTGATCAAATGTGATAAGTTTCTAGGAAACATATTGGTTTCAGTGAATCATCTTTTTCTGAAGAAAATCTTTTTTGACTCAACATTTCCTAACCTGGTCTTTGATTATCTCTGCAGGCCTATGTTTTAAGCACAGCATTCTGCAGTCTTGACATGTCTCTAAACATATTTCTGAAATAAACTGAATAGCATCAAGTAAACACAACTAAATTTGCTTCATTACCAATATAAGGTTATGCTACTCGGTAAAGGGAAATGCAGCCACAATCAGCCTGACCTCTTCCTTCGATTTTCAGCATTGTTTCTGGATTCTGAAACTGGTTTGCAGAGTGGTGAGTGTCTAAAAGTAGCCACAGGAAGGCTTTGACATTATTACTATTATCAACAGCTGCAAGGTGGCAATTTTTCATCACTGACAGAAAAACAAAACCTTTACACATACAGTAGAGCTGTTTGACAGTACAAGGCACTAAAATGCCAGTAGTAATGTCCAGACATATATTTCTGAAAAACAGCAAGGGAGGCACCTGGGAAGAGTGGAACTAAAATTAAACACAGAAAAATTTTGCAACGGAAAAGTTAGAAAATGACCAGGAAGCAGAGGGAGGTGGAGCAGCAAAATACTTATTTTTAAATCAGTTGAAAAATATATTCTTCACAGATGCTACAACCTACATATATACTCCAATTACAAATTCCAATTTCAATTCCACATATTTATTTTATTTTACAGTTCCTTTCACACAGTGCACCAGAGAACATCTCATGCAATAATGATGATGATGATTAAACCATCATTAAAACGCAAGGCATGACATGAAATCAATAGGAATGAAAAGCTAAATCTAAAAAGGTAGTGCTCCAACTAGATGTATAAAACACATTATATATGGATATACAGATAGAATGAGTAGACCACATCTGAGGCAAATTAAAGTTTCACAGCCCCAGCACCACTAAGTCAGAGATGAAAACCAAACCCCAGATACAAAGATTTTTATTTTCTGTCCATTGCCAGAAATGATGATGGATATAACTATAAGTGAATGTGCATTAAGACTCTTGAATGCTGTAAAACATTATAATCAGTGCTTTACCACTAACTTCACTAAAGAAACTTTTTCACATAAACATCATTAGCTCTCATATTAGTTCACAGTAAAAATGTTGCCAGCATATTTTGTAGGAAAGAGAGTTTAATTAACACATTTACAGGATGCCTCCCCATAAGTAACTATGTGCTGTAAATTAAATGCAGTGCCATTTCATGCATATTTGTAACAAGGAAATCACCTAGAAGGTGGTTACATGGTCAGCATACCAGAGGGGAGTCCTGGTAGCATCTGCATTAAGTCCCAGAATTTTTTGCATATCAGTTAATTCTGAGGGTGCACACAAGCATTCAAATAAATTGTGAGAAGTCTAGTGATTTTGCTCCCCTAGTTGGTGGAGTACTGTATGAATGTTCAAGGGTCTTGGCAGTAGGGGTGTGCAAAATGGGCTGTATTTGATTCAGATTTGGATTCAGCCCAAATCAAGGACAGTGATTTGATTAGTTGATTCAGATTTATGTCCCAATGCAATTTGGTCAAATCTGAATCTGAAGATTCAGATCAGCGATTCTGCCATAGACATAGCTTTAAATGTTTTTTCCTACATACCTCAAAGTACCAGGTGCAGCTCATGAATGCTGCTATGGTAGGGTGGGTAGAGCATCCCACAGGAGCATGGCGAGGACCCCCCACATGTTTGGCAGTGAACCCAGAAGTGGAATGGAAGTACTTTCAGTCTACTTCTGGATCTGCTACTGAACACACAGGGGACCTCCCCCCCTCACACCTTCCTGGCTGCAGGGGGAACTGGGGTGCCCCCCCCAGACCCAGGAGGCACCAGTTGTTGAGCTGGGGGGCAGGAGGCGGACCTAGAAGTGAACACTCCATCCATTCCAGCATCTCAGCATTCACAAGCTGCCTGGTACCTTGAGGTATGTAGAAAAAGCATTTAAAGCTGTGTCGATATCCGAGTATATATCTGAGTCATTGAATCTCCCCAAATCTCTCTGAATTGATTCAGAGGGTTCTGATTTGATTCAGAGAGATTAAAAGGATTTCCTGATTCGATTTGGATTTGGAGATTCGACTGCCGAATAGAGCCGAATCTCTGCTGAATCAAATCAGAGACCTAAGCTTTGCATAGCCCTACTGGGCAGGTGTCCTGAAAACAGCCTGTGCTGCCAATATCCTGCAGCCAGATGACCTCTGTGCACAAAGTACAACATGGTCTGTGTGCTTCCTGGCTGCCAGAGAGGGCTGAGAGCAGCCAAATGCACTGGGCAGTCCTGACTGGCTGCCTGCCTCAGAGGACCAATCTGGGGAATTCCCATTCACAGTCATCCCTCCCTTCTTGCTAGGGGCTTCCGAAGAAGAGACTTAAAACATGTCCCCTGCTTGTTAGTTGCAAGCATGTCACTTCCTGTTTATGCACCCCGTAATGGATCTCTGCCCCTCTGGCAGAAGTTAACATACCCAGGTGCTCCACCACTACCTCCTATCACCTCCTATCACCCTCTGCTCATCTCTCCAGATACATAGGGAGATTTGGTGTGCCTGTCTATTTGGACATGGCAGGTGCTGTTGCTAGCACTCAGCTTCACATGTGGGGCTTTAGGGTATACACTCCTCTGTGCTTACTGGAGCCTATAACAATCAAGATTTCTCAATTTTGTTAAAGAATTTCACATGGATGAGGAGGACAAGGCCCTACTGGATGGCATGCAGTAATCTGGGAGTACTTTCAGACTGTCAATTAGCAATCTGAGTCCTATAAAATGAAAAATGACTAAGGGAAGTGGATTTTCCCAGGCACTTAGAACAATAAGAAGTGGCCAGAACTTTGGTATGTGTCAGGTCACTTTCATGGAGACGTCATGGGGGGCTTTGGTGGCAGTTTACAAATATATCAGGGGTGAGCATGAGGGGCTAGGTGCACAACTATCAGGGAGTATCAGGGGCTAGGCAAATAACTTTTCACCAAAGTGGCTCAGGGGAAAACCAAGAGCAAAAGTCATAAACTTCTAGTAGAAGTTTTCAGACTGGATAAAAGAATAAACTTCTTCACAGTTCATGTGACCAGACTCTGAAATAGACTCCAAGTGGGTGTGGTGTAAGCACCTACCATGGAGATATTCAAAAGGAGACTGGGTGCACACCTTGCTGGGCTTATTTGACCCCAACAGTCTTTCCTTCTTAGAGCAGGGGGGCTGGACCTGATGATCTCATGAGATCCCTTCCAGTCCTAAACATCTGTGTTGAGCTCTGTACATTTTGTGACAGGACATCATCTTTACCATTGCTATCTGTAAGCTTTCAATCTCTGACAGACTCTTCTCTATCACCAACCAGTTCAGGGTGGGCCAGTCCATGGAGAGAGGCAGTGTAGGAGGTGTACCTGGTCATGCAGGATGTGGTGGTGATGATGTGCTAGTGAAGTGTGTCATCCACCTCAACAAACTGAAAAAAGTTATTGCTATATTCTACTGGATAAGCTTCCCCAACTGTGTTGCAGCCATCAACAACACACATCCCCATCCTCTGCCTGCCCCAAGACTCCATGGAGTTTGTCAACTGCAAAGGCTTCTTCTCTATCATGCTGTAGGGTGGTGTAGACCACTGTGATTGTATCACTCAAATCTTTGCCAGTTGGTGGACAGTACCTATCATGTCAGGTTCTTCTACCCCAAAATGGTACAGAACAGTGAGGTTGACAGAGTCCTCCCTTCATCATCAGGGACTCATCCTATCCTCTCCTCCCTTGACTCATGAAGCTATACACAGGGCACCGGGATAGGATGAAAGAGCACTTCACCACTGCTTCAGCAGGTGCTGTGTATTGGGTGAATGAACCTTCAGGTGCCTGAAGGCATGCTGGAGGGTTCTTGCTAATGCTTCAATACAGCACAGCAGAATTTGGAATTCTTCATCATCTCTGCCTACATCCTCCAAAACATCAAAGGGTGGTGGGGAGTCTTTCACAAGGCCTTTGCAGAAGAAGCACAGTATGTGGAGGAAGTGCAGCTTGCCCCTGCATGCCTCACCAGGGCAGCCTTATCCAAGCATACCAACCAGCCATGGTTGGCCATGGTCAGAGAAGTCATGGTCAGGAAAGCACTGGAAGATTATCTCAGGGCATTCTGGAATGTTAGGCAGCAGCCAACTGAATAGGAATAATGAGGTGGGAAAGGTTAAGGGGCCTGGAAGCCCTGGTCAGCTGGGCACCAGGCTTGGGATAGAGAAGCACCCAGATATGAGGGAATATTGTGTGGGAAAGAGGTGTGCTTCAGTTTAGCATTTTTAAGTAGCAAAATATAACTTAATAAAACAACTTATAAAATATAACTTAATATAATTTAATAAAAACTATTGGATATCAACATTTTCAGAACAGTTCTTTTTTCCTTGTGTCAGACTACAAAATTAAAAGGGGAGGAAAGGGCAGGGGCAAGGTAATTGGGAAGAGTAGATAGGAAACCAGGAGTTTACCTATGAGGAAGCAGCCTCCATGGAAACAGGGAGGTCACTTTGGAGAGGGAGGGGCGGCATGCCCAGAGTCGCTGGCTCCAGAAAGATGATTAAGAACATCTTAATGAATCTGCTGGGCAGGTGGGTGATCCAGGACCCACTGTCCCCCTGAGAAGGCTGCAGGATTCAGAAGGAACCTACTCTACTGCATAGGCTGTGGTATCCACACAGATGGTTGAGGGACCTTAAAATTCTCACCCATGGGCCCTGGATACCCTTGCCCCCTCCCCTGCCTCCAGCAACCCGGCCCTTGGGACATTTCACCGTGCTTGGAGTGCCTTGTTCCCCGAGAGTGAACGTTGGAGTTTTATCTCCTGCTGGGCCTGGAGGGTGGGGTCTGCTCCCATGTGGATCTCAGGCATCAGGGAGAGTTCAGGCCCTGCCTCTGAATTTTGCTTCCATGGCATTCTGCCAAATTGGGCCAGCAGACTGTGGTCAAACCCTGGGGCTTGGTGGCACTGTGCTTTTCCTGGACCTCCACAGTGACATTTTGGGGCACAGCTGCCATGGGGACCTCTTGGTACTGCAGTAGAGAGGATGCCCACAAGGGCCATGGGGATGACAGTTTCAGTCATGCTTGGCCAGTTGTCCCTCTTACCATCAGACATCCAGGCCCCAGAATCTCTGTCCCCACTCCTCCTGTCCCTGCTTCTCATACTTCTCCCTGTTCCACCAGTCATGGAAGCACAGGTTACAACCACCCCCTCCCACACCACTCTGCTTTTTATGATGCCAATCCTTCTTCCCCAGTTTGAAGGAAAGAGTCCTGGGGTTGGCACCCACCATGGTGACTGGGACAAGGCCTCTCGCTGAACAGGAGAATGGAGTGGGGGTGATGCCATTTCCCAGGGCCAGAGTAGTGGTACACCTCTGAGCTGTCACAGGTCACAAAAAAATGAATTAGGCTCCTCTCAAGGAACTCCCTCTCCTGCCTCTGGCACTCAGACAGTCCTGCCAAGGAGCAAGTAGTTTCCTCTAGAAACCACATAGCAGTGTTCACCATCCTGTCTTGTCTTGGCTGCCCTCATGGAGCCATCCACCATCCTCATCATGTCATCCCTCTGCATCTCAAATCACTCCTTATTCCAGTGCTTTGGCTCATGGCACCAGTTGTCGGAGGTGATTGCTCAGTGAAGTGTCTCATGTGTCTCTTCCTTGCTATACTGTCTTCTCCCCAGACATTTCCCATCTGCTTAGCAGCTGTCTAGTTGCCTGACCTAAGTCTCTTTCATGTCCTCCACACACACACCTTCCTCATGAAGGTTTTCTCTCTGAAAACAGATGCAAGAAACATAGGATTTGTAAAAACATAGCAAACTTTTCAGATAATATGGGATATAACTTTGGAAGCTTTGCTCACCACTCAATTTTAGCCAGTCATTCTTACAGTGACAAGAGCTAGAAATGGTAAGTCCCCTATTACTTTCTTCTCCCTCAGTGGGTGGGAGACCAAAGCACTTCTGAAACCAGTTCCCCATAGGAGGGCATGCTCTGACTATGCAGCAGGATCTGCTTCCTTGAAGGGAAGGCTGCCTAGCAAAGAGAGCATGGGACTGTCCTGAGAAACTCAGGAAAAACTTTGTTTTTTTACTGCTATGGCCCATGGACCATAGAGGATTTTGAGTCCTGTGTTGCATGTTTTAAGAGCATAGCTGAAAAACAATGAATACCCTTCAATAGGAAAATCAGGCTGGAATGCTACTTATGGCTGAGGTACACTCACCATCTCCTTGCCTTAAGCACAGCCATACCTGACATTGCTTTCAGCTGCCACATGCTTTCTATGCTTCCAGATAAAGAGGAGAGGAGATGGAGCTATCCACCCTGCACCCTATCCTCTGCTCCTTAGCTACACTGAGCTTTTAATTGTTTTTTCTGCTATCAGTGTGCCCTGATGCATGAGGGATAGCTGTACCTCAGGGACTGGAAAGGATGAAGAGGGGACTTGCTTTCAGGGAGAGGATCAGGGCTGCATGATGTTTATAGCATCCTGCGAAGTGACTGCTTCTGCTGTATTAGAATGGTGTTACAGCCACAGAATTTGCAATCTGGGAAATTGGGAATCAGACTTCTCTATTTCTGCTTGTAAATCACTCTGGGACTCTGAATTCAAAACGATTCCAATCTGGCATCATCTGGCTGTGCCTGGTTCTCTCCCCTGCAATCTTCCCTTTTCAACAGTGCCTGTCTTTGGGGAAATAGGGGGGAAAGCATTTATTTTCCCTAATGTATTAAAATGCCAGTGCTTCCTTTAACTGTCTTTTCACATGACCCTAATCTGACCTTCATAGCTGCCTCCCATTCTTTTGGTGAGCGTTGCACAGGGAACCACACTGACAGTCTCTGCTACATAGCCTTTGCTAAGGAAATAAATAGTGTATTAGTTATTCACAGCCTGAAGGGGGATTCATGTTCATGGGGCCAGCTGTGTGTTTCCAGCCACTAAGAACAGCTGAGAACCACATGTCAATGGACACAGGGAGCAAGGCTGGGACAGAGGCTGGTGATGGAGGTTGGAAGGAGAAGGGATCACAATCCTTGCTGCATTGGAGAGGAAGGCTGGTTGGCAGAGGCATAATTCTGGTGCTTGGTGGAGGGATTAGTCTTTTTCTTGACAACAGAGGATGGCATTGAGTGATACTCAAGATACTATGACTGTGACTTTTCTCCCTTAGAGTCTAACAAAGTGTAAAATGACCAAGGAGGGTAGGCACCTCCTGTCTGCCTTGGCGAAAAGGGAGTGTGGAGGTTTAATTGTACAGCTATTGATTGGATACACAGCCATTGAACTATACGCATTGCCATTCACGGTTGAGACTTAATAGCACCCTTGCCCCAACCTAGCTCTCTTTACTCTGGGGCATTCTCTTTCTGGGATGGGGCCCCAACTTGGTGTGGGAGGCTCTGAATGTATAAATACCAACCAGTCGCCTCGTCACTATGGAGAGATGGGGGGGTGATGCATAAATGCCATTAGGTGACACTCTTTGGTAAAGGCCTATGGGCTACCTGTGCACAGCTACAACCCTATTTCTCTGCCCTTGGATCTGTAACTTCTATGGCCCCCCAGCCCAGGGGGAGGTGGGTATTGCGGTCTTCCTCTACAATTGGGTACCTATCATATTCATGCAGTGCAGCAGGGACTCTTACCTCTGAATGGGGTGGATTTTGCTTTGTGCATATCACCTTTTTTCTGGGACCAGGGGGGAGTATTGGGAGGTCTCTGGCTTACTATACTGGGACCAGAAAGCTTGATGGTTGTCACTGGCTTGCTTGTAACATGCCCTGACCCCAGATGCAACATGGGTGCATCTTTGACACACACTCCTGGAGTATACCACACCTTTGGCTTGCCTTCTGCCCCAAACCCCTCCCTGAAACCTGCTGCTTGGTCACTGAGAATCAGCTGAGATGTGGTTCACTGAAAGACCAGAAAAGATGGATCCTCCTGTCCATAGAATGGCCAGCCAATATGTTCACATGCTCTATAAACACAGTTAACATTGGTAATAAGTGAGTAAAAAAAGGTAACAGAAAGGACTGATTTCAAGAAAGCAAGAATCAGAATAAGAAATCAGTAAGTATACTGGACCAAATGGAGATATGAGAATAAGCAAACAAAGGAAGATTTCAAAACAACATGTTCTTACCCTTTATTTTAAATACAAGAATGCAGTTTCATCTGGCAACTTCAGCTTAGGTTTTCTCTATAACCAAGACAAAATGAAGACCTTGTGCTGCTCTCAGAGTAGGACAAAGAACAGTTTCTTATCTGGCTATTCACATATCACCTCTTGGCTTCTTTGGGGGGGGGGAGGGGCAATACTTTGCATATAACTTCCTGCCCTCTTCAAAGGTGTATATTTGCCAGCAGAAAAAAATCATCGGTAAGCCACATCTCATCTAATTAAGACCAGGAGATTGTTCATTTTTTCAGACATGGAAATTCACTAATCCAATATTCTCTCTCTTCCCACAATAGTTGACTAGACAGGTGTTAGTTTTACAGCCCTTTCCTTTTAAAATGTAAATGTATCATGTTCTCTAAGGGATGAGTTCATGTGCCTCAGAGCATATAAGCAAGGATAGTAAGTCCTAAAATCCCTGTCAAATGCTATTTCTGAGCATTTACAAGTCTTCAGACATTTAGGCTTTGAGTACCTCTTAGGTGCCAGCAGGCCTTGTTACACCTTGTGCTGGAAGCTGCACAAATGTTTATCAGTGTAGTGCTAGCTTGGAGTTTGCAGCAGTCATATCCTTAGTTTAGAAACTTTCTCTGACTGCCCCGTACCTGCACAGCTGTGACTTGCCACAAGAGGTCTGGTGAGCAGAGGCAGGACAAGGAGCTGTAGCTGTGAGTTGCCACTAAAGTGCTGGTGAGCCAGGACAGGTTTGTATCCCTGCCCTGTGGGTAGGGATGTGAGAGATTCTGGGATACTGGGATACTTCAACTTGGGTGGCACCTCTGTGAGGAGTGGCCACACCTTACTGGAACAGGAGCTGGGTAGTATGGATAGGAGTACTGGAATGGCATAACTTTGAGCTGCATGAGTACTTAAAACTACTTTAAGATGTTAATATGCTGACAATCCAGTCACTCAAAATTAGCATGTAACAAGGCAAACAAACTCATTGTTTGTCACTTAAAAGCATTATCATATTGTGCAATCCTAAGCCTCTTATTATATGTCAGAAATAAATATTTATATTAATAGAACAATGAATAGAAGCATAAGGACAATAAGGTCACATACAACTTTACATTACCTATTTGTAGAACTACATATGCCATATCGAAAAATATACTCAGGAAGAGTTATGTAATAAAACGTGTAAGAAAGACCCCCCTCTGGCAGGTGGTCTTTGGGTCAGTGGCAAGGGCTGTGAGGACCCCTCCAAGGACAGGGAACAGAACAACTTTGGCTCTGACAGTGGAAATAGGGCCTCCAGGCACATGACATCCCCCAAATTGTCAGGGGTCAAGATCCATTGGGGAACAGGGGCACCTTTGGGGCCATCTACAATATGGATTGTGCAGTACCAGTGAATACATCCTGCCTGCTGACCACTGTGCTGTGAAAGCTGTGCCCCATGTCTTGTCCATCAATACCTGGTACCCCAACATTCAGAAACAGGTTAAGGAAGCTGAAATCCATCTTTGTCTGCAGCTACACCCCTGATTCCCCTGTGTATTTGGGACCCCCACACACCCTTTGCTTTTGGGGGAGGAAGGGGAGGCTTTTGTCACCTGCTGCTTCTCCTGCCTAGTAATGGCAAAGGTGCACACAGTAGTAACTGGTACTGTGTGAGGATAGAGAGCTGCTCTTCAAACAAAATTATTGGATCTTTGGAGGTCTGAATGGCATTGACCATGCTCTTGTAGCAAGTGCTTATCCACTTGCTGTTTCACTGGCACTTTTCCCAGTCCCAGTCATGGTCCCTTGCTCTCATCTCCACAGCAGTTCTCTGGTACATCTTCTTGTTGCACTTTCCAGAGCAGATGTTCTTGATTGTCCTCATTGCCCTAGAAGGTGAGGAGGTCCTTGACCTCTGCCTGGGTTCAGTTCAATTCCTGGCTGTAGGCAGCAGGCAAAGAAGGGACAGGCTCTGTCTTTGGGGTCTGGGTGCCTATAAGTGGGTCTGAATTAGGGCTGTGTGAGTCTTCAGATCCCACTTCGGATCCAGACCCACTTCAGATGCTTCAGTGTCCGAAGCAGCACTTCTGGATCAAAGCAGGAGCCCAGTAATGGTGTCCGGAGTGGGTTGGAGGCATCTGAAGCACTTTGGACCCACTTTTGCCATTTTGAGGCAAGTAGAAGAAGGAGGGATAGTGGGTGAGGGACAGAGGGTGGGAAGGGGGAAGGAGGGGGAGCGTGGGGCAGGGAAGACTGATGTCTGTAGGTAGCCAGTGAGAAGGATTTCTCCCTGGCTACCTTTCCAACGGCAGCATCTGTGGGGTGGGACTAAAAAAAGTATAAAAGCCCCTGTTTCCAGCCCTTCTGTGCCTTTTGCAGCTCGTTCCCTGTCAGCAGTGTCTGAGAGAGGAATGTTGCGACTGAGACCTGCCTGCTGCTTTTTCATGTTATAAAGGAGTGGTTAGGATTTAGCTTAGCTTAGCTTACTTTAGCTTAGCTATTCTACTCAATTATTAGTAGTATTACAATTCAATTTATTTCTTTGAATTATTTTTTTGGAAACTTGTTTTGGAAACTTTGAAAAAAGACAGTTGTGTTTTCCCAGCCAGTGTTATCTGCACACACGCATGCACGCACACACACACACGCACACACATACACAGAGACCCAGAATATAGAAAAAAAATCACAGTGGAAGAAGATAGACAGATGTTTACAGAAGAGCAAGACACAGATAATATATTGAGACACAGGAACACACACAAATAATTTCATTCACACCACAAGACAGACAATATCTTGAGAGCCACACAAGAGACACATAAATATTTTCATTCACAGCATAAGAAGCAATATCATGAGACCCACAAAGAAGACGCACAAATAATTTCATTCACAGCACAAGATAGACACAGATATTCACAGGAGAACAAGACAGACAGGTATACAAAAGGATTCACACACACACACGCACACACGCGCGCACACACACACACAGACCTTCTGCAGCACAGGAGAGATCAATATGAAGTGTGCTTGACAGGCAGGTGTCAGGTCTTCTGGCGGAGGAGGGAGAGGGGATAAGGAGAGAGCTAGAGCTGCAAACCCCCTCACCTGTCCCAAACACAGACACATTCTATTCCCGAGCAGCCATGACATCAGCACAGCCAGTGGAAGGCAGGCAGCAGAAGCAGTGTCTGCACCTAACATCTCTGCACCTGCACCACCTCCGCTCAGTCCAGAAGTGGGCACCAGCAGTGGAATCACTGCCTCTTCCACCCCAATTTCAGCTCTCAGTGTGAGTCTCCCGCTACCAGAGCAGGAGCTGGAGCTGGAGCTGGAACCAGGGATGCTGAGTGCTCTGGCTCAAGCAATTCTGGGGACTGAAGGGGAATCAGAGTTTGTGCTTCACACCCCTCAAGTTTCCCCTAGACCCAGGTCTCCTCTGGAAAGCAGCACCTTGGAGGAGGCTGAAGTTGTGGAGGCAAGTAGCTCAGCTGAGGCAGCTCCTCGTGCTGTTCAGCCTCAGCCTGCTGAGAAGGGGGAAAAGGCAGGATCCCCACACTCAACCCAGAAGTGGGAGAGCAGTGTAGTGTGGGATCATTTTGAGGTGGCATATGATCCCAGGTTTGCCTTCTGCCAGCACTGCTGAAGGCACATGAGCCGTGGCAAGGATGTGAGACACTTCTCCACCATGGCTATGCTGCTGCATCTGAGGAGGCAGCACCCCCTTGCCCTTCTTCCTGCTGCTCAGCCTGGCACCAATGGAAGTGTGCTGAAAGGGAAGTCCCCTGCTCGCTCCAAAGACCCCTTACCCCTAAAGCAGTGGCAGGCCACCCTGGACCAGTGGGGGAAAGGTGAACAGAAGGCGGGGTGAGTCCCACACGGCAAGGGAGATCATGGGGGCCATGAACTGCGTGGCGCAGGGGTGGCTCACTGGCCGAGCTTACCCATGGGTTCATGGCCAACGATAACAGGGCCAATATGGTGAAGACTGTCTATGATGCCAACTTTGTTGGCATCTGCTGTGTGGCACACAGGCTGCACCTCATAGTGAGGGATGCCTTGGAGGAGGACAAGGTTGCTGGTGACAGCGTCACCATCAGTACTGCTACAAGCCAGCTGATTTTGAAATGCAGGAAGGTGGCAAGCTACTTCCACAACAGCATGAAGGGGGCAAGATGCTGTGGAAGAAACAAGCAGAGCTGAGCATCCCACAGCACAGAATCATACAGGATGTGGAGACTCGGTGGAACTCCACATACCTGATGCTCAAGAGGCTGGTGGAGCAACAGAAGGGCATCCATGAGATGGCCTTGTTTGGGGAGATAGGGATCAGTGTCCCCCTGAACAGAGTTGAGTGGGGTACCATCTCTCAGATGTTGGTGGTCCTCAATCCCTTCCTCAAGGCCACCGAGACCCTTAGCGCTGGTGATGCCCTCCTCAGCTAGGTGATCCCCTGAATGAGGGAACTGAAGAACCAAATGGAGAAGTTCCAGGAGATCAATGTTCCTGGCTGAGGCAGGCCGTTGTCACCAGATGTGCAGGCACTGGTGAGGCGGCTGAAGGAGGACATCAGGAGACAGCTGGATGTAGCATACAGGTAAAAGTGCAGAGGTACCTGGTGGAGTCAGATGTCTGGCAGGTCTCAGTGTGCCAGAATTCCATTTTGTATATTAAGTCCATGAGTTTCTGTACCTACTATCTAGGAGGCTGATGAAGTGCAGTTCATAGGCCCAGCTCTGAAAAGTGGTTTGCATTGTAATTTGTTCCCTCTCAGGATCAGGCCTGAGAGACTGGAAGCAGAGTGTTTTGAACTTGAGAACCAAATGGAGAAGTTCCAGGGGATCAATGTTCCTGGCTGGGACAGGCCACCGGCACCAGACATGAAGGCACTAGTGAGGTGGGTGAAGGAGGGCATCAGGAGACGGCTAGATCCCTTGTGGTCTAGTATGGTCCACATGTTGGCGGGCATGTGTGACCGGAGGGTGAAGGGGAGCATGTGCACTGGCAGCACCAAAACCCTTGATCACTGGATGCAGGTGCTGGTCAACAAAGTCAGGGAGGCTAAAGGGCAGAGGTGAGGGGATGTGGAAGAGGGGTATCTATTTTTCCATACCAGCACTCCCAGCACCAGCACCAGCACTGGCCAGTCTCCTCCACACCAGCCACTGCCCATGTGGGCCATGGGCGTGGCTTCAATGCTGGGGTCCAAATGCACCAGACCCAAGCCTTGTGCAGGTAGTGCTGAGGCTTTGGTGGTTACCTATCTCACCAAGCATGTGGAGCCACTAGACTGTGACCCCTTGGCCTACTGGGCAAGCCACAGCCAGATGTAGCAGGATCTGGTCATGGTTTCCTGGCAACACCTGCACTGTCCACTGACAAATGTTCCAAGCAAGAGGTTGTTCAGCATTGTTGGGGATGTTGTGACAAGCAACCACACCTGCGTAGATCCTGGTTTGGTTGCACAGGTGGTGTACTTAAAGGTGAGCCTCCCACTGCTGGGGTTCCCCAAGCTCCACCTTCAGACAGACTGAGTGCCACCATCCTCATGCCATCTGCACCAATTTCCTTTTTTCCTTTTTAAAAAAACCCAGTTAATGTCCCACTCTCAGCTGAAGGGGTCACTCACTGCATCACCACCAGCAGGGGAAGAACATGTCCCTGCTGAGTTCTCTCCCTTGCCAGAACAAACTTGGAGGTATGGACTGGGATATCTGACACCCCAGGCACCTCTGCACATTTACCTGTATTGCTACATCCCCCTTTCCCCTCTATCTCCCACCCCAGCCTGTCCCTCCCCCACAACACCTCCATTTCTATTTTCACTGGCTGGCTTTCTTGCTTGCATTGCAGGCCAGGCCCACCTCTGGCTTCTTTATTATTTCTTCCATCCAGGACCAACTGGAGGTACTTCCTCAGCCTGACAAAGGGGTTTTTAACCCTAAAGCTTCCAAAGATACCATTTTTATAAGTACTCCTTTTATTTTCATAATCCACATATAGACATAAAAACACAAGATAAGCCATCACACACCATGAATAATATCATATGTCCAACACACCACAAAACAACACAACGTCTTTATAAAATGACAGGCTCTGTGACAATTCCATGTGGGTACCTTTGATGCTGCTGCTGATGCTACTGGTGTTGAGCCAGCTAAGTTATTGTACCTGTTGTCATGTAAAGTGGGGGACTGGGCATGAGGCTGTAGGGGAGGAGGTGGCCTCAGTGGAGCACACTGCTGTGTTGTGTAGAGGCCCCAGTGCCAGGAAGGGCGCATCTTAACACACACTCAGTGTCACCCACCCACATCATTTTATGCCTGTCAGCAGCTTGGGGTGCATGGCCCCAAACAACAGACTCTCCCAGCGAGACACACACAGCTGGCAGGCTTTGTGGTCTGGCAGGGCCCAGCACTCACTCAGGCCTACTCTAGGATACACACACACACACCTGACTGGCTTCGTGGCCTCAGTAAGAGGTACCACCCCTGCAGTTTTGACCCCCCTGTCTTACCTGACCCCTGCGTTGTAACACATAGACATGACAGGAGGTTTGCCTGTCACAGCAGCTTGGGGTGCAGTTCCCCCCAACCCCTGCACTGATCTTCTTGAGACTTAGCAGGCTTTGTGGCCTCAGCAAGAGTTACCACACGTTCAATTTTGACCCCTCTGTGTCGTAACACATAACCGTGACAGGAATTTTGCTTTCAGAAATTTGGGGTTCTGTTCCCCTCAAGTCCCTGCACTGATCTTCTTGAAACTTGTCAGAGTTTGTGGCCTCACCAGGGGGCACCATCCCTCCAGTTTTCAGCCCCCTGTGTTGTAACATATAGATGTGACAGGAGCTTTGCTTTCAAGGATTTGGGGTATAGTTCCCCCCAAAACCCTTCACCAATCTTCTTGAAACTTGGTAGACGTTGTGGCCTTAGAGAGAGCTACCATATCTGCAGGTTTCATCTAAATCATACAAAAAACAATGTCGTTATATATCTTTCATTGATTCCCCATTATATTATCATTTGTTAACCAGAGCGCTCCAAGGGATGGCAAAGTCAAAGGGTTATAAACTACTGTGAGACCGTTTCAGGCTGGACATAAGGAAGAATTTCTTTACTGTCTGAGCTCCCGAGGTCTAGAACAGCCTGCCAGTGGAGGTGGTTCAAGCACCTACATTTAACACCTTCAAGAGTAAATTGGATGCTTATCCTGCTAGGATCCTATGACTCCAGCTGACTTCCTGCCCTTCAGGTGGGGGGCTGGACTGGATGATCTTCTGTGGTCCCTTTCAGCCCTAATGTCTATGAAATCTATGAAATATCCTATGGCTGGATCTCTGAGGTGGCTCTGAAGCTTTGGAGCTGCACCAGCCAGCTTGAGGTGGAAACCCAGTCCAGAGCTCCGGATAGGATCACTGCCATCCAAAGCGACTGGATCCAAAGCTGGATCAGATCGCTGTAGACTTGCACAGCCCTAGTCTAAATGTCACTGGGTGTATATGTGCCTTGGTGCATAGGTCAAAGAATCTGGGTGTGGGTCAGGGCATATGGGTCTCTATCCCCCTGAGTGGGTCAGGGTCTGGTCAGGCATGTTTCCTGCTCTGGAGTGAGTTGAGCTTACCTGACCTTGCCCACCCAAGCCCTAAACTTTCCAGTTTCTCCTCTCTGCTTGCCCAAACTGCCTCATTTGGCCCTCATCCTCCAGATCTGAACTGCCAGAATTGTCTTGTGCATGCTGGAGGTATAGCTGAGCCATACTTGGAAATGTTCATGAAAGCCATGGAATAGAGGTTATCTGGGGCTGGGGGTTTTTATGGTCTGGGTTTTTGGGTCTGGGCCTTGGGGTCATGTCCAGGGGACACAAGTGTCTTATTCCTGTTTATCCCCCTGAAACCATGGAGCACAGCGTGGACCTAGTGAAAGGGTCTGGGCTTCTTGGACTGCTCTGCTTGAGCCCAGCTTGGGTCACAGATTGTCTCCTTTCAGGAAAGATTGGCGGGGTGGGGTGGGAGGGGAGAGCAGATTAGTACATGCTGGAATGCTGGAAAGTGGCTTTTATTGGTAGGATAAGCATACAAGCATTCATTTCTCAAGTAATCCTACTAGATACCACTTCTACTTGGTTGAAGGTGGTAGAATTTTCTAAACACATGTGCCATTTCTGATATGGCAGGAACTGTGTGAAAGTTTGTACATTTATGGTTTATATTGAGGCAAAGAAGGTTCTATGGGTCAAAATACAATGCCTATATGTACCTTATATCTTGATTTCCTAACTAAAAATTGAATTTTTTTGTGTTTGTTCATTTTTAAGTCCTAGATTTTGTCTATCTTGTTTCTTTAGACTGCAAATTGTTGTGGCAGGGAACTGCCTCTTTCTAAATCCCTGCAACATGTCTGCAACCATAGTTCTTTGATATTAGCTGTCAATTTTGGTTTAATGTAAAACAAAAAAATAAAAAAGGGTCTGATTCAACTACCAGCTCTGCATATCATGTTCTCAGTCCAGTGAAAAGAGAAATTAAAGCAAGTGAAAAATCCACTATAAAGGGTAAAACACACACTATTATTATGACTGTTAATCAAAAGAAAGTGTTATATGTTCATGTTCCCTACTCAAACTGAAGTTCACCTATGGAAGAGATAATACATATGCAATATAGGCTAAAATACATATGGAATATAGGAATAAGGGCCATGTTTTCTCTGCTGCATGTCATATTACACATGGCAGCAGCTGCTTCAGCCTAAATAGAAAACAGATCAGAAGCAAAATAATTTGAGGAAAACGATAGTAATGGCAAAGATGATGGTTTTGCAGTCACCTTCCATTTCTAGTAGGTATTTTAAAGGAATTTTATGTTCACATCTTTTATTACAGATCATGGTGAATTATATAAAGGTGTAGAGTATGTTGAATGAGAAAAAAGCAACCAAGAATATATATAACAAAATAAAAAATAAAAAGTGGGATAGAAGAAAGAACATAAAAGAAAACTAAAACCAAATATGTTAAAATTATAGAAGAGTATAGGTGGCTACCAGTGATTCACTAGGAGTGAAGTTCTTCACATATGACAGAAAATGACCACATTTATTATGCTACTCTACAGACCTTGATTTACAGGTTTTCTTTTTTCTTGCCCTTTCAAATGTTACAAATTATTTAATCAACTGTCAAAGAACAGATGATTTAGATCTTTCTGGTGCTACAATACATTATTTTATCAAAATGCTTAAATAATCATCAAGTTTTCCTATTTATAAGGAAATAAGATTTGCCAAATTATGATACCCGTGACAAACCACAATAACTCCTCCATCTTAAGTGAACAGATACATGACTAAAACTGATGAAACATTTGTATAGCGTAGAACATTATAAAGCATAAGAACATACTAGAAGTTATTATAACCCTTGCTGCATTAACAGTAGCTAAATTTTACTGCTTTTACAATTCTGAATAGTATTTCAGTCCAAAAATGGTCCCATTAAAATAAAACAGTGGCTTTCTCTGCACAGTAGAGGAGTTTTGGGGAACATCTCCAGCTACATGATTTTATCCTCTCATCTGCAGTGCAGCAGATTCTTCTTTGGCTACTTCTACAATTGCTCTTAGAAGCTGGAGGTTTCTTCCATTGTGTGGACCAGTAGTTCAAGTGACAGGATCCACTGTCACAGTGACTAATGCCTTAAATAATGAATTCCACTGAAGTCGATGGGAATACGTGTGGAATAAAGTACTGCTTAAACATCTATTTTGTACTTCATAATCTGCAGCGATATGTTGTCTTAAGAGTGGATGTGTAGCCAATTGTGATATTAGAATCACAATTCATTTCCTCCTTTCACATCCAACTACAGAGTTGTAAGGTAATTTTCTCTTAGATGGAGAAATAATAATCTAAACAGCACATAGGTGAAAATGAGTTATGCCCTGTGCTCCTAACAGACACTGCTGATTCCAGCTATAACCAGAAGCTGAAGCAGGATACAACTTCCTTTTTCCTCTTATCTATTGCCAGTAAGGTGTTGGCAATAAAGCCTGAGTGGAGCTACAGCATAATCTGGTCCTATACCAGTTGTGTAGAGTTTTAAATGAACCTAAATATACTATAATTTATATTTCAATTTGGCATATATCATTAAAAATAAGGTTAAAATGCAAAGAGCACTTTAACCATACAGCGTAATAAGATATTTAAGACAGACTAATGTTATAAACATTTGTGGCATGACCCAAAGTTCACTGATGTCAATAAAAGATAAAGCAAATTTACCAGATTTTGAAAGCTTAATATATATAATAGTACTAGTATGGTTATGATAGCTCTCAGTACAACCCTATCAGTGTGAGCTGTATGATACATGGGATGAATAGGACTTTTGCACTTTATGGCCAAGTCTAGACAAGGGTGGACTTTTGGTTCCCTGGTGACAGCTAGCAGCAGTATACCTTGTGCCACTGCTAGCTGTCTCTGGGGAACATCTGTGCCATGTGCCCTCTGGTGTGGGGCAGGTTACCCCAGATGGGGTAGGGGAGGCTGGGGCCAGCAACTGTGCTGGTCCCAGGAGCCTTACCTAGGATCCTGGAGGTATGGCTCCTGCTGGCCAGGCTCCGGTTTTGAGTGGCGTACACTGCCTCCACATGTGCCCACGCTTTTTTTCTGCGTGGGTTTTTTTGACCCCTGGATCTCTGGGAATGCCTGAATGTGTGGTGTGTAGCACCACAGATGGGTCTGCAGCAGCACATACCACACAGCCACGTTCATCTGGGCACAGCCTATATGCCAGCTGACTATTCTGGTTTTCTTTCCTTAGAGAAAAGAGAAATTTACAGCTTCAATATTAGTACAATATCAGGGTTTATTTTACAGAAATCTTAAAGTGTAATAACATAGTTTAGTGTGGAATAGTTTAAATACCTCCCTGTAAAATTATAGGACTCACTATTATAGCTCTGTAAAATAAAGGAGGATCTACTATTTTGGTCCAGTTCTCAGTGCAAATCAGCAAAATTCCACTGATTTCAAAGGAGAAATATTATTTTTTTCTAGCTGAAGATGTGGCCTGTTGTGTTATAGTTGCCCCCTCCCTTCCCCACCCCCTACCTGCCTATCCACCCACACACACACATACTTTTCCTTGGAATATATACGTTTTAGGGTAACTTGTGAAAGTTTCTGTATTCTGGCCTTTACTTTAATGATATCTGTTTGGTCTGAAAAACTGGAGGTCATCGGTCCTAGATTTATATAAGCTGTCATATGCTGGGTCTCTATCCTCTTATTTTAACAATAATATATGGGAATTGCTCTTAATGGATTTTTAAAGCAGTGCAGCAGTCAGGTGGTATGTTATTAATGCACTCCTTTCTCATGATCATACAGACACTATTGAATGTTCTTTTTTGAATACTGTGCATTACCCCTCCCTGTTACAGCAAACAGCTAAAAATGAAATGTCACATCCAGAACAAGATACTTGCTAAGGAATGCAATCATCTTCAGAGACAAATGACAAGGAGGATATTAAAAAAAAATAACAGTGTGTTCTTCCCATTCTTTCTTTGAATTGCTAACTCTGCTCTTATGTTAGGCAAAAAGCTGTCCCAAACTAACACTAACTTTACAACATTAGTCCTTGTGAAAAAGGACTGTTTGTTTGGTCTTTGTCCCTTCTACAGTTGAAAAATTTAGAAAGAGGAGAGGGGTAGAAGTGATAAGTCAGGGCCATTGTTCCATTATCTGTTATCTACTGCTCTGCAAGACACTCCTCTAGGAGCAGTGGTATAATGCCATGATATTAGTTGATACTGGGTGAACAGCTACTGGGGAAAATTAGACCTCCTGGTCCAGAAGTGTTAGGCCACTCCATAAATTCCCCTTCACAGGGCTGTTGGTAAAAAAAAAATGGAACAACAAAACCAAAGAGAATGAAATATGAACCCAGCACCTTGAAAGCTGCTGGCAGGGAGGTAGCTGTAGCAGTTGTTTGGTTTCCAGTATAACGTGGTGGCAATGTGGCCATTATAAATTTTCACAGTGATGTCCAATAAATGAATTTTCTGGGAGGAGTATTTCAGAGTCAGTCACTGCCAAATTACATCAGACAAACCAATTAACCACTACAGGTATTTCTACCCCACCAGTTCTCATCCTAAGTACTTGTAACTCCTTTGTATTGTAGAGGGAACTTTTTGTCCAACTTGGGTAGGTCAGTGAGACTGCCTTGAGCTGACTGATCAGGGCTGGGTGAGCTCTGGCTTCTTCTGGTAGAAGGATAATAAATCTGCTAGTGTCCCAGGAACTGAAGGAGGCTGAAGGGAAATTTGGATTGTTTTTATCTCAGCCAGAGGCATGCATCCTGCTCTGAGTGCCTGCTGGAAAGAAAAAATAACACAAGCATATTGGATCCATCCACAGGCTTCAAAGAAGGTGGATTCAGTCTGCTGCTAACTGGATTCAGAATACAGAGAATATCACAGTCAGTGGAGCTAGTCAATAGCTTATTTATTACTGAGGAGCAATATAATATATATATATGCATATATTATGATTTTTAACATGTTTCTTTGCTAGGTTTTTGTTTTTGTGTGTTGTTCATTTATTCGTGTCTTTGTTATTACAGTAAAAAGGATTAATATGGCATTTTTTACTCTTTTATTCATTATTCAGCTAGGAAAATTTGATGTCAGGTATTCCACACTAGGTGCTGCTGGCTATGTATGTGATGTGGATATTTGCGTGTGTTTGTGTGTGTGTAGTGAACCCAGAGGGATTGTACATTTGGTATTGCATAATCCTTCCACACACAACTAGATTCATTATGTATAGCTAAGCTCTGCCCTACAACCATATCTACTCTGATCCCACTGAGCAGGATGCACAAATTAAGGATGGGAAATTGTGGAATGAGAAATCATCCACAGACTGGTTTGTATTAAGTATGATCTAAAATGAGTGTATGGATTCTTTTCCTATCACCTGGACTCGATTTTATGTCCCTTCGCATCCCTCAAAGAGTTAACTGTTTTGTTGTACTCTCTCCTTTTTGCCTTCCCTCTCCCAGCAGGGTCTCTTCCTTACTCCTCCCCACTTCCCTACCCTTTGTATTCTAATCCCTTTTTTCTATTTAGTAGCTCTGTGTTTTGTAGTTCCTTCAGAACATCTGAAGAAGTAAACTTATGCACCTCTGATTTGATAAGTCCATAAGGTTTAAATCTACCCTGTCTTCAGCCATTATATAGTAATACCTCATCTCCATCAGGTTTCTTGTATCAGCTAGCATTACGTGTGTGTGGAGGTGACAATAATCCTCTGCCTTTCTCACAATCCAAGCATGCCAGCTCTTGACTAGGTGTCTTACTGGGCCTTTGCCAGGTCAGTAGGGCAGCTATTAGCACCTCTCTCACTTCCAACCATCTTGTGTCAGCACTTGTATCATTACATATCCATCCTTTCAAGTAAACTGTTAATAACATTCACTTATCATAAAGAATAAGTACAAACTTGACAATAATTACACATTTTTATCTTCAGTATTCTGCATAGATATCCCAAATAAATCTTTCTAACTAATGAATAGAAAAAATAAGTCTTTGTCTTACTCATTATCCTCTTTTTGGCAGGATAAGGTGTTATACATACACTTATATTATCTCTCAAGGAAACAAAGACTATTTGAACAATGAATTTGAGTAAATGGAAGATGAGTTCTCACTTTGACTTACAGTACTCACAAATATAATATAGTACCTGATTAATTTATCAACAATATAACACAATAGAGACTACTGTATATTTCATTAAAGCATAAAGAATGAATGTAATCAGTCACAGTTCAATAAATGTCCATCAAATAATAATATTAATAACAACAACAATACCATAGCAATAATACCATAATACCAATAGCAAGTTGCTAATGTACAATGCTGCAACAATTCATGAAATAGCAATTGTCCATTAGAATTTAGCCAGTCATTAAACAACCCTCCCGAAACATACATTTTTACAGTGTGATTCCTGTGCTTTAATTTGTAGAAACATTCTACCTCTTCTTACTAAATGAGGTTTTTTTTCACTATATATACTTCCTTTCCTACCTTTCATACATAACCTGGAACTCACTGTGATTATTCCTGTTCTCTGTGTTGTGGTTCTAAGATCTGGTCTACTCTTAATATGTTTGCAACTTGAACTACAGCAGCTTAATTAAAAGCACACTGAAAATATAATTTTTGTAACTCAGTTATACTGGTATAATTTTTTTATGCTGGTCTAACCACATCCAGACTAGGGCTTCTAGAATTGTAGGTTCAAAAAAAGACAATAACATCTGTAACAAATATGGTTTGGGTTTTTTCTGGCGGGGGTTGGGTGCGGGGGGTGGGGAAGGAGGGAAGAAACTTTTGAAAGTGTAGATCAACCCTATAAAGGGCAAAAGAAGAATCTCACACACTATCAAAGATCTACTTGTCAAAGATCACCACAAAAATTAAAGTACCAGAAAGGAAGCCATGTTGGCTGCTTACAGATGTGAAAGAAAAAGAACCCAGTGCTTTAATTTCAGTTTGGCACATCCCATGCTGAGCACAGCACTTGCCCAGAACAAGTGTTGTGTCAGTTTGATGTGGCTTGCCCAATGTCTTTATAGGTTGTATGCTTCAGCGGGGCTTTTTGACTTGTTTATGTAAAAGCTGATTGAATCAGTTCTTAGATAAAAGTGCCAACAAGCCCCACAGAAATGCACAATCCATACAGACCCTGGGGAGTAGGGTCAAACTAATGTGCTTCTTCTTCTGGTAAAGTGGGGTTTGGTTTGGTTTGGTTTTTTCCATGTCTGTCAGTGGCCTTTGAGGAAAAGATGCTTTAGGAAAGAGCTTTAGGAAAGAGTTTAAAGAAGGCACAATCTGAAACAAGAGCAGCAACAGAACAATTCAATAATGTGAAAAAACATTTTTGGATCCCAGCTAACACTCAGAATCAGTATTATTTTCTTTATAGCAAATTGTACCTTTAAAAAGAAAATAAATGACACAATATTTGAAAACGGGATTTAGTCTGTTTTTTACTAGCATCCAGTTCAACATCACTGACTCTACACTTCTACATATCTTACTAAGATCTAAGGTCGGATAGGAGACCTGAGTTCTGGTCTCTACTGCCAGGGCTGTTCATACATTCGGGGTGTGATAGTCATTGGTTAAAAAACTCTAGAAATAACCTTATCAGTAGGGACTGATACAAAGCTCTCCTTGCTTCCTTTCCTTCCAGCCCCATGATTCATACATGCATGGCTTTCTTTTGGCCCAGCTTCATTAAAAGAGGTTGAGGGTGCCATAGGTAGCCAAACTAGATCTGGTGCTAAGTTAACAACTTCTGCTTATTGTCATAATATGTGGCTAGTGGATTCAGCTATATTCTGCCACACTGGACCTGTTAAGCAGATAATTTTTGTGTGATTCAATATTACAAGCATGCCTGGAATGCAAGAAGGTTTTCAGTTAAGATTGTATGCATTTGCTCTGCGGTAACTAGCCAAATAATCTTTATAAGTGTATTTCCATTAGTGTGTTTTATTGGGCTACCTTAGCCAGGAGTTATGGGTTTAATGTATAAATAATAAAGTTAAATTCTATTATGTAAGCTATGAGGAAGGAAAGACAAGATAATCACAACAGCCTCTTCTGGCTCTAAAATATATTAATCTAGTCCTTTCTTCAGATGATACAAAACCCATAAACTTTCAAAAATGTATTTCAGGGTTATGAATTAAAGCACATATTTAAGCACATTTACTAAAAAAAATACTCAAATACTCCATTGTTTCCTATGTGGAATTTAAAACAAATGATGGATCTTATTACTAATAGTCACATTATCAACATTTAAAAATTAGAAATCCTGAACAGAAAAAAGTGTTGCTTATTCAGAGTTATGGACTAACAATCCATAAAGCTCCCCACACCTGCCTGTTATCAATATTGAACTCACTGTACTTTTTTTCATTATTGCAAGAACAGCTTTTATTTAACTACTATTTTTTTTACTTGTCAGTCTTGACTATGAACTTTTCCTTTAGTCTGTGTTATCTTATGTTAGTGTTTAAACTTCAATCTCTACATTTCTCTCTCACATCCAGAATTTTATCACTCACATCACTCAGAAATATTTTTGGTTTTTAGTTTCATATATACTCTGTCTTAAACTGTTTCACCAGGACTGTTGTTCACTAGAAAAAGAAAGCCCTATCCCTGAGAGCTCTGCCCTCTGTACTTCTATGCACTACAAGTCACAATGTAGTCTTCACCATTACTTGCAAGATATACACACAGCTAGTCATTTTGTTCCACTATGTTTCCTTCCTACCCATTTAATGACTTTTTAAAACTTAAACTATTGCTTTCAGAGGAGTATGCTATATTTTCATTGTTTCTGTTTAAGAAAAAGGAAGTAAGTATTGTTTCAACCCACTCACCCTTTTGTTTCTTTTGTCTTTCAGTAATGACACAACACTATCCCCAGTCTTGTTGCAAGTGTCTTGTTGTAAAATATTGGCTAGTGATAAGTTTATAATGTACTAAAAATATTTTTGCGTAATATATTAGATATTCACCTGATGTAAATTAGTGTTGCCCCATTGAAATGAACAGAAGTGTACTGATAAAAATCAGATGAGGATCTGACTATTAGAAGCTCTTTGGCGTGCACAAATTCAAATTCATTTAGAAGCTGAACGAATTAATATGGTAATCAGATTGATTTGTTAACTCACACATACTGAGGATTGCCCTGAAGATAAGACTACAACAGATAGGAAAGAAAGTGCTCAAATTAAATCTCACACGTGTTTTTGGGAAGTTATGTTATTTTTCCTTGGGTAGGTTGAATAATTTGCTGCAGCTATATAAAATTAAATTGGAAAATGAATAAATAAATACATGAAGATATTGGACTAAGTGTGATCAAACACATTACCTTAAGATAAAGTTCTAAATCTATCTATTAATAGAGTTCTACAGTGCTTCCTATCACCACAGTACCTGAGTGCCTTCCATGTAAAATCAATAGCCATTGTGAAACCCATAGTGGTCTTAAAGGAGCCTCTGGCACTTCTCCTTTTTCAGAGCAGAAACTCTGGTGGAGCTGGGGTTTTGTTATTTTTCTCCACTTCTTGTTAAAGATTTCTATCATTTATCTTTTTTATTCTTAATAGTGGTTTAGAGGTAGAGGGTACCAGTGTTTTGAACAATATGCTTTGGTTAGACTTTTTTTTGAAGAGCCACTCTTCTCTTTCTCATCATGCTTTATCAATCTATTAAAATAGTAATGATAGTTGTTCTTATAAGCTGAAAATAAAGCTTCTGAATGTCATTAAAGGGACTAAGATGTCTTTTAATTCTACAACCTATGATAAAGGTTATCAGGCTGTATACTTCAAGATGTAGCTTCTTCAACACAGAAGTTAAAAAAAAAATCTGTCTCCTGAACATGAGACGCAACAAGATTCCTCTATTTTCCTCTCTCTCTCTCTCTCTTTTCCCCAACAATTTCACATAATAGCATCTTATGGGCACAGTAGCTGAATTGTTGTGCAAATTAGTATACAGTATTTCTTTAATCATTCCTCAATGTATTTGTTAGATTAGGGGTAAGGTAATAATCTACACAATAAAGTATAATTGAGGAAATACTAATATTTTTTATTATGCTATCATCCAGCAGTCCTAACTCATATTAGTTCCATGCACTAGATAGTGTACAAACCCATCGTGACAGTGTGTGCCCAGGTAAGCTTACAAATAGATAAGATGAAAAATTATATGATGGAAAAAGACAGAATATACAAGTGGAAGACTTGAGTACAAAAGACACCAAGAAATTAAAGGTAATGTCATCAAGGAAGTCTAAGGTAGAGTTTAGGATTGAGCCCAGATTTCCTGGTTCAAAAAAATTAACTGAGCATGTCCACATGAGACGTTTACTCCACACTAGACTAATTAGCTGCACAGTAAACATCTTGGCATCTACACATGTGCCCCTATTAGGCTGGAGTAAACTAATTTACTCCAGCCTAATAGACATATTTACAAGTACTATCATGCTGTAGAGGAAAACCTTGGAGAAACAGCATATGTATCCCAGCCCCTGGCACGGATCTTTGAAAACTCCTGGCGCTCTGGTGTAGTGCCAGAAGACTGGAAGAAGGCCAATGTGGTGCCGATCTTCAAGAAAGGGAGGAGAGTGGATCCGGCTAACTACAGGCCCATTAGCCTGACTTCTATCCTGGGGAAGATCTTAGAAAAGTTTATTAAGGAGGCCATCCTTGAGGGACTGGCCCAGGCTAACATCCTAAGGGATAGCCAGCATGGGTTTGTTGCGGGTAGGTCTTGTTTGACCAATCTCATTTCCTTCTATGACCGGGTGACCTATCACCTGGACAAGGGAGAAGAGATTGATGTCATATATCTTGACTTCAAAAAAGCTTTTGATCTGGTATCCCATTATCACCTCTTGGCCAAACTGCCCAGTTGTGGCCTTGGCTCCACCACTATCCGCTGGCTGGGAAATTGGCTTCGTGGTTGGACCCAGAGGGTTGTGATTGATGGCAGTCACTCATCGTGGTGCCCTGTGACCAGTGGGGTCCCTCAAGGCTCTGTCCTGGGACCCATACTGTTCAACATCTTCATTAACGATGTGGACATTGGAGTTAGGAGCGGACTGGCCAAGTTTGCCGTTGACACCAAACTTTGGGGAAAGCAACCATGCCAGAAGACAGGCGGATGATCCAGGCTGACCTGGACAAGCTCAGCAAATGGGCAGACGAGAACCTCATGGTGTTTAACGCCGAAAAATGCAAGGTTCTCCACCTTGGGATGAAAAACCTGCAGCACCCTTATAGGCTCGGCAGTGCTACGTTGGTTAGCACTACAGAAGAAAGAGACTTGGGGGTCATCATTGACCACAAGATGAACATGAGCCTCCAATGCGATGCTGCGGCTAGTAAAGCGACCAAAATGCTGGCGTGCATCCATAGATGCTTCTCAAGCAAATCCCGGGACGTCATTCTCCCCTTGTACTCGGCCTTGGTGAGGCCGCAGCTGGAGTACTGCGTACAGTTTTGGGCTCCACAATTCAAAAAGGATGTGGAGAAGCTTGAGAGAGTCCAGAGGAGAGCCACCCGCATGATCAGAGGTCAGGAAAACAGATCTTACGATGACAGGCTGAGAGCCATGGGACTCTTTAGCCTGGAAAAGCGCAGGCTCAGGGGTGATCTGATGGCTACCTATAAGTTTATCAGGGGTGACCACCAGGATCTGGGGGAACGTCTGTTCACCAGAGCGCCCCAAGGGATGACGAGGTTGAACGGTCACAAACTCCTGCAAGACCGTTTCAGGCTGGATATAAGGAAGAATTTCTTTACTGTCTGAGCCCCCAAGGTCTGGAACAGTCTGCCAGCGGAGGTGGTTCAAGCACCTACATTGAACACCTTCAAGAGTAAATTGGATGCTTATTTGCTGGGATCCTATGTCCCCAGCTGACTTCCTGCCCTTTGGGCAGGGGGCTGGACTCGATGATCTCCTGAGGTCCCTTCCAGCCCTAATGTCTATGAAATCTATGAAATCTATGGCCAGCTGTCTGCAGCATAAGGGTGCTTTAGTGCAGGGGTTCCTGCTGGCTAGACTCTTGTGACTCAGCCAGCCCCTTTGGAGCATGTTGAGCCAAGGGGAGTAGCCCCAGGCTGGCAGGCTCAGCCCCAGGGTCCTTTGCCAGCCAGGGCTACTCTGATCAGCTTAACATGCTGTGCCCCCAGGTGCATGTTCAAAAGGCAATACGCTACAGAGTTAATTGCTGCAGAGTTTATTACTTTGGATTAATTGCATGTGTAGATGTGCCCACTGTAAGGTAATGCTTCCTAGCTTATAATGTGATTTTTTGTTATTTATTTTACAGAATTGAGCTAGTATTTGGTAATAATGTACTGTTTAATTGCATGTTTATTTTTTATTATTTTCAAAATGGTGCCTCAAGTGCCAGTGAATTCTCTCATCCACTTTGACTTTGAAGGAGCATGAGATCTTGTAAGGATCAGGTCATAGGCAGTCTGGCCTAATGATTGCAATACCAGGGGTGGACATGAGCCAGAGGCAGAATCCAAGGTAGAGAACTGAGGGCGAATTTCATGCTATACAGACCCATTGGCCACGTCTACATAAGATTCTGACTATGCAGTAGCTCATTACTACTGCACAGTAGCGTTGTATGGTATGAAATTTGTGTATGCAAGTACTAAATGACTATGCACTAACAACTACACACTCAGTGTCTTGTATAGACATGGCCATTGAAAACATACCTCAAGAAAATGGATGCCAACATCAAGAGTTGGGAGAAGCTGACATGCAAAGTTGTCAACTAATTCCAGTGGCACTGCAACATCAATCAAGCAGCAGCCCATTTGAAAGTGAGACATCTTGGTCTCAAAGCAAAGAAGAGTAAGTGGAGGAATGAAAAGGAGACTGTAGCCTACTTTCTTCTGTGGAAAAACCTGCAATTTCTGTAGACAGATCTGTGGCTCAAAGATTGGACTCTTAAGTCACCTCAAGACCTATCAATGATCCATGGTAAACTGCAGCCTCAAATCAAGGGATTGCCAAGACTATATATATGTGTGTATATATATATATATATATTCCCATATATATATATATATATTCCCATCCTGTGGGACATGAAACCCCTTTTTCCTTCTGTGAGCTTTAGAAGGCAGAAAGTAGAAAATGCCTGTAACTCACCAGAAGAGAGATGGACAGGCTTGAGAGATTCAGGGTTTGAGCCAGGACTAGAACAGAAGCAGGTCTGACAGACTCCAGGGCATGGAGACAGGACCTGAGCATAAACAGAGGAAGGCCTGAGGGGTTCTGGAAATGAAGCTGGGACTCGAGTGGGAGCAGGAGGAAGCCTGAAGGCCTCTGGGTCCCAAGTGGGAGCTGGGGGCTCTGGGACAGAGTGGGCACAGGGAGCCAGAGCCCACAATCACCTGTTGCTTAATAAAGCTGTAATTCCATATCCATCTTGATTTTTGATGCTGAGTTGATTTAAATTCTTCACTTCAAGCTCAAGATGTACCCACTTGACCTCACTTACCCATAAATAACTGCAGTGGTAATATCGGTCTTTTATATAGTAGCTGGAGAAGCCTGTCATGATAGCACTTTTAGCAGATCATTGATCAATTTTAAATTTTTGTGTTAAGAATAATAGAAGTTATTTTCCCCATTTGTTCTTATGCATAGGTGAGTATGAGAGAAGACAGAAAGTTATGAATTGTTTAAAGATAATATTTTATTTAATATTTTCTCTCTCAGCAACTGTTTTACAGTCATTTCTGATTAGGTCATTGGAACTGGAGAGAGACAAACATCCGATATTGTAAAGCTGATGATGAGGAATATGGGAGAGTCCATCCTACTCTATTCCTAGAGAAAGTCCTGTATAAATTCTGCCTAGTTATGTTGTGTAGATGGGATTGTGAGATTACGTTGTGAGATTTCAGCTGTTTATTCCAGCCTAAGTAATGTTAATGACAAATGTAGTCCTGCTTTCAAAAAACGGGTTTTGAGTTAATATTTTTGGTTGATAGGCAGCCTGCAGGTAGTCTTATAGTCATAACAATACTATATTACCAGACTGATAAAATTAAGAGCACAGTGTGACTCATCAAGCTGAGGCAATGATCTTTACTGCCACAAGGACTTGAAAAACAACTTAGGATGTAGAATTTTATAAATATTTGTACCAATAAGAACAAGCAATGAAAGCAAAATAATTCAGTGAGTCTTGGATCCTGGGGGAGGTCAGAATGATATTCTGTATCATACTATCAATGGGTTTTAAAAACTTTTGATTGAAAATATGAGACTTCAGGTCAAATAGTGCAAGTATAAGACAGAAAGCATGAGATTGCTGCATCTACTGAAATGTGCCAACTGCTTTAGATTTCTATAGAGGATTTGCATTTTTATTAGCAGCCGGCGTGCCAAATTGTACAAAGGGTTTGGCAAATATACTGACTTTTGACAGACGGCCAGTAATTCAGAGGAACAGAAGGCACCTGCAGTAATGCTGTAATATTTATTTGCATTTTTGATCTATTTGTTTCTGGTCTAAAATTTACCGACATTGTGTGTGCTAATATATAACAATGAGTCAAACAATGTCTTTACTATGTTCAGAACTCTATGTCTGATGGCTGACTCTTTGTGTCTTGGCTTATGTTATAGCCTAAAAATTACTGAACAATTAGTGCATTGAATACAAGTAACTTTTTCTGTAATTAAAAAGTGGACTAGCATGAGCCATGTCTCATATTCCAGAAATTTTTTGGGAAAGATGTATTTGTTATGCATTTAATAATTTTGCTCAAAAAGCAGAACAGGTGGATTATTTAGTTCTTTTGTTCATAAATGTCAATTTATTATAGCAAAGTACTATGCAGTTAAAAGACTTATAAGACTCCTTGGTCAAACAACGACTGGATGTCATATCTTAATTTTCCAGACTGATAATATTAATTGTAACCTACCATTATCATTGCATCAGGCAAACTCTCCAAACCTTACTAATACTGGTTATCACAAAAAGCATTAGAACAACTTTTCTATCTGGTTTATGATGCTGTTCATCACCATAATATCTTCCATATAGAATCAACAACAACATCAAATGCCCTGTAGAATTAAGAACAACATCACTGGCATTTCTCCCTTTCAAGAGTTTGTTTGAATTTTGAATTTATGGAGAAAAGCTCTCTCAGAGGCCTGCAATATTTCAGCAACATGCCCAGACTCTGCCTTTTCCAGGTTTGTTCTCACGTAAGTAAATTAAGCTTTATTTATTATATGACATATGTAGTCAAACTAAGGAACTGAGGAAGGAATGGATTTTGTGAGTTATCTATCTATCTATCTATCTATCTATCTATCTATCTATCTATATATCTGATAATAGCAAAAAGATGATTGACTTAAAAGTATAAAACCTGTTTGGATCCAAGGGGAAAAATATGAAATAGCAAAAAGCAAAATCAGTCGGACAAGGAAGAACTTAGTTTCACACTGTAAAATTTAGTTTTGCATAAATCTGTTTTCCTGTTAATGAAGTGTGTCTTTGGTACCTGTGATGGCTTCAGGGAAAGGGCTATTGTTCTGTGAAGAGGGGTGGTTAAGCCAACAGCCCAGAATTTCTCTCTTACATCAGCATTTATCCTTGGCTCAGACTTCTGTTCCCAAAATCTTAGTGAATGTTAAGGGTCTTTTTGTCAACGACATGCTTCTCAGTGAACTAGAAAATGTCTGTCTCTCACTAGCCAGTCATGTATTATGCCTGTCTTCAAGGATACTGACAAATATTGTATTCTGAAGGGGAAAGAGTGCTGATTGTACAGTTGCTGTGGTAGAAATACCAACCACAAAGCAATACAATCTACATAACAATGAACCCATTGATTAAAACAAAACTATGAGTAATTTGACTGTATTTCTCAGAAAAGTCTGGAACTGCACTGTCAGGTGCTTGTTATGACCTCCCAGTCAGGCTTACAAAAGCTGTGTTTTCTTTTTTTTCCCTGGAAACCTGGCCAGGACTTGGCTTAGTGCCAGTCATAGAGTTGACAGCCAGCTGAGCAGATGGAATTTACAAGAGACCAGCCCCTCTTTTCTTAGCTGCCTGGTGGCTCTGTGCAACAGTGGGAATCCATTACACATACATAGCCTATGAGAGAGCAAGAGGAACACTGAGCAGTTGTACGGTTGTACGGATCATGAAGTGCTGGAGAATTAAACAGAGTTAATCAATGAGGCAGAGAATAAAAAATAGTATGGGGAATATTAATGCGAAGTGAACAAAAGACATCCTTAATCTTTGCATTTGGAACATATTTAAGTATGTCTGTTCTGATCATTGTGCCTTAACTTCTTATTTTCTCAGCCACTTTCCTTTATCAGTCTTGTTTCCCTTGCATTCTCATTTTATTTCCATCACAAGGCTCTATAGCTCTTCCCTACCATATTACCCTCGTCTTATGTTATTAAAATCTGGCCGCTGACTTTCCAAAGACATTACCCCCTGAGATATAATACAAAATTTCATACAATCTCATATTTCAAAAGATAAAGGGGCCCTTTTTATCACCTAATCCAACCTGAGTATCATAGGGTATTTCACATGATGTGAGTTTTCTTGTTTTAATATTGGTTCCGTTTTCAGCACACCTTCAAGCTAGAGTCTTACATGAGCTGCTCCACAATACATGCTTTTAAACATATCAAATGTCCACACTTTAAGCAAGGAATTACTGCTCAGTAATATTATCAATAAAAGAATATACATACTACCCACTGTGCTCATTTGTCTGTAATAGATTCAAAAATCTGGTAATCCACACTACCTTATGACACCTGAAGGACAAAATACTGATCAATAGAGCATATCCTTAGGTATTATTCTTCACTGTGTCCTTTACAAGAAAAGATGTAGAGAATGAGAGAGCTAATCACTGGTTTTTGTCCACCCACTCAGAAACTAAAGACAGCTGAGAAATTCAGCTAACATATTAAATGCCCGTGAGCTTTTCAGATGAGTTACAAAAAATAACTGGTTGCAGTTGGAAGGTTTTGTGTAATATTACCTTCTTGCATTTATACTGTAACACTATTAGTCAAAGATGTTCTTCACTGAATTTATGAGAATTCAAACTATAACTCTCAAATCATTCATTAATTGCTTTGTGAGTTCTTTCTTTTAATAGTTACTCTAACAGATAGCAATGTATGTGTATACTTATTGCCAGAAAAAACAGTGACATTCTCCTACAGATTAGTACTCAGTAATAAATTCTTTAATGTCTGTATTCTTAATACAAGGTGTGCAATAAACTTATATAAATATGTCAAAATTTGCCAAATCTTGATTAGTACTATGAACTGTAAGTTAATAAAACCAAATTGGACTGCTTTTTCAGCTGTTAAAAATAATGTACTGAAAACATTGATCTAGAAAATGTATATAGATTTTTTTACAAGTAATCTGATGTTCATACACACTACATACATACCTACCTACAGATATACATACATACAGACAGTAAAAGCTGTGTTATCCGGCACCTTACAAACAGGCATGCTCTATTAGCCCTGCCGGCTTGTAAGGTAAAAGCCCCCATGGCCCAGGGCAAAGCAGCCTGCACTGCCAACCCCCCATGACCCAGGGCATAGCAGCCTGCATGGGGCCCCGCTCCCTGACCTTCAGGGCCCGCAGGACAGTGATGTGGCAGGAGGGGTGGCAACACCCTGGACACAGTGGGAGAGCCGAACAGGCAAAGACACTTGTTCAGGCCTCTCAGTTAACTGGCATATTTTGTTATCTGGAACCCCATTTCCCATGGGTGCCAGGTAACAAAGCTTTTGTTCTACATATGTGCATACAATGCATGCACATAGAATGAAGCTCCTTGACAAAGGTCCCATACAGAAAACTGATTAGGATCTTAGACCCCATGTTTCTTACAGGATTAAGACTCCTCAAGACGGTTGAGTTTAAATAGTTTACAACTGTACTCCTGAACTTTCAGTGACTTCTATAACAATAATCATACACCATTTCTTCATAGCTATATAAAAAACTGCAATAATATGATTCCTGACTATTATTAAACACTTTAGCATTGTTTTCAACATCTGATCTAGAGAAAAAAAGGACAAAAAAGATTGTCCTATTAATTCGTTTGGTAGTATACTGCAATTACATCAACATGAGTAGACTCTTACTTCTAAATGGACTTCCACGGAAACCACTTTGATTCTGTATGGACAGAAGATCTTTGCCAGTAATTCACTGAACACAAATCTTTAAAAAATCAGCTATGTCAATGTTGGAAAGATTAGGATAGTTTCACAAATCATAATTAAAACTGTACATTCAGCCAAATCACTGCCACACTTTTATCTACATGAGCTGCTTCTTCTTCTTCTTCTTTCTGTCTTTTCACCATGTTCAGATTTGAATCCAAAAATGGGCACAAACTGTTGCTCAGTTTGTTGCCTTAGTAAAGTCCCCAGTGGTGCATCTTGCCCACTTCCCGTATTTGGGCTGGCAAGTAGGTATTCTATAGTCTGAAAGTTCCCTCCACATGTGCACATGGTGTTTGTCATTGGTATATCCCCATGGTTGCGTGTTTACTTAGGTTTTACACCTGTTCAGAGGCAATTCAAGCTTCTTTGCATTGGCCAAACAAATACTGGACTTGTAGTTTTAATATTTATCTGACTTTCTCCAGGGTCATCTCAGGCTGTGCTTGCTACCTTTTTATTCATGTGGCTGTTGATGTTTCATCCAGTGGTTACATTATAGAAAAGGGTTTTTCTGTGATTTTAGTCTACTGGGAACAGCAGTGGGGCCATATAGTAGGTGCTTCTTTATCTTTAAGCTGCCAATTGCATTCTGTTTTGCTCTCCTGATGGTCAATGAGCCAAATCTGCTGGCAGGTAAGTGGAAACCATTGACATTGATTAGTTTAAGGCATCCAGTAATGCACCTGCAACTTTCATTCAGCACAATATCTAGCTTCTTTGCATTTGGAGAACTTTCCCAGGCATATACTCAGCTGCCAAATAACAAGGTCAGACAAGTGCAGTAGTGTGTAACTGTGATGGCTGCAGGTATTATAGGGCTTGCTACCACTGCCCTGAGCTCATCTGCCTACAGGGGGCAACAGGGTGGACCTTGGCTCTGGATCCCCTGGTCTGCCAGGAAGTGGATCTTATTTTTTCTCACCTGCCACAACTTTGATGACATATATTCCCAGGAGACATTGCCCACAGTGATCCTGCCTGCTCTCAATTACTGTTTCTTCTATAGGGCTCCCAAACCTCCCCTTTACCTCACCCTAGCCTCTCCAGATGGTGTTCACAATATACTTCTGCAGCCAGGTCACAGTGCTGCCTGTTGTGACCTCAGGATCACACTTGCAGTGTTCCTCAGGCACGCCCCACAGTCTTTGGCTGCCAAGATGCTCAGCCACTCCTCTTTCCCTGTGGCCTGCAGGGAACTGACCCCACTCTGCCCCTCTCCGGGGCCAGAAATACTTTTGGGCGGCCTCCCTCCTCCAATCCTGAGTGAGAGGCTGCTCCAGAAGTTGAGTGGGTATTTTCCTTCCTTTCTGGTCTCCAGCTGCAGCCCTGCCAGCCCGCCATACTGTGAGTTTTTTCTCACTCTTTCACAGTAACATTTATAGATTCATAGATGCTAGGGTCAGAAGGGACCTCAACAGATCACTGAGACCAACCCCCTGCATAGGCAGAAAAAAGTGCTGGGGTCAGATCACCCCAGTCAGATGCCTATCCAGCCTTCTCTTAAACACACCTAACGTAGAGGAGAGCACCACCTCCCTTGCAAGTCCGTTCCAAATTTTGGCCACCCTCACTATGAAGAATTTTTTCTTGATATCTAGCCTAAATCTGCTCTCTGTCAGCTTGTGACCATTGTTCCTTGTTACCCCAACAAGTGCCCTGGTGAACAGAGCATCTCCAATCCCTTGCTGCGTCCCCCTAATGAATTTGTGGGTGGCCACAAGATCACCTCTCAGCCTTCTCTTGAGGAGGCTGAAGAGGTCCAGGTCCCTCAGTCTCTCCTCATAGGACTTGTCCTGTAAGCCCTTAACCATACATGTGGCCCTCCTCTGGACTCTCTTGAGTCTATCAACATCCTTCCTGAAGTACAGTGCCCAGAACTGCATGCAGTACTCCAACTGTGGTCTGACCAATGCCACATGGAGGGGAAGTATCACTTCCTTGGTTCTATTTGTCATGCATCTGATGATGCAAGATAAAGTGTGGTTAGCTTTGCTGATGATTTTGTCACATGATGACTCATGTTCGTCTTGCAATCCACTATGACTCCAAGATCCCTTTCCGCTTCTCTACTGTTGAGGGGGTCACTTCCCAGCCAGTAGGTGTGCTGGATATTTTTGCACCCTAGGTGCAGCACTCTGCACTTGTCCTTTTTGTACTGCATCCTATTGTGTACTGCCCACTTCCATGTAAGTGTGGATTGCGGTCCAGGAAGCCAAAACCCACACAATGGCACCAGCTCTGGAACCGTGGGTTGACTTCTCTGACATAGGTGACGTTATGCTTACTGTAACTGGTGACTGGTAGGATTGACGAGAAGGCCAGCTGAGCCCCCATCTTCCTAAGCCGTTCCCAGAGCCCTGTAGTCACTCATGATACTCCTGGCTGCATCATTTGTTCCCACATGGATAAGGACCATGGGACCAGAGGGTGGGATGAGGACAGGAATTCTCACCATTATGTCCCTGATCCTGGCTCTGGGCAGGCAACAGACCTTGCACACCATTGGATCCAGATAACAGACGGGTCCCTGTGTTTCTCTCAGCAAGGAGTTGCCCACAATGATGATGCAGTGTCTCTTCTTCTGCTTACCTGGCCATCCCTCACCTTGCTCAGAGATGGTGGCAGGCCCCTCCAGTGCACTTTTTCTCACTACACACTCCTCCACTGCAGCCAGGGCTTCATATTTGTCCCCCAAGTGCACTGGGGGACCTGTCTCTGCAGTGAGAGGTCTGGCCCATGAGGCAACCACCCTCTACTCACCAGCACCTGCTTCAGGGCATTACCTCACAGCTTCTCCACCAGGAGTCTTGTTCTGCAGAGAATGAAAGTTTCCATCAATCTCTTCTTCAGTTGCCCTGATCCCCCACAGCCTGCTCACCTCTGCCTGGAGTTCCCTCACCTTCCCCTCTAGTGCCTGAATCTGGGTACATGTGGTACAGGCAAGGAAACCCTGGCTCCCACACTACCCCTAGGTGTCAGAGGTCCCACCAGGCAACCCCTGCAGACAGGGGGCCAGGGCTCTGCTGACCCATCCAAGGGGCCTGTCTGGGTGGAGGCCTCACAGGAGCTCTGGGCCGGAGGGCCCTGGCTGCACTCCCTGTGACCACCCCCATACTAGGCCCCCTCCTCATTCACTTACCTGAAGTCTCTGTCAGAAACTCCTGAGTATTCCTGCACATGACTGGCCTGTGAACTGCCTGTTGGCAGTCCCTGTTCACTGGCTCCCTGATCACAGGCTCCCTGGTTACCTGGGGAGTCTCCTTTTATACTCCTCTGGGCCTGGGCTGACTCAGGCAGCAATCACACAGTCAGCAATTCCACAGCAGTCAATAATCAAGAGCCACTCAGGACTCACTCCCAGCTTTTCAGAGCACACACTCACCAAACAAACAAACAAACAAACATTCAGCTAAACCAAAGGTATCACTTACTTTTCATGGGAAGGATCTAGTGCCTGACCTGGCTTCTCTCTTCTTTCTTCCCTCCTCTTGCCTCTAGCAACTGCCTGCAAACTGTTGTTTGATTGATCCCCATTTGGAACTGATACGCTTCTTTAGTATGTTGGTCCAGGAACTAGATTTGCACTTCATCTTTTCTGCATATGCTCTGTGCGTGTGTGCCGTTTAATGTCACTCCCAATTAGATAGGATTTGAAGAGTGGGTAACAGCTATTCAATTCCAGGTTAAGTTGGGTTGCTTATTAATAAGTGTTTTTACTGTGTTTTATTTGGATTGGCATAGACCGATCATCTTACAAATCAAAGCAGCCATAACACCATAAAACCAATCTTAGTTTCCTTTTGACACCACTTCAGTTTCAAGAATTATTTTACCAAACACCTCAGCACTACCAACGAATTAGTGAACCAATACCAGAGAACTACGAGCAATTTAAAGAAATGTTACACACCATCTCATAAAAGGAATATCTCAAGGGGCTGCAGAATAAACTGTGCGTCAGTAATAACACATGAATCAGCCGATACATGAAATACAACAGGCTGTATGAAGTAGACCCATTTGCTGAGGAAACTATGCCTGCTAAAGAAACACTGGTTGCTGTACTGGGGGGAGGAAGGAAGAAAGTCATGGTAGAACCTCATTAAGAATGTGGTTATGACGCATAGTAGCAACGAGGTATAGAAAGCAATTCAGTAATTTACCAAAAACCTAAAAAAGCAAGAACAGCATTACTATGTCACTGTAAACCAGGCTGCACATCCACTCATCACAGTTGAAATGATATATTTTATAATGGCTGAATTAACAACTCAAACAAACACTCTTAAAGGCAGCATACCTACTAGTCTTGAAGAAATTCACACAAAACAAACAGAGCACTTCAGGTCAACAACATTCGGTTGTAAAATATGTGTGCAACAATATACAAAATACGTAAGTTATAGAGGTAAGTATGTATTCTACCCCTCCTGAAATGGGGAAAGATCAGATTTTTAGACCTATAATAATCTTACTCTTTCATCGTTTCAAACGTTTGAATGCCTTATCTTAAAATGTTTGTCACTGGTTGTCAAAGAACACTTAATCTCTGAGCAAGCTGGCTTGTACCTGGGGAATACTGGTCAGGTATTAAACATCAAGTATTAAATCTTTCTAATTTTGGAGCTCTCCAAGATGAAGAGGCAAAAAAGATGGCAGAAAGCCAGCAAATCCTGCCCTACCTCCAATTCAAATTGGTGGCCAAGAATATTAGTCACAACTAATAACCCCACCAAAATGTATAGAAATTTCTATACTTTATGGCCAAATAGTTGACATTTGGTGGCTTATTATGAAAAATAAATGCATAGATTTAGCCCATTCTAGAGGACAGTTGCCTCTGAAAGAAAAGGACAGTTGCCTCTGAAAGAAAAGGAAACAACCAGCTCTCTCCTATGTTAGCAATATCAGGACTAAGGTACAATTTCTCTTCAGTAAGGCTGATTTACAGTGATATTCAATAGCAGCACAGACATTGCAGGATTTTCCATTTGGGAGAGTAAGGTGTAGGCCTTTTCCTTACTTCACTTTCTCTTCTCTGCTTTGAGGGCATGACACACTACCTTGAAGTGGGCTGACACTTGGCTGAGGTTGCAGCATTATTGAGGTTGGTTAAAAATATATATTGCCTACTATATTATATGAATATAAAATGAGATGTCTTCCCAGTGTCCTTCATATTCTTTCAAGAGGCAACCGTTTCTTCAAATTCTTTCCTTTTATTTATTTATTCATCTTTGCTTCAACAGAGGATTTCACCACTTTCCTTTATCTATTGGCTCCTGATATTCTCATTTCTTCCATTTGCAGGATTTTGATCACTGGGTGGACACTACAGGCATATGGAGTACCAGATAAGAACTCCTTAGTTCTGGTATTACAGGCACATGTAGTACCAGATAAGAACTGGCACCTTAGAGATGCTATTTTTCTTTTTGCAGGATTTTTTCCCATTACTCTTAATTATTCTTCTAGATATCTAGAGAAAATGCACAAAACATAACATTTGTAGTGTAGGTGACATTAAGAGAAGTTTCATTTGGAAATGCCGACTTTTCAGAAAGGTTCTAGAGAAATGTTTATGTTCCCTAGGAATAATCATCAACTTAGAACAACACACAGGTTTATTCCACATCTAGTCAGGGATGTATACAGGTATTAAACACCTAAAAAATTGATTAATTTGAGTTTTAAAAAGACATGCATACACCAAAAACAAGTAACAACTCTTCTAGTGAGTGTGTATATTTATATCTATCTAGTTAGCTAGCTATCTAGCTCTATAATATTTAACACAGCATGTGGTACTAGATAATATTCCTAACTTGGTGTTTCCTTAGTTGCGTATCACTTGATACCATTACATTTTAAGTTATAATTCTCTCACAAAATGCTGATCTTCACCCTGAAATATTCCAGACAATGCTTTTTATAGCTCATTTATACACTCTTAATTACTATCACTCTGACAAAATATCAAAAATGAATGTATTAGGCCCCTTCTACACATTACAGGTATCACACAATGTATTAGTTAATTGTGCAATTACCTTGAGACCTGCTACACATGCAAAGTACATACCACACCATAAAATGATCCAAACCAGCTATAATGTTAGGCCTCAAAAATGTGTACTAACTTTAAAGCTGGTTGCTATTGAGATTTCAATGTCACATGTATCAAGGTCTCCTATGTGGATGGGAGCCACGTCAATGGACACATCTCCCAGATACAGAGGTGCACTGTGCACAGCTTGGGGTGGGAGTTCTACAACTGAGGGGACCCTCAGTCCAAGCAGTTGCCAACTCTGGGTCCCAGCAACACCTGTAACTGCCAGGGCCCAAGTCCTGCAGCTTCAGATTCTGAATCTTGGCAGCACACCTCCTGGTACTCGGATGGAGTTGGATCCAAGAAGCTATAATTGCCTAGCCCCAGGGGTGCCTGGAGCCCCCAAGGCAGGGAGACCATAGCTACTGTAGTCTCCGCACCTTGGGGCAGCATTGAACCACAAGGACAACAGACTGTAGCAACTGCAATCTCCCAGGCTCAGGGGTTTCATGCATCTCAAGGCTGTGAGATCACAGAAGCTGTAATCTCCCAGACCCAAGGATTTCACATACTCTTGAGGCTGGGAGATCATCGTAGCTGCTGTCTCCCAGCCCCAGGGTTTTCATATAGTCCTGGGGCTAGGAGATCTCAGGGGTTCATGGGGTGCCCCCATGTTTGGGGCCCCCTCATCTGAGGGGGCTCCCAGCCATGGGAGCAGCTTCCTTGTTGTTGGTGCAGGGGCACCCCAGGTCAAGCTCTGCCTTTACCAACAATAAGGCATGATGGGATCTAATCTGCAATCCCAAAATCGTTCCTTCTGCCATGCATGTGTGGCACAGCAGGTGGTGTGGTTATATGGATCATGCATTAAATCCATGGACATTTCCTGTAAATGCCATGTCATATTTCTGGAAAGAGCAAGGGAATATAATTTTGGATCATATGCTACTATCAGTTCATATAAAAAAATACTTGAACTTAAGGTGGAAAGGTGGAAAGAATAATCATGTAAAATAGATGTAAAAAAGCATAGTCTTTCACTGAAGACTTTTCATAAATAACACATTTGCTCAAATAAGTATTAGCAGTAGTTGTCATAGCATAAATAGTCTGTCAACACATTAGTCATTTTCCTGCTGGGTGAAATTTATTACATTGAGCCCCAAATGTAAATAATGCATAGATAAACAAGAATAATTTCTTACCTAGTTAAAAAATAATAACTGCAAGCCACCAGCAATTAAGAACTGACAAATAAACATATAGATACGTATGTGCATATATAAATAAAGATTCTATATATTGACAATTCTACAAATAGATAAAACATAGACTATTGTGTTATGTCAGTATCTTGAAAATCATATTTCCTTTGGGTTTGATTGATTTGTATTAGCAGCTGCTAGAGCCAAAACTTGATGATATTAGAAAACAGGAAGAAAACATTTATCATTTTTCTGATTGGATTAGTACTTTATGATCCATAAAGGCAGTGTACTGAATATGGAATGAGTTCTGAATTAAACAAATATGCAATGTGGTTATTGTTTAAAACCTGACATGTTCCTCCTTTTATCTGTATAACCCTCTATTTTTTTTCCCAAATGGGATACTTCATTGTAAACTACTGAAGGGATAGTAGGAACTGGTATGACAAGAAAATATTCAGTTTGAGAAAGGAGCTAAGTGGTCACCAAAGGAAGAGGGGTGGACTGATAAAAGATGAACACATAAATCAAGTATGAACATTGGATAAGCAGACCGTAAGTCTTTTCCCAATGCTTATTTTTCTTCATGGCAAAGACAGAAGCTGGCAGCTCCCAACACATAATGGGTGCATCCATACATACAAGTGTTACACAAATTGCCAATTGCTCAAATCACAAGTGAAACTGTATAAATGGGGATAAGGCAAGGTGCCATGTTTATTGATTACATGAGTGAGACATAGAGGTTCTGGCACACCGTTCATACAAACACACACAAGTCATCATACACATCATTACACACAGGCATATACACATATAAAACAACCATTTCATCTACACATACACCAGATATAGTTACCAGCAATGGTTGCTCGATATCAGCCCAGGGTGGCCAACCCAGGCTTATTGAGTAGATGGTGATGATTTGACGATAGCAGATTTAAAGATAAAACCTGGAGCAGGGTAAACAGACGCATCTGTGCTCTGATGAAACAGCAGTAGAGAAAGAGACTCACCCAACTTGACATTTTCAAAGTGTTCTTTTCATATGAATTGGCATCCTTTGTTTCAGTGCTTTGGGGTTTTTCCATACCCAGCTTCTGTTTTTGCCATTGTTCTTCTTTTGTCTTCCAAAAGGGAACACCAGAATTCCTGCAGGGCAGGGGTCGAGGGCCTCGGGGGGGTGGGGGGGGCAACTAGGGCAGAGTTCAGAAGTCTCCGGAGCTGGGGAGGGGAGGGGCTGGCCACGGCAGGGGGAGGGGGCCTTGGGGTGGCTGGTGGGGGGAGGGGCCAGCTAGGGCAGGGGTCATGGGCCTCAGGGGGGCTGTCAGGGAGAGGGGCTGGCCATGGCAGGGGTTGGAGGTCGGGGGGGGCTGGCGGGGGAAGGGCTGGCTACAGCAGGGGTCAGTGGCTTCGGGGGGGGGCTGTTGGGGGGACGTGCCAACCAGGGCAGAGGCCAGGGGGGCTGGGGAAGTGGACAGGGCCATTGGGAGTCCCCCCATGGTCCCCTCCTCCCTCCTCCAGCCCCCAAGCCCTTACTCATCAGCACTGGAGCCCTGGTGCTGAAACATGCAGCCTGGCCAGCTGCGTGTTTCAGTACCAGGGTGAGGGGCCAACTACAGAGATGCTGTGGCAGCCAGAGCATCTCTATAGAGGACACACCCTCTAGTTGCCTCAGGGCATGGTCCAGGACCGTGCCCTTCTCCACATTTTTAAATTTCAAGTTATTTTGTTTCTCCCTGCACTACAAACTTGCAGCACGGGGAATATTTTTTCATTCCTGCATTTGCCTGTTGCCTCACCTCAAAGAGGTTTGAGACAGGGTGTGCATGCTCATCTGGATGGCCCAATGAGTTCTCTTTAACAATCTAGGGCAGGGGTTCCCAAACTGTGGTACACATACCCCTAGGGGTACACAATACATCTCTCAGGGGAAAAATTGTGTACTGGCAGATTTAATTTTCATAATAATAATAATAATTGACATTTAAGTAGTTAAAAGGTAAAACAAGGTGGTAGAGGTACATGGGCAACTGGTAAATCTGGAAGGGGATATGCAATAAGAAAATGTTTGGGAATTTCTGATATAGATGATAGTGACTAAGTGAATCCTTTGATTTACTTCTCCATTTGTATTTCATTTCAAGTTTTGCTGTTTAAAAAACTGCCTTAGAGATTCTTCTTTTTTTTTTTTTGTAATTTCTTGGAGCCAGATTAAATTAATTAATGCTCAGTACTTTCAGTATGAGTGCATTTCTCACATCAGATATTAATCACATCCCTAGCACTGTAACTGAAAGTACTATCTATCAAAGAAATGGGTATATTCAGTCTAAATGTTATATTGTTAAAATAACTACATGTTATCAGTTATGTCTTTGTAAAATATATCCATAAAACTGCTGAAAATCTGCAAATATGCTATGGCACATTTATTTCTCTGACATACTGTGACTTGTAGGTCATATGTCAAGTATAAGATTTTATTTTAAGTCCTATGAAAATACCTTTGAAATGAAATGCAATGGCATCTGATTCAATTTTTAGTCTGATAGTAGGATGAGTTCAAAGATAACCAGTTGGTCATTAACACTGAGCAAAAATATATATGCAGGGATAGAAATGAGTAACTGGAAAATGGGAAAACAGTTTTTAGTTTAGAGTTTTAAGGCAGAGTGAGTGTGCTTCATCAGAGAGCAGGCTTAAAAGTAATGTTGCTTTCCGACTATATGGCAATAAATGGCAATATATATACTTCCTTTCTGTCTGTTTTTCAGGTGATTATTTTCTCCTTTATGAATTATTTACTAAGCAGGGAAATATGGTCTAAAGGTACCCATCTCCTTCTGTTCTCCTAACTTTTCAGTCACTCTGTGTGTGAGCGCAGGGAGACAGAGTGAGATAAAAAGGATGATTGTGGAATGACCCTGAAAGAGAGGAGAGGTTTCCTAAAATAAAAAAGAAAGGGAAGAGAGATCCTATGAAGGATGTTATGCATTCCCTTACTGGAGAATTCCGGAAGAATGAATATGAAAAGGATTTAGTACAGGGGTGGGCAAAATGCAGCCCAGGGGCCAGATGCGGCCCACCAGGCCATTCTATCTAGTTTGTAGGGCCCCTAAACATTTAGAAAATTAATATTCATCTGCCCTGGGCTGCCTGTCATGAGGCCCCCGATGGCTTGCCAAAACTCAGTAAGTGGCCCTCTGCCCAAAATAATTGCCTGCCCTTGATTTAGTAGGTAAGTAGTGATGTTGCTGCTGTGGTGGTCCAGGAACTTTGAGAGGCAAGGATTGATTTAATTTATTTTGATTTCTTTCACTGAATTAACTGTATAGTTGGAAGAGTTGCTAGAGAAGCTTTATGGCAAGAGTGCCCCCTCATCATGTTCCAAAGTGAATGAGTGACAAATATCAAATGTGTGTTGGGCCCATAACCCAGAGGTCAATGAATCAATACAATCATCTGTTTCCTTTCCAAACCCCCATTCTCCCCTGCCTTAGTGTCACGTAGGACACAAATGCTTGTTTAACATTTCTCTCAGCTATATGGCTGATCCAATAACAGATGTCATGAAAAAATCCTTGACCCTTGAATAGATGGAGTTTGACCCTTGAATGAGAAATGAGACAAAATTGAAGGAAAAAAGGGTAGAATTTATTTCCTTTGCACATCAAAAAGGCAGTTTCCTAACCATGTAAATGCCAAAAATGTCATTATGCATAGGTAGTCATTTTATTGCTCCAGTGTGGATGTGTAAGTGGTCACATGTACACTGAGAATACTGAACAGGCCTGCACTACTAGCTTTTTGTTGTATGCAATGGCTATTAAATGGAGAGGACTGTGCCCCAGCTTCAAAAGCATTGCTGGAGAAAGGGCTAGCTAATGCCCAACTTGTATAGTGGTTAGAGTTCTATAGTGGGAACCAGAGTTAGACAGTTTCAAGCCACCTTTTGGTGAGGGGGAGCTAAAATGAGGGTCACTTATTTCCTGAGCAAGTACTTTAACCACTTGCCTATTGGGACTGAAACATAACATGTTCCTCTTCCTCCCCTGTTATCAGTCAGTTAAGCGTATATCCAGGTTATGTGCATGTGTATAGGGCCACGCAAGATAACAAATCCAAAAAATAAAATGGAAGCCAAAAACAGGTAAAAGTCTAGAAAATTGCCATTTGGATGCACAAAAAGAAATCACCTTCAACCCAGAGAAGCATAAAGGTAAAGGGGAGAAAGATACTAAAGGGGCACATCTACATGAGACACCTTAATATACCTTAGCCTAGTTTACTGCACAGTACGGGTGCATGTCTACGCAGCTGCACCCTTACTGTGCAGTAAACTAGGCTAATCAGGACTAAATATGATACCTGCAAATGCTGGTATCAAATTGAGTTGCAATTATTTACTGCAGGTTTGCCCTGCCACTAGAATGCTGACCACAGCCCCACTCCAGGATTCCTGGCTGAGAGCTTCTTCTGCCATGGGGCTGGGATGCCTCTCTGGCAGTCCTTAGCTGCAGGCTATAAAAGCCAGCAGCCATTTTGTGCCCCAAGGCATACTTTGCAGGCAGCCTGAGGGAGCCTAACATGTACACAGGAACACCAAAGGCACTGCCCCCCTGGGGCACAGCCTCTGCCAGTCCTGTCCCCTAGTCAGAGCTACTGCTTGGCCACAGGTGAGTATTGTAAAGGGCTGCAGCCTGCTGCATCCCTTGCCCAGCCCTGACCTCTCCCCAGGGATGCTTGCTAGCTGTCTCTGGAAACAGGGCCAGCACCTGCTCCCTGCTGCTGCTCACCCTGAGCAATCTCTCCTGTGTTTGCAGATCCTGTGGGCCATTGCTTCTGCTACGTGGCTCCCAGTTGCTGGCTGTGCCCTTGTCCTGAGTGCTGCTGACTGCTGTTCAGGGCCAGCCACATAGGGACAGCAGCACGAGATGCACCATCAACATGTCATTGTCATCCTCCCTGTTGAGGCCCAGCCCTGCCCATGTTCACACACACAAGCCTTCTACCTATGCCCCCAACTGAAGCCTGGAGGAGGTTGGTGAACTTGTGGTGCTCTGGGGTGATGTGAAGGTGCAGAGTCTGTTAGCACAGGGTGAGCACTCAAATACACATATTTATGAGGTCCTGTCAGGCAGCATGCAGGAGTGAGGATACTCTCAGACTGTGCAGCATTGTCACATAAAGGTCAAAACCTTGCAGGCACAATGGATGACCATGACCAACCACAATTGCTTCTCCAATCTTGCCCAGAAGACCATGTCCTTTATGTGGCAGCTGACCAGGATTTTGGCACCCTAGAACCCAGGCTGCACCCCTGAAGCAGTTACCAGCAGGGGCAGTCTGCCAAAGCCCCCACCCCACCCTGACCCTCCCAGTGACATTTCTCCAGAGCCGGGACTGTTCAGCACCTCATCCTGTCCACCTCCACTTTTGCTGCATTTGCTGGCAGCTCACCAAGCCCAGGCCAATAGCTGCCTCAAAAGCTCTGCAGCTCCAGAACCCATCACAAGGAGCCACTGGCAACCAGCAGAAACAGCTCCTCCCATGCTGGGGGCTCTGGCCAGTTGCGAGCCCACCATGCACTGAGGACTGAGGACATCAGGCACAGTTAGTTACTGTCATCAACAGGGAGGCCCATGCTGAGCCACCAGGCTTGCTAGCTCCAGCCACATGGTAAGACCTACACTGGTGGAGGGCCCTTCTACCCCCCAGCTCCCACCCCTGGCCCTAACCCTGGTCCCAGCCCCAGCTCCCCTTCCCTGCATGGCCTACCCAGTGGCAGCATGGGGAGGAGCCAGTCCTGAGCCACCTTTCTGGAATTGCCCTCTGGAAGAGGACGCAAGGGGATGCTGGCACTGCCCACAGGCAGCCAGAGGGGGAACCACCTACCCTGGTGCAGCACTGGATGCCATTGCCTGTAAACAAGACTATCACCCACTGTGGTCACCATGGCCCCTGGAACCATGAAGGAAAGGCCCAAGCTTGGAGTGCTGGCCACCTGCCCCCAGACTCCGTCTCCTAGGCACCCCCACCTCACAGTACCCAACTCCAGGGCAATAAAAGAATGAGATCCTTGTATACAGTTTAAACATTGGAAAGTGGTTATTGTTTGTTTTTTTTTCTTCTGGAGAGTGGGGAGGGTGATGGAGGGGCTCTGTTTTTTGGGGAGGGAGATGCAAGAGGGCTCTATGCATTGAGGGGGCGGGGAGCATTGTGAGAGGAATAAAACTTTTTATTTAATCCATGTGCATGTCCTGAATATGGTGCTAGGGGTGGACAGGGTGTGTGTGGACAGCAAGGCAGGAAGTCTTAGAGTGGGGAGTGCTGGAGGAGGTGGTCCACCAGGGCCTCCCACACCTGGTGCCCTGGCCTCCTCTGGCAGGTGTGCAGCCTGACTAGGGCCTCACCAGAGGAGACCCACCACTGGTGCTGCTGCTGTAAGTTGTGCTCCTGCCACCATGTCACCTCCACCCAGTGTGTCTTCACTGCCCAGACCTCCCTGAATGCCTCCCTGGGCATCACAAACCTTGTGCATCATGCATGCTGCAATGATGACCCTGGGGAGGTTGTTCTCAGCCACCTCAAGGTGGGTTGTGAGCGACCACCAGTGGCCTTTAAGGCAGCCAAAGGTGCACTCAACATAGTTGTGGGCTCACCTAAGGCAGCAGGTAAAATGGTCCTGGAGGGGTCCCGGTGCCATCTAGGGCCTCATCTGTTATAGGTGTAGCAGGTAGGCTGGGTCCCCAATGTGGAAGAAATCAAACTTCGCGTTGTGGTTGAATCAGAACTGACAGAGCCAGCTTTTCTTTATTTAAGGCTATACTGTGATCACAGGGAGAATTCCATACAGCGAGGGGAATTACCCACTTGTCTGTTTCAAAGGATTTCTCAGACTCTCTAAGTTTACAAGTGTATTTATTCTAAAGACAGAGAAAGAGATAAAAAATACACCTTGGAGAAACAAAACAATAGTAAATTACACAGAAACTTAGAAAGTTTACTTAAACAACTATCTATGCATAGGGCAAGATATCAAGATAACCGAAGGCATGCAGGAATGCACAGGGCAAGGTATCAAGATAACCCAAGGAATGCAGGAATGCGGAGTCCTTATCTCAGAACATTTGAATTAAGCGTATCAGCACGTCTGGTCTTTGTCTGTTTTTCTAGTCAAGTAAGCCAATTACTTCTACATTCCCTAATTTTTTTTTTTTTACAAGTTAGATATTTATAGCCATTAGCCTTTCAACTTCTAGTTTTTCTTTTTTCTTTATTTTCTGCTATTTCAGCATATAAATTAGATACCTTATTTTTGGTTGATGGTCTATTCTTCATTGGCTTAGCAGCATGGCTTAAGCAATATTGTATTATTATAAACACTAGGTATACTCCAATAAAAACAACAAACAATATCAACAAACTATGAATGACAGTAGAGCCTAAGGAACTAAAAATAGAGCTAAACCAAGAATTCAAATTCCAGTTATCTGACTCATGCAATTTAGCTGCTTCTTTTCGAATACGTTTACTTAAATTCTGGATTTTTTTTGAATTATCGGGAATATAAGTACAGCATTCTTTACCTATTAAAGCACAGACTTTTCCTTTGCCGGCTAGTATATAATTTAATGTAAATCAGTTTTGCAATGTCATTTGCCTTATTTTCTTTATTTCTGTATTTATTTTATTAAAACTATTAGCAGTAGCATTAGCAATCTTTTTCAGAGATGCTGTAACTTTCTTTATTTTAGATATAGCTAAGCCTGCGCCACAGCTGGGGAAGATTATACCCCAAAATCTTTGATTTTCTTTAATTCCACGAACATTGCGAATTCTTCCTTTAGGTAAATGAGATCTTATAGTAAAAGCAGGATACGCTGTGGAGACATAGCACGTTCCTCTTCAACCAGAGGGAAGATTTTTATAGGTCTTATCTTCACATACAAAATAGTGACTAGCTAATGCAGTATATCCACCTGTATTACAGCATGGGGACATCATCTATTGCAAATAATAGCCTGAAAATTGACCTGCAGGGGAGTAGTTAGATATCCAGGAATTATCAGAAAACCAAGCACCATTTATTTTAAATTCTACCTCACACTTACTGACTTCTACTGCAACACGAGATCCATTACAGGTCCAACAGAACTTTCCAGGGGTGGCATAAGCTAATTGTACATATTCAGACTGGTTGTAACTTACATTTTGCCAGGTTTCGTTCCCATGAAAATTTGAATAATAAGGGGCTAACATCTGAGTTGCATTCAAGGGTACTGGTATTATTTCTAGTAGAATAGATAGGGATATGACTACATATTCAACAACGAGAGACATTTAAATCTATTCCAATTTGATTAACTAAAGACAAGAACACATTTTCATGAAGTGATCTTCTTTGTCGGTGCAGAAGTATAGTTTGGTTTACAGAGCTTCTTATAACTGATGATTCAAGTTCATATAAGATGGCCCAAAAAGAAATACTGAGAACTATCCAAATTACGACTAACCAACTCTACCTCAGGAACCAGGAACTAGGTAGAGGCTTTTTTCCTGTCCTGAAGGGCATAGAGGTGTCATTGGGGCACATCCTCTTTGTTTTGTAGTGGCAAATCTTCTTCGCCAGTAGGCGCTTGGCTCACTACTGGTCTTGAGCTCTCCTGCTGGCAGGCGCTAGGCTCACTACCAGTCTGTGGAGGCTGATTACAAGATTGATATGGAGGAGACTTTAGGTTTAATGGGGCTGATGTTTTCTTACTGTGTGAAGCATGGATCCATGTCTGGAGTCCTTGACACTTTATTGCAGTGTTGGTGGTTAGGAGTACCTGGAATGGGCCTTTCCAGCGAGGTTTCAGCGATGACTTTCGTTGATGGACTTTTACATGCACCCAATCTTCAGGCAGGATAGAATGGCACAGCTCACTTCGTTTTTTGGGGAGAGCTGCCTGTACTTGTGAATGAAAAGCCTTAACACACTTCATTAGTGCTTTACAATAGTCTAGAATGGTATCATCAAGTGAATGTATATTGCAAAAGTGGCAAGCAACAGGTGGCGAGGCAGGGAGCCTCATGGGTCTTCCCATGAATTGCATGTGGGCTAAGCTCAGTCTTTTGGTTGGCAGTAGATCTCATACTCATAAGGGCTATGGGAAGTGCATCTGGCCATTTTTGGTGAGTCAGCACAAATTTTGGCCAGTTTATTTTTCAGAATGCCATTTTGGCATTCTACTTGACCTGAGTCCTGCGGATGGTATGGGCAATGAAAGTTCTGTTGGATCTGCAGGACTTTGCAGACTTCTTTCATTATCTGTGCAGTAAATTGAGTTCTTCTATCAGAGTTTAGGGATAAAGAAATACCAAACCTTGGAATAAAGTCTCTGAGCAACTTTTTGCTTACAGTTATGGTGTCAGCTTTTGCACATGGGTAGGCTTCTATCCATCCAGAAAACATACATACAATAACAAGAACATATTCATAAGAACAAAATTTTTGCATTTGAATAAAATTTAATTGTAAATTTACAAATGGTTCCTAAGGTGGGGAATGTGCTGCCTTTTTTGTTTTTACAGGCTTTAAGGAGGTAGATGCCAAGAGCAAATCATCAACTTATTGCACAAGCACAGAATTTTCTTTAAATATTATGTCATCTAGATCTTTTTCAGAATTTGGGAAAAAAGAGAAGGGGATTTAGTATAGCCTTGCGGCAATCGCGTACAGGTATACTGAAGTCTTTGACAGGTAAATGCAAAGAGAAACTGGCTATCAGGGTGTATTGGAATAGAAAAAAAATGCAGAACACAAGTCAACAACAGTAAAATAACAAGCTTTAGGGGGAATACAGGCCTGGATAGTAGCTGGATTTGGTACAACAGGAAAAGTAGGTGAAACTGCAGAATTTACCGCACGGAGGTTTTGTACAAAGCGATAGGTATTCTTTCCAGGTTTTTACAGGAAGAATAGGTGTATTACAAGGGCTCTTAGTCGGGACAATGATACCTTGCTTTAAAAGGGCAGTTATAACCGGGCGGATCTCTTCTTCAGCTTCTGGACATAAAGGGTATTGAGCAACTTTGGGTAAAGGCTTAGCTGGGTTTAATCTAATTTTTACAGGCTGGGCAGTATGGATTTGTCCTACTTCATTAGCATGCTGGGACCAGAGAAATGGAGGGACAGCTTTTATGATTTCTTCTTGCAACACAGAAAGATTAGGGAACTTAGGTTCAGGAAGTGAGCTAGCTAAAGCAGCAAGTACTGCTATCTTGTTATCACAAGGGACATCTAAATAAACACCATTAGGAGAACAATAGATAGTACAGCCGAGTTTACAAAGCAAATCTCTGCCTAACAAATTAACAGGAGAACAAGGACTAAGGAGAAAGGCATGTTGATCAGAAACAGGACCAAGAGAAACATGTAATGGTTGGGAAACAGGATGAGGAACTATTTGATTTGAAATTCCCACAGCATTTACAACAGCAGAGAGGGGAGTTGTGGAAAATTCTTCAGCTTGAAGAGTAGAGCAGCTTGCACCAGTGTCTACTAAACATTTTGTAGAGATGTCATTTATCACGCAGGAAACAAAGGGATCGTCTTGATTAAGTGGGAGAAGTGGGGCTGTGATAATGTTACTATTCCTCAGGCTGGCCTAACAGGAGGCTCCCTGATTCAGGACAGAGAATTGAGTGAGAGGAGGTGGTGGATATTTAAACATTACCCCAGCTGGCCAGGCCGGTGAGGACATTGAGACTTCCAGTGTCCTGGTTGGCCACAATAATGACAACTGCCATTATTTTGGGACTGAAATCCTCCTCGTCCCATCCTACGACCACGTCCCCTGCCTCTGAACTGTCTTCGATGGAAACTTCGGCTTCTGCCCCTGTCTAAAGTCTGTAATTGCAATGACATTAACTTAGTTTCCGTAGATTCCTTTTTCTTTTCCTGGCAGGTTGTACAATGATTTGCAATGGTGACTAGTTCTGCAAGTGGTTTAGTCTGCCAACCTACAGCAATTGTGCACAACTGTTCCTGGACTTCAGAAAGAAGTCCATGGACAAAAGCGGAAGCAACTGCTTCTGGGGCAGTTTCAGCTGCATTTTCAATACCAGAATGTCTTTCAAATACTAGTTTCAAGTGGTCTATGTAGTTTGCTGGGAATTCTCCTTTATTTTGTTTACAGTTATGTATTTTGGCCCAGTCAGTTTTCCTGGGGCAAATTTTAAGCACAGCCTCAAGGAGGCGTTTTCGGGCATCTGCTAAGTGATCTCCAGTTCCGGGGTCTTGAGTAGGCCAAGTAGCCTGTGCGATGAGGTGGTTGTGGACCTCAGAGGGCAGAGCATTTCTCATTAATTGATTTAAATCTGCCCATGTTGGATCATAACAATGGATTACAGTTTCCAATTCATCTTTAAATTTCTGGGGCTCCTCTCCGATGTTGGGAAATTGTTTAACAAGGTTTAGGAGATCTCCTGGGGTCCAGGGGACAGGGACTGTGATTGTAGTTTCCCCATTTGGACCGTGCCCTGGAAGTTGGCGTAAAGGCATAAGCTGAGCCTTCTTAGATTTTAAAGAAGGGCTGAACCATACTGGGTACCAGGCCTTAAACAAGAGAAGGGAGTTGAGATTTCAGGAGACAGACGCCATGTCTTCGGTGGGCGTGGGCATGCCCTGGGGGCAGGTGACGGCTGTTGAGTGATAGTTTCCTGGTGAGGTGGGCTATTTCTGCCAGAAGAGTCTATTTGTTTACTTTGGACTTTTTCAGGTTCAGATTGTGCCTGCAACTGATATGGGGGTGGCACGTTAAGAAAATCAGTTATATCTTCGGCAAATTCATTCTCAGTTATTTGTGGATAAAGTTGTTTTGGTGCTGATGGTACTATGATGGGGGGCCCCCTTTTGGTGCACCTCTCTGCTTTAATTCTTTTATCTGCAATTTTAGTTTCTCTTGGGAGTCCTTAAGACTCCGAACTTGAGATTTTTATTTATTTATTTATTTATTTAATTTTATTTTGACATCTTTTGGAAGCTTCTTTATAGTAATCAAAAAATGTGTCCTACTGAGTCTGTGGTATATTACTACCTCTTAACTCAAGGTCTCTGCAGAGATGAACAATTTTACTTAAATCAAATGTTCCCTTCAGGGGAAACTGCCAGCTAAAATTATCTCTGGTATACCAATTCCATTTGTCTAGAAACTTACAACTTTTATGGCCATAGTGTGTGTACATGTACAATGCTGGAGTCCCTTTTGGCAGAGCTGGTATGTCTTTTAGACTCTCCGCTCCCCATATCTTTAAACTCAATTCACACAGGTCTTTCATACAGGAATGGCTTATTCAGGGTGTCCGGTCAGGTTGTGAGATTTGCTAGTGGCACAGAGATGCTGTGACTAATGTCCAAAGACAAGACTCCACTGCAATAACAGCACACAATGCAGTTACTCACGGTTAGACATGGCTCATTATGAGGGTGGGGAAAGGGTAAACCTGTCCACTGGGTCATGAGGTTCCAGTTGGGGCCCCCTGCATTCAAAACTGCCCTTCCGGACAGCCTTGGGGCAGCTGAACCCAACCTTAGTCTCAGACCTCGTCAGTGGCTCATATTTCTCAATTCATACTCTCAATTCACACAAGGAAATTTCTGCATGAGGTTCAAGAGCATTTCTTTAGTCTCAGCCTTGGTCAACGCTTACCGTGGAAAAACATTCACACTCTAAGAGTTTGCACTTTGCACCCTTGCTTTCGAAGAGCACACAGAACAAATCTGGTGTCTCTGGGGCGGCTGCACAAGGTTTCTACTTCTGGCCTCAGAGAGACCTCACAGTTCTTTACAGAACTTAACTCAATTCATACAGGGAAATACTTTCACTGACAACAGCAACACAGAGTCTTAACTCTTAACCTTGACTCTTAACCTTGACTCTTTCTACTCACAGTTAATACTTACACAGTGGGTCTGACAGTTCTGGCAGCAAAAGTTCGGATAGAGTGAGCCTCATGTAGTGAATCAGGAAGACACAGAGACAGCCTCTCACTGAAAAGCCCCAATATAGATTTCAAAAGGTCTCTTACCTTGGTTTGCCACCAGGGCTTCAGTGAAGAGATGTCTGTGTCCCAACTGATCACTCCGGGTGTCTCTATCCGAGTCACAGCACCAAATTGTGGAAGAAATCAAACTTCACATTGTGGTTGAATCAGAACTGACAGAGCCAGCTTTTCTTTATTTAAGGCTATACGGTGATCACAGGGAGAATTCCATACAGCGAGGGGAATTACCCACTTGTCTGTTTCAAAGGATTTCTCAGACTCTCTAAGTTTACAAGTGTATTTATACTAAAGACAGAGAAAGAGATAAAAAATACACCTTGGAGAAACAAAACAATAGTAAATTACACAGAAACTTAGAAAGTTTACTTAAACAACTATCTATGCATAGGGCAAGATATCAAGATAACCCAAGGAATGCAGGAATGCGGACTCCTTATCTCAGAATATTTGAATTAATCAGTATCAGCACATCTGGTCTTTATCTGTTTTTCTAGTCAAGTAAGCCAATTACTCCTACACCAATAAGGAGGGTTGGGATGACAACAGCAGTCCCACCAGATAACTGAGACATCCAGGACTATCTGGGTACCCTGTTCCAGGATGCCAGGGCTGGGGGCTAGGGCAGTCATGGCTAAGAAGTACAACTGGGGTAGAAGCAGAGAAGCTACACATTGCCTCTGCCCATACTATGATGCTTCTCTCACAGAGAAATTGTCTGCCCAGACTGCATAGTGTGGGGCTCTGTTTTAAAGATGGACATCAAGTGGTGGCAGCTGACTCTGGTTTCAACATAACTGCCAAGTGCTGGAAGATGGGGTGGGAGGCTGGAGCACTCCCCAGTGGCCACAGGGGGACATGGCAGGAGTGGAGGGAACTGGAACTAACTTTAGTGCCCATTCCTTGCATATATAGACCCCTGCCAAAAAACAGTAAATTTAATCGTGACTAATTGCACGTGTAGATGTATAGGTGACCAAGAGATACTCTCAAAGGTCCATACATGCAATACCTGAGATTTACATCCTCCTATTCATAATTATCATCCATCAGAATGTGCAAGAATGAAATTGCTACCTGATATTGCCACAGATCATTGAACATAGTAATGGCAAACAGGAATATAATGTGTTTGAGAAATGGTGTTGCTTGTTTTGAAGACTCCAGATTCAGCCTTTAGAAATAAATCAATATTAAAAAAATTTTCTCCCATCTCCCCATTAATACATGAACACACACACACACACATATTGTATGCCATCTATGACATATAATATCACCTTTCATTACGTACATATTATACAATATACATATATGTATAGTTGCTTGTGTATATATACATGTAGTATTGTATGCCTCTCTTCCTCTCTTTTCAAAAAAAGGTTTTATAAGCATTGGTCAGGGATTAGCTAGGAGTAGCTATGCCTGGTATACTTTATAAAAAGAGTAGGATTTAGAAGCCCAGGAGCCTTCCCTGTCACCACCACATGTAGTGGAAAAACTAGGTGAGGCTGCTGTGATAGCCATCCCAGATGCCAAGCTGCAGGGTGCGAAGTGGGGTAGAAAAAAATGGCTGTTTCTACAGCCATACCATTGCTGCCTGTTTCATTCTACCTCTACACTGGGTAATAATGAGAAGAGTTCTATAGCTTAGAGAAGCGGTTCTCAATATGTGGTACGGGTACCACCAGTGGTACGCAGATAACCTGTTAGTGGTTCTCATTAACCAATTTATTGTCATTACTTTATACGACAAAATATTTGCTGGTTGTACTTAAGGTTGTATCATTTTAAATTGTTGGCACGCAATTTGTGAGAGATTGGGAACTACTGGCCTAGAGTAGATGGATGCTGGAAATGAGCATACTAAGTAACAGGAGAATGAAACAGGGCTCCACAAGTGGCTTTGCTATCAAAGAAGATTAAAGTATATAAGCTAAGATTATTGGAGCTGTACAGAAAAGAGCACTCTGGCTGTCTAGTAGGAGTATGATGTGTGAAGTTATGCTTGCTGTCCCCAGATTGCACAGCAGAAAGGAGAGTGTTTAGATGTACAGGGTGCAGCCCCCCCATACAGCAAACAGACAGCCCCCCTCAGGAACAACAACCCCTCCCCCCACAGGGCACATGCCCCCCTGCATGGCACACGTGTACCCCCACAGGAACAACACCCCCTCACGGGGCCCTCGTGTGCCCCTGCAGGGACCCAGCCATCCCCCGCAGGGTTCCAGCCCCCTACAGGGCCCACAACTCACATCCATAGCAGCATGGCATGGTTTGGTGAGGCACAGCCCTAACTGACTCAGAGCCGGTGCTGCTTGTGTCTTCTGTCATGGGAGTGGCCCGACTCAGCATGGCACTGTGCAGGGCTGTCGCACTTCAGGCAGTACCGGGGCCACTTGGGCTGTCACCCAGGGGGTGGCACCACTCAGGGAGACTACTTGTTATGCTGGGCTGGGTCCTGCCTGCATGGGGCCAACATGCTCTCAGGCTGAGCCAATTCCACGGAGGCACAAGCAGCACTGACTCTGAGTCAATTGGGGCTGCACCGCACTGTTGGGGGCACGGGCCACAGTGAGCCCTGAGCACCCCACAGCTGCTACTGCAGGGGTGAGCTGTGGATTCTGCAGGGGGGGGTCTAGGACCCTGCGGGGAGGGGCTGTGGGCCCTGTGGGGGACCCACGGCCCATGACCAGCCCCTCCACCCCCACACAACCCTCACACAGGAAACCATCCCCTTCAATTCCACCCACCGCCCAGTCCCTACTTACTGTAGACACCTCCCAGGTCATAGCCTGGCACCACTCCTGCTTGCTCCACACACAAGGCCAGCAGGGGCACCATAGAACTATACCCTGCACTGCTTTTCTCCGCAGTGTTTTTATTTGATACCTGGAAATCCAGGTATTAAATTTTGAGCCCATGCTGCAAATATTCAGTGTGGGGAACATTTTTTCATTCTCAGCCTGCCTCTTGCAATATCTGAAACTGGTTTGAGACACCACAAGAGGCACATGCATGCTTGTCTGGATGCACCCTCTGATTGGGGTAGGGAGTGGGGAGGGCAGGATAAAACTTTGGTGTCTTCTACTTTTTAGGCACTAATCACTCTACTACCAGCACTAAAACACAGAAGGAAGGGCAGGAAGTCCTCCTTTTCCCCCATACTTTTGTTCAGGTACACACGTGTATGCTCAGCCAGTACATAACATACTGTGCATGCTAGCATAAGGGTACATGCATATATATTCAAATGTAAAGTACCAAAAAGTGCCAAGGCACACAGCTAGACAACTCTTTTAGACATACAAAGTAAAACAGAATTCTGACCAAGGTGCCTAAAAAGGACATAAATAGAATTTAGGCCCCTAAATCATGAACAGTAATCACAAGGAATCCTGGTTTTCTCTGATTAAAAAAAAAAATCCCCGATTTTCAGATTTAAAAAAGTAACCTCAAATCCACATTTTTACATGATTAAAATGAAATGCTGCTAATATATGTGAGCAAGTTTTGAAATTGGGAAGCTGGATTTAGAAAATAATTTAAAAGGAAAATCATATCAATTTAGTACATTTTAAAGTCCAGTTACAAAGCCTTGTAGATTGACCTCTGATTTTACAGGGGAATAATTCATTCTAATGCAAAGGCCCTACTAAATTCAGCTCTATAATGAATTAAGTGGAACTTAACTTGTATAAAGGTTGTACATGTCCTCAACATAAAACTTTAGAATCATAGAAAAGTAGAGTTGAAGGGGACCTCAGAAAGACAGCTAGTCCAGCTGTGTTCTCAAGACAAGATTATTCTTCTCTAAACCATTATAGGTAGCGTTTCTACAACCTGCTCATAAAAGTTTCCAAAGATAGACATTCTACCAGCTCTCAACATTGTATGATACAATGTTTAGCCACCCCTCATGGTGAGAACGTTATTTCAAGCATTAAATCTCCCCTGCTGCAATTTGAAACCACTGCTGCTTGTCCTACCCCTCTCAGCCACAGAAAATAACTTACTATTATCTCCTTCATAACTACTCTTCTGGCATTTGAAGACTTATCAAACCCCACTTTTCTCCAGACTAAATTGCATGAGTTCTTTTAGCCTATCTTTTTAAGTCATGTTTTGACTTAAATCTTTTTTTGTTGCTCTCCACTAGAAACTCTTAATCTCAGAAGATTTGTCCACATCTTTCTTGAAGTGTGATGCTCAAAAATGGACACAGCACTTGAAGTGAGACCTCGCTATGTAGAACAGAGCGGAAGAATCACTTCACCTGACTTGCAAGTACTGTTGTTATTAATTCAACACAGTATGCTATTGCCTTTTTTTTTGAAGTAGTAGCAGGAGCACACTGTTAGCTCATGTTCAGCTTAAGTCCACAGTATCCTTTTCTGCAGTACTGCAGCCTAGCCAAACATTCCTCAGTCAATATCTGTTCATGTGATTGTTTTGTCCTAAGTGCAGGACCTGGCACTTTTTGTCCTCCAGTGTGTCTGCAGCTCCATCCATTTGGCATCATATGCAAATCTGCTAAGTGTGCACTCTAAATCATTAATTAAGAAATTAAATTATACCAGACCTAGGACAGATCCCTGGTAACCCACTTGCAACTACTTTTTTTTCATTATACTGATCCAAATAGTTATCTCTGACTTCCAACAGTAGGTACCTTTGTCTAAACTGTATTTCCGGACATAATGGGGATTACGGAAACGTGGTGGGACGCAACGCATGATTGGGTGGTGAATGTCAAGGGCTATAGGCTGTACAGCAGGGACAGGATAGGAACGAGAGGTGGGGGCGTGGCATTCTATATTAAGGAGGAATACACATCCTCGTCAATTAGCAAGGAGTCAGGGGAGGGGCACTCTGACGTGCTTTGGGTTAGAGTACAAGGCAGTCGAGGGGAAAGAGACTTAACGGTGGGAGTCTACTACAGACCTCCCAACCAGGGAGAAGAGCTTGACCAGGAATTCTTGGGTCAGCTCACAGAGGTAGTGAAGGCTAAGGATGTGGTAGTCATGGGGGACCTGAACTTCCCAGACATCTGCTGGGAAGAACAGTCAGCCAGGTCTGAACACTCACGTAGGTTCTTGGCCAGAGTGCAGGACCTCCATCTAACCCAGGAGGTGCACAGCCCCATCAGGGGAGATGCCTTGTTGGACCTACTGCTGGCCACGGGTGATGACCTGGTGAGGGGGCTGCGGGTGCTCAACCACCTGGGTGACAGCGATCATCACCTGCTGGAATTCACCATCCAGGGCAAGGTGGCAAAGGCATGCAGTAAGGCAGAGGCCCTAGATTTTAGGAGGGCAAACTTCAATGAGCTAAGGAGGATAGTTGGAGAAGCGCTGAGGTCCTGGAGGGGAGGGGAGCCAGGTGTCCAAGGAGAGTGGTCGCTTCTTAAGGAGACGATCCTCCAAGCCCAAAGGAAGGTAATTCCAACGAGGATCAAAGGGAGCAGGAGAGCACACAAGCCTCCGTGGCTTACCAAAAGCATCTGGGAATGTCTCCTTGCTAAAAAGGAGGCTTACACCCAATGGAAAGAAGGGGTCATCACCAGGGAGGACTATTCTGTAGTTGCTCAGGGATGTAGGGGGGTAGTTAGGAAGGCCAAGGCAGAGATGGAACTGGGACTAGCTTCTCAGATTAAGGACAATAAGAAGTCCTTTTTCAAATACATAGGGGGTAAAAAGAAGGTCCCGGGTAATGTGAGGCCCTTGCAGGACGCGATGGGAAAACTGGTCGTCACACCAGACGGCAACGCTAACATGTTTAATGATTTCATAGATTTCATAGACATCAGGGCTGGAAGGGACCTCGGGAGATCATCGAGTCCAGCCCCCTGCCCAAAGGGCAGGAAGTCAGCTGGGGTCATAGGATCCCAGCAAGATAAGCATTTCTTTGCCTCCATCTTCCTAAGTAGGGACCAGAACAGCCACCTCCCTGCTGGGCCCCCCTCGGGCCCCGGGGGAGGCACACCTGGGCCACAGGTTAGCGAGGATTTCGTTAGGGAGCTTCTGGAGGGTTTGGACTTATTCAAGTCATCCGGTCTGGATGATTCCACCCTAGAGTGCTAAAGGAACTGGCCGAGGTCATTGCAAGTCCCCTGGCATGGCTTTACGAGCACTCGTGGTGCTCTGGTGAGGTACCGGAGGACTGGAGGAGGGCCAACGTGGTCCCCATCTTCAAAAAAGGCAGGAAGGAGGACCCGGGAAACTATAGGCCGGTTAGTCTTACCTCGATCCTAGGCAAGCTGTTCGAGAAAATTATGCTAGCAAACATCCAGGAGGGGCCAGCAGGGCACTGCATGCTTAAGGGCAACCAACACTGGTTCATCAGTGGCAGGTCCTGTCAGATCAACCTGGTGGCCTTTTACGATCAGATCACCAGATCATTCGATACAGGGGTAGCAGTGGATATAGTCTTCCTGGACTTCCAGAAGGCTTTCGACACTGTCTCTCACCCTGCTCTCATTAAGAAACTGGGGGGCTGTGGTGTAGACACCCACACAGTCAAATGGGTCTCCAACTGGCTGGAGGGCTGCACCCAGAGGGTGGTAGTGGATGGGTCCTTCTCAACCTGGAAGGACGTGAGCAGTGGGGTTCCGCAGGGCTCAGTCCTCAGGCCCGCACTGTTCAACATCTTCATCAGTGATTTGGACGAGGGGGTAAAAAGCACCCTGTTCAAATTTGCTGATGACACTAAGATGTGGGGGGACATGGGCACACTGGAAGGATGCAACAGGCTACAATCAGACCTAGACAGGTTACAAGGGTGGGCAGACGAGAATAGGATGGCTTTCAACACAGACAAGTGCAAGGTGATGCACCTTGGGAGGAACAACCGGCACCATACCTACAGGTTAGGGAACTCCCCTCTTGTCAGCACGGAGGCAGAAAAGGATCTGGGGGTCATCATTGACTCCAAGCTGAACATGGGCTGGCAATGTGGGGAGGCAGTTAGGAAGGCCAACCGCACCTTGTCATGCATCCACAGATGCATCTCGAGCAGGTCCAAAGAGGTGATCCTCCCTCTCTACGCGGCACTGGTCAGGCCGCAGTTGGAGTACTGCGTCCAGTTCTGGGCGCCACACTTCAAGAGGGATGTCGACAGCATGGAGAGGGTCCAGAGGAGGACCACTCGTATGATCAGGGGACAACAGGGCAGGCCCTATGAGGAGAGGCTATGGGACCAGAACCTGTTCAGCCTCCAAAAGAGAAGGCTGAGGGGGGATCTTGTGGCCTGTTATAAACTAGTCAGGGGGGATCAGCAGGCATTGGGGGAGTCACTGTTCCCCCGAGCACCGCCAGGAGTGACCAGGAATAACGGTCACAAGCTGGCAGAGGGTAGGTTTAGGTTAGATATCAGGAGGCGCTACTTCACGGTCAGGGCGGCTAGGGTCTGGAACCAACTTCGAAGAGAAGTGGTGCAGGCTTCTACCCTGGGGGTGTTTAAGAGGAGGTTAGATGAACATCTTGCTGGGGTCATTTGACCCCAGTATTCTTTCGTGCCATGGCAGGGGTCGGACTAGATGATCTGCTCAGGTCCCTTCCAACCCTAGAAACTATGAAACTATGAAACATATCCGTTGACCATTTTGTCGATAGCACATTCAGTTATGATTAATAATAAAATAAATGAGATGCTGGTGAAAATGTTATTAAGGACTTGACCCTGAAAGGTTCAAGATGTCCTCTCATGCCAGTAAAGTCAATATATTTCATGGTGCATAACATGTAAAAGTGTTCCTCAGCACCTTGTGATATCACGCCTTAAGTACACTGCTATAGTAAATCATTTATAAATGAAACCTCAAGCATTCTAGTGCTACAATTTAAGAAGAAAGTAATTAACTAGGTAGAGCTTTTAAAAAGTGTCAGAAATCATTGCTTATTTCTCCACATATCAGTAGGGAAAATGTCTTATCAAATTTAAGTCTTTTCATGTAACAAGGAGTAAGTGTCTGGGCTGACAACTTGTATGCTGAGTTTCAGGCTGGCACAATTTCAAATGGTTAAGTTATTATTAACCCCCCAAAATAGAAGTTTCTGACAGAAATTACAGCAGCTCCTGAGCTACAGAGTTGCTGACACCGTTCTACAATAATAGTGTGTCTTGCTGTAATGTTAATTCAGACTGACCTCAGCTGCTTTGTGAGAGAGTTGCTAGGGAGGTCTGTTCATTGTAAAATCTTCTCTTTGACTTTTGGTGTGAGAATAATTATTCTATAACTGTTTTACTGAGTCTACCTTTTATAGGATCACTACGGTGAAGTCCTTTATACATTATCTCTTGAAGTTTGCTTAGGTTCCCCTTGTGTATCTCTTTTTATAAAGATTATATTTTCAGGTCACAGTTCATTGAGTCAGTCAATTCCTGGCACATTTTTCATCTAAAAAAAAACTTGCCTTAGATAATTAGGTAACTTTACCTTCGTATTTTTGGCATTCTGTAGGCAATCATTCACTCTGGCATAGGATAGTACTGTCAAACACAGATACTATCTAATGGTACAGTAAATTACTGTGCTTACATGCACATGTAGATGGTGAAATTATTATTAGTTTACTCTGGCTCAAATTATGCTACAGTTCATTCAGTCACATTAATTGTACATGTAGATGTACCTGCTGTCTGCCAGGATGGGGAAGGGAAGGGGAGGATGCTGGAAGAGTATCTTCTGTTCTGAAAGAAGCCACAGTATACAAATACTCACTCTTCAAGGAGAAACTCCCCTGTGAATGAATTAACCCTGTGTTGTTCCCGGGTTATTTTTCTCCAGGAGTGGCCATTTTTATTCTGGATTAAAAAGCCTGAACATCTCTACACTTGTGGTTTCTCCAAGAATAGTGACCCTCCCAGAAGAAACTGAATGTTGATATGAGGCTACTATCTAAAATCTTCTATGGTACTCTTGCCCTGTGGGGTCAGGCCAATTCTCAGGATCTCAATATTACACGGTTGGACAGGAGGGCATGGTGTACAATTGCACATAGTAAAAAATAAATTAGGTGCATACACACACTAGGCACATATACATGCTCTAGGTGCATCCCCCCCACCAGGCATACACACACACACTACCAATTCAGACACATCCACATCCAAAATTATCAGCTTAGGCAAATGCACATCTATCACCAATTCAAGCACCTACACACACTATACAGACCAAAATAAATTAGACCAGAATCAATTACAAATACCTGCACACCCAATACACATACATGGATCACTAATTCATATATCATGCACATAGTGACATACATGTATATCGGTTTACATACATACCACTCACCTACACCTACACACAAGTGAGTTCCTAACCTGGGTGTTCTAGTATGTAGGTATGTGCTGGAGGTACCTGTGGGAAGGTTAAGGTAAGAGAGAGAGCGTGAAAGTCACCACGACTGGGGTTAGAACGAGTAGACTAGAAAGAGAGTTGGGCTGAGGGGTGGGGTTACTTCAGGAGGAGACCGAGATGAAAGTTGCCAGCGCTGGGATTAGAACTGGCAGACTGGAGGAAATTGGGGTAATTTAAGATTTATTGGTGTTAATTGAAATCAGAAAGCTGGCAGAGTGAAGGAGCAATGTCAGGGAGAAGCCTGGAGGCTGGAGCCAGAGCAAAGAGGCTACAGGGGAGCCAAGAGGTATGTGGGGAGAAGAAAACTGGGAGTGGGGCTGAGGAAGGAGGGCTGGAGAACACAGAGAGAGGGACTGAAAGAGAAGGCAGAGAGAGATAGGGATTGGGAAGAGATGGCAAGAGGCAAAAAGTGGTGGGAGCAAGGCTGAGAGCCTGCAGAAAACAACAGGGCTGAGAGCCTGCAAAAAATGGACAGAGAGGAGGCAAAAACTGGCAGGAACAGAGCTGAGAGTCAATACAGAGAGAGAGAGTCAGAGACTGAAATTTAAGATAGGAGACAACAGTGGGAGTCTACTACAGACCCAAAGTCCTGAGCATGACCAGGAGTTCGCCCGGGAACTGGCTGAGACCGCATGCTCCACAACCATAGTTGACATGGGTGATTTCAATTACCTGGACATCTTGTGGGAGGACCACTCAGCCAAATCCGAGCAATCACAAAGCTTCCTCTCGTGTGTGGATGACCTCTACCTGACTCAAGAAGTCTATGGGCCAATGAGAGGCAAAGCTCTGCTCGACCTAGTACTGGCTAAAGGGGATGACCTAATCAGCGACCTAGTGATTGATGGGAAGCTGGGTGACAGCGACCACAAGCTGATCACCTTCACCATCTACCGTAAAGCTGGCAAGTCAGTCAGCAACATGGAAGTCCTTGACTTCAGGAAAGCCAACTTTAATAAGCTCAGGAGGCTTGTCAGTGAGGTCCTAAGGGACCATGACCCCAGGGAGAGGGGAGTTCAAGAAGAGTGGTTGCTCCTCAAGGGAGCGATCCTCAATGCACAAGCTCAGTCTATTTTATCTCGGAGGAAAGGCAGCAAAAAGGAACCGCAGCCCCCCTGGCTCTCCAGGGACCTAGCAGACCTCCTGAGGCTCAAAAGAAAAGCCTACAAAGGATGGAGGATGGAATTCACCTCCAAGGAGGATTATTCTGCATTGGTCCAGTCCTGCAAGGAGCAAACCAGGAAAGCCAAGGCTGCAACTGAACTCCAACTAGCTTTGAGTATCAAGGACAATAAAAAGTCCTTTTTCAGATGTGGGGAGCCAGAGAAAAAGTAAGGGCAATACTGGAACCCTGCTGAAGCAGATAGGACAACTTACAACTGATGCCCAGGAAAAAGCCAACCTATTAAACAGGTACTTTGCGTCAGTCTTTCATCAGTCCCATGGGATGCCCATGCTCATTACAGTACAGGGAGGTCCAGGGGAGGGACATCCCCGCCCTCCATAAATGCTGACCTCGTGAAGGAACACCTTGAGAAGCTGGATACCTTCAAGTCAGCCGGCCCTGACAATCTGCACCCCAGGGTACCCAAGGAGCTAGCAAGCATCATAGCCCAGCCCCTGGCATGGATCTTTGAAAACTCCTGGCACTCTGGTGAAGTGCCTGAAGACTGGAAGAAGGCCAATGTGATGCCTGTCTTCAAGAAAGGGAGGAAAGTGGATCCGGCTAACTATAAGCCCATCAGCCTGACTTCTATCCCTGGGAAGATCTTAGAAAAGTTTATTAAAGAGGCCATCCTTAATGGACTGGCTGATGCCAACATCCTAAGGGATAGCCAGCATGGGTTTGTTGCGGGTAGCTCTTGCTTGACCAATCTCATTTTCTTCTATGACCAGGTGACCTATCACCTGGACAAGGGAGAAGAGATTGATGTCATATATCTTGACTTCAAAAAAGCCTTCGATTTGGTATCCCATGATCACCTCTTGGTAAAACTGGCCAATTGTGGCCTTGAGTCCACCACGATCCGCTGGCTGGGAAATTGGCTCCGTGGTCGGACCCAGAGGGAAGTGATTGATGGCAGTCACTCACCATGGTGTCTTGTGACGAGTGTGGTCCCCCAAGGCTCTGTCTTTGGACCCATACTGTTCAACATCTTCATTAATGATGTGGACACTGGAGTCAGGAGCGGACTGGCCAAGTTTGCCGTTGACACCAAACTTTGGGGAAAGCAACCATGCCAGAAGACAGGCGGATGATCCAGGCTGACCTGGACAAGCTCAGCAAATGGGCAGACGAGAACCTCATGGTGTTTAACACCGAAAAATGCAAGGTTCTCCACCTTGGAAAGAAAAACCTGCAGCAGCCTTATAGGCTCGGCAGTGCTACGCTGGCTAGCGCTACGGAAGAAAGGGACTTGGGGGTCATCATTGACTACAAGATGAACATGACCCTTCAACGTGATGCTGTGGCTAGTAAAGCGACCAAAATGCTGGCTTGCATCCATAGATGCTTCTCAAGCAAATCCCGGGACGTGATTCTCCCCTTGTACTTGACCTTGGTGAGGCCATAACAGGAGTACTGTGCCCAGTTTTGGGCTCCACAATTCAAAAAGGATGTGGAGAAGCTTGAGAGAGTCCAGAGAAGAGCCATGCACATGATCAGAGATCAGGCAAACAGACCTTACGACCACAGACTGAGAGCCACAGGGCTCTTTAGCCTGGAAAAGTGTAGGCTCAGGGGTGATCTGATGGCCACCTATAAGTTTATAAGGGGTGACCACCAGGATCTGGGGGAACGTTTGTTCACTAGAGCGCCCCAAGGGATGACAGTCTAACTGTCATAAATTACTCTGAGACCATTTCAACCTGGACATAAGGAAGAATTTCTTTACTGTCCAAGCCCCCCAGGTGTGGAACAGCCTGCCATCAGAGGTGGTTCAAGCACCTACATTGAACACCTTCAAGAGCAAACTGGATGCTTATCTTGTTGGGATCCTATGACACCAGCTGACTTCCTACCCTTTGGGTACGGGGCTGGAGTTGATGATCTTCTGATCATGCACATGCTCAATTTTGCATGGTGGCAGTAGGTGTTGGGTAAGGAATTGGATAAAAAATGGCTTTGTGGACTTAATGAGCTTTTGAACATTTATGCTACTTAAACTAAGAAATACAAATATATATAGAGTATGGGTAGTATTAGAATTAGCTACCTGGTACAGAAATTGTTTTGGAGGTGGTATATTTTAGGAAACAAACTGTATAGTTGGGAGAGATCTCAGATAAAATTTCAGGCACAAGATACTCTTCCTCAGTCTGGAAAATAAACAGATACCGCTTCAGCTAAATAACAGGTAGACTAATGGCCTGTGTATAACTTCATAGATGAATAAAAACAGTTTGCTTAATGGGTAGAGGAGGGTTCTAAAACAGGGACATGGAGATATTATCAGGAATAGCCAAAAGACAGAAGTGAAGTAGAAAGGATAATCTGACTAGTTCAGAAACAAGACCACTGAATAGGGTCATTATCACCTATGGGGTACTGAGAGATTAACAGAAGTTACAGATATATTGTAAAAAAAAAGTTGGAAAGAGAACTAGAGGGACCCCTCCTCATGGAAGAGAAAAAAACTCTTCAAACATAGGATTTTTTTTGTACTGAAGCTACTAAGTCACTGACAGAGGTAGAAAAAAAACAGCACTTTACTGGAAGAAGATTGCACATCTATACTGTATAGATCACACACTTCAATGGGGCTATTTGGTGCTTTTATCTATTAGCTGATTCAATCAGCTAATAGATAAAAGTACAAAAAAATCTGCTGAAGTGCACAATCTAAACATATGCTGGGTGAGCCAGGTCAAACTGACATAGTTCCTCTTCTGGGCATGTGCTTGGTGCAGGGGCTCACCAAGCTGAAAGTAAAGCGCCATATTTCCCCCCCACCCCCACCCCACGTCCGTCAGCAGCCTTAATGTTTACCCCCTAAGAGTGGCAAAACCTTGTACTACAACACTTAACGAGGGCAAATTCAACCCCCATGGCCATAATAATTAGAAAGCCTGCTATTTTATTAGTTTATTTATTAGACTGTAATGAGCCATAAAGTCAATGTCTATGTTTAGTCTCTTGTTATTGGCATCCAATAAGTTTATGAATTTTCACTTCCTGGCCCATCTGATGGTGTTGTGCAGACTTCCCTTGAGCATGAACATTACGAGGTCAGAAAGGGAGTTGTTCTATGAAAAATGTTTGTGGACAAATGTATTCATTGACAACTTTCAGCATGAGACTGAAACAAACAAGACAAAAAGTATGTGCCAGAATTAACTTTCACAGAAAAAGAAAAGTACTGCACGAGTTCATGTGCCTCTGCCAATTTATATTTTTTTCCTGATTCTAAAAAATTATATTTTTTCTTATATTTTTTTCTGTGGAAGTTCATTCTGGCATATAATTTTTGTCTTACCTGCTGCAGGCTCAAGCACAAAGTTATCAATGAATACATTTTCACATAGTTAAATCTTCAGTCTTTCTTGATATGTTTAAAGAAAAAATAAAATTACTCAGAAGCTGGACATTGAGTTCTGTAAATTATAATCATTCTACTGACTTCAAACATGTTTTATTCACTTCCACACAGATTGTTGAAAAACTCACCAATATGAATTCTGAATTCTCCATTCTTAAAGCCTAATTCTTAAGGATTCCCAAAAAGCCCCTTTTCATATTATCCATTTCTCAAAAATCTCTGTGATACATACAAGAGGGCTCAGGAATGTTATCCATCCAGCAACCACAGTTTTGTTTCATAGGGGACCTAATCTTAGAAGATATTATGCTCACTGCGTTCTAGTAATTAGCACTTTGCTCCTAATTATTAGAAGGTGACAACTACATTACTACAGTAATTAGTCTTGATTTTCAAGCAGATTTCCAGGTTTTGGCACCAATTTTGATTTCTTTAGTGATGAAATACTCATCTTTAACAGCACTCTTTTTCCAGCTACATCTTAGTCTAATTTCTTCTATTCTATTTTTTTAAAATCATGTTCAATCTTATATTTATGCTAGAAAATGGAATGCTATTCCTGTATTATGCATTTAGGCCCCAAATCAGCAATGCACTTAGGCATATATTTAATTTTAAATGCATTTGTATACAGGTTGAAACAAAAGGAATTAATCACACTGTTAGCAAACAGGTTTGATAGATCAGAACCTTGTCACAGAGTGCTGGAAAAATACAATATAGACAGAAATCACTGTGTAAAATAATTTTAAAAATGTAATTAAGAAAATATTCTAGTGTGAGAGTGATGCTGTAGCTATGATGGTCTAGAAATTATGAGAGGCTAGGATTTCTTGGGGTGATATCCTTTACTGGACCAACTATGTAGCTGGGATAAAGTTAGATCGGATTTTGAATGCAAGACTTTCTTCATCAGGTCTTGCATTCAAAAATACTTTAAACCATCTCTAACATCTTGGGTCCCTTCTGCATTGAACATGTTGATACAGGCAATATATCAAGAACTCTGAATAGGGGTACATTGTAGCTGCAAGCAGTGCATATGGATAGTGTACCTATATAGTCAGTTGCCAGATTTAATTTTATCAAGGCCACTGTTTGAAAGCTCCTCCACAGCACTGTTTAAGTCTGATTATTATTTTTAACCAACCACAGAAGACTTAGCAATAGATAAACATAAACAAATATAAAAACAATATATAATCTGGATGAGCTTAGATTTTAGTATAGAGTCACACTAAACATTTTAGACAGAAATAGCACATTGGATGTTGGTGCGAGGTAAAGGAGAACATAGAATCTTGGAGAGTTCGGGTAATAGATGTAATACAGTAGATCAGACTAAATCTATTCCATTTTCTCCACTGTGAAAAGAAGCCTTCAAGCTGACATCCCAACAGCCTCTACGTTCAGAGTGTGTTCAGATAACAGGTACTGCCACTGGACTGACTTTAGAGTATTTCCTGATGTCAGCACATTTAATGAAAAGAGTGATATTAATATTTATTAAAGCATAAAACTTAAATATTTAATATTAATTAATGTCAACAGCTACAGAAGGAACAGAAATAAAAGAGCAGATTGGCTGATGTACAGTCTTACAAGTGCTCTTGATTGTTCTATCTTCCGTGCATAAAGAAGGAGATAAGAGAATCAAGGACTGCCAAGTGGAGAATGAAATATTATAATGAATTCTGATGCCTCATTGTGGAGTAACCCATCATCTATCATGCATCCTGACATTAAAGGATGGCTGCACTTGATAGTTTCATTCTCTGTACATTGTTTAACTTCAGCCCATACAGCTGGGTTACTTTCTCACAGACAGGCAATCCAATCAAGCATTTGGAATTTTGGCATCTTTTGGTGATTGTGTGACACTTCCCCTCAGCTCTCTAGCCTGCCACTCAAGCAAATGGCATTTTTCTGTTCTTTTCTCTTCTACATAGAGACATTAAAAAAAATCAAATGCAAGGGAGTTTTCAAAAGGGAAAAAAAGAAGGACAACAAAAATACTTCCTATGTTCTTCAGTGATGTATGTTTTCAAGATAGCAATGAATTTGTCCGCGTGGCCAATTTCTTCTAAGTTAGATGTTGTTTTCATATAAGCTATGAAATAATATTTCTTCCTATGTATCCTTAGTAGCCCTGGTACAAGGGATAACCAAGGATGGAGAAAGGTTTATATATATATATATATATGTGTGTGTGTGTGTGTGTGTGTGCATGTGCATGTGCACATCTATAGATATGCATATATATTAACATATGCATATATATGTATTTGTATTTATACACCTACACTATGTATGCATAATTTGGGGATATATATATGTTTGTGTGTATGTTGTTGCTATTATGTGTATACACTCAAATCTGTGTGCACACACACGAGTTTACATCTGCTAACTGCTTTCTCTTTAACTGTAAGTGTTTTCTCTTTAAATTAACTGCATATTTCACTCCCTGAGGCAATTACTAGTTCTAGTTAAAATAAATCCTATACCATTTATTAAGGGTCAAAAGAGTATATTTGAAGAGTTGTGTTTCCTGAAGTAAGTTGTGTCTATACAGAATTTATACTATTTATACTATTTCTAGACTTGTATTATCCTTTTACCAGTCTCCTGTTCTTCAAAGTCCCTCCTAATTGGAAAAAAAGCTCAATATAAATTTGAATGCAACCAAATTGTAATTCCACACTATTAAAACTGATCAAAATGGACAAAATATATTTATCCATTTCTACACAATTTCTTTAAAAATAACATAAAAGCATTCGGGCTCCTGTTTTTAGACAGGCTTAAGAAACTTCTCAAAGTAATGATTTTTCCCTGAAGACAAAATTATTGTAAGCAATGACTAATTGGTGTCTTGTCTATTACATTATTATTCTCAGTTATATTATTGTGACCATATACAGAGGTTAGCTTCTACAACTCTGAGTCCTACTGTTCTCCTAAAATTAAATTGGAACTAGCTTTGATTTCTATTTGGACGATGGACTTTTTAAAACTAAGATAAAAAAAGACAAAAACAGAGGTTAAAGGTGAACAGCTCATTGTTTAGTGATTCTGCTTTAACAAGGTCCCAGACAGCTGTGAAATCATGGCCTCATCATATCTTGATAACTGGCATTTACAGAAAATATAGATTCAGGTGCTTTTTTCTTTTTACTGTAGTTAGCATGCACAAATTTACAAACCCAAGCTCACTCTCTTTTTGTAATTCTTTCATTGACTGTTTTTATTGGGAACAAAGGGTGTTGTTATAGACTATTTTTTCCAGTTGACTTCACAATCAAGAAAAAACATGGAAGAAAGTATAAAGGGTCAGTCTGTTATACCCAGAAGAACAGCTCAGTTGGTTAGGTTACTAAGATCAGCGGAAGATATACCACACTTTTGACCCTTCCCTCTCTGCTGCTACATTAGCTAGGGGAAAGATGGCCAGAATAATTCAAATGAATCCAAGAACCAACAATTTCACAGGAAACAGAAGAGCAATACATCTTATTATACATCACCCTTGTTAATAAAACTGGGGTTTATTCAGTTGATGCTACCATGACAACCATATTACATAATTATTACATTTAGCATGTCAGTTCCTACTGCAAGAAGGGAAATCTTTGGGACCTCAGTCATGCAGTAACATTCAAAAAATAGGAAAAAGAATCAAACCAAGTTATGCAGTTTTCTCTGAATGGTTTAGATCAGGGGTGAACAGTATACATGTTTGCCATTGTGGAGGCAAAGAGAGGGCACGCAGACACCCTGCTTTAGTGAAAGCCACGGTGGGGGGGCACTCCTGCCTGCCTCCGAGCATGCCTTAAAGACTCCCTGGGCTGCCTGAGGCTGCTGAGCACAGATTGGCTGCTGGGCATGGGCAACCATACCAACAACCATCCACCACCTCACTGTGGACCCTCCCCCTCCCCCTGTCCAGAGGCTTTGAGAAGAGTGTCCTCCCTTATTAACTGCATGTGCCTCCATGTCCTGGCCTACCCTCACCCCACCAGATGTCACACCACTTATGCCCAGTCTTGCAGGCCCAAGACCTTTGCATGTCCTATTTGTCACCCTATATGACTCTTACTGCAGGACATCACACATGCCTGAGCAGGTGCCACCTGACTGAGGAGTGTACCTTCAGTCACCTCAAGGTGCATGTGCCTCAAGGTGAAGAAAGAGAACTTGCCATGCCTTATGATCACTGAATGTGTTTTCCATAACATCCACAAGACAAGGGATGGTCCATGAAGCCTGGAGAGAAGGCATGGCATGCAGAGCAGGGATGGTGCACCAAGCATGCACAGCACAGGGAGACTGGAGAGAAAGCCCTCTAGTGATGTTGAGGGCCCTGGCCCCACATATTGGCAGGGAGTCTGGGTCCACAAAGCCCTGCCCAGCTATCTCCAGGCCCTTGAAAACTGGGAGTGGTTTCTGAATGAGTAGGGCTGGAGGGCTTCAACATAGGCAAAGGGACATAATATTATTTGGGGGGGGGTGACCCCCACCACTCCCTCCCACAGGGCTGTTGTGTAGCCAGCACACACTGGTGCTATATGTGGCAACTGAGGAGCATGTGGCAGGGGTGCTGGGCACAGTGCTGTGGTAGTGGGGAATGGCAGTGGCACTGGAGCAGTGGAGCCACATGGAGTTGAGCATGTGTGGGGTGCTGGCTTGGATGCACTTGGAGCAGTGCCACACTCTGCCGGGTGGTGGTGCCATGATGCTGTTGCTGTTGTTGGCTGCCACAATATTAGTTTGGGGTGGCTAAGCCCCATTAGCCCTAGCCTTCCACCACCTATGTGTTTCAAGTCTGTGGGACAGAGCAACGGATCTCCTGCCCTGGGCTTTTTTGGACCTGAATCCTGGGCATCACTGCCTACAACCCTGACTGCCTGGACATTCCCCTCCCACCCCAAACACACACCCGATGGTCACACTTCCCATGAAGTAGGAGAATGTGGCACAAGGAAGAAATGTGCCTCAGTTTACAATGTTGCAGTCACCAAACTTTTCTTTTTTCAATAAAGAAAACTTGTTGAACATTGCCTGTGTTAGAACTTCATTCCACTTCCCATTGACAAAAATCACCAAACCTTTAGAGAGGGAAGGGTGCAGGGGCAGGGGAAGTTTTAAGAAAGTGATGAAATAACCTGGTGGGACAATTAGGATGGGAAATAGAGAAGGGGTGGGGTCAGGGGGAATGCTGCAGGGCCAGTACTTCACACAGAAACCTAGAGGGCGTTTAGACTTGGCACACTAATTCCCACAGTCAGGACTGAAGACCAGGGACTTCTCTGTGTAGGAGCTGACTAGGTGGATGGTCCTAGAACCACTGTCTACCTGAAGGGGCTGCAGGGTGGGGGTAGAGGACGTGACTGTGAGGCAGGAGGCATCACCACAGCAGGCGCCAGACTCCTGGCACTTCTTTGCAGGACCACCACCATCTTGTCCCCTACCTCCAGGCTCCCTCTGGGGTAACCCTAATCCCGTGACCCATGGCCATGCTTTGGGCTACCTCATGTGGCAAACCTGACCCCAGGAGCTTCCCATCCCCACTGTGGATGGGTGGCTTTCCTGCAATGGCACCTGGGCCAGAAGAAGGGTCATAGGGAGTGGAAAAAATTCCCTGTGTGCTCCCAATCTGGCAGGTGGATGAGCTGGGCCAGGCAGGCTGTGCCAGCAACAGCCTTATACAATGAGCTACTGGACTGCACTCTCCACCTGGTCCTGAGCACTCCTTCCCACCAGGGCTGTCTTGGAACTGTTTGGGGTGCCTGTGTACATTAGGCAACCACAAGGATTGAGGGACATGGATCAGCTCTGGAATAAGGTTGGTTGGGCCCCAGACACCCTTGTCATGCTCCCTTCACCCACTGCTTCCCATCAAAGTAGGCCCTGCCAGGGGCCTTTCTGCTTCCTCAGACCGTGGTTCATTGTGTCCCTTGCCCTACTCCTCCTTTCCAGAGTCAACCTCCTACCCATCTTGCTCCCAGTGAGGGTGCAGTGGAGGCCCAGTATTCAGGGGTCCCTCCCATGGGACCTCCAATCATGCATAAGCCTCTCCCACCACCTCTGACCCAGGGCACTGTGGGGCTATCTGCAGAAGGCAACACTAGTGCCAGCCACGGGTGTTGTAGGTGGCTGTATAAACTCCTTCTCCTGGCACTGGGACTCTGCCAGCTCCAACAAGGCATGGGTTGCCTCCTCAAACAGCTGGTGGCCATCTTGAGACCACATTCTTGCACCTTGACAGCTTAGATGTAGGCATCCCCCATCCTGAGGATGCCCTCACTCCACCTCTGGAAGTTCTGGAATTTCTCCTTATGATGTTCCTTCAGTTCCTGGTGCCAGGAGTCAGCTGTGCATACCCAGGACTGAGATGAAGCAACCAGACTTTGACAATGCTTCCTACAGACATGTCTCATGTGTTCTGCAGCTGTGTGCCTCCCTTCCCCCAGCCTTAGATAGCCATTCTGTCCTCTGTACACTGTCTTCCCTTGCACAGATGGTGTTTCTGCAGTTTTACAGTTACAGAGGAGACACAAAATCTTTTGGGTAAGTTGCAACTTTTGCTGATAAAAATGAAATATAAGGACATGTATTTTGTACTCTCCCAGTACTCACCCAGGAACTGACATGGAGATGGCGAAGTAACCTTGGCCCTCCCCACCCCTTGCCCAGGTCCAGGAGCTATGTCACTACTCTCCACCTGCTACAACAGACACCAGGGTCCCAGCTGCATGGTGGGTGGGTAGTAGACTCTGCAAAGGTTCTGGGACAGGTTGCTGCTGGGGTTGGAGGGCCTGAGTCCCTCTCTGGGAAATACAGCAAGAACTTGCTCTGCTCCCTCAGAGGGTCTGGGGACCTGGGGTCCTGCTAGAACCTGAAGCATCCCCAGAGTGGGCAGGTGCTTATCTCTTTCCTTAGAGGAGAGATGTTTCATCACCAGGGATCCTGGTTTTCTCTAATATCATCCCTGCCCCCCTCCCAATTTTTGGATTTGAAAAAAGAAGCCCCAAATCCACATTTTTCCATGATTAAAATGAAACACCACTAGTGTTCACCACATGGCTAGAAAATGATATTTAGAAGTTTGCTTTTAGGAATTGACTTGTAGGTGAAGTAGATATTGAATTAGAATAGTGGTCCAGGGGGTGGCAAGGGTTAATTGCTTTCTAACCTGCTTGTGACAAAGTTTCCTTCAAGTCCCACTGTGTCTGAAGCCAGCAAACACACAGGCTGGAAAATTAAAAATATAAACTGTGCACCCATAACATGAGATAAGGTGGCACTAGGCCACAATGACCAGTGGCAGAGCTCTTGGGATTTCTGATTTTGGTGGATGGACCAAATTAGGAGGTCAGGGCATGCCCAAATTAAGACAATGATAAATAACCAAATTAAGTTGTCTGCATGCAATGGGTTTGGGGAACAAAGGAATATGCTGACAGAACAGAACATGGACACTATGATGACCACAGGGAAACAGTACCTAGCAATGAAGAGTAAGCAGTGGAGAAAAAGAATACAAAAAAAGGGTCCTCAAGTGGTAAGCCTCAGGCCACCATAGACAGAGGGCACACCACCAGCCCTTCTCACCCACCACATTGCAGGTGTAGGTCTCAGCCCTTGGCTGTTGACATCCGACATTCAAGAAAGAACCACAGAGTGAAGCTCACATACTGGCCAGATGTACCTTCCCTCTGTGATGACCTTAGGACTGGTAGATATAGAATCAGGGGTGATTTCTTTTGCCTTGCCTGCATTATCCTTATCTCTTGTTTCTGTGTATCAATAAAATTTTCCTGTTATCAAATGGAAAAAGTTGTGATCAGTCTGGTTTGGGTCAGTCTGAAGGTTTGGAGAGGCTTGCAAGTGGCACTTCAGAACTCTGTGAATCTGGAAGAGGGGCAATGAGGAGATGTTGGAGAAGTGGGAGCAAAACACCCATAGCAGCTGTGCTGGAAATGGTGTTCCAGGGCTGCATGTTTAGTTGGATGAGGGAGGGGGAACCTGTGACGTGGAGGGCGTGGCACTGGGGTCCAGGTCTTAGTCCAAAAGATCATGGCATTAGAGCTTTTCCCTTGCTCCTGTGTGCCATGGTCTGTGTACTTGACCATGCCTGAGAAGATGTCAAGGTATTTCAGGTCCAGCTACAGATGAACCTCAACTCCTAGATCCTGTGATGTTCCAGGAACCAGTACCAACAAGCCATAGTCTTCAGGAACTGCTTCCAGCAGCAGTCCTTGTGCCCCATGCCCCTGCAGTCCTGCTGCTGGGCACTTGGTTATCCTTTTTTCTCATGTCTTTCTGCACCTCCTCATGTGTTGGGGTCCCTGTTGGCACTCCTCCTGCCCCCCATTGGTGCTGTACATGTGCAGGGTGGTCATGTGAGGAAGCCGGATAACCCATTGTAGAAGGGCATGCAGTGATTCCTTCTCTTAGACTTTTTTACATCATGCACACACTTGTACTAGGTCTTCATTCATTCATTCTATCTTGACCTGGTGCTCTACTCAGTCTCTATTTTGGCCTTACATATATCTGTTGAGCAATGTGCTTGAACTTGACCCCATGGCAGTGTCCTTTGCAGAGCTAGTCCTGGGTTTCCTGCTTACCCCTAATGGCAACAGGATCCCTAATCACTCCATGATGATACCCATGAGTTCTTGACATCTACAGGTGGGTGATAGTACAGCAGTAAGGAAGTGGATGGACAGATGGATGGAAGGAAGGAATGGTGGGTTTATGTAGTTATAGGTCCCAGTACATGGCTCTCCCTCGCACCTCATTTGGGGTCAATGGGGGTGTGTCTGACCATGGGGGTTCTCTAGGGCTCAGTGTTGGTATCTGTTTACATTGTGGGGTGTTACAAGATGAGGTATTTGGAGTGCCTGGGATGTGGCCCAGGAATTTAGATATACAGGTCCTGGGGCTTGCACCAATGCCTTACTTCCCCTTGTTGCCTGCCTGCAGCTGAAAGATGATTGGAGGCTACAGGTGTGGCTGAGGAGAGGGGCTGAGCTTGCTCAGTGCTAAAGCAACTTAGGGGCAGGGTCTGCTGGCTGCTCAGCCAAGCAACCAAGCATAGACCACATGCTAGTATGCCTCCCTGCAATGGAGTGGTAGACAGACAATAAAGCAGGCTGCTGGAAAACAGCATGTGTAAGAAGCAGGAATCCTGGTTTTCTCTGATTAAAAAAACTGAATTTTTGGATTAAAAAAGTAACCCAAAAATCCACATATTTTGTGATCGAATTGAAATGATATATAATGTATATCTATATATAGATAGATAGATATTATGGCACTGTATCATTTTAATTATGGCAAATATGGATTTTGGGTTTCTTTTCATAATCTAAAAATTGTGATTTTTTTTTATGAGAGAAAACCAGGATCCCTGGCAATAAGACACATATCAAGCATAACTATGAACAGAACAAAATGACTGAATGAGAGCTGTGTGACACTTCTGGAATAAAATAACATTTAAAAGGTAAAATAAAAGTAAGAAAAAAGCTAAACTACAATCCTGGACTAGATATACCAAAAGTTCATAGTAGGATCTTGGAGCCAGATCCTCAGATGAGATTTAAATTGTAATAGCTCTTTCAAATCTGAGGGTTTGGCCTGTGTTGGTCTGTCAAGGAAATTCAGGAATTTCAACAGAATTTAATGTGGAATTTTTGAGTGTTCAAATCTACAAACTTGAAAAATTAATTGTAATGTGAATTCTTGTAGATCCTATCTGCCCCCAGAGCTGGGACAGCTAAAGGCTAGCACTTGGGGATGCCTGGGGCCCCCTCTGACTGCTGCAGTAGCAACCCTGGATTGGGTTGCTCCTATTGGGTGCAACTTGCTCCCAACATGGGTGCACATGTAAACATGCACCTGGGAGCACTTTATTAAGCCTGAATTTCTTTGCAGAGAAAATTCAAGTGCCTTAATTGCATATGTACATGTGCCCTACATGTATCACAAAATATCCCTATTCCTTTCAGTACCACTAGGAGTAAGTCTTTCTATCAAAGGTATATTTATTAATTCATATACGTCTTCAGATCCTGTACGCTACCAGTATCCATACAACATTTCTTAAGAATGACTCCTTTAACCATTTCTAGTTATTTTGGGAAAATTAATATTATTTTAATCCCTGGTACTGAAAATAAAATTTAAGTGTTGGAGAGCCATCTGAATGCTCAGTACTGAAGAATGTGTTTTCATTTAAACAGATGTCAAGACCAGAAGTTTTACAAACTGTTACAAGAAGAATGTGCGCCCAGTAAAAATGGTGCTATATGCTGATTTTTTTTGCGTTTTGTAGTATAATAATTTTAAAGAAAGAAATTAAAAATGAGATTGTTGTAACCAGCCATCTGGAAAACACTTAAGTAGCATATGTAAGCCACTCTAACCCACTTGTAATCAACGCTTGATGGTACCTCGCCCATTCAGAAGGAAGGATGTAAGGTGGTTGTTCTAACAAGCTTTGACAACATACAACTAGCTTACCAGACAACTGCAGCCACAGGCTTTAGGGAATATTAGTTAACACATTTAGGATCAGATCCTAGTTACCCATCATGTATCAAAGTGGCAGGTACATACACACATAACTGCAGTTTTGCTCATTTACACAGTTTGGGATTCTATTTTTGCTACCATGAAATAAGATTTCTTTGGACACATTCCTGCTGGAATTAGAATGGGAGATAGATCTCTCATCTTTTAGACCACGAGCCTAATGGTTAGAACACTTACCCAAGGAGTTGAAAACCTGTGGCATTTATACACATATTTTTTTATCCTGAGAAGTGCCGGAGAACTGCTGCTTCAGAGCAGGCTTGATTAATTAAGTCTGCTTCACATGTGAGCTGGCACACACCACACTGCATCACATGCAGTTGTAGAAGTGGAGAAATGAATGTCAGCATGCAGAAAATGGCAGCAGTGCACTTTTGAACTAAAGTACCTCTGATGTGGTTTAGTTCAAAAGTGTGCCACTACCACTTTTCATAGATTTCATAGACATCAGGGCTGGAAGGGACCTCGGGAGATCATCGAGTCCAGCCCCCTGCCCAAAGGGCAGGAAGTCAGCTGGGGTTATAGGATCCCAGCAAGATAAGCATCCAATTTACTCTTGAAGGTGTTCAATGTAGGTGCTTGAACCACCTCCGCTGGCAGACTGTTCCAGACCTTGGGGGCTCAGACAGTAAAGAAATTCTTCCTTATGTCCAGCCTGAAATGGTCTTGCAGGAGTTTGTGACCGCTCAACCTCGTCATTCCTTGGGGCGCTCTGGTGAACAAACGTTCCCCCAGATCCCGCTGGTCACCCCTGATAAACTTATAGGTGGCCATCAGATCACCCCGAGCCTGCGCTTTTCCAGGCTAAAGAGTCCCATGGCTCTCAGCCTGTCATCGTAAGATCTGTTTTCCTGACCTCTGATCATGCGCGCGGCTCTCCTCTGGACTCTCTCAAGCTTCTCCACATCCTTTTTGAATTGTGGAGCCCAAAACTGGACGCAGTACTCCAGCTGCAGCCTCACCAAGGCCGAGTACAAGGGGAGAATGATGCCCCGGGATTTGCTCGAGAAGCATCTGTGGATGCAAGCCAGCGTTTTGGTTGCTTTACTAGCCGCAGCATCGCATTGCAGGCTCATGTTCATCTTGTGGTCAATGATGACCCGAAAGTCTCTTTCTTCTGTAGTGCTATTCAACGTAGCACTACCAAGCCTATAAGGATGCTGCAGGTTTTTCCTCCCAAGGTGGAGAACCTTGCATTTTTCGGTGTTAAACACCATGAGGTTCTCGTCTGCCCATTTGCTGAGCTTGTCCAGGTCAGCCTGGATCACCCGCCTATCTTCTGGCGTGGATGCTTTGCCCCAAAGTTTGGTGTCATCGGCGAACTTGGCCAGTCCACTCCTGACTCCAATCTCCACAACATTAATGAAGATGTTGAACAGTATGGGTCCCAGGACAGAGCCTTGAGGGACCCCACTGGTCACAGGGCACCACGATGAGTGAGTGCCATCAATTACAACCCTCTGGGTCCGACCACGGAGCCAATTTCCCAGCCAGCGGATCGTGTTGGAGCCAAGGCCACAACTGGGCAGTTTGGCGAAGAGGTGATCATGGGATACCAGATCAAAAGCTTTTTTGAAGTCAAGATATATGACATCAATCTCTTCTCCCTCGTCCAGGTGATAGGTCACCTGGTCGTAGAAGGAAATGAGATTCGTCAAACAAGACCTACCCGCAACAAACCTGTGCTGGCTATCCCTTAGAATGTTAGCCTGGGCCAGTCCATCAAGGATGGCCTCCTTCATAAACTTTTCTAAGATCTTCCCCAGGATAGAAGTTAGGCTAATGGGCCTGTAGTTGGCCAGATCCACTCTCCTCCCTTTCTTGAAGATCAGCACCACATTGGCCTTCTTCCAGTCTTCGGGCACTACACCAGAGCGCCAGGAGTTTTCAAAGATCCGTGCCAGGGGCTGGGCTATGACGCTCACCAGCTCCTTGAGTGCCCTGGGGTGCAGATTGTCAGGGCTTGCTGACTTGAAGGTATCCAGCTTCTCAAGGTGTTCCTTCAAGAGGTCAGCATTTATGGAGGGTAGGGGATCCCCATGACCCGGATCTCCCTGTCCCATAGCAGGCATGGGCATCCCATGGGACTGATGAAAGACTGACGCAAAGTACCTATTTAATAGGTTGTCTTTTTCCTGGGCGTCAGTTGTCAGTTGCCCCATCTGGTTTAGCAGGGGTCCAACATTGCCCTTGCTTTTCCTCCGGCTCCCCACATATCTGAAAAAGGACTTTTTGTTGTCCTTGATGCCTGAAGCTAGTTGGAGTTCAGTTGCAGCCTTGGCTTTCCTGGTTTGCTCCCTGCAGGACCGGACCAGTGCAGAATAATCCTCCTTGGAGGTGAATCCCGTCCTCCATCCTTTGTAGGCTTTCCATTTTAGCTGCAGGAAGTCCACTAGGTCCCTGGAGAGCCAGAGGGGCTGCTGTGCCTTCTTGCTGCCTTTCCTCTGTGTTGGAATAGATTTAGCCTGTGCATTGAGGATCGCTTCCTTGAGAAGCAACCACTCTTCTTGAACTCCCATCTCCCTGGGGTCATGGTCCCTAAGGGTCTGACCGACAAGCCTCTTGAGCTTGTCAAAGTCAGCTTTTCTGAAGTCAGTGACTTCTGTGTTGCTGACCGACTTGCCAGCTTTATGGCAGATGGTGAAGGTGATCAGCTCATGGTCGCTGTCACCCAGCTTTTATCAGTGCTGACATGCATTTCACTGCTTACACAATTGCAAGCGTTGCAGTACTGGGTGCTTTAAACCTACATTACTGGCTTCCTAGAAAAATGGTCTAACTACCAGACTAAAGTAGATATTGCAAAAAAACCCCAACATTTTCCACCCTCCCAATGAATCCTCCCACTGCATCTAATCTTAATTGGATTAAAAAATACTGGGATAGTTTCTGCCCCATTGAGGATAGAGGTCTAGGCTATATCCCAAACCTCCTGACTCTCAATGATAACATCTCTAACACTGAACTACACACACAAGTTTTGTTTTCTCTTTTTCCTGGTTGCACATATATCCCTTTATTGACTGCTCAGGGATAAAGCTTCAATGGGAGGGCAGAAAATTCTCTGGAAAAGAAAGGTGGATTGAAAATGGAGGTGGGAAGGAAATTAACAACTTACATCGTTTTTTGTCATATATTATATCAGCAGGGAAATTGTTTTGTAGCTCAGTAATAAAGAGCATTTTGTTAGAATGGAATAACTAATACACATATAGAAATAGATTAGCCTGTAAATGTTTAGGTTTATTGGAATCTGGAATATTAATTGCTTCTAGATACTGAATGGTACAACTTATTTGTGATTTATTTTCCTTATTAAAAAAAAATGTGATTTTTTTTTCCTCAGAACTGGGGATCCTACTGTAGAACTATATGAGGATGCCATTGACAGATAATTTAAACCACCACAGCAGCTTCTTTAGACATATATGGTAGAACTTTTTGAATATACAACCATAATATATTTTGTTTGCACCTATCTTTTCTATTAAGAAGTTACACTTTAAGCAAATAGACCCATATGAAATAGGCAAACAGACATTATTATTATGTATAAACATGTTAAGATTAAGCTGAAAAATATAGTTTTGCAATTCAATGACTTGTTCTGCCCATCAGTTTATTAATGCAGATTCATTTATTTATGTTTCTAACTTTTGCTTAAGGCTATAATCTTGAAAGAAGGCATACCTTCCTTTGGACATTAGTGTTAATAATGAGACTAGCTCTGGACTAGGAAGAAAAGGAAATGTTATACTTTTAAGCTTTCCTCATTTCTATAGTAGTAGTATCATCAGAATATAACCTTTTTATATAAAAGGCAGAAGTACTTGACTAGTTTCCAGAAGTTCATGACGTTGGAATCAAACAGTTATAACTAAGTATCAGAAAGAACAAAATTGGTGATAAATCATTATGAAATTAGTCTTATTGAGTATATGTGTGGCAGAACATCTTTGGTGCCTGCCACTTTAAGGATTTAGAGCAGGCAGTAAGGCAGCTAGCAGGTGTGGGCCAGCCCTGATGAGATGGTCACATGACTGCAGGAGGGCACTGTGATAGGAGGAGGGGGCTGAGTAGCCTCCATTTTAAGTTAAGCCATCAGGGCTGAGCTAGCAGTTTGTTGCTGGCAGCTGGAAGAATACCACTTGGCTGAGCTGCTGTTCATATCTTGGCGGTAAGGACAGGAGCTATGGGGATAACAGGAGGCTCCTGATCCTGGGGCATGACTAAAAACTACACACTGCTGCAGTAGGATGGTCTGGTGGGTCCAGCTGTGGTGGGGAGGTCCCCAAGAAAAGCTAGGCCAGTTGCTTTCCCAGTGAAAGGTGAGTAAAGGGCACTTTATAGCCCCAGTCCCCACATCCTGGTGTGTTGCCTAGATGTAGGGCCAGGCAGGGGGGGCAGGCATGTCTATGGTCACCTGAGCCCCATGTGGTGCATGACCTCAGAGGCCCCAATGAGGGACAGAGAAATAAAGCAGCCCCAGTGATGGGGCAGAAGCATATGTGGATGTCCACAAAGAGTAAGGTGCACAGTGGTGGCCTGAAGGATTGTGTTTGAAAGGTATAGATTAGGGTTGCAAGGGTGACCTCCAGGGCTGCACCAGGGGTGTGTTGAGTAGGGCTGTAGAGGTGGCCTTAAGGGCAGCACATGGGCCAACCCCCGTAAGAGTGTGAACCTAAGAGTGGCTCAGAGAAGGGCTAGTGGCTGAGTTCAGCCCAGTGTGAGGCATAAGGCCAGCCGTCATGTAGAATAGGGTCTGTGTAAGGGTCCCCTGAAAGGCTGCATGTGGACCGGCTGGAGCATGAGTAGGAAAGCCTAAAGGGCTATGTAGAGTAGGGGGGACCCAAAGGAACTGCATGGAGTAGAGTTGGCTGAGAGTGGGCCAGTGAGGGGCAGTATGAGTGAGGCCCAGTGAGAGTGGGTAGAGTGAAAGAGCCCCTGGGAGAGGGGGCGCTATGAAGGAGACCCTGTTAAAGGCAGAGTGTTAGAGTCAAATGTTAGAGGCCCTACAAGGGGCAGAGTTTGGCCCAGCCATGGGCCAGAGCTATTACCAATTTATGATGGCATCTGTGTGGCATGGGACACAGTATGGAGGAGGTCAGAGCTGTGTATAATGCCCTTGGTATCAGGACATAAAATATGCAGCCTCCCACATTTTACACCAATTATTTATTCATCAAGTCAGGGCAAGAAACAAGGTGGACTGCCCCTAGACAGGTGGGTGATATGACATTAAGACCCAGCCCTGAGATACCTCCCTGTCACAATATACAACTACTAATTTTGGTAACAATTGCAGGAAACATCATCAACAGTGTGTTGCAATTGTTTCACAATGTTTTGAACACAGGCCGTGTCCAGATGAGTGCAGATGTACAGTATGTGGTGCTGCAGACCCCTCTGCAGCACCACACACTACACATGCAGGTGTTTCCCAAGTTGTGTGGAGATTTCAAAAAAAACAAAAAACAACAAAAATAAGGTGGCATACATGGTGGCAGCACACACTTCTTCCCAAAACTGGAGCCTGGCCAGCCATGCTCTGGCTACTGGCCAGGCACCCCCCGAGGCCCTCAGGACCCCAGATAAGGTTGCTGGGGCCAGCGCAGTTGCTGGCCCCAACCTTCCCTACCGCACCCAGGGTAACGTGGCACAGGAGAAACCAGCATCACTGTCAATTTATTATTCTATTCCAGTTATAAGTTTTATATAGTGAGTTGTAGCTTAAGCAGTAAAACCTTACATACAGTAGTAGTAGTAGTTGCTACTTGGGTACTGAGAAGTGTATGCTATTTATACCATCTTCATTTCTAATCAAAAGTCCCACAGAATCTCGTATGGTATTTTCAGAACAAATTGTATTTCCCATATGGCTTTTGTCATCTTTTGGTTCATGACTCATAATATTTACTAATAAAATTCAGAGCACCCGAGTGAGCAACTCCCATAAAAAGGATGGGGGTGAGGAGGGGTGTCACGGAGTCACGCAGGTGCCCCGTGACTGTGAGGGTGATTGGCAGAGCTGCCAATCACCCAGGCAGCTCAGGTGCCGGTTGCCAGGGTGACCAGGTGAGTCACATGGCCAGAAGGGGGCAGGGCCTGGCCTTTATAAACAGCTTAGGCTGGAGCCGGCCTCACAGTTCCCTTCTGGCTGCCGCAGGAGCAGGAGCTCTGTGGCTGAGCTGAGCAGCCCGAGGCAAGTGTGGCAGCCTTACCAAACTAACCGGCTGCGATGATGCAGGGAACAAGATCACCTTCAAGGGCAGGTAGATTCGGAGGACTGGGCGAGGCTGTTGGGGAGCGAGGAGGCCTCAGCGGGGGCCCCCCCCCAACAGCTTGGGGGCTCCCGAAGTTCGTGCCAGGGAGGCACAGGCCCCAGAGGGGGCGATGCCCCAGAGGGGGCGAGGCGCAGGGTGCGCGGTATTGGGCCCCAGAGGGGGCGAGGCGCAGGGTGCGCGGTGTTGGGCCCCAGAGGGGTGAGGCCCCAGAGGGGGCGGTATTGGGCTCCAGAGGGGGCAGTATTGGGCCCCAGAGGGGGCGAGGCCCCGGAGGCGATAGCACCGGCCCAATGGCGCCGAGACTAGGGCGGTGGTAAGGCCGGCCCAATGGCGCCGAGAGTGGGGTGGCGGTGGCGCTATAGGCCCCGTGGGGCGCCAGGTGGCCGAGAGGCACCCACAGTGATAGCGCCGGCCCAATGGCGCCGAGACAAGAGCGGCGGTAAGGCCGGCCCAATGGCGCCGAGAGTTGGGTGGCGGTGACGCTATAGGCCCTGTGGGGCGCCAGGTGGCCGAGAGGCACCCGACGGGTGAGGGACAAATGTCCCCCGGAACAGCTGCGAGGCTTGGGGCGTGCTGAAGGGGAGGTTTGGAGGCACGCGTAGCCCTTAAGGCGGGGCGCAGGCAGACACCCCATTGGAGGAGCAGGGATAGGAACATCCGTACCGTCCACCAGGGAAACAGGCAGCCTCCATACTATATATATTAGACATCAAAGTCGTGGCGGGCGAGATTCTGAGGGTGCTACGTTCACCCTAACGTGACGGTGAGTGGCGCTAGGGAGTTTCACGGCCGCCCTTAGCGCCCGCTCCCTCACAAGGGGAATGCAACTAGGTTGCAGAAAATACAACTACAGTATGTGTAGTACTGATTGCACTGGTGACCCTCCCCCCCACCCCACCCCCAGAGGATGCCATACCCACACGGCTTCCAGTACCGTTCATGCATTTTATGTTAGGCAGTACTTTGCTCACAAAAAAAAGAGGAAAAAAACCCTAGAAATAAACCTACTAGAAAATTGAATCCAGGTTTGCCCCTTTCCAAAAAAGTGCCTTAACCAGTAGGCTGCAACGGTTCCATCTCTTTACTCTCCTTCTGTCTCCCTGATTTACAAAGTTTTGTCTGTTTGGTTGGTAAACTTCAACAGGAGGGGTGGGTAGTGCCTACTTAATGACATAGAGCTTAAAGAACTCTTCACAAGTTGAATATCAGGAAACTTGAAACCACTCAAGTGAGCTCAAGGAACTAAACCACTAAGCCAGTGTTCTCAACCTGGATGCACCAAGGCACCACTTCAAGGATGCACCAAGCTTAAAAATAGTCAATGGGAATCACTAATGACCAGTGGCTCTCTGAATTCCTACCTCTTCAGAAACTTGGGTGTCACCTAACCATAAGGTGTGTCCATTTACTTGCTATCACACCACCTAGATTGACATTTGTAGCTGGCCATGTCATTAGCTTTAGATTATTTAAATCCTCTTTCTCCTGACAGTCCAAAAGCCTAGTGTACCAGTCAAGAATCTTTTTAGGCTGTGGGCCAGATAAGACCCAATTCAGTAGGGTAGGGGGAGGAGTTGCAGTGGGCACTAGGAATCAGCCATTGCAGCTGTTTTTTTTCCCCCCATGGTAGCATGGGGAGCACATCCTCAGCTGGTGCTTTTTTCTGAAATAGCATGGGACTGGTGCCCACAGCGAGGCTTTTCTTCCTGTCATGGCATGGAAAAGAGAAGCTGCTGGAGCCTCATGCCTGTGAACTGGATCAAATTACTCTACAGGTTGTATCTGACCCACTGGCCATAGGTTGATGCTCAGGGATCCTGGTTTACTCTGATTTAAATGCCCCCTACCCTCCAATTTTAGGTTAAAAAAAGTAACACCAAATCCGTATTTTTTCCATGATTAAAATGAAATGCCATACTATGTGTATGTGTATGGCATTTCATTTTAATCATGGATAAATGTGGATTGGGGGTAATATCCAAAAATGTGGGCGCTCTGTGTGTGTCTGTGTGTGTCTGTGTGTGTGTCTAGCTATCTAAAGAGAAAGCTATATCTATATATTCATTTCATATATTTCATTTTTATCATGGAAAAAATGTGCATTTCGGGTTATTTTTTCATAGCCAAAAATTTGGGATTTTTTTTTTTAAATCAGAGAAAACAACAATCCCTGCTCATTTCCTATTTTCCGTATAGGCCTTGGCACCTAAACTTCATTTACACGTCGGTGTATCTGAAATATTGCCGAAGATTGCTGAAGTATCTTAGGCACCTAACAGGTCACTTTGAATCCAACTCCTGGGGCAGATACTCAAAATTTAGTAGGAGAAATTTCTAAATCAAAATGACAACTAAGACTATTTGAATCTGGCCCATATTTCCTACTGAAGGAGTTAAAAGATTCAAAATTGTTTTTCATCTGTTAGAGCTCCCCCAAAGCAATACAATTTGTGGTAAGGAGCACGATCATTAATTTATATGTCAACAGTCTTGGAGCAATCATGCAGCACATGTATTTGTTGATGAACAGTCCATTTTGATTCAATTGAAGCATTTTAAACAGCCTCCAGGAGAGACTGATAATTATGCTATTCACATTAACCTCAAACCAGGGAAGCAAATATTATTTTAAGAATATTGAGATATCTTTTTCCCCCCCCATGGTTATTCTGCAAAGAAAAAGGTCACCTTTTGAGGCCAGCTCAAAATTCAGGATGTATTAAACATATTATCTACATTCACAATCATGCTAGTGCCAAATGCTATTCTCCATGTTGCTGAAGATTACCATGTTAATGGTTAAGCATCTTTTGTTTCATTTCTTGGCTTGCAGAACTTTAATTTAAAACATGAGTGAATCTGACATTCAAATACATGTCTGTATGGTGTATGCCATCGGATTTTTGTTTGCCTTTGCATCTTTGATATGATTGTACTTTGAGGCTGCTCCATTAGAAAAGGGTTAATTTATTTTTAATTAAGTTTATTTAATTAAGCTTCACCCTGTTTTTAATAATTGAATCTCTAATGGAACTGAAAGCTGCAGGGAACCAAAGCATCATTGCTACATGTAGTGCTTAATTGGAAATGATATAACTTTCACAATATGAATCATTGTTATGGGGATAAGATCAAATGCTTTGTGATACATGTTTTGGATGAAATCATCTATTTTTTTTTTTTTTTTTTTTTAAGATTAAGACATACATTTTCTAGAAGTCTTGGTTATAGGTTTGTCTTCATTACTTAGGAATTTCAGATTAAAAAAATAAACCCACAATAGAAATAGAGCAATGCAAAGAAAATAAATGCAAAACAGTCTTATTAGCCACATGTGATAAGAGACTAACAGCAAAAGAGAGAAAATGGGCTATGTGTACTAGATGCAAGTCTTCATTTTCAAGAACCTTCAGGGCTTATTCTGATGCAACAAAACACCTTCACAGGGTATCAAAATATTGACTTCATTTCCATTGCGCTAATAAAAGATGAGCATTCTTCAATCATTTATTAAATATTCAAATATGCACCCTTGTGCTTTCTTGTGCTGCCCTTCATACCCCTTTCTGTAATTAATATATTCACCAGAGTCACCTACTTACCCATCTTCAAAATCTTTCTTTAAAACTTATCTCTATAAAACTTGCCAGTGATTGAGCATCTGATGTGGATGTGGGAGATGTTGAAGATTGTCAACCAGTATTGCTTCACTGTTGTCTTGCACGCTCCTTGTCATTTGCCAACTCGTGTCAGTTTGGTCAGGGCCTCTCTCTTGGGCTTTTACAGTGGGGTCCTGGTCCACAACTTGTTCTCTAAACTATCACAAAAGTATATATAAAAAAGTATATGTTACTACTTATGAAGGATGTGGCGTATACATCCACTTTATTCTTAACAGTATGGTAATTTCTTTCCATCAGAAATATTTCGGATCGGCATTAGACGGGGTTATTAAAAGGTGTGAAACCTGACTGACATAGCTGTGCCAGTGGGGTATATCTGCATAACACAATACAGTGCTGTGAACACATAGCTGAGGCAGTGATAGAGAGCCCAGAGATTGGGTTTGAGTTATTTTCCACAGAATAATTATCCCAGTGAAGCACGGTGCTAGTATTATACTTGTATCCTGTTTCTGAAACAGGAGTTAGCTTAATTCATCTTGGGTATCTAGACATGGCATTGCATTGTGCTACGTAGAGCAACATTAAACATCTCTTATGCTGTAATGCTATCACAACATGCTTTTGCTGGTTATTTTGCTAGGGAATTGGGAGTGCACCTTAAATGAAGAGAAACAAACCCAACACAATGGTTTCAAGATTGTTTGACTGAATTTATGGAAATGGAAAACATTCCTCAGTCAGTGCCAACATACAAATACTTTTTGTTAGGGTGACAATATTTGGATCTTGGGGACCACTGGATTTACAGGCTGGATAAAGACATGACCTGTGACCTAGCAGAGCTGCTGACCACAGGGCAGAATATCTAAGCCAGCCATTGCTTATGCTAAGTAACCATCTTAACTGTGTAAACCATTTTTCTGAGAAAAAGCAGCAAGTGAATCTGTGTAATTCTGTGTACTGTGAACCAGCTACAGTACGGAACGAGATAAAATACAGGGGCCCAAAAAAGGTGGAAAATGGTACAATATGAGACAGAAAAAGAGACTGGAATGTGAAAAACAACACGTAATTAGTAACAATCCGAGATGAACATATGCAAAAAGCTGATTGGTGAATGTCAGCGTGTCTGTGCAGGGTACCCCCTAAGCCTCTTGATTCTCTCCTGCCACAACTTCAATCTCAATGGAAATAGGGAGGAAGGAGATGTTAATTGAGTGAGTACCCACGGGAAGGATCATGCTGGATTGGGGTATGGTACAAGTGCTTTTATTACTTTTTCTCTTTCTCTTATTTACAGGAACCCCTGGAGGAAGAAGAAGTCAGACAAATCAAGCTCGAAGGATCCCCTGGGCATCCAAGCTGATCCCTGCCCAGTTCTGCAGGTGGTAAGTGCCACGTAAAGTCCTGATACCTGCTGCTAATTACCTTATTAGCAGCTCTTTAGTGGCAATGGCAAAGTTCCCTGGCCATGCCTTGTGCCAGCTTGGGGCCCGCAGTATTCTAGGGGTCTCTTGTCCCCAACCCTCTTCTCTTCAGGTGTGGGGTGCCAAGTCCCTGTCTCCTCAGGACCAGGTAGGGTACTCCCCGCTCCTCTTTGTCTCCCGGGGAGCTCTGCTGCGCCCTGGAGAGGAGCCACAGCTTTTCCCCACGTTACGGCTCTGCTTCCCTATGACTCACTGCTGCTGGCATAGACTTCAAGTGTGTAGTGAGGAGGGCGGCTGGTCCTGGGACTCTGTCGTCATCCTCATGTGGACCCTTGCACCTGGGATCCACCCTCAGGATCTTTTGTAGCCATGTCCTCACCCGCGTCTCCTCGTTTGTGGTGCCCAAAGGCAATTTCTCCCTGGCCTTCTCCCTTTTTCCTTCAGGGCTGAGTCTCATTGACTCTTGGTGGCCATGACATGCCTCTTCCACACCAAGGAGTAATAGTCTCCAGCTGCCCATATCCCTCTAGTAACAGGGCTTCAGTTGGGACCCTGTTACAGTGAAGAAGTCTCCAGAAGCTTCCAGGTTTTGGTAAAAATCCACCCATTGACCAAAGAGCAGGAATCAAGGTCTTAGACATGTGCTCATAGCAAACAGACATGTAAATAAGTGAAATGCACAGGTAATTCCATGCTAACAAAGCAAAAAATAAACAGAGGTAGAGCCTGAGCTAGGAGGAAATATGGGTGAAACAGGAAGAGGGACAGAGGTGGAATGAATGTTAATGACTATAAACGAAAGTGTATAACTATGGGGGGGAAAAAAAACTATTGTTCACTGTGGTGCCTCAGTTTGTTGTTTTTATGGGGGAGCTAGTCTGAAACTGTCTCCATTCTGAATAAAGCTGATTCTATGAAAGCTGTTGCAAGCAATGTGTGCTAGTGTTTGCTCCCTGCTTGCTCTGGCTAATGAGTAACAGGACCCATGAGCAATTGGATTGTCATCTCCCTAGTCATTGGGTGCCTCATGGAATCAAGGTCTAACACTTCTAATGGTGCCACCCAATATTAGGTGGACAAACACTTACATGTGATTCACAAGATAAGTTCAGAGATCTGAAATAGGAATCCACAATGCCAAAATACTCAGACTTTTTGTGACCCTTTTGAGTTCTTTGCAATGGAAGAATTGCTATATTATTTCTCTACAGTAAGAAGAAAAAAAATGAATGAAAGGTTTGAGTGGCATTTTTCAAGGGGTGCTGTATGTCTAGAGAGGGGTGTCTTCATTTGAAAAAATGTTGAGAATCCCTAAGCTAAAGGTTAGTGCAACATGGAAGTTATTCCTTGCGGAAAAGGTTAGATTTCTTTCAATAAGAATATAATTATTATTAGAAAATGGAGTTTGTTTTTTTGACTCCGCAAAACTTGGGAGTTTTGCTACTTTTGCCTTCTCCTGTGTATTATGAACCCGTTCACCTTCAGTACAGAACACTTATGGGAAATGGAAGGGTAGAGCTTTTATAGGAGACTGGGTTGTCTCATGCTGTGTGAATTAGACCTTGGTCAGCTCTTAAAATATAGCAGAACCACCATGAGCTAAAATCTGTTCTCAGTTAAATTGGTGTAAATTGGTTCCACTGAAGTCAAGAAGCTATACTGCACCAAATAACATGACTGAACTGAAAAGCTACCTGTTTGCTTTAACAAAATGCATATAGATCAAAATTTTCATAGGGGGGAAAAAAACCCACAATAAATAATTGCTATGCTGATTGCTATTAGCTCTATGCCGGCTATCAAAAATTGTACTGCCCTCCTTGCTTTGATAGTAATTGCTTAGCCAAATAAGAACTGAGGCAGACTGTCTATGATTATCTTCAAAATCTTTTTAAAAGTTGTCTCATCTTTAGAATAATCAGGCTTGATTAACAAGGAGGTGGATCTCCTAAATACTTAAAGAATTTTTTGTAACTGGAACATTTTTACTTAGGTTAGAATGCTTACATTAAAAGCTGTTTTCAAGGAATATGCTACAAAATCTTTTCATAGGTTTCTCACCCACTCCTTAGAATTAAATTTATTTAAAATTTTAAAAAGAAAAGAAAAAAAAATCAATGAAAATAGATTATTGCAGATTTCATCCCTATTTAAACCTGTAGGACTTCCCCATATAGATAATGTCATGGCTTATTCATTTCACTGCTTTGCTCCTCAAAGAATCCCACAGGTTTTTGTTAGACTTGCACAGATGAGGTCATATATTAAACCTGAATACAGCAAAATTTGGCCCTCACAAAGGATAAACATAATGGCAGTTTGTGTTTCACAAGCAGATTAATATTAATATTAATATTTAAGGTGATTACTCTGTCTTGTCTCTCCTTACTAAGGTTCCTCAGTGACTGCAGCATAATGAACCTAAAGTGCTGATGCAAGCCTAGTGACTGGAGCCTGGGGGAGGAATGGAACATAACACATACACATTTCAGTGATAGAATATTACCTATGGAACAAAGCTTAACTATAATGCTGTCAGGGAAGACTAACTGATCTTGAAGGTCCGAAAGTACACATTCCATAAATCTAAACAATGACATTAATGAACCTCAGTTAGATAATGGGATATTAGAGTTCTCCATTTTCTCTGACTAAGCACACGTAATCCACTTTCAGGTCTGTTTAATATTAGAATTAAAACAATCTGTGAAGCCTCTTCAGCACAGAGTGTGGCTCAATCTTCCTAGGGTGAAAAAAAGTCATTAGAAACTGGTCAAAATGGCCACCTGTGACTCCAGATTCTTCTGTGACACACATACAAACATGCCCAAATTGAACTCAATGAGAAACTTTCATGCACAATTAATGTATGAGTTACGCACCGGAGTGTGGCACTGGATAGTAATAATTTTTTTTTTTAAATGATGATTTAGTGATGATCAGAGATCCTGGTTGCCTCTTTTTTTTTTTTTTTTTTTTTTTTTAATTTCCAATTAAAATATCATGGAAAAATGTGGATTTGGGGTTACTTTACTTTAAACTGAAAATTGAGGATTTTTTTAAAATCAGAAAAAAACCATGATCCCTGGTGATAATTTAGTCACCATTGTTTCTGCTGCTGCAAGCTCTGACCATAATCCATTCACACTTCAGCTTGATCTAGAAAGTGTTACAACTGAATAATTAAAAACCTCAGCTTGTTAAAAGTGTATCTAAAAGGTCTTGGTGTTTTTGCTCTGTAATGCAAAAGGGAGTCTGTCTTATAATCCATGTCAACTCTGCAGACAGACATTGTTTTGTTTCCTTCGGTATTCTTCTTTTCACTTAATTTTTGTTTCAAACTCTTTTTTTTATATCTGCCACTTTTTTTTTTTCTTTTAAAGGGTCTCAAGGTACAATGATAACTTCAAATAATTATTTTCAGAAAATTTAATTCCACAGGAAAAAGAGAGAGAGAGAGAATCTTGTGCCAAAGACTTTCCAGAATCAAAGACGAAAGGTTTACTTCAGTAGTCTACTAAAACATGTTTAATACCTTTTCTTAAAATATACTTTATGAATATAAAACTTAAGCTTTCAAATGGCAGAGTAGGAAGAATGTTATTGCTATTTTAGAAGATATTTATAAAGCAAACATAACATTAATATACGTGACTAGGATGATAATTGTATTGATAATAATATTGAGAGTAATAAACTTACACAGTACTTTTTAGACTGTCAAAAAGCCCAAGGCTGAATCAGTTCAGTCTTTGTAGGTTAGTCTACAAATTATTAGACTGAGAAATGACTGGACACACATTTACTTCTGGTTTTGGAAATTCAGCCACATGCCTGCAATAGCTCATGCCAAAAACCATGGGGTGCACGGCTCTCTGGCATTTCCTCTTCCTGCTGCCACCAAGGTGTCTGGGATTTGCGGTCCAGCAACACAACAGCAACTCTGCAGGGTTTCTCATTACTTCCTCTTCCTGCTTCCAGGTACCTCTGGGATTTGTAGTCCATAGTCATAGCCATCAGTAATTTTTAGCAAGTTTAGCAGGACAGCTCTGTACTGGGGGAAGGGGTGTTTAACTGAGGGGAAAAGGGATTTAACCACTTCCCCTAGAACCAAACAGCGTTCGCCAGAGGGGGGCAGTCCCTGCCTCTTCCCCCACCTTCCCCCATAACCTTTTTCTGCTGCAGCAGACAGCACAGCCCAGGGCTGGAAAACTTGCTGGGATGCTGAGGGACTCTACTTTAACTTGAACCAGGAAGGTATCTGGGGTAGAAGTTTCATGAACTGGTTCAACCCAAATCAGTTAAATCTGATACCACGTTCAACCAGTTTCAGGCATTTTGAAACTTGTTGACATGTACTGAGCTTCTTTTCTGTTATAGGATTAAACCAGTTCCTGATTATTTAAACTGGTTTACGTGTAACATCTGTCCCTAGCCTTGATGACTAGGTCTCAAAGGATTTTACAAAGGAGGTCAATATAATTATTTTCATTTTACAAAAAAGGAAACTTAAATATAAGAAGGTGAAGTAACTTTTCCAAACCAGTGAAAAGGCCAATAAAAAACCCAGGACTGATGTTTGTGTCTAGTGTATCCCATAAAGAAAAAAACAAAAACAAACCCTACCTCCTTGTTATCTATCAGTTAAATAAGCCAGGTACAGACATTACAGTTTTACTGGTATAAGTGATCAGAAACTGGTCCATACCCAGAACAGAACAGAAATTCAGCACACATAGATTTCTTAAAAAATGGTGGAACACAGTATAAAATGTACCCTCCCCACAAACAGTGAATGTTTTCTGTTCACTGCTTACAGAAAACTGCATAACAACAATTTCACCTCCTTCTTTTTGAATGGATATACCTAGCCATACTGTCCATAACCGCAGCATCATTACATAACTTACCTTATATAACTGAAATAAAAACGTGACCATTCCTAACCTACACAATAACATTACAAACTTAATCCTTTACCATTATAACTATCACTTTGGAAGAAGCAAAACCTGTGTTAGTATTCATTTAAAGATGAAAGGTCTGTGGAGTTTTTTTTCTTGTTTTTAATTAATTGAAGAACATTTTGAAATAAACTGAGTGCAACAGAATCCCCTACTCCAGCTTAAATCTGTAAACACCCTGAAACAGTAGCTGACTGCATTAACTCCAATGGGCATTTAAATTATGAACACTAAAGATTACATTACAAATGTCTACATTAGATAGATTTCATAGATATTAGGGCTGGAAGGGACCTCAGGAGATCATCGAGTCCAGCCCCCTGCCCAAAGGCAGGAAGTCAGCTGGGGTCATAGGATCCCAGCAAGATAAGCATCCAATTTACTCTTGAAGGTGTTCAGTGTAGGTGCTTGAACCACCTCCGCTGGCAGACTGTTCCAGACCTTGGGGGCTCAGACAGTAAAGAAATTCTTCCTTATGTCCAGCCTGAAACGGTCTTGCAGGAGTTTGTGACCGTTCGACCTAGTCATCCCTTGGGGCGCTCTGGTGAACAAATGTTCCCCCAGATCCTGGTGGTCACCCCTGCTAAACTGATAGGTGGCCACCAGATCACCCCTGAGCCTACGCTTTTCCAGGCTAAAGAGTCCCATGTCTCTCAGCCTGTCATCGTAAGATCTGTTTTCCTGACCTCGGATCATGCGTGTGGCTCTCCTCTGGACTCTCTCAAGCTTCTCCACATCCTTTTTGAATAGTGGAGCCCAAAACTGGACACAGTACTCCAGCTGTGGCCTCACCAAGGCCGAGTACAAGGGGAGAATGATGTCCCGGGATTTGCTCGAGAAGCATCTATGGATGCAAGCCAGTGTTTTGGTTGCTTTACTAGCCGCAGCATCGCATTGGTGGCTCATGTTCATCTTGTGGTCAATGATGACCTCCAAGTCCCTTTCTTCTGTAGTGCTATCCAACGTAGCACTGCCGAGCCTATAAGGAAGCTGCAGGTTTTTCCTCCGAAGGTGGAGAACCTTGCATTTTTTGGTGTTAAACACCATCAGGTTCTTGTCTGCCCATTTGTTGAGCTTGTCCAGGTCAGCCTGGATCACCTGCCTATCTTCTGGCATGGATGCTTTGTCATCGGCGAATTTGGACAGTCCACTCCTGACTCCAATGTCCACATCATTAATGAAGATGTTGAACAGTATGGGTCCAAGGACAAAGCCTTGAGGGACCCCACTGGTCACAGGGCACCATGATGAGTGACTGCCATCAATTACAACCCTCTGGGTCTGACTACAGAGCCAGTTTCCCAGCCAGCGGATCGTGGTGGAGCCAAGGCCAAAAATGGCCAGTTTGGCCAAGAGGTGATCATGTACAGGAGGGATCGTGTTGACAAAAGGGGCAGGGGTGTAGCTCTCTATGTGAAGGAAAGCTACATGTCCCTGCAAGCTGATGTTGGCGACCGGCATGGACAGCTAGAGACCCTCTGGGTAAAAATTCGTGGGGAATACGACACATGGGACACAACGGTGGGAGTCTACTACAGACCTTCCACTCAAAGTCCTGAGCTTGACCAGGAGTTTGCCCGGGAACTGACTGAGGCCTCTTGCTCCAGGACTTTGGTTGTCATGGGTGACTTCAATTACACGGACATCTCGTGGGAAGATCACTCAGCAAAATCCAAGCAGTCGCAAAGCTTTCTCTCGTGCGTGGATGACCTCTACCTGACTCAAGAAGTCTATGGGCCAACGAGAGGCAAAGCGCTGCTCGACCTGGTACTGGCTACGGGGGACTACCTAATCGGCTTTTCTGAAGTCAAGGACTTCCGTGTTGCTGACTGACTTTCCAGCTTTACGGCGGATGGTGAAGGTGATCAGCTCATGGTCGCTGTCACCCAGCTTCCCATCGATCACTAGGCCGCTGATTAGGTCATCCCCTGTAGCCAGTACCAGGTTGAGCAGCGCTTTGCCTCTCGTTGGTCCATAGACTTCTTGAGTCAGGTAGAGGTCATCCACGCACGAGAGAAAGCTTTGCGACCGCTCGGATGTTGCTGAGTGATCTTCCCATGAGATGTCCATGTAATTGAAGTCACCCATGACAACCAAGGTCCTGGAGCAAGCAGCCTCATTCACTTCCCGGGTGAACTCCTGGTCAAGCTCGGGACTTTGAGTGGAAGGTCTGTAGTAGACTCCCACCGTTGTGTCCCATGTGTCGTATTCCCCAAGAATTTTTACCCAGAGGGTCTCTAGCTGTCCATGCCGGTCGCCAACATCAGCTTGCAGGGACATGTAGCTTTTCTTCACATAGAGAGCTACACCCCCGCCCCTTTTGTCAACACGATCCCTCCTGTACAGGGTATAGCCCTCTATACCCGTGGTCCAGTCATGGGTGGAGTCCCAACAGGTCTCCGTTATCCCAGTGACATCATAATTCTTTGCACTGATCAGGAGGACAAGCTTCTCCTGCTTCTTGCCCTGGCTCCTGTCATTAGTGTACAGGCAGGCAAGTGTCCCCTTGGGGGCTCTTGCCTTGACCACAGATTGTGCCATGGCTGGGGCAGGGGTGGGCTCCCTTAAGTGCCTTGGTCTGCTGGCTTTGTAAGGGTCGCTCAGCGGGCCAGCAGTGGCAGTAGTCCCCCCATCCCCCAGGGCTTAGTTTAAAGTCCGGTGGAGCAGGTCAGCCAGCCTGGCTGAGAAGAGTCTCCTCCCCAGGGGGGAGAGGTGGAGGCCATCTCTTCCCAGCAGCTCACTGCCTCTCTTGCCAAAGAGCGGGCTGTGGTCATGGAAGCCAAAGCCTTCCCAATGACACCATCTCCGTAGTCTTTGGTTCACTGCGTGGATCCTTCTCTCCCTCCTCAGCCCATAGCCCGAGACTGGGAGGATCGACGAAAACACCACCTGATGGTACAGTTTGATCCAGGGTTTGTTGCATCTGAGTGCTGTGTTTGCATATGTTTCCAGGACCATAGCATGTTGAATGAGGGCAGAGAAGCCCTGGCTGGCTGGGGCCCCAGGGGTCAGCCTGCTAACCTAGGTCTGCTCTGACCTGGCTCAACATGCTATAGAAGGGCTGGCTGGGGCAGGAGGGTGCTTTAGTGAGAGGCTAACCACATTGAAGCACCCCAGTGGCCCAGATAGACCCATCAGCATCTACACGTATGTTGTGGAAGAGTGAACAATTTTGCCATAAGATAGTCTGGTGGTACTATCCTACAGTGGAGTTAATTAGTTTATTCCATCCTAATAGCATTACATATGTAGATAGTGACATTTTACTGAGGAGCTAATTAGTTAACTGGAGTAAACATCTCATGTGGACGTGCCCACTTTCTCATTGTAGTGATAAAAAATTAGGTGTATTATCCAATTAATGTATATAACTATAATCCCAATAGCTTCTGATCCAGAATCCCCATTTCTGCCAGTTTCAACATCTGTAACTTCTAGTTTCCCTTCTTATAACTTCAGTTGTCCAGTACTATTTCCAACGTAGAAATCTGTGGAACAATGAATATGATTTGATCTTCAAATACTGTTACGTATGATACCAATTATTATCTCATAATTTCATTATATTGCCCCATCTGTGTGCATCCATTTGTTATCTCTTATGTTTCATTTAGATTTGTAAACTTGTTATGATAAAGGTGGTTTTAAACACTATTTATATTGCTTCTAGAACAAAAAGGCTCTGATGCTTGACTGAATTTTTTCACTACCTCAGTTCAAAATAAAAGCAAACTGTTTCTATTTTTGAAATGCATAAAGATTTTTAAATATCCAACTTCCAACCTTTAATAATTTATAATATAAATCCAGCACACAATTCAATACATTTTCCACACAAAGGTGAGTTGAATTATTTAAATATTAAGAGCCCATAGTGGTCCAGAATGTCAGAAAGTGATGACAGCATTATTACATTTTGTTTGTTTGTTTGACCTAACTACTCTAACCCTTTTACTGCTTTATTATCCTGTATGAAGGCAGCATAGTGAAACCCACAAGAACAAAGATCAACAAATGTGTGAATTTCACCTTGTTGCCTTCATACAGAGAACATTGTTTTGGACATCAGAAAAAGGAAGGAGGAAGGGAATATATAAAAGTGGGCAAACAATAGAGGCAAGAGAGGTAACAAAACCAATGAAGCAGGGGGAAAAGGAGAGGAAAGAGAGCTTGAATATAAGAACCTACAGGAGACTTGGAGAGGCAAGCAGTGGGAGATAAAACTGAAAGTCTGGAAGAGAGGGAAATTGAAAGTTTAGAAAAAGAATCAGAGATGAAGTTTGTTGATGTCTGAAGGAGAGGATAATGATAAGATGCCTATCTCACTTCAGGAGATGGCAGGAAGATCTATGAAGGGAGTGATTCAATTCAAATAGCAGGGAATTGAGAGAATTAACTTAGCAACATCTTGGATTTGTGAGTGGGGAGCAAAGTGAGAAGTTAGGAGGTCAAAGAGTAGTTGGGTTGTAGCAGATAAAGGAAAAATGTCACAAAGAAACAGCAAGGATTTTAACAGAAGGAATAGAAATAACAGGATAGATGTTTTATTTTGTTTTGTGGAGTGCCGGGATTTTTATCAACATAGTTACGGTGGGAGAAAAAGTAGAAAATTGAAATTGTGGTCCTGACAGGGAGGACCACAGAGCTACTGACAACGATGAAGAAGAAAATTGTAGATGGACTAGAAGAAGGTTATTGAAGGAAAACTATTTTGATTAACCTTTTCAATAGTGATGCTATGTCTTCCTGTCTGGAAATGTTGGAATGTAAACAACTAACAATAAATATTTTTGCCACATGGAAGTTGAGCTGGAAGTGGGCCATCGAGAATAAAATACTGGAGGAACAACCTGAGCCTGAGCTTTCCTATGTGCAAAAGTTGAATGAGGTTAGCTAATATCAATTTGTATTTGATTTAGTTAAATTGGTGCAATTGGATAGTTCATCACAGTAAGTGATTCACACAGCTCTCAGCTGCTGTTGTCGTTGCCTGACTTATGAAATAGCAATGATCTCTGTCATGGAAAAAGATGTTGAAGGGTTTGATATTCTTCAGACTCCTACTTCTACTTTATCTGGATCTGCAGCTCATAAGTAGTTAGAAATCCCTGAAGACAGTCTGTTTTGATCAGTCAGAACAAAGGAAACACTTTACCAGAGAGTGAAATGAGTGCTAAATCAAACCAAAAAAAAAGAATTTAGAAGTGTGGGGATAAAAACAGTAAGGCTCTTTACACAATAAGTTATATTTTTCTTGTGCTTTTATAGAGGGCTCTTTATTTGTCCCAAAGCTGGAACAAGAGAATTAAGGACTGTCTATCCCACTTAAGTTTGAGAGACTTGATGACTGTTCTCTAGGGGTCACATTTTCAGAGGGACAACTTGGCATGCACCTGACTTTCTTTCACTCAGCTGATGAGGAGTATCTGAAACCGGAATTTGCCTGTACTTCAAAATTAATTGTTAAATAAAATCCTTGTTATTATAGAAGAAAAATGGCTAGTAATATTCAATATTGTATTTAAGGGATAGGCTGAAGTACATTCTCAAAGGAAATGTATTAAGCAATAGGGAGAATGTAAAGATAGTTTCCATTCATATCATTTAGGCATCAGATTTATATGAAATCAGCAACTGTTGTAATTAAATGTTTAACTCAAGTTAGACCAAAAAAAAAGTAATTAGAATTAGAAAATAAAATTAGATTAGAGTTACAATGATGTAAAATAATTGGCTAATTAAATTAATTAATTTGGCATGCTGAAGAGTATTGACCACAACCTGTTGCAATTCTTAAGTTTTTTTTATTTTGAGTTGATGGTCTTAAGTCTGTCATCATTTTACTCTCTCTCATATAATCAAAAATATTACTGCAGTTTATATTCATGACAAAATTCTGTTTTACCGATAGGATGCAGGAGTCTAATAACAAGATTCTTCTTTAACACTTAAATGCCTTACATCACTACACTTGCATAGTATGAGACTGGTTTTTTGATTTTGTTTTTGTTTTCCTCTCCCCAACATGTATGCTTGGAAACAAGTCACTGCTGCCCTATACTTATCGAACACTGGTTATGGTCTGTTGCAAACCAGTTTTTCCGTGGTTGCAGAAGTTCCATGTAACCCCATCCCCGTAAAAACTGTAGTTAGTTGAAAACCATAACTAGCAGCCATTTAGTGGCCAGCATAACAGGCTACAGATGAGAGCACCTACCCAGGACAAAGGAGATGAGGCAGATATGGTTTCAATTCCCCTGAGAGAAACTGAATCCAACTTTTTTACATGACAGGGGAACCACCAAACCACCAGGCCACAGGCTAGATAGGACTGAGAATGCCTTCCTGTTACAGCTAAGCCACTGGAGAGATGGGGAATGAGGGGGATGGAAATGTTCTGGAGACAGAATGAAAATGAGGGAGAATTAGCCCATTTCAGTGCCTCAAATAAGATACTAGTGTTTGTCAGGGAGGCAAGCTGTTTTTGTGCATTTCATTAGAAAACCATGAGGCAACTGCATCAGGGACAGAAAGAAGGCTTTTTTCATGTGATGCCTGATACTGCATACCTATGGGACTGGAAGAGTTACCCAACTGCATTATTTGGAAAATCTTTAAATGACAGTCCTCTCTATAGTATTTCTTCATGCAGGAGAGGTCTCCTAGAAAATATGACCCAGATGCCCTAATAGGAAGGAGTGTTTGTTTTTGTTTGGAGGAGGTAGTAGAACATAAGACCCCCAATTGTCTTTTCAGAAAAATAAGAAAGCACACTTATGTCTAATGGCTTTCTTTAGCCTTCTGTCAACAAGTGTACCAGATGAGACTTCACTTTTCCTATGATACCTCTGAAACGCATTCAGTTTACACTGGAGGTTGGAGTGAAGTAAAAATTAGCAACTTATTCATGCTCAGATCACTGTGCACTTCAGGCAAGACTCCCTTCCCACTTATACTGATCCAACTCCAATGGGTCTGATTCTGTGCCTGTTATGTAATTCAATCTAGAATAGTTAAAATTCCCTCCTGGTGACTCTCCCTGAGGCTAAATGATTCTTTTCCTCTGGGCCATGTAGTGACCCAGTTACAGAAGGGGAATGGACATGTTCTGAAACATGTCTGCTGCATAGCTTCATGGTTAGAGAACTCTGCTGTGACATGGGAGATGCAATATCAAGGCCCCTGAACTTGAGGGAGGGCTGAGAACCAAAACTGCCTGTGTTCTAAGCAAGTGCTCTCACCACTGGGCTGTTTATGATGGTGGAAGAGGACCATTATACTGCTGGCCACAGATGTCTATCTGTTCAGGTCAGAAATCTTGCTAAGGTGCATATGCGTTTTGGTCATCAGCAGAGATCCTGGTTTTCTCTAATTTAAAAAAAAAAAAAAAAATCCCAACTTTTGGAATAAAAAAAAAAAGTAACCCCAAACCCACATTTTCCATGATCAAAATGAAATGCTACTATATATCTAGAAACAGATATAGCTATATTAGGCCTGTGCAAAACAGCACTGTTCCAGTTCACCTAGGGTTTTGAGGTTTTGAAGGAACAGCATTCTGTTTCGAATTTCATTTTGATTCAAAATGGCTGATCAGTTTTGCTTCGTTGAAACACTGAGGTTGTTTCAACATTTCACCCAGGCTCAGTTCCCTTCCCCTGCATTGTTATTGGCTTCCTGCAGCACGGCGATGGGAGACGGAGAGAGCCAGGGCTGCACTCCTGGCTACTGCTAGGAGCACAGCCCTGGTTCTGCCGTCTTTCACCACCTCGCTGCTGGCTGCTTCAAAACTTTCAAAATGTTTTCAGTAGCCTCATTTTGTTTTGAGATTGTTTCAAAGCCCTCCATTTTTAATTCGATTTCACTGTTTCAAGCTGAAAATGAGTTGAAACAGCCAGCAAAATTTCGCACAGCCCTAATACTTATATAGATCTCTATATCTAGATAGATAGATAGGGTGTGCGTGTCTGTGTGTACACACGCGCGCGCACACGCACACACACACACACAATGGAGTTTCATTCTGATCATGGAAACTGTAGATTTGGAGTTACTTTTTTTAAATCCAAAAATTGGGGATTTTTTTTTTTTTTTAAATTGGAGGAAGCCAGAATCTCTGGTCATCAGGAAGTAGACTTCCAAGGCAATGGAGATATCTTAGTTCAGATTAACATTTCCCATTGGAATTACTGCATAACCAAAGATTTATCCTGAGGCACCTAAATGCCACCTTTAAATGAATAAGAGAACTGTGTGGTTCTTTAGCTTTAAGTAAAATGTATGTTTGGGGTGACAAACTACACTGAAAGCATAAGAGAACTACACATATACAAGTGAATAGAACTCTAGTCATAAGCATTATGACTGCCAGCAGCTACTTATCTTGTGGGGCAGAAGACAAGCCACAAGTTTTATATTCCGTTTAAAATAATAACTTTGATTTGGCTCTCATTTCTCTCAGTCTTATGGTGGTACAACTCCTGCAACTGTTTAATTCCTGACTTATACTGTTAGTACCTCTATATTAAGATATTTATTAAGTTCAGATACTGTATAATTGTCTGATGTTTAAAATGCACTTGACACATTTAAAAAAAAAAAAAATCAAATGTGTTCAAAGAAAACTGCTAAACATCCAAACTTGGTGCTCCTTCCATAGCATAATCTATGGTTCAGTTTAAATTGTTGCAGCTTTCTTTTATCTTACAACATATATGAGAATGTAAAAAAAAAAGTGCTCCAGTTATGCTGGGAACAACAATATTTTTGGCATGTATTTCAAGAGAAAAATTAAGGAAATAGCATACGAAGGAGGAAAGATAAGAATTATATTTATTTCCTGATGCACCCTGTTGTTGCTGTTGTAGTGAACTGTTTGGAAGAGGATCCATTTTTCATTATGGGAATATAAAATATCTAAAATAATGATTCCCAATTAGGGCCTCTAGATACTACAGTAATATAAGTGACATCATGAAAAAATATTATGGTAAGAATAGGGGCTTAGAAGGGAGAGCATGACATGAAATTATAAGGTTTGGGTTTCTTTTTATGCTTTTAAAAGAAATTTTTCAGCAGTGTGGTCCACTTGTTTTTCTTTCACTTAAATCTGTTAGCTAATTTACATAATTTCTGATAAAATAGCCTGAGGTGTTTGAGTAATAGCCACATCTAAGACTAATAAACCCCTCTGTAAAAGATATTTTTTTCTATGAATACCTTGGCCTTTGGCATTAGATTTATTCAACTTAAAAACAGTAAATACCATATAGATACTTTCAAGTTATTTATTTAATCTTCTGCAAATCAACTTGGCTAATTGTAATAGTAAATGCTTGATCTAATAGTGAGCAAAGGCAGACCAAACATTTCTAAAGGAGGCAGTTTCCTTTGGGTATTGCAGATAATTGTGATGCTTATTCTGCTTGTTTAGTACTGCTTGCACCATCCAATTACTCATTTTAATTAAAAGAGCACATTGCTGAAAAGAACTTTTCTTCTCTTACCAATGAGCTAATTGTGCATTGAAGAAACAGAAATTCCCCATTCTACTCACTGTTGTTCATCATTTACCAGAAATTCTGGATATGAGTAACTAAGTACAAATTCATGTTATTGACTGGTCTCATCCATGGTTAAAAAAACAAACAAAAAAAAAACACTGCTATTCGTTTTCACCTGGCATATTTAAATTAGAAAGAGAAAAAAAGAAATCCAAATCAGCATTTAGCTTAAAAGGAAGAATTGTATTTATAAAAATAACTGCTATAAAGAAGCCAAATAGAGAGCTTTATTAAAAACCACCTATGTGTTCTGAAGAAAGCTGTCTAGCCTGGCTAATGATAGGATACATTCACATTATCAACAAGATCTCTTGGTCAAGGGCAGCAGAAGTGGGAGAGCTGTTGTAGTGAATGCAGCATCCACCAAGCTAAAGTTGAAGGAACAAGCTCTGACCTGTAAAATAGTGAGTATTCCTCATAGGGTCAGATTCCCTGCTAGTGTAACTTCAATGGAATTTGACTTCCTGCCATGCAGAAATCTAGTAGCTTGGCACTGCTCCTAGTCCCCCTTCAACTACCATAAATTCTTCCTTCAGCTTCTGCTTCATCCTAAATTGCTGTTCCTGTTTCTGCAACACTTCCTGATCCTTTATTTGCCATTGAAACACACATGTCCCTACCATTTTAACAGCTTCCAGTCTTGCTACACAAAAGCAATTGTCCAGCTCTTATGCATGTTTACATTCATTTCTCTTGCCTTTCTTGCTGATGCTCTTTATTCTCTCACACAGAACCCAGGGGTGGCAAATTGGCCTCAGAGCATGTGTTCCTACAGGAGGGCATGTGAGATTTGTTTCCCCCTATTTTTTTCCTTCTTTTCCTCATCCTTTAACTTGATTGAAGAAATGTTTCTGTGTTCTGGTACTAAGATAAGGATAAACAGTGGCATTCTGTTCCTTTCCTGCTCATCAATGAGTGCCTATACATGTGCTCTGGGGTATGAGCTCTCGGGAGCCACTCTAATTAAAGCTCCCACAGTGCCTTGTGTATTCAGTGCCCCATGTTTCAAAATGGTGGTGAGAGCACTTCACAAAGCTCATTCAATGAGCTTTAGTTAAAGCACACTTTCCATTTTGAAATACAGGATGCTGAACATACAAGCACACTGGAGTGTTCTTATCAGAACACTTCCACAGATTTGATTAATTGAGTCTACCCTGATGCATTCTAATCAAAATGCATTTGGAGCACATGTATAGGGCACCTTATGTATCCAAATTAGGCCATCTATGTGACATTTTTGGTTATCTAAGTATCAAATATACCTCTTAAAAAGAAGTTGGAATGCTGTTCCTGGATGCATAGCTCTGGCCACATACAGCTGTAGTTGTGCAAACGGAGCTAGATCAGCAGGAATCCTGGTTCTCTCTGATTGAAACCCCCCCTCCACCAATATTTGGATTAAAAAAGTAACCCAAAAAAATCAATATTTTTCCATGATTGAAATGAATATCTCTATATTAGTGGTGTTTAATTTTAATCATGGAAAAATTTGGATTTTGGGTTACTTTTTTAAATCTGAAAATTAGGGATTTTTTTAATCAGAAAAAACCAGGATCCCTGATATTCAGTCACAGCCAAGGCCTATACATATGCCTCCTATAGAACAACTTTCACACGCAAAAATGGAGTTGACTAAAACCTATGCTTACCATACTTTGAAACAGAAAAGAGTATATGCCCATCTTTTGCCCCTTAGCTCAGGACTAGGACACTTATCTGGGAAGCCTGATGTCTGGGGTCCTAGACCCTCTTAAATAGAGGAGGTTTGACCCCGATTGTTCCTGGCATCTCAGCACAGTACTTTAAATACTACATCACAGGTCAGCCACTTTGTCTTTCCTCTAGCACTTCTTTTGATTTGATTTGATCTGATTTTGGGGGAGATGATAGAACACTGTCTCCCCTTATTTTGTTACAAATGCATATGCCCAGTCAGGGCATATGTGTTGTTTCTCATGTGTACAGTGCTCCATGGCCAGTTGGTCTTTTTAGAACTTGTATGACTCTGTAAATGACCATATCCAAACCCTTAAATGACCAGGAAAGAACAGAATGTCACCTAAAGTGTCCCTAGTAAAATGACCTTCCTCTGTGTTTTCACTGAAGTTGGAGCATGCTCTTTGGATGTAATGAGTTTTCTAACACAGTTTTCAGCAAAATGGCAGTTCATGCAGACCAGTTATAAATGCATTATTATAGATAAGAATCTAAAAAGAGACCACTGTTTTCCTAACTTTGATCTTATTGAATAGGAGTCATACTGCTGAATAAAAAATACAGTTATAACAAAGCTGAAAGTTTTAAGGGGGAAAAAACAACAAAACAAAACAAAACACACACTATATATATTTAAAAGGAATAGTCTTTTTCTCATTACTTTCTTTGTAACTCCTATACCAACAAAAACATATAAAACAATTGTACAAGTTGTTCTGGTATCAATTAAGAATATGTGCATTCTCATGCAAGCAAACATATTTACACAAGTACCAGTTCCACAGGCTGTTGCAAACATTTGCTTGAACAATAATTGTCCAAATGAATATGCATGTGGAAAAAAAACCAAATACAGTTGGTCAAAATGAAATAGAATCGTATTAAGTGACTGAAGAAAAATGATATGTTATTCACTCTATTCTCTGTTTGACTTAAATTCAGTGAGAGGGAGGGCAAGTTTAAAGTAACAAAATGGTTTAATTAGTTCTTTAATGACCTTCTATGGCATTTCAATAACTAAATTGTGTACTCATAGAGCATTTGTTAAAAAATTACAACTTTATTTCTAGCCTTTTCTTTGAAAACTGTTTTAAAAGATATAAACACTAAACAATTATTAAAATTCAGGATTATGTTAATTGATGATACAGGTCAATGCTTCCATGCTTATATACCTGCCCCATGCACTGCCCTCCATCTGTTTGTTTCCAGTTACTATGTTAGTGGCTCATCTTCAAAACAAATAGCCAGAGAATGGGCTGGATAGTGGGTAAACTGGGGGAGTGGTTGTTTGAGAGCTGTTCTGGTGAGTCATAAATAGCTGGGCTCAAACCTATTTTAGGTGTGAGAAGCTAGAACCCAGGACCTCCAACATCCCAGGTAAATGCCCTATCAACTGGGAGAAAAGACATATACACTAGGGGTATGTGAAGCTTTGGTCACCGATTTGATTTGAGATTTGGCCCAATTCAGGGACCAAATCTTCATTGTATTACCTAACTAGATTATCATAAAAATATTTCATAAACATATCACTATTTCATATTTGCACTATTTCCTTTAAAGCCCCATAAGTCTTTCCTGCCTGCACCAAGATTCCGCTTTAAAGTCCAGTTATTCTTTTAATTATCAGATGGTGATTGCTTCCTATGCTCAGTCATTTGAGATTCCCCTTCTTTCTTGGAGCCCTGCCTAGAGTATTAAAAAAAAAAAAAAAATGCATTGGCTCTGCCTTCCCACATGATGCTCATGCTGAGCTGTGAAATCATCCAGTAGAGATTTACTAGCTAGCCAGCTTTACAGTGAGTTAAAGAGGAAGCATTAAAGATATTCTGTAACCTTCTGGCTGCATAGTGTGTCTGCTTTCTGACAGTAAAAAGGTAGCAACAATGAAAAAAATTTAAAATCACTTGATTTGATCTGCCTCCATAAAGAACACGATAGAAGAAAATCTGTCTGTCTTCTGTAGTCAAGTCCCTCGGCAGCCTGGTATTTCTTTTGGCATAAGTTTTAAAGATGAATACTTATATGGTTTGTGCTTGCATTTCTTGGATGAGGTTGATGCTAGAATAAAACACACTTTCTATTCATCTAGACATATAACTCTATAATGTTGCAATTCTGCTGTACGTCAAAAACATGTCAACCAAAAATGGATTATGTTGATGAAAAATAAGAGTATTACTTCCTTTTAAAATAGCAGGGCTAACTTACTGCAATTGACCCATTAGCCCCCAGCTGATGGAGTACTCAGATCTGATTGGTCTGTGAATGTTCCCTTTTCATATCTAGATTTTTAAATCAAATTATGCTCCTTTAGGTATTGAATTACACATCTGACTGTAGGCTGAACGGAATAAGCGAAGATAAAGATGATTAGGGTTTTGATTGACTTTCTATTCCCCTTGCTGACATGCTTCACCTCTCATAGTTTCAGATAGCAGCAACTATGGCAAATCACTGGCTTACTCATACAGCCAACACAAATAAAATATGTATTTTTTCTAATAATATATTTGAAAAGTCAAGCAATTGTTAGCAAGAGGTGAAATATTGTTTTAAACACAGGACTCAACTTTTTAAACACAGGTAAGCAATTCATTTGAGTATCTATTATGGACAGTATCAGGAGGATTTTTTTTTTTTCCTCCTCCACAATAAGACATTCTCATAATGCGATGTACAATAAAATTATATATATACATATCAGGCACTGGAGTATGGCCCATCCCTATAGGGAAAAGTATGAATACCTAAATCCAGTCTGCATGGTCATGTTAATAACCCCTTTATTTTGATCCTACAAGGCATCCAAGATCTCAATGTCCTAAAATAAGTGAGGAAGAAGGAGACAGTTTACATAAGCAATTAATTTGCCTGAATTTTCTTTGCAGAAAACTCAGGTTCATTAAAGCTCTCTAGGGAACATATCTACATGTGCACCACTGTTGGGAGCAAACTCCTCCTGCCCTGGTCTGCCCACTTGCAACAGTTGTGGGGGAGCTCCAGGTTTCCCCTGGGGCTGGCATTGGGCATGGGGGCCAGTCCCTGGCAGGCAGAAGGGATGACTTTCCTGGTCACCTGGGGATCAGGTCGATGCAATCTCCATGTGTCTGGGATGCAGCCATCTGTCACGAGTAGGGCCTAGGAGCGGCCGTGATCCCACTAGCATCCCCTGCCGTGCCAATTAGGCGATCCAGCACCCACTTTCTCACCCGCCATGTCTTGTTGGTATATAGTTGTATATAGGAGGCTGCCTTTGGTCCACTTGGATACAGTGCTATAATTGTCCGGGCTCCTACTCTCTGTGGAGTGACCTGCTGCATCCCCCCCCAGCCTTATGGGCTATGCGTGCCTCCTACCTCCCCTTTAGCACGTCCCAAGCCTCGCAGCTCTTCCGGACATTATCAGGTCCTTTTCCTTTCTGCACCCTGACCAGCGCCCTTGGGCTTGTCACACAACTGGCGCCCCTCTATCCATTAGCCCTCTCGGGCTTACTGACAGTACTCTTCCCAGTTGGGCTCAGGCGGCCTGAGCCTCACCTGGCCCCTTTGACCCTTCAGGGTCCCCACCACTGTGGATCCCCTCTGGGAGCCTTTCCAGTCCGCACCCCTACTGGGGTTTCTATCAATAATATGTGCCCGCTCCTGGGGCTTCTCTCAGTGCAGACTGCGTCCTATCGGGCCAGTCTCTTCGTGCTTAAGCACTCCTAGTCCTCACTGGGCTTCTCAATGAGAAGCCCAAAAAGGGAATAAGCTTAAGTCCTTCTCACGGTTGGGGCTCAGGTGGCCGTAGCCGCACCTGGCCCCCTAGACCACCATCAGGGTCTTTCACCCTACTTCGGCTTCTCCGCTTATCGCCCCACAGGGCTGGGGTCAACACCCCTCAACGCTGCGCCACACCGGTGCAAACAGCTATGCCCACCCGGCACTGCTCACTGTACCCCACAGGGCACCAGGAACCCCCAGATTACTGGAGAGCTCCCGTGAGGCCTCCTCACACCCCTACAGCCTCACCCGGTCCTCCGGTATGTAGCAATAACAAACAAGAAATGTAAAGCCGTGAGCCAACTAGCTATAACTGAAAATGAGCCTCCTGGCTAGAACTTAAGTGCCGTACCCTTATGGCCACTATGTCCCACCTTTTAAGCTTCCCAATCAGGGTTCTCTCCCCTTTTCCATGATGCAGCCGCCTGGGTGATCAGGCTGCACCGCTTGGCTCTACTGCAGAGCTCTTGCATCTCCAGTTGTCAGCAGGGAACTGCTAGCTAGGCTTCGGCCTGGGCTGTTTATAAAGGCCCGGCCCTGCCCCCTTCTGGTCACCTGACCAGCATGGTTGCCCCCAGCAACCATCACCTGAGTTGCCCTTGTGATTGGCAGCTGCCCTTGTTCCTGCCTAGGAACAGGGCACCTCAGTGCCCCTGTGACACAATCCTAGCTGTTAGGATAGCTGTTTGGACCATGTGGAGAGACAGCTGTCTCTGCAGCTGGCACAGCTCCCCCTGCATTGTGGTTTAGCCAAGCAACATCAAACCCCTTGCTGCATGGGCTCATCAGGAGCAAATTGCTTCCAGGAAGTGTCTATATGTGTGCTATGGTGTCTGCTAATGTGCCATTAATTTAGTATGTATATTTCCTGGTACTAGCAAATGGTGCATTAACCTAATTTACTGTGAATTATGTTCTGCACATGTATAGATGGCGACATTTTGCTGCACATTTAATTAGTCTACTGCACCAGAAAGTATCACCTATAGACATACTAGTGTGTAGGGAAATATAGATTTGTCCAGTCCAACACACCAACTAGTGAAATAGAGTCAGCCTAACGGTAGCTGCACTCAGTAATTGTCTTCAGTCAATTATATTACATATTAGGAAAAACAAACAGGTAGCTGGAAAAGAAATACATTTCTTTCAAATTCACAGTTTTTGAAGTCTCTTTGAATTGTTACTTCTACATAGTAATATCTATGCACGGATGTGTATCAAAGGCTCCCGTTACCCCTAAGACAAGTTTAAAATAGGTATCCCTCACCTTATAAACAGGGACTGCATCTACACATGTGCTTTACTCTGGAGTAGATGCTTCAGAGTAAAACATCACTGTCTACATGTGTGACAGTATTAGGCAACAGTAAACTAATTTAGCTGGCATAATATAGTACTGTCAGGGACAATACTATCTTATATTGGCATCATTTATTTCAATTAAATGCATGTGAAGATGCTGATCACAGGCATAAATTGCACCAGCCAGCCAGGGCCCAGACTCCTGCCTGCCACGTAAGCACACAGCTCCGGACTTTGCGTGCCCTTTTGTCCCAGCTAGCCCCTCTGCCCAGTGTCACCACCCAGAACTATAAACTAAGCCTCTGTGTCCCCTACCAGCCCAGCCCTGCTCTGCCCTGTCTCACATGTAGATGCTGCTCTTCCAGGCACACATGTAGATGCTGCACTTGGTAGTAGTTTACTAGCTTAAGGTCAAACTGTTCCAGAGTTTCTTGTTTTACATTTATTTCACATGTAGATGCACACTGACTGTACTAAGCAAGGGGCAACACGACTAAACAAAATAAACAAGTGGTCAAATGAAATGCCACAGCTCTGCCATGTACTTCAAGTTCCCTTCCAAGCCTGAGGGGGAGGTTGGCTCATTTCGTTAGACTCAAAAGTTTTCAATCAATTCAAAACAATGGTGATATGAAGGACTGAGTGGTGCAGTGCCAAGTGATTGCCAAAACCTTAAAGTTAGGGAGCTGACAGATAAAGTGTGTTTGTATTATAGGAAGAGTAGTGGGGTCAAAAAAAAAAAAGAGAAAGAAAACACCTAGTCACTTTTAAGATATAACATCTTTCTTAAACCAATCAAGTTCTATTGTATTTAGCTTGCATAGCCTGGAATGAGACTGATTGACCCACAGTGTCCCTTTCAGTCTCATATTCCTGTGAAAGTGGTGGTCTTTCAAGAAAATAGGTCCTAGTTATATGTGGTTTCTAAGCATGCTTAAACTCTACCCAGAAACCAATAAAAATGTGTGCATATATAAATACTGTTGCTAGGTGTTTTCAGCATCATGAACCATTCAGGAAACCAGGCAGCTAAATCATGCTTGAATTACATTAATTTCTAATAGTTTTAATGTGAACCCCTACATAGAGGAAATTTCAATGGTGTAATTTAAAATTGAGAAAGATAAGGATAGTAAGATAGTGGAAAGGTAACATCTCTACTTCTAGTCAAGAATGGGTGGAACAGTTACTTTTTCACCAGAGATTATAACAGACCATCTAAAAGCAATAGACGTATATTTTTTTTAAAAGCAACCTGGATTTTGAACCCAAACAGCAAGCAGCAAATGAATCTTTGATTCCAAAAGGCAATATGTTTCTGCCATTTCTTTCAAATGCTTCCCTGAACATGCAGCATCACCTGAATCACTTCTTGATAGAACAAGGCATTTGGCTAACACAGCTGAGATGAAGACCTGCACCAAGGACTTAACATGCTGAAATTATATGCTTCCATGTTAATTCCCTCTAACCATATCTACATCATCTCTATGGAGTCTGGGAGTACTGCCAAGAAGCATACCCTGTCCACTCACTCCTGTTCAATGTATGCCAAAGCCTATAAATTAGACAGTGTAGGTGCCTTAGTGTTACTCTGAACATATGCCAAGAAACAAGCCTGAGATGTCATCCTGACATATCTTCAGAGTCCTGCTAAACCACCTGTCCTGGCTAATTTCTGATATTTGACATTCACTGAGCAGTGGCACAGAGGCAATGTAGAAATGGTCTAATTGCCCCATGAGCCCACTGAATAGCATGGCTGACAAGATAGAACTCTGAAGGAAAGATCTCAAGCCAGCAATTGAATCTCTGTTAAATACAGAAGAAAAGACTGGAACCATCTGAGGGAAAACCCAAACTACTATCACAGGGTCAACAGCACTTCATGTTCAATTATTTGTATTATGAGTTGTATCCATAGACACAAATCATTTGGGGTCCCACTGAGTTAAGTGCAGTAGAAACACAGTGCTTTTAAGACACTATAGCCCTTAAGTCTTTACGATATGAATTACTACAAGACTTAACAGGTTGGTGTAACAAATTAATGGAGAATGGGAAATATGTGAGAAAACGGTGACATCAATAGAATATGTAAATATGTGGAATAGACATGTGGACAATATTAAATCTCCTTCTGAAGATAACTAAATTAGTTATACCACTCAGACCTTTTGATCACTTTCCTAGGTGGCTTTAATTGAAAAAAGATGAAAACATATTGGATAAAACCTACTTACATGCCTAGAGTCAGCCAAATGTTCTTGCACCACTCCTTCCTGGTACCCTGCAATCCATCAAGCAAATGTGCAATGCACGTGGCCAAGGCTTTCCAACATCCTCAGCCATTGTAATGGATGTCATGTGGCTCTTAAAAGGTATTGCATTATAATACTGCATTTGAAACTACTCTTATGTGTGCCAGAAGTAAACTGCTCCTCAAACCTCTCCATCTCAGGATGGTCTGACCGGAATTAGAAAGTAACCTTTGCCCTTTCTGCCATCCCTGCTAAATACAGATGTAGACTACTACTCTGGCACAGCTGAGGATTTCAACCACTGCTTTTAAATTCCCAAACTGCTATGAATTATTGTAGAGAAAGAATCAAGGCTTAAGTCTGGAAAACAAATAAACAAACAATGAATCTTTTCTCAAATGAACACTACTGTTGGTTTCAATGTAGATACTCTTACAAATAAGGGTCAGACCTTTTGTTTGCATTTTGTATTGAAGTAATTCTTAGCTTCAGTAAAATCATAGGTTTTTATTGATAGGTAAAAGGCTTTCTATATAATCAGCAAGAATAATAACAAAGTTATTTAATACCAAAAACTTTTATTTTTAATTTAAAAGGTTGTCATCACTTTTGAAGTGACACAAGTCACAATCCACATAGCTATTTGAAACTTCTTAGTGAATATAATCCAGCATTACTCTCCTGCGTTCTTCCCACTTAGTTGAAGGTGAAACAAAATTTCTGAATAGCAGTGAATAACACGGTCATTTATGAACCATAGAAAAAAAATGAGAAATACAAATAAAAATGACAAAAAGCAATATTCATTATTTTAAATATGGGGACTTGTGTATACAGACGGCATGCAATAGCAGTAAATGCAGGTTTCATTGTGTTTTTTGTGATTTATACTTGATCACTACATGATGAAAAATAGAATATAATACAGAGTTATTTTATACAAATTAGGTAGAGCATAAAGCTCTCCTTAAGACATTTTGATGAGTCAAACTCAAAAAGATGGATTTTACAACCAATCTCAAGGGACTGAAAAAGAGATTTGTTGTGCTTTGTTTTGATTTTTCCTACTCCATCACTCACAAGAGTGAGATTTTCCTTCCAAAGAACTTTGGATATAGGAAGATGAAGGAAACATATGAGATTCAAAAGATTAGAATTTGGGAGGAGTACAAGCAAGGAAGTAGAAGGGCTGGTACCACTGAGGGGGGTCCCCATGAAGCCGATCTGGGTGCCTGAGGCGGGGTCCCCCCGCCACTGCAGCTGCTTCCAGAAGCTTCTGGGAGTGGCTGCGGTGATCAGTCAGCGCTTGCAGGGAGGGCAGTGGTGCTCCCGCCTGTCCCACCTGCCTATTGCCTAAATGGCGAGCACAGCCAATCAGGGAGTGCACCAGTGCTCTCAGGGGGTGCACATGTACCCCCAACCGCCCCCGATGCATTGCCACTGAAGCACACAAGAGAGAGGGGATGTTTCCATCACAAATAATAAAGCTACAACAGGGAGAAATCTGAGTAGTTCCTTTCAATTCCTGTATCTACCATAACTTACCATTTGTGTAAGTTTGACTATTGTTCTTGGCATTAAGATACAAAACACCACATGACATTTATAGGTGATATTAGCTAATTTGATCCTATACTTTGTTGTGTTTTTTTGTGTGACTCCACTATTTTATGAGGTTAAGTTGTTCTCTCAAAACTTAATCTGGATTATTTTTCAGCTGCTTACTACTCTTCACCCTTTCTGAATGTGGGTAACCCTAGTTAGTTAATAAATCTGCAATCTAATGGCAACCTCAAACACACCCACTGAAATATTACTTTAGAAAGCAAAGAAATACAGGTAGTCACTTACAAAACTTTGCAGAGATGAGGTTGCAAGCAGGAATACCTAGAAGTGGGCAATTTTAGCAGTCAGTGCAGTGGAACCTATATGTACAAGCTTACACAAGATTTCATCATCAAAAGTAATGTCTTAAAACGTAGACCTTGCATCATCAAATTGAAAATAAAGACATTGTGATGAAAGCTGTAACCAAATTTACACACAGATATGTAAGGGCTTTTGAAGGAAAATGCATTAGAAATATACTATATGTGAAATGGAATGAAGGTATAAAAAATGCTGAAATTTTTCTGAAAGTTCACCATCCCCTTATCTCTAAAATCACCTTGTAAAGAAGATGCATATTTTTGCCACATGGAAGAATCAAATAAGCATCATTCATGGCAGGTATGCTATTCATCAGCTGAAGCAACACACAAAGGTGGCCAACTGGTGTTATCACCAGGGACCCTGGTTTTCTCTGATTTTAAAAAAAAAATCCCCAATTTTCAGTTAAAAAAAAGTAACCCAAAACAAAATCCACATTTTTCCATGATTAGAATGAAACACCACTAATATACAGTGGTGGACCCAACTGGACCCAATGATCTTGAGAGGTCCCTTTCAGTCCTAGTGTCCATGAAATCTATGTATTAGTGGTGTTTCATTTTAATCATGGAAAAATGTGGATTTTGGATTATTTGTTTTAAATTGAAAATTGGGGATTTTCTTTAAATCAGAGAAAACCAGGATTCATGATTATCACTTAACTTCATGCTCTGTGAAGGAAAATATATGGGGTTTAACCTAAAGAACATGCAAAGATGGACTCTATACAGACAAGGAGGAAGAAGATCCTCCCATTTGCTACATGGAATATGAGCATTCAAATTCAGACGTTTTATACTATGTCCTCTTGACTGAAAACTAATTCAGATTTTTGTGACTAAACAGATTGCATCCTTTACGTTTACACTTTTCCTATAGTTTTAGAATAATTATTGTAAAGAACAGTTTGAAGTTGGTTGGTAACTGATGGCTTTAAAATTGTATTTAAAAGTTTGCTTCTTGGGAATTGGCTTATGGGGGGTGTATATATATATATTAGAATGGTGGTGTATATATATATATTAGAATGGTTCAGGATGGGCAGCAGGGGTTAACTGATGTCTAAAAGCCTGGGTTATACACAGTTTCTCATCCTTCAGAAGCACACAGGCTGCCTAATACAACAAGGCCAATTGGTTCCACACACAGCCTGGGAAAGTTATCCATAACATAAGATAAGGTGGCACCAGCTCGCAAGGCCCCAGATTGGGGTGTCAGAGTTTTCCAGCTTTGGGGAACAGACCAAATTAGGGGGACAGTGGTAAAGCCCCAAATTAGGTTGTGGGCATGTGCTAAGTTTATGAAAATGGAATTTTGACTGACAACACAGGATGTGGACAGTGTGATGAACACACCAAGACCAATCAGCAAATATTCACAGATGAAGAGTCATAAGGAGGAGAAAAAAAATACAAAAGCAGATACTTGAGAGTAACAAAGCCCCTCCCCCCACCCCAGGTTCTCCTTCTCCCCATCCTCTTCCCTGTCCCTGTCCTTTGGGAGAGGTCTCCAAGACTGCCATGAACAGAGGGCACAACACAAGTCCATCTTGCCCACCGCACTGAGGGGTGGTAGGTTTTGGCATCCTACCTCCAGGCTACTGACATGGTGACATCTCATCTAAGAGAGAGCCTCTGAGTTAAGCTTGCATCCTAGCTAGATGTATCTTGATGACAGCCCTAGGATTGGTAGCTATAGAATTGCTTGATTGTTTGTATTGCTTCTTTTCTGTTATCACTGTGTATCAATAAATTTGCCTATTATCAAATGGAAAGGTGATCACTGTTCTGAAGGTGAGTCCTCCCTACCCGCTTGGAACAAGACATCTGGGTCCTAAATCCAGAGCCAACAGTAACTAACCAAGCATTAGATACTTTCAAACTATATGGACTTGACCAGTTTTCACCATGCCCTTTCATATTCTTAGTGTTTAAATGACATACTGTAGGAATTTGACACCTGTTGGGTAGAGTTGTGCTGATTTTAAATACCTTCTTTAGCTGTCATTCTATTTCCATAAATTATTAAATAAGATATTTAAGAAATATTTGAACTGTGTACTTAAAGCAAAACTTTTTGACAGAAGTAATTAACTCATTTGTATTAAAATCTAATTGTTGTTAGACCAGGAGTTTTCAGATCACGGTTACTAAAGTATTTTTACTAATATCACCATGTCATGATTTCTTCTAGTTTTCTTGTTTGTTTGTTTCCTGAATTGTTGAACTGGAACATCACATGCTTGTATTTGGATGTCGTCTGCTCTAATTCAGTTTTAGATATAAAGGGTGTGAAAGTCATGAGAGTAGAGCTGGTTGGAATAACTAATTGAAAATATTTTATTCCAGAGGTCATCCTATAACTATTTGTTTATCTTGCTTCTATAGATTGCTATCAGTGATTGTATCTTATGCAGCCATGTAGCACTTGCATGATTGGGTACTATCAGAACACAGTAAACATCAATAATTCAAGTACCCCCCCCATTTATGCATTCAGTAATCACAACTTTTACAAACAGTAATGACACTAGTGTTATTTGTGTTTTGTAACTAGATGGAATTATAAATATAATACCATGTCTTGAAGAGATTATCCAGAAACATTAATCTGCTCTCGCATTAATAAAAAAATGTTTTTTTATTCTAGTACATGTACTCTGGCAAATACGCTTGCATTGGTAATTGTAATGTAGCAAAACCCCTAGTTTTTCTTTTTTTTAAATTTATTTTAAAATGCATTCCCTCCCCTTCCCCAAACTTTCCGAATTTTCTCTCCCTCTCTATTCCCTAAATAAGTATAAGTAAGCTAAGATGTAGGATAAGCTTTAACATTTTTATTTTGGTAGCAAGTTTTTGGTTTTGGATATCCACTGTTTTATATTGTATTATTATTAGGTTTGTATTGATTCTTACTGTTGTATATTGTATTATCATCATTTTCATATTGATTTTTATTGTTTTTTATGGATATTGTATGGTTTAGGCCTGTGTTTGTAAGTGAACCAAAGTCATGTCACGTTTCTATTTTATATGCCAATCCTCCATCTTGGGTCCTCTGCCTGGGCATCCCCTGTGTCACTGTATGAGTCACGTATCCCTCCCATGTAAATTAGTTCCCAGATGAATAAGAGTGATTGGGAATGACTGAAATACAATGGTAACAGGCCTTTACTGAATGTCCTATAATGACTGGGACATAACCTCACATTGATTCATCCAGGAACCTCAGACTTCACCCAGGAACAGAAACAAAAACCCAGCATTTGAAAGACAAAAGACCCTGCAGAACCAGCAACTCTCACCATTACAGACACCCGAAACTGCACATCCCTGCATGGAGCACATCTGCTCAGTATGCCAAGGGCTGACCCTTGCCTGGACATGCCTCCTGTCACTGGGATCACACAAGGTCTGCCCCTATAAAAAGGGGTAGTGAAGACAGACCCAATGGGATGCCCTCTCCATCTGGACCAGCACCATGCCACACCACCTTTCCACCAAGAGGCCCTGCAGGCAACTCCCCTCTGGACAACACCTACTGGACAAGGACCCCTTTCTAGCCTGGGATAGGTAGATATTACCTGCACACCTCTTCCTACAATTTGGACTCTCTCTCTCTCTCTCTTTCTCTCCTGGACTTCAGTGGACTTCACCCCTGCACCAAGCCTCTCTAACCCCTGCTGCCATTGTGTGCGTGTGTGTGGCTGGGTGCAAGGGCACCAATAAGATGTTGTGTCACCATTTCCCCTGTTCAATAAAACCACTGTCATTTGCAACCCTGAGCTGGGTCATGTTTTACTGAATCCTAGTCATTTCCCTGTCTTAAATTCCAGCCTCGTTCTCCCTCTCGCTCTCTCTCAGCTCCACCCTCCCTCTGCTAGCTTCCCGATCTCCTCCCAATTCCATCTCCCCTTTTCTGCTACCTCTCTGCCTCTCCTTGCTTTCATGCTGTCCCTGCTGCCTTTCAGCCTCTCATGCTGTTTACTGCCTTTTCCCCTGTGTCTTTCTGCTGCCTTTCTCTGCTTTCTCTCTGCCCTGCTGCCTTTCAGTCCTACTGCTTTTCCTGTGATTTTCTGCTGTCTGTTTCTCTGTTTTCATGCTTCCCCCACCACTTCTGTAGTCATCCCCCTGCCCCAGCTTCCCAGCTCCTCATGGCTGTCCTGCAGTTTTCTCCATCAGCTGAAGCCTTTTTTCCAGCTCCCAGCACCTACTGCTGCTCCCTGCAACTTCTCTAACTGCCCTGGAATCATCCTCTGGCTCCCCACACCCAGAGCCCATCTTTAACACTTTCCCTTAGTCCCATTTTTCCTCTCCCCGCCTACCTTTTCAGCTCCCCTGTAGCTTCTCTCCAGTCCCAGCCTCTGTGCCGGTATCACTCCCCTGTTTTGCAGGCTTTGGGCATTGTCCTTCAATCAATTAAGATCAATTAACCTAAAGTTACCCCTAAGCCTCAGTTCTTCAGCCCAGGCCAATCTCATCTACTGGTTCTAATCCCGGTCCTGATGACTTTCACTCTCAGCAACTTTCACTCCCTACACTTCTACTTTCTTGCCTTAACCTTTCCCCAGGTATCCCAAGTATACCAACCACCTACATACATACATACACATCACAACACCCAACTTAGGAACTCACCTGTGTGTATGTGTAGGTGGGTGGTATGTGAATTAGTGAATACACATATATAGATATCATTATGTGTGTGTGGTATATGAATTAGTAATCCATTTATGTGTATTGGATGTGCTGGTGTTGGTAACAGATTCTGTCTAAATTTGGTGTGTGTAGCATGTATGGGCTTAAACTGGTGATAGGTGTGCATGAACCTAAACTGGTTATTTTCAATGTGTGTATATTTGAGCTGCTAGTGTGTATGTGTTTGTGTGTGTGTGTGTGTGTGTGTGTATGGCATAGTGTGTATGATATATGAATTAGTGATCTGTGTCTAACGTTTGGGGTATATAGTGTATGTGTTTGAATTGTTGATAGGTATGCAAGTGCCTAGGCTGGTTTGGATGTGTATGTGCCTGAGCTGGTAGTGTGTGTATGTATGCACCTAACTGATTTGTGTGTTTGTGTATGTGCAATTGTACACCACTCCCTCCTATCTAACAGGGCAATATTAAGATCCTTAGCATTGACTTCACCCCTCAGGGCAATAGTAACACTTTCTACAAATAAGTGTTTCTGCAAATATTGTTGTGAATAAAAGAAGTAGGGTATGTATGGTCATATTTAGTAGATTTAACCAAAGTTAGGTTGATCTAAATGTCCTGGTGTTTAGGTGGTCACAGGGTTTAGATTGCCCCCCGCAAAAAAACATGCACTCAATTTAAGGTTAGTTCACCTCAGATGTGAACTAACTTTTACCCTCCAGCTCAGTGATGAACAAAGCTAAAATATATGGTATGTTAACCCTTGTAGAGCCTGGCCATTTTTATATATGATGACCCCTAGGCTAGGGACCAACATTCAAAAAGCCTGAGCCTGAATTGATTACATATTAGCAGGTTAGTCTAACCTGGCTAGGCTGAACTGGTTTGTTACTATACAGACATCCCCACTGGACTGATAAAATCAGTCTAGAAGTTGGGGGCGGGGCACTAGAGCAGTCCTCCCTTCTATAGTGCTGACCTGTGGGGGCAGGACATGGCCAGGCCCCAGCAGGATGCTCTGATTAAAAAGTGGTTACCCACCCCCCGCCACTGCTCCTGACCAGCCTAGCAGGGAGTTCGTAACACAGCATTTAGCAACTTCCCAGCAGGGAGTTGATAACACCCCATCAAGAAAGCTACAACCTCTTGCATTAGTTTAAGCCCTTCTTAAACAACTTTTTCCAAGGAAGGAACAGAGGGATGTTACCAACTGACCTGTTGATTATCTCCAAAAAGGCCTAAGTGACCGTACACAGACACTTCTCAGCATTAGCTAGCATATCACATGCTTCCTACCGTCCACACATGGGAGGGGGGGAATCCCTACTGGAGCAGGGATTGGGGGCAGTGGGGATGCGGGCGAGAGCACAGGGACAGGGCCAGCCCAGCTGTCTAGAGCAGAGAGCCCTCCCCAGGACTACAAAGCATCTGGGATGCTGGGGGACTCTGGTTTAAGTTAAACCAGAAAGGGGGCTGGGACAGACATTGTACAAACTGATTTGACCCAAATCAGCTAAATCTGGTTGAATGTAATATCAGACCAGTTTCAGCCATTTTCAAACTGGTTTATGTGCACTGAATGTCTGATCACTTAAACCAGTTTATGTGTAATGTCTATCCCTAACCGCAATGTAACTCATGAGAAGAGGAGGTTAAGGCAGAAAACAAGCCCAGTACAGAGACAAGGAAGATGAAACATAGGGGCTGCCTACACGTATGTTTCTTTGTGCTCTAATTAGCATGTGTTGCAATAATCTGTTCCACATTCTAATTAGAATGCTCCAGTGTTGCTGTAGCAGCGTGTGTATTAAGCCCCTTGCACAGGTGCCCTGCTTCTTAGAGCAGAAACACCTAGGGAGAGAGAGCCCTAGTGGCAAGTAAGGAGCCCAGCTGCTGATCACCAAGGCAGCCACAGTAGTAATAAAGAAGCACAGCTGAGGATTGCCAGGGAAACCGGTGAGTCAGCTGACCAGAAGGGGCAGGGCTTGGATCCCATTTAAACCCAGGCAGGGAGTCCTCTTCCAGCAGCCATAGGGGTGGGATCTCTGCCAGAGTGAGAAAAGTAAAAGGCCAGGATGCACGGGCAGTTGTTACGGGTGAGACAGGGCGACACCCTGTGACAGGCTTGAATGTGGTTATAGCCGGATGGCTTAGTTTATGTTGTAGCCAAGGGGCTTGAGTTTGTGTTGATGGTTTACTGTTTACAACTGGAGGACTGGGTGAAGCTATTAGGGGTTGGAAGCGGCCTCATAGGGGCTCCAAGGTAGTGTGGAGACCCTGGCGCCAGAAAGGGCGCAGCATTTAGGGATGCACTGACCCCAGCTCTGAGAAGGGAAGTGGAGAATCGGAGGTCAGGTAAGGCCGAAGCTTCCTGAGCCCTGCAAGGGGTTCAAGACCCTGAGGAGGAGAGTTGGGGCCAGGCACGGCTACAGCCACCTGAGCCCCAAGGCTGCAGTAACTCCAGAACAAGAGGGGCAGTGTGAGACGCTCCCCAGAGCAAAGGCAGCAGTATAACATGCTCCCCAGAGCAAAGGGGGCAGTGATTGACAAGTCCCAGAGGGCAAGGTTGCGAGACAAGCCAGAACACCTGTGGGGTTCAAGGTTGCGAGACAAGGGCTGTGGAGAGCCCAAGCACCAGAAAGGGTGTAGAGAGCTAGACAGACTGAACAATGCCCGGGATATCTGCAAGGCTTGGGGCATGGTACGGGGTGGTTGGAGCCATGCATAGTCCATAAGACTGGGGTGCACTGAGTCACAATACAGAACAAGGGCCAGGATACATCAGAGCACCGTGTTCAAGGGGACAAAAGGCAGCCTCCCTTACACATATAAAAGATCAAGATGTGGCGGGCGAGAACAAGGGTGCTTTAATGAGAACTTGGCATGGTAGGGGGCGCTAGGGGAGATCATGGCCGTCCCTAGGACCCCATGCTGTGACACCCCTGTATATTTTTAAATGGCTGCAGGATGCTATATCTAAACCTTTTCAAACGAGGTTCAGAAGAGACATTCCACAGCTACTTTTAAATGCACAGAAGCTTAATACATGTGATGCTGTAGCATTTTACTTAGAGCAGCTGCCCAGGAACTACTCTAATTAAAATGCTGTCTTCATCCCCATGTCCAAGCACATATATAAGAGGCTAGGGAGACAGACCTGTAAAGACAAATCTATAAAAGTAGCTGTTTTGGTTCTCTGCCCTATTATTTGTCCAAAAGACAGGAATAAAGATGCAGGATAATTTTATTTAATTTAGAATTATTGACAGGAAAAAACAAAATGTGATTTAAAATGCATCATTATCAACAGCCCATGGTTCTGGGCTCCACGCAGACGGAGCCCCTGGCTCTTGGCTGCGGGGGCTGCCTGTCCCTTTTTCAGGCTCTGGGGCCCAGGAGCATGGCCACCTCCCCTTGCGGGGTCTGCTCCCCACTGGGGTCTCTGGCACGCCAGCTGGAGGAGCTCCAGGCCACAGTCCAGAGACTGCGTGCCATCAGGGACTGTGAGCAGGAGATAGACTCCTACTGCCAGGCCCTTCTCCCCCGGGAGCCACAGAGGAGAGCTCCGTCTCCCTCCATGACTAAGGAGAACTCTGGGACCTCCCGCTCTGCCCAGTCAGGGGCATGGACCAGGGTGGTCAAGGGCCTCAAGGCCCGCCACACCAAGGCCCCTGCCCTGCCGGAGCTTAGCAACAGGTTCGCACCTATTGCAGCCCCAGCAGAGCCCACGCAGTTGCCAGCTCCCGCAGGCAACCCAGGCTCGACCGCAGCTCCTGGCCCCGCTCTCCCCAAGACAAACCGTAAGGTGTTTGTTGTGGGAGACTCCATCCTGCAGGGCACTGAGGGGGCAATCTGCTGCCCCGACCCCTTAGCCCGGGAAGTCTGCTGCTTCCTGGGGGCCCGCATCCGAAACATTGCGGAGAGGATCCCGCAGCTCCTCCGGCCCACAGACCACTACCTCATGCTCCTTCTTCATGTGGGCACCAATGACACGGCTCGGAGCACCCCAGCCAGGTCATGAGGCGCTACAGGGAGCTGGGAGTGCGGCTTAGGGGTCTGGGAGCTCAGGTAGTGTTTTCATCGATCCTCCCAGTCTCGGGCTATGGGCTGAGGAGGGAGAGGAGGATCCATGCAGTGAACCAAAGACTGCGGCGCTGGTGTTATCGGAAAGGCTTTGGCTTCCATGACCACAGCCCGCTCTTTGGCGAGAGAGGCAGCAAGCTGCTGGGAAGAGATGGCCTCCACCTCTCCCCGCTGGGGAGGAGGCTCTTCTCAGCCAGGCTGGCTGACCTGCTCCACCGGGCTTTAAACTAAGCCCACTGGGGGATGGGGGGACGACTGCCCCTGCTGGCCCGCTGAATGGCCCTTGCAAAGCCAGCAGACCAAGGCACTTAAGGGAGCCCACCCCTGCCCCAGCCCTGGCACAATCTGTGGGCAAGGCAAGAGCCCTCAAGGGCACACTTGCCTCCCTGTACACTAATACCAGGAGCCTGGGCAACAAGCAGTACGAGCTCGTCCTCCTGCTCAGTGCAAAGAAATATGATGTCATTGGGATAACGGAGACCTGGTGGGACTTCACCCATGACTGGAGCATGGGTATAGAGGGCTATACCCTATACAGGAGGGATCGTGTTGACAAAAGGGGCGGGGGTGTAGCTCTCTACGTGAAGAAAAGCTACATGTCCCTGCAAGCTGATGTTGGTGACCGGCATGGACAGCTAGAGACCCTCTGGGTAAAAATTCGTGGGGAATTCGGCACAGGGGACACAACATTGGGAGTCTACTGCAGACCTCCCACTCAAAGTCCTGAGCTTGACCAGGAGTTCGCCCAGGAACTGACTGAGGCCGCTTGCTCCAGGACCTTGGTTGTCATGGGTGACTTCAATTACCCGGACATCTCGTGGGAAGATCACTCAGCTAAATCTGAGTGGGCGCAAAGCTTTCTCTCGTGCGTGGATGACCTCTACCTGACTCAAGAAGTCTATGGGCCAACGAGAGGCAAAGCGCTGCTTGACCTGGTACTGGCTACGGGGGATGACCTAATCGGCGACCTAGTGATTGATAGGAAGCTGGGTGACAGCGACCACAAGCTGGTCACCTTCACCATCCGCCGTAAATCTCGCAAGTCAGTCAGCAACACAGAAGTCCTTGACTTCAGAAAAGCCGTCCAGAGCTAGTCTCATTATTAACACTAATGTCCAAAGGAAGGTATGCCTTCTTTCAAGATTATAGCCTTAAGCAAAAGTTAGAAACATAAATAAATGAATCTGCATTAATAAACTGATGGGCAGAACAAGTCATTGAATTGCAAAACTATATTTTTCAGCTTAATCTTAACATGTTTATACATAATAATAATGTCTGTTTGCCTATTTCATATGGGTCTATTTGCTTAAAGTGTAACTTCTTAATAGAAAAGATAGGTGCAAACAAAATATATTATGGTTGTATATTCAAAAAGTTCTACCATATATGTCTAAAGAAGCTGCTGTGGTGGTTTAAATTATCTGTCAATGGCATCCTCATATAGTTCTACAGTAGGATCCCCAGTTCTGAGGGAAAAAAAATCACATTTTTTTTTAATAAGGAAAATAAATCACAAATAAGTTGTACCATTCAGTATCTAGAAGCAATTAATATTCCAGATTCCAATAAACCTAAACATTTACAGGCTAATCTATTTCTATATGTGTATTAGTTATTCCATTCTAACAAAATGCTCTTTATTACTGAGCTACAAAACAATTTCCCTGCTGATATAATATATGACAAAAAACAATGTAAGTTGTTAATTTCCTTCCCACCTCCATTTTCAATCCACCTTTCTTTTCCAGAGAATTTTCTGCCCTCCCATTGAAGCTTTATCCCTGAGCAGTCAATAAAGGGATATATGTGCAACCAGGAAAAAGAGAAAACAAAACTTGTGTGTGTAGTTCAGTGTTAGAGATGTTATCATTGAGAGTCAGGAGGTTTGGGATATAGCCTAGACCTCTATCCTCAATGGGGCAGAAACTATCCCAGTATTTTTTAATCCAATTAAGATTAGATGCAGTGGGAGGATTCATTGGGAGGGTGGAAAATGTTGGGGTTTTTTTGCAATATCTACTTTAGTCTGGTAGTTAGACCATTTTTCTAGGAAGCCAGTAATGTAGGTTTAAAGCACCCAGTACTGCAACGCTTGCAATTGTGTAAGCAGTGAAATGCATGTCAGCACTGATAAAAGCTGGGTGACAGCGACCATGAGCTGATCACCTTCACCATCTGCCATAAAGCTGGCAAGTCGGTCAGCAACACAGAAGTCACTGACTTCAGAAAAGCTGACTTTGACAAGCTCAAGAGGCTTGTCGGTCAGACCCTTAGGGACCATGACCCCAGGGAGATGGGAGTTCAAGAAGAGTGGTTGCTTCTCAAGGAAGCGATCCTCAATGCACAGGCTAAATCTATTCCAACACAGAGGAAAGGCAGCAAGAAGGCACAGCAGCCCCTCTGGCTCTCCAGGGACCTAGTGGACTTCCTGCAGCTAAAATGGAAAGCCTACAAAGGATGGAGGACGGGATTCACCTCCAAGGAGGATTATTCTGCACTGGTCCGGTCCTGCAGGGAGCAAACCAGGAAAGCCAAGGCTGCAACTGAACTCCAACTAGCTTCAGGCATCAAGGACAACAAAAAGTCCTTTTTCAGATATGTGGGGAGCCGGAGGAAAAGCAAGGGCAATGTTGGACCCCTGCTAAACCAGATGGGGCAACTGACAACTGACGCCCAGGAAAAAGACAACCTATTAAATAGGTACTTTGCGTCAGTCTTTCATCAGTCCCATGGGACGCCCATGCCTGCTATGGGACAGGGAGATCCGGGTCATGGGGATCCCCTACCCTCCATAAATGCTGACCTCTTGAAGGAACACCTTGAGAAGCTGGATACCTTCAAGTCAGCAAGCCCTGACAATCTGCACCCCAGGGCACTCAAGGAGCTGGTGAGCGTCATAGCCCAGCCCCTGGCACGGATCTTTGAAAACTCCTGGCGCTCTGGTGTAGTGCCCGAAGACTGGAAGAAGGCCAATGTGGTGCTGATCTTCAAGAAAGGGAGGAGAGTGGATCTGGCCAACTACAGGCCCATTAGCCTAACTTCTATCCTGGGGAAGATCTTAGAAAAGTTTATGAAGGAGGCCATCCTTGATGGACTGGCCCAGGCTAACATTCTAAGGGATAGCCAGCACAGGTTTGTTGCGGGTAGGTCTTGTTTGACGAATCTCATTTCCTTCTACGACCAGGTGACCTATCACCTGGACGAGGGAGAAGAGATTGATGTCATATATCTTGACTTCAAAAAAGCTTTTGATCTGGTATCCCATGATCACCTCTTGGCCAAACTGCCCAGTTGTGGCCTTGGCTCCACCACGATCCGCTGGCTGGGAAATTGGCTCCGTGGTCAGACCCAGAGGGTTGTAATTGATGGCACTCACTCATCGTGGTGCCCTGTGACCAGTGGGGTCCCTCAAGGCTCTGTCCTGGGACCCATACTGTTCAACATCTTCATTAATGTTGTGGAGATTGGAGTCAGGAGTGGACTGGCCAAGTTCGCCGATGACACCAAACTTTGGGGCAAAGCATCCACGCCAGAAGATAGGCGGGTGATCCAGGCTGACCTGGACAAGCTCAGCAAATGGGCAGACGAGAACCTCATGGTGTTTAACACCGATAAATGCAAGGTTCTCCACCTTCGGAGGAAAAACCTGCAGCATCATTATAGGCTTGGTAGTGCTACGTTGGTTAGCGCTACAGAAGAAAAAGACTTGGGGGTCATCATTGACCACAAGATGAACATGAGCCTCCAATGCGATGCTGCGGCTAGTAAAGCGACCAAAATGCTGGCGTGCATCCATAGATGCTTCTCGAGCAAATCCCGGGACGTCGTTCTCCCCTTGTACTCGGCCTTGGTGAGGCCACAGCTGGAGTACTGCGTCCAGTTTTGGGCTCCACAAGTCAAAAAGGATGTGGAGAAGCTTGAGAGAGTCCAGAGGAGAGCCACGCGCATGATCTGAGGTCAGGAAAACAGATCTTACGATGACAGGCTGAGAGCCATGGGACTCTTTAGCCTGGAAAAGCGTAGGCTCAGGGGTGATCTGATGGCCACCTATAAGTTTATCAGGGGTGACCACCAGGATCTGGGGGAACGTTTGTTCACCAGAGCGCCCCAAGGGATGACGAGGTCGAATGGTCACAAACTCCTGCAAGACCATTTCAGGCTGGACATAAGGAAGAATTTCTTTACTGTCTGAGCCCCCAAGGTCTGGAACATTCTGCCATTGGAGGTGGTTCAAGCACCTACATTGAACACCTTCAAGAGTAAATTGGATGCTTATCTTGCTGGGATCCTATGTCCCCAGCTGACTTCCTGCCCTTTGGGCAGGGGGCTGGACTCGATTATCTCCCGAGGTCCCTTCCAGCCCTAATGTCTATGAAATCTATGAAAAAAAAATGATGCATTTTTTGCTGGATACTTGGAACATTTTATTAACTTTCACTGGCAGTGTGTTTTCCACTATCCTCTCTGAGCAAATGGAATCCAAATGTATAAGCAGGCTTCTTTATTGGTGGCAGTCTCAAATCAAAATTAAAAGTTAAAACAACATTTTATGCTCCCATCACTGGTAACAGTATTAGTGAAAATTATTTTTGTTTGATTAAATATTTACATATGTAAAGAATAGTGCCTTGCTTTTTGCATAATGATTTAATAAGGCTCCTAGAGCCAGTCTGTGTCCCCTTTCTCACTTCAGGTTATGTGACAATGCCAGTAAAGAGCTAAGGATAATAAAGTGGACCACTGCAGCATGCAATAATATTTATCATTCAGAGATGAAAAATTCTGCATATGAAAGCTTGTTCAGCCTCCCTACAGGAAATTTCAATCTTGTATCAATAATGAATAATAGGTAGGAATCCTAATTTTTGTTTCTATTGGCATACCAACTGTCAAATGTGGAAGAAAAATAATAATAATGTTCTGTTTAGCCTTATTGTCACTGGACATGATAATATTTCATTAATGCAAATCTGAATTGCCAAGCATAAATATATGTATGGAATCAGATGATTAATTTATGTATAAACCAGAATTCTTAAGAATTCTATTTCTAAAGAAGAACTTTGTTAATATGTCTGTACATTTTTGTTTCTACTGAAAGCAAAGAGAGAGGGAAACTCATTTTGTATATTTTGGTTAAATGCCTGAGGGTTTCTGGCTTGATCTTTAGCTTCTTCTATGCCTTTATCTTTTCAATGTTTTTTTCCCACCTCCTCCTCCCCCACTTCTTAATCAGTGGTAGGTCTGAAGGCTGTGCATCTCTGCCTTTTGTCTATTCACTGTGTGGCCTTTAATAAAACATTGCAAACTATAATTAAATTACAGATAATTTGATAGAAGCAACCATTTTAATCTCTTTTAAAAAAGAATCAATTCCTTTTTATTTAAAAAAAAAAAAGGGCTGTTATGAGTCAGATCAGCACTATGAATCTGAGTCAATGCCTATTGAAGTCAGTGGAAAGAATCCTATTGACTTTAATGGGATTTGGATCAGGTGCTACATGTAGGGAAAATACGTTGATTTCTGCTTTTATGTAACAAATAGTTATCTAGACATAAATGCAGACTACAAAGAAGGTATGATATCAAAGTTAGATAGTGGTAAATGCTTTGCCAACAGGAATTCATTTTCTCTCTATAGAAAGCTATGTCTATGATGCACTCAGGCCATTGTGTTTTTGATAGGCAAAAGCTTCTTAAAATAAATAAGCTGGATTTGACAGAAGGCAAAGAGAAATAAACAAATTCCTATTTCCTGTAAATTAACTGTACAGATGCTCTAGCTGTTTTACTCTTGTTCCAGGGTTTTTATTCCAAGTTTGCTATTAAAAGGTTAATCATCAGAATGAGTCATACTATGTGTGAAATTTTACCAGTAAGGCCATTCAATAGTTTCATGAATCACGTGCATAAGCTACATGCTCTATCTTTTCTACGGATACATTTATTCTGAGATGCTGCCCTAGAACACCTTGCAGTGCAACATCTGCTGTGTGCTATATTGCAGCTTCCTAGTGTGGTATTTAAGTCCAGATTCAGTGATGGATACCATTTCTTTCAGTGTAGACAGTACTGTTGCTCTGAATCTTGGAAATTACCTGACCATCAAAAGGTAATTTTAAAAAATGCACCTTCTGGTTGTGTCTGTTTTCCCCTGTCTATTTTCTGTAGCTGTATTTTTGTTTTGTTTTGTTTTATGGTGTTAACTGAATTCTCAAAATGCATAAGCAGTACAGTACAGCAAGGAAAATTTGTTCAGACTGTTATTGTAAAGTGATTTAAGCTGGACACTTATTTGAATTGATGGCCAAATGTCTAAGATAAATCTAGTTGTCATAGAGTAAGATGATATTTAATTATATGTTAAAATATGTAAATATTCAAGCAATTACTTAACAAGGACATTAGTAATGCATCTATATATCAAGAGTAGTTCAGTGCTGCCAACACTTAATCACATAACTACTCACACTGGCATCAGTGAAATTATGCACTCAGTATGGATTACTCTTAATTAAGGTTTTGTAGGGTTAGGTTAAAACACGTTACAACCATATTATAGAACAGTGGTAAACAGTTATTCCCAAGTCAAGGAAAATAAATTCACCTTATTCACGGTATTAACAGATGGTTCACATTTTGCACTGTAATTTGCTAGAATTACTCTGAAAATAGAAAAATGCTCAACATTCTTACAACTTTAAGAATGTGAGTGCCTGTTATTAGAAACTTGGATATATTACATGTGTACAAATGCATCCCCTATAATACTACATGTACGCTGTTGTGTATATAAATTGGGCCATTTCAAATGAATCACACAGAAATAATTCTAGCTGTGGGAATCTTTTTTAATCTAGACAGTGAAAAAGGTAGAAAAAATATAGAAGAGGAAGGAAGGTCTAATGGCTATACTGACGCTAAGATATTCTGTTTTGAACCAGCTCATATTTGAACAGTCATACAATCTCTTTATAATTAAAAACACATGTGATAATGACTTCAGGGTCAGATGACAAATTTTACAAAATCTGGGCATTGGGGGACAAAGAAACAGAGTGAGTTTCAAAATCAAGTGCTATTCACAGAAAAGTTCTAATTTCATGTCTTTGGAACTTCTGTTCCAAAACCCCAGCTGAGCTTGCTTGTGGCACCAGGTTTTAGGGCCAGAACTATGGTAATCCCTCAGTAACAAGGCTCCAGATCTAAGGTTAAAATCTTGAACTATACACAGAAGCATAAACCGGCTGGGTTCACATGAACCCAGGTTTGGTGACCCTTTTCTTGCCTGCCATGGGAAGGGGGTTGGACTAGATGGCCCACTGAGGTCCCTTCCGACCCTAGAATGTATGAATCTATATATCTATGAATTTAAGCATGTTAAGAGTCTGTGTACTTTGTGGAATGTTGTTATTGTGTGTCCCATGTAGTGCAAACACGTAAGTTAACAGACAGGCTTCTGCATCCATTCAGTTCTAAATTATTCTCCAAACAATTTCACCATTCTAGTCTCCAGTGAGAAAAGCATGATTGATGGAAGCAATGTCTGTATTATTGCAGTCCTTCTGCAAGATACAAGTGGAGAAATGCCTTTGGGCTACAACTTTTCAGTGACCCTCCAAAAGAAGACCTGGAATGAAGGCACAGTGCTTACCTGAGCCATAAATGGTTGCTCTAAATGAATGGACTGTTTACAATATTTTTGGAGCTATACTAGTATATTCTAGACATATGCATTGAGAAATCAGTCCCATTCTATTTAGCTTCTCATTAGATCTTTTTTAAATTATTTTTCTAAATTTCATTTTATTTGTTTCTCCTGTGCTTCCTCCCTGTCAATTTTCTGAGATTACTTAACTACATCTCTCCCACCCTACCAGCTTTTCCCTTCCTTTCAGTCTCTTTTAAGCAGAGAACAAACCTAAGCTCAATTCCTCAAAAAGTTTAAGGTAGGAACATAATTGTGTGCTGGGCTGTGAGAAAAGAGAAGGCACATGTCTGGTTCTGAGCCACACTTAGTACCCTGATCATGGGTCAGCTAAATCATAATCTCATCCAAAGAGAGAGCTGCCTGAGAATGGCTGTTAAGTTAAATAAATAGTCAAACAACTCAAAATTTCAATAACAGCAAGCAGGGAATAGACAGTGCAGAAAACCTTCAACCATACTTCCTTGCACAATCCCTACATTAGTGAAAAGCAAGAAGAAGCATTACATTGCATATGAGGTCTTAGGGTAATATTTTCATCATCTGCTATCTGCTATTGGCTTTCAACTAACTTGCAGTGCTAGAGCAATGAGAATATATGAGGTAAATCTGAGGCAACAAATTTAACTTCCTCTAACAATAAATAATACTGTACCTATTTTTTGTTCATCTGCCACTTAATTTTTATTCTCTCTTACATATAACACCTAAGTGTGTGAAGTGGGCAGTATTCAATTCGGATTTAGATTCAGCCCAATTCAGGGGACAGTGATTTGATTTGCTGATTCAGATGACTGTTCCAATTCGATTTGGCTGAATCTGAAGATTCGTTTCTGATTTGGAGAATCAGCGATTCAGTCATAGACACAGCTTGATATGTTCTTTCTATGTACCTCAAGGCACTCAGCTCATGAATGTTGAGATGGTGGGATGGACTCCATTTGACAGGAGTGTGTGTTGGGGGGTGTCCCCCATGTGCTCAGTGGCAGACCCGAAAGTGGACTGAAAGTACTTCCAGTTAGTTCACTTCTGAGACCACGTCTCAGTGCGTGGAGCAGCCCCCTGTACTCTCCGGGCTTGGTTATTGGCTGTGGGGGAACCCCAGGTGCCCCCCCAGACCCAGGAGGCACCAGTCGCTGAGCTAGGGGGCGGGGGGTCTCCCATATACTCAGCAGCAGACCCAGAAATGGATCAGAAGTACTTCTGGTCCACTTCCAGGTCCTGTGGGATCTGTTCCCACAAGCTGCTCCTGGTACCTCAAGGTAGGTCGAAAAACCATATAAAGCTGTCTATGGCCAAATCATCAAATCTCTCTGAATCAATTCAGAGGCTTCCAGTTCAATTTAGAGAGATTAATGGGTCACCTGATTAAATTTGAATTCAGAGATATAGCCACCGAATCACGCCAAATCTCCTCTGAATCAAATGAGTGACCAAAGCTTCACACAGCCCTAATAAAAATACTACAGTTTTATTTTTAGATTTAATTTAATTTTGAAATTCTGTAATACTTATTATACCGTTCTTTCTAGATAAAAATAATGCTGTAATGGGTAATAAAGTAATCTAGTTTAGACATAGACAGAATTATTGATTTTTGCTGTCATATTATTTCATAGATTTCATAGACATCAGGGCTGGAAGGGACCTTGGGAGATCGAGTCCATCCCCCTGCCCAAGGGGCAGGAAGTCAGCTGGGGTCATAGGATCCCAGCAAGATAAGCATCCTATTTACTCTTGAAGGTGTTCAATGTAGGTGCTTGAACCACCTCCGCTGGCAGACTGTTCCAGACCTTGGGGGCTCAGACAGTAAAGAAATTCTTCCCTATGTCCAGCCTGAAATGGTCTTGCAGGAGTTTGTGACCATTCAACCTAGTCATCACTTGGGGCACTCTGGTGAACAAACGTTCCCCCAGATCCTGGTGGTCACCCCTGATAAACTTATAGGTGGCCATCAGATCACCCCTGAGCCTACGCTTTTCCAGGCTAAAGAGTCCCATGGCTCTCAGCCTGTCATCGTAAGATCTGTTTTCCTTACCTCTGATCATGCGGGTGGCTCTCCTCTGGACTCTCTCAAGCTTCTCCACATCCTTTTTGAATTGTGGAGCCCAAAACTGGATGCAGTACTCCAGCTGCGGCCTCACCAAGGCCGAGTACAAGGGGAGAATGACGTCCCGGGATTTGCTCGAGAAGCATCTATGGATGCAAGCCAGCGTTTTGGTTGCTTTACTAGCCGCAGCATCGCATTGCAGGCTCATGATCATCTTGTGGTCAATGATGACCCCCAAGTCTCTTTCTTCTGTAGCGCTATCCAACATAACACTGTCGAGCCTATAAGGAAGCTGCAGGTTTTTCCTCCCAAGGTGGAGAACCTTGCATTTATCGGTGTTAAACACCATCAGGTTCTTGTCCGCCCATTTGCTGAGCTTGTCCAGGTCAGCCTGGATCACCCGCCTATCTTCTGGCGTGGATACTTTGCCCCAAAGTTTGGTCTCATTGGCAAACTTGGCCAGTCCACTCCTGACTCCAATGTCCACATCATTAATGAAGATGTTGAACAGTATGGGTCCAAGGACAGAGCCTTGAGGGACCCCACTGGTCACAGGGCACCACAATGAATGACTGCCATCAATTACAACCCTCTGGGTCCGACCACGGAGCCAATTTCCCAGCCAGCGGATCGTGGTGGAGACAAGGCCACAACTGGGCAGTTTGGCCAAGAGGTGATCATGGGATACCAGATCAAAAGCTTTTTTGAAGTTAAAATATAGGACATCAATCTCTTGTCCCTGGTCCAGGTGATAGGTCACCTAGTCATTGAGGGAAATGAGATTGGTCAAGCAAGACCTACCTGCAACAAACCTGTGCTGGCTCTCCCTTACAATGTAAGTCTGGGCCAGTCCCTCAAGGATGGCCTCCTTAATAAACTTTTCTAAGATCTTCCCCAGGATAGAAGTTAGGCTAATGGGCCTGTAGTTAGCCGGATCCACTCTCCTCCCTTTCTTGAAGATCGGCACCACATTGGCCTTCTTCCAGTCTTCGGGCACTACACCAGAGCGCCAGGAGTTTTCAAAGATCCGCGCTAGAGGCTGGGCTATGACGCTTACCAGCTCCTTGAGTACCCTGGGGTGCAGATTGTCAGAGCCGGCTGACTTGAAGGTATTCAGCTTCTCAAGATGTTCCTTCACGAGGTCAGCATTTTTTGAGGGTAGCGGATCCCCATCACCTGGATCTCCCTGTCCCATAGCAGGCATGGGCGTCCCATGGGACTGATGAAAGACTGACGCAAAGTACCTATTTAATAGGTTGGCTTTTTCCTGGGCGTCAGTTGTCAGTTGCCCCATCTGGTTTAGCAGCTGTCCAATGTTGCCCTTGCTTTTCCTCCAGATCCCCACATATCTGAAAAAGGATTTTTTGTTGTCCTTGATGCTTGAAGGTAGTTGGAGTTCAGTTGCAGCCTTGGCTTTCCTGGTTTTCTCCCTGCAGGACTGGACCAGTGCAGAATAATCCTCCTTTGAGGTGAATCCTGACCTCCATCCTTTGTAGGCTTTCCTTTTTAACCACAGTAGGTCCGCTAGGTCCCTGGAGAGCCAGGGGGGCTGCTGTGCCTTCTTGTTGCCTTTCCTCCGTGTTGGAATAGATTTAGCTTGTGCATTGAGGATCGCTTCCTTGAGAAGTAACCACTCTTCTTGAACTCCCCTCTCCCTGGGGTCATGGTCCCTGAGGGCCTGACTGACTAGCCTCTTGAGCTTATCAAAGTCGGCTTTTCTGAAGTCAAGGACTTCTGTGTTGCTGACTGACTTGCCAGCTTTACGGCGGATGGTGAAGGTGATCAGCTCGTGGTCACTGTCACCCAGCTTCCCATCAATCACTAGGTCGCTGATTAGGTCGTCCCCCATAGCCAGTACCAGGTCGAGCAGAGCTTTGCCTCTCATTGGCCCATAGACTTCTTGAGTCAGGTAGAGGTCATCCACGCACGAGAGAAAGCTTTGCGACCGCTCGGATATTGCTGAGTGATCTTCCCATGAGATGTCCGGGTAATTGAAGTCACCCATGACAACCAAGGTCCTGGAGCAAGCGGCCTCAGTCAGTTCCCAGGCGAACTCCTGGTCAAGCTCAGGACTTTGAGTGGAAGGTGTGTAGTAGACTTCTACCGTTGTGTCCCCTGTGCTATATTCCCCACGAATTTTTACCCAGAGGGTCTCTAGCTGTCCATGCCGGTCACCAACATCAGCTTGCAGGGACATGTAGCTTTCCTTCACATAGCGAGCTACACCCCCGCCCCTTTTGTTAACACGATCCCTCCTGTAAAGGGTATAGCCCTGTATACCCATGGTCCAGTCATGGGTGGAGTCCCACCAGGTCTCTGTTATCCCAATGACATCATAATTCTTAGCACTGAGCAGGAGGATGAGCTCCTCCTGCTTGTTGCCCAGGCTCCTGGCATTAGCGTATAGGCAGGCAAGTGTCCCCTTGGGGGCTCTTGCCTTGACCACAGATTGTGCCATGGCTGGTGTAGGGGTGGGCTCCCTTAAGTGCCTTGGTCTGCTGGCTTTGCAAGGGTCGCTCAGCGGGCCAGCAGTGGCAGTCGTCCCCCCATCCCCCAGCGGGCTTAGTTTATAAGCCCGGTGGATCAGGTCAGCCAGCCTGGCTGAGAAAAGCCTCCTCCCCAGCGGGGAGAGGTGGAGGCCATCTCTTCCCAGCAGCTCACTGCCTCTCTTCGCAAAGAGCGGGCTGTGGTCATGGAAGCCAAAGCCTTCCCGATGACACCAGTTCCACAGTCTTTGGTTCACTGCATGGATCCTCCTCTCCCTCCTCAGCCCATAGCCGAAGACAGGCAAGGATATCATTCTAAAAGTGGAAGGTGTTGGAGGTAAGAATATATTTAAGGTTAAAATTAGAATACAAAGAAAATAATCAAAAGTCTACTTACATAGTATATTCCTCCTTTATGTTTTTAGGCAATAGTTTGCTGTCAGTGTACTACTTGCTGCATGGTAGTATAAAATAGTTATTTGCAAATAAATATCACATTGTAAGTGGGGCCACTTTACTAGTTAATGGACAAAGCACATAAATAGTGGCAAAATGTAAGTGTGGCAAAACCCTGGCTAGCAGAAGAAATAGGGTGCAGTTATAGGTAACTTAAAATCTTTTAAATCTGTGGAACGTTAGGCGGTACGAAACTTAGAACAGTTTCAGAGTAGTTACTGGTTATGCCTGAATACCAGCTCTGACCTGCACAACTGTTATGTTCTACTAGAGAGCCTGGCAAGCAGGGGCATGGCCAGGAGCTAGGACTCTATCCCTCCTCTGGGAGCCGTGAGGAGTAAGTGTGGCAAGAGCCATGAAATTCAGGGAAACATGCCTCCCTAGACTGCATGTTTTCACCATGATTGGTGCTAGGCAGCCCTTTCCCCTCCCCTACATCCACGGACATGCAAGGCTGGGATAGGAAGCCTTATCCCTCAGAGCCCAATCCTTCTAGCTAGGAGACAGCCACCTAGTTGTGGGGCAAAGTCTTAGCACTCTGAGGGAAGTGCCACATGCCTATCCCCTGGCACAGGGGCCTGGATCAGGTTCCATGGACTCTTTGGAGCCAGCAGCGTAGTGTCATGTGGCCTGGCCTCACACTCACTGGAGTGGGTGGGACTGTTGGCTTAAGGTCAGTATCCCCCCTACCTAAACAGTAGAGCTTGAGTGAAGGGTTACTGGTTTTCTGAAAATTGGTTGTTTTATCTCCAAACTAACAGTACCCTAGATCAAACTAGATAGAATGGCTCAAGGATTCCTCACCTGGGGGGGCGTAACTTTAAGAAACTTAAGGCACTTATACACATACTTTTCTGTCCTGTGACATGCCAGAGATCCACTGCTTCAGAGCAGACTTGATTAATCAATATGGTGATGAAACACTAATATAGTAGTGTTTCATTTTAATAATGGGAAAATGTGGATTTTGGGTTACTTTTTGAAATCTGAAAATTGGGGATTTTTGTTTTTATCAGAGAAAACCAGGACCCCTGAAGATCACACACCACATGGGCCACTTGCTGTGCAGATGCCCCCCTCAGGCTTCTTCCCTCAGCCAGCATACCACGTGGGTGGCTTTTTGGTTCCCCTCTGCAGCCATACACAGCAATGGCAGCCAGGATCGTTCTCTTGCTGCACGTGCATCAAAAGTAGCCCAGACCCTTCAATGTGTATTCAGCCCATTCCCCTCCCACTGTGGTACCACATCCCATCATACTCCCAGAAGTGGGGGCAACAGAAGAAGCTGGGGAAAAAAGTGGGAGCAATGAGGGGAGCTGTGACTAGGCAGAGTCTGTGGGTCTCAAATTAACCTCTCATACGTCAAGTCCAGCCCACAGGCCACCAGGTGGACAGCCTTGATCTAGACCATTAGTAAGAGTAAAAAAAGTGGACAAAAAACAATAGCCTGAATTTTTCCTGACTCCATTCTTCAGTCAAAAGGATTTAAACAGCTTTACTAGGCAAACTTATTTTGTTTTTAGGTGAAAGAAAGATAAATGTTATTCATCCAAATAGGTACCTGCTGTTGTTAGTATAAAATAACTATAATTCTAGTTGCTTGTGCCATAGCCTCCTACAACTTCCTCATCACTCTGACGATTTTTTTTATAATATAAGCCATTCAATTTAGGCAGAACAAGGCATGCAATATGCATAAAACAAGCACTCATTATCTTTTTTGTGCTAAATACTAAACAAGTTCATGTCCTGTGAATGTGGTCAGAATGTTAGTGGTGGTATCTGCTGTGTCAAAAAAAAATCACTTTAGCTAAATATATCCTTTTTGTTAAGTTTAATTAGAGCTAGCACTTCCTATAAAGCCTGCTCATAAGCAAAATGTTGTCTTTCAAGTGGCTGCCTGAAGATGGTGATTCAATTTTCTTTTTGGTTCTTATCTACAGATAGAGGTCTTGGTCTAGAATGATGTTTGAAGTAAGAGTTTCACTCTGGTTTTGAAGTGAAGGCTGCAGGATTGTAAAATAGGGATTAGTAGAAGGACTGTAAGGTGAATAAAGTACTTGGCAGATATGGAAGCCATTTTTTTTTTGTGAGGTGACTATCAAATGAGGTACATTGGTAGTGCAGCCCTCAGGGATCAATCTGATATTTTTATTAATGACACTATTGAGAAAAGAAGGCATGTACGAGACTGGGAAATACTGCCAGTACAAAGGAGTACTGGAATATCCAACATGAAGAACTGGCTGATACATAGTGAATTAATAGGAATAGCATTATATTTTATAGTAAAAAGTTAAAGGTCATGTATTTAGGAATTAATATAAAGACTTTCTGATATTTGGAAATGAGATAAAAGGAGGACGATCTAGGTGTACTAGCTGTTCAAATGATGGCTTTTAACCACCAGCATAATGCAGCCATGAAAAAAGGGTAATGCAAGACAAAGGTGCATCAGGTAAGGCATTTCCAGTAAAGGTAAGGAATTCCATGGTGCACGATACTAATAAGGCTTCTGCTGAAATGGTGTTTAATATTCTTGTCACCCACATTTAAAATAAGAGGAATCCAAAATTGGAACAGCTACAGAGAAGGGCTACTACGAAGATAAGTGGAATGGAGAACATACTTTATTACGAGATGAGGCTAAAAAAGCTTGACTTATTTAGCATGTGAAACCAAATGCTTGGAGACTGGGGAGGTTCAGTAAGTGCTCTCTATACATAAATTGCAGGAGAGAGCAGCTATTTAAACTAATATTCAGAATTGGTACAAAAACATGTGGCCATAATTGTTATAAATATGAACTAAAAATTAGAAAACGATTCAATCCATCAAAGGAGTTAAAACAAGTATTGAAGACAAATCACCTAATATGTTTCATGATAGCATTTTATCAGTTTATGCATGACATTATATGATGTGGTTGTCTGCATTGACAGGAAATTAAACTGCATGACCCCAAGAGATACTTTTCAGTATTGTGATCCCAATATTATGTTTCTGTAACTGAGAAAGCAGGAAGTGTCATTTTAACCATCTTTTTTGTTATATACAAAAAAGTTTTCCAAATTGGTAACATCTAAGAAAGGTTAAGTAGACATGAGAGGGAAGAGACATGAGAGGGACTAAAGGCACACAATTTGCACTTGATAGTGTATTATCTTGCACTTACCTTTTGCAACATAATGGAGAATTTATAAAAAAAATGTAAGACAGTCACAGCACAGGACTATATATGGGCCAAACTAGACGCCCCAATGAATGCATAGGTATCAGTAAGGAAAGCGTAAGTTTTATGTACAATGTGTGGCATTCTATACTTTCCCCAGTCATTTAAGTGTCCACATTTTTAATATCTACAGGGCATTTTTTTGTACTTATGCATCTCGGGGTGGGGTTCTTTTCATACATGCATGGACAACTCTGTAAAAGATTAAGCTGACTGAGGATGAATTGTAGTGGTCATAGCCTATATGCAGCTGTTTATAAAAGTCCAGTGGACTTAGATGCCTGAAAATGGAGTTGACCAGTACCTTTGACTGCCAGACAGCCTCAGAAACAGAAAAGGACACATATGCACCCCCTACCAGTCCTGAAATGCTGAAGGTTCTAGGCCACATCACCTAGGTAGAATTTGAACCAGTGGTTCTTACACTTTCCAGAATAGCACTCAAACTGCTATACCACAAATCAACGACCGTTTACTATCTTCTCCATGTACTACTTCTGAAGCTAATCCAGGGGCAGGCAAAATATGGCCAATGGACTGGATCCAGCCTGCCAGGCAGTTTCATCTGCCTGCCAGCACCCACCAATAATTGTACCACACCCAGCCTACAGGGAACTTACCCTGCCTCTGAATACTGAGGAGAAAAAGGCATTGAATACTTCAGCCTTTTTTGCATCCTCTGTCACTAGTAAAAAATGCTTGCAAATGCTTCAAGCACACCTCTAGGGATGGGAGAACCCAGGCACTCTCCAGAGTCCTGGGGCTGTGCTCTTTTTACCCTGACCCTGACAGTGGCCAAGCTATTTTTAATACCCTCCCCCCACCACCCCATCCAATACTCTCTCACCCTTCCTGCCTGCCACCTGACTTGCATCCGGTGCCTGGACCTGCTCCCAGCAAGCAGGTGCAGGCACCAGATGCTAGCACCGAGCAATCATGATTCAGGTTTAGGTGGCTTAAACAAAGCCACCTAAACCTGAGCCAAGTCCCATGAACACTTGTTTGCACCCATTTTGATGTTCTTTAAGAGCAGGAAGGTAACTTTTCCAGACAGCATGTGCTAAATGGTCTCTGGAGGTAAGGTAAGAAGATACAAATTAATTTTTCTCCTTTAGCACCTCTTGATAGCCTGCCATTGGACTGTTGTAACTTCAAAATGAGTTCTTTGTTGGCTCATATAAAGTAGTGCACTGGCCCAATGCAACAATAATAGCTTCCAAGAAATTTAGGGGGGGGGGTGGTGTTTTAGGAGGTATAGTAAGTAAAACTGGCCAATCTGAAATGAGAAAATGTAAGAAGTTTTCATTGCCCTTTAGAACATTTGAAATATTTAGTTTTTGCTTCTTACTGTAGCAAAACCCCCAGTTTTTTTTATTTATTTTAAAATGCATTCCCTCCCCTTCCCCTACCATTTCTGACTTTTTTTCTCCCTCTCTATTCCCTATAGATAATTATAAGTAAGCGAAGATGTAGGATAAGCTTCAATTTTTTATTTTAGATAGTAAGTTTTATTTTTCTCTCCCCTCTTTGCAAATAAGTTCCTTGCTATTTTGATATAGATATCCACTGTTTTATAAGTGATGATTATTATGTTTGTACTGCTTTCATATTGTGTGATTACTGTTTTAGGCCTATATATGTAAGTTAGTGTAAGTCATGTCAAGTTTCCATTTTGTATGTCAAGCCTCTCATCTTGTCCTCTGCCCAGGCATCCCCTGTGTTGCAACTGTATGATTCATGTACCCCTGTCATGTAAACTGGTTCCCAGAGAAATGAGAGTGATTGGGAATGATTGAAATACAATGGTAGCAGGCCTCTACTGAATGGCCTGTAATGACTGGGGCATGACCTCGCATTGATTCATCCAGGAATCACAGACCTCACCCAGGAACAGAGAAGAGAACCCAGCATTTGAAAGGCAAAAGACCCTGCAGAACCAGCAACTCTACCATTGTACCCCACGAGTACAGACACCCAAAACCTCACATCCCTGCATGGAGCACACATGCTCAGTATGCCAGGGGCTGACCCTTGCCTGGGCATGCCTCCTGTTACTAGGGTCACACAAGTTCTGCCCCTATAAAAAAGGACAGTGAAGACAGACTCAGTGGGATGCCCTCTCCATCTAGACCATCACCATGCCACACCACCTATCCACCCAGAGGCCTTGCTGGCAACCCTCCTCTGGACAACACCTACTGGACAAGGACCCCTTTCCAGCCTGGATAGGTAGCTATCACCCCCCGCCCTCTCTTCAACCAAGGACTCGGACTCTGCTTCTCTTCCCTACCTGGACTCCAACCCTTCCACTGAGTCTCCTTCTCTTGCTGCCCATTGTGAGTGCTTGTGTGTGTGTGTGTGTGTGTGTGTGTTTGTGTGTGTGAACCAATAACTTCATGGGGCTGTGTAGTGTGTTTTCTGTTTAATAAAACTGTTATTTGGACCCGAGTTGGGTTTTGCTTTACTATGGTTTGGCCCTCCTCCAATCTCTGCTCTTTGCCCCTTTAACTTCCGTCTCATTTCTCCCTCTCCTGCTTCTGGCTCACTGCCACCTCCACCACCTGTCCTGAGCTCCTCTCTGCCTCCACACTCCCTGTTTCTTTGCCATGGTCTTATCCCCACTTCCTTTTCCTTTCCCCCTGAGAAACCAGGTTTCTGCCTCAGTTTCTTTCCTGGCTGTCTCTTCCTTGCCACCACTTATCCCCCCCCCCCAATATCTCAGCTGTGTGCCTCAGTTTCCAGCCCCAGTCTACCTTAAGTAAACCCAAGCCTCAGTTCCTCAGTCAGCCTCTCTGTAGTCCACTGATTCTAATCCCAGTTCTGGCAAATTTCACTCCCTACAATTTAACTCTCTCTCTCTCTCTCTCTCTCTCTCTCTCTCTCTCTCTCTCTCTCTCTCTCTCTCACCTGAACCTTCCGCCAAGTATCCCAGGTACCCTGAGCACACACATACACACTATACCATCCAAGTTAGGAAATTACCTGCGTGTGTGTGTGTGTGTGTGTGTGTGTGTGTGTATTATATACACACACAACCAGATCATAAGCCTTTCACTAATAATGAAGGTAACAAACCAAAAAAATCCATGACTAAGTCTAGATAGCACAAACATAATAATAATTTACCTCTAGGTATCACATTAATTTCATTCACAGTAGTTAAGTAAGATATGAAAAAGAGAATGAGTTAGGACATCAGCATTTAAATAGAATCTTTGTAATCCAAAATGTCATAAATGAAACTAGAAATACAAAACGCTAAAACTCTTGGTTCAGAGGTGATATAGTTTATTATATCAACTGAAAATAGCAACCCCGCAAAAGTCTTTCTTTGATCATTAATCTTAAATACCAAATAAAAGAACCATCTTTATATTATACAGTTGTGCAAATAAATGTTTTTGGACTTACTGTAGTATTAGAATTAGCCTAAATTTGTAGTACAGAGCTTCTAACACAACCACATATTTCAGGTGCAGCTGAACATAGCATTGCAATTTGTTGCCAGTGCAGAGTTACAATATTCATCAGCATGATAATGGCTTGTAATCAGGCCAATTCAGCATTTCTTTCAAGTAAAATATGAGCCAAGCAAAATGCAGAATATCTCCTTCAAGGTTACTTGTCAAGGAAAATTGAGCATATTCATGTCACATTTTTGTAGTCCTTATATAGGAAGAATAGTTGTAAGCATGACTCCCCAAAAAATGTTCCCCCACAATTAGATTTAATGCTACAAGCAGGGTCATTTCTTCAGACTATTTAAAACCCTTTGTTTAATGTATTCAAATTAACTTTTCTTTGCAAATGAGTGCTTTCTTGGGAAAAACAAAGTCAAAACTGTGAGTACCAACAAAATCCATCTTTTGTGCAAGAAGTCCAGAGCTGGGGCTGTGTGATCAGGCTTCAAAATATATCTCAGAATGAGAGTTACAGTTCTTAAACGTCAAACCCATTCTAGGCAGTTTATTATTGTTTATTAAATAATCACTATTATTTATTAAAATATAGGTAAGGGAAATGTGTGAACTTGGTTATAAATGATAGAATTATTTCAAGAATCCTCTATTTTGAAGAAAAATATTGTTTTGGGATATTGATTTTTAGGAGAATTTCTAGCAAATACAAAAATGCCATCCTTGTAAGATTAAGCTCTTGACTGAATGAGATGAAACACTGTAATGTTGTTATGATATACTACAGGAAAAGCCAAGTATGCAGCATAAATCACATAGGCATTTGTCTAAACTTAATTAAATAATTCCACTCTCTCATGCTAAGATGATTAATTTCTAGACTGACAAGCCATTTTTTAAAAAATTATTCAGCAAGTGACAAACCTTGATTTACAAAAAAAAAATTGGAACAGCATTCACATTTATTTTGATAAGCAAATCTACAGACACAAACAACTTTTATTTCAAGTAACACAGTGAACAACTTTGTAATAAGGAGCACAATGTTGGGCCTGGACTTAACTGGGGCTTAATTAACCACCCAACAATGGCTGACGCACTAGTCCAGATTCCAGTGGAGGTGATTTTTGGCCCTGGGCTAATGAATTAATCAGGGCATGTCTATCACTGCCCAATTGATCTAGCAATTAGTTGCACTAAGACTAATAAGGAAGCTTACACAAGTATATAAGGTGTAACAAATGCAACATTTATTGAGGAACACCAAATAACATGTAAGTAAGTAATTCAACAACTAATATGCAATAACACACCCAAACAATAGTTTCACTGAATACAACTGATCTATCTATACTTATCTTAACACCAACAATCCTTATCCTTACCAATATCCATATATACATTTTAGAAACAGGGATAGAATAACTTTTTTTTAAATTAATTAATTTATTATTCAGCTTTATTTATCCAGCTTGGGTGGGCAGTGTGTGGGTGTAAGGGAGAGTATGGGGTGTGGGGACCCCACACACGCCCCACCATGACATGCAGCCCTGGCAGGTGGTGGCAGCAGCAACAGGCAGGGTACATGAGTCGTGTCTCCAGCCACCGCTGAATTTCACAGCGAGGGGCGTAGCCTCCATTTGGCTGCCTGTATTGCTGGCTTTCCCTGTCACTCATGCACAACCCCTGCACTCACATAGCAGGGAGGGAAGCTCCATGTGCTGGAGCCAGCTGTCTTCCCTGCCAGGGTTAAGCAGCACCAGAGAGAAACTTCAGGCTCTGAAGCTAGCTTCCTTCCCTGACTGGGTCTTCCCTCCTCTGCAGCACAGCCCCTGTGGGGAAGGCAGCTAACTCCAGCGCCTGAGGCTTTTCTGTGGTGCTGCACAGCTGTGGCAGGGAAGGCACTTGGCTTCAGCACACGGGGCTTCCCTCACACAGGGCTGTGTGTGAGTGGCAGGGAGCACCAGCAGTACAGGCAGCTGTGCAGAGGCTGTGCCCCTAACTGTGATGTGCAGCACTGGCTGGAGCCACGCCCTGCCGGACACCTGTACCCTGCTGGTGCTGCATTTTGGGGGGAGTTTAGAGGGGGTTGAGGATGCCCACACGCTGCCCTCAAACCCACTCACATATACACAACCCTTCAACATACCCTATGCCCCCACACACAGTCACACCCCCTCACAACCCTCCCCCACACACCCACATCCTTCTATACCCACACACCCCACCATACACATCCATCATATACACACACAACACACATACCACATATACCATGCGCACATATGTACCCACACACCACAGCAGATACACCACACACATATCACACACATACCACACATACAACAGGCACACACCACACATCCCCCACATACCTCCCAACACCACACACACCCCACATACCACACACCATGCACACACATATCACGCACACACCATGCACCCCACACAACAAACTCACATACCCTCCCCCCACAATATACAAAACAAATAATTTATTTTTGAGTCATTACGTAAACACCTCACAGTACACAAACACAAATCATGCAAAAACATTGTTTGTAATAAAATTAAAATATGTTACAGTAGGTGTTTGACTTTTACTGTATTTGTTTTTTTTCTGTTTTCAAGATGGTAAAGCCCGCTCCCAAAGGGAGTATTTCCAAAAGGTGGAAGGAGAAGGACTTGGCAAAAGTACAGGGTTGGCAGGGAGGCTTCCAGTCCCAAGACGGTGATAAGGGGCCAGGGCACCTGTCAATGTCTGGGGCTACCCATGCAGCCCTTGACAGGTCACCAAATTCATTAAGCTCGTACAGAGAAAACAACATCAGATTAACAAATCTACATGCCTAGAAAGGATACAAGAATGTGGTCTGGTAAATATGTACCTTTGGGAGTCAGGAAAATAATGACATACTGTGAGCCCCCTAGAAATGAAGGGGCAATGTATATGTTAATTAGCCAGATTATGAAAGAAACTTAAGTCTGCCCAAGAGAATGTCTGTGTCTTCAGTCTTCCCAGATACAAAGAACCACATCCCACCAAAATAGGATGGATAAACCACACTGTCAGAAGAATGCAGGCAGCCCAGACGGAAGAGCCAGAGGCTGCATTTAGACTCTTGAAGCTGGCTAAGGACTGCATCTCTCGATCTCAGATGTAGAGTAAAAACTGGTCCATGTTTTGGTATAGTTCGTGTTTGTTTACTCTTATATCACTGTCTCTCAGCATATGGTTACTAGTTTCTTATGCTTATACTGTTTTTTTAAAAATATATATATTTTTTTGGTCGTCCTCTTATTGGTTGCCTGTGGAAGGGGTGACTTCTGGACAGATGATACTCCAGACTAACCTTCTCCATGGAGAGGGGCACCTATAATATTTTATTTCAAAACCCAAAAGTGAAGGGCTATTTGGGGCCAGCACAGATCCCTTCACTGTGATGACTGCAGACTCTGGGTAAGGGCTGAGGAATTGAAGTACTGAGATAGCTCCCTAACTAGGGACATCTCAATACTTGGGGCAAGTGACAGTGCAGTGTGAGAAACTCAGGATTCTCCTGTAGAAGAGCTTGTAACTAGCTCCCACATGGGCGACTGGTGCCTTCTGAGTCTGGTGGGGCACCCAGAGAAGTTAGCTTCAGTGATAGGGCTGGTGGTGAGCACCCGCAAAAGCCAATGGCGGTGGCAGGGACGGGGCTGGGAAGCACCCACAGAAGCAGACAGTGGGGACAGGGCAGGCGAGCAACCAAAGAAGTTGTTGGTGGGATCAGCAGTGGGGAACAGGCCTGTCAAGGAGGGGCATGTGCCCCCCATACTTCCCCTACCAGTCACCTATGATCACCCATACTCTTCCCTCCCAATAGCTCAGTGGCCAGAGGTCCCAGATTGGAAAAGATAATCCATTTCTAGGTAGGAAGAATATTTTCCAGAATGCAATAGACAAAGTTGTCTATCCTTAGGAAATCCTGCAAAGCCTTCATTTTGGAAAGAAAAAAGTCTAACAGCATATCTAATTATCATTTCTCCCTTTTTCATTTTCCCAATGTATACACTAAGATAATACTTTCTTTGAAGGAGTATTGTGAGGATTAAGGCTTAGAGATGAAGATGCTATATGGGTTATTTGAAGTTATTATTGCAAGATTTGGCATGGGCATAGACTTTGGCTTATGTGTTTTAAAACTGTTTAAAGCCATACAGCAGTTTTCACACACAGGATAATCTGAGTGATCTTTTCAAGTATGATTTTATGAGTTAAAATATTTTAAAGATTTCAACTATAAAACCCTTGACTCTCAGTTTAAAAGGTATACATTAGTGTGATTTACTGAATTATTAGTAATAATGAACATTTTATCATTGGAATGGTTAAATGATCAGCTAATAATTACAATGTTCTACTTCACTACATGTTCACTTAGGCTAAATGCAGACATTTGGGATGGGGGACTGAGGCAGAGATTAAATTGGTCTTAAAATGGTGACTCAATCTTAGTTTGTCCAGGTGCAGACCTTATACTTAGACCCAGTCTCAGTGATTGGGAATACATCTAAACCTGTAACAGTATACAAGTTCCATACACACAGACTGGCCTTAAAAAGTTTGGAATCCAATCTAAGATACACATAAACTGATAAGTCAAATTTAATTGATCTAGGTTACACCAGTACATGACATTTCTGTACAGTTACCCGCACAGTCCAAGGGCTGAGAAAGCCCAGCTATTGCCCCATCCCTGCGGCTACACTTTTTGTATCTGCCTCCATGGCACCAGGATATTTTTAGTCCACTCCAAACCCAGCCCAGCCCCTTGATGTCCCCCTGTGTATCAGCCAGCCCCGTCCCTTCACTCAGCATCCTCCAGCTGCTCTGGGTGCTGGATTTATCAGTGTTCATTGCTTCTGGGAGCTAAGCAAGTATGTACTGGTGGGGGCAGGGACAGGAGGGATGGGGACATAGGTTTGCAGATGCTGCTTGCCTCGCAACCCCTCAATCCCCCCATGATGCCGCCTACGCCCTACCCCCAATCACTCCCATGGGTGCTGCCTGTGCCCCCTTCACCACTCTGATCCCCCTACACACATCATCTCCCCTCCCCCCACAAACCCTTGATACCCCTGCAGGTGCCACCTGACACTCTGCCCTCCTGATTCCCCTGTGGATGCCACCTGCCTGCCTGTTAAGAATGATAAAACCATAGAACCGGAAGGGACCTGTAAAATCATTAAGTCTGGTCCCCTGCCATGGGCAGGAAGTTATTGGACTCAGATGAGCTAGACAAGGTGCCTGTCCAGCCTCATCATGAACATCTCCAAAGAGGGTGACTGCACCACCTCTTCTGGGGGTGTGTTCCAGATTCTGGTGACCCTTACAGAGAAAAAGTTGTTCCTTATATCCAACCTGAATTTACCATCTATCAGTTTATGTCCATTGGTTCCCATTCTCCCTTGAAGTGCTCTCCTGAATAATTTCTCTCCTAGTTCTTGATGCTCTCCCCCAGTGTACTTGTAGGCAGCTATCAAGTCACCTCTCAGCCTTCTCTTCCTCAGGCTGAACAGGCTCAGTTCCTGGAGGGTATGGAGGGTAGGCCCTAACCAAATGGACAGCCTTTCTTTGTACCCTCTCAAGTTTTTCCAAATCCTTCTTGAAGTGCAGTGCCCAGAACTGTTGTTCCCTCATGGATTTTGTCTGCCCTGCATCCTTCCTGCAGAGCCCTTGTGGATTCTGCTTCCCCCTCCTCACTACTAGCTGCCCTCATCCCTACTTACCTTGAATTGAATGGCCATACTGAACACGATCTAAACTCTCCCTAACCCCTGAATGTCTCCATTTAGCTTTGGAATTCTGTTTTCCTGTTGCATTACATTATTCTGGCACTGTACAATGCTTTCAGTGGCCACTTTTTTCCACCTTACATTTACAAATCCTTTATTCCTCTAAAGATTGATAGCTATTAGAATTGAAGGTAACATAGTAATATAAAGAATACCTGTCATTTTATACATCTGGGTTGTTATATACTAAATTATCATTCTAGTCTCCTGTGGTACTACTTGATCTATGTAATATGGGCGTGAGGCAATAGAATGAAGGGTCAGTAGACCTGAGTTTAGATCAGAGGATTGCCTTAGTTTCATTGTGCAATCTTGCAGGAGTCATAAAAGGGAATAGATGAGAAATGAGACAGAATGTGAGTCAATGAGATGGGCATTGCCTTGGCAGGAGTTTTCATTAGGTTACCTCCCCTACTCCTGCCTATAATGGTATTTCTGCACTCAATAGTCACTAGATTAGATGGATAGATGGTGATGAGGAACCTATTTCTCTACTGTGGTCAGGGTCTGGCTAGAACCCAGTACAGTATTCATTTAATTGAACATCCATGTTGTCTCAGTTTCTGGATTGGAGTGGGTTATTATTAGGCTTATTTTCAGTGTCAGTCTTGAGAGCAGGGTGGAGGGAAAAGAAGACATAGCCCTTCATGTCCTGTTTAAATTACTTCCCCCCACCCCTTTCAAGTATGTTGTAGCTTAAACAACCTGCTTTAAATCCCTCTTTCCCTTTTTCCCACCACCACCAATGTAGCTCCTGCTGTGGCTATATTTATGTTCTTCCCTGTCTATGGCCATGGGTGCATCACCCAAATGTCACTATGGTAACAGACAGCAAGGCTGACAGCTGCTATTGTTGTGTAACCTTGCCTAGTAGGAGGAATAATATACAGAACAGTGGGCTTAGCCATTAGTTAATGTCAGCTGAGCACTACTCCTAGAATCCCTAATTTTGTTGTGTAGGAGCAAAGGTATATTAGGGAGATCCATGAGTTCCAACTCACACACAGCAATCTGGAGGCTAAGATGTGGGACACTGGGGAAGATCCATGCATATTAAGTGCTTTATTAGCTTACATAAAGAAGGAACCTGAATAACAAATTTGATAGAAATAAATACTTAAGAAATGGTGACATTTGGGAGGGAAGGTAGGAAGAAACTGAGAAGGTGTTTACGTGGGATACATCAACAAAGGAAAACAATATAGTATTTAGGGTCCCACATTCAACAAGGCACTGTGATTCATGTAAATTAGAATATCTGTAAGCACACAAGCTCATGTGGCATAAGTGACCTATACTTTCTGCCAGTGCCACCATTTCAAGACCTCAAAAGTGCAAATTTCTGTAGCACAATGGTAGTTTGACAGCATAATTAGCAAAATGCAAAAAGGAGCTTCTGCCTGAATAACAAAAGTACTGCTGTATTGAATTATTTAATTTAATACTTAATTAAATAAACCCCTCACTTATAATGTTTTCCCATTTATTTTTCTCTACTTCCTTTTTTATTTTGTAGTAGAATTTAGTTCAATATGGGTAACGCATTAAGGCAGTTACTAGGATTAGGAGCATAACATGCTGTCGGTGGTGTGATGAAGGAGGTATAACTAAGAGCCAGGGAAGCAAAACATCTTATCTCAGGCTTCCACCTGTTCATTTCCTCCCCAGTTGTTCTTTTTTATGTATTTAGAATTCAGAGTCCTTTGTCTCTCCTAGTTGACTGTAGAAGAGTCATGTAGTTATTTCTCTACATGATCTTAGGTGATCTCACCTAAGATCAATTAATATTCTTCCCTTGAAATTGAATTCCTAGTAAGGGGAATGAGGGCAAGACGACTGTGAAAAGGCAGAAGACTATGATACGGAACCTTGTGAATCATTCATATTTGAGGGAAGCTTCAGTGATCATTTAAGGTTAAACCCTATTGTGTACAACCCAATAGAACCATCAGGGAATGCACAGTTGGAGAGAATCCTTGTTTAGAGTCTTTTCTTCTCTGCCTTCTGGAAACTTTATCATGAAGGACAATAATATCTGCAGCTCTGGAGAAGAGGAGAGTTTCTATTCAACACTTTTAAGTGTATTAAGAACACAGGCTTGGAAGGGGGTCCTGAACCATCACAAGAAGTCTTTTGTGTTCCCACATAACCACCTGTGCAAAAGATTCCAAAAGAATAACCACTCTAACAATCACAGAGCAACCTCCCACAAACCAGAGGGGAAAAAAGAAAACAAAAGGAAGAAAAGATAGCATAACACTAATGTCTTGGCCACTGAAATGTCATGGATTTTTTGGCAAATATGATCCTAGGAGAAGAACTACATCCCATACTACCAAAAGATGATAGAACAAAATACTAAAATAAAACACAAAAACACAATGGTCCGTGCTAATCTGAATTGAAAGAAAAACTCCTTTGTGACTTCAGCTCTGCCCATTGGTTTCACTGTAAAGGCATGAAAAACAGCTTCCACTCAGGCACCTGAGAATGTTCTCAGCATTGTTATCAGTACCAGAAGATCCCAGCCAAATTCCCATCTGTACATGTGGCCAATATCCAATGCTAGAGAGGAAAGTGAGATAACAAACAAAGAACCCAAATAATCCTGGCCCCTACAGGTAACTAGCATAATCCCTACATCATGGGATTACCAGGTCCTTCCCACCACATCCCCCAAATTTCTAAAGAAATATGTTTTATGTTATTAGAATCTTTTCACTCCTTCCTTTTATAAATCTGGTTCAACTACCAGTCCATACATAGATTTTAAAAAATCTAGCATTTTGGAACACTCTCCCAATAAAACCAAAAATGTATAAATATAAGGCACAGAAAAGTATATTCAGTAAAGGGCACTTTCTAGTTAACATCTAGGATGCTTCCACTAAGGTGTTGCAGCAACTAAAAATTAGGGACCTTCCCTCTTCTCCCCACCAACACATACTTATATCACAGAGGAAGAGAAGTAAAAGGATCCCAGTCAATGGGTTTAGAGGCCTAGGATTTCTCTACAGTAAATGTGGGTGCCTCCCATGGCCAATCCAGGTCATCCTGATGCTGAGCAGGGAGATGCTTAGAATAAGGCAAAATAAGTTCTTAACTCAGGAATGTGTCCTTACTACTTAGTGCTGACACCTTACTCAGAGCTGGAAGGTACTTTTATAATTTAAAGATCCAGATCACCCAAACGATTTGTGCTTTTCCAGTATTCCTAAGTAGCAGTACAGTTCGACTCCATCAAAAGCCATGGCTTAAAATACTTACTTTTGAACACAGGATGGAAAGAGAAGAACCTGTTAAACCAGTAGTTACAACATTGGTTCTCAGGAGCTGCTCCAATTAAAATGCCGCAGCGTCTCTTGCATTCAGCATCCCATGTTTCAAAATGGGCTAGGGGTGTTTTAACTAAAGCTTGTTCAATGACCTTTAGTTAAAATGCCCCTCCTGCTTTTGAAATATGGGGCACTGAATACATCAGACGGAGCAGCACACTGGTGCATTCTAATTAGAACACTCCAGTAGACTCGATTAATTGCGGTATTATAAGAGCATGTAGAAGCGTGTGCATACATTCTAGGCCCTCCTGTGCCTGAGGACACTCCAACTGATATCTCCCACTCCAAAGGAAAGTTCCCTAGTCAGTAGACTATGAACAAGGACTGCTGTCCATTCAATTGAAACTGGCCCATCTAGCTAAGAGTGAAAAAAATTATGAGGCCCAAAGGATGAGGGATATAAAATGCATAAGGTAAAAAAAAAATCCTGGTGCAGCCAAACTCCATCTTTATCCTGTTACACATCTACAAGGTCACTTTCAATCTGACTGTAAGGCTACAGTTTTCTAACACAAATCCATACGGCAATTGATAGTGCATGCTGTCTATGCTCCTAATGAGTGCAGAGACTCACACAGGATCATTTTATGATTAAATATACTCACAGAAAAAAAAATCTTTCCAATATGCCAAGCACAAACAAACAACTGCGAAAGAGGTAAATATTCATAAAACAGAGTGCTAGATACCATGGTACATGTCCAACACTTTGTCCTTAACCTTGTACACACAATTTCATAACATTTCTTATAGATGTAGTTGTATTGAAATAATTACGTGCATAGCCATGTTAAAGATTACAGGATCAGAATCAAAAAGAAAAAAGTACAACCTCTAAAAGACCAAAAGCTTTAATTAATGCTCAGGTTTGGGAATCATCCATGCATGTTACATTTTAAGATTTTAGAGAACAGAATTCCCTGCATCAGTGAAATAAAAAGAAGTTTCAATAATAAGAAGATTTTTTTTTAATGTTTAGACAAAAAGAAAAGAAAGATGTGTTGACGGACATTTTCTTCCAGCCCTATATTTCATATGATTCAGTTTGTTCTCCATAATTTAATTTCACTGATAAGGCCTAGTGGAGAAAAGCACAAATAAATATAGCCATGAGTTGGCTAAAAATAACCAAAGCTATATAATCAGGACCAACTTAACTGCAGACTGGTTTTCTGTTAATTATATGTGTTAGGGTGACTAGTGTTGATTTTTCATTTCTGAGCTCCTTCTTACATTATTGACATAAAATGAATCCTTTTCTGGAGTGCTGTAATAACACTGACCATCTTGGTCTTATTTTTTCCCCTTTTAAACTGGGATATATAGTATGGTAATCCTTAAACAGTGGAGCTGGTACCAAAGTGAACTGAATGTTTACAATGAGAACAGCCTTTCCAGTACAAAAAAAAAGTCCCCCATGTAGAAAATGTTTTAATAGTGCTATTTTGGTTAGATTTATCACATGTTTTTCATTTCTTTAAGTTTACTGACAATATTGTTTGACAAACAAAGATAAGTACTGCTACAGAAAAGTTATTCTCTGGCTACAGACCACAACTTAAATCTTTGTTATATAAAAAAAACACCATCTAATCCTTTGATTCTATAAAGAAAGCAATTTTCTCTTAAAATTACATTAAATCTCTTTTTGTTTGCTGTTACAATGTGAATGCATGCCATTTAACTACAGAGGTGCATGTTAACATCATCAAGTGAGATACAAAAGGTTTGATCCCACATCTCTTGTGCAACCAAAACTCCCACTGAAGTCTATAATAGTAGATAATAGCAGGGGAGGTGTGTTTTTTTTCTTCCCCCAGTACCGTACTATGTTTTTAAAATCATGACTAACTATACCATGAAGAGAGAAATTACTCTTCTCAGTGAACAGAAGAAGGATGCTTTGGGCAAGTAGTAGTCTGGATATTAGAGGCAGTCTTGTGATCCATGGGCACCTACACACGTGCATTCAAGTTACTCCAACACACTTTAGTGTGACTTGATCAACTGAGTCTGTTGCAGCATGGTAATTACCATGCTCCAGCGGACTTCAGCATCTTGCGTAACAGCGTCCCCATGCTGAAAACTGGAGTCAGGGATGCTATAGTTAAAGCTAGTTTGACAAGCTATAAAATGCCCCCTCCACCATTCTTCAGCATAGGGATGCTGATAGAGGAGATGATCCAGGCGCTTTAATTAAAGCAGCTCCAAGAACTTCTCTAACTAAAGTCCCCCCTCCCCCGCAACACACACACCCTCCTGGAGCACATGTATAAATTCCTCATAGGAGTAGCAAGGGCATTAATTCAATGTTTTTAAAGTTCTTGGAAATATTTTTTATGAAAGGTAGAATAAAAAAATATTTTTTATTAGTAGAAGATGATATTCTATAACTTTTGTGTAAGGGTGTGTGTGTGTGTGAGAGAGAGATAAATATAATTTTGTGACAGAGGCAAGCTTGGGACGGAGTCTTGAGTCAGCCCACCCACCTGTCTCTCCGGGGCAGTCTGCCCAGTCTCACCTGCCATGACTTTGCTGTTCCTATAACTGGTGGAAAATGCGGGAAACTAACCATTACATGCTCCAATGCCAGGGAGTGCTATCCACAACTGCAAACCTCCCCAACACAGTGGCCCATGCCTCGCAGATGGCATCTCAGTTCTTAAAGGGCCTCAAGAGATGGCCATCTTTGGGACCCTGCTTGAGCTTCAGCAGTGCACAAATTAGCGCACGGGGATCAGGCTCTAGGAGCTGCTTGAGATGGCTTGAGCCTGAGAACCCAACAAATGGCTGGGCAGTTGGTGTACAGATTAGCACATGGAGAGCTAGCCCTGGGAGCAGCTCGCAGTTGCTCAGGTGTTACTTGGTGCTCAGGTCAGCACATGGAGAAATGCCTTGGAAGCAGCTCATGACTGCTCATGTTAGTCCTGGCCCTAGGCCAAGTGACTGAAGCCCTGCAGCGCAGCTTCACTTTTAACTAAAAGAGCACCAGTGCCCAAAGCAGGGCCTGGGAAAGGGGAGAACCCCCGATGTGAGACCAGGGAGTTGGAGTCTGCAAGGGCTTGGCTTCAGTGAGAGAGAGCCCTGGGTGCCCAGTGCAGGGTGCTGGGCCATTGAGGAGAGCCAAAGATGTCACTGGGGAGAGGCTCTTGCGGGATCAGCCACCAAGGGAAAAGCCTTGACTTCTCCAGAGAGGACGTGTGAGTTACTGGGGAAGCGGGCCCCACAAGGGAGGATGACATTGGTGAGGAGGGACTGCCACCTCCACCCTCCATTGTGGGAGGGGTGTGTCTCTAAAGAGGAGGGGCTTCAGGGAAACCCCTCGGGGAGGTACTGAGTGCACTCCCTTTTTTGACATTGTCGTGTTAATGGCTATATAGCTAGGGGTATTTTTAAGGGGGTTTATATGGTTTATGAGTTTTAATTTCTCAATATATATATTGGTATTGTTATTTGTGAAGATTTAAAGAAATATTATGGTTAAGTAACTATCCCTATGTGTTAATTGTGCTGTATAGGTTGTAAGTTATTTGGTTCATATTTGGTGTTATATGTGAATTGTGGAATATTATATATAGTATTATATTTTAAGCTGTGTAAATATTCTATGTTTTATATTAAGTATCTGTATTTATTCTTGTAAAAAATTGTACATAGTTAAGTATTTGGTTTTATCCTAGCTCTACAGAGAGGGCGAAAAGCAACTTTAATAGCCAATCCCTTCCTCAGCACCCTGCCTGACCACCACCACTGTCACTGGAGGACAGGGCACAATCCCTGGGTATACTCAGGTTACACATACTTGTAGGCAGTTATCAAGTCACCTCTCAGCCTTCTCTTACTCAGACTGAACAGGCCCAGTTACTGAAGTCATCCTCCTAGGGCCTATCCTCCAGGCCCCCAATCATACGGGTGGCCCTTCTTTGTACCCTCTCAGGTTTATCTACATCCTTCCTGAAGTGTGGTGCCCAGAACTGAACACAGTACTTCAACTGTGGCCTCACAAATGCTGAGAAGAGGGAGAATCACCTCCCTGTATCTATTGCCAACACATCACCTGATTCACGCCAGAGTTCTGTTTGCCCTACTGGCAACCTCATTGAACTGTTGACTCATGTTCATCTTCCAGTTAATTGTGACCCATGGATCCCATTCAGATGTTGCGCCACCACCAATCATGTACTTACGGTGAAAGTTCTTTCTACCCAGATAAAGAACCTTGCATTTCTCCTTTTTAAATCTCAGCTAATTCAATTCTGCCCGTAAAACCAGTCTGTCAAGGTCATCCTGGATCCTTACCCTATCCTCTGATGTGCCTGTGTTTCCTCACAGCTTATTATCATGCACAAATTTAATCATTGAGCCTTCCACCCCCTCATCCAAGTCATTAATAAATATGTTAAAGAGCATGGGTGCCAGCACAGATCCCTGGGGGCCACCACTGGAGATGGTCCTCCAGGATGAGGACAGCCCATTGATTACATCTCTCCCTGTTGTTGTACCAACCTTGGCCCTGTTATAACATATAAAATATACATTTTATATTAGATACCACAATGCATGTAAGCATAAGGATGACAAAGCTAAACACAGTTTGATACTACCTATACATAGAGATCAAAATGCCATACAGTAAACACAATCCAGAAACCATGTACAACACCTCACAAGCCCTTCAGAACACAGTGAGGTCCTTATCAGACCCTACAAAGACTCAGTAGACCCTACCAAGTATGAAACATTATGACTGTCTTTTCATGACTGCCAAAAACTAAAACCTGCTTAGTAATTTCCTGAGACAACCACCACCTTACCCAATTGTCAACATCTCTTTCTTCCCCAAAAGTTCCAGAGTTACTCTTTCAGTCCATGTTCTGAAGATTGCCAAGAGCTAAAATTCTGTGGACTGCAAATAATATAAGGAATATAATATAGAAAGCAAGCAAATATATTTTCCATATGTGTTTATATTAGGATTAGCTGTAGTGTGAGCTGAGAGTGCTCTTAACCATCTTCAGTTTTTTTTTTTACTCTGACAGCTGCTCAGCAGGATCCTTCCTCCTACCCCACCCCAGGCTGCCTACTGCCTCATAAGAGAGAGGAGAGCATCACCCTATCTGTTCCATTTTCTAATTCCCTGGTAGATTGTGCGAGTCACAGGAGAGCAAAACAAAAGCACAAGTAGCTGTGCCTAAGCTTAGGCAAGTGTCTAGCAAATGATGGCTTCCCTTCCCTCATACAGCCAGAAATCAGACAATATATGAGGTGCAAAGGAGAATTTGAGAACCCAAAACCAACCAAGAAAGACTTTTCAAATCTCTTCATCAGCCCCACTGCAGCTTAAAGTAATCTATGTTGTTCTACCTAGCATAGGAAAGTATGACACTCAAAGGACAAAACACTCTCTACGAGACAGCCGAAATACAGAACATTCAGCTTCCACAATATATCCTTTCATCTGAGGGCCACAAAGTGCAGGCACTTGGCTATGCTGACCATAAATCCATTCAAGACACCTGAAACAGGAGCTTATATATTGTTTCCACTGTCTTTCCCATGCCTGAACAGCACAAGGGACAGAGCACAATAGAACAGGACAACAGAACAGAGAAATCTTTCCCAAAAAAGTTATTGTGGCCCTTGCATCTTTATTAAAACATGTTATCCTTTAGGCTGAAAACAAAGACACTTACTTATGTGGTATTACTTATGGAAATATTCTAAAACTACAGCAACTCTTACACATGAAAATTAGCAGGACTTTACAAGGACTCTCTGCAGGTATCCAGATATTATATTACCATTATATTACACCATACCCTGGTTTCTTTCGCTTCTCACTAATTATATATGAACTGACTAGGACAGTACCTGTGTCCTACAGAATGCTCAAGTGTTACAACTACTGTGAAGAACTGATAGATAAAAAATATCCACCTCTACTGCATCTGTGAGTTACACATCTTACTACCCTAGGATGCTGACATTTTTCCTTTTTGGGTATAAATATAGAGGTTGAAACAGATACTAACAATAACTGATCTTGCCATTAGATTCAACAGGCCACTCTCTGCATCAGAGATAAGAACTGAAATGTCTGTATACCTCAGATTACTGTTCTACTTCTCATCAATCATTAGATGTCCTTGTAACCATCTGATAGCATTCCAACTTCAATCTACGCCATTCTCATTTCCAGCAATACTGCTTCCTAATTTCTAGAGGTTCATCTGAACGATCAGAGATGCAGGTAATATTTTTAAACTAATGTTAGTGATCAAATATTTCACATAGCTCTGTTTCAGAGAAGAACTACCACAGCTCAATTACTGCAAATAGGCATTTATTAAATGACACATAATCCTCAAAACATAGCATGCCAACAATGTGAAGAATATATTTAATGCACAAACTGCAAATTATTGCGAAGAAATCACACAGGTGATTGTATGTAATTTGCTAGATTATTGGAAATAGCTTGAATATGTATTTTAGATAAAGAGGGAAAACACAGACACAGTCACACACCCTGAACTAAACATTTTTTATGTTGTATAACATCAAAGAACTAATGAATAAATATATATGATTGAAGCCAATGAGTATGTCCTTGAACCTGTACAACCTGTTCGCCTGAAAATCACAGTGTTGGAAAGGCTGCTCAGGATAAAAAGGTGTAATCCCACAACTCAAAGAGGAATAAGATATAAAAAGCCATAGATTAATAGCAGTGTTTTAAATAGAACTTTACATTTTAAAATGTACTGAAAGCTTTGGATAAGACGGTCCCAACATACTGAAGAACCATTTGTGAGGGAGTTTATTGTTCTATTCTAAACGCTTTGATCAATAATAATCTTAATTATAATGGGGGTGGGGGAAGGATTAGAATCCCATGATTTGTGAATGGTCATTTGGCCTTCAGATCACAAACTATAAAAGCCTTTAACCAACTGCCTAAATTTTAGTTTGTGTATGCTCATTCTGAGATTTCGCATTTGCTCAAAATTCAGAGTACATTATAGCTTTTTCAATTGACAGTTAACTGACTCTCCTCTGTTTAACAGAGTTCAGTTTTAAGATCCCTTTTCCCCCATATCTCCAGAGAGACATGGCTTTAATGGAGCCAGCTGTATTTTGCAAACATTACAATTTCATTATGTTTTATACATAATATTCAATGTACAAAATGTTAATATAGTTCAGTTCCTAATGCACAAAATAATGACTCTCCTTATCCTCCACTCATTTTGCATGAAAATGAATTAAATTGTATAACAGAACAATGAATGAATTGTTTAATGGCCACTTAGTTTTAGAAATGCTTGCTCTCATTTAAATAATTCTGCTTATAAAAATTCATTTGTACCCATATGAGATAATATATTCTACAATATTCAAAGCGCTGTTTAAGGAAACTTTGAACAAGTGGTTTTTAATTGTTTAATGGAGCTTCAAAATGTAGTGATTTTTAAAAGCAAAAATATTCAGTGTAAATATTGGGCAGTTTAACCTGTTAAATTGTTAGATATTGTGTCAAGAGAAACAATGAAGTCACTATTTTTGAAATGCATCTATATAGTAACTAGTCTTTTGGTCTAATAAATATGAGACTGTCACCTGCTTTGGTTCTCTATGCAAAGTCTCAGTTATCTTCATGAAAACAAGGAGCAATGAAACAAGAGTAGGAACATCTTGAGACTAGTACACTTGAAGGAAAACTCAAGGGAAATGAGAGCAGGAAACTAAAAGGAACCAATCTGACTTGTGCCAATAATGACAAAAGGAATCCCCATTGACTAATAAGCTGATTTCAGTGACAAATTACAATTGTTCTAAGTAACCAAAACACTGCAAAACAGTATGGTCTTAATTTGAATAGGTGTTACCAACAGGACCTTCAAGGAACAGTTGTTAACCTAAGGGTCCTGTATTCACCAGTCACAAACATGATGAAGAGAAGATACACAACTACAGCTTCTCAAGGACAGTTTTTCAATGACTATTTGAGACAGAAGCACTACATATCCCATTAAAGTCCCGACATCCAATTCTGACCCCCTAAGTAGGTTTTTTCTTGAATAAAAATAGAAGCAGCCACAGAAGCCAGTTAATATTAAATCACTTTAGCTCATTTTTTTAAATATATACATACATAAATATCAGCAGGAGACACAGCATGTTGCTGTAGTTGTGCCCAAGATATAGAGGAAACTATTAATTTGGCATATATTCACTTATGATTGTGGGCACTTACTCTGCTGGTCTCATTTATAGTTTTCTGCATTCTGGTGTCACAATACTTCATATACTTTTTTGAATAATAGAGCTTCTATTTATCCCTTCCCCAACTTAAAAAAGAAAACAAAAACTTTCTGACAAAGTGTATACTAGTATTACTTGATACTAAATATATTAATATCATCAATATAAAATTCTGCTCATGGAAAACTGAAAATTTAGGGGAGCTTGACATCTGATTTAGGGTGTTTACACTAATGTAGTTATTCTTAACAAATATGAAAAATAAGGTGCACACCATGTCCAGTTCTACACTGGTACAACATACTCAAATCCAGTGTAATATCATCTCAGCAAAAGACAAATGAATAAAACTGCACTGTTTTAATTTAAAATGGTTTAGATGTTGTGTTTCCGCAACTTATCTGGGACAGATTGTTAATTCAAACCAAGCAGGCAATCACTCCCTTTGTTGCCACAGAGTGGCAAGGTCCTGTTCTAGTACTTACTGCATGCAGCTATTCTGGGATAGCTTCACACCTGCCCAGATGAAAGGCTCATATAATTTACAACTTGAGAAAACTGATGTAAATTAAACCATATAAACATGTTATCTTCCATGCCTTTAGCCTCTGTGTTGTAGTTCTGTTTCCTTCACAGTATAGCTTGCTCTTAATACCATTTCCTGGGATTTCTCTAAAAGCAAGAGGGGTTGTTTTAGAAGCAAAACCTAGGGAACTGATAAAGGTAGATGTTAGAATTATTAGTGATTTGAAATTAGGAAGCACACTTTTGTTTCTCAAGAGTTAAATGGATATCTTCAATTTAACTATTTTTAACTGTTCCCAGGTTCTGCTCCTAAGGTTTCATTTTGAAAAATATCAGTTTCAAAAGTGAAATACAGTTAAAGTAGTTGTGTTTCACATTATCCTAATTTGGGAAAAAGAACAATAAAGCAAGCCTACTAATTGTGAACAGGACTTTTCACAAAAATCTAAATCCCAACTAATTTGCATCCTCTCTGCCAACGAAAGAATTCAGTCCAGTTCCAGAGTTTCAGTGAAACAAAGGAATTTAAATATATCCAAACAAATGGGGGTAAACACATACAATTAATGAGTCTATATCTGTGGTTGTAAACTTGGGGGATCTGAGGAATAATGGACTTGAATTATTGGGGAAACTGAACAACTAACAAGAACTCAGAGATCCTAGAGTCTAGCCTAAAATCCATCCTCTCAAGCATAACTATGTTTTTGTATTTCCATTTCCTCATCTGAACACTAGTTAAACTTATATTTAGTTTTCCAATAAAGTGATTCTCTTGAGATATGCATGGTCTCTCTTTATTTTAGGGCCTGGTCCAACAAAGTAAGTTCTCTTTATCTCAATTTGGGGATAGAGGGCTTTCCCCTTCAGTGGGCATGTCTACATGTGAATTTAAATGTGTCTAAACTTAATGTGCTTTACCCTAACATGCACAAAGATAATTTACGTGTGCATCTACATGTGAATGCCGTAATGTGTCTTAACCTGGCTTTGCAGTCTGTCCTGGTTAGCACCCTGGACAGCTCCCTTAAAGGCCCGGCTCTAACCAGCTCCCCATCCTGCTCCCCCTGTACCTCTGACCCCAGCAAATGAGAGTGATATCTCCAGGAAGTATAAGCAGTGGGTGCTTTTGCACCCGTTAACACCTCTGCTACCCTGAGACAGAGGTGTGGGGGTGCTAGCTGGACAATTCAGTCCCTGCAGCAGCAGAATGCTTGCCTGGGATTCAGGAAGCCTTAGAAGCCTGCACTAGGGCTCCTACCTGAGACAGCAAGTGGGCTGGGACTGTCTGACCCCAGCACCAAGAACAACACAGGTGGAGGCTCAGTGCCCAGCCCTCCTGAGCTGAGCTAAGCAGAGCCCCCAGGATTGTCTTTCTGGCAGGGAAGCCAGGCACTTTTCTGGGATGGAGCCAGTTGCAGCAAGGAAAGCTGCACCAGGTGCTGGGGTCAGATGGAGACTCAGCCCACCTGTATTGTGTGGGAGCATCAGCATCGGCTTCTAAGAGCATCTTGCCAGCCCAGGGGCTGCATTGCTGGCCAGTAACCCTGCACCTCTGCCTTGGGGCAGGAGAGATGCTAGCAACTGCAAAAGCACCTGACACTTTTACTTTCTGGAGATGCTGGGTGGTAGTGCATGGTCTCACAGGCTCAGCTGAAGCTGATGCAGCTGACATAGCATTAAGACTCCATACTGAATCTACACATGGGGTATGGCATCTAAACTACCCATGCCTAAATTTGATACCTACTTTATGCAGGTATCAAATTTAGTGGCAGATCACCCTAAGTCACCATATTTAAGGCACCTTAAGGATGGGTACGTGAGGACCTCTCATTAATTTGCCTTAAATATAGTGACTAATGCAATGTTTATTACCGTACCTCATTTTAAGAGCGTACATGTAGACATGCCCAGTCATCACTAAAATACTACATTTTTTTCTCCAGTTAATCAAGAAAAAAAGTGGAATACAAATGGAATGAGAATTACTTGATTTTAGTATCATTCTTTATGATTGTTCCACGATACAGATCATGCATTATAAGGCCAAAAAAGAGACAGAAAAAAAAAAGCTAGACATCCTTTTTCCTTTGCAAGCAAAAACAGTTAAAAATCTCTATCAGGAATGCCTCAGCATTAGATTTTTTAAAACAGCTATTCCTGTTACCAGCAAATTACTGACCTTATATTTAAACTATTATATAGTACAAAAAAGAGCCACATCAATCTTCTGCATTCCTTCACTGTAACTATACTTCATTTTAAAAAGTGGTGCTTCTTTTCTGCATAAAAGGTACAGCATGCAAGGTTGCCCTAAGAATAAGAAACATCTGAAAGCTACCGCTGAGCATCTTCAATGTTCACTGAAGTCTTTGGGAATGTGAGCACTCAGTACCCTCAGGGTTTTGTTCATTAATGCCAATCTTTCTACTACAAAAAGACTAATCCTATGAGTTACTGATAGCAGAATGCCTGTCAGTCTATTCATAAAAGCATTTGCTACTATCTTATGCTGTATAGTTTAAAGGAAAGCAGGCCAATGATTAACACTGATGTGCTCCTGTGCTTTTTAATTATTACAGTTTTGGAGAATATTTAAGTGTTATAGATAGAACATCTGGTCATAAATATTGTGCAATCCCAGTGCTTTTATAGGCCACAATCTATTTCTTTAAGTTCTATAAAATTCTATAATAAAGTCATGTGCTTTAGTGATTTTTCCCCCAAATTCAAATAACTTTTGATTTCCTCAGTTTTCTTAGGGGCAAAATCAGTACCCAATGTCACTTTCTTATCTTCAGTTACAGCTGGGATCCTTAAGTTATTCAGAAACATTTCAGCATGAACTATCCACATGGCCCTCAGGGCTATATAATTGTAGATTTTTAAAAAAAGCTAAAATAATGAGAAATCCCCTTAGAACTGAGGACACTCATATTCTACACTATAGGCTTAGTTTACCTTCTTGAGGATGTGAGATGATTTTCCAGCAGTCATGTTAAACAATTATGTTGAAAATCCTCATATGATAAAGAAGAATCATTGTCTATTTATAATACTTTCCTAACAGAAGAATTGAATCTGTTAGCTGGCATGTTTATAAATAGAGAGGGGGGAAATAAATACTTCTTAGAGCTCACTAACAGATATCTGCTTAAAAGTTTCATGTCTTCCCTTTTGCCTTCTGAAAGGGACGATAAGTCTCTTGCACATCTATTGTTTGGCCAAAGTAAGGACTATAGAGTCAAATATATTGTCAAAAATGTTATATTTTCCAAATATTATAATGGCCAAATTCTAGTAATCTAAAGGGATATTATTCTTCACATATAAAAAAATCAAAATTGCTAATCAGACAATATTGTTCCAATTTTTAACTCTATTTCTGATTCTTTAAGACATGGGAGATTTGTTTTAGTAAAAGTGGTATTATACCAAACAAATGTTTCTCATTCGAAGTGATCACAAGTTTCCCTATATTTCAGTTACAGTATCAGAAGAAAGAGACCAAATAAAAGTTTATTTTAGTGTTCCAAGAAGCATGTACATTTGATTTATGAAGCAACATAGCTATACATGGATGTGCTTAATTGCTTTGTATTTCTATTTATCTTTTTGATATATTATAAATAATCCTTTAGTCATTTATTAGAAGAAAGAATTGCATACTTAAAACTATTCATTAAATCCCTCCTCTGCATTAAGAATCACACCAGTAATCATCATAACCATGTGTTGTACTTGTAAAAAACTTATGTAGCTATAATATTGAAAAACACATTGCTATTTGTGCAAGTATCTGCCAGCCTCCATAAAAGCTTACTATGCTGGTAAGTTTTCCAAGAAATAAAAGGTTTACTGTATAGTCTTTTTATTAACTGAAGTGTAAATCAGTTTGAAGTTTAACATAATTGCTGAGTCTGCAGGAAGGCATCAGAGGTGCATGTGTCTGGGGGAAATGTTTCTTTCATCTCTGTACAGCTGTTCATGGGATTTAGGAGAGATTCTGGTTGACTCACTTGTGACAGCTTAAGCCACATAAATCCCTTTTGTTCAGTAAAAGGCATGTTAATAGTGTTCCAGCAATTGTTTTCAAAATGCAATTTCCCATTTATAAAAATGAAATAAAACCCTTGGGGTTTTGAACTTGTCAAAAAGAAATACTGCTAAGGCAGGCAGGCAGTGAGGAAGAAATGTAATGAGAAAGTAGAACTACCATCGTGGCTGAACACCATTAATATTTAAAAATATTAAGTATGGTGCATATTAGTTTGGAGTTTCAAGAACTTTTATTTAGAAAGACAGACTTCAAATTTAAAATTATACTTCAGTCTTCATTGGTGAAGGCCTTGGGTAAGAAGGAAAAAAAGAAAAAAGTTCTCCAAGGGTCTCATAATAATCCCTTTTAAATAACTGCATGTAGGCATTTTTCTACAAGCTTCATTAGGATGGGATCAGTCTCAAACTTATAAAAGAAGAGTCTACCGTAAAGTAGCGTTCATGCCTCTACATAATCCCCTAGGAAAATCTATGGACCAATTAATCATACAAACTACACTACTTTCATCTGCTCCAGTTGTACTCCTTCTGCTTTTACTTTTTCTTTTCTTGTGGGGAGAGTGTGATTTTTTTACATATATTTTATTTATTTATATTAAATATGAACATATAAAGAGTAACAATTCTTCCTAAGTCAGGGGATAGAAATCACATAGGCAAATCCTGCTCTTTCAAATATTTCTAATTTTTTATGTTTGCTGTTTCCCTGGTTTTCTTTCTTTTCTTCTCTCTCTCTTTTTTTTTTAAATCTGAATTAAGTGCTATTGCATATGCATCTGTTTAGGCTCTATAAAATACATTGACTCTGGCTGCATCTAGACAAGAAATGGACTATGCAGTGGCTACTGCGGAGTCATTTAGTACTTGTTTATACTGCACAGTAGTGCTGACAAACATCTTTTTGTGACTACTGTAACAGCCTAATCCTACTTCGCAGTAGTGTCACCTCATGGTTGTTGCCATGTGATGCTACTGTGCAGTAGTATTGAGCTACTGCACAGTCAGTGCATCATGTAGATGTGGACTGTCTGTAGCAAATGTGAGAACTCTGAAGTTACAATTATAAATTACTGTATTGCTCAGATTATAAAATAGTCCTGAATATAACTTGATGACACATTTTCAGGTTTAATTTGAGAATGAACAGCTCTTTTACCCTCTCAGTTATAAGTCAATCGCTTCATGTAAAGATCTTGAACTGCTGGTGCCTTTCTAATATCCCACAAAGAGTATGAAAAGCCAGGAAAATGGTCCTATTTTGCCTAAGACGCCTCATATTCTTTTCAGCCTAATGTTCATTACCAAGCATAGTAGTTTTTCTTGAAAAAAAAATCCCCAATTTTTAGATTAAAAAGGTAACCCAAAATCCACATTTTTCCATGATTAAAATAAAACACAACTAATATATAGCGGTACAAACTAGAGGTCCACAAACATCAGTTACATACAGTTGTTAGGGCTTCTGTCAACCTAACTTTCATGCCAGCTAGTGAAGCACAGTACTTAGATCCCTGGGAACTGTAGGATGGTTATGATATTAAGGCTGCTGTGGCCCTTAAGGATGTCATGGAGAGTAATCTGCTCCATAAAATAGTACCATATTTTTCAGATTATAGGTTAACCATGGATAAGCTGAACATGATGGTTATGGTTCTTTTTGAAGGAGGAAAAAAGGATGATATACTTGGAGCAATACAGTAGCAGTAGCACCAGAAAAAATGGTAAGTGGGAAGGTGGGGGCAGAGGAAGGGGGAGAGCAGGGTGCTTCAAAGTGGATTTGAGGCTATTTTAGTGAATATTACTGGAATATTTAGAGTTTCATAGGCACAAGAAATATACTCAGCCTGGTTCTTCCCTCACTAGATTTATAGAAGATTTATAACCTCTTCAGAATTACACCCCTGAAAGTGATAAAAGAGCCAAAATCTTCCCTACTTTAAGTCTGATTTTTAGTGAAAATTCCAACTTAGTTCTTTGCACCTGATCCTCAGAAGCTTCTAGCTGTAATATGTTATCAGTCTTGCATTCTCCCTGATTCAGAGTGTGGCAGGTTCAAGCTACAGAAGTAGCCATGATGTCCCCTGCTGGCTGTGTGGCTCCTGCCTGGCTCCCCCTCTAATGTTGCCCTCCCTTAATTGCTTGCCCACCATTCCTTGTTATTACTGAGTTAAGTAAAGTAGGCTGTCCACAGACCTTAGAATAAGCCTGAGTCCAATCAACTCATCAATGGGTCCCTCCTAGATACCACTAGTCTTGATCCAGCCCGTATGTTAAATAAACCCTCTCAGACTGGCTGTGCCTCTAAAGGGCAACTATAACTTTAACAGCAAATTGCATGGCTCCAATCCACCATGTCCCAAATCTTGCAGGTATAAGTAATTCCCATGTTCCTTTCTCTGACCCTTTGGGTCTCTCTGCCTTCTCTGTCTGGGCCCTCAGATCCCTGGCCTCTTATGGGGACTGTACACCCTCTAATCCCCCACTCTGACCCTTCCTAGATGGACCTCTGTTGCACCTCTCAACCTCTGGCTGGGCTGAGGCCCTGTTCCCTTGTTCAGTCCCTTTTCTGGGCTGAGGAATGCTCTGTACCCCTCTCATCCCCTGTTCTGGGCTAGAGAACCTTCTGTATCCTTCCTCAGCCCCTGCTCAGGGCTGGAGATTGTCTGAATCACTGCTCAACCCCTACCTTCCTTAGTCCTTCAGGAGCCCTTCTGCCCTACTGCAAGGAACGTCTCTCCTTGGGGCTCACAGGGCTAAACCAGCTCAGGAACTGGGCTTCTCTAACCCCAGTTTGGCCCTCTTCTAATCAGGTGAGACTCCAATCAGCCCCCACACCACCTGGAAGCTGCTTCTGAGGCAGCCTCTCACCGTAAAGTGGCAGGTACTCCACAGTGTCCTGTTACATAGAGCCTGTTCATGAAAACAGAAATGAATGAGTGAATGAATGAATAAAATAAGTAAATAAATGAATGAAGTAGAAGCACTTGTATTGGCTTCAAAGGGGATTGGATCAGCTGCACAGTGTTTAAGATAGGAGAAAACCAGTTGACTTAAATATCTGTGGAATTGACCTTTATGCTAATACAGGTCATGAATACAATGACCTATATAAGAAAAAAAAAGCAGAAACCAGTACAATGGAGAGTATTATGTCAAAACCTAGGCATAGTTATCAGAAGGTTATTCCCCAGTGAAGTTAGATGTTGATAATTCTATTTCATGGCATGTTTCAAAATTTGTTTCTGTTTCACATTGCAATGATCTTTATTTTGTGTGTGTGTTGGTGCGGGGGGGGGGGGAGAAAGAGAGAGGAAAATGAGTTGCTTTGATGTATCTTTCTTCAGCTTGAAAGACTATACCCAATACAAGCTAAGACATTTTGGTTTCTTTGAAAATGCAGTCAGAGCTGCTTCATTTTTAAAACAGACAGTAAGCAAAAGGTTACACCTACCTTTCAGTTGGAGCTCTTTTTCAGGATCTTGGGAACCTGTTGTCCATGGTCTGATGGAGTTAAAACCTTGACCTCCCAACTGTCACAAGAGAATATCCTAACAGGAGAATACCCTATTGTAAAGAATAGGAACTGAGTCACTCTCACCTCCACAGTTCAAGCTTTACCACTCTGCAGAAAGAATACAAAGTATAAAGGGCTAGACAGAGAAAAAGGAAGATGGAGAACGGCTTTGTATACTAGTGGTTAGGGTGTCCAGTTGGGAGAGGTAAAACCTAAGCTTCCTGCCCCTAATCCTCTTATTTCTGGATCTATTATTTCCTTGTTGATGTGGAGGGACTTTAGGTGCATGAAAATGGAGCGGCCAAAATCCAGAATTCCTGAACTTATTCATCTTTTCATAGTTTCATAGATGTTAGGGTCGGAAGGGACCTATTACATCATCAAGTCGGACCCCCTGCCCTGGGCAGGAATGAATGCTGGGGTCAGATGACACCAGCCAGCTACCTGTCCAATCTTCTTTTAAACACCTCCAAAGAAGGGGACAGCCCCCACCCCCCCGGAAGCTTATTCCACATTTTGGCAACCCTTACTGTATTCTTATTCTGAGAAGTAGAGAAAGTATGGGTGGCCATGCCTTTTTCCTCCCATAGATTAGTGGCCACTGGGCTTCCTATGGCAGTCACCTGGACAGGGCTGTGCCCAAAGGGATGTGAACCTGAGTGTCCCTTAATTTGCAACATAGAGCTCCAATCACCACACTAGAGGTCAGTCATTTTTCACTCCTTCTCTCATGTGGTTCCTTTTGAAACTAAGTAAGTAATATAGTTTCTTGAAAAAAATGGATAGAGGACAATGCAGGAGGGCAGGGAGTTTCTGCATCAGTGGGAGGAAGGGCAACAGTTAGAAACTAAGGCCATCTTGCAATAGCTCTCATGTTGTATTCCTGTGGTGGTTCTCATGCTGTGCTGTTTAGGGGGTCCTATCACCCCTTTTAGAGATTAGCATGGCTCATTTCCCCAACTGTCCAGTGACCTTTATTCTCACCTGCTTCATCTTGATGCTTTTGTTTGTTGTGAATCCTTGGTTCAGTTGTGAAACAGTTCTTGTGAATTCTTTCTTTCCATGTGTCCTAGGGTGTTAACAGAAGGTTTCACACAACCATAATTCCAGCCCAAAAGGAGACTGGTCTCCCCCTGGCCACTCATGCATAAAACTTCCCCTCAAGTCCTACTTCCAATTACCCACCACCTCCCTCACCAATAATATTTTATCCACACAGCCATTTCCAGGGCTTGGCCTGCCCACAAAACTTACCTTGTTCATCCCCTTTTTTCTCCTGACTGGAAGCAGGAAGTCACCCCTGACAGAGCTCCTGCCTCAAGTTGATCTCCCATTCATATGTCTAACCTTTTTATATATTCCAGAAGAGGGGATTAAAACACCTAATAAATGGAATAGGATCAGACTCCTATGGTTCAGATACTGGGGAATTGCAAATTGGTGGTTTTCTCTCAGATGAAGACCCAGAAGTTAACTTAACTCAAGCAAGGTAGAACATCTTAAAAAGAATCCTTGTCCAACATAGAGTAACTTTAAGACACCCAGGGCATGTCCATACATGCAGGCACATGTGCTTACAGCAGCTCAAGTAGAAGTGGCACAATTTGTGCCAGAGATTCGTGTTTCAGTACACATGCCTGAACATGCTCTTCTTTGTGGGGCAAATTGTGCTACTTGGGACAAACTGATCCTGCCCATCTCCTTCCAGATCTTCAGCCAGGGGGAGCTAGAAACAAGGACCATCACTTGTGCTGGCCCAGCAGTATAGAAAATTGCCCTGGTGAGCAGCTCAGGGCTACTTGCCCTCAAGAGCTTCTGAGGTCCACTTCACCTCTGGAACCTCCTCCTGAGGTTCTGGATGAACTTTACCTCACATCTCTTTATGGGCCCAAACCAAAGAAATTTATAAGCAATAAATATGTGCTTCTTGGAGGCATTTGGAACTTTTGTCTAATATGAAGCTTGTATTTTTGTAACCTGCAAAAGTAACTTGTAACTGTTTGTGGAACTGACTAGGCCTCAAAGACAAAACTATAGCTGTGAAATTAGCTGATCTAATAGTTCTTTCTTGCTCAGAATTTAGCCTTGATGATGATAAAAACTGGATTCAACTGCCTAGCTTGTCCTTTCATGAAATGTACTGGATATCTGAAAAAAACATAGTCAGAGAGTTTTGAAGGGGTTGGATTTAGGCAGGGTAATGTTAATTTCAAACCTGAAGATGCTGTGTTACAAATTGCTTACTGGATAAACCCAAGCTTGGGTAGTAACTTATTATAATAATTTCTAACACCTTTTAACCCCATAGGATAAGAGCTATAAAGCAATATTATGGATGGCTACATAACTAAAAAATTAGCATAATTAGAATATAAAAGAACATACACATCATAGTAACCCTCGGGAAGGACGGAACAGAAGGATCATTGCTATCCCATACCCCCACGGATATCTCTTACTCCCTGTGAGAGCAAGGACCAGATCCTGACTGAGGGGCTCTCACCGGTTCTCCTTCAGGCATCTCAGTTCAGAGAAGTCTGACTTTGATGATTCAACTTGATATGCATCTTCTAACCAAGGGGCTATCGATAGGTTACTAACTAAGTGGGAACTCTTGGTTAATTTCTTTATCTGTTTTATTATCACTGTCAATTTTAATCTGTATTGTTATGTTGTTTGTTTATTCGCTTAACCTTTTTATTAACTATTATGTATGCAAACTATATCTTTTGTTGTCATAAGTAAAATTTATTCCTTTTTGTAAGTGAAACTTGTCATTTCTTTCCTTTCCAACATCATCTCCTTGATCCCGAACCAAAAAGCCCAGTGGCTAATAAAGTTGCAGTGCCCAGTCAGTCTGCAACTAAACTGATATACTCTGTGCCCAGCTGGCCTGTGACAGTTTGGACACCCCATCTATGGCCCGACCAAGTCCTGAGATCTCCTGGTCATTCTCCTCCTGGCCCTCTCCAAGTGGGCCCTGTACATGATCAGGAAGGAGGCTCTGACCAAGAAGATGCCTAGGTACTGTGAGGCAGCTTTCTTTTCACTGGTCCACACACACCTCCAAGTGGAGCACCACTGGGTGTTGTCCACTGGCTCCTTAGATGTCTTTGAGGGCTTCTGGGTGTGGCCTGGGGGACTCTGTTTTGTGCCCCCTTCAAGAGCACTTATTTTTGCATTTTGACCCGTTAGCCCACACAGCACTCCCTGTTTTTTTTCCTCTGTTGCCCACAGGATTTCATTGTTTCATTCATCCATTAGCCCATGGTAATTGAATGAGACAAAAAGACAGGAGCTTCTGAGGCCTGACCAGTGGTATCTGGGGACACTAGGCCTTTGTGCTTGCTGGAAAGCTGAAGCAGCCCTACCCTACAGTGCCCCATGCACCTTGTACCCACTCTAGCAGTCTAACAGTGGGGTTTCTCCCTGGTTGTGACCTGCTTCCACCTGTGACAGCATCTTCCCCCTGGGATCTGCACTCCAATGTCTATGCACCTGCCAAACCTAGACTAGGACTACATGACTGCCTGGGCTGTGGTATGGGAACTATAGAAGCTCCACTTGTACTTATGGGCCAGCTGCCAATGGGCCATGGCTGCACAGTTGGCTTTCATGTGGCACTGCTGCCATGTCTTCTGGTGCCCACACCCTGCCATCTGTGCAGCTATGACCCAGAAGATGTACTTCTTGTTGTGGCCCAATTTCACCTGTTGAAACATGTCATCCTGGACCCAAATGGCCAGGAGATCAGCCACCTCATCTGCCCTCCAGCTGGGTCCCTGGTGGTGGCCCTGGAGAAGCTCCTCTGCCTGAGTTCCGCCACTTGTTTCAACAACAGGGATCCTTGTGTTCCATGTTTTAAAATTTCAAAAAACCTAAATTATCTCATTAAAATACTCAAACTCTGCATTCTTTTGCAATTAAAATGCAGAAGAAAAAAATATACATGTATGTAGAGAGATCTGTTGGGCAATGTTTTATTGAGATATTTACAATTTTAAGGCAATTTGGAAGCTTACAAGAGTCTCTATTATCATAATTAAATAAATTCTAAATATCCATACACTTTGGCATTTGCTTTTGGTTTTTATATCATAGAAAAATCAGAGTTGCCCCTGCCTCTTTTGCTTGCCGGGATGTGTAACTGCAACTGCAGCTGCTGTGTGGCACTGAACAGCACAGATATGCCAGTGCCCTGCCCATGCCCTTGCCCCTCACTCCCAACCCACAGGCCTACCAATATCCCTAACTCTTGACCCACAGCCCCTGCCTGGCCCCCACTCACTTCCTCCTGACAGCAGCTCCCACCCAGCACCAGGACATGGGTCCAGCTGCAGATGCGTCACCTGCTCCTTTGTGGCTCTCTGCAGTGCCAGCCCTTGCTATTCTACTCCTAGTACCTATGCCCAGGCTTCAGCAATCCCATGCTGTTCCTGGGAAGCCCTTGACTGGGGCTTGGGAACTAGGCTGAGCAAACCCCTTCCCTTCCAGGCTGGCCTCCTCCTGCACAGGCTGTTCTATGGGGGCAGGGGACTCCAGGTCTGGTTCTGGCAGCTTCTCCTACCCCGAGCACTCCCCCAGCCCCCAGCCCCATCTCTCTCACTCTCACACACATCTCTACTGCCACCCCGGTCCATTACATACACACATAGACCCTGCTGCCACCTCAATCCTCCCCTGCCCATCACCCACTGCTGATGCCATATCCACCCCTCCCCCCAGCCCATCGCACCTCCCAAGTGGCTCCTGGGACCAGGAACCCTCCCAGGCTAGGAACACATGTCCCAGCACCAATGCAGGCATGGGGCAAGGCTGCAGTGTGGCAGTTTCCCCTGCAGCTATGGCTTCCACCAGCAGGTCCCATGTTATCTAATTTTTGAGCATGCAGGGTATGAGATTTGTGGGGAAAGAAGTTGGGTTTTGAGGGAAAGGGTTTGTGGGGGGTGGTGCCTGAGGTCTGGGGGGATTTCAGGGGGTTGAGGGTGGGTGTAGAGGTAGGTACAAGTTTTGTGGGAGTGAGGTTTGTGGGGGTGAAATTTGTAGGTGGGGGTATGGGGTTTGTGGGTAAAGTTCTGGGTGTGGGGGGACTGTGTGAGGGAGGGAAGGTCTGTGTGGGAGGGGTGGGTCCCCTGCCCATGCCCCCCACAATACACAGCATCCCCCCCTTCCCTGCAAAAGTGGGAACTCCGGGTGCTTATGGCCCACTGCATGAAGAGCCCTCCTGGTGGCACACAGCACCACCCCAGACCCAGGGGCTACATATGGTCCATAGAGCCAGCCTGGTCTGCTGATACACACCTTCAGACAGGCCTGGGCTGGCTCCTGCCACCACCTGGGACTCCTGGCACTGCAGGCATGAGCCATGCACCTTTCGGCTGGGCTAGCTCCTGCCTCCATGTGACCCATGCACTATTGAGTTGGCCTGGGTCCTGCCCCCATGAAGCCAGCCCAGCCTAATGGTGTGAAGGGCACATAAAGGCAGGGAGAGATATGGCCCAATGGTGCGTGGTTTCTGCCTACAGTGCTAAGAGTCCTGGGTGGTGGCAGGAGCTGACCTGGTCCTGCCCAAAAGTGCACATCGATAGGTTGGGTCAGCTCCATGTGCCATGTGTAGCCCTAGGGTCTCAGGTGGCATCATGTGCCACAGGGAGGATCTGCCTCCAATAGGCCATGAGTACTCCAAGCACCCTCTGCTGACTGATGCTGCTGCAGGGAGGGCTGTGCACCATGGGGGATGGAGGTGAGTAACTGAGCCCTCCCACACAGTCCCTCCTAACCCCCATTGTCCCCCCACACCTCCATACATTCCCCCCACACCCACAGTCCCCCCCATCCCACATAGTCTCCCCACCCTCATGTCCCTGCTTACCAGGGACAGATCCTGGGTCAGAGGTATTACTCTCAGTCTTGCCCTGCTTCTATTCCACTATTCCTTCCAGCACACTGAGGCAGTCATAGAGATGCTCTGCCTGGGTGCTACAACATCTCTTTGGAGGACCCAGCCTCCAGGTGCTTCAGGGTGTGCTCCAGGGCCATGCCCTGTGCTGCTTTTTTCCACTGTATTTTATTTTGATACTGGGATTTCCTGATATCAAACTTAGAGTCTGCACTGCATATTTGTAGCACAAGGAACATTTTTTTGTTCATAGTGTGAGTTCTGCAGGATCTCAAACTGCTTTGGGACACCACAAAAGGCACATGATCACTCATGTGGATATATCCCCAGAGGACACTTGCCACTTCTTAACAATCCTTAATGTGTTATCCATTTCAAATACTCTTAACATGGTCTAATGTAATGTGTAGTCCCACCCCAGGCATTTAGCATTGGTTTGTAGAAGCTACTCTGGGGAACATGCTTAAAAGTTAAGCATTATAGATCTGAACTTGTAAACACCTACCTGTTGTATTGAACCAACCCTTAAGAATTTGTCATTCTTCTGAAGTAATTTCATTTTGCTATTTCATCATTAAATTAAAATACATCTATTTAATTTTAGCCCAACCAAAGTTTTAGCACATTTGTGTTCTGATATTAATATTAGGGATCTCTATGCTGTCTCTGAGATAATTTTCCCCTCATCTAATTTTTCACTACAAAGTCCCCATTTTTGGGTCTTCATCGGTCAGCTTTATGACACTAAGCATCTTAATTACAGTGAACAATGATGTTCTATCATTAAAAAAAACCCAAACAAACCATGAAAAGCAACTATTTCACAAGGTCTTTTATTACATAACCATTTGTTTATACTAAATATTCTAGCAACATCCAGATGGAATAAATTTCTTATACTGTTGAATGGACCAGATATACTTAAGCAATTTAATGATTTAAATGGGACTTAATGGGCAAACATAATATAGTCTAATTCAGTGGAAGATCAGCAGTGAAAGATGTAATCTTTTATCCTAAAACTACATCATTTCATGAACGTCTGTTACTAAAACACAGTAGTAAATAATTAAGAATGTAGTGGGAGCATCTACACATGCACTCTACTGTGGAGTTGACTAATTAGATCTACAGTAAGTACTATCCTACAGCATACACCACAATGTGTATGTAGATGGTGACTCGGTCTGGCTGGGGCATGAGGCTGTTATAGAGTGGAGGCTGCCTAGTGGCTAGCCCTGCACTGTAGCACCTGCATGCCCCAGCCAGACCCTCTGCAGCATGTTGAGCCAGGGCAGGGCAGTAATAAACTCCAGTTTTTTAAAAACACCATTTCAATTTAGGGTGAAGTAAATGCCCATGTCATGTACACCCATGTTGGAGCCCAATCCTTACCTGCCTCTTCAGTGGAAGGGAGGGGAAGTGAGCTGCTGGCAGGCAGAGAGGTCCCTGAGCTGCAGTGGAGGGAGGGGCTGGATCTTCCCTCTGTAGCAGAGGTGCCCCCCCCCCAAGTGGCACCCGCTCACAGGCACCTAACTTGGGCAGTCCCAGGGGGTACTGCAGCTGCAGAGGGAAGCACCAGGCCCCCACACAGTTCAGATAGGCAGGCAGACTCCAAGGGGAAAAAAAAAGAGCAGGCTTGCTGCTTTTTTTTTTTTTTCCTTCTATAGAGCCTGCTTTCCTGGGCTGCTGCTGGGCTGCCTGCATGGTCTGTCTGCACAGCTCCTGAGCCACACAGAGCCCAGTGCTTCCCTCTGTGGCTGCAGGGTAGAAAACTAAAACTCCTCAGAGGTGTTTCACTTTGCAGCACCCCCAGTCATTTGCTGCATCCTGAAGTCATTCAAGGTTCATTATGCCACCAAATGTCCTACAGTGGGTGGAATTGATGTGCAATATGCTAGTGAATGTGCAAACAGCAATGCCATTAAAGTGGTGCAAAAGGCACGTAACCTGCTTTAAACCCATTAAAAAGTGTCTTCTACAAATGGCCTAAAGCACTTATCTGGAAAATGTATAGTGTAGGTTCAAACTCCTGGAGGCTCAGTTGGGCCTATAATCCAAGTCTCCCACTAAACAAGCACTTTAAGCACTAGGGGCACCTATATATATGCCAGGTGTCTGCTTATTAGCACACATAGGGGAAGACTTGTTTAATCGAGTCTGCTGGAGCATGTTAATTAATGCACCCCAGCAGCCTTCATGTCACATCTATTCAGCATCTCGTGCTTCAAAATGGTGATGGGAATGCTTGAATTAAAGCTCATTGAATGAGTTTTAGTTCAAGTACTCTCACCACCATCTTGAAGTGTTGGGACACTGAATGCACATAATACGGTGGGTGCTTTTTTAAAGCAACTCCCCACCCCAGAGCATGTGCATAGACACTTTAGGCAAAACGTGGATCTGTGACACCTTTTCTTCCATTGAGCTCCATCCATAATCTGAGTTTCTAACAGTTGCTTGACTTGTTTTCTGTGGGTATTTCTACACATGGTCATTTAATGTGTATTAGCTCAATTTAAACCACATTAGGGGCACGTATCTACATTGCACACCCTTGATATGGTTTTAAAATGGTGATTTTAGGCTATGTGAGCCTAAATTTGATATCTGCCCAACCCAAGTATGAAATTTAAGCAGGATTAGTTAATGTGAATTAGTGCACATGTAGACATGTTTCTCTGCATTAACACAGGGAATTTAGTCCTGGGCCTGCCCAGCCACTAGGAGGCTGGCTAGAGCCCAGCCCTAGGGCTCCTGGCTAGGTGCCTCTCCTCCCCCAGGGCTAGGCACCTCTCCTCCCCCAGGGCTAGGCTGCTTTCTATGTAGTTTTCCATGTATAAATGGGTTTTTTATTGTTGGTAGGTGGAGAGGTTGACAGAGAGGCATTGTTCATTGAGGGAGGAGTAGGAAGGGATGGGGGTGGGTGTTGTGAGCGTAATAACATTTTTTTGTTTGTTTTAAGTATGTGCATGTCCTGAGAGTGGTGCTGGGGCAGGTAGGGAGTAGGGGGCATGTGGGTGGTGGGGCAGGTGGGTTGGAGTGGGAAGTGCGGAAGGAGGGGGTTGGCTATGCCCTCCCACAGCCAGTGCCCTGTCCCACACTGGAAGGTGTGCAGCTCTCCTGGGGCCTGGGCAGGAGAGTGCCTGCTGGAGCCAGCAGGGCTAGCATCATGGCCAGCAGGAGCATGGGGTGCTGGTTGTCACTGGCAGGGACAGGGACAGGGCAGGGGCAGGAGCAGCCCTGGCACAGGAGGGCAGGGAGGGGAAGGAGGGAGCTGCCATGTGCTGCCCCTGTACTGGGCATATGTCTCCTGGGCAGGGAAGGGGCTGGCCAGAGGTTAAAAAGTGAGGGTGTGTTTCCAAGATGACTGACAAATGTGAGCAACTCGCTCTAGCTTCATCATGGCTGCCAAGTGCTGGCAGCCATGTATCCAGAGGCTGGAGCTCCCCACAGTGACCACAGGAGCACATGGCAGGGGTGAACTTACCTAGGACTAAAGTTAATCCCAAGTCCAATTACATGTAGAAACCTGCCAAAACCCACTTAATCCATATTAGTTTAGTGTGAAGACATGGCCACTGTGTAGGAAATTGGGATTTATGTAGAGTATACATGCTTCCCAGATAGAATGTAGATCTCAACCAAGGGTCCTGGTTTTCTCTGATAAAAAAATCAATCCTTACTTTTTGGATTAAAAAAGGTAACCCCAAATCCACATTTTTCCATTATTAAAATGAAACACCACTATACAGATAGATAAATAGATATACTAGTAGCATTTCATTTTAATCACAAAACTGTGGATTTTTAATCTGAAGACTGGGGATTTATTTTTTTATCATAGAAAACCAGGATCCCTGATCATAACAGGGCTTAGATGGAATTTATATGTTGATTGGGCCATTTACCTTGCTTCACCTGTGCCAAAATGGAGATAATAAATCTAGATGTTTTAAAAGTTTTTTAGGAATTATTTGACACAAAAACAGATTTAAAAATTCTATGTAGCTCAGAATATGTTAACCCTCCTGCATTTATTTTTTAAAACTAGATCCAGCTCCCAAATATGTAGCCATGGTAAATGCAAACGTTCTTGTTATATAAGTGGAAAACAATTAGTTTGTGATATTTCCATCTTGCATTAACTTATTGTAAAACAGCACCAAGATTAAATTTAAATGAGCAAAAGGCGTATTCTTATTTTCTGTTTTTCATAACCCATGTGAGAAAGAAATCAGATATAAAACATGATTCCTTATAAAGTATACACACTGAATATGAACAGCAAAATTAGAAAACCTCAAACAGATTCATTAGTTATTATCTAAAGAGTTCTAATGTTTCTAAAATAGTCTAGCTAGTCAGCTGTACCTATTGGATAGTTGACACGTTATAAATACAGGGTTAAAGAACATTAAACAACAAGCTCAAGCCACAAAATTTGATCCCATAGATTTTAAGAAAATATAAATACTTCAACAAAACTCCTATATTTCCTCCCATAAAGTCCTCTGTTTTCTCAATCCCATTAATCATCCCTCCTCAAGAAAATTCTGTTTACAGTTCCTAAAATATCCAGTATTGGTATTTGATAGTCAGACTTTAACATTGGTTACTGAAATTAGTAGGGAGTGAGATACCTGTATTTTAGGTCAAATAAATGTATTCATTCTTGACTATATGTCTTCCAGTAAATCATGTCACCTATTTTACTTATTTCTGTTTCCTCCTTAGGAGGAAACCTTTATTAAGTATTACCACAGTTCTCGTTACTGGAACCTTTGTTTATAACCCTCTCTCTACACTAGTGTCTCGTGTTACAAAGGTTCAGGTAGCTTTAAGTGTATTCCAGTCTCCCTCCACTTCTGTGATGAGCCCCTTCCTCTGGCCTGGGGAGAGTTTATATCTCAGTCAGCCACACCTACCTGGTCAACTGACCAGGCTTCCAGCTCCCCGGGTGCAGGTGTGGTCAGTCTCTCGCTCTTTGTCCCCTGCTGGGTCTTGAAGTTGGCTGATTATGAGCTGAGCTTTGTAAGTGTGAGCCCCCAGCCTGTCGCTTAGCATCTCATCTCTGGGGTCTCTGCTCCCTCTTTACTGTAAGTTGCTTCCCTGCTCTTGTTCAGTTGGGGCTTCCTTTGACAGCCAAGATCCCTTCAACCCCAGCTGTGCTAGCAGGGTCTTTCCTTAGGTGGGTAATTGTCTCCTTCTCTGGGCTACACAGGTCCAGGCCTCAAAGAGGCCCTGCTGCCCTGGTCCCCGAAAATTGGAGATTTTTTTTTAAGTCAGAGAAAATCAGGATCCCTGGAGATTAGGAGGAACTTCCTGACTATGAGGATGATTGAACATTGCAGCAGGCTACTTAGAGAAGTTGTGGAATCTCCATCACTGGAAATTTTTAGGAGCATCTTAGATAGACCCATGGCTGGGATGGTTTGGTCAGGAATGATGCTGCCACGAGCAGAGCCCTGAACTACATAAATGCAAGACGTCCCTTACCAGCCTACTTTTCTATGATCCTACTGTCACCTGAGAGTCCAAAGTAGCAGGGGAATGTGTTTCCATTGCCCTATTTTTTCTGGGAGTAAATATTGTCCTGGGAACTAATATTTTTATTACTTGTATAATAAATATAGTTCTAGCTGCATAGTTTATCATATATAAATATTCAAAAATAAAAAGATACCCAAACCTGTTAGCAAATACATAAAAATATATATTTAAAGTATTTGTGAAGATCTGAACATAAAAATCACACGCATAATGTTTATGTTTGCATTGATGCAACCATTGGAAGTTACATGAATAAACCCATATCTTGGATTTACATATTAAAATGTGTCCATATAAAAATATTACATTAATTATTTCACAGTCTTCTCAATTGTTTAGTAACCCCTCAAGTTTTTGTGTCCTTTACATGAGGTCTATAATTCTTTTTTTTTTTTTTATTTCTATAATGATTAAAGATAGGTATATAGTGCATTTACTCTCTCTACTTCCAGTGAATATTACTGAAAATATAGTACATCACAAAGGAATAAAACAATAAAGATTTAATGAGAATAAATAAATTGTTGCTAGTAATAATGTATTTGTGATAGTATAGACTAGTTAAGCCAAAGTACTTTTAGTATCTGCATCAAGTTGCATTAATTGGTCAGGATAGTGGATGCCTTTGAAGAAAAATGGGTCACAAAAATCGAGTAGTGAAAATACCTGAATTTAAGTAATTTTTCCTATTGTTACAAAACTTTTATAGATAGGCAGCATATTTTTGAGATAGAGATTGAGATTAGAGCTAATTACTACAGAGTAGTATCATTGTCTACACATGCAGATGATTCCTATGCAGTAATTTACTGTCGTTGTGAGTAAATTTGCTACCTGTAAATACGTGTTGAAAATTTACTCTTAATTACTTATTGTGCAGCATGGGCAGCAGAGGGAGGGAGATTGCTCCCTGCCCCCAGAAGCTGGCTCAGCTTGGGGTAGGCTCTACCACTGAAGCCCAGGTGCAGACAATGTCTCCCTGCCCCAGAAGCAGGTAGCTCTCAGCCCCCACTTTCCAAACTTGATTACAGAGCAGGGCTGGAAGGTTTTTATTTCCCACCCCACCCCTCCAGTCATGAGGCCCAGGCTGAGAGATTCTTATGTACTAGCCCAGGCCCCACAACCACAGTGTTTGCACTGGGAGAAAAAAATCTCCCAACCCAGGCCCTGCAATTGCAGGACCATGACTGGGAGATAAGAATCTCCCAGCCCCTGTTTCCTAACTATGATTGGGAAGTCAGGGCTGAAAACTCCCTGTTGCCAGGGCAGGGAGACATTTTCTCCTGGCCTGGCTCTGGTGGTGGATCCCACCCCAACACGAGGCAACTCCTGGGGGAAGAAAGCAATGTCCCAGGCCCCCTGCTAGGCCCCCTCAAGCTTCCCCAGCAGCTGCAGGGGCCCAGTTTAGGGCTGCAGGAAATAGGAACAATCTGCTGATAGAAGCAACAAATCTGATCCCACATCCCTGCATGTATAGACATGTGCCTGGGACAGTTTAGTCTAGAGTAATTTACTCTAGAGTAAACTAATCCTGCATTCCAATAGACTCCTGACTTACTTGAGTATTGTGTTCCAGGAGAATTTTGCATAAGTTGAATTCGCATGAGTTTCCCAATAGGAAATAATAGAATAGTGAGGGGGTTGCATACCCCAGACACCTTAGTCATAGCTTTTTTTCCTCTTTTCTCAGAGGAATTGCCTTTCAAAGACACATAGTTTCATAGCTGGTAGGGTCAGAAGGGACCTGAGCAATTCATCAAGTCCGACTCCCTGCCATGGCAGGAAAAAGTACTGGGGTCAAACAACCCTAGCAAGGTGTTCATCTAGCCTCCTTTTAATGACCCCCAGGGTAGGAGCCAGCACCACTTCGCTTGGAAGTTGGAGATCCTAGCCATCCTGACAGTGATGTAGCACCTCCTGATGTGTAGTCTGAGTCTACCCTCTGCCAGCTTGTGAGTGTTACTTCTAGTCACTCCTGGTAGTGCTCAGGGGAACAGGGACTCCCCCAGTGCCTACTGGTTCCCTCTGACTAGTTTGTAAATGGCCACTAGATCCCCCCTCAGCCTTCTCTTATGGAGGCTGAACAGATTCAGGTCCCTTAGAGTCTCCTTGTAGGGCCTGCCCTGCTGCCCCCTGATCATGTGAGTGGCCCTCCTCTGGACCCTCTCCATGTTGTCCACATGCCTCTTGAAGTGCAGCACCCAGAACAAAATGCAGTACTCCAACTGCAGCCTGACCAGTATCGCATAGAGGGGGAGTATCACCTCCCTGGACCTGCTTGAGATGCATCTGTGGATGCATGACAAGGTATAGTTGGCCTTCCGGACTGTGTCCCCACATTGTTGGCCCATGTTCCTTTTGGCATCAATAATGATTCCAAGATCCTTTTCTCATCTGCACACCCCTGTAACCTGTCTAGGTCCGATTGCAGCCTATTCCTCCTTTCTAGCATGCCCACATCCCCCCACATCTTAGTGTTGTCTGTGAATTTGAACAGGGTGCTTTCTACCCCCTCATCCAAATCGCTGATGAAGATGTTGAACAGTGTGGGCCTGAGGACCGAGCCCTGGGGGACACTGCCCACATCCCTCCAGGTCGAAAATGACCCATCCACCACCATTCTCTGGGTGCGGCCTTCCGGCCAGTTAGCGACCCATTTGACTGTGTAGGTGTCGATGCCACAGTCCCCTAGTTTTTTAACAAGAATGGGGTGAGAGGCAGTGTTGAAGGCCTTCCTAAAGTCCAGAAAGACTATGGCTACTGCTACCCCTGCATCTAAGGATTTTGTGACCTGGTCATAGAAGGCCACCAGGTTGGTCTGACAGGACCTGGCTCTAATGAACCCGTGTTGGTTGCCCCTAAGCATAACCTCCCCTGCTGGTCCCTTGTGGACATGTGCCAGGATAATTCTCTCAAAAAACTTACCCAGGATCAAGGTAAGACTAACTGGCCTATAGTTTCCTGGGTCCTCCTTACTCCCTTTTTTGAAAATGGGAACTGCATTGGCCCTTTTCCAGTCCTCTGGCACCATACCAGAGCACCACGAATGCTTGTAAAGCCATGCCAAGGGTCCTGCAATGACCTCTGCTAATTCCCTCAGCACTCTGGGGTGGAGATTGTCAGGACCAGCTGATTTAAATATGTCCAGTCCCTCCAGAAGTTCCCTGACTAGATCCTCACTGAACCTAGGCCTGGGTACGCCTCAACACAAATCGCATAAATCGTGGGTCTACTGTATTTGTATGTGTAGATGTGCCCAGGCAGGGCCATGATCAAGCCCTGTACTTCATCCCTAACATGATGGTGAAAGACACATTGATGGGACTGAAAAAAGCAATTTTTTTAGACTTATTGGGAGCATCTACATGAGACACTAACTGCACAGTAGACTAATAACACTGCACAGTAGTGTTCTGGGCAAAAACCATGTTAATGCGCTAGTACGCAGTAGTAGTAAGCTACTGCACACTAAGCATCACTAAAAAAGTCATGTACTGATGCTACTGCACAGTTGTGCAAGTTACTGCCCATTGATTTAGTTCTTGGTTAACCAAGTACTAAACCTAATGTGCAGTATCTATGGTACATTAATGAAGGTGTAGATGTGATAAGACCATTAAGCATCTAGTCTTACCATTCTAGACTCATTTAAGATATGCATTGTACAGAAAATATGATACTGCATAGTTCTTTCTATAGGAAGCACCTCTTCTATGAATTTCCATCCATGGAAAATACTAGTTCAGTTCCACATATGTAAGCTAGTTTCGGAACTCTAGTATAGAAGGCTGGCAGTCACTGCTGGCATTTTTAACACCATGACATATAAAAATATTCCAGGCAGATCTAATTAACACAATGTAAAAAATGCCAGTGGTTCTTCTACACAAGTACTCCCTAAGTCACTAACACTATTGCTGCTGAACTACTGTTGGCAAGGCTGGAAGATTATAAAAACTCTATTGTAGAAAGAGGAAAAATGAATCTATCTGAAATTACAAAACTTGGAAAAAGCATATCTTTTACTGGATATCTACAAATAATAGTGTTGTTCTTCTTTTAACTTTTTTTTTATCAATCCTTGTTGAAAGCAAGGAATGTAGGCCAGATTTCAATTGCTCAAATATAGTTAGGGCCAGATTTTTCCAGAGAGTTCAATTTCCAATTAAGCATCAAAACTGTTCAGCATCTTGCAGCTCCTATTTTCTTACATATAGATGGATTTTCAAAAGAGCTCAGCAACCTGTGTGCAATGTTGTTTTGAAAGTCTGGCCCTAATTGTGGATGCTGAATTCCTTTGAAAATATAGCCCTATTGCATATTGCAAATCAAAACCAGGCTGGATTAGTTGTGCTCTGAGTTTTTACTTATTTTTCTGCTAATGAATTAATCCACAGCATAAGTCTAAACCTTTGACTCTTTGGGAACAGAACAATAACAAGAAACATGCAAAGTTTGGCTACAGTAGCTGTCATAATAAAAAAATCTCAGACTGAACTTACAAAGTCAGGGTCCGTCAGGTTAGTGTGGTTAGAGTTCACTTAGACATAAAAGTGGGCCTCTAAAGCTCTGGCCCAGCGTTGCAATTTATAGCAAAGTGCTCCAAGGCGGAATTTAAAAGTTACCAAGCTAAATTTGAAAATGGTTTTATTTGTTGAACCTAAGGCTCTTTAACTGTGTGTTAGCAAATGCATTTTTTATTATTTAGGATAGTGGACTGCTGACAACATTTCTACTTAGAATGCTACAGCATGCTCTTCACTCAGACCATATCACCTTTTCAAAAACAGCTGAACTGGTTAACTCATATATAATTAACACTTCATAACTAAAGTGATAAGACCTTGAGGAAACCCACCTGGGGAGAAATGTTTTTAAACAAAAGCTCTTCAAACTTTCAGGCCTACGGAGAACCTTACTAAAGTTAAAGGAGAATTTAAACAAGGAGAATCAGCAAGAAATACTACAGCAATTTGAAAGAAACCAGAAGCCTGATGCCAGAAATAATTATTTTGAGAGATGGGATAGTTCATGTACAATATTTGGAATATCTGGTACAAAGTAATTTGAAAAACATTGTATATAAAGTCTGAGAACACAGCAAAATCTGTTATTAATGTTAAGCAGAGCCAAATGTACATTTTAAAGCACTTTTGAGAATTTGTAAAGAATTTAAGAAAGCTGTAATTTTTTTAGATATTTTAGTTGCTCTCCAATAATATATGGATATTATACTTCTTATTAAGTTTGAATACATTTTATCAAAGCTCAAAAGAAGTGGTATGTGCTATTATTTTTTTTTCTGGATTTTGTTTATATATTTTAAAAAGAACTGTTAGACCAAAGCCAACAGAAGACTTCAGTAGAATGTTAGTATCTAAGTTTAAAATTCTGATCCTGAAAATATTTTACTGCAGGCACTTCACTTCCAAAGGTGCCTTACATTTTGACATTAATAATTTCCAAATGCATAAGTTTCTGCATCTATAATGGGCAGACATGTTCCATCTTAAGGAGGCTGAGCAACTCAGTTCTTCATTCATGCCAGAATTTGAAAATAGGCATCCTACACCTAACTTCTGAATCCATTGGCATGTTCTATCAATGCTTAATACAGAACAACTGAATTGGATTTTGCACAGGAGTGCAATTGTGGCCACCAAAGAGCTGACAACTCATTTTTGTAGAGTAGTTTAGTCATTTCAGCTTTTGCCAGGAAGTAAGATGTCCAGATTCAAGTCTCAACTCTGACTAAGGAAATTCAAACCACATTTACAGCTCTTCCTCCACCCCTCCCTTCTCCCCTCCCACAAGAAAATGCTGTAACCAGCAAAATATAGGGTATTCTTATAGGCAGAAAATGGAAAGAGAACTTTTCAATCCTTCTTTTGATGCTGTCACAATGCTGAAAAGAACTCAAGATTAACTGGACAAGAAAAAGTACAAGAAGGACTATGACTCTGTAGCACAGAGTACTTACACAGCTGGAAAGTGGACAGGCCCTGACTTAAAGACTATTTCTGGATATAGTCCAACATTTGTTTAACGTAACATGGAGAAACAGTACTTGGAGTTGGGATTAAAACTCAATATGGATGAAGAACTCAAGTCTCTCTTCCTGATCAAGTGGTCTAATCATTAGTTTATATCCACTTACCACAAGCACCTTTCCTTTCAAAAGCAGTCCTCCAAAAGTGGGGTGTGTATCTTCAGTGGGGAAGCTTCAGGATGAGGAGAGTTCCTGTGCTGGTATAGAAGCAGCGGGGTATATACCAAGCCAACAATGTGGCTCGTGGCTACCAAGATAGCTGTTGCTTCTGCCTGGGGCTGCAAAGAGCAAAGGTGGAATCCACTGGTAACCCAATCACAGCCACTGAAGAGGCTGTACATTCTGGCTGAAGAACCACTGAGATGGCTGAAGGTGAGTGAGCTGCTGCATGCAGTCTGTAGTATCTTGATGATTGTGTAGAACAGTGTGAGTCCTGGTATGATCATACGTGTGCAGGATTAGAGGTGAGGAGTTTCCAGCATATTTGAATTTATAACCTTGATGATGTCATGACCTACTTTTGAGGTCTGGGTGTGCGCACAGCATCTCTATTGTGTAAGCATTCACTAGGACACTTATGGTAATTAGCAAGCCAGTTATGATAAGGGTTTGCAATATTTGACGTGACTCATTCTTTTAATTTATGTTACCAGTGTGTGAATTTGATTGATTAGTGAAAATAGGTAATAATTGGACCATCACATGATTGACTGGTTAAGTGATTTTAATGTTATAAATCCTGTCCAGTATAGAGGTTGGAGACTTTTTCATGGTTGTCATTGACAGAGCTAGAGTTGGAGCTGGAGATAGGACTTGCTCACTCGCTCCTGTGTGTGTATGTTCTTTGTTGATATGGATGTTCGATTGGTTAAGTGCTTTTAACTGATATTAAATTAGTGGCTGTAAAAGCTAAAAGGGCGACTGTGTGTTTGCTGTGAGAAAAAGTGAAACAGCTCAAGGCATGTTTGATGTGGGGAGCCATCCTACCTGCATTTCACTTGTCTTATCTCTACCATAGTTGGGTAATATATTACTTCTCCCTTTTTCCTGAGGTGCTGAGTATTTTGGGAAAGTCAGGAAGGGAAAAGCCAGAAATCCTGAGGGGCTTGTTATCAGGCTTTTCCTGCTAACTAGGTCTAAGAGTGCTCTTGCCTGCTACCTAGTGCAAGTAAATTGTCATTATCATTATAGTTCATTGTTAACTATTGATTGACCTTAGGCTAATTGGAGTTTGCAGCCGTCATTGTAGGTTTCATTTTGTGTATTGTGGTTCAGGTGTTACAGGAATTGTGTCAGGTATTTGTTGCACAGGTGTTTATTGTGGATTTGTTTCATAATATACTTATATTTTGTTCAACTTATCTGATTGCATAGCATTCATTTTCATTTATTTAAAGCCTCTCTGTCTATTTCCCAACATGAGAGATGCTTTTGAGCTTTGAAATACATGGATGACAAGTTCTACATAAGAGCTAAGAATAGCTTTGGTAGGTGTTTGTTGTCTGTCTGGGCAATACCTGGCCATGCATTTCCAGAAGCTGCTTGTCTTTATCCCTTTAGTTCCAATGAACTAGATTCTTATTGCTTAAATACCCCTGGCAAGGTGCTACCTGAGGCACTCCTCCGTAGACTCCATGGACCCCTTGGAAAATGCCAGCTCTTTGTTTTCACTTATTCTTACACTGTAGAAAAATCACAGAATGATTCTTCTGTTGCAAAGAATGCAGAAAGATCTGAACAGGGCAGAAAGCTTTTAACGCTATGGATTCTTATTTGAAATCTCTGGGATTATCGTGTGAATCACATTTACGTACTTAACAATTAACCCCCCAGTGGCTCTGCTCTCAGAAGGGAGATCACACTTCCTGGCCTTTCTGGTCTTGCTGAAACTGATGAGGCAGCTCTGCACTGAAAGCGAAGCTCCTGGGGCTTAAGTCCTGGTGGATCTGCTTTTAGCACAGGGCTGCCATGGTTTGGCAAGACCAGAGTATCGTGGGGAAGCATGCTTACATGGGCTATGTGGTGAGAATTAAAGTGATGGGGTGGCTCTGAACTGAGCTCACTTCCCCCAACTTTATCATGTTTCTATAATTAAGCCACCCAGAGCAGTTGCCCTCAGTGTGGGGGTGGGGAGTGGAACAAGACCACTAGGGCATTTATAGATGTGCTCCAGGAGGCAGGTGTGTGGAGGGGAGGGGTGTCACTTTAATTAGAGTAGCTCCAAGAGCTGCTCTAATTAAAGTGCCCAGAGTGTCACATGTATCAACATCTCCATGCTTAAAAATGGTGCCGGGGCACTTCAACTAAAGCTTGTTTGATGAGCTTTAGTTAAAGTGCCCCGCCACCATTTTTTAGTGTGGGGCAGTTGACACACCTGACACTGGAGTCTGTTGGAGTGCAGTAATTACCACATTCCAGCGGACTCGATTAATTGAGCCTTCTCCCACGTGCTATAATTACAGTGTAATTACAGAGCAGCCTCGATGTTTATGTATAGATACCCCTACTAGTTTTGGAGGGTAAAGTGTTTTACCGCTCCTAACCATTCAAAAAATACCTTGGAATGACACGGGTAAAACATTTCAAAGATCAACCTCATTCTGAGTTGCTTATCTTTGAAGTGTTTAGAGGGTACTTCTGGTGGGTTAACACCATTTAACAGGTCATTGCCCCTGTTTTAAGTGCCTTTATGATGGTTTAAAGGTAACAAAGCCCTATATGTCCAGCAGCGCTTACTCTATGTCATACAGTTAGTCATGACTGGAAAAATCTTTTTTTCCTTTTGTTTTTACATTCTAACTTCCATAAAAAAAATTCATGTTTTATGTAACATGCAAGATAACATGGTTTATGTGTTTGTGTATTTACGTATAAGATGGGCACAGTAAGCATTTCATAAGGAGGCTTATATGTATCTAAGGACCACCTAATGACTTGATACAACCTAACAAATGGACATAGCATGTTGCTTTTCTCATGTCAACGTTCATTTATTTCTTTGAAATTGTTAGGATGCCTTAAGGAGTTGGTCTCTACAAGTTAATTCAAATAACATCATCATTTTTGGAACATCTATCTCTCTTTTGCCATTAGAACTAGCATTAATTCCTTTGGCACCTTGCTGGCATTAAGGATTGCTGTTCATGCTGTGTCCAAGCCCGAGTGAGTAGATATGTGAACATGTAGAGTTTTACAAGTAAGCATGGAGAGTTTCTTCAGGAATTTGATCCAAGGTCAACAATACATACTGGTTAAAACAAGATTGATGGGAAGAGATGAGAATGTTCCCCCCGCTCCCTTTGATCCTCATGTCTGTTATCCTTAGTCCATAGAATAAGTCTAATTAGACCATAGGATAATTAGTTCATGAGCTAATTAAAACATACCAATTAATTACATCAATTGTTATTTACGTGATCCTATAGTCTTTTCCTGACAAATTTGCTTTGATGAGGCAAAGGAAGTACTTGACATTTTGCCATTGAAAGTTAATTGCTCTCCAGCTCCAATTAAAATGACACATAATTTGAACTGATTTGCTTAATGTGCTGTTCTGAAGGAAAAAAGGCAATATATAACCTGAAGTACCCAGGCTTTAGGAACACAGAAGTATTAATCCAGACATATTAGTAATAAGACCATTATTATCATGGCCATTAGAGATTACTTGTCATGCAAGTGAAATTCTTAGTTTCTGATGAGATCAAAGTGTTTGTTCAATAAACTATTACCCTTGAGAGCAAATTCCTTAACTGGTGGGATGCTGGTTACTAAGAGCAGGTTAAGATGTATGGCAATAATGGAGTCTCACAGAGATTCAGAGATTCTAGAGTCAGAAGGGACCCAGTGGATCATCGTGTCCAACCCCCTACCCCTGGCAGGAAAGAGAACCGAGGTCAGATGACCCCAGCCAGGTGGCTGTCAAGCCTCCTCTTGAAGACCTCCAAGTTAGGTGATAGTACTACCTCTCTTGCAAGCCCATTCCAGACCCTGGCCACCCTCACTGCAAAAAATGTCAAGGCAATGTGTGACCTGGTCATAAAAGGCTATAAGGTTTATCAGGCAGGATCTACCTGTCATGAACCTGTGCTGGTTTCCTTTCAACATCATTTCCCCTACTGGGCCTTCACAAATGCGCTCTTTGATGGGTTTTTTTCCAGTATTTTCCCAGGGATAGAGGTAAGACTGACTGGCCTAAAGTTACCCGGCTCATTGCTTCTCCCCTTCTTAAAAACCAGGGCCTTTTTCCAGTCCTCAGGGCCCTGGCTGGAGCACCATGAGAGCTCAAATAGCCATGCCAGCAGCTCAGCAATGACACTGGCCAATTCTTTCAGCACCCATAACTCAGAACATTAACTTTGATCCCTCTGAAGTAAATGGAGGATTCTTTTTTGTTTTCAATAAGCCAAGATGTTTTCAATAAGGCCAACACACTACTCGTGTGTTTCCTTTTTAAAAAATGTCCTCTCACATGACTGTATAAAATACATTTAAAACACAATGGATAAAATGCATACCATTTATTATAAATTCATCTTTCATTTAACATGGTGTTTGAAACCGAAGGATTTTTTAAGTTCAGTAACTATCAAGTTACATTTATTTTTTGTTAAAATAAAACTTGAAACCTAATATTAATTGTTTCAAGTTAAAGTTCCTTTCCCCTATTCTGACTTTGCTAGGGCTGAACTTTTAAAAATGGCAGATTTGATATACATTTTAGGCTTATATTGAATCACATTTTGCCATATTTGTCTTTACCATCACATTGCCAAAGCATGTTGTAAAATGATATTTCAGGTTGAAGCATAGTTAAAATAACTAAACTTTTGCTAAATCATCAAAGAAAACCATGGTATTAAAGTTTAAAGAGCTGCCAAATATTAAGTCTCTCTAGACTGCAAACAAAAGATTATAAGAAACATTCTTAACGTTAGAAAGATTTGTTAAGTTGTCCTTGCTGTAATTATGGAAGTCAGCCAACATGAGAAAGAAAGACAGAATCAGCCTTTTTTTTTGTATCCATTTACTATTGGAAAACCTATTGGTGGGTGAAATCAGGGCATGACTAAATGAAAATTTTTTAACTGTGCCTTGTTAAGCTAATTGTAGAAACAGATATAGAAACTTCAGAATTTTTACTGAAAGCATTCTAGCATAAAATACACTTAGAAACATCTTTTGAATGGCTCATAAGAAGTGGATCAGATCAGACCACCTGAGGACAAGCAAATTCATTGTGTATCTGTTAAGTGGCATGGAAAATATCAGTAGCGAAAACAAAGAACACAATGAATGAAACATTTCAATGATTATAAAAATGTGACACTGATGAATGAAGCATAATCTCCTATTCAAAGATTGCATTTCCCAAGTAGAAGTCTAGCTATAAGGTTCTGCCAAGGAATGTAGTAGCAGTTCCCTTCCACACATGCAGCTCTTTTTGGATAAGGGGTTGCAGTGTCAACACAAAGGATCCAAACAAATCCCTGAGGTCACGTAGATTGATTTCACATACATTAATTTACCTCCTTGCTGGTTCCAGCTTTGTTTTACTTCATCTATATGTGAAGCTCTATGAAATGACCTAATCACTGTTGCAACTTCCAAGGCATAATTTTCCCTATCCCACTGCTGTAAGTTTGAGTGAACACCAGGGATCCAGGTTTTCTCTGATAAATAAAAAATTGGAGATTTTTTAAAAAAAAAAATAACCTAACTCAACATCCATATTTTCCCGTGATGCAAATGAAACACCACTAGTATATATTCTGTGGTGTTTCATTTTAATCATGCAGAAAATATGGATTTTGGGTTACTTTATTTAAACTGAAAATTGGGATTTTTTTTTTAATCAGAAAAAACCGGGATCCCTGGTGAACACACTACAAGAATGAACTAAAGAGTCACTGAATAACAATGAATAACCATCATTCATTCTTAGCTAGGTGTCAATTGAAAGGGGTGATACCTGCTGGGGTACACTGATCCAAAGTTCTCCTAAAAACATCTATCTTTTATACTTTGAATAACCCAACAACAGGCTAACACACATACACACATCTAGGTAATGCCCAATTATTTCACCCTTTTGCATTTGATTACATTACCAATTTAAATTGTTTACTACTTTCCTGGATTATCATTTCTGACATCAAGTCAATCAGGCAAATGTAACTTAATTATATTAATTTTGAGCAGGCACAGAAAGAGAGAACATATAGTGTCTATGTGCATATGTATGTATGTATAAATAGTAATATATATGAAAATGTATTTTTGCATCAGAATACAGAACTGGCTTATCCTTCTAACATTTCAGGAACATTATTCAACAGGCCAACAGGTATGATAACTGTTGGTTAACCAGGGATAGCCTAGTTACGGGGAAAGAGTAATGCCTAAATGTTCCTAGAAGTAAAATTTGTTTGTTGATAAAGTCCACCGTGGAGTGTAACAAACAAAATAGTAAACAACCTAAGAAGACTGGGGCTTGCCTAAAAAGAATAAGTCATTATTATGAATATTATGTGATATATGATATATACCTGACCTATATATCTTGCATTCTAAAGTTTGTCCAACTTTATCCCAACTACATAGTTGGTCCAATAAAAGATATTGGCCTAAGACATATTTGCCTCTCTAATAAATTCTGGACCATCATCACTGCTACAACATCACTCTTGCACTATTGTGTTGTAGCAAAGTTACAACTTTTTGCAGGAGTATCTCCAAATCATGTTAAATAGCACAATGTTCAGCTATCACCAGACTCCTCCACAGAGATAATATGAGTTCAAGACAAGTGTGGTGATGGGTCCCAGCCACAGGACCACAGCAGAGGCAGTTTAAGACTTTTATGAAGTGCTGAAACTGGAACTACCAATCAGCTGATTATCAGTCACCAGCTACCCCACTGCATAGGAGTTGTTTTAAGGCTGTCAGCAGTAGAGACCCAGCTTTCCCTGTGGATCCAGTGCCAGGTGCAGACATAGCAACAAGAGTGGCACCTTCTCCAAGGCTTGGCTCTCAATGCCTCCTCCCACCTACCACCAGTGGCAGAGACCTGGTTTACCCTGGCATGCCAGCAGCAGATGTTTCTTATAGATTCATAGTTTCACAAATGCTAGGGTCAGAAGGGATCTCAAAGGATCATTGAGTCTGACCCCCTACCAGTAGCAAGAAAAACTGTTGGGGTCATGTGATTGTCCAGTCTTCCACTGAAGACCCCCAAGGTAGGGGAAAGCACCACCTCCCTTGGAAGCCCATTCCAGATTCTGACAACCCTAACAGGGAAGAAGTTCTTTCTGATGTCCAACCTAAACCTACTATCCATTAGCTTGTGGCTATTTTTTCCTGGTTATTCCAAGGGGTGCTCTGGTAAACAGAACCTCTCCTATTTCCTGCTGCCCCCCCGACCACACCCAGTAAATCTGTATACTGCCACAAGATCCAGCCTCAGCCTTCTCTTGTGGCGGTTGAAAAGGTCCAGGTCTCTCAGCCTTTTAACCATACGAGTGGCCCTCCACTGGACCCTCTCAAGGTTATCCACATCCTTCTTGAATTGTAGCACCCAAAATTGGATGCAGTACTCTAGATGTGGCCTGACCAGTGATACAGAGGGAGAGCATCACCTCCATGGACCTGTCTGTGATGCACCTACTAATGCATGACTAATGCATGTGTAGTTAGCTCTGCTAATTGCATCATCACATTGATGACTCGTGTTCCTCTTGGAGTTGACAATGACTTAGAAATCTCTTTCTGCCTTTGTGCTGCTGAGAAGGTCATCCCCCAGCCTACAGGTGTGTTGCCCATTCTTATGGGCAGATATGCAAGTGGCAATGTTCAGTGTGGGGTTTAATCAGGGAGGCAGGGAAGGGGCACAGTCAACTGAGACTAACATGGCCAGTTATGTCTCTCCAGGATGGTTTAATCAGGAATGACCCTGTCTTGAGCAAAGGGCTAGAACAGATGACCTCTTGAGATTCTTTCATATGATCTTATAACCTTATGAACATTGTGTATTATTACCCTTTCTGAATGTCTGTTTACATTGATACTGTTTTTGTCATTTTGGCTTGTCCAATACTCATCTATATATAACCACTTGATATAGATTCATAGATATTAGGGCTAGAAGGGACCTCAGAAGATCATTGAGTCCAGCCCCCTGCCCAAAGTCAGCAGGGGTCATAGAATCCCAGCAAGATAGACATCCAAACGTCTCTTGAAGGCATTCAACCTGCCATCTAGTAAAGCAGAACTTTATTCCCATAATCATTCAAAATGCATGTAGGTAAGAATATCTAGAATAATTGCTTCTCATTAGGAATACTGTGGAACATAGTGCCCACGGAACTGTCTAGAACTATGAATTTGGTGCCAGTAGAAAAAAAATGAGTGCTGCGATGTATTTTAAATCCTTTAAAGAGGTCAGACATTTTAATGATGGCTTAATCAGTATGAAGCCGTCTCCTGAAGATTTCTTGTAAAAATGAAGCAGGAGTCACTCTTGCTAGAAATAAGAGTCTGAGGCAATGGTAATGATCCAAGACAGAATGTTTCTTAGGGTCTGGAATGTAGGCCTCACTACTTCCTGGGTGAATCCTGTAACCACTAGGGCAGAGAATCGCTCTCAATCCTGGTTTTTCTCCTTGGCACAATGAATCTTTTTTTTTTTCCTGTATAATGAAGGGAGGCAGGCAGGCGGACTGGTACAAAAACTGGTGGCCTGGCATTAACAACAGAATGTTTATGAGCTTAGGACATTGTTCAATATCTACTAAGTCATCTGGAACTAGATTCTACTACATTTTTTTAGGTGCCTAGATATAATTTCACACTGTTCAAGCGTCTGAAAAGCAGTTAATTGAAAAGGTAGCTGGGATCTTCTCTGGCCTGTTTGGATGTAGTTTGCTGCATTTTGTGATTTAGCCTTCAAGCTAAGATGAGGATGGGTTACAAATGTAAACGCTTTTAATTTTTTAGGAGCATGAGCAGGTTGGAATATGCTCAAACTTAGGCACCTAGGGTGCCTGTACATGAGTGCAGAGACTGCTATGAGGTGCTGTAATTACAGCACCTCAGAGCAGACTCGATTAATTGAGTCTGCTGGAGCAAGACAATTACTATGCTCCAGCAGCCTCCCATGTCTCATGTATCAGCAGGGATCCTAGTTTTTGCTTATTAAAAAAAATCCCAATTTTTAGATTAAAAAAAGGAACCCAGAATCTACACTGTACCATGATTAAAATGAAACACCACTAGATATATACTAGTGGCATTTCATTTTAATCATGTAAAAATGTGGATTCAGGATTACTTTTTTAAATCCAAAAAGTGGGGATTTTTTTTTTTAAATCAGAGAAAACCAGGATACCTGTGTATCAGTGTCTCTGCACTTAAATGTTGATGGGGTGCTCATACTAAAATTTGCCAAATGAGCTTTAGTTAAGCACCCCCACTGCCATTTTTAAGTGCAGGGACACCAATACATGAGACACTGCGGCACTTTAATTAGAGTGGCTCTCAGAGTTACATGAATTAGAGCGCCACTTTCCCCCACTCCCGGTGAATGTGTAAAAAGTGCCCCTAAATTCTACATAGCAGGTAAAATAGAATCAGGACCTTGAAGACTTTCTACCAGTGTAATGGCTTTGGATCAGGCCCTTAGTCTGTTAGATTGTTGCTCAAGAGTTTACATCTTGGTTCCCTTTATAATAGAGCCGTCCTATAGGACCAAATTCTCATCCTAAGACATATAGTTATATTTTCTGAAGCATTTATTGTGACCTACATAGCGTAAGTGTAGAGCAATCAAGGACGGAACACATTTTTGAGATCCCAACCTTTCATTCTCACATGTACTTCCAATGACGGCTAATATTCTTCTTCCATGATGATTTTTCTTCTATGTATCATTTTCTCAGATTGGTTCTTCAGTGGTTCTCCAGTGATAAATTACCTGTGGCTGCACTGTAATGAGACAGAAGGAGAAAAGCCAAGAGTCTTGAAGACATTTTTTTCCTTCTTATTGGAAGCAAAAACAGCATTGCATTTGGATGCCAGCAAGGAGGTACTAAATAGGAATTATACCTCATACGCCAGGGAATTTACATAATTAAGAAGCAACTAACACATGTAACATATAAGAAAGAGGTCTCCCATGAAAGTACTGTTGAAAGAGGCAAGCCAACAAGCTTTTGCCAACTGTTCTACAGAAGTTTTCAAGTTACTTGAATTCTACATAATGTCCAGTGTGACCCAGCTAAGACAGATACTGTAAGGACTGTAGTTTGAAACAGTTACAATCAGACAAAATAAGGCATATTACTAGTAATGGACAAAATATCTACTTATGAAAAGGATCAAAGTTCCATGGAGAGTAACTACAGAAAAGGTTACAATGCAAGGTCCAAGTTTCTGTACTTTATAGGCAAGTCTTCTTTTAAATTCCTACATACAGTGCTTATATGTGAAAGAACTCATTCATAAATGCAGGATTTCCAGACTCTTTTTTGTAGGATGCGTAAATTTGGTTAGCATACACTAACATTGCTTCAAAGACAGCAAGCACAGCTCTAAGAGGGGGCAGACAATTATTTCAGGCCGAGGGCTGCTTAACAAGGTCTGGTGAACTTTTGAGGGCCCCGCCCCTTGACAGTTGTTTAGCCCCCTGGTTGCAGTTTGGAAACTGGATGTCCCAATGCCTAACCCCTGACATTTGCCACCATAATTCCCTCCCGTTGCCCCCCTGGAAATACTCCTTTTGGGAGAGTGGGGTTACCATCTTAGAACCAGAAAAAAAACTGTTATACAGTACAACTCTAACACCAACTATAACATATTTTAATGTTATTACAAAAAAAATATTTTTGTAATAAAAACTATTTGTGTTTCTGTGCTGTATGATTTGTGTTGGTATACTGTATATAGAGATGATTGCATAATAACTCAAAAATAAATTCTTAGTCTTTTATAATGTGTGTGCATGTGGGCGGGGTCTGTGTGTGCGAGCATGTCTATATGGTAGGGTCTGTGGGTGTGTGGTGGACATAGGGTATAGAGGCTGTGCTCCTTGCCACAATGTGCAGAACTGGCCTGCACCCAGCACCAGTGCCAAGCACAAGCACCCAGAGCACCTCCACCTGCTGCTGCTGCCACCGCTCCCAGGACTGGGGAGAATATGGGGGGCCCCCACACCCAACAACTCTTCCTAACACCCACACATTGTCTGCCTGGGCTGCATGCTGCCACTGCCCAGGGCATGGGCTCTGTGCTGCTGCCAGCCCCAGCCCTATGCTCCCACTCCCGTCCAGCTGCAGCCCCAACCCTGCCACTTCCCTACTTCCTGCCCAGAGCGGGTGAGTGGGACATGGGGAATCCTGCAGCAGTGGCAGCAGCAGCTGCTCCTTGAAGCTACTGCTGGCTGGGCAGGGCCCTTCCACCCACAAGGTGGGAGTGAGGGGCAATAGGGTATATTAGGACGATGTACACATGGGGTGGAAGAGCTCGTGGGTGGAAGAGCAGGGAGGGCACAATATGTCAGTAGGTGCCACAGGCTAGATAAAAGTGCCTGGTCGGCCGGGTCCAGGCTATGGGCTATATTTTGCCTGCTCCTGATGTAAGTATAATGTACATTAAACTGTTACAATACAAGAATTTAGCAAACAAACCAAAAAGTGAATCACTAACAGAGACCCAACTACCTATCTGTCATTTTCCCATAGTGATAGGTATGTTCCTTTTCTACCACTGGAGACCATGAAAAAACCAGCAGTTTCAGATCAGAGAGTGTTGTTACATGTTACTATTAGCACATGCTAATTGTAAGGAATTTTAGGCTTTATTAAAGTTAATATTTGCTCTGAGCAGTTGTATGTTGAGGGCTCATATCCTGTCTAATGTGCTGACCTGCCCCTGGAGCAGTGATTCCCACCCATTTTTCCAAACCCCACTGCTGGGAGCAGAATGCAGCAGTTGTGGCAGCCCGGGGGGGAGGAGGGGAGAGAGCTCCCAGTACATGGCATAGCTCCTTTTTTCTGTGCAGCACCACCAGCATTGCCGTCATGACCCTTGTTTGGGTTGTGACGCAGGGTTGGGAACCGCTGCCCTAGGAGACTGGTGTGTAGAGACATGGCTAGGAGCTGGAAGTCTGTTCTGTGCCAGATGGGTTTGATGGCTATCTACAACAGTGTTGGATCCAGGATCAGGGCCTTGCTACTAGTTCCCCTGCCCAGATTGGGGTCCAACTAGTCCCCACAGGCCAGATTAGGGCTCTGTCAACCCCCACACACACTTATATTGGGGACCTGTTAACCCCCTAAGTTGGGACTTGCCAACTACCATCTAGGCCTCTGGCCCAGATTGGGGCCCTGCCAATCCCCTCCAAGGACTGCTTGCAGCCTTGCTAGCACCCTCACCCAGAATGGGGCCCTGCAGAAGCCCCTGGGGCATAGACTGAGCCCAGAGAGCAGCAGCAGTGACAGTATTAGCCAGGTAGGTTCCTTCTCCCTGCCTATTTTCATGGGACAGTGCCAGCAGTGCAGGTAGGCAGGGATGTGGGGTGGGAGGCAGAGCCAGGGTATGTGGGGTGAGCCCCAAGGTATAGGGGTTAGAGGGCTGAGCCCACAGCTGACACTGTAGTGAGTGAGTCTTGAGGGACTGTGAACAGGGAAGTGAGCTCCAAAGGACTGTGGATGCGAGGAGTGAATGGCAATGGACTCAGGTAGCTGTGGGGTGGGGAGTGAGCCCTAAAGAGCTGGGAAGGCAGGTAGCAGAGCCCTGGGGGGGTGGGATGGGGTGAACCCCAGTGTAACAAGGAACCCTAGCCCTGTTGCCAAGAGACAGGGTTGTCCTTTTAAATCTAGAACCTTCCAGTCACGGCCAGCCAGTCAGGTAGGGGTTAAGGCTCAGGCCTACCTGCTGGTCAGGTGACAGGAAGGGAAAGGCCAGACCCCTATAAACAGATAGTGGAGAAGACCAGAGGGGCAGCAGAGAAAGGGATTCCCAATGACCATGGTGCCATGGCCGCAACCTCATCCAGAAGAATATGCCTTCCTGTGGGCCAAAGGACATAATCACCTAAAGTAAGCAGGCATGTTTCCCCTCCTATTTTTTATTATCATTTTTGGCTATAGAAGCCTATGTTTTCTGTTGAATGTTAATCAGGCCAGAGGATCAGGCTGAGGCTATTTGGGGAAGCAGAAGGCCTCATTGGGGGCCCACTGCAGCATGGGGACCCCAGCACCAGAGAGGGTGTAGTATTTGTGATGAACAGACCCAGCACTAGAGAGGGCATGGTATTTAGGGGTGAGCAGACCCAGTGCCAGAGAGGGTGTGGTATTCATGGATGAGCAGGCCTAAGCGCCAGAGTGGGTGCAGTATTCAGGGCGAGAGGATCCCAACACCACAGTGGGTGTGCTATTCGGGGGTGAGTAGAACCCAGCATCAGAGAAGGTGTGGTATTCAGGGGTGAGCAGACCCCAACACCAGAGAGGGTGCAGAATTTGGGGTGAGCAGGACCCAGCACCAAAGAGGGCAAAGTATCCTGAGTGAGTTTTGAGTGGTAGAGCCTTGGAGCCAAGACCCAGTTAGTGGGTTGTTTTTTTGTGGCTGACAGGCCTAGCTAGAGACAAGGGGAGTAAGCCCACAGTGGCTGAGACCCCAACATAAAGAGGAATTTATAAATACCATCTGCAAGGCTTGGGATGCAGTATAGGGGAGGAACAGAGCTGCAGATATTGCCCCCTGGCATCGGGGTGAAAAATGGGCAGCCTCCCACCTAATTAAGATAATTAGACCCTCTGGTACACCCAGGTAACAGGGGAGATCAAAATGGGAGTAGATCAAGAGGGTAAAGGGAAGAAGGGGTTATGCAGAGCACGGAGGACAAAGGGGGATTATTACCTTTAAGACTCTCCTAAAGCCATCTTTCTCCACTGTCACTCTTGAGCAGGATGGGGGGATCCACTGGGAAAAATACCTCCTGGGAATACTGAAAGACTTTCCCAACTCAAATTAGCCACATAGAGCAATCTGATGCATCTGAAACACAGACTCTGTAACACCAGCTAAAGATAATCCTCATTTAGAAAGGTTAAGCTTAAGGAGACAGGGGCGCAGGTGGTATTCTCTTCTCTTCTTCCGGTGAGTAGGTGGGGATGGCGACACGAGGCCTGCATTGGCGAGGTCAACCAGCGCTTACGCAGTTGGTGCCACCAGGCAGGCCTTGGGTTCTTTGATAATGACCCATGCTTTCGGGCAGGGGGATTGCTGGGGTGGGATGGGCTTCACCTCTCTCCTAAAGGCAAGTGTGTCTTCTCTTCCACGTTGGCTGATCTCATATGGCGAGCTTTAAACTAGCATTGCTAGGGGAGGGGGCCGCAGGAAGATGAGGAGACACCACCCCAGCAAGACAGGTAACAAATGCTAGGAGTGCCCAGGTAAGAAACAGGGGTCCAGACAGTCTCCCAAATCAGGGGGTGGCACAGACAGCTAGTCAGGGCCTTAAATGCCTATATACCAATGCTCGTAGTATGGGGAATAAGCAGGAGGAACTTGCCCTCAGAATAGCCAGTTCAGACCCAGACATAATAGGGTTAACAGAAACTTGGTGGGATTCATCCCACGACTGGGAAGTTAGCATTAGGGGCTATAGGCTTTACAGGCAGGATAGAGAAGGAAGGAAAGGTGGGGGTGTAGTGCTCTATGTCAAGGAGCAATACATATCCTCTGCCAGCAAAATGGGGTCAGAGGAGGGGCAAGCTGAAGTGCTCTGGGTCATACAAGGGGGCCATGGGGAGAGGGATTTAACGGTGGGGGTCTACTACAGACCCCCCAACCAAGGGGAGGAGCTGGACCAGGAATTTTTGGGCCAGCTTGCAGAGGCACTTAAGACAAGGGATGTAGTTGTCATGGGTGACTTCAATTACTCGGACCTCTGCTGGAGGAACAGTCAGCCAGGTTGGACCATTCCAGGAGGTTCCTGGCTGAGATACAGGACCTCCACTTAATTCAGGAAATGCCCTGTTGGACTGGTCCTGGCCACAGGCAAAGACCTGGTAAGGGGCCTCCAGGTCCTTGACCACCTGGGTGATAGCGATCATTGCTTGCTGGAATTTACCATCCAGTGCAGGGTGTCAAGGGCCAGCAGCAAGGCAGTAGCCCTAGACTTCAAGAGGGCCAACTTCAACGAGTTGAGATTAGTGGGAGAGGCACTGGGGTTCTCAAGGGCAGGGGAACTCAGTGCCCAAGATGAGTGGTCGTTCCTTAAGGAGATGATACTCAGGGCCCAAGAGATGACCATCCCAACAAGAAACAAGAGGGGCAAGAGTGCCCAAAAGCCCCCCTGGCTCACCAAGGGCATCCGGGAATGTCTGATTGCCAAAAAGGCAGCATACACCTGGTGGAAGGTGGGTGCTATTTCCAAAAAGGAGTATACCTCCTCTGCTTGGGACTGTCAGGGAAACTAAGGTGGACATAGAGCTAGGACTTGTGTTCAAAATCAAAAATAACATAAAGTCCTTTTTCAAATATATAGGGAGGATGAAGAAAGCACTGGGAAATGTGGGGCCCCTGCAAGATCCTCTGGGCAATCTGGTTGTTGCGCCAGAGGAGAAAGCAGACCTCTTTAACCAATTCTTCACCTCTGTTTTCTTGGGCAGGGACTGGGACTTCCCCACCTTGATGCAAGACGGACTTGAGGGAAATGCCTCCAGACCTCAGGTTAGGGAGGATGGGGTTAGAGAGCTTCTGGAGGGGCTGGATGTGTTCAAATCAGCGGGTCCAGATGCTCTCTACCCCAGGGTGTTGAGGGAGCTAGCAGGGGTTATTGCAGGGCCGTTTTCGAGCGCTCATGGTGCTTGGGCCAGGTGCCTGATGATTGGAAGGTAGCCAACGTGGTCCCCATCTTTAAAAAAGGGAGGAGGGAGGACCCAGGCAACTATAGGCCCATCAGTCTTACCCCAATCCTAGGGAAACTCTTTAAGAAGATCATCATGGAGCATATCTGTGATGGGCTGGCCTCAGAGATGATGCTCAAGGGCAACCAGCATGGTTTCATTAGGGGCCAACCTGATTGCCTTTTATGATTGGGTCACAAAAGCCTTGATGCAGGTGTTGCCATGGATGTAGTCTTTCTGGTCTTCAGCAAAGCCTTTGACACCATCTCCCACCCCATCCTCATTAAAAAATTGGGTGACTGTGGCATTGATGCCTACACAGTCAGATGGATTGCAGATTGGCTGAACGGTCGCACTCAGAGGATGGTGGTGGATGGGTCATATTCGACCTGGGGGGAAGTGGGCAGCAGAGTACCCCAGGACTTGGTCCTTGGGCCCGCACTGTTCAATCTCTTTATCAGCGATTTGGACGATAGGGTGAAAAGCACCCTATTTAAATTTGCTGATTATACCAAAATTTGGGGCAAGGTGAGCACACTAGTAGGGAGGGAAAGCCTGCAGCAAGACCTGGATAGGTTACAGGGGTGGGCTAGCAAAAACAGGGTGCGCTTCAACACTGACAAGTGCAGGGTGCTGAACTTGGGCAGTAGTAACCAGCTTCTGCCCTTCTCCAGCTTCCTACCTTTCCACTATCTCCTCTTCTTAACTTATGGATGCACTCTCCCCACAGGCTAGGTACAGAAATTAAAAAACCTCAAGGTAGAAGTGGTCTAAGTTATATGGGGGGGAGGGGGAAGGAAGTATTGTTTAGATCAGTAGGAAACCAAACACACCTTTTACACTTTGGTTGGGGGGTAGGTTTGCAAATCTTAGGCCAGTTTCCACCATTTTTAAATAGTCTATGCATGCTGAGTTTCTGTTCTGTTACGGATATAGACCAGTTTCCAATCACTGTAAAACTGTAATGCCTGTACCTGGCCACAATGGGTGCAGAGAGAAGTGTAGCTCCCCACTGTCATTGAGAATACTTTGCAGTAAGCTTTCTGAGTTAAAATGATTCCTAGAAAAACAAAAGTCACAGTGGTGGGCAAGGGGAAATCTAGCTGCTGGCTGCCAGCCTACAACCATTTCCCCCTATCATTGACCCCAGCTGCCTGCCAGCCTATGCTGTTTTCAGAATGGGAAATGGAGAAGAGAAGTTATTCAGCCAGTGATGGAGGGTGTGGGGTGAATTAAAGCCCCCCCACCTTGGGATCCAATACATCTGCTGCAACTTCCACTGGGGGTTGGAAAAAAGCCCAAACCAAACCCCAAATAAGGATTTGTATTTTCACGCAAATGGCCATTTTTGAAGCAGCCTGCAACCATGCACGTGCGTTTGGTCATGGCTATAGATGGCTTTCTGTAGCCAGATCAGGCAAAAATGGTCACTTCTATCCATGACCAGTGTCATAGGCAGAAAACATGGGTACTATTTAGTTCAAGGTCCTACCTAGTTTCTTGGTAGACTTCTACTAGAAATCATATAAGCCTTCTTTCTCTGGACTGTCTCTCCACATTGGTTTCATCCTAGGGTTGAGTTCTAATCACCACTCTTTTGTCCTTGTTTTCTTCACCTGGAGAAATGGGCAAAATCTTTGCACAAATTCTGCTGAGCCCCCTTGAAGGACCCAGTTCGGTTCACTCTGGGGATAAAAAGCCTTACTATATTTGGTAAAAGTAGCAATCTCTGATGAAGATAGATCAAGGCTGGATGCAGCAGATGAAGAATGAATTGGCATTAGTGAATGTAAGCCTTCATAGGCACTTTAGGGTTAAACAGTACTATTGTTATAGAATTCAACACTGAGGACAGTGCATAGCTATACCCCATAAGACCAAAACAGATGCCTTCCTGCCACTATCCCTTTCCAAGTTTCATGATGTAGATCCAAGTGAAGAGCTGCATCCCTGATTTATGCACAACATACACAAAAGACTGCTGTGGAGCAGGGAAGGGCTACTGACCTGCTCCCTCTTACCCTGCTGTGTTTGTATATCTACCTCACTGTCTTTCAGTGCTCCTTTGAACACAAAGACTGCAACTGTGGCCTTAGACCATTCCACAGTGGAGGATCCTTCTTCACTCCTGTAAAACATAATCTAAGCCTCACAATTTTTTGAAAGGTACAACCTTTGATTCTTCAGAGAATTATACTTAACAGGATAGGTTGTTAAAGGGCCTCCTTGCAGAACATCAATGGCAGAAAGTATGTTCAAAGTTCAAACAGATGCTAGCATTTCTGGTCTGAAACTGAAATACACAGAAGCACAATAAAATGGAGTTACAGAACTCCATTCACCCTCAAGACTGGATTTCTTTTTCTCTTGGTATAATGTATATGGTTTAATATTTATAGGCATATTCCAAATGGTTTTCTTTTTCAAAAGAGTTAATGCCACAGAATATTTAAAACAGAGGCCAGATTACTAGAAGTTCTTAACAACATTTTCCCACTAGAAGGTTCCAGTGAGCAAATTTTGGATACTTCTTGTTCTTATGTTTTTCCTCTGTTCTTTACTAGCAGCCCCACATGATATTTCTTTGTGCTTCTTATGACAGCTTTGCTTCTTTGATCCACATTTTGTGTGAGCTTTTTAATGAACAGCAGGTATAAGAAACATGCCTACACTTATTCAGTGTCTGAAAAAGTTGTTCTATTCATAATTGGATCCCTAGACTCCAAGGGCCTAGATTCTAATCCCATTTATACTGCTGTAAATCACAAGGAATTCACCAAAAATAACCGAAGATACATTTTCTAAAAGCAATATCAGAATCTGTCCCTAGGAACTTATGTAATTGGTTTCTAATGCATTTTGTTTTATTTTTGTAAGTCTAGTTTATTTCTTCAATGTAATCTAATTTAAATATTTAGATGCTTTATTCAATGAAATCTAAAGTTAACTTCTACACAAAATCTTTCTTGCTGCTTCTAAACTGTAATTTTCCCCTTTTCTCTCACTACTCAAACCAATAGTCTTCTCTAAATAGATTTTAAATTAGATGAGGGCCACACTGCAGCAATCAACCCATGCTGGATGTAGAAAGGGGAAACAGGACAAAATTAGCAATCTATTTTTGTTGTCACAATCCTAACGTAGGTAGTGGTCTTTAGCTAGAACCAGGGAAATGGCTTGGAGATTTGACATCTCTGTCTCTGATTACTTTTAAAAATTTGGAAGTCCTGACAAATAAAAATTAAATTACATTTTACTCAGAAATACTGGGTATCCCACAACTGTTGAGAAAAGGGGTACTTTGGGGACTGTGCAATAAAACAGATTTTTTTTTCTGGTTTTCATTACATCACACTGCATTTGTTGTCTTGCTAAAAAGTAATATAGCTGGAAGATAATACTTGTGGGAGTTGCATTGTTCTTAATATGCTGGTGGGCTGGTACTGTGATTACCTGAGGCACTGCACCTGAGCAGCTATTTGGAGCATTCATAGAATTTGTAAAGTAAATCAGTTTTTCCATATGTAATGATGACTTTGTTTGCAATACTGACAAATAAGAAGCATCCTTTTTTCCCCCCACTAATGATACAGCTCTTAAAGTCCAAGATTTATATTACTTATTTTCAGGGATCCTGGTTTTCTCCAATAAGAAATCACAAATTTTCTGATGAAAAATTGTGAATTCTCTGACAAAAAACCCCAAATCCATTATTAAAATTAAAAGCCCCCTGCAGCACCTCCCAACCCTGCTGGTGTCTCTCAATGCCCCTAAAGCCTGCCCAACCCTGCTGGTGTCCCTCACTGCCCCCATAACAGTTCCCCCGCCCTACTCATGCCTCTTGCCCCCACCCACAGCCCTTGCCTCCCAGCCCTGCTGGAGGGGCCCCCAGCTGCCAGGGCTATGGGGCTAGGGCCCCAAGACTGCAGCTCCCTGTCCTCAACAGCAGGCAGCTGCAGCACAAGCATCATGGAGCCAGCTCCCCCACTGCTGCTGCCTGATTAGGTTGGGGTGGGGCCAGCTCCTGGTTCCCTCCTGACTTGTCAGTGCCCTTAGCCATGACCTGCCACCCCAAAGCCCTTCCAGAGGGCCCCCCAGCCTCCTGCAAGCCCCACTTCCCTTAAGCTTCAGGAGAAGAATGAGACTGAGTTGATCCCAGCAGAGCCATGGCTAGCTGAGAGTCTCAGGCTCCACCCTTCCCCTCCCCCTCAGGCAGGGCTGAGGTTTTCCACCCTGTTTGCAAACAGTTTTTGCAGGCTGGAGCTCAACCAGCTTGCAGCGATGTTTGCAAAAGAAGGGAATCTGTGGGTTCTCTGGTAAAAGGAGAAATCCACATTTTCTCTGTTTTTCCATGGGAAACAGAAAACCTGGATCCCTGCAGTTATTTTACTCATCATTAACACATAAGGGGACTTAGGGTAACAAAAAAATAAAATACTTTGGGTGAAAGGTAAATAGTGCCATGTAGAAGAAAGGAAGATTTTAAAACACCCTTTCATACTTACGTCCTATAGGTTTCCTCCTTCTAGAAAACTACCTGAACTGCTGTTCTAGGTCTTTCTGGACTTAAAATTACATAGACTTCTAACTGAGAGAGACACTACTCTCATTACTGTTGATACAGCATTCCAACAGACCTGGTAGTCAGCTTGACATGCTATATTCAAAAGCATGATGTTTACAAGTCAACTTTAATAGAAAAATCAATAGCCAGGATGTCTCAATATCCTTTCAGTTTATATTTGGAATTAGAAACTGGTATGTCTGGACTATGTGGGTGGGAAGCATTATCCTTTCACTCAACAACAAATCATGGTTTTGTCTCCCTAAAGCCTTTATCAGAGCTTGGTGTTTAAAATACTGTTGTTGAAAAGTCCTTGTTGCACAGACAGTATTTAGAAATCAAAAATATGTTGGCCTATGTACAGAAGTAGTGTTGAAAATATATTAATTTGTAAACTTAATCAACAGGATATGTTAAGGGCTTGATGAATTTATTGTCTTATTCAAATTAGTAGTGCAGTACATTAGAAGGAAAGGCTCTTGAAAGCAAGTAAAGTATGTGCATTGTTACTATACACAATAACAGACAATATAATTTTAGCCTGCTTAAGTGGTGCTTCTCCTGGGATATTAACAATAGAATATTGCCAGTCCATCTCCTGTTCTTTAGATAATGGGAACTCTGTAAGTATTAGGCATGAACTATTTTGCAGCATGAATATAAATGAATATTACCGGGCTTTCAGGCATTAGTTGTCATGTTCCAGCTAGAAACCAACACTAACCTCAGATGCAGCAATTATAATTTTGAGTGGTATTTGTACTAGAGCAACTACATGGAACCACTAGAATTTAATAATAAAGTAATTAATTTAAAAGGAATAATAGCTCTTTCTCTGTATTATTAGAGACATATATGACAGTATTTTTCAAAGCCTGTCAAACTATCAGACAGAAAGGAAGATAGAATGAGAAGATGGTAAATCTATGCACAGAATTAACATTTCAAATTATATTTGAACTAAAAAGAAGAAAAAGAGAGTAGTACCCTTATTAATCCAAATCTGCTCTCTTGAAGATGCACATTTAAAAGTCAAAGAAAGCAAGGAAATAGAACATGAATCTTTTTTGCTGTTGATAAGATTTAGATTTATATCTAAATTTAATTCTAATGTGTTCTGATTTTCTTTCATAATTTTGTGCTTCATATTAGTGATGTGTGTATGTATATATATTTAAAACCATAAGAAATTCAGAATATGAACTTCATTTTTTCCCAGTTTCTTTAAGCCCATGGTATGGGTTTACATTGAAAAGCAAATATATGGGTTTATATATATGGGTTTACATCCAAAAGCAAACCATGGGCTTAAAGAAACGAGAAAAAAATGAAGTTCATATTCTGAATTTCTTACGATTTTTAAATTAAGATGTGCCAAGGATGGGACAGGAAAAAAAGAAGCACAGTGACTAAGATCATAAAAAAGAAGTTATGTGGACCTCAGAGTAGTTTAATTAAACACATTTTTCCTCTGTCTCTTCTTCTACATACTTCCAGAGCTTTTACTTCAACAGTACAAAACTTCAGTAGTCAAAAGTCCTGTGATTTTCCCCCACATCCCAAATGTTCAGAATGACTTAAAAATCTCAAGATTTAATAATGAATATCTTTTAGTTCTTTTGATTTCTCTTCTAATTTAAAGATCAGGTTCTCACATCTTCCACAGCAGTCATGGCAGCTACAAATACAGTTTTTCAACAGTGCTGCAAGTCTTATCTAATAAAAATGCCGAAATCTTGTTATGAAAAGCACTGAAAATTGCATAACTTGTGATACATATAAGAAGTCTTTGCTTTTAATTGACTGAAAAAGAGAGGTACTTAATTGATTTTTGGACATAGGGCAGAAATTATACAAAATGGAAGCTGCTCACAGATACAGGAAATTGGAGGGAATGGCCTTAAAATACCAATAATATGGCAAGAAGAGTGATAGAGGATAGATAAAGGAAGAACAGATATCTTGGACTTAATGGTGAAGTGCCAAAGAATTTGAGGCATAGACAGATATGCAAGGGGATATTGGTAAGAGGGGGGAAAAAAAAACCCAAACCCCTAAAAATTTATAGATTTCATAGACATTAGGGCTGGAAGAGACCTCAAAAGATCATTGAGTCCAGCCCCACACCCGAAGGGCAGGAAGTCAACTGGGGTCATAGAATCCGAGCAAGATAAACATCCTATTTACTCTTGAAGGTGTTCAATGTAGGTGCTTGAACCACCTCCGATGGCAGGCTGTTTCAGACCTTGGAGGCTCGGACAGTAAGGAAAGTCTTCCTCACGTCCAGCCTGAAATGTTCTTGCAGTAGTTTATGACCGTTCGACCTCGTCATCCCTTGGGGTGCTCTGGTGAACAAACGTTCCCTCAGATCCTGGTGGTCACTCCTGATAAACTTAGACATGGTCATCAGATCATCCCTGAGCCTGTGCTTTTCCAGGCTAAAGAGCCCCATGGCTCTCAGCCTGTCATCATAAGGTCTGTTTTCCTGACCTCTGATCATGCACATGGCTCTTCTCTGGACTCTCTCAAGCTTTTCCATATCTTTTTTGAATTGTGGAGCCCAAAACTGGATGCAGTACTCCAGCTGCGGCCTCACCAAGGCCAAGTACAAGGGGAGAATCATGTCCTGTGATTTGCTTGAGAAGCATCTATGGATGCAAGCCAGCTTTTTGGTCACTTTACTAGCCGCAGCATAGCTTTGCAGGCTCATGTTCAACTCGTGGTCAATGATGACCCCCAAGTCTCTTTCTTCTGTAGTGCTAGCCAGTGTAGCACTGCCGAGCCTATAAGGCAAAATGAATGAAGGAAGCCATGACTCAGTAGACTAAAGTGGAAGAGTCCAGAGAGCAGCAGCGTAGGGATGTGTTCAGGTATCTGGGACAAAGAATCAGTGAGTTAGTGATTACAAATGCATGGCTGCCTGCAGCAGCCCCTCTTGTTTATTGTTTTTGCTTTTCTGCCTCACCAACCTGCCTTCAACTCAGTGCCCAGAGGAATTGCCTCTATCACCCTCCCTAGTTACAACACTGCCAGAGAAGTCAAGTAGATGTCAGAGAAAAGAAGGGACAAACTGAAAAAAAATGTAGGTTGTGACAGACATCAGAAGTGACAAAGGAAATGGATATCTTTCTATTTACTGCTGATGTGTGGGATGATGTGCAGCAATACCATGGAAACCAGAAAGTACTCCTTTGAAGAATTATAATCTACTAACAGTGGGAGAAATAGACCTTAAGGAAAAAAGAAGCATCTTCATATACGATTTACAATACAAGTATATTAACTTCATTGTGCCATTATGTGAACCTCAATAACATTTTTTTTTAATAACAGTTAGGACTTTAACTGTACAACCTATTTGAGAAAAATCATTCTAGATAAGAATCACAGGTCTGGGTATCATCAACACCACAGCATTTGCTAGGGTTAGAGTGGTGCAGAGGTCACAAGTTCAAGGCTATAGCAGAAGTGTTCATGGCTTGTCCCTTAGATTCTGCAAATTCTATTAAATACCTTATCATGAAGACAGGAAAGGAAGGACAGTATTTGCTAGGTCCACAAATGAAGTGCTAGAAACTGATCCTGTGCCTACTATATTAGCTGCAGACTTCCTAGCACATGGCAAGTCCAAATCCAATACCCATTTGACATGAATCTAATCCCAGTTTTTCAGAAATATCTAATTTTTATAATGACCCTGGTCATGAGTAATCATCAGCAGAAGTAAAAAATAGACATTTTCTGTTATCTCATGTCATAGAAGGAAATACTTATAAATTTAGTCTCACTGAACTAGAAACAGATATAGTTCAGACACTCAAGAAGTGCCTTTTTTCTCTCATTCACTATTCTGTTCTGAAGCAGAACTCTCAATGGAGAAATAGATAGAAAAAGAAAAGTCATAAAGATGTTGAGTAGTAATAAGCAACAGGATTTGGATTCTGTTGGCATGTGTGGGTGCATTCTCTATGGATTTCTCTTCTTGCTTCTTGCATAATGGCTATTTATAGAAACATGGAATGACATTTAAAATGGAAGAAGAGGTGTGAAATCATGAAATCCATACTAGCAAGGAGTTGTGTTTTTTGGAAAGTTTGCCGACAAATTGGGCCCATTATTCTTATATTCCTATTCTCTTTCACCTTAGATATTTGTTTTTTCCAATTCTGAAGTAATCATAGGATCAGATGCTTGTCTCAGTAGGTGGCTCAGCATATTTAATTTTACTGGAAAGTACTCAAATACTATGGTGATGGAGACTAGAGAAAATCCTAATAGATTATTATAGTAAGCTATCTATCACTATTGTCTACTTGAAGATTTGGAGTTTGCCATGGGATTTTCTTCAGATCAATTTAATTAACCTGAAAAATGGCTATGTCATATTTTACAAGTATAACAAAAGCTTCCTCAATTGTTATGGTGCCAGCTGGAGTGCATGCTCTCATTTCATTAGTAAATTAGGCTACTTTATCACTTTCAATGTTTCACTTTCCTTACAGAAAGTGCATAGTGATATGCACTACATATATCTGATAGGAAAGAACTGACTGAAAGCATAGGCTGTATATATGATATTTCAATTATGTAATGCATAAATCAGAAGAAGTGGTTTTCCACAATATACTCTATCTAGTACAGTCTTTTTTGGGGAAAGATTCTCCTGGATAAAGCATAGAAGCATAAAGAAGTAGGTCTGGAAGCAACCTCCAGAGGTCACCTAGCAGGAAGAAAGTATGTAGAAGAGTTATGTTGAAGAAATGTGCTTACATATTTTTAATTTACAGACAGATTCAAAATGAGTTCATCACTGAATCCTTTAATTTCCTCAAATAATCTTCTTTTGCAAAGTACTGTATATGGTATTGAGGTAATATTAGTGTAACCCTGGGCACAACACTATATGTGCCCTCACCTGAATAGTGGGATCCTGGGGTACCCGGTAGTCAGTAGCCCTGCCCAGCCCCCCGGGAAGCTGCTGCAGTGCCCCCAAGGGGAGAGCCTCCGCTTACAATCAAGCACCCTCTCAGACAATTCTCAAAATATTTACAAGATTTAATTATTTACAACATAACAAATAACCATTAAATAAACACATTGATATACCTACTAATAAACCCTCAAGAACTTATTTACACAGTCTGTCACTTGCACACGGTGTACTGGGGATCCTGTATGCACTGCCCCTGGCAGGTTGTCTCAGGGATTGGGACTGTCTGTGTCCCAGCACATGGTCTGTGGATGCTCCCTGGTGCTGGTGTCTGTCTCCATGCTCCTGGGGCATCAGGCAGTGGCTCCTCCTCTGCAGTCCCTGCAAGACAGCATTCCCCTGCCTCTGACCCCCTTCCCCGACTCAGCAGGGAGCAGTGTCTGAGCTGCAGGCTGTAGCAACTCTCCTGTCCTGCACAGCCTCACAGCCCCGGCAAACACAGCCCCTCCCTGGGCTTTGCCTGCCTCTGGAGCCCCCCATCCATTGGGGAAAACAGGGCAGATTCCAGCAGTTTCCCCCACCCCCAGCTCTGCTGTGCTCACCAAGCCACACCAGGCTGCACGCAGGTCTTTCCAGGCTTGGAGTCTCCACACAGCAGTCCCTCTCTGATCCTGCCACCACAGGTTCCCAGGCTGGAGAGAGGAACTGGATACTGTATCACTCCTGTTATAGCCCTTTGCTGCTGCTTCTGCAGGGCACTCCCAGGGGCTCTCCGAGGGACCACTGTGTTGAGACTCTGCCTCCAGTCTCCAGCCTGCTCCTCAGCCGCTCTCTCTCTTCCCACAGTAAAACTGCTCCCCACCTTTTATCCAAGCCTCTCAGCCAATCCCAACCCAGGGCCCTTCCTGGGCTTTGGCTGACAGATCTATTTCAAAACTTTGCTGGGGTTACCTCACCCTTCCCACTTCCAACAGGGCTGCCTCCAAAATAGCTTCACTTGCCCTCAAAGCCTACAGTGTCCCTGCTGGGACAAACTCTGTCTTTCTGCCAGGCAGCCCTTCCCATTCTTTCAGGTGGGTCCATTTTTTTAAATGCTGCTACATTAGTTTTATTGTATTTTTATTGCCTCTATATTAGTTAATGGTAACTGCTACTTTAGGAAATACTGGTCACGTGTACACAAGCAGTGGACTGCACAGTAACCAGCATTACTGCACAGTGATGTCACTGCATGGGTTTTTTCCAATGCTACCATGCAGTGACAGTGAGCTATGGCACAGTACCATTGCTGCATGGTTAATGCCTGGATATGCTACTGCATTGTAGCTTGTTGCTACTGAGCAGTAGCATCTTGTGTAGACATACCCACTTTGGTGCACTTGATGGTAGACTGACCGGGTATTTGTTGAAAGTTTTGTCTCTGTGCCCAAACAGTGCCCAGTTTTGTCTCTGTGCCCAGAAAACCTTTCTGTGTAACCTTCAAAAGGAACAAAACTTAATTCAATAAACTGTCCTTTCAAAACCTAAATGTGTGTGTATCATAAGATTAGCACTTACTGGGTGCATTTATACATGTGCTTTACTGTGCAGTAGACTAAATTACTATTTAGTATAGTGTCACAATTTACACATGTGAGGCAATTGGGTTGGTGATGACTAATTTACAGTGCCATCAGATAATCCCATCAGACAGTCTGATGGTGGAATAAATTCTTGTGCTTAAATGCATGTGTAGACAACATCAGGATTAGTTTACTCCAGATGAAATTGTGCTGGAGTTTATTCAGTTGCATTAATTGTGCATGTAGACAGGCCTTCTGGGGACTAAATTACAAATAAATTACACACCATTCACCTGTAGGGCACCAATCTGTGTACTTCACAGCTCAGTAAGGCTTAAACGTTGTTCCCATCTAATTATTTTGTAGTGGTTCTTACATCAAGGACTTTCAGTTTGAGCTCCCATGTTGCAAACTCAGCACTACATTTTGCACTAATTGGCAGACTCAGCAGAGAGGCCAAGAACTCCAAAGGTTAAGGAAACTGAACTATGTCCAGAATTCCTGCCCCCTTGATAAAGGTTGGAGTATGCTGCTAGGTCAGTGTCTGTGAGAAACATGCTCTGCTGCAGTCTTGAAGGCAAACAAACTGAATTAAGTCAAACTGTCAAAATTATGCCTGTACTACATTCATACAATTGCTTTTACATGGAATATTATAGTTTTGTTGTAAGCTTGTAGGCAGAAGGACCATGTTTTCATTCTGTGTGCACTGAAGGACAGTGTCCAAATCCCTGACTAGGGACTCTAGTACATATTGCAATACAATATAAATAATAGCTATGCTACTACATATACACTCATGTACACACACATGCAAAAATGAACCAGTTCGTATGGAACTGGATAAATCCAATGGTGTAACTAGGGTGGAATGACTGAGGCAGCTGCCTTGGGTGCTGACCTTGGGAAGGAAGTGAGGGGGAAAAGAAAAGCTACTGCCACAGCCATGCAATTACATTTGTAGCAGGGAAGCAATCAGAGGTTGGGAAGACTAAGGAGAAGGGGCTGGGGTTGTGGGGAGGCGGGCAGGAGATCTGTGCCATGTGCACTACCAAATTATATTGCCCTGGATTCCACTAGTCTCAAAAGACATGTCAATCAAAGGGACAATAAGATGATAACTTTATTTCCTTTTCACTTTATCCAAACAATGAACCCCTGTTCATTACCTATAGTACCTATTATTCACTTCTAGAATCAGGATTGTTTGTACCAGTACTTGTCCAAAGACTACGTTCTGACATTTTGTACCAGAAGGAAACTAGAACAATATCACTTATAAGAGTGAAGTTCTTCCAGTTTTACAGAAGTGCAACAGAGCATAGTTTAGAATTATGCACACAGAAAAATCAGTACTTCATAAGTGCCGAGCCATGCTATTGTCTCTGCATGTGGCACTGTATATTTGGTGATCATCTGTAATCCCTTTGATGAATCTAACCCATTATCTCAACTGCAAATAACAGCAACAGAAAATGACAACTGAGGTGTTACTGTGTTAACAAGCAGACATTATCTCATGAACACTGTCAGAGATTACTGCCGTATGAGTCTAAACAAAAGGATTAGAAGCCTGGAAAAATAAAATGCTTTTGATTGTAAAACCTGATGTTTTCAGGCATTTCTTTATTATGGGGGGAAAAAAAGAAAAATCCCTGAAGCAGCAATTTTTGTTATTAGGCAATTAAAACTCAGTTTAAACCTACTTTATTTCTAACCAAGAGGTCCTATACTTTGCTTGTTTGCCCCTAAGAGCTACAATTCAGATGTGTGCTGTGTCATCCTGCATAAAATAATGATAACTTATACGTACTCTCCCTATTTGTACTATGTTAATTTGCAGTCAGAGTTTAATTAGCCTTTTGGCACAACAGCGATTAAGATTCACCCTGTTCTATCCAAAAGTCATGTCCTGATTTTAGTTGACTGTCAGTCTATTTATGTTTTCATGCCTGGTTTTTTTATAACTGTCCTTAAATATGTCCTTCATAAACTTAAAAAGTCAGGACTTTTCCTTGGAAAACTAGTTGTGCAACAGGACATTTCACAGAGTAGCTTAACAACCGTACTTAAAGCATAAAGCTGTAAATCTGATACTGAATAAACCTGAACTCTAAGCTCTAGTAGTGGTCCAGATCTGTGTAGCATTCTGTTTTCAGGGAAAGGTGTACAGTATTACCTCTTGGTTTTCTCAACAATCAAATTATACCTACATTAGTTCTACTTCCGCACATGACAGAAGTCTAATAATAGACTAAACATATTGATCATTGTAGTGCAAAGCACTATTTTATTACATGTTGGAGTGGATGATGAGGCACAAAACCTTTTATGCCTCCCCAAATGAAAACTCAATATTTTTTCATTGTCAAGGCTATAATTTACATTTACTGGCCTTCCACTTGAAATAAAGTCTCTGAATTTCATATCCTCAGTATGTTTCATTTACTTCAGAGAACTGACATTCTTCTACAGACCTTTAAGTAAAATAATCTTAAGCGACTGTGAGCTGATATATTGTCTTTCATCCTCTTGACACTAAAGTTGTTATCATGATGTAGTAACTGCAGCAATTTATAAATAAGAATACTTGACTTATCTATCAAGGCATTTAAGAGATAAGGCTTTTTAACAAAAGCTTTCTACAAACAGTTGCAATTATTGTCATGTGTTTGATTTCCAAATGGCTGAAAATAGTGAGTGCATGGTAGCTTTCTATGCACAATTTTTGTCTGTCCTGATGAAGCCTTCAGTTAGGACTCTAATTAACTAGGTATTAAGTACTGTATAGGTTGTGTGCTAGTGAAGTTAATCTGCAAAGGCATACCTAAAATTTTTTTTTATACTAGTTAAAACACACTTAGGCCCTGGAAGGTGTTAACATAATGCCACAGTTGGTATTGGAGGAATGTTATGCCCAATCCCAAAAGTTGCGTGTCCTGTCATGCACTGGAGTAAAAATTATTAGAATCTAATTGCATGGCTACCACGGCTAGAGCACAGATAAGGCACGGAGTTACGGACACAGAGGGCTGGGTTATGGACACAGAGCTGACTTGTGCCTGATCCCAACGATCAGATTCTGAAAAGGACTTACACATGTAAGGTTCATCCTGGAGGTATCTAAACTCTGTAAATATTTCAGTTGTCTTCATTATTTTTTTAGGATCTGAAGTATTGTGCATGTCTAGAGGAGTGTGTCTTTGAGGCTGAGCAGATTGGCCCCTAGTCATATCTAAGATCCATAAGTTATCTTCACTGGGAGGATAGATGGGTGTGGGTTCACCTTGATTGGGTAGGAATTCTCAGGAATGCCTACTGAATCAGGATCCACACAAAACACACAGCCCACCACTTTTTTAAAAGCCTGGTTGCAGAAAGAGGAAATTTTATTTTGTAAAACTGTTTGCTGATTATCCAGGACACAGCCAGGTACCTACTGAATTTGCGATTTTGCAGATGTCGCAAAATGCGGGCAATGCCCATTAAATCTGTTCAATTTGTGGGCTAAAACAAACAAACAAACAAACACAATTATGTAAAATTAAACATGGCTATCCAGAGGCTCCTATTTGAAGGGCTGTCGGCAAGATGTTTGCTGCCCTGACTATCACCACCGATTGGTATGCGGACTGCCTGTCATGTGGCTCCATCCCTCCACCAATCAGTGCCAAGGAGCTATGCTCCACACAGAGCACTTGCAGCCAATCGGTGGCAAAGGGTGGGGGGAGCACCATGCTCCACATATGAAATCAACTGACAGCCACCATGAATTAGGTAGGTCTCTAGATATGAGAGGATAGGAAAGTACAACATGAAGGGACCTCACAAAGTCATTTAATTCAGCCCCAGGCTCAAGGCAAGATAATCCCTGATTAAATCATCCTAGCCAAGTCATCAGCAGGAATCCTAGTTTTCTCTCTGATTAAACAAAATCCTCAATTTTCGGATAAAAAATAAACCTCAAATCCACATTTTTCTATGGTTAAAATGAAACACCACAAATAGGTAGACAGACAATAACCTCAGCCAGTTTCTTCAGTATTCTAGGGTGTATCCTATCTGACTCAGCTGAAAGTAAAGCATCCAGCTCCTTGAAGTAATCCCTAATAGCTTCTTCTACTATTTTAGGCTGTTTTGCTTCTTAGCAAGAATGGTTAGCAGTAAAGACATCAGGTATCTGTCCTTATTTGTCAAGACTGAAGTAAAAAAAGACATTATATATTTCAGCCTTGTCTGTATCATCAATAAATAGATTGTCTTCTGCACTCTGTAAGAGACTTACAGTTTCTTTGGTCTTCCACTTACTTTTGACATACTTGTAGAATCTTTTTATTGCCTTGTCTGTCCCTTGCCAGCTGCATCTCAGATCATGCCTTGGTCTTCCTAATTTTCCCCTTAGACACCTGTGTGATACTCTTATGCTTTTCCCTAGTTATATGAACAATTTTCTACTTCTTGTAGGATTCCCTTTTGATTTTTAACTCATTAAAGAGATTGCTGTCTAGCCAAGCTTATTGTCTGTTACACATCCTATTCTTCTGTTATATCAGGATAGTCAGCTCCTGCACTCTCAAAAGGGCCTCCTTATGGTACTGTCTACTTTCATGAACTCCTGTTCCCTTTCAGTCTTGCCACCCAGGACAACCTGTCCAGATTTCCTTAGACTTTGCTTTTCTGAAATGTAGTATCTTATTCTGGTTATCTCCTTCCTCCCCTTAAGATCTTGTGGTGACTTTCACCTAAGTTGCCTTCCATTTTCATATTCTTAACTGATTCCTTCCTGATTGTGAGCAGCAGGGAGGAAAGAACTTCCTGCCATTTGATACCATCTCTATCATTTATCCCCAGTAGACTCCAAAAATGGGCTGGACTCCTTTGTAGTACTATTTCCCACCCAAAAGATGTTCTGATAATTGAAGTCCCCACCATGAGAATCTGGTCCTGTAATTTGGAATGTTCTTTAAGTTGTTTACACCTTTCTCCTTGTTTCCTGGCCCACAGCTGACAGCTACTGTGACATCCCCCTTCCTGGTTTCCCCCCTGACCTTTACTCAGAGCCTTAGCAGGCCTACTCACTTGCAGAGTAACCCAAATTACATCATCATTCCTGAATTGTACTAGGACCACCAAGTCTTTCTGTTTATTCTCCATGCATTTTGGATTTGTATATAAATACTTCTAGTATCTGAATGATTGCCCTATACTCTGTCTCCAAGAACATTGCTAAAACTTCTGCTATTGCTTCCTTTTACTACATATTTATCCAGGTTCTCATATTCATTTCCTTCCAGTGCGTAAGAGGATTCAATCCCAAATCTCTCCATCTCTCAAGAGTGTGGACTAACTGCCAAACTAGGATTTATGTAAAATCTTGTTGAGGTTAGGGATGCATGCTTGCACGACAAAAATCAAGATTCATTAGTTTGGATAGTAGCCAGAATCTACACATGTAGTCTAGGAAACTAAGCTGGGATGGTGGAGTGTTCAGTTGTAATTTCTCTTCTGAGATTTTAAAGTCATCAGAAAAAAAAAAAAGATTAACAATCTTAGAAGAGGAATTATAACCCTGGAGCAGTCCATCAGCTGAGTAACAATTAGCATAAGGAGTCACATTCACTTCCTGTGTCTCATGGAGGAGGTATGGAGTAGTGGAAGCAGGGGAGATTGAAATGCAACTCCACCAGCCTCTCCAGCATAACCTACACCTTGGAACACTGTTTTCCTAGAAGGTAAAGATGTGGTTGAATCCTCTTAGGAAGAAGTAAGAACTGAAATCAGGTATCCAACATGATGAATGAATACACTACTTACTACGGACATTTACAGACATGTCTGGGAGGTGGCGCACTTTAATTAGAGTGGCTCCATGCACATGGAAGCCAGGCAGGGTGATGAAGAGCAGATCCTGCAGCTCCCTCCAACTAAGTCTGGGATTAGGGGGACAAAGATGATGGGTATCGTTGCATGTCCCCCAAGATTTATGCTCCCACAACAGGGCATGGGGCTGCAGCGTGGTCAGACCATTTCTGGGGAGAGCTTCCTCCACAGCCCAGGAGACAGGACCTGGTGCAGGAGGCAGCACTGTGCCACCATAGTTGCCAAAGTAAGATACAGTAGTTGTGCAGAGTTATGTCCCCCACGGCTGCCAGGCAGGCAGAGGGCACCTCACCTTGGTGGCCATAGTGTTGCTGCACTCCCTCTTGCACCAGGTTTTTTCTGTTGGGTTGTTCTGCCTGGCAGCTCTGCCTGGAGTTGGTCCAGCCAGTCTGCACTTGCACACCCTGCTGTGGGTGCAGAAATCTTGAGGGGCTTGCATCCTCTCCCACCCCCTTGATGCACCATTTTCACCCACACCCAGCCTTTCTTCATTCACTGGGGGATTAGGGCCTGGAGGAAAGGGGCAGCATGTCAGGAGTGAGGGGCACCAGCAGGACTGGGGAGTTGGCAGTGAGACACCAGGAGGGCTGGGGGTGGGATATGGGTTGGGAGTGAGGGGCAGGGCCAGGGGGCTGTGGTCCAGGAGTGAGGGGCAGAGGTAGGGGCAGGGCACTGGCATTTCAGGGATGCTCAGCATCACAAAGCAGTATAGGGGGGATAGTTGCAGCTGGACCCATGCCCCAGTGAGCAGAAGGGGAAGGGGAAGCTCTGATTTTCAATGAAAAATAAACAAACAAAAATCAAATGCCAAAATATATAGGTATTTAGAATTTATTTTATTACAATGAAGCACTCTGAGGCTTTCATATTGCTTTAAAATGTTAAATATATCAATAAAATACTGTGTTCAACACAATATATAGTGACATTTCATGTTAATAATGGGAAAAAATGCAGAATTGTGGGGGTTTAAAAAGAGAATCTGGGATTTTTAAACATAGAAAACCAGGATTCCTCATCAAACCCACCAAGCAACAACCACAAAAATTAGCAGGTCATGCTGCACAAGGGAATTCACTCCTATCCCAGCCCACACAGAGGTCTCTTCTAGTAGGGCAGGGAAGCCTAGGGCTTCTGATGGCATGCTTACTTGCTTATACACAAATGCCAGGAGCCTGGGGAACAAACAGAAGGAACTGGCCCTTCTACTAAACAAAAATGAATGATTCCATAGGGATAACAGAGACCTGGTGGGACTCCACCTATGACTAGATGACTGGACCACAGGTCTAGATAGCTATACCTTGTACAGGAAAGATTGTGTTGCAAGAAAGAGGGGGCTGTAGCTCTATGTGAAGGAGCAGTACACATTCCTACAAGTGGGTATTGGCACCCAAGGAGGGTGACTCGAGACCCCCTTCTTCAGAATACGGGGTGGGAGGCGGGTGTTCTGGTAAAAGGCATATAGTGGTCCGAGTCTACTACAGACCTAAATCATGAGGAAAAGCATGACCATGAATTTGCTAGGGAATTTGCTTTCAGTCCATAGTTGTCACTGGCAACTTCAACTACCCTGATATCTCATGGGAAGAGCAGTCACCCAAATCCAATCAGTCGCGGAGCTTCCTCATTTGCATCAACGAGCTCTGCTTGTCTCAAGAAGTCTATAGGCTGACAAGAGGTAAGGCACTGTTGGACCTGATACTGGCCAAAGAGGATGATTAAGTGAGCAACCTGAGAATTGAAGGGAAGCTGGGAGACAGTGACCACAAGCTGATCATTTTCTCTATATATCGCAAATCCGGCAAATGAGTCAGCAATGCACAAATCCTTAACTTTAGGAAAGCCAACTTCCACAGACTGAGGAGTCTAGTTGTTGAGGCCCTGAAAGGCCATGATCTGATAGGGAGGGAAGTCAGTGACAAGTGGTAGCTTCTTAAGGACACAGTCCTTGAAGTACAAGGGGAGTCCATTCCAGCCCATAGGAAAGGTAGCAAAAGGAGTGGGCAGCCCCCTTGGGTGAATAGGCAACTCATGGACCTTCTGTACCTGCAAAGTGAAGCTTATAAAAGGACTGAAGTCAGAAAACACCACTAAGGAGGAGTATTCAACAGTGGCCCACACCTGTACTGAGCTAACTAGAAAAGCCAAGGCTGAAACTGAACTCAAACTGGCTACAGAAATCAAGGACAATAAAAAGTCCTTATTCAAATGTGGAAAGTCAGAAAAAAACCCCAAGGGGAACACTAGACCCTTGCTAAACCAAATGGGGCAGCTGACAATTGACACCCAGGAAAAAAACTAATCTCCTTAACAATTATTTTGTGTCAGTCTTCCACCAGCCCAAGGGGATCAGCCTGCCTACCAGAGTAAGGGCAAACATAAGCCCATCATTAGCGAAGATCTTGTGAGGGAACACCTTGAGAGACTGGGTATCAGTAAATCACGTGGCCTGGATGGAATGTACCCAAAAGTGCTAAAGAAACTGGCTGACATCATAGCATGGCCAATGGCGAGGATATCTGACACTTGGGAGAGGTTCCTGAGGATTTAAAGAGGGTCAAAGTGGTTCCTATCTACAAGAAAGGGAGAAAGGAAGATCTATGGAATTACAGGCTAATGAATTTGACCTCAATCCCTGGAAAGATCCTGGGGAAAAAAAAAATCAAAGAAACCATTAACAGGCTAACAGAAGGCAATATTCTAACAGATAGACAACATGGCTTCATTGTGGGTAGGCCTTGTCTGACCAACCACATTTCCTTCTATGACACATCACCTGGATAAAGGAGAAGAGGTTGATATCATATATTTGGACTTCAAAAAAGCCTTTGACCTGGTGTCCCATGGTGCCCTCATGGTAAAATTGGGGAACTGTGGCCTCAACAACCCTATGGTCCAATGGCTGGGGAACTGATTCAGACCCTGAGAATGATAATGATGGAACTGAATCAACATTGCACAGGGTGACCAGTGCTGTCTCCCAGGGCTCAATACTTGGACCAGTACTTTTTAACATATTTATAAATTATTTGTATTCTGGTGTCAGAAGCAGACTGGCTAAGTTCACTGATGACAGCAAATTATGGGGAAACATGGTCACACTAGAGGATAGGCTGGTGATTCAGGCTGACCTCAACAGGTTTGCAAGGTGGATGGATCAAAACCTGATGGCATTCAACATAGAGAAATACAAGGTACTCCACTTTTAGAGAAAGAACCCACATCATACTTATAGGCTCAGCAGTGCTACTCTCACTAGCACCATGACAGAAAGAGACTTAGGGGCCATGACTGACCACAAGATGAACATTAGCCACCAATGCAATACCACAGCCAACAAAGCAAACAAAACTCTGGCTTGCATCTACCAATGCATCTCAAGCAAGATCCAGGAAATCATCCTCCCACTTCACTTGGCTTTGGTGGGGTCAAAGCTGGAATACTGAATTCAATTCTGGGCTCAAGAGGCTTGAGAGAGTGCACAGGAGAGCCATGTGCATGACTAGAGGACAAGAGAGCAGACCTTATGAGGAAAAGCTGAGAGCCATGGGACTCTTCAGCCTGGAGAAGCGAAGGCTTATGAGCAACTTGGTGGCAGCCTGTAAGTACATTAGAAGTGTGCATCAGAAAGACAAGGTCCAATGGTTACAAACTCCTGCAAGACTATTGTAGGCTGGGCATAAGAAAAAAACGTCTTTACCATCCAAGTCTCCAGGGCCTGGAATAGACTCCCCACAGAAATGGTGCAAGCACCTACTCTGGACACTTTTAAGAAACACTTGGATGCCTATCTTTGACCACAGCTGACTTCCTGCCCCTTGGGCAGGGGCTGAACCCAATGATCTTGCGAGGTCCCTTCCAGCCCTATGAAATTATGGTATCTAAATCCTATTTTGGACTTGTACCTAAATCTTCATTAATGCATTGCCTCCCTAAGGCAACATATAGATTTGTGTGTATATTATATAAGAAATAAAATGCTATTTAGATTAGTATAAAAATAATCTTTTGTAAGTTATGAATGAATATATCATGATGACTCTAACTGATATAGCCTACTGGTATAGACAACTTACTGGAAATTATTAGTCACTGCACATGGTTTTCCAACCATTTGTCATCACTGGAATTTATTCTGGTGCAGATTGTATGGGTGAAATAATAAGCATTGCTCTTGGATTCCTTTCTTCCAATCCATAGAAACTTGATTGATTTATGTTATATCTGTAATATCACCAGACTTCAAGACACGTAATTATTTATAGAGAAAATTTCTTGTTACAGTCAATTCACAACCTTAAACTTTGGATGTAAAACTGATGCATTTTTACTAAAAAGGATATAAAGTGAATTTTACTAGTGCTGATGACATTTATTTATACAAACATATTGTTTGATTCCTGCCTCATTATCATCTCTCTATTTCTAAGGGGAAAAAAACAAAACAAAAAATCCAGCATTAGATTCTTTAAGTTGCATCTTCCCAACAAGGATATTTGTGATTTTATAATGACAATATTAAAGCTACTATCTGACATTACAAAAGTACTGCTTACCCTAATACCCAAAGAAACTAATTCCCAAACTCCTTCCTCAGGCAAAATTCAAACTGATGCACAGACAGAATAGATCCCAAATGGCTCTTCACTAATTCCTGTCATTTAAAAAAAAAAGTTAAGATCATTCCACTATTAGGCTAACAAGATGTTCTCCATCAAAGAGGCAGTGATCACCAGGGATCCTGATTTTCTCTGATTTTAAAAAAGGAACCCCAAATCCACATTTTTCCATGATTAAAATGAAATAACACTAATGTATTTTAATCACAGAAAAATGTAGATTTTGGGTTACTTTTTTAATCCAAAAATTGGAGATTTTAAAAAAAAGAATAAAACCAGGATCTCTGGTGATCACAGATCTAAGTCAACAGAATAATTCTTTGCCTGTATCCCACACAACCCGAGGCAAGGTTACCATCATGCAAAAACAGTGACCCAATGTACCAGTGATCCTACATGTGCCAGTGATCCAACATCATGCACCAGGGAAGCTCCATATGTACTGTATCTGACCCTAGGTATTCCGATAACCTAGCGTATGGGACTGCGTCATCTGGTCATGATACCAAAGTATTCAAAACAACCATCCTTGACCTTCAGTATGCTGACAACTGCACCATCCTTGTCTACACTGAGGAAAACCACCTTACCATGCTGGATGGCTTGGAAGAAGCCTACCAAATTATGGGCCCCACTCTCAACATCAAAAAGACTAAAGTGTTCTATTAGCCCACTCTGAGCCAGGAGTATGACACCCCCGCTCACATTCACATTTAGAGAAAGATACTTGAGATAGTGAAGCACTTCTCTGACCTTGGTAGCCACCTCTTTCAGTGTGAGCATTGATGGAGATCCAACACAGGATCAGGTGTACCAAAGTAATTTCCTGAAGGACATGCCTGTGTGTTTTTTATTGATTGTGACCTCAGGAAAGACACCACGATCCAAGTCTACAAACAACACAGTCATCTTTCCCACTCTTCTTTTGGGGTTGTGAAATGTGAGTGACCCATCATTGTCATCTCAAGGGTCTAAAGACATCAATAATGTCTCCAGAAAATCTTCTGCATCAAATGGGAACATCACTATATAAACACCAGAATCCTTGCTGAAACCAAGGTTACCAGCATGGGTAATGATCCTCAAGTGCCAAATTATCTAGACCAGACGTATGCCTGAGTCCTGACTCCCAAACAAGTGCTCTACTCCAAGCTTAGTTGTGACTTAAAATCTCACAACAGCCGGAGGAAATGATACTAGGGCATGCTGAAGGCAGACCTCGAGAAAATGGACGCTAAAATAAAGAGCTAAGAGGAGCTGGCTGCTAGCTTGAATGGTACTAGAACTACAACAAAGTGACAGCCTACTTCAAAGTAAAGTGTTTTCCCTTGAGACAAAGAGACAGTGGAGGAAAGAAAAGAAATCTTGGCCTATGGCCTACTTCCCCCTGCAGAAAGACCTTAAACTCTTACAGATGGATCTGTGGCTCAAAGATTAGACTTTTAAGTCACATTGAGACCCATCAGTGAGCCATGGTAGAGGCCATGTTTAATCAAGGATATTGCTGCTGGGACTCTCCCTGGGTTTGGCAGTCTAACATTGTGGGAGTAGAGGCAGCATTATTTGCTATAAATTCCTGATCCATGGAAATTAGCACTCTCATTTCTCCCCCCCGCCCCGACCCCCAGGCCAAATTTCCAAACCTCTGGGGAGCCCCACAGACTGGATGGCATTGTCCCATGAGCCAAATCTGAGCTTGAGGTTGAGCACCACTATCCTAGAAGAAAGTTATTACAGATGAACCATATTCTTCAATAGCTTTGCCAGACCCTTTCTTTTAGTGATGTAATTGAGCTATATCTGGCCATATCCAGACTCAGTGGAACTTCTTGACATTTTCACTGCCTGCACTCCAGAATCCAAACCTGTCATTTCTTATCTCTTATTGCACTAATAGCCCACAAGGATTCCAGCAATTCTAGTATAAAGGGTTCAGTCTGTCTGTCTGTGTGTCTATTTGTCCGTAACACTTTTGGGCAACTGCACATGCACTGCCAAGAGGGTCGGTGATGATTAGTTCTGTGGGCTCCACCTCCTCTGGCAGGAAGAGGGCTACCACCATCTCAGGCAGGGAAGTAGGAGCCCTGCTGCTGTGGGAGAGAAGGTGGAGGTGGAGTGGAGTGGGAGGAGGGAACCTCTGTTGCCACCTCAGGTTGCAAGCACAGCTGCTCTGGGTGAGGAGGCAGCAGCAGAGCCAGAGGCGGGCAGGGGAAGGGAGCCTCTGCCACTTCCACTGCCACCACCGCCACCTCAGGCAGGGAGGCAGAGGCAGGGGAGTAGTTGTGGTTGTTCTTGGGGGAAGAAATGGAGGTGGGTGGGGTGGAAGGGAGGAGCTGCCACTGCTGCCACCACTGACACCTTAGGCAGGGAGGCAGTTCGAAGTCCTGCTGCTCTGGTGAAGGATGTGTCTGAGGTGGAGGCAGGCAGCGGGGACAGCCTCCGTCTCCACTGCTACCACCTCAGGCAGGGTGGCGGTTGCAAGTCCCACTGCTGGAGATGAAGCAGAGGTGGTGGCAGAGGGGGTGGGTGGAGGCAAACACAGCTGGATGTGGAGCAGTGGGGGGTACGGGGCTGCATGCAGAGCAGCAGGTAGTTGTGCATGGCCAGATGTGCAGCAATGGCAGCACAGGCCACTGGGTGGCAGCAGTGGCTGTTGCATGCAAGTTTTTTGACCCCCCCAGTGCTGATAGGTGTTGGGTGGTGGCACTCCATTCCCACCCACCCCCCGTCATTCTTGATGGGCAATTGGCTAGTCTCTAATAGGGGTACATTTCTTATAGAGAAGGATATCAGTGGAAAGCCAATTATAATAGCTTTCACCGCAGGCCCTGTGGCACTGACACCTTTGTAACCCTTAAGGCATACTTTACCCTGAATTGTACTGCTAATTTTCTAAAGATTCCTCCTTTTAAGGCAATCACCATTTGTGAATCAGAATTAATGAAGAATATTAGGGAAAAAAGATGCACAGTGCCCAGTCATGAATATTTTATTATGGTTGTTTGTTTTGTTAAAACTAAATCTAGATCTTTAAACTAAAGTAAATGGTATCCACAGATGCACACAATACTTCAAGAGGGATGTGACTAGCACTGAGAGGGTCTAGAGGAGGGCCACTCACATAGTCAAGGGGCAGCAGGGCAGGCCCTACGAAGAGAGGCTAAAGGGCCTCCAAAAGAGAAGGCTGAGAGGGATCTGGTGGCCATTTACAGACTCACCAGGAGGGACCAGCGGGAATTAGGGGAGGCTCTGTTCCCCCAGGAATGACCTGGGGTTACTAGGAATAACATCCACAGATTATTAGACAGAAGGTTCAGGCTGGACATCGGGAGACATTACTTTACAGTTAGGGCTGCCAGGCTCTGGAATGGGCTCCCAAGTAAGGTGGTACTCTCTTCTACCTTGGAAGTCCTCAAGAGGAGGCTGGACAGATATTTGGCTGGGGTGATATGATCCTGGTACCCATTCCTGCCCGGGGCAGGGGGTCGGACCTGATTATCTGTTTAGGTCCCTTCCGACCCTAAGTGCTATGATACTATTGACTTAATTGGAAACAGAATCTGGTAACAACTTGAGTGTGCATTGGGGTTTGAAATGCATCCTTTTGCTGATGACATCACTCCTCTAACCACAATCAGTTAAGGTATCAGTTGTTACATCATACATCACTTCCAATTGCTGCTGGCTTTGAAACAAATAATATATTTGTTAATATTTAATTGCCTTATATCCATAGTAATATTACTAGACTTCAAGAAGATACATAATTAATTATTTAAAAAGCACATATTTTGTTCTGTTTGATTCATAGCCTTTAAGTTTAGACTTAAAACTGAAGCCTTTTTAGTAAAATATTTTACTAACGTGAATTTTTACAAGGATGCTCTAGTGTGGGGCTAGCCAGTAGACAGCCCCCACCCCAAAATATCCTCATGCTCCAGCCAGCTAAATTAATGTCTACATGTGCATTGCAGCACACTAAATAATGCCACCTCAGGATAGTAGCTGTGTTTACAAGTACTATTCTACAGCAACATTTATTATTTTTCTGCACCCTAATAAGGGCACACATGCAGTCACTGAGACTTTACTGCAGAGCTTGTTAGTCAGCTCTATAGTAAAAATCTCATGTAGATGCACCCTTAGTGTGATATCCTGCTCTTCACATTCCCCTTAACAGCATCTTATGAAATGAACTCCTGCTCACAAAATCTTATTCATCTCTGATTCAATTAGTCTAGAAGGGACCCTGCTTTTTGCTTGATTTCCGACTAACACGTATAACTACTACTCATATTTGCTAGTAATCGGTTTATACCACTTCACCCCTGCTATAAAGAAAAGGATTATTAAAATGATTCAGTCTTAAGTCCAAATGTTTAAGGCTGAATTGAATGAAATGAGATACATGCTCTGTAAATAATTAATTATGCATCTTCTTGAAGTCTGGTGATATGACTATGGATATTAGCCAATTAAATCAAATTTCTCTTAACTAGAAGGGAATTTGAAAGTAATACTTATTTCACCCACACAGTCTGCTCCTATGTCAAATAAGGAATAGACCTTAAAAATTAAACATCTAGCTTCAGTTAATTAGGGTGACCTTGGAAAAACAAAAAGGGTGGCCTACAGGGAACACTATACACTGTCCTTAGAGGGAAAAAAATAGTAGAACGACTTCATCTTTACGGAAAGTTACAGTATGTATTTTCTAGACTTTTTCTGTTTATATGAACAACAAATATTAATACAAAGAAAACTAGACATAAGTTAGCATAGAATAAATTCACTGCAAAATGCATTTAAGAGAACTATAACTGTTCATAAATGTGAGCTAATCTAAAAAAAAAAGGTGTTCTTTTTTTAAAATGGGGAGAAAGTCAACAACTTATAATTACTGAAACCTAAAGACAAAATGTTCTGAATGTTTTTTTAAAAATAATTTTAGTTTCAAAATTGGCCTCACTTTAAATAAAGGTTTAGTATAATGATTGATCAATATGGGGAAAAACAGAATAATTCCATCTGAGGTAAAACAAGCAAAAAGGGTCAACACAAAATAATTTTATTCTATATTTCCTTTCAACCACAAACTACCTAAAAGGTATTTTCACAGTTCTAAGAAGACTTGAGTAATGTGGCAGCAGAAATAATATTTTGCTAACATTGTTAAAAAAAAAAAAAAAATTGTAGCTATGATATGGTAGCTTCCCTCTTCTCCTGGGACCACAGTATTGCTCATGATTGCATCATCTTTTTTCTTGTCCGGACAACCACCCTTTCTCATCAGTTACTTCTGAGATATTAGACATACAGGGGAGGAGGCATCATTTAACCAACTCTGTCCTGAACTGAGCCAAACATTTCTACTGTAGACTCATTGCAGCATTTCCTCCCCTTTCCAGACAAATTTAGGATTTATTTTCTGTATGAACTAGCAAACACCCCAGCAAAATGTTGGCGTGAGAAACATAAGAATTCGAGAATGATAAGAAGTCGTCCAGCCACATTACTACTCCTGATTGGTTTTAACGACCACCACATTGTATAGGAACTACACCTGAAGCATTTTAATAGACATTTAATAAAAGGAATTTGCTATTGATGCTTCAGGACAAGGGAATTGTTCTGTTGGCTAAAGAGAACTGAAGATTTGTTCAGGGGAGAAAGAAGGGGTTAAAGGACATTAAGACAATTGGTACTTGGCTTACCTGACAAAAGACAAACCCATCTACAAGGATCTGAATAGATTTGCTGACACACCAAAAGGGTAGGATGGAAAAGGACACCTAGGGCTTGCAACAGGTTTACCTGTATAATGCCAGCAATCTGTGAAATACTAGGATGTCAAAGTTAGGACATTTTTAGAGCAGTCACCGCTTCATGTCATTTCAGATTGTGACTTACCAGTAGCTGGCCTGGCTAGTGTGGCCTTGGAGACAGTAGCAAGGTGGAAGCTTTTAGCCTGGAGACAGAGAAATGACAATAGGGTTTTTAAAAAAAATGACACGAACAGACAGCAGGAAAAAAGAGAAAGAACCGTGAGAAAAAAATATCCCCCCCACCCCCACACACACACTCTTATATGTATGTGTTACCATCCCTCAGGTCCCTTCTCTTTTTTGCACCCAGACTTTTACAGGCAGCAAATGAGGTTACAAACAATTACCTTGTTGCATAGGATCCCACCTGTCTGCCACAGGTGCGAATGTGGGGGGGGGAGGGGGGGTCCTTCAGGTCCTCTGCAGAGTGGGTCTTTTTTTTTCAGGCAGGCTTTTTTTTTAAGCAGCAGATTAGCCAGTCAGACCTTGCAAAATGCCTGCAGAGTAGTCAACTTCACCTTCCTGATCCTCTGTGTCCATCTCATTATCAGGTGGCTGCTGCAGAAATTCCTCAACATATCTGTCCCAGTCATGTTTCACAGGCTCCCCAAACATGCAGTGCACCATGTGGCAGAGAACCACAGCATGGCCCTCCTTGAAGATCCAGGCTACCGCCTCATGGTAGGAAATAACAGTCCTTGCTGCTCAAGACATCTTGTTTGCATCTCTGTCCCAAACTTCAGTGACTTGACCTTGGCCCACATCCTAACCTAGTCCTGAGGTTATCCCCGAGTCTCCAGCTGTGGCATAATGTCCTGGTGCTGCCTGCTGCCCTCTGAACCTCTGGCAGTGATAACAAGTACTTTCTCCTCATTCCAAATGATGATGAGGTCCACCTCCTCAAAATGAGTCCAGTTTGCAGACTGTCTGTTATTTTTCATGCTTCTCATTCTCTCCACAGAAGTAGGTAGTAAATAGGTAGCAGCTGTTGCTGTTTGCATGGCGATGACAAAGCTGATGAGAGAAGATTCATGTGGGTGCTCAGAGCAAGCAACCAAGCACCGATATATACCTGGTGCTCAGCGTGAACTGAAAATCAAAACCGAGGTGCTCAGAATGGTGCTCAGAGCAATCAGGTTCACACCTGGGGGTGGGAGGGAGTGGTGGCTTGGAGCCAGCACCACCCCTCACAGTAGAAGTTAGGAGGGTTACAGGTTTGCCTGTGGAGCAAAGGAATGGGAAGGGTTAGGAATAGATTATCCTGGGATACTGGAGGAATGAAGTAAGGCATTGCATTTCCTCAGAGCATTCATACACTATCCTGGAATGCCCTGGGAAAAATGAATCAAAGATAAACCTCAGCTGGAGTAGCATAACTGTGAAAAGTTTAGAGTTATCTAAACTAATGACTTCTCTTTAACTAATGACTCCTCTCATTTTACGTTCCTTCATGCTGGTTAAGGTGACTGCTGCCAAAGTCCCTATAACTCCTCCTGGGGAGCTAGGAGACAGAAGCATCACAATGGACATAGCAGGCTGACAAAATGGGAGTCTGGGATGAACTGGAGGATCTGCAGAGAGTCAGAATCAGAGTTTATTTTAGAGGCATTCAATCTATGGGGACTGGAGAAAGGACAGTTGAACAAACCTTGTGACTATAGATCTGCTTTGGAGGAGACAGGACAGTCTTGCTGAGTGGTCTTTGCCCCCCAGCTGAGTGCTTTTACTTAAGAGAAACTGCTTTTACGATTAGTATTTGTGTGTTACTTCATTCCCCTTTAACAGGCAAATTTCTTCATTTGGGAGCTGACCTCAAAAGCAGGTCCCTGAAGCAGGGCTACAGAAAGTCAGGGAGAGTCAGGAACCAAAAGGCCAAGGACTCAGAGTCAGAAGAAGCCAGGGCTTCCTCCTACTCTACAGACCATGCCTGGGCTGGCTTCAGGGGGCACTTGGCACACAAGGCAATGGGAGTCCCATACACACACATTCCTGGGGTGATCTGACAGGTATATTAGTAGTCAGAAGACTTCCTACTGGGAGAGTCCTGAAGGGAAAACATTAAATTACACTAAAGTTGTAGTTTCTGTTGAAAAAATATGCCTGATGAATCTTATTAATATTATTCACCATCTAATAATATGGGATTTTAATTGTACAAACTATAGACTAATTGTGTTTTACCAGTGTCCTGATACCAATCTGTGAGCAACATAAATTTCCTTGATGACTTTTAAAAGTTGAATATGACATTCAATGTAAATATTAGAATGGAAATAAGTAGAAACTGTACTTATTCAAAGAATCAACTGTCAAATGTAAGCTTCAGGTATAAACTATGTGATTTGGCAAAACAGCACAATGTCTGGTGGGTCAAAATAATGACACAAGTGTTTCACAGAACTCTTAAAACAACCCAGTATTTTGATAGGGAGTCTTTACAAGTGTGATTCTGTTCTCTGCGTGGTAAAGGCACACTGACAATGTATTTGTGCACTATATCATTAAAATGCTATGACTCTGAAAATGTCTTCATTTAATACATTGCTCTCTAATACAGCCCTTACTGGCAGAAATTAGTTTCAGAAGATTTAAGCCATGTAAGGTTATTTCAAAGGGCTTTCCATATTTTTTCTTATGCATTACTCATTTAGTTTTTAAGACCTGTCTGGTCTACTAAAGCTTTTTAAAATTAGATGTTTTTTGTGGTGGTTTATCTTTCAAGACAAGAGGTTATTAGCTAAAATCAACAAGATTTAGCAACAACTATGGAAGGAAGTAAAAATTCCTTTATAAGTGTGGCTCCTCAGAAGTCACCTAAGTACCAAAGGAGGGTAAAGCTTTTACTCTTTCCATGTTGGGGGCTTGGAGTCAATGGACTAAAGAACAAGTTCTTTGAACTTCTTGCTTCTACTTAGTGGCTTTGCCCATAAATTATAAACAAAACTCCTATACATATACAAGTTATAAATACAGAAAATAGAGGACTGATGAGGACTTGATTTCCAGAAAGGATAAAAGTAAATTAGAAGGGAAAATGAACACAAAAAGATTCAACTGAAATTCATCAATAGTTAACAAATTACCTGTCCTCTCCCCTCCACCATAAACAAATAAAGATTTACATACTTGAAGTACAAAATAAGTAGAAAGCTTAAAGTTTCCTGGGCTCCTGACCATTCTTATTTGTTCATGTATAGAAGACCTTCATTCTGATAGGATGATATATTGTGAGCTATTTCACACTTAAGATTTCAAAATGGTGTGCTCCTCTACCTATATACTTTAAGAACCTAACAGGTATTCTCAGATACACAATTGCTCAAAATCAGGGTCCTCACAAACTTAGTGTTCAGCAGGAATCCTAGTTTCCTCTGATTTAAAAAAAAAATCTCCAATTTTAGGATGGAAAAAAAAGTAACACAACAGTCACATTTTTCCATGACTAAAATCAAACTCCTCTGATATATAGTGGTGTTTCATTTTAATCATGGAAAAGTATGGGTGTTGGGTAACTTTTTTAAAGGTGAAAACTGGGGATTTTGTTTTCTGTCAGAGAAAACAAGGGTCCCTAGTGAACACCATCACTTCCATTTAAAACATGGCTAGCATCCACTTCTTTCAGTCTACCTCTTAGTGAATCTCACTTGCCCAGTAGGTCAAATCTCTTTTATATGGAGATAGTCAAATCTGTACACTCAGCACTATTCTGAAATCATGTTTGGAAGCGGGTATTTTCAGCACTTCCTGCTGAAGCTGTACCAACATGTAAAAATTTAAAAATGCATTAGCTAGAGTGAAATAGTTAGTATGCCTGTATCTAGCAGACAGCTCCCAAGCCTTCTACATCACAACTTGTTTTAATCAGCCCTGCACAGTTCTTTGAAACATTTTTAAAAGAAGTTTACCTTCAAGAGAAGATTTCAGAATGGAACTTGAGAAAATATCCCTCCCTGAAGCCTTGAATGATATATTCAGGGAATTACATTTAAAACTGACCCTTATTCTCAGTGACCATATCTACATGAGATGCTGACTGCACAGTCTTTACTGCATAGTCATTTAGTACTTGTTTATACATGTTTTTACTTGTATAAACAAGTAGTAAATGACTGCATTAACTTGCATTACTGCACGGTAGCACTGATGAATGGCTTTTTTTGTGACACTCACTGTGCAGCAGCCTGAGAATACTGTGCAGTAGCATCACATCATGGTTTCTGCCACGTGACTACTGAGCAGTAGTCTAGGGCTACTGCTCAGTCAGCAAGCATCTCATGTAGACACAGCCAGTGTTTCTTTATTGGCTATTTCTTGGAAGCTTTCTTTTCAGTAGCTACCAAGGACTAGGGCTGTTTTGGATCCCATTCAGAGGCAACTAAGTTTTCTTCATGTGGTAAATAACAAACTTAGGGTGCAAACAGAAGTGACAATTTTTCCCTGTTGTGGCCTCAGAAACCAGTCTATAACCATGACTAAACACAAGGGCAGAGCTGCAGACTGATAAAAAAAAGGCCAAATGGGTGACAATCTAAAACCTCAGTGCATGAGGGTTCAGATCCTCCCAGCCTGTCATTGTTTTTAGAAGGGGACAGGGGAAATGGATTGGAGGGAGTTCAGTCTGGGGTTTTTTCAATACCTGCTGGAGGGTGAGGTGGGTGTTTTGGGTCCCCACCAAGCTGGCGAGGTTGCAGTTCACCCACCCTACCCTCCAGTGCCAGCTGGGGAACTCCTAGAATGAGCTTCATCTGTTACCTTTCTTTCTTTCCATTCTGAAAACAGCTGGGGCTGGCAGGGAGCTGGCAAGGAGGAGGAGCCATTGCTAGGGAAAACCAGCTGCAAGCTTGTAGCCAGCAGCTAGATTCCCCTTCCCAGCTAGATTCATTGTAACTCAAAACACTTCCTCAGTTACAGTAGGGAGCTGCACTTCTGCCTGTTCCCCTAAACATCTCACTTGGAATCTGGATTCCCTTCCTGGCCCAGGCACCAAAAGGTAAGGGTTGTAGCACCTAAATATGGGCACCCCAGGCCTTTATCAAATCTACTCCTAAATGCCTGCAAGCTTTGAAATGTGTATCAGAAAATGTCCCTAAAGTCTTTCCAGGGATTATAGAGCATTGGAGCTGAACAAATGGCCCAGTATTCATAGATTTCATAGACATTAGGGCTGGAAGGGACCTCGGGAGATCATCGAGTCCAGCCCCCTGCCCAAAGGGCAGGAAGTCAGCTGGGGTCATAGGATCCCAGCAAGATAAGCATCCAATTTACTCTTGAAGGTGTTCAATGTAGGCGCTTGAACCACCTCCAATGGCAGACTGTTCCAGACCTTGGGGGCTTGGACAGTAAAGAAATTCTTCCTTATGTCCAGCCAGAAACGGTCTTGCAGGAGTTTGTGACCGTTCGACCTCGTCATCCCATGGGGCGCTCTGGTGAACAGATGTTCCCCCAGATCCTGGTGGTCACCCCTGATAAACTTGTAGGTGGCCATCAGATCACCCCTGAGCCTGCGCTTTTCCAGGCTAAAGAGTCCCATGGCTCTCAGCCTGTCATCATAAGATCTGTTTTCCTGACCTCTGATCATGCACGTGGCTCTCCTCTGGACTCTCTCAAGCTTCTCCACATCCTTTTTGAATTGTGGAGCCCAAAACTGGACGCAGTACTCCAGCTGCGGCCTCACTAAGGCCGAGTACAAGGGGAGAATGATGTCCCGGGATTTGCTCGAGAAGCATCTATGGATGCACGCCAGCATTTTGGTCGCTTTACTAGCCGCAGCATCGCATTGGAGGCTCATGTTCATCTTGTGGTCAATGATGACCCCCAAGTCTTTTTCTTCTGTAGTGCTAACCAACGTAGCACTGCCGAGCCTATAAGGGTGCTGCAGGTTTTTCCTCCCAAGGTGGAGAACCTTGCAGTTTTTGGTGTTGCGTGAAACTGTTCTCTCTGCTTAAGATGTCAGGCTTTCACTATGCTACTTACTATAACAGAAGAGGCAAAATGAAGTTGGTAGCAAGTAGTTTTCATAGAGCCAACTGGAGTACTGCATTCAGTCTCTCCTTTGTAGACCCTAGGTTTCCAGTTTGGGTTAAAGTGTTTAGTCCAAGATAGATGTTATGGCATTTCTCCTTATAGTGTGCAAAACAACTCCTGGTTTGGTTTTCTTGTGCCTATTATTAGCCAACTCACAAATGTGCTTTACAGAGGTTATCACTCCCAGGCCTAGTTCCCTTCCAGGCATATCCCATGACATTAAAGCTGTCTGTCACCTGCAGTTGGCTTGCCTAGTCCAGCCTTAATAGGTCTGCTTGAACTCAAGCAGATGTAAGGCAGGCATTCTCTGGGTACATCTGCATGACACAATGCAGCAACACCCATGAAGAGTTTTTTAATTGGGCCGAAGTCCATTTTTGAGAAGTTAGAATGCTTTGTTGCGGTTTCTTTTGTGTTAGTCTTGCCAATCATAGTTCACTTATTATTAAACTATTTTTCATGTCTCAAATTTAGATATATTAGATATATGAAGAGGCAGTTTTCTAGGCAACAGTCAATCCATTTCTTTTTTTGGATAGTATCCAAAGCTATATAATATTTAGGACTTCTCATTTTATTCAGCAATGGTGGCTGAATTACTGCCTAAGCAGAGGGCTGAAAGCTTTATAAGGAGCTGATACAAAGCCCTTTAAAGTCAGTGGGAACCATTTATTTATTTATTGCTAGGCATTTGATGAAATTCAAGCCAAATACACAGCCCTAGGATTTTTCTAGTTAGAATTTGTGATACCTTACTGACAGAGGTAGACAGAGCCACTTATTCTTGGCTACAGTTTAGTTTTTATACAGTTTGGATGTCAGTAGATATCAATGCTGTTTTGAGGGCATCTCATCTCACATTATACTTAGGACACGTTAACTGCACTTAAATCCCAGTGTCCACATGCTTAAGCAGTAAAACGTGCTACTAAATGTCAACATATTGTAGCAAAGCTAGTAATTTTTGTAAGAGATTTATCTCCAGATAATATTAAGTGTCCCATGTTCAGCTATCATAGGACTCCTTCACAAAGATAATATGAGCAGTCTTCACTAGGTTTAGTGTGGGAGTTGGAATGGACAAACAGCTGTCACCCATACAGGTAGCTTCTGCCCTGTCCAGACCATAGACAAGACAGCATTACTTTGTGACTGCTCAGCACAAGTTCTTACTCATAGTTGTGCTTACTATGATCTAAATAAAAACCATGCTGAGTGTCCCATGTGCCAGTGCTCTACCTAAACACTTATTTATCTAAAGAGCTTATTTATTTAAACATTTATCTGTGTTACTGTGTTGTGTCAAATGAAAAGAACAGACAATCAAAAAACCCAAGGCTGAATTGATTCAATCTTTTCAGGTTAGTATAAGCTGCATAGATTTAACTGATTAGACAGCTCAAGGATAGCCCACCAACCTATGATGGAGGGTTTGTGGGGGAGGGGGTGTATGTAAAGCATCCTGGGATGCTGAGTGACTGCCATCCAAATGGTGTGAAAACTTGAATCTGGATTGCATCTGGCATAGAGATTCAATAAACTGATTTAATCTCAATCAGTTAGGTCTGATACTATATCCATCCAGGTTTATCTTAAACTGGTTTAAACTATTTTGAAAGCAGTTTATGTGCACTAACCTGAACTTCTGTTATGTTCCAGATTTGAAACAAGTTTCCAATCATTTAGACCAATTTATATGTAACTTCTGTCCCTAGCCTAAGCTTTCTTGCTATACTTGCTTGTAAGGCAGAAAAAAAATAAACCTTGTTGATAGAGACTGGATATAGTATATATCTGTCAGGCAGCTGCCAGCTGTAGGCAGCCAGTGGAGGGAGTCATGCTCTACTCACCCACTCATCATGGCATGGGATTTTCTGGACTTTGTCTGGGGTTGCTGCACAGTGTGGATGGGGGGGAAAGGGAGGTGAGGTTTGTGAGATGCTGAGGGGAGGCAGCATCAATGGCTTACCATGCGTTCCTAGCCTGGTTCAGGCGGGCACAGTGTGTCCTCCCCCTGTCCCCATTCCATCTGAGCCCTAAAACCATGTGCTAGAGCAGCTCTGGGAAGAGCTTGGAGGAGTCCCCCTCCCCAACCATCACCAAGTTCCCATCTGATATCATTTCCCTGCAGCTTCAGTCTCAAACCCCTGGGGAGGTGATGGGTGGCAACCATGCCCTTTCATTTGCTTGGGGAAGCAGCTTTAGCCCCAAACTCAGCACTGGATCCCAGGGGGGAAATTCTGTGAGCCCTTCCTGGAGTCACTCAGATGCACAACACAGAGAGTTCCTCACCCGTTCCATCTGAGCCCCAGGATTGTATGCTGGAGCAACTCCAGGAAGAACTCAGAGGATTTCTTCCCCAAGAGCCAGTGCCAAATTTGAGGCTTAAGCTGTTTTCCTATGCGTCTGCAAGGGCTTGGTTTCCCATCCCAACTCCAGGGACTAGAGTCCTGCAGCTGCAAGGGAAGTAGCCTCAGCTGGAACTCAACTTGGGATGGGGGAAATCCTCCAGGCCCTTCTTAGAGCCATTCCAATGTAGAGTCCTGGCTCTTGGATATGAGGGAGGATTAGTAAGGCCCCTGAAAAGACCCCTCATATCCTGGCAGACATCAATTTAACTTGATTCATGAGTGAACCTGGTAATGACATTCAATTCACCAGTCTAAACTAAATCAAATAAGTTTGATACTACATCAACACCAACCAGTCTATCTTACACTGATTTCCACTGCTTTTAAATCAGTCTTTATGCCCCTAACTTAAAGGTACATGGAAAGGGGATTAAAAGAAAAAGTAATTAACATCCCCCCTTTGCAAATGGAGCCTTACATTTCTGTTACAATATGTCATTCTAATACGTTAGCCAAGATTATTAAACACTGACATTTAACTAATTAGTTGACTAACAGAAACATATGCTTCTCAGGAACCATTTTGAGTTCTTTTTTTGTTGTTGTGTTTTTTTCAGATTTAGTTGTGAAGTAATTGCAACTAGACAGGATGATGTCTGCAATTATCTCTCCTCAAAGAGGATGGAGAAATAATAATGAGTGTAGTATAAACTAGATTTGAGAACTTTTATGGATGATATCCACAAAGATTGTATTAAATCTTGGATGACATTACTTATAAAAACAGAGTAGATATCTGCAGAATAGCACTCTTGGGTATCATTATCCTAAAAATTGTACCACTACATAAGAGTATCCATATTGATCCATAATAGAAGCATGTGCCATAAACCAATCCAGAAATTATTGGATAAGAGGACCATGGTAGAAGTAGCTTCTCATTTATCATATCTTAGGTTAAGTACAGATGTTCAATAAGCTCTGGCATAAAGCACTCTATCACAGTTTCCTTAAAGTGCTAAACATTAGAGTGCATTTCAACTGAAAAGGCATGTACTGTTCGGTGGTGGGGTGGGGGGAGGCTTAATGAAATTACCAAGGTCAGCAGGTCAGGAGCACTCCCACACATCTCCAAGGAGGTTGCTGGAGCAGCTTTCTGCAACCCCAACCCTCTGCCAGCTGGGGACTATCAACAGCAGCTGTGTGGTGTGGGGGAGAAGGGATGGAAGGAAGCATCTCCTGCCCAACAGCCCAGACCCTCCCCAGACTTCAGCCAGCAAGCTGTGGCGAGCCCTTACAGCAGAGAGGCTCCATTTCCCCAGCTGTGCCCTGCAGTGGCAATATAAGTTCCCTGCTCAGGGCTGGGAACTCTAGCAGGGGGAGGTGGAAAAGGAGCACACCTGCCAGGTGTACTCCCCCAGCAGGAGTCATAGATCCTAGGGTCGGAAGGGACCTCAACAGATCATTGTGTCTGACCCCCTGCTGAGGCATGAAAGAGTGGTGGGGTCAGATGACCCCAGCCAGATGTCTATCCAGCCTTCTCTTAAAGACCCCAAGGTAGGGGAGAGCACCACCTCTCTCGGAAGCCCATTCAAAATTTTGGCTGCCCTTACCATGAAGAAGTTTTTCCTGATATCTAACCTAAATCTGCTCTCTGTCAGTTTGTGACCATTGTTCCTTGTTACCCCAAGAGGTGACCTGGTGAACAGAGCATCTCCGATCCCTTGCTACATGCCCACAATACATTTGTAGGCGGCCACAAGATCACCCCTCATTCTTTTCTTGCGGAGGCTGAAGAGGTCCAGGTCCCTCAGTCTCTCCTCACAGGGCTTGTCCTGTAAGCCACTAACCATATGAGTGGCCCTCTTCTGGACCTTCTCGAGCCTATCAGCATCCTTCTTAAAGTACGTTGCTCAAAACTGGACACAGTACTCCAACTACGGTTTGACTAATGCCACATAGAGTCTTGGTGGGAGTAATGCTGAGCCCATGCCTGCCTCCCCCACCCCCCCAACCGCCCCACGAGAGTTCCTGGTGCAGCAAATAAACAGCACAGGGAACTTACACTGTTGCTTCTGCCCATACCTGGCCCTGCCATAGGGAAGGGCCTGCCTGGTCCCCAGCAGGACCTGAGCCAGGAAGCAGTTTGGGGAGGGAGGGATGCCCAGCAGGGAGACTTCTTTCCCCAGCTGCAGCCAACAGTGGCAAGTTCCTCGCACCGCTTTTTGCAGTTCTGGTAACTCTGGTGGGTGGGTTGAAAAAGGACTTCCTCGCCACAGAGGAGCTTGGTCTAGCCCCACAAGATATCAGCCATCAAACAGAGGGGAAGGGCCCCTAGCTGCAGCCAGCAGTGGCAGCATGTGTTCCCTGCCCTGGTTTTGCTTCACTAGGAATTCTGATGTGGGGGGAGGGGGTGGCTGGAGTCTCAGGGGTCCAGACCACGCCCTCCATAACAGGGGGTGGCTTTTTCTCCACTCCTGCATGAGAATTCCTGCAGTCATGTTGGGTGTGCCATGAGGTTGGGTGGCTGCAGGGACAGAAACCCCTCTTCCCAGTCCCCCAACCCATCCTCCCAGGCTGTGGCTTACAGCTGGCTGGCATTGGAGGCTGTCACTGATTTAGGTACTATGACAGTCAAGGGAATGAGGCCATTCCAGCATGGGCACAGCAGACAAGTTCTGTCCAAGACATGCCCTGAAGGGTCCCTGGGATGCTGGTGAATGCATTCTAGCTTAACACATGATGAACGTGGCATCGATGACCAAAAGAGCACTCTAACCTAAAGTGCTTTAGTCTGATGGTGCATCTATCAGGGCTTAACTTAGTAATGCACCATTTTTAAAGTACTTTAAGTGCCATGAATTTTTGTTCTTTTATGGCATTGAAGTGCTTTCTGCATGCTTAATGTGCGTTAAGTGTAACATCTATAACCCAGTCATTGATATCAGCACAAGTAAAGATATTAGCATATTTTCAGATTGTGTGTGTATAGGGAACAATATTTTAATTTATTTTCTTTCAGTGGGTTTCCTGAGAAGTTCTTATAGCAATCTTCCATTTCCACCTACTTCAGTTGCATTTTATATCAGGTGTTTCATGTTTAATATTACACCTGTTTCTCTTATGAGTTCAGAGAAGCTGTTTTAGTATTTATTTATTCTCTTATTTAATTTACTGTTCTTTCCAGCTGTATTTATTCTTGTCTTATTACTGAATTTTTCTGCATCTACTTATGCTTCAGTTTACTACATTGTCTCTTCGCTTGCATTTAATGAAGTTTCCTGTGGATTTTTAAACAAAATATCCTGTAGATGTTTGCACAATATTAATTCATTCTACCTCTTTATTTGTTGTAGCTGCTGTATTTTAAATTGTTCATTGTTTTCCTAATAATATTTCTGGTATTTAACTTCCAATTCTTTCTTGATGAAATATTTTGATGATTCAAAATGGATGAGTAATCAATGATTTTTAACTATACTCAAATAACTAAAGTACCAAAGCAAGCCTGAGGCAATTGAATGATTTTTTTAAAAAAATGTTGCCAGCATCTTTTATTCTACCTGGATGATTATCCAGATAAAAAAGATGCTTGCAAAAGAGGCTTCCCTTTTTTCTATAGTTTGGTCTTAATGGTTAAACTAATTATTGTATCCCTATTAGAAAGTAGTTTCTTACTTGTAAGCAGAGATCCTGGTTTTCTCCAACTAAATTTTTTTCCTGAAAAAAAATCACATTTTTCTGTGATTAAAATAAAATATCACTATGATGGGTGTGTGTGTGTGTGGGGGGGTGCACGCATGTGTGTTTGCACACTCACCTAGTGGCATTTCATTTTAACCATGGAAAAATGTGGATTTTGAGGTTGTTGGTTTTTTTTTAATCCAAAAATTGGGAATTTTTTTTAGCAGAGAAAACCAGGATCCCTGGTCATAAGTAGTGAAATGCATCATTTAAGTCAAGAGAACAGATCCAGTAAAAACAGGAATACAATTCTATGATACATGTTTAAGGGTAGAGAGGTCAGCTAAACTATGTCTCTTAGCCCAATAAGACTTATTTTAGCTTGCAAGTTAAAGAACTCTACCAGGCAGTGGCACCTAGCCTTCCCGCACTGTGGGCTGGCTGAGTGGTATGGAGTCATTTCTCAGGCCAGCTCCTGCACAGAGTCAGTTTATGGGTCCACCTCCAGGTTACCCAGATCCAGACATCCATTGCTCCAATCTGAATCTGTGCCAGCCTGGTTTGGCTTCACATCACCCAATCCTCAATCCATCCACTCACCTACTAGATCCAGCTTCATTCAGGGTCATGTAAACCAGGCTATGGGGCTTCTCACAGGTCTGAAAATTGGTAGCAGGAGAACAGTAATTAACATTGCCACTTCTCCCCTGCTGCCAAATTTTCAGACCTTTTGGGAGCCACATGGGCTGGATGACATAACTCAGAAGGCCTCATCTGGCCCACAGGCCAGGGGTTGAGCACCCCGGTCAAAGGTATGAACATTGTCAAATTTAAATTAGTAAGGACAAATTTAAATGATAGGACTTGCATTTTTTTAATGGAATATAGTTCACATATGAGACTTTTGTCATTTCTACAAACTTCAAAAAAAGTTAAATTCACTCCAATGTAGCAGGGCAAAAAAAAGTCTATTCCAGTGTAGTTTAAGCTCTGTTTTGAGGCTTGCATAGTCCTTGTACTGTTTAACAGCATAAGTATGCAAAGTCCATTTCCTAGGATCTTAGCTGGACCTCAGATAAACAGAATTAAACATATTATATATTCTTCTGGCTCCAGGAGGAAATTGTCATTTTGCATTTTTATTTCTAGTCTATCCTACCATTTACTTTCTGTTGGACTGTACCTTTGCAAAAGCTCATGGGGTACATCCAAATGTGCATGGACATTTGGTTCTGGGGGCCTTCTGGGAATGCAGCCATGGTGATTCTGGTGTGCAGAGCTTGGCCAGCAGCTGCAGCATGGCTGTGGATGGTCCGGCTCTGCTTTTCGCAGCATGCACTGGCCAAGCATGTGTTGCACCATTTTTTTCCCCACTTTATTATTTTTTTTAACTCCTGGATATCCAGCTGTTAAAAAAAAACCTGCAGAAAAATAAAAACCCGGTGCAGTGCACACTTGGGCAGTTCACCCTTGCAGTGTGCAGATCATTGGACTGTGTGGTATGTGGCACTGCAAATGTGTTTGCAGTGCCACATACTGCATATCTGCACTCATCTGGATGCACCCATGTAGTGTATCAACTAGGAGGGGTGTGCAAAGCTTCGGATCACAGTTCAGATCTGGAGATAATTTGTATGATTCAGAGGCTGAATCTATGAATCCAGATTGAATTGCTGGAAGCTTTAGGCTTTCTGAATCAATTTGGAGGTGCAACTGACTGTCTCTGTCTTGGGGCAGAAGCATTTCCTGGCTGTGTATTGATTCTTTCCTATCTTTAGTCTGTGGTTTCCTAGGTGTTACTCCTTTCTCATTAACTCATTATCCTCACTAGCTACTAGGTTACCAATCAATCATGATTCACTCAGGGACCAGCTCCATACACAGTAGCTAGCAAGGATAACAAGTTAATGAGCAAGGATTAACACAGATGTGACATGAGTTTTGCTTTCAGGAATTTAAGGTGCAGTTTCCCAGAAACAACGCACCTATCATCTTGAAACTTGGCACATTTCATGCTCTCAGCAGAGGCTACCATCCCTGCAAGTCTCATCTGAATCATCAAAAAGACAACAAAGTTAATAGATATTTCATTGATTCCCTATTATACTCTATGGCCAAATCCCTGAATTGGCTCCGAATCTTCCAAAGCAATTGGCCAAACTGAATCGGAAAAACAATTCAGATATCCAAATTGAATCCCTGGCATCCAAAGTGGCTGAATCTGAATCTGAAATTAATAGTTCCCTATTCACACAGGCCTATCAGCTAGAACTAATAGGGTTACTGTGGGCCATTTTAGCGCTTTGTTGAAAAGCTGACACACAGAATCAAGCCCCCCCATATGTGTGTGGGGCCCTAGATACTAGACTGTGGACTAAACCTGAAAACTCTCCTTCTCAGCTGTATTCTCTTACTCTACATAAATTACATGAAGCTCTTTGCCTATCTGGGTGATACTATTCCATCACAGAAACTCTATGCCCTTCGAGGAGCCTTCTGAATATGGTGAAAAGTAAAAGCATGATTAACAAGTGTAAATAGAATCTAAAGTCCATGCAAGTGCTGAAAATGGCACTTATGCCCCCATATTTAGAACATAAGTAGTGCTTAGGCCCATAAAGGGGAAATAGGATTTGTATTGATACAATATTGTACCAATATTGTTCAGTTTATTGTTCCTACTTGTAATGCTATCAGGGAATAAAAGCAGGTTTATCTGACCTATTTTTCACAGACTATCTTGACTGGCATTGTATCCTGTAATCCTTTATTAAAGTACTTGAACTCCAAATTTTTTTTTCATTATTTTGCCTAGAATTACTGGCTGACTAACTAACTGAGGCTTGTCAGCCATCCTGTTTTCTCTTCAGAAATATTTGCATACCATGAGAAATTTTTGTGACTGTTCTAAAATTCTAGTATTAATAATACAGACAAATAGACTACAATTTTATCAGTCAACTCTCTATGGACTGCTTGATGTATGTTTGTAGCAAAACCCACAATTTTTTAAAAATTTATTTTAAAATGCATTCCCTCCCCCTCCCCAACCATTTCTGACTTTTTCTCTCCCTCACTATTCCCCATAGATAAGTATAAGTAAGCTCAAACTTAGGATAAGCTTTAACATTTTATTTTGGTAGCAATTTTTTTGGTTTTGGATATCCACTGTTGTATATTGTATAATTATTAGGTTTGTATTGATTGTTACTGTTGTACTCTCTCTCCACCTGGACTTCAGTGGACTTCAGCCCCTGCACTAAGGCTCTTTAACCCCTGCTGCCAGTGTGTGTGTGTGTGTGTGTGTGTGTGTGTGTGTGTGTGTGTCTGCGTGCGCGCGCAATGGAACCAATAAGACATCGTGTCACTGTCTCCCCTGTTCAATAAAACCACTGTCATTTGCAAACCCGAGTTGGGACATGTTTTACTGAAACCCAGTCCATTCCCTATCTTAAATTCCAGCCTCGTTCTCTCTCTCTCTCAGCTCTAGCCCCCATCCCTCTTTGCTAGTTTCCCAATAGCCTCCTAATTCTGTCTCCCCTTTTCTGGCACCTCTCATCTTCTTCTTGCTTTCATGCTTTCCCTGCTGCCTTTCAGCCTCCCGTGCTGTCTGCTGCCTTTTCCCTGTGATTTTCTACTGCCTTTCTTTGCTTTTCCACTGCCCTGTTACCTTTCAGTCCCTCCTGCCACTTTTCCTGTGATTTTCTGCTATCTGTCTCTCTGTTTTTAGGCTTCCCCTGCACCTTCTGTAGTCACCCCCCTCTGCAACTTTCCAGCTTCTCGTAGCTGTCCTGCAGTTTTATCCAGCAGCTGGAGCCTTTCTCCAGCTTCAAGCACCTACTGCTGCTCCTTGCAACTTCTCTAGCTGCCCTGGAGTCATCCTCTGGCTCCCCACACCCAGAGCCCCTCTTTAACACCCACACTTTCCCTTAGTCCCATTCTCCCTCTCCCCACCTACCTTTTCAGCTCCCCTGTAGCTCTGGCTCTAGTCTCAGCCTCTGTGCCAGCATTGCTCCCCTGTTCTGTAGACTTTGGGCATTGTCTTTTAATTAACTAACCTAAGTTTACCCCCCAGCCTCAGTTCTTCAGCCCAGGCCCCTCTAGTCTACTGGTTCTAATCCCGGTCCTGGTGACTTTCACTCCCTACACTTCTACTTTCTTACCTTAACCTTTCTCCTGGTATCCCAAGTGCACCAAGCACATACATACACACACATCACAGCACCAATTTAGGAACTCACCATGCGTAGGTGGGTGACGTGTGTGAATTGGTCAATGCACATATATAAATATCATTGTGTGTGTGTGGTATATGAATTAGTAATCCATGTATGTGTATTGGATGTGCAGGTGTTGGTAACTGATTCTGTCTAAATTTGGGCTTAAACTGGTGATAGGTGTGCATGAACCTAGACTGGTTATTTTGAATTTGTGTGCATCTGAGTTGCTAGTGTGTGTGTCTATATATATATGGCATTATGTGCATGACATATGAATTAGTAATCTGTGTCTAACTTTTGGGGTATATAGTGTATGTGCTTGAATTGGTGATAGGTATGCATGTGTCTAGGCTGGTTTGGATGTGTATGTGCCTGAGCTGGTAGCATGTGTGTGTATGCACTTAATTGATTTGTGTGCTTGTATATGTGCACTTGTACACCACCCCCTCCTGTCTAACAGTGCAATATTGAGATCCTGAGTGTTGGCCTGACCCCTCAGGGCAACATGTTATACAGGTATGCTGATATATATCTATATCTATAGATAGATAGACAGATATACTCGCATACCAGATTTTAATTTTAGTTATCAGTAGTATTTTTGTCATTCTCATGTAGTATGAATGTAGTATGAGTATATTACCCTGCTTTTTGTCCTGTTCTTTCAAATACAGAACAGGGACTTTCAACATTTATTGACTATTTCTGCCACTATCCAGTTTAATATGTCTATCTTGTAATATTTCTTAATCACACTTAGGATTTGACCCTAATATATTTAAATGATTATTCTTAGTTTTGTCTGTCATAGAATGTTCCTGAAAAACTTGGCTTCACTTATCAGTTTCTGTGTTTCCTGCCTTCTGATTTAAGTTGATTTCTACCTGTTATATACTGTTATTTATATGTTTTTTGTTATTGTGACAATATTTGGCTTGTGACATAATCCCTCCACTGACTTTCAGTCACTTGTTTATAGTTTAAAATCATAGTGCTAATCTTCAAATAAATTAAATAATCAATTTCCAACTACATCAAAACACAAACTTTTTATGTAAGAATCAGCTCTATAGGACTATGAAGATAGATTCATCAGAATGTTGTGTATGAAAATATAATAGAAAGTATTCTTATTGAGTGGATTCAGTTCTGGAACACTACTCCAGTAAAGGTTAAGTAAATCATCAGAAAACACTGCTCAAAGACACTTTTTCAGTAAAAGAATGATACTCTCAGCAGTGACAGTGGAACCCCCTAAAAATTAATATATTTCCCAAATGCTATCCCCCCTAGTAAATGAGACTTAAAGGAGGAAGTTCCTTGCTAGAGGGTCTTGCCTCTCCACTCAGGGTCCAACTGATCAGAAGGGATCCTGGTTTTCTCTGATTAAAAAAAAAAGTCCCCAATTTTTGGATTATTTATAGATGTATAAAATCATATATAATCATGGAAAAATGTGGATTTTGGGTTAATTTTTTTAAGCCAAAAATTGGGATTTTTTTTTTAATCAGGGAAAACCAGGATCCCTGCTGATCACCATATTTGAGATCAAGAAAGAGTTTTAACTTGTCAGATTGGTACAGAGTGTAGGGCTAGGGGCAGACATTCAAAAAGCCTGAGTCTGAATTGATTCAATCTTTGCAGGTTAGTCTAATGTGTCTAGGTTGAACCAGTTTGCAACTGCACAGACATTCTCCCTGGACTGAAGAATTCAGGCACATGCCTGCAGTGGCTCAGGCTAGAAGGCAGGGGGTGCTCTCTTCCCTTGCAGAGTACTGAGTTAAGGGGGCATGGCTAGGCCTTGGTAGGACTTCTGATTAGAGAGGGGTTTAAACCTCCACTCCACCTACACTGTTGCAGGCTTTTCCCCACTTGCTGCTCAAGGGGCAGGAGTGTTGCCAGGCCCCAGCCCCTGGCTAGCACTCTGAGGCAAAGGTGGGGTGTGCAGTGCATGCATCTGTTGATGATACTAAGCTTTTCAATCATCCTCACCCTGCTTCTTCATACCCTCTGCAAACCCAACAGGTGAAGGAGCCAGCAGGAGGCTGATAACACAGCATTTATCAGCCCATCAAGAAAACAAAAGCCTCTGTCATTATTTCAGGCTCTTCTTAAAAAGCTTTTTCCAAGGAAGAAAGGGAGAGACATTACCAACTGACCTGTTGTTTAACTCCAAAAAGCCCTAAGTGGCTACTGTTCTGTCTGTCCCAGTGAAATTGGGGCGCACACACACACAGGCACTCACAAATGTACACACACACACAAAGAGCTGTCTCAGGATTTGCTAGCATACCACATGGCTGGGGTTTGTGCTGTAGGAGATGGGAGGGTGGAATCCCTGCTTGAGCAGCAAGCAGTGAGGGAGGTGGGAAGCAAGGCAGACCCTATTGTGCCTGGAGTCTCCACTGGAGCTCTGGCTAGGGAACAGAGGGGCAGAGGCAACCCTGTTTTCTGGAGCAGACAGCACAGCCCACAGCTGCTCAGCTTTTGGAATGCTGGGAGACTCTGGTTTAACTTACGCCAGGAAGGGGCCTGGAACAGACATTACATAAACTAGTTTGACCCAAATGAGTTAAGTCTGATACTATATCCAACCAGGTTTATCTTAAACCAGTTTCAGCCATTTTGAAACTGGTTTATGTGCACTGAACTTATGTTTTGTTACATGTTTAAACCAGTTTATGATCACTTCAAGTAGTTTATATGTAATGTCTGTCTCTAGCCTAGGGGCGGGGTGGCCCTTTACATTGGATCACTTGAGCATGTATTAGCAACTGTTATAGGATGTTGGCTGCCATGATTCCTTGCCCTACTTGTAGCAGTTTAAGGTTTTATGTCATGGGTTGTGTCAGAGATGATGGTAGTTTTACAAGAGTTTAGATTATGGACTTTTATTGGATGTTTTGGTTTGGGAGGAACCTGTCTCAGGCAGGGAGTTGGATGATCTCTGGAGATCCTTTCCAGCCCTACTTCTTTATGATTCTGTGTTACATTTATTGTGCAATTAACAGGTTAATTGCACCATAAACAAAAATTGTGCCAGACATTCAGGCAAGTAACAGTCAGTGGAAAACAGCCACAAAGATGTTCCACACATTGCACAAGCAGGAGCTTCTACCATCAGTTTTAGATTCTGGTGCATGCAAAATACATCAGCCTTGAAGCTCTTCTTTATAAACTGCAGTCTAGAAATACTTGGCTAGATACCACTGACGTGTCCTGCTGAGCTGCATGTACAATCTGTAGAAAGAAAGAAATGTTTCTTTGCAAAGTATTACAGCACTAAAAACTGTGATGGAAATGGAAATAGTCATCTACATAGAACAAACAAACAAAAAGTCATATGCTTCAGGAGCCTCCTAATGTCATGTATTAATATAGTATAAAATACAATTTTAGGACTACAACCACAAAGGTGCCCAATTTCCCATTGATCTCAAAGTGCCTTAGTAATTTCCATTTACTGAAATCTTCACCAAAATGGAGAAAATGTTATTATATTTGCCTATGTATCAGTGAAAATTCACTTACCATTTTGTTTTTAATTATGACCAGGGATCCTAGTTTTCCCTTAAAAAAAAAAAAAAAAATCCCAATTTTCAGTTTAAAAAAAGTAATCTAAAATCCTATTTTTTTCATTATTAAAATAAAACAGCACCATTAGTGTTGCTTCATTTTAATAATGAAAAATTGGATATTAGGGTCCTTTTCTTAAACCAAAAATTAGGGATTATTTTTATCAGAGAAAGTCAGGATCCCTGATTATATGACAGATATAACTATTCCTCTTTCAACAACAGTGACATTCCAAATTGTAGAACAGTAGATACCGATCTATCAAGTGATTTCACTCTTCTTCAATTCTTATACCATGGGCAGAAAAAGACAGTGCAACAATCTCTACAATGGTGGTTGCATTGCACAGATAATTGCACAAATCATTACACTGAAAAATGTTTTATAGTAGATAATTTATCAGGTATCTCCCTTTTCCAGGAACAATGCTATTGTAAAATGTCAAAGAGACATCCAGAACAGGACAGATGTTCTGGTATGAGTGGGGCAAAGTATTTATGATCTCAAATTATGACAAACTCAGTGTGTCTGTGTGTGTGCTTTCATGCACAGTAGCCTATTTTACTGTGCATTAAAGCATCATGTAAAAAATGTGCAATTACATTACTGTTCAGAAAAGTAGGATACTGTGCATTGTGTCATTAAAAACTGTGTGCTTTTGGTACTGCACATTAGGGCAACCTAATGCATATTTATTGAGTCCCTCACATTGCAGGTACTACATTTAATGAGCATTAGGAAAAGCACATTAATGCATGGGTAGACATGCCTACTGTCCTACACTAGTAGTCCTCCTTTCACACTATAGTCAATTTAAAAAGTGTGAATAAATAGGATAGTGTTTATATTTTTTCCCTTTGGTGATGAGAGTATTGCAGAGGTCTTCCTACAGACATGCAAACTGGAATATTTGATAGTGTTTATGAATCCAGACAGAGAATCTCCATCCTGTTTTATTTTCATACTTGGTTGTTTGTGGCACAGCCTGTCTTTGTTATATTTTCTCATCATCTAGCACTAAGGGCCTGAGGCATCCGTGTACTATTGTAATACAAATAATAATAATACCCTGATACAATTTGAGCTATTTTTCTTTTTTGCTTTCCCTTCTGCTCCATTTAATATACTCAAAATATAAATATAGAACAAACTGTTTTTGAAATACAAAGACAAGTGCTGAAAGATAAAATGATGAAGTGGGGCATAGGTTTATTTTAGTGGAACCAGCTTTATATGGCAAGAAACATGGAGTGATCTTTCTCAATGGATTTTACTTTTTGTATAGTTTGAATATCTTTGGATTGACTCGTTTGCAGACATCCATCTAATCTACTCATATTAGAATCTGAAAAGCCACACACTAAACAGCACCCTGGAAATTTTCAGTTTGTAACCTAAATTTCAAGATAGAATGGAACATGTTTTAGAGGATAGCTGAGAAACTCTAAGTTATAGAAAGGTCTATAGACAGCAGAACACATTCCAGTACAAATTGTGATCCCTTCCTTAGCTGTAGTAAATATCTATGGCTAAGTATAAACAATCAAAAAACCCAAGACTGAATCAATTCAATCCTTTAAGGTTGGTCTAAACTATGCAGATTGAATCAATAAACAAGTGAACAGACATTCACATTTGATTAAAGAAATTCAGCCACATGCCTACAGTGGCCTAGGCCAGAAGCTGGGTATGTGCTAGGGTGTGCTTCCCTTTGGGCTGGAGCAGACAACTTGGGCCAAGACTAGCCCATTCACTCTGGGAGGAGGGGAGGGTTTCAGGGGGAGTGCACTGCATTGTGGGATGCTGGGGGACTGTGAGTTAGCTTAAATCTGGAGAGGAACTGGAAGAGAAGTTCAGTAAACCTATTTACCTAAAATCAGTTAAGTCTGAGACTACATCCATTCAGGTATATCTCTAAATTGATCTCAGCTGTTTTTAAAATAGTTTATGTGTATTGAACTTCTTCTGTGTTACAGATTTGAACCCGTTTCCCATCTCTTATACCATTTTATGTGTAATTTTTACCCCTAGCCTATTAAGGCACCTAAGGATTTAGTTCCCTAATTTTCTTATGGATATTACTCAGAAACTTAACTTCTTAATTAATAGTTAATAATAAACACGTTAGCTACTTACACAAGAAATCATTGTAGTATAATTATAACTTTTTTTTTACTCAGCATCCTATCTGCATACAGAATTTACCTATGACTGTTAATTTCCAGTCACCATAACAGCGAGTTATGTTGTTTTTCATATGGATGAACTATTATATCTTTTACATTTTTCATATGGATGACCAAAAAACTCTTTTATATTTTATCTAAGGCCTCACAAAGATTTTTTAATAAGACCACAGGCATCTTATCAAGAATTGCATTTTAAAGTATTATTTTAACCATTTTAATATTACTAGTAACTTTCATTGTAAAACTGAAATGATTTCTCTATGAAACTTAGTCGGAGCCATCTTTAGGTGTGGGTGTGCAAGGCCCGAGGCATATTAGCCTGTGCAGGGCCAGGGGGTGAGGCTGGCGACCTCCTGCAGAAGCTGGCAGAAGCGTCGGCTATGGGAGGGTGGGGGCAAAGCAACTGCCCGCAGAAGCAGGTGGGGCCTCTGCAGCACTGTCTGCAGGGCCCCCCAAAGTGCTGGGCCCAAGTGGTTGCTGTGATTTGCACCCACCTAGGGACAGCCCTGGTTACAGTATCTGTTTTCTTCCACAATAGTTTTCTTACAAAGTTTCTGTTTGAACTAGGGATAGACACAGATCATTAGAAAGTTCATATAATTTAAAAGTTCATATCACTGCTTTAAACAATGGAACATCTCAAAGTAACAAAATCAAAGATGACATATGCTGCAGGAGCAAAAGTGATGATTGCATATCAAGTTCTCCTATAAAAAGAAATAAAAATTACTAGGTGTGTCTACACATTTGTTAATGTGCCCTAATTACTGCACATTTAGTTTAGTACTTCTTTAATGAAGTACTAACTGAATGTGCAATAACTAGAGTTACTGGACAGTAGTGCTGGTATGTGATTCATAAATGCTAGGGTCAGACGGGACCTCAACAGATCATTGAGTATGACCCGCTGTCTAGGCAGGAAAGAGTGCTGGGGTTAAATGACCCCAGCCGGATGCCTATCCAAAATTTAGTGACGCTTACTGTGTGGTTATTTAGTAATGCTTACCGTGCATTAGTGACACCTACTGTAACTAATTAATGCAAAGGTGGCCGGAGGGGTTGGGAGCGGGGAAGGGGGGTCTGTTATAATGCTCAAGGGAACATCTTTGTTTGTTTGTTTTTAACTTTTATATCTCTTCCCCTGCTTACCAATGTACTCCATTAGAGAGAAATACATTCAAGAAAGCTTAACTTTTAAATGTTAAATATTCTTTTTTAAATGTTAAATTAGATCTTAACTTCTTTTACCCCTCTCAGAGTCTTTTTCTGAATTGAGAGAAATGGGAAACTTAAGTAGAAGGTAGCCTGAATTCATTACATGTCCAATGGTATCCCAACATAAGGCAGAGATGAAAAATGAAGGAAATCAGTTACTTGATACATTTGCTTCTTTATTATAAAATAAAGCTAAAGACTGAGTTGATCTTTGTGTATGAATATATTACGCAGGAAAAACTATATGCTTTTGTGTTCTCTGCATCTAAACAGAGAACTTTCTTTGAATTTCTCTTAAATAATATATCATGCCAAACACATTTTATATAATCACATATATACAGGACTTGGGTTTCAAGAAAAAAACCAAAAACCAAAACCCACCAAATCTTTGTCTTCAGAGTCTATCTGCCTCGCTCCATTGGCCCCTCTACACATTCAGGTAAAGGTGCAATAGGATATGAGATCTGATGCATGATCCACACAATCATGACTCCTGCCATGCCACAAGGTGCATGGCATACGGAATGATTGTGGCAAACTTCAGATCCTATTACACCTTACTGCTGGTTCAGGGCAAGTCTGTGATCATGATTCTGGGCTCCCCCCTGCACTGGCAAGTAGCAAGCTCCCATGACTTGAGCTCTGTCAGCTGATGGGGCTCCCAGCTACAAGAGTTCACCAGGCACCCCCTAATGCTGGCAGACATCAGATGACAGGGCTCTCAGCTGTGAGAGCACATGGATGGCTGTCTCCTTGGTTGGGAGTCCCAGCCTGACTGCACACTCAATTAATAGCAGGATAGGAACCAGTCATAAAGTTATTAATGTTTGGCTGGGTACTTAAGACATGATTAACTACTTAATCATGTCTTAAGTGTAATGTGTGCCAGGGGCTTAAGAGTTATTTTTACACCCCCCATTTTTGAGATGATGAAACGTGCATCTGCCAGGTAATGGAAGGCAAAATTATAATGGTTGGCCTACATAGAAAGGTTGTGGCAGGGGAAGTTGGAAGAAAAAGGCCAGCCAATATTTGTTGTTTGTTATTTAGTTTAAATTTGTTTGCATATTTGTATGTCCTCTGATTAGTCTTTTCTCCTCAATTCCATAAGCCATTTTTCTCACTTGTCTTTACTCTCACCCTTTTATCCTTAGTATATGTTTGAGATAAGGGTGACCAGAAATAATCTATGCATGCTAAAATGTTATACAGTGATATAATGACATTGCAAAATTTTCACTTATTTCTCAGAACTTTTAAAAAAACATACATTCTAAATTGCGTTGTTTTTCCAAACACCACCATGTATTTAGCTTTGTCTACAATAAAAAGCAGCTTCATCTCTTTTTTTCAGTTGTTACTAGTGAATTTAGAACAAGCAATATTTATGAATAGCTCAAGTTACTTTTTACAGTTTTCATTATTTTGCATTTTTGCACTAAATGTCATCCATCATCATGTTGATTGTTTGCTTAGCTTTGTTTTGTTCTTCTGTAATATCTTGTATACTTTTATAGTTTTGATTAACCTCAGTAAGATTTGAATCGTCTTCACAATGACCATCCATATTTTAAAAAACCAATACAAAAGAAAACATGACTTCAAAGTAGAGAATAAAAGGAACTATGCAACTATAGTTAGGAAAAATGCATGAGATAAACACTCTTGTGAGAGAGGCTATTTTTGATCTTTTTTCCTATTCAAGCACTGAAAATGCACAAGGATTCTTTGTAAGGGGAAAGGATTTCTTGGGCTAGAACAAGTGTCTTCAGTGAAGTGTGATTAACTGTGCCATGACATGTTGCAGCACAACTGACTGTACTCCAGGTATATCTGTAAGTATTCCTGGTTGCCATGGCTCCCTGTCCTGGGAAGCAAGAGAATCCCTTACAGGCATGAAGGGAGGAGGGGAGACTTGGACAGGGGTCCTGTCCCCCCATCCCATATTTTTGGGTGGGTGTGGGGAAACCCCTCAGCAAGGGATTCCCTCCAAGTGCAACTCCAAGCATGGGGGCAGATGGAGCTTTCACCCCCCTTCTCTGATAGCAGACATGTAGGGGAAATCTCTTTGCAAGACCTGGCTGTAGGTCTGTCTGAGTGGCGGGGAAGCAAGGTTTTCCCTTGCCCAGCCAAACTGATGGGAGTGGTTAAGCAGAGAAGTATTTTTCCCTGCTCAGGAAGACTTGGGGTGTAGATCTAGCAGATCAGGGAAAGTGCCACAGAGGTAATAGACATCCACTGCAATAAAGTAGCAGAGCCTATTCCCACCTTTCATTGTGCCACTGATTTTCCTGGTCACTTGGCACAACAAAGAGTATTGATGTCCATTTGTTCAGCATTTATGCTGCCAGAAAAAAGTTATGGTACTACAAATAAGACATCAGTTGATATCTATTTCAGCCCCTAGAGTGATATTTTTTTATTAGAGTAACTATGTAGATGGGATAGAGCTAGACAAGCTTCCAAATGCAAGATATTTTTCCTGAGGTCACCTCAGGTGACCTGGAGCAACATGGCTACAACATTAGTTGTAAACTACCAAAGGTTGGGGGGTGGTTATTAAAAAGGAAGTCAAACCTTAGACTAGCTAAAACAGGAGATATAAATCAAAACTTAATCCTTCTGCATACAGTATTTAAACAAAGAGAATTAGAACACTGTAGTATGCTAAGGTAGTATGGTAAGGCAAGCCCATACTCTCTTAATAATTTTTGTCACTATGACTGAAAGTCCTGATTCTTTTCATTATCTGTTCCATGAATTTCACTACATGATATATGATTTTCTGAATAAAAGATTCTTAATTACATTAAAATAATACCTAAATATAAAATATGAAAAAGTCCTTTACTTGAAATCTTTGCAATGTATGAATGTACACTGGTAAATTTGAATAGATTCAATCAATTCCTTCTTGGAGTTTACCAAGCCAATGGATGATCCAAAAACTAGGATTCTAGAACCATATACAGTCATTACGTTTCTACCAAGAGAATCACCGAAAGTGTGTAAGCATTCATGTTCCTTCAAAGTCTCCCAGGAAAACAGCCCTGCAGAATATCTCCCTTTCAAAATAGTTTCTCTTGCAAATAATGAATGCTTGTGCACTTCTCTTCTTGGCCTAGTTCAGGAGAGATGGAGAACAATATGAAGGGGTCTCCCCTTCTCTTTTCCAGACCAAAAACTGCCTGGGCTGGGGAACAGGCTGGTGGTTTTGACCCTTTGTTCTGTCCCCACTCCTGGGGAGGCTAAGGAAGCCAGCTTTGAAATGCTGTGTATAGGAAAAGTTTCCCTCATCATATGAGTTCTTTATGATCCTATGTTTCCAGATCCACTGCTTTGGCCCACTCTGAAGGAGAAGCTGCTCCCTCGTGGCTCCACAGACTGGGGGGAAATAGTGTACCCAAGTCTCCCCAGGTTAGGAAGAGGTGCAGCAACTGCTGCTTCCCTCATCTTCTTTATACTGATCCCCAGTCTGGTAGAGGCAGGTAGAGCTGGGGTAGGGGCAGTTGCAGGTTAAATGCCTATACTACTTGCTTTCCAAGAACATTTCTGGCAGTGAGAGTTTCTCAAAAATTTCCACTGCTAGAAATGAATGTCCTTTCTGTGTCTAGGTTGTAGTACCCTTTTCTAACTACTGGATCCACCAGGCAAAGGCAATGCTGGTAAATGATGAAAACTCACAAATGTAAATATTTGCTTGTGTCAAAAAAGTAGACTCAGTGTGATCTTTGCTTATCTACCGTTTTCATTCTAGAATTAGAAAAATAATAATAATAACTGTAAGGTATCATATGATCAGTTTATTATTATATGTCAATAATCAGCTTTTTCCTGTACTAAGGAGATGTGAGTCACAATTTGAGGGCTTGGTCTCCCTTAAGCAGTTTTGACTGCTATTTGTCCCCTTGTGCTTGCAGATGTTGATACAGAAATGTGACATGGGGTGGTGTAATTTCACCTCTCCATTGTCTGAATAAAATTGCCTCCACAAATAACACAATACTTAGCTATGTACAAGCAGTTAATCTTTGTTCATGCACTCAAGTAGCATTTTTCACTCTGTAATTGTCCAACAAGTTCAACGTAAGTAGAGAAAATGCAACGTATTGTCTAGAAACGTAGTTCCAAAGTCATGTAAATTAGACTGAGTGGAACAAAATGGTACTACTAAAACAAATGGACAAAATACGTACTATCTACTTGGAACATGTAAATGTAAGTTAATGTCTGAAGCAATGTTTATGCTGCTTTATCTTTTTTCACCAGTAACAGTAACCAACAGGGGGTACAGCAGTTTGCTACTTAATGAGTTATAAATGATCTAATTAAGTGTCTCCTTGCAGTTGTCTTCACACTTCATTAGTGAGGTGGTTATTTATTGAGCTATGAATTTTATTGTCATACTAATAATTCATTCATTTTTAGTTAAATATACAAAGGTTTTGATGATATTATTCTGAAGAGGACCAAATATACTAGCACAAAAAACATTTTCTCAACAGAGAAATTAGTCAATAGCGTGTGCTTATTCACCTTTCACGTAACTGCTGAATAAAACTCATTGTTTGCATACTGGACTTCTTTAACCAACTATTTCTTGTGCTGTATAGCCAAAATATTCTTACATATTTTAATACTAGTACATTCCTGGATTTTTTTTTTAAATTCTCAAATGCTAGAAAAATAGCAACTTTCAAAATCACTTTTCCTGTTAGACTTTTTTATATCTTACCTGCATAGTATTAAATTAATCTCTTGAAATTCAACATTAATGTCAAGGTACCAGTTGTGACAGATTATAGTGATTTGTAATATTTCATGGTTATATGTGTTTCTGTTACAATAATCTTATATATCTCAGATTCCTGGGTTAGCTTATGGGGGGTAGGGGGAGGGAGAAGTCATTAACTGCGTTTGGAGGTAAATCTGTAGGAACCCGATTGAGTGTTCTGTTAAGAGAATAAATGGATCATCAAGAGAACAATGGACAAACTGCAGAGCATTGAACTGAGGTCTAAATATATGAAAACTCCCTGCAGTTTCTGGTGTTAAGGGGGGACTTCAAAGCTCCAGTGCAAAGAAGAAAAAACCCCTTTCTTTCTGTATATTTTTTGTAACATCACAGTGACAGCAGCACTCCACTCCTTCTATAGTGCAAAGAAACTACTTCTTCATTGCATGTGGCTTCTGCTTATGGTGAGACCATAATAATTTAAGAGAAATCCAGGATGGAGTAAGGAAATCCAGGTGGGGGGTGGAGGGGGTGGGCACTTGAGGAGCACAAGCATATGGGCATGCATATGTGCACATGTACACACACATAGCCCCAACCCTGCAGCTCCCAGGACTGGAGTCAGGTGGGACAGCATGGCCCATGCATGTGCACCCATACACATCAAGCCCTGACCCTATGGCTCCCTTACTTCTGCTATAGCCCATTCCCTTGAAGATGTAAAGTCCTTCTCTAGTAGCCAAGCCAGAAGGTAAGTATTTGAGGAAGCTGCAAATAATTTCCATGATTCAAATAAACATAGGTCCCTGTTACAGATGGTTATCTTTAAACCACCACAAATGAACTTAAAATGGGTGCATTCACTCATTAAAGGTTGTTAACCCATCATACATACCCTCTAAACATTTTAAAAATAAGCAGCTCAGAACAAGATTTAACTTTGAAATGTTTTACTATGTCATTCTAGGGCATTATTTGAATGGGCAGGGGTGGTAAAATGCTTTATTTTCATTCTTCCAATATCTGTGAATACACGATGCCCAGCTTCTATAACCTTTCCATACCCCTGAATGCTCATGACCTCCCCATTCCACTCCCATTTCCCTTCCACATGGACAGCAACACTTGCAGTACTTTAATTGTTTTCCGTGGGTGCCATGTCCAGGGATCCTGGTTTTCTCTGATCTAAAAAAATCCCCAATTTTTGGTTTTAAAAAAAGTAATCCCAAATCCACATTTTCCATTATTTAAATGAAACACCATTAATATATAGTTATATATACAGTGGTGTTTCATTTAAATCATAGAAAAATGTGGATTTGGGATGACATTTTTTACCTGAAAATTGGGGATTTTTTTAAAAATCAGAGTAAACCAGGATCCATGTTGCACTGCTGGGCAGCTCAGCTACTCTAAGCATAGAGCTGCCATATCAGCTTCAGAAAGATGAAAGAGCCCTGGCAAAGCCTGCTTCCCTAGGGCTGTCTAGCCTTTCTGAGCTACGGCTCTGAGCTGAGAGTGGAGCTCCTGTTGACATTGAAAAGTTCCCAGAATTGTTCCCTAATTTAGTTGTTTAATATAATTTATGGGAATTAGTAGTTTTTAGTAAGTTGGATGAATTCAGACCTATTCAGTGGAGTTCAGGCCCAGAGGATGCTAGAAGAACTGAACTTATAAATCTCAATGAGGTAATGACCCACTTTCTACTTTGGACCATACTCAGTAACAGCCACCTTTTGGCAGGACAGAATGGGAGGCAAAATCAGTATCTTTGAATGATTGACAGGTCGAGTGGTAATATGTGCAGAGCTGTATGATTAGCAGGGATCCTTATTTTCTCTGATTTAAAAAAAAATCCCCAATTTTTGGTTTTAAAAAAGTAACCCCAAATCTACATTTTTCCATGATTAAAATGAAGCACCACTATATATACCTACATATTAGTGGTGTTTCATCATGGGGAATGTGGATTTGGGATTACTATTTTTTAACTGAAAATTGGTGGTGGGGGGGGTTAAAAACAGAGAAACCCAGATTCCTGGTGATTAGTAAGAGTGAGAATGATGCTTGTTATTGGGCTATCAGTGTATATAAGCCACCTGTGAGAGAGAAAGTCTTTGTCATTGTTCATTCATTCATTTTCCTCCTGCCTGAAAGAGTCCATCTGGATTGAATGAGGGGGTTTGTATGGCTTGCTGGCCTGTGTACTTGCACAGCCCAGTGTGAGAAAGTGGGCACATGTACACATCACCATACAGTGATGTTGCTATGGTGCTGTGTTTTACTACTTCCTTTTGGAAGTACTAAAGCATGGCAGAGTACACATGGTTACTGCACCATGTGCATGGTGCCCAGTTAGATTTTGCTGCTACATCACCATAGTCATGTGCTATACTGGGGGAGCACGCCACTACAATGACGTAGTTGCTGATCACATGTAGACCCACATGATCACTACATTGTCATAATGTGCCATATGGTGATGTAGAGCATCACTATGTCACTGTAGGGTAACGTATAGGTGTGCCCTGTGATGGACAGTCTGGAAGGCTGTGGTGGAAACTTACCTGAGTCAGGGAAGAGGTGGCGGGATGCCACACCAGCAGCTGATCATGGTGAAAGTGAAACTGCAGTGGCTGGAGCCGCCACGGATGAAGATCAAAGAAAAAACCTGCAGTGGACCTGGGAGGAGCCAGGAACAGCTCCCATGTCTGTCTTGGCATACTTTATAAAAGTGTGCCGAGAGTGATTGGCTGGGCGAGGACCCAGCGCCGAGAGAAAAGATCTGGCTGGAAGTAATCCGGGGGACCGGAAATGGTGTCCCCGGCCAGCCTGAAGGGGCCAAAGCACCCGGACAATCCTGGGGAGAAAACTCGATGGCTTCTCAGAAGGGGAGCACAAAGGGAATGCTGAGCCAGCGAGGGCCCAAGAAGTCACTTACAGAGCTGGCATGGATTGAGGTCAGCAGCTGCTGTTACTGGGACACTGGTGAATACAATGAGGATGGAACCCTGACCTGGACGACAGATGGCAGGTACTGAACTCAGGGAACAAACGATGAGTCAAGGAGAGCTGGACCCTGGAGTCAGGCTCCATATAAGCCAAGAGCAAAGACAGGCCACAGGGAGGGCTTGGTACGAGTATTACTAGTGGCCAATGACCGCAGCCCCTAAGAAACTGAGGGGAGGGCCTGAGCATCGGCCCTGATGGACAACACCATGGTTAGTGTTAGGCAGGGTGTAGGGGAAGTGGAGACCCAAGAAGAAACAAGCGTGAGGACGGCCGAGGGAAAGTACCAGGGGAGGCAGGACCAGACATTGTCCTCCCAATAGAAAACTACCTATCATCAAAGACATGGCAGGAGAGACCACTGGGGAACTGACCCAAGTCCACTCCTAATAGCCTGGCTGTGCAGCCCAAGAAGCCATGGCGAGGTTCATGAAGAATGCGCAATGCCTGGGGGAAAGGCACGGGAGGTTACAGAAGCCAAGAGCTCCTCTGTGTGTGTGTGTGTGTGTGTGTGTGTGCGCGCGCGCGCGCGCGTGTGTGTGTGTGTATGTGTGTGTGTGTGTGTGTGTGTGTGTGTGCACAAAAGCGGTTCATTTCTTTGGAGGCCCGCAAAAATCACAGACACACACTCAGCCGCCGGCATAAAAGGTTGTATTTGTTTGCAAACAAAGGTCAGAGCAGAGTCAGGTACTCAAATTACTCTGACCCCGCATTGGTATTTGCAAGTGGAATTTATCTTCTCTCTCCTGAGCACATGTGCAGACACCGGAACTCTTACAGCTACTTCCATTTCATACAAACATACATGTAGTTACATCACTACATACATCGCATGTATAGTATAATTAGCTACTTAAGTATGCAGGGCGGAGAGGTAAATATGCATCAGCTAATTAAGCATGCCCAGATACAGGTCGCCAAGAGTTCAAATCCCCCCCCCTCTTTCAAGGACACAGATAATTGAATTCTGTAATCAGCATGAGAGAGACTACGGAGAAGCTAGGGGAAGGTAAAAAACCTTGCATAGCATTTCTTTCTATCAAGAGAGAAATGCAGGCTGTGCATTTCTAACGTGTGTGTGTGTGTGTGTGTGTGTGTGTGTGTGTGTGTGTGTGTGTGTGTGTGTTCCTGCCTGCACTTGAGGCTAGAAGGCCTGGGAGGCCTAGGGTATGAGCAGGCATAATTTGGGTCATCAGCTGCTTGGCCAGAGTCTATGAGATTTGGAGAAGGATCACTTTGGCCAGAGTGCATGTTTGGGTTGGTTCAAGTGTGGGTTTGCTTGAAGTGTCACGTACCTGCTGTATGATATATGCTGTGACTGAGTTAAGGCTGACTCTCCCAGGTGTCACTGAATTCCAGAGTGTGTGTGTCATAGTTATTGTTGGCACTGCACTTACTGGAGCTTGTAATGTCCTATTGCTTTATTAGTGGTCTTTGTTCTAACCTAGCAGTTGCAGGCCATTTACATGGCTAGTCAACAGCTGCTGCACCAGCTCTTAGCTGTGTGGGACATTGTGAGCCCATCAGAGTAATTACTTACAGTTTGCTTACTCCTTTGTTTTGAATGTCTTGTTCCTGTTGCTAAAAGTGATCCTGTTTATAGCATGTCATTCTTGTTCAATTCTTGTTGGTTAGTTGTTTGTTATGAATACACCATATTGTTTGAACCTTTATTGGAGTCTGTGATTATCAGGGATCCTGGTTTTCTTTGATTTAACACCCTCCCCCTCCAATTTTCAGTTTAAAAAAAATAAATAAATGCCATAGTGGTGTTTCATTTTAATCATGGAAAAATATGGATTTAGGGTTACTTTTTTAAACCAAAAATTTGGTATATTTTTTTTTATCCAAGAAAATAAAAATTTCTGTTAATTATTGGGCCAAATCCTCACCACAGGCCAGATCTATTAGGCTGGGCTGGCAAGAGCATAGTTACTTACAACTTTCACAGTGGGAGGTACATTTCTGGAGGCCTAACAGCCCTCACTTACCTTTTTAGATTTCCCCTTGTTGTATACTGGTGTTAAGCCCTGGATGCTCTACTCTGCATGGAGCTACTGCAGCCTGACAAGAGCAGCCTGCTTTCCCAGGCTCTCTGGTCTCGCTGAAAGTAATGCAGCAGCTCCACACTGAGAATGGAGACACCAGGGGTTAACTCGTAAATTTATAAATGTGATTTCAAATAAGAATCCATCACGTTAAAAGCCTTCTGCCCTGGTAGGGTCTTTCTGAGTTCTTTGCAACAGAAGAATCGTTCTTTTATTTTTCTATAGTATAAAAAATGAGTGAAAAGGAAGATCTGGCATGTTCTGAGGAGTGCCTCGAGTCTGTCCAGGGGTGCCTTGAGTCAACTGGGGGTTGCCTCAAGTAGTAGCTTGTCAGGAGTATTTCAACGCATACAGCTCCCTGGAGCTAGAAGAATAAAGACAAACAGCTTCTAGAAAGAGCAAACACCTACCAAAGCCATGCTTAGCTCTTATGTAGAACTTGTCATTCATGTATGTCAAAGCACTTTGCAAAAGAATCTCAAAAGCATCTCTTACATTGGGTTACAGAGCTTTCCAACACCATACAGCAAGGTAGCCAAAGAACTGGGGCTTTCCTGGCTCACCTCTCCTAGCCAATGGTTCAGAGTATGAGTTAGACATGAGCATACCTTTTTGAGCCATGTCAACACAAAGAACAACATCAAACATGGGATGATGGCAGGAGACCTCAGGTTGCAGCTGAGACATGTAGATGGATATTTGCCCTGTTTCTGCCTAGGCTATACCTACCATATGGATAAATTCAGGACTTCATTCTTCTGGGCACCTTTAACCAGCACTAAATCAACCAGAGGAAAAAAAAAATCTCCTTCCTGAATCAATACCCCTTCGCCTTTCATCTCCCTCTCCTTTGCCTCCAAGCTACATGTTACCTCTTTCCCATCCAAGGGCAGCAAGAGTCCCGGCTTCTGTCCAAGCCCCTGCTTGCCAGCCCTCTATTGGCAAGCCACAGTTGTGCAGGTCTGAGATGGCATTACGCCTTAACCTGTGTCTGCTCTGAAATTGTTTTAACTTTATGAGTGTATAATATTCCACAGATTTAAAACATTATAAAGGCAATCTGTAACAGCACCTGTAGGCATCAGAAATCATATAGTCTAGTCTTGGAGTCCGAGGAACCAAGGGCTTACTCTATTTAGAAGCTATCTCAGCTGACTTCAAAGGGGTACTCAGAAAAAACAGTGTAAGGGTGGGGGTCCTAAGTGTTTTTGTGGAGAAACTGACACCAACTGACCTGCAATTATTATTAATCTATCAGTATTTACAGCAGAAGAGAAATGATGAGTTCTGTATTAATAGAAAATCAGTACGCTATGACAAATGTTTCATTATAATTGTATTGTTTTTCTCTGTTGTCAAAGCCAGAAGAAAAGGAGTTGTAACATATATAATTAAAGGTATTTTAACTGGAAGATAACTGTAAATATGCAGTTTTGCAGTAGTGAAATATCAGAGGCAGCCACAAAACACCTTGTCCTATACCTTCAAAGGTTCCCTTCCTTGTAGTTTTTTTTTCCTAATCCCATCTTCTGTTTCATTTCATTTGTATTATGTCACAAAATATAAATCTTATATCACAAAAATCTCCTTGAACATAGAACAGATGAAGTAAGTCTCATTGAACATTAGAATACCATTCAGCGTTTAGCTGAATGGTACGCTGAATGGTTTCAGGATCAGTTTGCTGGTTATTGCTTGTCTTCAATTAAGATAAAAAAAATACTGATTTATTATTTTTGTATTGCCTTTTGTGAATACAAAAAAGAAAAGAAAAGAAAAAATGACAAAAAAAATATTTTTCAAAATAGGTTAAGGCTTCAAAATACAAAGGTGTGATATCAAACATTACTGGGGGGAAAAATCAAGTCTTTTCCATATTGAAAATATTTGTCTTAATGTCTTTACCAGTATTTACTGTGAACTATGGGGAGAAAACCTGATAAGATCTTACAAAACTATCAATTTTTTTATTTTGAAAGCATATATGACATGTTTACTAGAGGCAACTTTCTTGTCTGGAAGATTTTTTGCAAGACTATTGGATTTGGTGAAATGAGAGATAAGAAAACACAACTCCCAGACAAGGAAATATATTGATAGAAAAGAGATAAGGGAATCCTTGCTGGTTTAACATTATACACAGAGAAAGAAATGCCTGAAGGCAAAGCCAGTGCTAACAAATAAGAGATTTACTAATGAGATTCAAGAAATACACAGTTGCTGAATTTAAATCAGATCTAATATACATAAGTATTCCAATTATTTTAAGCAAATAGCTTTTTGTCTTACCTTTTGTTTCCTTTTTTCCTCCACTGCAATTTGCTGACTGTTTGAGCCATCTTGGGCACACTTCAGTCTGCCTTCATACATGAGACACTCATGATCCAGCATGTTTAGTTGGTTTGCTCCCTTGAAATCAGAGTGGTCTTAAATCTCGCAGTCTGTGGCATTTTATTTGGTAAGTAAACTCTGTGGGTGTAGGCACATTTGCATGATGCTACTAGCTATGAGTATGTACACTATTCTCTTTGTATATTTATTTATAATGAGAAAAAATCATTGGGTGACATTTGTCTTTATGTAGAGGGCCCACACAAGGCCCATTTGTCACAGAATCAGTACCAGTCTCAGAGGGGCACTGTTTCACAAAGGGCAAGTCTCTGGCTTTGGGACCCTGACTCTTTTCAGTTCCTGGCTTGCCTGGAAATCTATAGCACCCCCATCTCTAAAAGCACTTCCTTTTTGGTTGGTTTATGGAAAAGGGGACCTTTTTTTTTCCTTTTAAAGGACGAGGTGTATCAGAGTGCAAACATCCCAAATACCACAACAGACTCTACTCCAGAACAAAGTTTTAATTGTCCTACCCCAGTTCCCTCTGCCATTCATTGAGCTTTATTCTGTCCTCCCAGGGACTACCTTCCTCCACTCTCAGACCCTCACTCTTTTAAACCTCAGGTTCAGTCAGCCATACTTGGAACAACACAGTTACAAAACTCTGGTATTAGTGTGGGGGCAACACTTGCCCAATAAAATGAAACATTATCATGAGAAACCAGTCAGGGAGTAGAGTCTTGGCACTGGTACTGGGCAGAGACTGCTGTCTCCCCGCAGAGTGAACAGGGTATATAGATGTCTTGCTTATAAAACTATTTATACCAGCTATTTCACATCACCATAAGCTGTATTGAGCCCCACCAAAGTGTTGCCAATGAGAACTCAGCCCACTTAGTTTCTTTTGTCACACCATGCAACACTGTAGGTCCATATTATGCCAAATCAGGGACATCTGTAGCAAATAAATTGTGTTGTCTGACATCACAGGATGAATTTCACTCATGAGTAACATCTCTTCTTTTTAGTATTCCATACCTTCATTTGCATTTTTTTGGTACCTCTTAAGTATGTCAGATTGCTATTACTAACAGCAATTTCCTGTTTCCAAGATAGCCTATACAGATTTTTGTTTTGGTTTTTTAATGTTTTCTTATTAGTCCTTTAAGACACTGAATCAGTCGTATTGTTCTTTTTCCAAATTCCATATAATTCAGCATCAAATTCTTGACAATGAGACACCCAGAACTGCTATGGTGTATTGTTCAGGGTACGGTTTCACTAATTCAAAAATAAGGAAAATCACACTTCAACCCAAGACTTCTTTTCTATGTAGTTTAAAACTGCACTGGATTTTTTGTTTGTTTGTTTTTTAATTTTTTTTTTGCTGTATGTCACACTGAAGCACATATCTTATGTGTTGTTCTGTTCACCCTTAGGTCTTTCTTGCCAATACTGTTTTCCATCTCCCCTTCCCTCCTAAGGGTCTGAATGGATTGTTATTCCACAGATGTACAGTTTGCATTTTTCCAAATCCAAATCTCATTTTATTTCCTGCCAATTATTCTAACCTCACTTGGTCCCATTTTATTATTTCTTTGTCCACACTGATATTTGCAATCCATTCCCATTTAATATCATCTGCAAGTTTAATAAATGTGCTGCCGACTTCTTCTTCCAGACCTGTAATAAAGATGTTAAATCAAACTGGCTTAGCACCAATCACTCTTGCATCTCAGTGCACCACCTCAATCCATTAGGTTACTGTTTGTTGTCCTTCAGCCAGTTTTCAATCCATGCGATTGTGCTCATATCCAAGACAATTTCAATCAATTTTGTAAATGAGTTTGTGAGGCTCTGTATCAGTGCACCATTTATCAGATATCACATAAGCTGAATTTCCTTTTTTTCTACTAATTTCCCAAATCAATAAAAAAGGGAACTAAGCATGTCCAGCACATTTTTTTTTTCATTACTAACCCATTTTCCTTTATTGTTCCAGGTCCTATTAACTATGAAATGTTCCAGAATTTCTGTAATAAGATTCAGAAATACTCCAGAATGAAGTAAAAAATCCTTCCAAATTTCAGGAGAAAAAAAATCAAAGCACTACTATTTTACACCTCACCCCCAAATATGTTCCCCAGAACAATAACAACAACAATTTATCCTTTTCCCCCAGTTCTCTAACATCACCGTGGCATTTCTAAAGCAATTGCCAGTATCTTGTAAAATAGACACACACTGTTTATTTGTATTTACACAACTGTATTAATTCTGTCCCTCCTCCCCAAGTATAGTAATGATTGGTACTTTCGTAAAAAGATACTTGACATTCTGCTCCATTGCAGACATAGAAATGTCATTATATTAGCATGATTGAGCTGTTAGGGGGGTCTTTTTCACACCTTAAGGTACACTGGGATTCTCAAACTAGGCACTCCTCCAGCCTTCTCCTCTTAGTGTCCAGTCCAGAGGGTGGGCTTGGAGAACACTAATGTATATTCACAAGATCAATCTATGAACAGAAACACAGCTACTTTTATTCTAATAAAAGGTTGTGATTTTGAAAGCAGTTATTTTTACATAGTAGCTCAAAAACTAGAACACTTATCCAGGATTGGAGCAATTAGGTTTTATATCCTCCTCAGCCTTAAGTGGTTCAAATCCATCTCTCATTTCCTGGAAAAGCCCGTAACACATTCCAGTAGGTTGCATTGGATGTATGTGGGAGAGCATTCTTCATACCTATAATCCCACTGAGGCTATTCACTTTGCAGAAAATAATTCAGGATTCAGACAGTAGAAGGATGATCCACTATCCTGGTGATTCAGACATTTGATGGGAAAGGAGGACCCAGGTTCCAACTCCTGTTTCAAGGTTGGCTTGTTTATGTATTTGTTTGTTTTTGTATTTAATCCAATATTTCTATAACGTAAAGAAGTTTTTAAAAATAGGGACACCAAAGTTCCTTAGGTCTTTAGCCATACCCTAAACCAGGGATGGCCCACCTGTTGGATGGCTGCCACAAATGACATGGGCATTCTGTGTGTATGTGGGTGAGGGCAGGGTCTCATTTCTGTCAGTGGGGAAAACCTGGCCGTTTCACTTGCTGGGACATGCCTGGGGAATCTTGGGATGCGTTTGTACCCAGCTTTCCCTGCTTACAGAGACGCACTGCAAGATTTCTCAATCTGTAAACCAGGTGTAACTGTTTTATTTTTTTCTTCTGTATAACTGCCGCGCGGCACTCTCACATTTATGCCTTGAAGTCTTGACTGTTAATCAAAATGAGCTCTTTGTACTTTTCTCTGCTGGCATTAAGCTACACACGCGCATTCTGTAAATTTCATTTCTTATCTAAAAGTGTCATTTCTGCAGAAACAAAACTTATGTAGAAAGTCTGCCTAGCAATTACTGTGTAAAAGAAACTATCCTATCCCTGTATGCTTAGCTTATATCATAGTTAGTGTCACAGAGGCAGTCCAACCAACATCTATAAAGAGGCAAAGAAGCAGGAAACAGCAGAGATGACAACTGGAGAATTCTGTAGGCCTGATCACCCTGCAGACCAGTTCTCAGCCTCCCCGCCTGGGTGTATCCCAGCGAAAACCAAGGCCTCGAAAACCTGACAATCGACAACGACTCACCGTGTTACAGTTTTGTATTCAACATCCCATTTATGAGCTGTTGACCAGTTCTGGGACTTAAGGAGCAGGCAGCCACACCTAGCATTGGACTGGTTCCAGTGTTGGAACGCAAGGGCTTGCTCTGGAACCCTGTGAACCAACAGACCCCCTTTGTATCCGGCATACTGTAACTGAAGAAACATCGGAGACTCCACTTCTTGACTGCCTCTCATCGTAGCTTAGACAGCATATCTACGCTTTCTATACGTATATTTACTGCAACTTCGTTCCAGCCGGTCTCCCCTCTTATTCGTAAGAGGGTGAGGCCAGGTGAGTGAATAAAACCTTTTGTTTTACCTTATATCTGCTCTGTAATAACTTCTACTACTAACATCCCATCTCAATGAGCCGTTGACCAGTTCTGAGACTTAAGGAGCCGGCAGTCACACCTAGCATTGGACTGGTTCCAGTGTTGGAACGTAAGGGCTAGCTCCAGAACCTCATGAACCAACAGACATCCTATAGACTTATTACAAAGAAACCAACAACTGACTCTAAGTTGTCTACTTGTGCCAGCTTGGCGAACTTTGAGGGCGGTTATAAAGCTACCTCCAATCCTGCCCCACAAGCCGCGCGCTCGCCCGCTCCGCAAAGCCCGCGGCTCCCCAAGCGGTGCCGGAATCGCAAGCCCGGCATTCCGCCACACCAGGCAGGTGCTACCAGGGTTGGAGCCCTGCCAAAACCTGTATGGGAAGCCCCAAGGCATGCAGGACTCCATCAAGCCCTGGGAGAACTCATCCCCCAGTGTCCTTCAAGATCAACAGGCAAATCCTGGCACAGCTGATCCTCTTCATTTGGCAATGCCTATTTGTAGCCTGAGAGATGTAGGTTCAAAGTATCACAGAGGAGAAGTGGAAAGGGAGCCTCCCATTTCCTGGAAGGGTGTCCTAAATCCTCCGCTATTAAGGTTAAACAATAAAAGATCCTGTTTATTTTGTGGGGAGGAAGGGCTTATATGCAGGTACATGCATAGAGAGTCACATAACTATTAAGCCTGAATGTAGCCTACTATGCATATTTGTGATGCTTATTTATCCATACAGGGATACATGTAGCATAGGGAGCAGGTTTGCAAATTGTGCCTAACTGCCAAAAATTAAGAGCATGATGGTGGTTTAAAACTTAGGTCTCCTATGCAGTAAGCAAGCCCCTAAACAACTTAGCTATTAATGAAAGATGGTGATTTTTAATTTTATTTGCGGCAGACATACATGTAGGACAATTTTATTCTGCCACAAGTAAAAATAGAACACAAAACTATCTAAATGTGTCATTGTGAGGCTAGGTAACTGCCAGTTATATACTTTAAACTGAAATGGTATATAACCTTAATTTTTTTAGCTATAACAACCAAAAATAAAACATCTATCTATTGGCATTGAGCAATATGCCACACTGTATTGTTATTAACATGGAAATATAAAAGTTCATTAGTCCATCCAAATTGTACTATCTAAAAATAGGCCTCTGGCCTATGGAGAGTAATATAAAGATACCAGACTCTCTAAGCAGATAGACTCTCTGTGTGCATCCAGATGAGCCCACACATGCCTCTTGCCCCACTGCAAATCCCCCCCATGCCAGGTCTTGTCTCTCTGGGTCCTGGTCTGGGTGGGTGGCACAGGGGCCACAAGGCCTATCCTGTCACCTGGCCTGGCCTGACCTGGCCCAGCAGCAAAGAGGCCCCAGGACCTGGCTGGACCTGGCATGTAGTCCCCATGTGCCACACTGGGTCCTCCCAGCTGAGTGGCAGACAGTCCCCAGGGCTGGTAGGACCCGGCTGGACATAGCGCATGGCCCCTGCATGCTGCACTAGGTCTTGCTGCTATGGCTAAGAGCGCCCCCCTCCCACTGCTGCTGCTACAGGTATATTATGGGGGGGCTGGGGCCCTCCAGGGTGCCTGGTATCCTGGGCAGGTAGGCTATGGCCCTCCAGGGGCAGCTGGGACCCTGAGTGGTGGGGCTGGGGCCCTCCAGGGGGAGCTGAGACCCTGGGTGGGAGGGCTGGGACCCAGTGGGGGCTAGGAGCTGTGGCCCTCCAGTGGGGAGCTGAGGACCTTTGTGGAGGAGCATTCCATGTACTGTGTGGGGGGGGCTGCACCCTGTGGGGGCCAGGGGACCCCACCCCTTCTGAGCAGCCCCCCCACAAGGTCCCCCACACCCACAGTTCCCCCAGCAATCTACCACACCTACCCACACACCAAAGCACATCCCTCCACACACACATCCACCCACCTTCCCACCACCTTCCTGCAAGCACCACATTCCCCCATCACACCCCAAAGTACACATCAACACATATAGGTATTTAGAATTTATTTTGCCATGATGATAGAGACACTGGAAAGCTTACACATTGCTTTAACATTGTAAATATACCAATAAAGCATTGCCCAACTGATTGCTTTCTCTCTCTCTCTCTGTCTAGGGGTGTGTGTGTGTGTGTGTGTGTGTGTGTGTGTGAGTGTAGAGCGGTCTTTTGTGTTATATGTGGAAAAAACATGGATTTTGGGGATATTTTTTGAATGGATTTGGGATGCTGCTGCAGCAGTCCAGCTGGCACAAGGGGTAGTGTCCCCAGGTACCCAGTGGCCAGGCCCCAGAAGCTCTGGAGAGCAAGAAGCCATGAGCTGCTTGCCAGGGCAGCCTTTTGTATGGATGGGGCCAGGACATGGCAGCTTTTTATACTGCTGGGGACAGCACAGGTGCTGGCTCCAGGCTCTAGCTCCCCCTGGCTGCAGATCCTGGAGGAGCCAGGCAGGGTTATTTTGCCCCAAGTGGCACAATTTGCTCCACAACAAAGTGCATATCCGAGCACATGTGCTGAGACAAAAAGCCCCAGCTCAAAATTGCACCACTTCTATTTGAGCTGCTGCAAGCACACGTGTTTGCAAGTATGGACGCACCCTGGGTGCATCTACACATTCATTAATGTGTATTAGAAACTGTGCATTTAGTTTAATAAAGCACTTGCTTAATAAAGTAGTAACTGAATGCACACTAAAGTTACTGCAAAGTAGTGTGGGCGCACAGTTACTCTGTGGTGCTTACTGAACATTACCCTAATAATCAGGGATTCTGGTTATCCAGGAGATAAAACAAATCCACAAATTTCAGATTAAAAAAGTAATCCAAAATCATAGTTTCATAGTTGGTAGGGTTGGAAGGGACCTGAGCAGATCATCAAGTCCAACCCCCTGCCATGGCAGGAAAGAATGCTGGGGTCAAATGCTTCTGGCTAGGTGATTATCTAGCCTCCTTTTGAAGTTCCCCATGGTAGGAGTGAAAACCACTTCCCTTGGAAGTTGATTCCAACTCCTAGCCACCCTGACTGTGAATTACTGCCTCCTGATATCTATCCTGAATCTACTGTCCATCAACTTATGGTCATTATTCCTCATTACTCCCGGTAGTGCTCGGGGGAACAGGGACTCTCCCATAGCCTGCTGGTCCCCCTTGGTCAGTTTATAGATGGCCACCAGATCCCCTCTCAACCTTCTCTTGTAGAAGCTGAACAGGTTCAGGTCCCATAGTCTCCCCTCACAGGGCCTGCTTTGCTGCCCCCTGATCATGCAAGTGGCCCTCCTCTGGACCCTCTCGATGCTGTCCCCATCCCTCCTGAAGTGGATGCAGAACTCCAGAACCCAGAACTGGATGCAGTACTCCAACTGAGGCCTGACCAATGTCACATAGAGAGGGAGGATCATCTCCTTGGACCTCCTCATAATGCATCTATGGATGCATGACAAGGTACGGTTAGCCTTCCTGACCGCATCCCCACATTGCCAGCTTATATTCATCTTGGAGTCAATAATGACTCCAAGATCCTTTTCTGCCTCTGTGCTAATGAGAAGGGAATGCTGGTAGGTATGCTGCTGGTTCTTCCTCCCCAGGTGCAATTCCTTGCACTTGTCAGTTTTGAAACCCATCCTGTTCTCATCTGCCTACCCCTGTAACCTGTCTAGTTCTGACTGCAGTCTTTCCCTCTCCATTAGTGTGTCCACTTCTTCCCACATCTTAATTTCATCTGCGAATTTGAACAAGGTGCTTTTCACCCCTCATCCAAGTCTCTGATGAAGATGTTGAACAGTGTGGGCCTGAGGACCGAGCCCTGGGGAACCCCACTGCCCTCATCCTTCCAGGTCAAAAATGACCCGTGTACCACCACTGTATGGGTGTGGCCCTACAGCCAATTAGCAACCCACCTGACTGTGTAGGCATTGACACCACAGTTGCCTAATTTTTTTAATGAGAATGGAGTGAGAGACAGTGTCAAAGGCCTTCCTAAAATCCAGAAAGACTATGTCCGCTGCGACACCTGTGTCAAAGGCTTTTGTGACCTGGCTGTAGAAGGCCACCAGGTTGGTTTGACAGGACCTGCTCTAATCAACCCATATTGTTTGCTCCTAAGCATAATCTCCCCTGCTGGTCCCTCACAGATGTGTTCCTGGATAGTTTTCTCAAACAGCTTCCCCAGGACCAAGGTAAGACTAATGGGCCTATAGTTTCCTGGGTCCTCCTTCCTCCCTTTTTTGAAAATAGGGACATTGGTCCTTTTCCAGTCATCTGGCACCTCACCAGAGCACCATGAATGCTCCTAAAACTGTGTGAGGTATCCCACAATGACTTCTGCTAATTCCTTCAGCACTCTGGGGTGGAGATCATCAGGACCTGCTGATCTGAACATGTGTAGTCCCACCAGAAGTTCCATGACTAGATCTTCACTGACCCTGGGCCTGACTGTGTCTCCCCTGGGACTGTCAGGGATCCTGGTGAGGAGGGATGACCAGGTCCCTGCTCAGAAAAATGGAGGCAAAGAAATTGTTAAAGAGATTAGCTCTGTCATCTGGTGTGATCACCAGATTTCCTCCAGTTTGTCCTGCAGCAACCCCATGTTACCCAGTACCTTCTTACTTAAAAGAGGAATTCCTGTTATTCTTGATCTGGGGTGCTAGTCCCAGTTCCATCTACACCTTAGCCTTCCTAACAGCCCACCTACAATCTCAAGCCAAAGAGGTATAATCTCTGGTGATGGCCCCTCCCTGCCATTGGGTGTACACCTCCTTTTTATATTTGAGAAGCTCCTGGATACTTTTGGTGAGCCATAAGAGCTTTTGAGCACTCTTGCCCCCTTTGATCCGCATTGGGATTGTCACCCTTTGGGCTTGGAGGATTGTCTCCTTAAGGAATGACCACTCTTCTTGGACTCCCAACTCCCATCCCCTCCGGGACCTGAGAGCCTCTTCAAATAGACTCCTTACCTCATTGAAATCTGCCCTCCTGAAGTCCAGGGCTGCTGCCTTGCTGCAGGTTTTTGACACCCTGCACTGGATAGTGAATTCCATGCCTTGCTGCAGGTTTTTGACACCCTGCACTGGATAGTGAATTCCAGTAGGCGATGATTACTATTGCCCAGGTGGTCGAGCACTGGCAGTCCCCTCACCAGGTCTGTGGCCAGAACCAGGTCTAACAAGGCATTTCCCCTAGTGGGACTGTGCACCTCCTGGGTTAGATGGAGGTCCTGTAGCTCATCTAGGAACCTAAGTGAGTGGTCAGACCTGGCTGACTACTCTTCCCAGCAGATGTCTGCATAGTTTAGTTCACCCATGATCACCACATCCTTTGACTTAACTGCCTCCTCAAGGTGACCTGAGAATATCTGGTCTAGCTTTTCTCTCTGGTTGGGTAGCCTGTAGTAGACACCCACTGTTAAGTCCCTTTTCCCCCAACACCCTTGTATTCTGACCCAGAGCACTTCAATCTGCCACTCCTCTGACACAGTGTTGTTTGTTGAGGATGTGTGTTGCTCTTTGATATAGAGTGCCGCCCTCCACACCTTTCCTCCCTGTTCTATCCCTCTTGTACAGCCTATAGCACTTGATGTTCACCACCCAGTCGTGCGTTGGACACCACCAAGTTTCAGTGAGCCCCACTATGTCTGGGTTTGTGTTAGCTAGCAGGAGGGCAAGTTCCTCTTGCTTGTTCCCCATACTACAAGCATTGGTGTAGAGGCATTTAAGGCATTTAAGGTCTCCTGAAGGCGCATTCACTGCCCCCCGATTCCCAGGACTATCCAGGGCCCTGTCTCTTATCTGCTGCCCCCACTGCTGCCTCTGCCACTGCATCCGCCTCCACCTCTGCCACTGGTCCAGTAAGGGAGCACACGTGTGTGCAAGAACACACGTGTGCCCAACTCCCTCCTTTCCTCTTCTGGCTCTTGGCCCTCGAGTGCCACATTTTTCAATGATTAAAATTAGACCCCACTATATATAGCTCTAACCAACTTGCCACTCAAAGTCTGTATCAACATTTGTAGTGATCTAACTTTTCCGATAGGATATAGAAGATGTGTCTACATGAGATGCTTACTGCACATTAGCCTAACAACACTGCAGTAGCATGATGTTTAAAAACTGCTATTCCACATTTCCATGATTAAAATCATGACTAATATATATTAGTGATGCTTCATTTTAATCATGGAAAAAAGTGTATTTCAAGGGGTTTTTTATAGCGGAGAACTTGGGATTTTTTTATCAGAGAAAACCAGGATCTCTGCTAATATCACTGCACAGTAGGCTGTTAGCATGGTTTTTAACCACCATGTTACTGCACAGTGTTAGTAGACTAATGTGCAGTAAGCATCTCAGGTAGACACTCCCTCAATATCCTAAAGGAAGAGTTAGATCACTATGAACTTTACTTCAGACATTGAGCGGTAAGTTGCTTAGAGATACTTAATAGCTACTTACTTAACACAAAGATTATGTCTGAATTCCCATGCTGTCTAGGCTGAGGTGCCAGAATAAAGCTTCACAGAAGCCTGAGTTTTCTTCTAATATACAGCTTTAAACAGTGGAAGTTGTAAAGATACTGGCTCTTTAAGAATTTTTATGAAAGTAAGTGTAGAACTGGTAGTGGGTAATTGATTAGAAGTGGGTGCTTCAGGCTGTTGTATGTTAGAATAGGTTCCTTTTATTTTATTTTTATTTTTTTAATTTACTACAACTCCTCTGCTAAACCCAGAAATGGACATGGTACCACAAGTGGTTAGAATCTGAATTATTCCTGAAAGTAGGTGGAAATACTGAAGGAAATAATAATAATAATCATAAAAAAAAACACAGAAGGCAGCCAGGACAGTAGGAGTTATTTTAATTGTTTTGCAGTAAATTTGAAAAGTACTTTGTCTTAAATTGGACTTTTGAGAGCCATGCATTTTGATTCAGAAATGAATTGAAAGGTGTAATTTTGGGAAAAAATGTGATATTTGTAGAGCTTGCAGTCTCATAACAGTAGTAGGCAACCATTTAATCCTTCCTTATCATGTATGCATGAGAGGTCACTAGGACTGTTGATGCATACACTTTGGCAGGAGAATGGAAGAGTGGAAGCTACCCAGATCTTCCATCCTCCCTTTGGACCATTGAGACAGAATCCAAAGGCCAGACTAAGTCTGGAAGTTCAGTGCCTCAATGGCTGTAGTTATATACATGTCCAGGAATTCAATCTGAGTCTCCTGCATGGGGGATAATTATTCTATCACTGAATCACAACAGTGGGTCTCTAGAGAAGTAATCTCCCATGAAAAAAACTGAGAATGCTTAAAAGACAGTGAGCACAGAGCTACCAGTCATGAATATGCTATTTTCTCTCAAGCCTTCAGCCTTGACCTAGAACCTTAGCTTTCACAAAGCAGCATTTTACCGAGACCTGACAGCCTGACTACAGCTATGAATAAATGGATGGGACCTACTGAAAATCTCCACAAGTGTATGACACTCAGCATCCTAAACACATTTTTTGTGTTGCAATGTAAAGACTTTTTGTGCAACTATTCTGCAAAATACAGAACTTTAGAAGCCATTGCATTGCCAAATTAGATAAAAGAGAGTGTTTTAACCCAAAGCTTTTATCCCAATCTCCCTTAATGAGAGGCTGGATATGAGTTAACTCTTAAGACAGCAGGTTTTATTTTGGGAGTATTGATAAATCACAATATTGATAGACTTTTTCACTACACTCTATATTATTTGACAGTTAAAGAATAATTCTGAGAACGCTGTAATAGCTGTTGGCTAGAATGCTTTACTTTTTGTATGTAATTGTAGCCCTTCATGTCTTTTTCTTCAGGTGAAATTACAAGAACCAAATAAAATTTAATACAATCACAGCAGTTTCCTAGGAGAACACTCTTTGCAGTTTTATGAGATCTGATTCATACATTCTTTGTGAAACAAAGCCAAAATATCTCTGTGAGAACCCATTCTGCTAATTTATAATACTTAAATATGTTAATGTTGAGTAGTAATATACAACAGTATGAGTGTTATGAAAACACATGGATATGCCTCAAGGGGATATTTTTTGTCATACTGCCTATAATTAATTTAACAAAAGTCACTTACAAAATGCGCCATTTAACTGGAGAGTCATGTTCATTCTTGCTCTCTTCTCTGCCCCAGTGCATGTTCATTAAACGTGTCTAGTTCATTTATCCCAACAGGCTTAGCCATAAGGCTGGAGCTGATATGCTCAATACTCACAAGATTGAGGCAGAAGCAAAATTTTAGCCACTCAAGGAGTTTAATGATAGAAAATTATTTGAAAATTAATATGTGCATCTTCCAGCACTGGCTGAATAGGTCTTCTGCAGATCACAGTTTTAGATTGAAGAGCCTGAGAACCAGATCCTAATTATTGATGTAGTTTCCTAAGACACAAAGAAATCCAGATCAATCCTGCTCCAGGGGCTGACAAAAAGCCTCTTCAAAACCTAGAATCTTTAGCTTCCATTTTGATCTGAAAAGTTCCCTATGAACCTTGATTTAAGCTTCTGAACCCATGTTAATGGTTACGTCAGTCTTTGGGCAGCTGGGAGATTAGGGTTTGATTCACTTCAAGCTAAAGATGATCTGCAACTTGAACTGCTCACTTCCTAGACAAATAGGGGAATACTGTAAGCTGGTCACTCACCCAGCTTCTTCAACAAGGTCAGTTGAGTCTGACTTCAGGTTTCCAGTCATTTTATTTTACATAGGACAAGCTTGTCCCCACAGTAAACAAGGCAAACAAACTGAACAGCAAAATAGCAAATATGAAAATAGCAAGCAAAACCAAACCTGTGCTCTTTTTCAGATTTAGAGAGAAACAACTCAGGCTGTGCTTTTCTACCATCATACCATCCTCCACTTTTCCATCTCTTGCCCTCTGCTTCTAGACTTCTTAACTCTCTCTGTAGCATTACCCTCAATTGCATCTGGCTCCCAACCTTCCAGCCAAGCAGATTATTAACTGCTGAGTACCTGCAGCTGGATTTTAGCTCTGTACAGACTAAGCATCTCTATCCAGGTACTCTTTTCTTTTCTTGTTTGAAAGTGGATGTAGGGTTTTGTTCTTTGTACTTAACTGAATACTGTTGGTTTGAATTAAATGCTTCCCCTCTGGGAACTCAGATTCTAAGGTCATGGAGGTACTTAGTATTCAGGAATGGGAAATAAGACACATTTTGTACTTAAAATGTCCTGTTGGATGACTTTTGGCATGGTCATGTGTAGCATACTTTTAAGGGGGTTAACTCTTGATCATCTTTGCATTCAGACCCTAGATGAGGAACCCTGTCAAACCACTTCCCTATCCTAGGGTATGATACACGTTTTGGGGGTTTGCCTCTGCAGTCCTTATGTGGAGGTTCCTACAGGAAATAGTTAGATCTGTTCCCAAGTCCTTTTGTAGATAGGGGTATAAATGGGCTATGAATGTAATATAAACATAAGTACCTTGATCAGAGTAATGGGTTGATGTCACTTTCTTCCTTTGCAGCTTACATCATAGCCTATCATAGAAAACATTGCAGTAAGTAATATTTTTTTCATAATATTCTGGATATATTTTCTCAGTTTTTAGTTTACTTCTTGCTCCCAGTTACTCTAGCTTGTACGACATTAAGTAAAGTACCTTACTAGTGATTAAATAAAGAGTGCTGTGCACAACCCAAATATATAAGAATAAAATACAGGAAAACATCTACAAGTAAAGTTAAGCTTTGCTTGAACTGAAGTAAGCAAAAGTAATAAGAATAATTATTTGTCATCTTCTCTGTTTACAGCTTGCTAGTACTTGTAAACTGTCAAACTGAACGTTAATCATCACTTAGTCAAATTATGTATAGCTTGCTTTTATAACCCATTTTCTTTCTACAGCATTTGCTTCTGTCATTTCAGCTTATTGCTATTTTTCAAACTCCCACTATGTAATGTCTTTATCTGGAAATGAGGAGCCCAGAATTGGAAACAATATCCCAGGAAGAATCAGGCAGACATTTAAAACTACTATTACATAACAGACATATGTTGAAAATCTTGCTTCAAGACAACAACTTCATTATAATATATCGCTATTTTATTTTTTTTAGAAAATCTATACCAGTAGAAAATAATTCTACTTCCGCCACGTAAGAACAAAGAAAAAAGGAAAAAAAAAAAAAGAAAAAAGAAAAGAAACCATAATTGTCCCCATCACATGGCCATATTGTATTTAGATTATTCAGTCTATTTGTTATATTCCTATTTCTCCATGATTTGTAAATATGATTTTGTTGAGTACAGTGCCAATTCCTTTGCCATCTCAGAGTATATACCCTCTTACTGTATGGAGCTATATGTGTACATAGTACTGATACATAGTATCAGTACTATGTACCAGTACATAGTACTGATTATTCTCTGTCTTTAAATCAAGTATGTTTCAAGTTTTCATTATTATTAAAATTCCTTTTTTTTTCTCTGAATGTCTTTAAAATGGAAACAGGGGTGTAGGCTGTAGCCGTGTTGGTCTAGGGACAAAGGCAGACAACATTATTTGGGTAAATCTGGTATCTTTTATTAGACCAACTCAAATATTTGGGGAAAAAAATCTTCTTAGCGAGCTTTCAGGTATAAATACCCTTTGTCAGGCTGTGGAAGTTTCTGCAGTTGATGTGTGCTCTTCCTGGATGGAATGAATACTAGAGAAGCCAGAGGCTGGCATGCATGCAAGAAAGGCAGTCAGTGAAGATGTAAACTGAGGAGTCAGTAGGTGAGAGGCTGGGGTGAGGGGAGGGAAATGAATGTAGCTGGTAAGTAGTGGAGAGATACCTAGGGAGTCAGGTGTCAGGCAGGTTATAATTTGTCATAAATCAAATGCCTATATTTAGTCCAGGGGTCTAATAAAAGGTATCATTTTGGAACCAAGAGTTCTATTTTTTTTGTATATATTTAGTCCATGATTTTTTGTATCCAGGAGGTTGATGATGCAAAGTTCATAGTTCATCTGTGAAAGGTGTTTTGTAAATTCCCTTTGAGGTTTAGAACTGAGAGATTGGACAGAGAGTGGTTTTCTTGTGAGAAATGTGCCCCACAGGTATTTGGGTGTTCTTGTCTTTGATAGTCTTCATTCATTCAGGTGCACAGTTGTTGTTTGGTCTCTCCTATTTATTTTCCATCAGGGCATTTGTTGCATTGGATGAGATATATTACAATTCTGGAGGTGCAGGTATGAGATCCAGGAATGCTGATGGCTCTGTTGTGGGGTGTAGTAATTGTGGGGGTGCTGGCAGGTTTCACATTTCTTGCCATGGCATGGTCTGGATGCATTCTGTGTGTTTTGGACTGATTCATGCATTAACTTCACAAAACAAACAAAAAATTTCTCCATAAGTTTGTTAGGTTTAGACCCTGAAGCACACTTAAATGAAAAAATAAGTATTACCTTTCTGCAGTCTTCATAACCGGAGATCCTGGTTTTCTCTAATAAAAAAAAAAAATCCCAATTTTTGGATATAAAGAAGTAACCCAAAACCTACATTTTTCCATGATTAAAATTAAACACCACTAATATACACCCCACCCCCCCACACCCTATAGCTAATTGCCCATCATGAATGACAGTGTTCCAGGGGGTGTTCACTCTTCAGGGCCAGCCATGTAAACCTGGGGTGGGCAATTATTTTGGGTGCAGGGCCACTTACCAAGTTTTGGCAAGCTGTTGAGGGCCACATGGCTAGCCCTGCCTCTTGGCAGGTGCCCCACCACCGGTTGTCTTCTTGTGAAGTCCTGCCCCCTGACCTTTGCCACCAGAAGTCCCTCCCCTTGCCCCCAGAAGTAGTCCTTTCAGCAAGGGGTTTTACCATTTTGGAACCAGAAAAATACCAAATCATATTCTAAAAAGGAAACATCTACAGAATTCTTTAATTTGACTTAAAATATATATTTTTGTCCAGATTTACATGTGTTTGTGTAGTGTACGCAGAGGTGATTGCACAATAGCTTAAAATGAAGCGTAACTCCTGTATATTGTGTGTGTGGGGGGGTATAGGTTTGTGGGTGTTGTGGGTGTGTGAGTATGGGGGGTGAGGAAGCATGTGAGTGTGTGTGTGGATAAGTGGGATGTGGGGTTTGTGGGGGACTGTGTGAAGGGGTGTGGGTGTTGGGGTCTGGGTGTATGGCTGTGCAAGGGGGATTTGGGTACAGGTGTATGATGGGGTGTGCATGTGGCACTCACGCCATGAAAACACCCCAACACACTCTGTCCCTGCTTACATGCACACACACTGCCTCTGCTTGCACATACACACACACACACACACACTCTGTCCCTGCCTAAACCCCCACCATACTCTGCCCCTGCCTACTGACACGCCCCACATATACACACATACTCTGCCCCTGCCTGAACACAAACATACACACTGCCCCTGACCTGTCTGCACACACATACACCTACACCACCACACTCTGCCCAACTGCACATATACCCACACTTTTCCCCTACACACAAACACACACACACACACCAACACTCTGCCCCTGCCTGCATGTGCACACACCCACACATTCTGCCCCAGCCTGCACACACACAAACACCCACAAATTCTGCCCCTGCAGACACACACACACACACACACACACACACACACATCAGTGGGGCTCCATGCCTGCCAATCCAGTGATGCAGCCAGGAGCCACATGGTGCCAGATCAGGGTGGGGGCAGGAAGCAGCGAATGGCTGGGGGTGGGTGGGGGTGGGCTGCTCAGTCATGCTAAGGACTCCCCCTGGGTTCTACTGCCCCTGGCTCCTATCAGCTTTGACAGGCATGCAGGGGCAAGTAAATATTAAACTCTAACTGCTCTCTCCACCTTCGAATCCCTGCCTGAGAAGGCAGAGCCCACCCAGCCAATTTCTGCCAGCCCTCTCAGGGGAGCTTGCACACTTGATCCAAAACATTATGGGCAGGCAGACAGACAGACAGACAGACAGACTAAGCCCTTTATTATATTAGAATAGTGGTGTTTTGTTGTAATCATGGGAAAATGTGGATTTTGAGTTACTTTTATATCCAAAAATTGGGGATTTTTTAAATCAGAGAAAACTAGGACCCCTGTTTATAAGCAATACCATGCTTCTAAGCAATGCCAGTTGAAGATGATAGATTCAGCTTTCTTGGCCTGCTGAAATAACTGTAGCCTGTTTAGGTAGAAAATATGGGGCATGGTATAGAAGTCATTTTTTTATTATATGTTCTAGCTGTTGTTTAGCCTTTCAGTGACATGAATGTTTTTGTTCCCACAGGTGTTTCATGCTGAGCCTCTGGGGTCATGTATTTTCATACTTTAATCTTTTTGTTTTTAACCCACCTCTCATTTGCTTTCTTGCTTGCATTCTTTCTCACATTCTTCCTGCACCCCGAATTACAACTTTTCTCGTTTCAGTCATTAGAACATGTATCTATTTAAAGAGAAAGTCAAACATAACAGCCTCCATTTTGTTATGAAACTGAACTATATTCTTTATTCCCATTGTCTCAATTATCTGCAGAAGACTACAATTACCTTGGAAATTAAAATAAATAAGTTGTTTGCTAAAATAGGTAATTCATGACTGCATGGTTACAAAGATTTTGCTGAAAGGGTTTGATTGGCAGTTGTAATTAAATAACAAAGCTACAACTCTCATCAATAAAGAAAAAGTGAAACTTTGTGTAAGTTAACCTCCAGAATAATACTATCAAAACCTATGTAAACCTATTGTCTAACAGCAAAGACAATCTCTTTAGTATACAGTGTGCTACCTACTTCTTTGTACTCCCCTAGTACTATATAAGCCAAAAAAAACTTTATTAACAATTTAGAATGCATGTTAAGTATATCTACATTATTCACATCAATTTCAGTAAACAATAATGATCTAGGGCAGGGATGGACAATTATTTCAGCTGGAGGGCCGCTTAATAAGTTTTGGTGAGTTGTCAAGGGCCGCAAGAGAAGCCTCACCCCTTGACAGGTGCCCTGCTCCTGGTTGCTATCTTGAGACAAGATGTCCCACCCCTAACCCCTGACCTTTGCCACCAGAATTCCCCCCCTTTACCCCTGACCATCCTCCTCTTGGAAGCGTGGGGGGGAGCAAGGGGTTGCCATCTTGGAGCTGGAAAAAAAACAAGTCATGTACTAAAAATCAACATAACATGTTTTAATTTGATTTTAAAAGCTATTTTTGGTCTGATGTATGTGTGTTTGCCTAGTGTATACAGAAACAACCACATAATAGCTCAAAATAAAGTCTTACTTTTGTATATGGTGTGGGGATGTGTGGGGGAGTGTGCCCATGCAGGAAGAGCCCCTCAGGACACAGCTCTACTGGAGTCCCAGGAGCTTCACATGGCAGCAGGAAGTGGAGCCAGGCCAACCCAGTTCCACTGAGTGCGGTTTCCTGTGGCTCATATGCAGCTCCCAGAACTTGGCCAGAGCTGCATTCTGCGAAGGAGGAGCCCCATGTAATGGAACCAGAAGCCTGGCCTCACTCCTTCCCATAACATGCAGCTCTTGCAGCTCTTGTGCTCTCTGGGAAGCAGAGAGAAGGGCTAAGCCCATCTGGCTCCATCACATCTCTCCTCCCCACCACTCCTGGAGGCCTGGGACTTGCATGTGATGGCAGGGAATGGGAAAGACCTCCAGCTTCATCATGTAGGGCTCCTCCACATGGAACACAACTCCTGGGAGCTGCATGTGAGCTGTGGGGAGCCCTGTGCAATGGAACCAGGCTGCTCTGGACCCCACACTCCTGCCAACCAAGTTCTGTGCTCCTTCTACCTCATTGAGTGTGGGCCCCACACTCCAGGCTCCATTTTGTGTGCTCCTGTCACCCCCGTCCCTGCACTTTGCACTCCCACCAGCCCTGGCTGGATGCTTCCCCCACCTGCCACCGCTTCCCTACCTGCTGACCAAAGTGCTATGGCAGTGATAGGAGAAGGAGCTGCTGGAGGCCAGAGGAGTTGAGCAGTTCCCCAAGTGGCTTCAGCAGTGGCAGCAACAGCCCTGGAAGCTATGTGCTGGTCTGGGATGGGAAAGAGCTGATGACCTTCTGTGAGAGAGGGTAGGCATATAGTGTGCTGCCCTGGTGGGAGTGGGTGGAGCTTGGCCCTATGCCAAGCTAAGCAGGGGCTTCAGTGGGCTAGACCAGATACAATTAATTGCTGGGTGGCTGTCCACATGCTGGATGAAATCATCTGGTGGGCCAGATTCAGCCTGTGGGCCGTATTTTGCCTGCCCCTGATCTAGGGCTTACAACACTAACTTGACCTCTACACAGCTTTTCCATGATTAAATACATATGTTAGTGGTGTTTCCTTTTAATCATGGAAAAAAAGGTGGATTTGGGGTTACTTATTTTAAATCTGAAAATTAGAGAGAGTTTTCTTTCAGAAAAAGCCAGAATCCCTGCATCACCAACTCATCCACTTGGTTATGTCTCTCAAACTGGCTCTTAAATGACAGCTGCAGGAGAAGCAATGCCAACAGAAGATCAAACTTTGAGAGGGATTGCTTTGCTATTCACCACAGGAAAAGTCACAGCTAGAACTCTCCTGAACCATCTCCTTTCACTTGCTGAAGAACTCCTCCTGAAATCTCAGTGTAGGTTTAAGGTATCAAGAAGCACAACTGATATTATCTTCACAGTTCACCAGCTTGCAATGAACAATATAAACCTCTCTACATGGTTTTCTTTTACCTCATGAAAGCTTTCAAGTCTGTAAGCCAAGAAGCATTGTGAAGGATTGATCCTTCTGAAGTTCAAAGACTACTAAAATTTGTCACCATTCTCTGCCAGCTCCATGATGGTGGTTCTCAGTAATGGATCTATCACAGATCCCTTCAAGGTTAAAATAAGAATTAAACAAGGCTGTGTCATCGCTCTAACACTCTTCTCAATATTCCTTATCATGATGCTATATTACTACCAGCAAGCTTCCAGCCAGAGTGGAGCTAAACTGCTAAATGTATGGTAAGCTGTTTAGCCTCAGCTAACTCCAAGTCAAAACCAAACCACCCCAACCTAAATCACCGAGCTCCAGTATTCCGATGCGGCTGTAGTATGTGCTCACTCAGAAGCAGACTATCAGGCAATTGTCAATGTCTTTACTGAGAAATACGAGAAAATGAAACACTTAACATTGAGAAGACTAAGGTCCTCCTCCAAGAAGCTCCTAATGAACAGTCCTGAACTCTAATAATCCTGATGCCTGGGAGATTCTGGAGAACATTGAGCATTTTCTGTACCTTGGAAACTGTCTCTCACAGATGGCTGGCATCAGTGAGGAAATCCAATGCCACCTCAAATGTACAAATGCAGTCTCTGGATGCCTGCGGAAAGGCTGCTTTTGAGTGTTTGAAGACTGTGACATCAGATCCGAAACCGAGCTTATGGTTTATCAAGCAGTCATGATCCCCACCTTGCTGTACAGAGCTGAGACATGGACAATGTACAGGAGACTTCTACTGTTTTTGGGTATGTACCATCAATGCTGCCTGTGCAAGATCTTTTGAATCCAGTGGGAAGATAGACACACCAACACTAATGTCCTGAAAGCAAACACCATGAGTACTGAGGTGATGATCATCTGGCATGAACTTTGTTGAGCCAGCCGTGTCTTCTGGATATATGACTCTAGGCTCTTGAAGCAAATGTTATTCTCCCAATGCAACCAAGGTGTATGCTCAGGAGGAAGGTCGAGAAAGCACTTCAGGGATGTCCTTGAGCTTAAAAAAATCCAACATCAATGTCAACTCATAGGAGACTATTGCCCAGGACCACCCCAAATAGAAGAAGAGCCTGCTGTAGGTATCTCAGTACTCTGAAACCTCATGACAACAAGAGAAAATGGAAAATTGGGTGTGGCAGAAGCAGTGTGTCCCAGATCAAACCAATAATCCATCCCTACCCATCCCACACAGAAACACATGTCTGAGTTTCAGTAGAGTCTGTTGATCCCAGATAGGCCTCATCAGACATCTTCAGATATACAGGTAAGACAGTCATGGAAGACAAACATCCTCAACTGTGAGAGACTGCTGAAGAAAGAAGATGATCATTGATTATTATATCTACTTTAGTCTAAGAAAACAGAACCAAACTGCAGGGTTGTGTTCACCTTTTCTATTACTGTTTTCTCAAATAGAAGTGAAGCAACAAACATCGTTCCCCTGGGAGTTTTGCTGAAGAGAGAGCAAGGATTTTTTTCCCCCCCTGAATAGATATTCTTAAAAAGCAAATAGAGTTCCTAAGAAGATTTTTTCTATAAGACAAGGACATAAATGTGTCTAGTAATGGAACACTTTTTATGATCTTTGCCATATATGTACCATGCATTTCTTCAGGAACATGAGAAGATGGTGTTTATATGAAGTGACTGATAAATTGTCAAACCACTGCTCAACAGTAAGTGAAATATTAATATGCGATGCAAAAAAGTCAGCCATTTGGTACAGACTAGGTACAGACGTTATACATCTCTCATCTTAAGTGGGCAGAAAGTGCTCTAAAACATAACTAAACAGACATTCACAGCTCTTAGAGCACTTTAAAAATGGTGGCTCATGCTCTCAGCTAACCACCAATGGATGAGGTATTACATTAAAGTGCTTTCTGTTACAGTGCTTTATCAACTGTATGTCTGTGCAAGATCCCGTCAAGGATTAACTTAAAGCATAATCATTGCATCCCAGGTGGCACTGTGCAGCGCTGCACTCTACCCGCAGGCAGAGTTTCTGTGCTCTGTCCAAACACTGGGCCATCCCCATCCCCTCTGTTGTACCTGACCCAAATTAGTGACAGCCTCTGATCCCACCCCTGAGCACAGCCTGGTGGATAAGGGGTTGGGAAAGGGGAGGGGGTTCTGTCCCCACAGCCACCCTGGCCTTACAGCACACTGCAGCCTGACTGGGAGCACTGGGAGGCAGGAATCTGGGGTCTCTCTCCTGGCAGCCTGGCTGGGGGCACTGCAGGGAAAGAAGTCTGGTATCTCTCCCAGCAATACAACCTGACTATGCATCAGAGAGGCTCCATTTCCACAGGCTTCTGTCTGAAGCTAGGGGAAGAGAGCCTCTCTGCCACATGGATCACTCCCGCAAGCTTGTGGATGTGGGTCTTGGTTGGGGACTTGTCTGGGTCCATAAGCCAGGGAGGCTCCATTCCCGTTCTCCTCCCCTTCTCCCCCCCCCCCCGCCCCCAGCTACCAGCACTGACAGCATCTGGCTGGTGGAGGGGTGGGAAAGGACTGGGGAAGGGGAGTCCTGCTGGCCACTCGGGGGGGGGCAGCTGCATGGCTGTTCCCAGAGCCCCCTGGGAGGTGTGTGGGAGCACCTCTACACCACTGGCTACAGCCTGTTCAGGCAGGCTCCAAGCCCACCCCACCAAACAGCACGTGTGTTTAGTTGTATCCTAACCTAATCTAGAGTGGTTTGAGTAAATCACTTTACTTAGAGCACTTACAGCTCAGACTGTTTGAATAACTGTACTTAGCCTTGTTGCTTCAGGCTGTACTTAGCCTGAAGATTTTGCTTCAATCTTAAAACAATATGATCAGATGACTATAGGAACTGATGTAAAAAAAGGAAAGGAAAGAGATGCAAATCGTAAGAGAGGAACATACAAAATGTTTGTCTAATATGAGTTAATTTGACTCAGCAGGGTCTGACCAAATTCATCCAAAGTTGCTAAAAGAAAGTTGATGAAGACATCTCAGAGCTGCTGGCAAGAATAGTGTCATAGTCATGAAGGACAGGGAAGGTCTTGGAAGACTGCAAAAGGGCTATTCGACCATCCAGCTTTAAAAAAGACTGCCAAAGGGACTTGGCTTGACTTCAGTACTTAGGACCAAATTATAAAACAGTCGGGTTTTAAACATATACAGGAAGAAGTTGTGGATACTAGAAGCCAAAACGGATTTGCTAAGAACAAATTGTGCCAAACTATCTTGATTTCTTTCATTTATGTGGTAATAACTTTTTGACAGGTAATAGAACTGCAGTAGACAGAATATGTCTGAACCTCAGTAAGGCTTTGGATACACTCTTACATGACAATCCCATATGTAAGCGAGAAATGTGAGTTAGACAAAATTCATAATAGGTTGCCTAGCTGCAAGCAAAAATTAACTCTAAATGTATCAATGTCAGACTGGCAGGAGGCCTCAAGTGGGTTCCACAGGAATCTGTTCTGGGATGCCTGTAATTTAACATTTTTTATTATTGATTACTTTGATGCAGAAATAGTAAGTATACTAATCAAACTAGCTGACACAGCACAACTGTGAGAGATTGAAAACCCTTTGGAGTGTCCACTTTTCAGGACAGGATTAAAATTCAGGAGATATATAATTTTGATAAATTAGAGAACTGATAGGAAAATGAAATGCAAGAAAGGCAAATGTAATTGCTATGAATAAAAGGAAAAAAAAGCAAGTGTTTACATACAGATGGGGCCAAGGGTATGGTTAGCTTGACAGCAGCTGTACTGAGAAGGATTTAGGGCAGTGATTCTCAACAAGGGAGCAGCAAGAAGTTTTCAGACATGCTCTTGTGCCTCTGCTGTATGCAGGTGAAATTGCCCGAATACCTGCAGTAAATTAGAGTATCCCCCAGTGTCCCAGCCATTTCCTGGTCCAGTTCTACTCTTGTCTCTTGGAAACAGAGGCTCATGAGGCATTTCCACATGGTAGCAGAGGCTGTGCAATAGCCCAGTGATAAAGTTTAAACTGCTGTTGTTGTCTCTGTGATGCTAAATGGGCAGATACCTATATGCCAGGGCTGAGGATCAGGTGGGGATACCTATCTATAATGTCCTGGAGTGTCTGAGCTGAGTAGGGAATCTCAGTGCACAATAACAGCAAAAGCCAGACAGTGAAATGAGTGGATCTAGGTTCTCTCCCTGCTTCCCACCACAGTGCAACAACCGCAGCTGCTAGACCTTGCACATTGAGTGGTCTCAAAGGGTCACCAGAAAGCCACTGTCAGCTGCCCAGCTATACCTCTGCACCATTCTTCTTGATTCAGGTTAAGCCTCAGCAGGAATACTGTGTCCAGCTTTTGTCACCGCAATATAAGAAATATGCAGAGAAACTGGAAAGGATTCACAGCAGAGATGAGAGGCAATATTTATAAAAGAATTGGAATGAAAGCCTTATGAAAAATGCTTAAAAGCACAGGCAGCACTATTCTGCATCAAAACACTGGTCTGTCTACCCCAGTGTCTAGAGAGTGGATGCTAAGGGAAAGCACTTAAGCAGGGAATATTAAATGTAATTCATTCCCTCCCCTCTACAACTTCAAGAATTCAAAGGCTTAGTTAAGTCCTAAAAGTTTGGTTACATTGACTAATGGCCTTATCTTCCCTGAATTTGTCCAGTCCCCTTTTGAGCTCAGTTAAATTATCAGGCTTCACAATATTCCATGGCAGTAAATTGCACAAATTAAGCACACATTGAGTGAAAAAGGATTTCCTTTTGTTTCTTACATTTCCTAATTAATTTAATTGCAGGTCTCCTAGTTCCAGTGTTGAAAGATAATACCCCTATTTGCTTTCTCCATACCAGTCATTATTGACAATAAGGACCTCTATCATTCCAATACCTCTCATATTTTCTAAGCTGAAAAGTTCTAGCCTATTCAGTTATTCCTTGTACGTAAGCCTCTCCATAGCTGTATTCATGTTTGTCACTCTCTTTTTTTCTAGTTCTACTATATCATTTCTAAGGTAGGGGACTAGAACTATATGCATTATTTAAGGTGTGGATGTAACATGAATTTATACACTAGCATGTTGACATTTTGTGTTTTTAAGTTTTGGGGGTTTTTTTTCAATTTCTTTCTTAATAATTTCTAACATATTAACTGTCTTGACTTGTGCTGGATATTGGGCTGATGATTTCAGATATGCATCCACAATATTTCTAAGACCTCTTTCCTGATTATTAACTATTAATGTTGAGTAGATCATCATCAGAGATCCTGGTTTTCTCTGATTTAAAAATCCCCAATTTTTGGTTAAAAAAGTAACCCTAAATCCACATTTTTCCATAATCAAAATGAAACACCACACACACACACACACACACACACACACACACAACACACATACGGAGGGGGGATAGAATTTGGGGTTACTTTCAAAATTGGGGAATTTTTTTTTTTAATCAAAGAAAGCCAGGATATCCCTGCAAATGACTGACAGTGGTGTATTGCAGGCACTGTCAAGGTGCTCAAGGGCTAGGGACAGAAAGTATGAATAAACTGGTATAAGTGATTGGAAATGGATTCAAATCTATAACACAATAGAAGTTCAGTACACAGAAACCACTTTCAAAATGGCCTAAAACAGTTTAAGATAAACCTTGGATGCCTGTAGTATTAGACTTACCTGATTAAGATTAAATCAGTTTATTGAACTTTTGTCCCAGATCCCTCCAGATTCAAGTTAACTTACACCTCCCCAGCATCACAGGGTGCTTTGCACCTCCCCAACAAACTTCCCTTGCCAGAGGGAAGGCTAGCCTTGGCCCAAGCTCTCTGCTCCAGAAGATCAGGGAGGTGTGTTCTAGTGCACCCAAGCTTCTGGCCTGAATTTCTAGAAACAAAAGTGTTCACTTGTTTATCAGTTCAAGTTACACAGTATAGACTTTCCTCGCAAAGATAGAAATGATTCAGCCAAGGGTGTTTTGTCTTTCTGTATTTAGCTAAGAAGGCTAAATTTTGTTTTACAAAATGGAGTAAGGCATGTACATTTAATTATAAGGCATGCACATCTAATTATAGTGACTAAAGGAGTAATGAAACAAAATCTTGTGATTATTTTGATCAGTTTTTGCATAGCTTGTTGAACATTTTAAACTTAATATAACTTTGGTGGAATGCTTACCATATTATATATGTGGTTTTGCTTTGATCTTCACCTGAGTCATAGGGTGCCTGTACGCTATCAGGGAGGCTGCTCTGATGTGCTGTGATTCCAGCATGTCAGAGCAGACTCGATTAATCGAGTCTGTTGGAGCACGGCCATTACCGTGCTCCAGTAGCCTCCCATGCTTAATGTATCACTGTCCCTGTGCTTCAAAGTGGTGGCAGAGACACTTTATCTAAAACTCATTAGATTAGCTTTACATAAAGTGCCCCGCTGTCATTTTGAAACATGGAGATGCTGATACCCAAGATTCTCCTAGCACTCTAATTAAAGTCCCCATTCCCTCCTTCCCCTCGCAGAGCACATTCATCCATAGGCACTAGGCCTCTATCTTATTAGCAGCAATCCTGGTTTTCTCTGATTTAAAAAAATCCCCAATTTTTGGATTAAAAAAGTAACCCCAAATCCACATTTTTCCATGATTAAAACAAAACACCACTAATATATATATATAAATAGAGTAATATATATATTAGTGGTATTTTGTTTTAATCGTGGAAAAATGTGGATTTAGGGTCACTTTTTTTAATCCAAAAATTGGGGATTCTGGAAAACCAGGATCTCTGGTGATGATGCAGGATATCATTTGCGCCTCCCTTTTCAAAATTCTAGATCTGATTATGCATAAGTCAGTGGCATCTGAGTGCTTTTCCAGTAAACATGACAAGCAGCTACTGCAGTTTAACATTGTACCAAAAAGTAATCTGTCCTCTTACTGACTGCAAAAAATGCTCCCTGCACAAAATCTTCTAGCTGATTTAGCTTCCAGCTCTGCATGTAGTTCCATGCACATGGACACTTTTACCCCTATATTGTAAGGGATATGATACATATCTATATCTATATCCATCTATCAATCAACAGATCATCAAGTTATATATATCATTTTAATCATGAAAAAATGTGGATTTTGGGGTTACATTTTGGGTTACATTTTTCATCTGAAAAATGGGATTTTTTTTTTTTAATTGGAGAAAACCAGGATCCCTGGTTATAATACAAACATGTACTGGAATAACCTTCCTTTGCAGTGGATCTACTGGGGTTTTTGCATCATTCTAACTATAATATTGTAGTTATGCTGTTTCAAGATTCCCTATTATAAGTAGACCTACTAGCACTACTGCCTGAGGGTGCTTGTGAAATGGTTCAATTGAAATATATCTCAGCAAGTAGGTAACTCAGAATTCAGTATACTTGAGTAAGGTGTGGGGAGCATTCTTTTTGTTTCTGTTTTATTTTTGTTTGCTGAACTCCCCTGGGCTCATATTTTATAGGTACTGAACTACTATAGCTTGTTTAAAATAATCCTGCATGAACTTACTAGTAAGACTTGTATCAAAGGTCTGAGAGCCCCAGGGCAATTTTAAAAAAGATTCTCCATTTTAAAGCAGAAACAGGATTTGTTATTGTAACTTCACATGGATACAGCAAGATATTTTATAAATGTACACATATATTATTAACAAGTAAGAAATAGAATAATCAAGAATGACAGTAAAAGCAAACAAACAAAAAAGTACATGCATGTCTTGGAGGACATTGAAGAGTAAAAGCACATTTTAAAAAGGCCAAGGCATTCATCTATAGATGAAGGAAAATTTAATTTTTGAGCTTAAACTTTGGAAGTAATATGGACAATATACCTGATATCATAAAAAGTATCCACAATATGCAACTTTAGTTTATATTGTCACTATTTTTAATGGATACTCTTAATATCCAGTTGATAGTTTTAAAATGATTTCATACATGTATATAGGTATAATTTCTAGTAGCCATGAAAGAATTCTTAGTCTTAAAAGCCCAGTTTTCTCAGTTGCCTCATCAACATGACCTTATTATTTCTGTGACACAATGCAACCTTTTTTAAAAAGTGTTTCTATGGTATGGTCCAAAGGGTCTCAGGCTATAACTGTGACTTTTTGTTGAACAGGCCTACTATAATCCTTGTCAATGCTAACATGGCAATAGTGTCATGAGGAGAAAAATAAAATATTTCATGTATTATACTGAACATTATAGGTCCTCTAGACCATTAATGAAAACAAAACCAATACAACAGGGGATTTTTATACTATTATTTCCAGAAACACAAATCCTACTACACTGATTATTATTTAGTGCTTTTATGACAAAAAAAAACCATGTTTAACACATGTAGCTGTACAAATAAGTAAAACTCTATACAAAGCCTGAATATGACCTCACATTTCATTGTCTCTGAGCTGTGGAGGGTAGGGAGGAAGTTAGGTTTTTAGAAGGTTCTTGCTAAACTGCTTTTGTTTGTATATTGTGGGGTTATCTTATATCACCACTATATATATATATGAGAGGTGTTTCATTTTAATCATGGTAAAATGTGGATTTTGGGTTACTTTTTCTAACCCAAAAATTGGGGATTTTTTTTTTAATCAGACAAAAGCAGGATCCCTGATGATTATGGGGGAAAAAAAACCACCATCTAATTTATGACAAGGGCATGAGAAGAGAAAGAGGAGAAAGAAATATTATGATGTGAGATGTGCTTTGAAAATAGGAAGGTCTATAAAATCCAGGATGCCTTGAAAATATATATATTTTAACCTGGGCTGTGAAGAGTAGCAGATAATGTTGTTTTTTACCTCTGTACCTCAGTCTTGAACTCTACTGTGGGGCTAATCTTCCTTAACCTCAAAAAAGTATCGTAAAGCTGAGTTTGATGTTTGGGAAGTACTCATACCACAGTAATGAATGTCCCTGAAGAAGTTAATAATTCTTTATTCAGGTTAGAGTTTAAAAAGTGTGCAGTAAAAAGGGCTAGGTGTCACACACAGAATGAAATGTATGATTAGCCGTTTATTCAGTGAGCACTGTCTGTTTTGGTTAGTAAATGATGGAGAGGTCATGTGAAGGGAAAAAAAGACAATTATGTAATGAATGACTATTATAATGCTTGTACACATTGGAGGGGGCTAAATTTAAGTTACACGTGTAACTATTATTTGTCTCATTCTCTAACTTTTGAATTAACTTTTGTTTAATCTTGTCATCTAAATATCTGGTAGCATTTCTTTTGGAATATTTGGGGGGGGGTGAGGGGAAGGAGGAAGTTGTATGCAATTTATGAATGCTTCTAATTAAATACCATTTTCTTTTGAAACCTGCCAGCTACTTCCCCATCCCTAATAAAAAATGATAGAACTCATTCTGGATCTTTTATGTTGATTTTATTCCTCTTACCTAAGCATAGAGATAGTTTCCTTGATTTCTTTTACGGGACTTCTGTGCCATGGTGTGTCAAAAACTTCCTAAAGCATCAAATAACTCATCTTCAGCTTGTTGCCTTTGTTCATCTAATTAATTCCTATGTTCAGAAAGGCCATCAAGTTAGCTTGGCACAGGCTGAATTTCAGAAACCTGTGCTTAATTAAGGCTCCAATTTCCATCTCCCTTAATCTTGATGAGTAGTGTCTTACTTGATGAGTGCTAACACTCCTTTGGAATGATAAGATTTTCCCTGTAGTAAAAGCTAAGCTATGCTGTAATACAGGAAGCCTTGAATTTCTTACATAGATCTCTAGGCTACTGACCAAGACTGAGTTTTTGCATTTCATCCCACAGAGATTACATTGTTCCTGAAGAAGATGGAATTGTGTAATTAATAATGCTTTTATTACCCCTTTCATTAGTGCTTTATTAGTACCAGCTTGGAACTGGAGCTGAAATAGAAGGGGAATTAAAATAGAATCCCCTCTGTTATGGAATAGGTACTTTCCATATCTCTCCAAACATTTTCCCCAAGTATATGGAAAGAAGAAGGATTAACAGCATAAAGAAATGTCCTTCCCCTTCCCATCAGCTGCAGTGATGTGGGGAGGTCACAAAGGGGAGTAATGTAACTTCTTATGTCACCCACAATTCTATGTGACCAGGTCACATTGTCTATAGCATGCATCAACAGTGAACCAAATTCTAAGATCTCACAACTGTTCTGACAGATATAACTGTTTGTTTAGCTAGACTACTCAATTTAAACCATTTGTTTCAAGCCTCGACAGCCATGACACATATGCTTTTCCACTGTACTAACCGAATGGAGATTACATGCGTCTTTTAACATCTATTGATAGTTACATATGTGTAGCTTATGCTCAAAGGCTGTGCTGAAACACCTTCTGTGATGAGACTCCTTTATTTTTTCCAAGAGAAGAAAAATAATTTGTTTTGGGAACAAGACAAAATAGCTAAATAAAAGCAGTCACAGGTAGTCTTATGTCAAGGTAGAAAATGAATCTAAATTTTAAGTACTGCAGTAAAGTCAATATTGATTATTATAATAAAGATATTCCATTTAAAACATTACAACTTTGTTTTATTACAGTGAATTATTATGTCAGTAATTCTAATAGCTTGCTAAAATGAAGGAATATTTATGCAGCATTAAAGTGTCACTACAATAGCACCACTTTAAGACAAATAACTTATGATTTAGCTGGGATAAAAACCCTTACGAATTTTTTTTCTTTAGTAATTTTCCTGTATACCTAATAATTCATTTTCTGTACACAGACTTTTCAAACCTTTTCCACTATTATGAAGTAAAAGAAGTTCACACCATATGAATATGTGCTCTTTTTTTAAAATGTTGCAATCTTTAAATATATTTAGGTATTTATACAAATGACTAAGAAGAGTATTTTTACAAAACACAAATGAGTGGAGAAAGTGGGTGGGAAGGGGTAAGGAAGGTAAAGATAGAAGTGTTATAATTAATTTTGGAAATCTAGAGGAGATAAAGAGCCCAAACTGGCATTAACTGACCTTCTTTGGCAATCCCTCACATTTGAGGATTTTCTTATCTCTGGATCTGAAGAGGGGTGATGAGGCTGATCCAGGATCCACAGACTATGCTGCAACTCTGGCATGTGTTTCTGTGCTGGGTTGGTGACTATGGATTCTTGATCAGGTCAGTGACATGCTGTATCTGCTGATCCAAATTTCCATCTCTTGTTGTCATCGTAAGGTTCCAAAGTACTGAGATCCTTGCAGCAGATTCTTCTTCCACTTAGGGTGGTCCTGACCCCCACAAGTTGTTGCTGATGTTGAATTTTTTCAAGTTGGCCTTGAAGTTGTCCTTCAAGTGCTTTCTCTGTTTCCCCTCCCCATTCCCCCTGCCTGCCACTTGAGTGTACACCTTGACTGAACTGGGAGAATAACATTTGTTTTGGGAGTCTGGAGTCAGACATCTGGATGATGAGGCTGGCCCAGCAAAGTTGATGTTGGATGATCACTGCCTTGATGTTTATGGTGTTTACTTGTGAGAGGATGCTAATGTTGGGTGTACATCTTCCCACTGGATTTCAAGGATCTTCCACAGGCAGCATTGATAAAACTTCTCCAATGAATTGAGGTATCTTCTGTACCTTGGCCATGTCTCTACTCCCTACTGTAAGGTGAAGATCATGACTGCTTGAAAAAAAACATAAGCTTGGGTTAGAATCTAATGTCATGATCTTTGAACACCCATTTCCTTTGGTGTTCAAAGGCTGCACTTGCACATTTGAGGTGATCTTGAATTTCTTTGTTTATGTCAGCCTTCTGTGAGTGATGGCTTCTGAGGTATGGGGAATACTCAGTGTTTTCCAGAGTTTCACCAGGAATCTGAATTACTGGAGCTGGAGACTGATCACTCATAGTTAACCTTCTGAATGTTAAGCATCAGTCCCATTTTCTTGTATGCCTCAGTAAAGATGTTGGTGATTGCCTAAAGGTCTGCTTCTAAATGAGCAAAAGCTACAACATCATTGGCATACTGGAGCTTGATGATTGAGGTCAGGGTGGTCTTGGTTTTAGGTTGGTTGTCACCTGAGATTAAACATTTTACCTTACACTCACTAGTATAGCTCCACTCTGACTGGTAGCTTGTTGGTGGAAAGATGTAGCATAATGGTAAGGAATATCGAGAAGAGTGTTGGAGCTATAATGCAAACTTGCTCAGCTTCTGTTTTAATTTCAAAGGGATCTGTGCTGGATCCATTGCTGAGAACCACCATTCACATGCCACCATGAGCAAGTAAAGAATGCTTGATGAATTTCAGTGGATATCCATACGTTAGAAGCATCCTCCACAGTGCTTCTGAGTTGACAGGGTTGAAAACTTTTGTGAGGTCAAAGAAGACCACATAGAGAGGCATATATGTTGTTTCTGGTATTTTTCCTGCTGTAGCTGGTGAGTTGTGAAGATAAGATCAGTTGTGCATCTTGATGACCTAAACCCAGACTGCAGTTCTAGGAGAAGCTCTTCAGGAAGTAGAAGGAGACTGTTCAGGGGGGTCCTCCCAAAGATCTTTCCAGTGGTGAACAGGAAAATGATCCCTCTGTTATTTTCACTGTTGGATTAATCTCCTTTCTTGAAGATTGTCAAAATCATAGCATTTGTGAGGTCATCTGGGAATTCTTCATCATTCCAAATCTTTAAGATATGGGCATGGAGCTGTGCTATGACCTCCTACACCCCTGAATGAAGTTTTCAGTGAGGGGTCCACCAGCTCCAGATGTCTTGTTATTCTTCATCTGCTTGATGGCTTTCCTCACCTCATCAGGGGTTCAAGAGATTCTAAGATCATCTCTGACTGGGTGTTGTGGGATGGAGTTGAGCATACTCTTATCAACAGGGATCCTGGTTTTCTCTGATAAACACTGCCCCCCGCTTTTCAGATTTTAAAAAGTAACCCATGGGGTTTTCTATGATAAAAACTCCATTCAGTTAGTTTAAACTTAATTAAGGTCCCTAAATTTATCCTTGATTTGATTACAGTGCTCTCAGCAGAATTAATCAGAGACTGAGTTTAACCTGTGTTGGGCTGTTTCATTAAATGATTTAAATGGTGTTTGTGAATAGTGAAGGACCATAAGAGTAGCCTTAAATACTAAGATTTAGCCAAATCTACTATGAGATAAAAAGAACAAGGTAACTTCAAAAGGCAACATGTCCTGGAGGCAGTGAAAAATGATAGGTGGAAATGAAGCAACATCTATCAACTTGTCACCGTCCGCCCCTTGCCTCCCCCCCCCACACACTTCAGCAATCACATTAAGGATTACAATAGGCCTAACTAGCCATTAAACACAAAGGCAAGACAGGCCAAGGCAACGCCAATGTCTGCAGTCCTGCACAGGCTAATGTAAGGAGGTGGGGAGGGAAAAGACCTTGCAGACATTATTATGATAGCTCATACATTGCTATGAATAAGATCCTTGTTTAAAGACTCTTGAGTTGATGCCTGATTAATAATGGTAGCATTTAAACATGGCTATGTTTAGTAAGCCTAGCTATGCAAGTAGGTGGTTGAGAGATGGAGAGGGACTGGTCTCAGGTCATTTGTTCAGATCAGTGATTCTTAGCCAGGATGACATGGTACCCTTGGGTGCCTTGAGATACTTTTAAAGATTCCACAGATAACATGTAATGTTAGCACTGTTAGGTGTGCAAGTGTTATCCACAAGATAAGCCCAAAGTTTTCAAATAAGAATCCATAGTGTTAAAAACATACTGACCTTGTGGTCTTTCTGAATTATTTTCATAAAGAAGATTTGTTGCGCTATTTTTTATAGTAAAAAAAATAGAGAGAATATTAAAAGCAGGTATTTCCTGAGGTGTTCCTTAAATCTATTGAGGGATATCTCAAATCTAAAAAGGTTAAGAACCACTGTTTTACACTTTTACCTTTGCTACATAGTGTAAGTACCCAAATATATTTCCAGTACCACTTAGCATCACTTTAAGTAATACAAATCCCTTTCAAAATATAGATAGTGCTCCCAGTAAACTTTTCACAGTTGGTGAAGAATGACATTTTCTACACTTGTTGAACTGATAAAGCAAGTGATTCCTAACCCCAGACATCTCAGGAGCTGTGTCCAGAAATTCTTCCTTTGATGCTGGTGGTCATTATGGAAGGCAGAATTCTTTCAGCCCTTTCCTTTCAGTGCCCATCTCTTGGAAACACATGAGGCTTATTTAGTTAATGGGTGTGTTAAGGAAGTACTAGCCAGAGTACCTTTTGTTTCTATCATATATATAAAGGGAAAAATAAAAACTCTGTCATAATAGATATGCATACAAAACTTTTCATTCTGGGTCTCAAAGAAAATAAATATTTGGAAGAAAGTTATTTATAACAAAGATTTTAAACTTTTTTTCATACAATGTATGTATATAAAGTTTCTGTTTGGCTGCAACAAAATAAAGAAAATGAAATAGTGTTGGGGTTTTTTGAAATACAATAAGCTACAATCATGCAAGCTCACTCAAATATGAAATATGCAATGGTATATTATCACAATAACATTGATTAGAATTTACCTTCTGAAGTATTTCTGTGTTTTAATTGGGAACTTGCTAAATTAACTGGAGAGCATATAACAGGACCATTTGGGTCTCTATACACATGCATCAAGGCTGCTCCGATGCACTGTAATTACAGTACTTGGGTGCAGACTTGATATTTGAGTTTCCTGGAGCAATGAATCAAGAACATCTTCTGGAGCTGAAAAATGGTGGTGGTGGGGTGCTTTAAATAAAGCTCATTTGATGAGCTTTAGTTAAAGCGCCCCACCACCATTTTTCAGTGAAGGGATGCTGATATACATGACACTTCAGGTGCTTTAATTAAAGCAGTTCTCAGAGCCACTCTAATTAAAGTGCCCCCCTCCCTGCACCTCCTGGAGTACATATATAAATGCCTTTTGTCACTGAAAGAGATCCAACCATGTAGAAAAGTCTAGGATAAAATGTGCTTCCCTGAAAAAGTCTTTTTTTGAAAGAGGTTACAGGGAAGTCTTATTGAAATTTTCTGGGTTTTCTTAAGCATTTGTGCTGCTAATTTCTATAATTTATTGAGAAAAGCATTGTCTTGTCATGTACAAAATCAAGGCAACAGACTATGTGAAAGATTTAATTTATTTCTAGTCTGTCTTTACAATTGAAAAAAGCATAGTTGCTTTACAGCAACATAGGTAAAACATATTCTTTATTTTCCCACACATAAGCTTATCGTAAAAATCAGAACTCCAAAATTTGGGTCCATGTCTTAAATGTATGTGTGAGGATTCTTTTCTGTACTATGATGGATGGGAAGATTGGTGCCACTAGATTGTTGTCGCCATGCTCCAGCCCTGGATATGGAATTTGCCCTTCAGGGTCACAGCTACTGTGTTATCCCTTTCACAGATGGTACAGAGCTGGCAGTAATTTCTGGCTGAGCAATAGCTTTGCAGTAAATAAAACTAGCTTTTTGCTTGAGCAGGGATGATCAGTATTCATCCATACAATCAGGATCCCAAGAAATCAGAATCCAGCCATGAATATGGAAAACTCTTTTCTATATTCTGCCTCCCTAAAACAAAGTATGTGTCTTATCTGAGTTGCGAAACTATGTGAAATATTTGAGCCTGTGAGAAAATAGCATATTAAACTATGATGTAATGGGCAAGGTCAGCAATGCACCCACTCCTCAAAAGATGTACCTCATTTAGCTACATTATGATAAAAACTACTTAGCCTATTTTTCACTCTGATTTTACAGTTGGATAACTAATGCAACAAGCTATTTGTATTGTTATAAAAACATTTTTTCATACAGTACAAATAGCTTTAAGCCAATATAAAAGTGAAAACAAAACAAATAAACAAAAAACACAAACAACAACAACACAGAAGTCAACCAGAAACTGCATCAGGATTCACTCAGGTCACTATCTGAAGGCAGTCTGCACTTTTCGTGTGCTTTTTAAAAGTGAACAATCTTAAATTCTCTGCCTCATTTCATCAGTCACTCAGAACCTTTCAGTGAGTTCAATGCTACAGCCTGTGCTTTGCTTCCTGGCCCTTCCTTGATGATAAAGGATGGACAAGAAGTGTTTAACCCTATGCTGGTGAAGATTACCAATGTTCTCCATTAAATAACTTGATGCCAATTGTTTTAAAGATATATAACGAAGAACTTCTGAAAATCAGGTCATTTGTTTGGGAGCCAAACTTCAGGGGCACTTCTTTTGGAATTCCTGTTCATATGTAGATATACTAGGATAATCAACAACCAGAAAAATAAATGAACCAGAAAATAGTCATCAAAATGGAGAGTCTATATTCATACCAGGTAAACTGAAAGTTGTTCAACTTAAGTGAATAGTATTACACCAGTGAATGAAACTGGAATCAAGGCCAAGCTATTTATATGTTAGCTGCTTTTTATGTTTAGCAATAGTAATCCTTCCAATAATTTTAATGCATCCATCAATAAATCAGAAAAAAAAGAAGACATCTATTTCATGTAGCAAATGGAAATTTCCAATTAAAAAAGAATCTTAAATCACTCTGGTATGAATCTGGATAGTTTTTTAACACTAAATTTAGAGTAATAAACGAAATCAAGCAATTGAATAATTCAATAGGTTCTTTTCACCCTTCTGTAATGCCAAATCTATAATAAGAAATGGATAGGAGGATACATTTGTCAGAGATCCTTGTTACCATTCATTTTATTGTAAAGAGAGATTATGATTGGAAGGAAGATGTCACTTCTTTCTCTGGCTCTATTTTGTAAGAAAAAATATGGTGTATGTGCCTAACTATAGAAGAGAGAGAGTTCAGAGATGTTATTTCCAGATGGAGGAGATGATTTCCTATACACCATGATTACATGCATTTTCTGAGGTGGGAGAGAATTAAAACCTACGCATCTCCTTGGGATTTTCATGTGCCTAGTTTAGATGATTATCTGATTAAACCTCTTTTCTGTTTGCATAGCCTATCTATTTTAACCACATGAATTAAGTGAATCATATGTGTATTAAAGTTAGATGATTGTTGTGCTTGACATGAACATTGTACAGTGGCATTGGAATCACTTGGCCAAATTTATCATTCAGGTAGGGTTTAATATATAAATTACTTCCTAAAGGGCACTATAGTTTGAATCAATGTGAAGAAATGGTACTTATTTGCAATTACATAATTTTTTGGAATTATGTCTCCTTTTTTGAAGAAACAAGCACTCTTTGAAAAATCACATGGGCTCACTCAAATATTTTTTAATAATTTGATTCCTGGCTGTACTATTGACCTTCAGTATTATTAAGTATATTGCCACTTCTTACCAAGATTCCTCTGCTGGTGAGTATCTCAGCTATCTCAGACCTTTCTGTCTTGATGCATGTGATTGTGGAATTTGTGAGTGACTCCCAAAAGGAAGTATTACAAGTTGCACCAGTAACAAAGGTGCCATATGGCCACTTGTAGATTTTTGTGTAGCCTTTGACAAGCCATTTCAGGTTCATGCCTCAGTTTCTCTACTTATAAAATGTAGATAATATTTTCCTACCTCAAAAAAGTGCTGTATCTAATTTTGTTACTTTTTTGTTTAATGTGTTTAAGTAAAAAAAATGACTAAAATATTAAATATTTAAAGGGGACTGATTGGTTGCCTTCTACTTTGTTGTATGGCAAACTGAATTTGTTTTTATCTGTTGCATAGTAAAATATGTGTGCATAATTGTGTTTGTGTGTGTGCACACCTGCACATACACACACACAATTTACGGGGGAAGGAGATACCTAATTTTACCACGGCAGGTGAAGCAGAAAATGCATGTCCACTAACACTTTCAGCTTTAAAGGCAACTGTCTCAGTTCTTTAGAAGTCTTTAGCAGTTCCTAAGCATATTACAGGGACAGTAAGCATCTGGCCTTCTGGACAACCGTCAGACCACTAGATGTTGGGGTGTGGCCTTCTGCAGAATTTGGGGGCCTTTTGGATGCCCTTAGGCCCCACCCACCACAGCTGGACCATGCCCTCTAGACCCCATGCTGCTGTTGCTGCTGGTTGTCTTCACTTATTCTAGACACTGTTCTTTTAGACCCTTCACCAGTGCCAGACCCCTCTGCAGCTCTGCTGCCTCCATATCTCAGGTTGAATCCAGCCCATGAAGAGCCTTGCAATTTAAATCTAGATCAGGGTCCCAGGTGAGTTTGACACCCCTGGCATTTTACTTTCATCATTTCAAACTAGTCCAATGTGACCTCTAACCTGCCAGATGCCCTGATCTAATATAACATAGTACACTTCTTTGCCAAGGAAAGGACGCATTTCTTCTGGGCAGGTCAGTCATGATGTACAATGACATAGCTTCAGGGATTCTGATACCCTATCTGTGTTGATTTCTAAACACTGTTGTCATTTCCTAATAATAGCAATTTATGCTTTGCATTAGAGAACAAAAGTGCCAGTGGCATTACATAATTCCAAAGAGACATTACTCAAAATGATTGGTAGAGAGTGGCAGCCTGCAGTCTGCTGATGTTCAGAGGTGCAGGAAGAAAGGGGACATTTGTGGACAGTTAGGCAATTCAGACATACTGGATCCCAGCCAAGGTTCCTCTGAAGGTGATGCTGGAAAGGGTAAGGAAAGAATTTGACAGCTAAACTAATTCACACTCCCCCCCAGACCTAAAAGAGGGTGTATGGTAGTCACAACAGCACACAACTGAAACTGAAAAGGCTGTAGGCATGTTTCCCTGTAAAAAGGGAAACTTTCTTTATAGTTGCAGTAAAAGCCTTCTAACACCTGAAGACACAACCACACAGCACTGAGATCTGGGGAAGAAAAAAAAATAGAATTCCAAAGTATACTGAATCCAAATCTCAACTGAACAGTTGTACAATATTTAAAGGATTATAACTTGGCCAAATATAGGTGGATTTTCACTGAAATTAAAAGCAAAATATTCCTGGAAATAGACATGGTTTTTGGCAGGAGGTAGATGCCTCATTACTCAGGTAGGCAGTTGTGTGCACATGGAGAGGCAGAACTGCAAATATCCTAAATAATATTAAGGTCAAACAGTGATTGTCTTTCAGTGTCTCCAGAGTTAAGATTACACCTACAGTCGATTCTTACCACCAGGCAAATCAGGCACTGTCTTGCTTGGTTTTCTCTTGAATTCTTGGCTACTCAGTGGCATAATTTCTACAGAAGAAGGGATATAGCGCCCGAGCTCCCCTATTCTGTAGGTTTGTAGTCAGAGCACACCCTTGAAAAGTAGTAGATACGTGTTTCGATATCCCTCAGGCTGGAGAGGGCTTAGTATGTCCCCTTCCTGGGGAAATGCTTTACCCACTATTTTGCAAAAACTTTTCTTCCATCATTTTGTAATGAAACAAACTAAGAACATTGGGCTTCATATTAAACTCATTTTTTTTATTGTGCATTAGGTGTGCTTCAAACATACCAAACATATTAGGCCTTCTGGAGGCCTAAGTGATGTTTTGGTGCTATTCTTCCTTCTATCTGGCTATCAATGGAGTTTTGACAGGAGCTCAGTGCCTACCTGGTCAGAGTAAGGCACTCTAGTTCACTTGTATGAATCTATACCTAGGCACCTAAGAAAAACTGCAACAAATAGAACACACTGAATGAACTGAGGCATCCCTAAAGTTAGGTGATCAATGATCTGGGGCTTCTTAGTGGGCTTCTTGGACTTAAGTGCATAACATTTGTCTAATTGCCTTCTAATTGTGTAAATGTTTTCATACTTGTTGAAAGATTTTGTATACTTCTTACAATACAGAAGCTAAAACTATCTGCAAGGAAATATAAAAAACCTAAGCCTTTGTCTTTAGGTTTCTGTATGAGCTTTAGTATGCTCCTTTAATTGTTATGAGGACTGGAATTTATAAGAGTACCCATTATTAAGACCATGCACTTTTCCTGATCGATGTCTCGGAAAACAGAATCATTAAAAGGAATTATCCCTTGACACTTTAAAGCTTGTTACATTAAATTATTTTGTCAATTAGTGTCTCCATTGTATTTTTTATGTAATGACTAATTTTAGTGAAAATGTGATGACAGGTATTTCTTTTTTAGCTTGCACTATATTTACTAGTCTTCATTTCAGAATATCTCCAGGGGCATGCAAAGGGAAGGATAATAAACCGTGTCATATAAGTGGTTATGTTTTTTTTAGATGTGATTGACTATATCAGGGGCTATCACTTTTTGCCATCAAAATTGTGCAAAAGAATCTTAAACTAGCCATAAATGGGCATTCCTAGAAAGCAGGAATGACTATTGTTGGAAATAGCTATACTGCTACTTAGAGTTAACCTTAGAGCTGCCCTCAAGCTTATATAGACAGACCATCTACACAGAAGCTCCAAAGCCTGTCCCTGGGAGCATTCCAAAAAAGCCCGGAAGCTCTGCTGATGTTCATAAGCCCAAAGTTGAGCATGCTCCTATCTTGCCCATGTCTGCACTGTTTGCAGTGCCTGCCTGCTTCAGGCTATAAGTGCAGGAAGTCTGCCAGCAGTGATCACACAGCTTTCTGTTTCTTAATTCTTTCAACTCTTTTACCATACGCTTTCTATCTCTAGAGCCAAGCACAGATGGAAAATGAGGCAAACTGATTTCTGCTTTGCTTGAGGAATAGGGAGCACAATGTACAGAGGTTAAAAAATAAAAAAGGAAGAGTTGACTCATTTGGCTCAGACTAATTTAGGGAGACCTTCAGGGTTGATTTTATGTACTGTTGGGTGAGTGTACATGTACATTGATGTGTCCTTGCTACTGGGCATTAGGTTTAATACCTCTAGTATGAGGTACTACCTAAATGCCCAGTACCCAGTGGTGCTGCACAGTAATGAAGGAGCATGGTCTTGTCATGATGCTTAAGGAACGGTAGACTAATTCTATTGTGTACTGGCATATTAGCATGGCTGCTTTTGAATTAGTCTACTATGCATTAAGTGCCTCATGTAGACACACCCAGAGTAGATGTCTTTTTGTTACTCTCCAGCACAGACAGTAGGGCTGTGAAAAGCTTTGGTCCCTGATTCAATTCGTCAGAGATTCAACTCGATTTGGTGTCTGAATCTTTGAATCTGAATCAAATGAGGAGACCCTTTAATCTCTCCAAATCGAATCGGAACCCTCTGAATTGATTCAGAAAGATTCAGAAAGATTGAGAGATTCAGACATAGAAACAGCTTTAAATGTTTTTTCTGCATACCTCTAGGTAGCAGGCAGCTCATGAATTCTGCGATGCTGGAGCACATGGAGTATCCCACAGAACTGTGTGGGGTTCCCCAGTGCACTTGGTAGCAGGTATGGAAGTGGACCAGAAACATTTCCAGTCCACTTCCAGGTTCGCCAGGAAGTGCGTAGGGGGGCCCTCCACTTCTCCCCCTGCACCCCCCGGCTTAGTGACTGGTGCCTCCTGGGTCTGGGGGGGGAGCAGCTGGGGTCCCCTTGTGGATGATTGCTGAGTCAGGGGGTGGGCAGGGACCCCCAGCATGCTCTCCGGTGGACCTGGAAGTAGACCAGAAGTACTTCTGGAACCAGAAGTTCATTGCTGACCATATGGAGGGGCCCCTGCACTCCTGCGGGACACTCCATGTGCCCCCACATCATAGCAATCACAAGCCACACCTGCTACGTATGTAGGAAAAAAGTTTAAAGCTGTGTCTATGTCTGAATGGCTGATTTTCTGAATCAACATTGAATCTTCAGATTCAGCCTAATTGAATCAGGGACAGTGATCCAAATCAATTAATTGAATCATTGTCCCTGGTTTGGTCTGAATCCAAATCCAAATCTGAATCAAATAGGGCCTGCTTCACACACCCCTAATCTTGGGCTAGTTAAGGGTAGTAAGAGTTAGATCTAGAATGCAATGCACTACAGATAACCTTTGCTACTAGAGCAGCTTCTAGGTGTTACTTTTCAATTAGAATTCACAACGCACAAACATTTTTGCTTTTGGTTTTTCTTAATAACCATCTTGAAAGCTATCCCTCACCCCTCAAAAAAAAAAGGGGGGGGGAAGAAAAATCTTCCTCAAACCTGAAGGGGTGCAGGGCAAGCAGAAAACAAAACATATGGGCCAGGATTCCATGAGAATCAAAATACCTATCCTGAGAAACAGACAGCTTCATGGAAGTACTCCAAAACTAAAGTTTGTTAAGATACAACGATCTTCCTTTGCACAAATGGCACTTAAAACATTTATAGCTTTTTGGTTAGTTAAAGACATTCAAAAAGCCTGAGGCAGAATCAATCTAAGTTGCACAGTTTTCTGTAAGTGATGTAGCTTAGATTGGTAGTGAGCAAAACATACATTTGCCTTTTGGTGGGAGGGAGGGGAAAATTTAGACTGGGTTCTGCCATTTTTAAATCAGTCTGTGTGTGTTGAACTTCTGTTCTGTTATGGATATGGACCTGTCTTGTGTGATGAACTTCTGTTGTGGGTATGGACTGGTTTCCAACCACCTATGCCAGTAAAAGTGTAATGTCTGTACCTGGCCTAAATGATCAATATCACTTGTTTTAAATACCTGACATACTTTTCCTTGTATTTTACAAGGAGGTATATTTTACAAGGAAGTTTGTAGAGCTTTATATTTTCTTCCCCCTTCTTTAAACAATAAATTTTGAACATCAACAGAGTTTTGTATTTTCCTCTGAACCTTTTGTTATTTCCAGGGATCCTGCTTTTCTGTGATTTAAAAAAAACCCCAATTTTCAGTTAAAAAAGTAATCCCAAAGCCACATTTTTCTGTGATTTAAATGAAACACCACTATATATATACACTTATATATTTATGGTGTTTCATTTAAATCATGGAAAAATGTGGATTTGGGGTTATTTTTTTTAACCAAAAATTGGGGATTTTTTAAGTCGGAGAAAACCGGGATCCCAGGTTATTTCTCAAGGTGATGAGGAACTGGTATTACTGACTATCAAGCGTGTCCCAATTAAATTGTTTTCTTGTTTAAATACCTCAATGAATGGCAAATTACTCTGATAGGGAAATCTTATGTTCAGTCCTGCTCTAGCAAAAAACATCTTTTAACTATTTTTTGTAGATAAAAATATATATGTTCAATATTGTTCATAATTTTTCATGTAACATATAAAGTTTTAGAATCAATTAGCTACTAATAATAGAGGGCATGTCCAGATGTGCATGGACTAATATCTTTCCTTTACCATGTGTAGTAGTAACAAGCTATTGCACAGTAGTAATGAGCTAGTGTCTTGTGTAGATGCAGGGAGTGTCTCCCAACCTTATAAGCTAAACACACCTTTGATATTTTTCTTTCTTCCCTATTCATAATCATATACTCCTTAAATTATAAATCTTCTGATCAAGAAAGAAAAATGGACAGGTTTTTGGGATGGACCTGAGATACTTTTAAAGGCCCATCTCCTTTATTTGACAGTCTAATGAGCTGTTATCCTAATGCAAACACAGATGTCATATTGCTCTTCTTCATCCTGCTGCAACTAAACTAACAGGGAATCTGCAGTAGCTGACTAAGCCCTTAGCTACCTTGACTAGAATGAAAGACTTCTTATAAATCATATAATTATGTATTATTCAGGATTTGATATATGATACCATTTAATTCTTTAATTAAAATGACAATTCCATTCAAGTCATTAGCAAATTAATTCACTGTTCATTAGTAGAATTTCAGAAATGCTCTGAAAGCAAAAAGGTATTTGTCCAAATCATTCTCTAGAGTATGATTTCCCTAACAGAATATAACATGCAAATAATTTAATATTCTTCTTTAGAAAGACTCTTTCAAATAGTATCTGTATGCATAAACTATGTCAAACTTGTTCTGTATTATTTTGTGAGTTTTAGTAGTATCACTTGAGTGGAGAGCATAAAGCCCTTTGGTCTCAATTTCCTATCTTTATAATTTTAATACACAAACAGAAACTAAAGATGGCACTTGTCAATTAAGAATAAACAGTATGGCAGCCTTAACAGAATTGTCAGACTTATGGAGTGGAGTGAAAATCTGATATGCACTTTGAATCTTTGTTTTTAAGAAATCAGTGTGTTTAAATCAATGATAATTATTGTAATGTGGACACAGGGGAAACCACATACATGTAATATGCACAGAATCACAGAAATGTAGGGCTGGAAGAGACCTCTGGAGGTCAGCTAGTCTAACCCTTTGCCTTAGGTAGGATCATGCCTATCCACATCATCTCAATTAAATCCTTGTTTAACCTGTTACTAAAAATACACAGACAAGCCTGTTAAAAAAGCATAGCACCCTAACAGGAACAAGTGAAACAAGGGAACAAAGGTGCCAAATGTTCTGCTGCTTCAGGGGTCAATAAAATAATGCTCAAGAGTTCCAAGGAAGAGGACCACATCCCCACTATGGAGGAAGACAATCCCCCACTTCCCCCCACAGTCCATCCTAGTCTGACCATGGGTTAAAATTCCTTCCTGATCCCAAGTGTGGCAATTGCTTTGACCCTGAGTAGATAGGCAAGGCCCTCTATCTGGGAATCTCCAGGTTTTAATTCTAGCAGGTGACATGGCAAACCCCAGTCAAAATCCCCAATGTTGGCTACAATCAACACCCAAAGCTTCTGAGGAAGGTGGGGGAGAGGGGTTGAAGGGGAGGAGAAAAGAAAAGGGCCTGACACTTGTAGCACCAGGAGGGGAAAAAAAATCCTTCCAGGCCCCGTACCCAAACAAGCAAAACTGAGAAGCATGGGAAATACTCATAGTAGAGCAGAGGTGGGCAATTATTTCAGGTCGGGGGCCGCTTAACAAGTTTTGGCGAGCTGTTGACAGGACCTCCACAGCCAGACAATGCCTGGGCCAAGGGACTGAGGGACCTGCTGTGGACCAGACATAGACCCACCATGGGCAGGATCCAGCCCAAGAACCATATTTTGCCCACTCCTGTAGTAGAGCATAGGCATAGCTAATCCTACGGTAGAGCAGGGTAACAGAGTAGTATAAAATCACAGTTAGGCATCTTTTCTACACAATGAGCTCATCTACACATTGCCCTATGTCACTGTAGTGATGTGCTATGTCACCGTATGGCACACAACAGTGACATAGTGATCACGTGGGTCTCCATGTAATTGGCAGCTACATCTCCTTAGTGGCACGCTCCCCCCATTTTAGCACACTGCTATGGCAATGTAGCAACAGAATCTAACCATGCACCATGCTAAATCACAGGGCCGCATCAACATTGCTGTGCAGCAATATGTAGAAGTGCCTAATATGTGAACTAGAATCTGGAAGGGTTTTCTCCTAAATTTAGTCTCTTGAAAGTATCGCAAGCTATGCTTTAGGACATTGTGCCTCCAATCCCAAAATGACTTTTTAAAGGGAAAACACTCACATGTCACTCATCCTGCACAATACTGAGAGAGAAAAGATCATTGTTTCTGTAACAATGATTATGGGGCCCAGAAGTGTAACTGGCCAGTTCTATGCCCTTGGCACTTCTTCCCTGGGTGAGTACAGTGCAGGAGCAACAAGCAGCCAGAGGTTCACTGCTGTATGGGGAGATATCACCTCCTGTTTTTGCCATTTTCATGTGTCAAGTGGCCACTTAAACCGCATTTTCCATGGAGGATGCAGGCGGAGAAGGGAGTTGGGGAAAGTGACATATTTCCCCTTCGCGGCAAATCTTTAGCTACTGATACTGCACTGTGTGCTACCACCTCACAGGGGCTGTGCACCACCTCTGATATTCTGTCTTCTTCACTTCCAGAACCAAAGCTGTCGCAGGAAGGTTGTAGGGATGGGGGACAGGAAACAGGAAGGTGAGGCTTATGTCCCATCAGGATTCCCTCTAAGCTGTGCAACAGGCATGGCCATGCAGGCATGCTTATGCTGTACTGCCAGGTGCACCCACATGGCCACTCATGCTGCGCAGCTCAGAAGGAATGGCCCTCAGCAAAAACATCTTGAATAATGGGAAATCTTTCTTGGTTCCCTGTTGAAATTTCAGTGGGAGAGTGGAATCAGCCACCCATCTCAAAGCAGGGCCAATGGCTGATGCCGCTTCTTAAAATCTACTTAGATTTAGAGGACTGCCAAGAGAAGGGATTTTTAAAGGAATGAATGAATCCAACAGATTTCAAATGGGTTCATAGTAAAAAAGCTGTGTAACTTTCATCCCTAAAACTCCAAAGCAAATCCAACTGACTAAAACCTTGAAAATATCTCCTGGTTAGCTTTGCAAAGCCAAGCAAAATGGAATATTTTGGTCTTTACTTTAGTCTAATAAGCATTTGCTGCTGGTGACAGTCTCTTCTTAACGAAGAGGTTAAATTTAAACTTTTAAAGTGGATGTTTCTTAGTTGAAAATATTTTCTACTGGCCCAAACCTTTCTGGGCAAATATATTTGTACCTTTATCTCTCCTTGTATTTGAATACCTAATTTCATAGTGATTCTATTAGACAAATCAAAGTCACAGCATTGCCATTTCTCCATTTTAACAGATTCCTGCAGATATTTTTTGTTACTGATCCTGTTACTAACTGTATTTAATTTGTACACCTATTTCACTCATAGTGAAAACATTTTATGTGCCAATTCTAAGTGGAAAAATACTATAAACAAAGGCTGCTTAGTTTAAAGAGCAGGCTTTAAAAACCTACTGAAATCATTCCCTTACAAAATACAATAGAATCAACCAGCCACCTGAGAATTAAAAAAATATACTCATATACACAAATAGATAGAGAAGCACTATACTCCATATGGCAGTTGCTCAGGTAACCAAAACAAGAAAACGTTTTTTCTGAGAAAGGCTATACGTGCATTGAAATGTGTTATGAATAAAAAGGAAAGGAGAATATCATCAAGGGTTTGATTAAGGCTACTAACAGATGGAACAACTCTACCTATTCCAAAATGGCAGTCAAGGGTTTACTACATTTCACACTGATTTGTTGTACACTCTTCCTTTATTTTTTCCTTGTATCCTTTCCACCCCCCCTCATTTTTGTGAAAACTGCCTCCATTTAGCATCATTAACTTTTGGATAGAAGCAGAGAAATTAAACAGTGACAATGGATCAACTGACATGTTTTATGTCAGTTGACATAAACTCCTTAAAGCTGTATACTTATTTTTATCAATCCACAACCTGATTTTTTTTCACTTGGTCATATGGATGGACTGATGCACAGTTATCCTTGCTCAGAATTACATTAGGAAGTGCTGGACGCAACCACAATTCTCTCAGATATGCTTCAGGCTCCATGGAGTCAAGTGATTTACTGCTTACCCTGGAAAGCTTCAGCTTACCTCTTTCTCATGAATGATGTTGCACCAATACAGGTGGGAACCAACTGTCTAAGCAGCAGCTCCACAGAAAAGGACTTGGGGGTTACAGCAGATAATAAACTGAATATGATCCAACAGTGTGCCCTTGTTGCAAAGAAGGCTAACAGCATACTGGGTCACATTAATAGGAGTGTTGCCAGCAGATCAAGGGAAGTGATTATTTCTCTCTGTTCTGCACTGGTGAGGCCACAGCTGGAGTACTGTGTCCATTTTTGGGGTTCCCACTACAGAAAGGATGTGGACAAATTGGAGAGAGTCCAGCGGAGGGCAATGAAAATGGTTATGGGACTGGGGCATATTGCTTTTGAGGAGAGGCTGAGGAACTGGGTTTCTTCAGCCGGCAAAAGAGAAGACTGAGAGGGAATTTAATAACAACCTTCAACTAACTCAAGGGTGGTTCCAAAGAGGACGGAGTTAAGCTGTTTTAAGTGGTGGACAGAACAAGGAGCAAGAGAAGTTTAGGTTAGATATTAGGAAAAAATTTCACAAGGCAGGTAGTAAATCACTGGAAGAAGCAACCCAGAGAGGGTGTGGACTCTCCATCCTTGGAGGTTTTTAAGACCCTGCTAGACAAAGGCTTGGCTGGAATGATCTAGTTGGGAATGGTCCTGCTTTGAGGAGGGGGTTGGACTACATGACCTCCTGAGGTTCCTTCCAACCCTAATTTTATATTGTTCTATGTCTGTTATACTGGGTAGTATATAGATTAAGCCAGCTCCCTTCCCAGCTCCTTCCCAGCTCTTGTTTGCCTTACTTATGGACATGCTTCACAAAAATAATGTATATCTCTCACTCATAAGTTTCTATAATAAAGTAAATGCTGTAAATGCAGGGTTTGTAAGATAACCAGAAATGTACAGAACCACAACAAATAACTATGCAGGACCAGGGAGGTGCTCCAGCTGTTTGGTGAGACTCTACCTTCAAAGGCATCACACTTCTTCAATTAACTACACGGGCCTGCTTCTGAGCATCAGATGAGTGGAGGAGCAGGACCTTTTGAAGTTAAGTTGCAGCTTTTACTGTTGAGCAGTTCACCCAATGCATTGTCCCTGTCCATCATCCAGAAAAAAATGATCTGGGGGCTAGTGGATAGTGTAGAGGTAGCTTTAAACTAGGTATCTCATGCAATGGCTTTAGTTTAACTATAACGCTGAGCTGTAAAACCACCTAAGAAACAGGATAATTTAGCTCATGCTGAGCTTTGTGTTGTCACAGCTAGAGTAATATTGGTACCCAGCTAGCTAATTGAATTGTGTATCTCTAGACTACAATGCAGTTTGGTTAGACAAACACCGAGAAGAACTGTGCTAATTGTAGCTCCTGTATTTTCCTCAGGACCCCAACTTGATATTGGAGTAGACTTAATGTGGATAAAATGATGTAGTAGGCCTTTTCTTGTCCTTAGTCCCGGGTTATTAGGGCCAGTCATGATCTAATGTTTGACATGCAACAAAAATTAATTGTAAATGTATACCAAATTAACAATAAATAACTGCCAAAAGCAACATTTATGAAAGTGTTCAAAACATAAAATTAGACTTTGAAAAGCTGAAAGAAATATATTTTGAATTTTCCCAACAAGCCTCGTGGTAACTTGCATTATTGTTTGCAACCAACATCACTGCTATTACCTACAGAATGGGAAGTTCATAAACATCACTTTCAGGGTGCATTCTGGATAGCTGGAGACCATCTTACTGGTCCTTTCATTTTGAATGCTTCTCCTAATTGTTTTATTTACCTCCAAAAAAGAGTTTGGCAACTCTTTTGCCTCTAGTTTTTCACTCCTCTTCAAAAGAGGATCAAGTTCTCTTTATGGAGGTCAAGTCAGCAGTCATCCCCACACTCCAGCTTGGAAATGGAGTTATCTTTGTTGGAACCTGTGTTGATTAATTGTTACTGTCATATAGGGATATGTTTAATGGTGGGCAAGACCAAACATCATATGACATTTTCAAAGACGAGTTTATATATTGCAACTGATTATGGCTCCATGTAGCTTAAAATAGATGTCTACTATCAAGTTATATAACATTTAAATAGAAAGCACAATATAAATTTTGCCTTGAGAGATTTTCAAGTCATGCTTAATGTTGAGTAGACAAGAGTTCTGAAATACTGACAGATAAGGTATGTGTTGGAGAAGAGAAGCTTCTACATTTAGTCTGTATCTCTAAGTGGAGAGTTTCTACATGACAGCTTCACCATTCTACTGAGATAATACTATGCAAGCTTTCTTCCCTTGTCCTCCAGTTAGAATTTGTGATAGCTTTAGTAAGAAGACCCATTCTTTTCTGATACTCAACCCTCATGTTACCATCATTCTAGTATAATTTATTTATTCATGTGGATTATATAACTGATTCATGGATCCTGGTTTTCTCTGATTTAAAAAAGCCCCAATTTTCAGGTTAAAAAAAGTAACCCCAACTCCACATTTTTCCAAGATTTTGTGTGTGTGTGTGTGTGTGTGTGTGTGTGTGTTTCACCTTTAAAGGACAAATACCTAGGAAAGCATAGGTTTTCCATTGCAGGCTGGTGGAGTTCCAGCCTGCAAGGTGCTGCTTGGGGCTGGGGGAAGTGGGAAGAAAGCAATCAGAGAGGCTTCATGTGCATGTGTGGAGGAAAGAGGCAGGGGGCTCCACGTGCATGTGCGCACACACACATGCATGTGGCCAGCAATATACCCAGGCAGAGTGATGTAGAGCAGCTCCTGCAGCTCCCTGCAGGAAAGTCTATGGGAGTCATAGGCAATGTATCTGGAGGGGCATAGACAACATGTGGGAGGATGGAAAGGCATAGGTGATGCACAGGGGGGTAGGGGGACACAGGCAATATGTGGAGAGACTGAGGCAGTGGCAGCAGCTCATGCCAACCCACACAGTGAAGGAGGGGCTAGGGCAGGGATGACAGTTGATAGATAGGGCTGGGGCTAGGGACGCTGCTCAGCCAGGGTAGTGCATGGTGTCTCAGGCTTGGGATTAGACCTAAGGAGCAAGGAAACTCTGATTTTTCATGATAAAAAACCAAAATAAAACACCAAAATATATAGATATTTAGAATTCAATTTATTATAATGATTGAGGCACTAGTAGACTTCCAAATGTCTTTAAAATTGTAAATGTATCCATAAAACTTTGTGTTCAACAGATACCTATATAAACGTAGTGATATTTCATTTTAAATCATGGCAAAACACAGATTTGGGGGATTTTAATCAGAAAAAACTTGTTATTTTTAACAGAGAAAACTAGGATCCCTGTTCATCAGGTAGATCAGTTCAATTCACTGGGTAACTAAATCCTTGGATGATGGTGTCACCATGGACGTAGTCTTTCTAGACTTTAAGAAGGCCTTTGACACTGTCTCTCACCCCATTCTCATTAATAAATTAAGCGACTGTGGCATTGATGCCTACACAGTTGGATGGGTAAAAAACTGGCTGATGGGATGCACCAGAGAGTAGTGGTGGATGGGTTGTACTCAGCCTGGCGAGATGTGAGCAGTGGGGTACCCTAGGGCTCAGTCCTCGGGCCCGAAGATGAAGATGTTTAACGTCTTCATCAGCAACTTGGGCGAGGGGGTTGAAAGCACATTGTCCAAGTTTGCTGCTGACACTAAGACGTTGGGTGAGGTAGGCACGCTTGAAGGCAGAGAGAGGCTGCAGCTAGATTTAGACAGACTACAAAAGTGGGCAGATAAGAATAGGATGGGGTTCAACATAGATAAATGCAAGGTGCTGCACCTTGGGAGAAGGAATCCACAGCATACATACAGGCTGGGGAGTTCCCATCTTGAAAGCACAGAGGTGGAAAGGCATCTTGGAATCATTATTGACTCCAAGATGAACATGAGCCACCAATGCCAGACTGCAGCCAGCAAGGCCAGCCATACCTTGTCATGCATCCAAAGAGGCATCTTAAGCCGGTTCAGAGTGGTGATATTCCCCCTCTATGTGACATTGGTAAGGCTGCAATTGGAGTAGTGTGTCCAGTACTGGGTGCCGCACTTTAAAAAGGATGTGGCTAGCCTGGAGAGAGTTCAGAGGAGGGCCACTTGCTTGGTGAGAGGGCAGCAGGACAGGCCCTATGAGGAGAGACAGGGGGACCTGAACCTGTTCAGCCTCAGCAAGAGGACGTTGAGTGGGGACCTGGTGGCTGCCTACAAACTCATCAGGTGAGATCATCAGCAAATAGGAAGAGCCCTTTTCTCCCCAGCACCACCTGGGGTGACGAGATACAATGGTAATATGCTGATGAAGAATAGGTTTAGGTTAGAGATCAGGAGGCAATATTTTACAGTCAGGGTGGCCAGAATCTGGAACCAACTTCCCAGGGTAGGGCCCTCGCCCCTACCTTGGGTAAATTCAAAAAGAGGTTAGATGATCACCTGTTTGGGGTCTTGTGAACCCAGCATTCATTCCTGCCTGTGGCAAAGGCTTAGGCTAGATGATCTTTCAGGTCCCTCCTGACCCTATCTACTATGAAACTATGAAGCTATGAATTGTATGTCCCTGAAATTAACACTGCATTTCATACAAAACTCAGCATTGCCTTGGTTGTCTTAAAACAAGTTCACTGAGAAAAAATGAGCACGGAACCTAGCTCAGGTTTTATAAGATTATAGCCTCAAGCAACATGAGTAACGGGTTGCATAATTTAAAGAAAGCATAAATGACACATTTAAGATTTTGGGATAATTTGACACTGTTCTGAAGAGAGTATAAAAGTACATTGTTCTTGAAACCCAGCTCTGAGTTTCCTATCGAAAAACTGTACCACTTCCGATAAACAGACAACATGTTGAATTAAGGATTTGGATGAGCTTTGTAATAGAAAATAAAAATTGAATTTTGTGAAATGGCCTTAATTCAATTTAACCAATTGTTTCTCTACTTGAATTTATTGAATAGGAGTATCTGTGAATAAACTGGAACAAGAATTATTCTCGCAATCAAGGCACTTTACTCATAGGGGTAAAAAATAAATGTCTAGAAAATGCTGATGACTCTGTGTATGTAATGCAAGGTGACATGCACATGCAATCCAGTGATGTATAGAAAGGTACTATGTCACAGAATTTCAACAAAGCATACAGGAAAGGTCACAGTGAAAAGTACACTTCAATGAAGGGCTTATTATTGTTATTATGTTAATTCTTTTTTTTAAACTTGACCACTGTTTTTCAACAACACTTTTCCTGTTAGCTATTTGCAGAAATGTTGTAGGAATAAAAAAATGAATTTACAGCAAATGTTTAAGAAAAAAAAATACCAGTAACAGAGAAATAATTTGGCATCCTAAAAATGGATTTAAGTGCAAGTGCCAAAAGGGCGAGACGTGTTTATGGGCAGAAACAAAATGAGTATGTATGAATGGTTGTCAAGATTCAGACATAAAAGAATGGTGCTTCTGTAGAAGACCTAGGGCAGAGAGATCATGCTATTTTTTCCTTGTGTTTTTATTATGCTGGTATTAAAGCTGCTGTGTAGAATAACCACTGTGCTTGGGGACAAGCCACCTTACAGATCCTGAACTGTCATTTTACTCATTTGAAATTGATGATGACAGCAGATTGTGGATTTCATTGTGGATACTGTCACTGTCAGACTGTCTTAACAGTTAGAATTAGACACTGGCTATACATCAGGTAAAGGAAAAGATTGTGTGAAATTATAGGACGTCATTCAGTACTCAGTAAGGATGTGAAATAGTGGCAGAGAATTGATTGAAAGGAATAGTATCAAAGATAGCACTACCATCATCCTTAAGGATTGTGCCCAGACCAGCACGGACATTTGTTACCCTGTGGACAAGTAGCAGCAGCACACCTTGTGCCACTGCTGCTTTTCCCTGGGGAGCGCTTGTGCCACATGTGCTCTTGTGCATGGCAGGTTACCCCAGGTGGGGTAGGGAAGGCTGGGGCCAGCAACTGTGCTGGCCCCAGTTCTAGTGCCTGTGTTTGTTACTGGGGTTTGCAAATATTATTGCCAGTAGCCCCAAAAGTGTTTAGCTGTTTCCTTCAGGACCCCGGAATGAATTCCATTAGGACTTTCAGACTTACATTTATTCAAATTTTTCAAAAATTCCCAAAGGTGCTTTTTTTCTTATGTTCTCTGACCTTTCCCCTTAATGACTGCAAGCACTTCTCTGTGTTGTGGTTTATCTTTCTCCTGTTTCCTCTTATCTTTCCTTTGTATTGCAACAGCTTGATGTTAAGCCTCTAATATAATGTCCTTTAGGATTTGTCAGCCCTTGTGGGCTCCTTTTTCTTTTAAATTGGCTGTGCATGAGATCTTACATCTTCAGTTAGTTGAAATCTGCCCTTTTGAAGTTCATATGGATCTTTTTGTGTCATTTTCCTCACATTCATGAATGCTATCATATCATTATCACTTCCTCTCAACTTTCTAACCACCTTCATATTCATAAACAGCTCATCCCTTCTACTCAGAATCAGATCCAAGGTAGATAAACTTTTAATAATTTCCTCAACTTTCTGAAACAGCAAGTTATCCTCCACACATATTAAAACTTTGTTGGACATTTTGGATAAGATTCTAAACCACTTATGGAAGTAGGTGCCAAAGTGAAATAATGTATCATCCTGTTTGAGTTAATGAAAAACTGTTAACTCAAAATGTGAGTGGACCCTCTTTATCATCGAGGCATTTTTGTGATTAGCAGGGATTCTGGTTTTCTCTGATTAAAAAAAAGAAGCAAACAAATTTCGCTTTAAAAAAGTAACCCAAAATACACATTTGTCTGTGATTAAAATGAAACACAACTAATATATTAGGGGGCTGGACTCAATCTTCCAAGGTCCCTTCCAGCCCTAATGTCTATGAAATATAATGTGGTGTTTCATTTTAATCAAAAAAACCTGTAAATTTTGGGTTGTTGGGTTTTTTTTAATGGGAAACTGGGGATTTTTTTTTTAAATCAGAGAAAACCAGGATCTCTGCATATTACTATATATATTATATATTTTTGTTATCTACTTAAAGAATGCATTATTTATCTCCATTTCCTTATTTGATTGTAACAGATCCCCATCCACTTCATAACTTCACTACTATTCTTTTATCTTCCTCAAGATACACTCAACAGATCTAATATGGTTTTCCTCTTGAATCTTACAGCAGGAAAATATATTTTTGACATATCATTAATGCCTCCTCTTCCTCACTCCACCAGATCTATCCTTATGAAAGAAAGTATACCCCTCAATGATTATATTCCAATAATAGGATATGCTACCAAATTCCTGTAATGCCACTTAAGTTACAATTGTATTTATAGACTATGATTTCCAATTCATTCTGCTTCTTCCCCATGTTCCTTGAATTCATATACAGGTTTCCCTCACCTTATGCAGTAGATGTGTTCTTGAAAACCTGAGCACAACTTGGAATTGCATAAAGGGGACCCACTTTAAAAGGTAACAGATAGGGATACATTCTAAGACCTCTACTGCATCGTCAGCAGGTAAGTTTTCCATGGCCGAGGTGGCGCTCGGCTCTTCCAGGCAAGGGGGCTGGGGTGGGTTGTGTTCAGGGTGGGCAGTAGTAGTGCTGGGAGGGATCTATGGGGTGGACTGCAGCCACCCCAAAATTCACTGTAGCCCTCTGCCCCCCTTCCCAGCACTACCACCACCCACCTTGAGTGCAGAGTGGTCCCACTTCCCCTCCAGGAAGAGTCTGGCCCCAGGGGCTGGAGAGAGTGGGGCCTCAATCTGCCCCACCCACCGGTGGTGAGGGAGGAAGTGGAATGGGGCCAAGGCAGGCACTGCACAGTTAAGGTGGGGCACAGGATAGTGGGGCACAGCTCCTGCTCCTATGGGCTGGTGCTGTGGGCTGGGTGTGGGGGCCATGCTGGACTCTTCCCGGCTCAGAGGTTGGACCACGCTGTGTTCAGAGTGGGCAATGGTGGTGTTGGGAGGTGGGGGTTGGGGGGGCTAGGGCAAATTTTGGGGTGGCTGCAGCCCCCCCCTCCAGCACCGCCCCCATAGCCCACTCCCAGCACCGCAACTTCCAGCCCCAAGTGCAGCCTGGCTCAGCCCCCAGTCCCAGCCCACGGTGGCAGTCCATAGCAGCAGAATCCATGCCCCCGTCCCATGCTTAGCAGGAGGGCTGGGAGCAGAGCTACAGAGGGGCTGCATTCACCCCAAAATTTTCTGTAGCCCCCCCAGTCCTCCTCCAGGTGCCAGTGGCAGGGCCAATGCATAGGGGGTCCACTGGGGTGCATGTGTACCACCTGAGAGTGTCAGTGCACCCTGTACCAGGCCATACTCCCTATTTAGCCAGAAGGCAGGGAGACAGGCAGGATCACCAGTGTCCCCCCTGCAAGTGACAGCTGGGGATCTGGGACTGCCAGCAAAAGTGTCCATACTGCTTCTGGAAGTGGCTACAGGACACCCCCAGTCAGTGGGATCAGCCTCCAGGGGTTCTCCCCCCCATCAACAGGATTGGCCACTGCAGGACCCCCCCATCACTGGGATCAGAACCCCCCTGGTTGCTGTCTGGTGTCAGGGGGAGGCATGTGCCCCCCCAACTCAAGAGGCACCAGACATCCATAGCCAGTGGTGAGGGAGGGAGTAGGGCTAGGTCTAGGGCCTGGCCCCAGCCCACAGCAGCAATCTGTAGCAACAGGAGCTGCACCCCCCATTCCAAACCTCACCATGGCTGTGTAGCACCTGCCTCTGCCCCAGCCCCAGCCCCAGCCCCACTCCCTCCCTCAACACTGGCTGGGGAGCAGATTGAGGCCCTATTCACCTCAGCCCTTACTCCTGCTTGTGCTCTGCTCCTTCCCTTACCACTGGGGATTCGATCTGCACCCCTCTGCCAACAGCTCTTTCCCTTCCCCCCACAAGCATACATGCTGGTGATCACATAAGAATGAATTTACCTTTCATATAATGAATTTTGGGCATAAAAAGGGTCATCACATAAGAGCAGATTCATATATACAGAACCCACATATAACAGAGGAAACCTGTATAGGCAACCAAGGTAATTTTGCAGACTTTCCTGTTGTTTTTCCTTCTTGCATCTTTAGTCCTATTATGGTTTCCAAATCCGGCTTTAAACTCCCTGGCATAGCACGTTTTTTCCATTAGGGAAGGCTTCTGAAAAGCATTTACTGTTAGGCTGCAGTCCCCTTATGGAGTTATTTTTATTGTCATCTGAGAAGTAAACAAGAAGCAAAGGACACTTCTATGACTGACCCCAGGAAAACTGTTTCTCCTTCTAGCATCTAATGACAATATGTCTGTCAACATTTTCATCAAAGTTATTTATATAATTTTCAATAAAAGGGACATTTTTTCACTTGAAGTATCCTTATATGTAACCTAGTATGATCCTGCCTCCATGTATAATTTTCCTAACAATGCCTGCACAGTAGAAAAGCCTAATGTTATGATTACAAACAGGTGTAAAAAGAGCTAACCTTGTCACAGCATCTATATGTGGACTTCTATAATGATAATCATGTAAAAAAATAGATTGATAAACAAACTGACTATATCATTTCTCCTTTTTTATTTATTTTCCATTCTTTTGAGTCATGGTTTGATATTTTGGGCAGAAAGCTGTGCAAAGCCTCTTTTTCTGAAAGTATGTATTGGCCTCACAAGATAAGTAGATGCATTACTTAAATTTTTATATATATTTGTTATTTATTGTCAGTGACTTGCACTACGAATTTTAATAGAACATGGGCCAGAGGCACATCTGGAGTAGAAATGTCATAACTCCACTGAAGTCAGTGAACTATCTTGATTTGTACCAGATGACCCCAACATCTCTAATCCTATATGTAGGATTAATACATTTATTTAACCAAAACCATACATGGATAAACACCTAATTCCTGAATAGGGAGAATTTGCCCTGGAAAATCAACAACGAGCTAGCTGCTCAATCTAACTCAAAATACTGAGGATGGTTTAAAAGAGGCCAAATCACTGGAGCTGTGTTCATTAACCTAACAGCCACCTATGATACAATTAACCACTGACGACTCCTCCACAAGAACCTGAAAATGACAAAAGATTTACACCTTAGAGCTGATATGAACCCTGCTCAAAAACATTATTTTTGTCAAACTGGATGTGAAGTGAAGCAGATGGAGGCAACAGGTTACTGGCCTCCCCCATGGAAGTGTACTTGCACCATTGTTATATAACATCTATGTGGATAACCAAACTATCAATTCCAAAACAAAATCTTTCATCTATGCAAACAACCTGTGCATAACATCCCAAACCGCTGGCTTTGACCTGTTGAAAAATCCCTAAGTGAGGCACTAATTGGGCAACTTCATACTACATTTAAAACGAAGTACACTTCAACCCAATAAAAACACAAGTTTATGTTTTCCATCTGAAAAAATATGAGGTCAGCCTCCAGCTCAACTTCACATAGCCCAGGACCCATCTTTCTCACTGTCCAAACCCAGTTTACCTTGGAGTCAATGTCAATCAAACCCTCTCATACAAAGAACACATCATGAAAACAAATCCAAAGATGAGCACTCGTAACAACATTTTTTATTTGTTCATCAGCTAAAAATGCTGAAACTCTTGAAAGCTCCTCAGCCATCTGAACCACTGCTCTGATTCTCGGCTTCTCCTCTGCTAAGTATACATGCCTTTATGGAGGAAATCTGTACAGGTTAAGTGCCTTGACCCTAGACCTCATTCTGTATGATAGCTGCCAATGTATCACAAGATGATTCAAGTCTACCAGCCTAAACAGTGTGTACCTGCTGGCTAGCATTGCTCTGCCTGATGTCAGAAGAGCATTGGCCAGAAGGATAGAATGATCAAGACAAACTGAAATATGAGACATCTGCTGTATGACCATCTCATGCACACAAATGTCTGACATCATGCAGGAGCTTCCTCACAAGCACCCAGTCTCTCAATGCCACACACAAAGAGACACAACTACCAACGTGGAGTAAGAGGTTGAAGAAAATACTTGGCAGTGAAAAAATGAATATTTTAGCAGCTGAATCTTTTCCACCTGGGTATGATGAACTACGGGAAAGGTGGTGATATCTCAATGTAGCAAAGTTGGATGCCAATGTAGCAAAGTTGGATGCTCCAAGGAGCTAATGTTTCAACCACCTGTGACTGTGGCACAGCACCTCAAACTATGCAACACCTGCTGAAATCCTGCTGCTTGAAGACACACGTACAATGAAAGACCTTGCAAAGTTCAATAAACAAGGACAAATATATATAACAAAATGGTCAAATAAGAGGTAGAGACCATATGGTGAAAAGAAGATCATAACCAAGGCTATATGATGAGAAGAGGAGCATAACCAAGCTTTTCTTAAGCCAAGAGGCCAAGTTCTGATTACATTTACATTGATGTGAATGTGTAGTGCAACTGGCACTGTCTCTCTTTACAGAGCATGGTGTATGCATTGATGAGTTCTTTGATGGCTGCTGAGTCCAATATAGAAGTGGCTGTCCCTCCCACAGGTAGGGCACATCCATGAGCTAGCAATGCTCTGAATACAAGCAGCAGATTCTTTGCTCCTCTGATGCTGGTCACCCTAAAACTTATTTCAGTCCACCTTGCAGTGCCTTGCTTCATCTGCAAGCTGGCTCCACCAACCAAAGAGGCATTCTGCACTCCTTTCCCAATCTTACACAGAAATTCCAAAGGATGCTAAGTCATCCTTGCAAGCATATAGAAATCTGTGCAATGGTCTGCCTCTCTTTCTAGACCCTTTGCAAGCTTCAGAGGTCAGCACATTCTTCAGGGTCCTGTGATTTGGCATTCACTTAACATGACCAAGGCAGCTGAGTCTTTTCTTACTAATCAACATGTCCATGAATGGCATACCAGCATGACTTAACACTTCCAGATGTGTCACCCTGTCTTGCCATCTTATTCAAAGAATTTTACACAGGCATCTGATATGAAAGCTGTTTAGTTTTTTTGATATGTTTGGCGTAGGTTGTCCATATTTCTGAGCCATATAAAGAGTGGATAAACATCTCATAAATATGGATTTTCACTTTAGTTGACAGTTTGTTATTGTTCCAGGCTCTGTTTTGCAAGAGACCAAAGTTCCTGGTTGCTTTGCTAATTCTACTAGTAAGCTCAGCATCAAGATCTGCATTTCTGGTAACAGTGGAGCCAAGGTAGAAAAATTGTTCAACAACATCTAGACAAGTACCGTTTAGGGTGATATCTGGAACTGGTTCTGAACAGACGTAATGCATGATAACAGTCTTCAAGCTTATTGCTAGCCAAAGATTTTGCATTAATCAGAGAACATGGTAATGAGATGTTGTAGAACATCAACAGTGTGAGCATCATCTGCAAACAACAGGTCCCTTATGATGATCTCCTTTTCTTTCTTCTTAGCTCTGAACCTTACAATGTTAAACAGTGTTGAGACAGACACCCTCTCGAACATCGTGGAATGTGTGTTGAAGCAGGAATGAGAAGTGAATGTTAAACAAAGTGGGAACCAGTAGACAGCCCGCCTTCGCTCCGTTTTGATGTTGAACGAATCAGACTCTTGGCTTTCATGCATTACAGTTGCCTTTGTGTCATCGCGTAAGGATTTCACAAGGTTTAGCAGTATAGGTGGACAATGAAGCTTCTTCAGAACGCTGTAAAACCCTGGCTGACTAACTGTCAAAGACTTTTGTTATATCTGTGAAAGTCATGCACCATGGGATAGGCTTCTTGCTTTACTTTTCTCACAGTTATCTTACAGAGAAGACCATATCTGCAGTGGACCTTTCCAAGCAGAAGCCACACTGGCTCTCAGGATAGATTCTCTCAGATAAGGTTTGAAGTCTAGGTAAAAGAATACAGCTTAAGATTTTTCCCACAATGTTGATAAGAGATATACCTCTGTAGTTGTTACAGTCACTTCTGTCTCCCTTGTTTTTATAGTTGGATGAAACGAGTATCCTTGAAATCTTGTAGAACAGTTTCTTCCTTCCAACAGAGTAGCAGTACCTCGTGCAATCTTTGCAGCAAGTCTTTGTTTGCATGTATGTAAATTCAGCAGGTAAACAGCGAGATTCTGAAGCTTTGTTACTGGGAATCTTTTTGATGCATTGTTCAAGTTCCTTTAGCGTAGGTTTGGCATCCAGTGAAACCATAACTTCAAGCCCAGGCAATTTGTCTAGCAGATGATCATCTACCATAGAATCCCTTGAGTATATCATTCCATAGTGCTCAATCCACCTCTCCAGTTGTAAGTCTTTCAATGGAAATGTCTAGTATGTTATTGGCCCAATGGCCTTTATAATTCCTTCATACAACTGTCTTCTGTCACCTGCATCAGCCACCTGTTAGATATTGTTGCAGAGACCCAGCAAAAATTCCTGAGCACACCTCCTGGAACTTATTTGAACAGCCTTATAAGCTTCTCCTAGGCTGTTGAGTGAATCAGTAGTATGAGTAGACTTGTAGGTGATTAGGGCAGTTCTTTTTCTCTCAGTGAGTGGCAGCAGCAGCAGTACCTCTAAATGGTCTATAAACCAGTTGACATTTTTGTTAGTATTCTTTCTAAAACTCCTGATTGACACATTGTACATGCTTGTCTTCTGGACTTTCCATGCATCTGATGCAGTTTCATTCATTCTGGCTAACTTCGCTACTTTTCTATTGAAAAGCCATTTCTTGACAAGATCATTGATCTGACATAAGTCAATACAAGGTTTTCCAGCAGGTTTATTGCAGTGCATCTTCTTAGCTTGAAATTTCACTTTGTAGCAGACAAGGGAGTGGTCTGTGTCACAGTCTGTGCTTTGAAAGGATCATGTATGCACGATATCTTTCAAGAGTGTATGTCTTGTCAGGACCAAGTCCAGCTGAGGCAAATACTCAATGAAGACCTTGGGTGTCTTCATGACATTCTTCTTCTGATGTTACCAGCAAAGAAAATGTTGGCCACTAATAAGCCTTGACTAGCACAGAGCTCAAGAACCCTCTGACCATTGTCATTTATATGCCCAATTCCATGCCTACCCAGAATCCCAGGCCAGTTCTCAGCATTTGACCCAACTCTGACATCCTAGTACTCTCCAAGTACTAGGATGGGTTCCTTCCATGGCATGCGTCTGATCAGTTTTTTCCAGCTGTTGATAGAAGCTGTCCTTCTCTCCATTACTAGCCTGTGAATTCGGAGCATAGACAGTGATGGCGTTGATGAATCTTTTCTGTAGTCTAACTCAAAGTGTCATGGTACATATGGACACTGCAGTCAGAGCTTCGCACAATGACATAAGTTCATTTTGGAATACAAAACCTACACCATGATCACTCCTTACTTCTTCAGGTTTGCCATGCCAATAAATGATGTATTTCTTTTCCTTTATGAAGCCTGTATCTGAGAGCTGAGTTTCCAAAAAAGCTACAATATCAACTGTGAAACATGCAAGCTCATTACTCAACACAGCCATTTTCCACAGGTCTGAATCCAGATCAAAGTCATATCAGGGGTCAAAGTCCATATATTCCATCAAGAGATTACGTTTATAAAATCAGTTGAGTCAGGATGTAAATAGTTAGATAAGGCTTGTTTTACCCACCTTTTCCAGGGTCACCATCATGCGAGGCAAGCAGGCCATCCCTAAACAGGACTGTTTGGAAACCTCAGTAGCTGCTTCAGGGCCCTTAAGTCTTCCTCAGATCCCTGCAACCATCTTGCCAAGACCTCCAATGCATATGCCTAGGCAGAGTTATAGAGGAGCGGAGGCTGCCACAGACCTGTCATCCCCCCTTTAGACCACTGAACCAAGATCCAAAGGCCAGAATGAGTCTAGACATTCAGTGACACAGAGGTTGTAGTTTCTGCCAGAGAGCAACTTGAATAGCGCTGCTAATTTCTTCTCACTTCAGCATAAGCACCTTTTCTTTTGGGATAAGGACCCTTAGCATTTCTTCAACCAAGAAGTGTCCATAAGGCAGCAGAGGCTGAACCATAACGTCATGTCCAGAACAGGAATATGTAGTAACATTGTAATTTCAATGCACATGTAACCAGGATATGATTCTAAATCATATACAAGTTAGAAGGCAACAAGACTTATGCAAACTACTCATTTTTCATGGATATTGATCATTTATTGTTACTCCCACTTGAATAAATGAATATTTTACTCACTATTTTGGCACATAATAGGCTTAATTCTCCCCATCCTGTGACACTGTACCAGATCTATGACAGGGATGGAACCAGGCTCAGGGAATTATCCTTAATGTAAAGGCAATGTAATTTAATAAATTACTTGGTGTCTGGTCCTCCCTTGTAGCCTCTTGGTTAGTGGTGAGTATTTTTCCTCCAATGCTTCCAGTTAGAGGCTGATCTGTAGTTGCCAGGTACCATCATATTAGCTACCATGGATGTTACATCTCTACACACCAATATCCCTCATGACGATAGATTGTAACTCATAAAGAACTTATCCTCAACAAGGATGTTGCTTCTATTTCCATCATACTCTCTTGCATTATCCTCACATATAAGTGTTTTAGATTTGGGGACTTCCTATGCCAACAAACATGCATCATTTCCATGGATACACATATGCCTCTGACCCTCATGCCAGAATGCTGATATATTTATGGCAGACTTTTAAGTCCAATTCCTCCACAGCTACCTTCTCATCCCTTTGGTATACGTAAGGTATATCTTCATTATACAGATGCACGAGAAGGAATCTCTAGAGAAATTCCATCAGGATTTTAAAAGCTTCTATACCGCTCTCCAACTGACTGGAATATGCCTCCTAGCAAATGAATTTATTTGACCCCAGTGTGACTTTTTTCCATGGCTACATCACAAGTCTGTTTTATGAGAAACCAACTGAGTATTACAGATACATCCACACCAGCAACATTCCTCCTAAGCACATCACTAGTTATATCATTTATAGCTGAGTTCTTCAATATAATGATATCTATTCTGATCCTATTAACCAGCATACACACCTTAAGGATCTGCATTAGGGGTTCCTGCAATTTCAATGCAATCCTAAAACGGTAGCCACACAAATCAACAGAGCCAAACCCAGGCTGACTGACTACAATGCCAAACCCAAGACAAGGACAATATAATTCCACTCGCTGAGCACATCTACATATGCAATTAATACAACTGAATATAATCTGGCTCAATTTGAGCTGGAGTAAACTAATCCTGATGTCACTATCTACATGTGCATTTAAGTACAGTAACTTACTGTGGTGCCAGATACCACTTGTATCTAAAAGAACTATCTGGCAGCACAGCAAATTAGTCTATTGCACCCTATGTGCCATGCATGTATAGATGGTGACCCTTTACAGCACACCAAATGAGTCTGCTGCACAGTAAAGAATCTCATTTAGATGTGCCTGTTGTCACCTACAACCCCCAGCTTGAACACGTTGGACACATCATTAATGATCTCCAACCCCTCTTTTAAAATAATGGCTACATTCAGGTAGCCATGGGGGTGGGACAAACCCGTCCTTTTTTACAGGCAGCTTCCACCCAACCACAAACAACATCTCTTGGGCAAGAGACTACCTAACTCCAGGTGAATTACAGATGTGCTTTACTAGTCAGTAGGCTAATCTGCTATGCAGTAAAGCATCACTGTCTACATGTGTTCAGCTATTAGACCAGTCTAGACTAATTTACTGCACTGTCGGATAGTCCTATCAGAAACAAGTACTATCCAAAAGCAGAGTAAATTACTACACTTAAATCCCCATGTAGAGCCTGAGCTTGGGAGTAGTATACTCTGCAACAATTTGCTGCACACATTTTTCACGAACATTAATTGCACATGTAGATGCACTCTAATCTTTGGGGTTGGGGGGAGATATCAGTGTATTCCCACTCTACTTAAACTGGCACAGCTAAGATGGGTCGGCCACCTTTCAAGAATGCCCGACAGTCACTTGCTGAAGAAAATCTTCTATGGTGAATTGTCAAATGGAGTACGCTCTCACAGTGCACCAAAGAAACAGTATAAGGACACCTTAAAGATGTCCCTAAAGAGTTTCAACATTGACCCAGAGTCGTGGGAATAAATTGCTTGTGATCATCCATCCCGGAGGTTATCAATCCAGAATGGAGCACTGGCTTTCAAACAGCAATACACAGCAGAAGCAATGAGGAAACACGTGGCCAGGAAAACAAAAACCTCTCATACCTAGTCCTCATTGCTTTCCTGCCCTTGCTGCAGCAGATTGGTCAAAGCAAAAATCAGGCTTATAAATCACCTATGTATGCATGTGACCTAGCCTCTCCCTGCACCTCCCTTCCCCTTCCTCTCTCTTTTTTCTCCTTTTTCCCTTTTTCCTCCTTTCTCCTTCCCTGTTTCTTTCCCATTTCTTTTCTCTCTTCACCCACTCCCCTCGCCCTCGCTGGATGAGTTTATTTTCACCCGCAAAAGACAACAATACAGAAACATCCTCCTATTCTCACCTTTCTCTGGACTCAGATGCCAGCTGTGCCCCTTTATAAGTACAGACCACATAATCACTGGACCAAATAACATGAGTTACAGCATTATTTACATGCACCACTACCAGTGTCATATATGGTATGACATGCTTACAATGCCCCTCCGCTATCTATGTTGAACAGATGGAACGATCCCTATATGTAAGAATGAAAGAACATTGATTTGGCAGGCCACCTTAAATTCCCTGGACATCACTTACTTCACAGTGGCTATTCTTAGACATCTAAAGTTTAAAAACAAACTTGAATGGGAAATTGCAGCACAAGAAATCATTCACAGATGGATTGCATTAAGTATAGTCTAAACCAGGACTAGAAATTCTCATCAAATACCTGGATTAGCTTTTATAAATCCTGTGTCACTCAATGAGTTAATGTGATGCTACTGCGCAGTAGTAACGAGCTACTGCTCAGTCAGTGTCACCTAAAAGCCATTCAAGGATACTACTGTGCAGTAGCTCCAGTTACTGTGCAGTCATTTAGTAGTTATACATATGAGCACTAAATGACTGTGCAGTAACAACTGCACAGTCAGCATCTCATGTAGACACGGCCTTTGTATTCTAACCACTGATTTCTATTTAGAATATGATTTCTGCAGTCCCTTTACAGCATCTGATGAAGCAAGCCCTGTGCTGAGGAATGCTTTTGAAATACATCTCTGATTTAGTCTGTAAAGTGAAAATCTACTCTGCCTTCTTCCTATATGGCAATCACAGACTATATCCAATAGAAAAAGCTTCTTTTTCTTAAAATGAAATCTGCAAGTTCATGCCCTAGCAGTGCATTTTGATTTTTTTCCATTAGTATTTTTACACACAGGAGCACATATTTTATGAACACGTTTTATTTCCTGATATTTATTAATTTCTCTGTTTATTTTGATCTCCAGGATACAGTTTTAGTATCATAACACAAATAATGTATCTCAAAATTCATCTTGTATTTCTGCCTTTGTATGATGTACATGCTGTGATTTTTAGCTTTTAAAGCACTACTATATATCTTCAATACCTTCATTGATTTATCTTATAAAGCACTGGCAGCACGTGTCTAACATCCTATTATCTAGAGTAGTATTTGGTATCAGATAAAATTTCAAGCATAGCCAGCCAGATGACTAGCATTTTGTCAGAAAGAAGGACTAGTGACAGTAGTAACAGCAGAGGTGACTGAAAGCAGTCAAATTGAGATATTTAAGGTAAGGAATCAGCTCTGGAGTGTTTTGAGTAATTCTCCCCAGTGCATAGATAAACTAAGAGGGTAAGCAGAGACAAAGTTGGAGTGATGCCAGAATAACTGGAGTAATGAGCAAAGATAATGAGCAGTGAGCAGTAACACTAGAATAATGAGGGCTAACAACACTGGCATATTTAATGCAAGCAGTTTACAAAATTATACTTGCACCATCCATAATCAAACATTACTGGTGCCTATTATCTTTACCATATTAAGTAAACATAGCCATAGCAGCAGAATTTGGTGACTGACAGAAGTACAAAGTACAAGATCTCAGCAAAACTGTTTTGAAAGGAAAACAGCCCGAGAAGCAAATTCCTGGAGTTAATATCTTAGCAAGAGAGTGCAATTTTTGTGTGGATTAAATGAAGTTCCTTCCAGACCTATTATGCCATTTTTGGTGTAGTTTCAGTTAATATAATGGGGTTACTCCAAGACCCAATTAGTGTCTCAGGTTATATACAGTGATCATCACCAGGGATCCCAGTTTTTTTGATTTAAAAAAAAAAATCCCCAATTTTTGGTTAGCCAAAAGTAGCATATATAATAACAAATATATATATGTGGTGTTTTATTTTAATCATGGAAAAATGTGGATTTTGGGTTACTTTTTTAAATCTGAAAACTGGGGATTTTTTTGTACATTGGAGAAAAACAGGATCCCTGTTAATCATACTCGAACTGGTACTTTTTAATATATTCATAAATTATCTGGATTCTGGTGTCAGAAATGGACTGGCTAAGTTTGCAAATGACACCAAATGTTGGGGTAGTATTGTTATGATAGAGGGTAGGCTGGAGATTCAGGCCTACCTGGAAGGCTTGCTAGGTGGCCGAATCAAAGCCTGATGACATTCAACACAAAGAAATGCAAGGTGCTCCACCTTGGGAGAAAGAACCCACACCATACTTATAGGCTTGGCAGTGCTACACTCACTAGCATCATGACCAAAAGAGACTTGGGGGTCATGACTGATCACAGGATGAACATAAGTCACCAATGTGATGCCGCACTCAACAAAGCAAATAAAATTCTGGCTTGCATTTACCGATGCATCTCAAGCAAGACCCAAAAAATCATTGTTGTGCTTTACTCAGCTTTGGTGAGGCCACAGCTGGAGTACTGCATCCAGTTCTGGGCTCCACACTTTAGAAAAGAAGTAGAGAAACCCACGAGAGTACAGAGGAGAGCCACATGCATGATTAGAGGGTCAAGAGAACAAGCCTTATGAGGAAAGTCTGAGAGGCATGGGAGTCTTCAGCCTGGAGAAGAGAAGGCTCAAGGGGGACTTGGTGGTAGCCTATAAGTATATAATGGATGTGCATCAGGAACTGGAAGAACATCTGTTCAACCAGGGCACCCCAAGGGAAGACAAGGTCAAATGGTCACAAACTGCTGGAAGACTGTTTTAGACTGAACATAAGGAAACATTTCTTTACCATCCAAGTTTCCAGAGCCTGGAATAGACTCCTCTGAGAAGTGGTACAAGCACCTACTTTGATATGTTCAAGAAACACCTGGATGCTCACCTTGCTGGGGTCATCTGACCCCAGCTGACTTTCCTGCTCTTTGGGCAGGGGGCTGGACCCAATGATCTTGTGAGGTCCCTTACAGCTCTTATGACTAAGAAATCTATTGATATGTTCCAACTTCGTAGAAATTGATAAACTTTTGTTACTGAGGAAAGTAATTCAATCAAAACTGGGACTTTCTGATAACCAATAATGAACAGTTTGATTAACAGGATTTTTCTGTTAATTGCTGCTTGGGAGTCTCAATTTACACAACTACACGAATACTTTGAAGATGCTGAGGTAAAGGTTATAAAAGAGGAACAAAAACAGGGGCACTTCAAGAATAAAAATCATTCTGAAAAGAACTGTTACTGCACCCAGATTATTGTATATTGAATGGATCCACGCCTTGAACCACTGAAAAGACTGATACTGCCTCTTTTGCCTGTATTAGTGAGAAACTAACACTTTTACAGATAAATATATTGGATTTTGCTTTGCTTTTGGCTCATCTAACAGTGAATACTTGTAGAAAATAATGCTCTTCTGTCATTCATCGAATGAGTTGACATATCAGTCCTTTATATGCTAGTCCTGAATCCCATTTCGTCACTGAAGACTAGGATCAGTCCACAAAATCACCTCTCTAAGTTCAGTGGGACTGCTATTAAAGTAAGTTACATTACAGCATCAACAAAGGATTAGAGATATGCTCCCAAAGTATAGCGTCTAAGAATGCATAGTTAATTAAATGGACTACTTATTTTAATGACACTAAAATACCATCATCTGAAGAAAACTCAAGAAAGGAGACTGGATATGACAGAGATGAGAATGCTTCAATGGATTTGTGGTGTGAAAAAGATGAATAGAGTGAGGAATACTTACATCAGAGGATCAGTGAAGGAAGTGGAGGCATCTAAGAAAGTACGAGAGAGAAGACTGGCACGGTATAGGCATGTTAGATAGAGTGATATAGTGGAGAGGAACATGAGCGAGGAGTTAGAAGAAGAGACTTATGACAGAAGCTGGTGAAGAGCTAGGATCCACAGCAGTGACCCTGTTTAGATGGAACAAGTGAGCGAAGAGGAAAAAGAAAATGCCATCACCAAAATCTTTTTGCTCTTCATCACTGTGTGAGAGAAACAGCAAAAGCCTTATTATACCACATGTAGTAATATACAGAAATATCTTAATTTGCAACTCATTGGGCATGTCTACACAAGTTGCTTTACTGCACAGTACAGCATATTACTGTGCAGTGGGCATGTCTGCATGAGACACTGAACTGCAAATTAGTATAGTTTGCTGCAAAGTAAACATGTGCATCTACATGTGCACATGCTTACTACACAGTAAACCTCCATAATACCAAGTAAATTTGCTGCCTGCAAATGCAGGTAGCAAATACACTCGAGATTAGTAATGGCACAGTAGCACTCATGTAGACCTCAGACTGGGAGCAAAATCTGCTGCAGGTCAGTTGTCCATCAGGGGGCTGGAGATAGCTCCCTGCCCCAGGAGGTGCCTGCTGCTGGGGCAGGATCTGCCACAGGAGCTCGGTGGGGACTGTATCCTCCTGCCACAGCAGCAAGGAGCTCCAAGCCCCCAGCTCTGAGATTGTGATCAAGGAGTGGGAATGCTGGCCCTGTGGTCACAGAGCTGGTGCTGGGAGCTCACTGCTGGCAGGCGGCAGGATAACCTGTTCCCCAGCTCCATGCTTAAGGACCCAAGCAGGGAACAACCCCACACCTGTTTCCTCCCCAGCTCCATGATCACAGAACTGGTCAGGGAACAAACTCCCCAGCCTGGCCCCTCCCAGCTCTGGCTCACAGAGCTGAGTGGGAAACAAGTTGATCAGCCTCTGCCCAGCATGTAGGGTCGGGGCTGGGAACTGTCCTGGTCAATGCCCTGATTGGGTTGTCAAGACACAGGGCTTAAAAAGATCTTCAGGGGTTGAGTAGGTCCCAGCCGCCTGCCCCGATCCACCGATGGTGCAGCTAGCAGTGAGCTAGCTCCTAGTTGCCCGTTGGCAGATTGGGGCAGGGAGCTGGGACCTTCCCCTCCCCTGCAGCTCTTTCCAAGCCCTAAGCCCCTGATTGGGGAGCCAAGGCCAGGAGCCCCCAGCTTCCAGAGCAGGGAGACACTATCCCTGCCCCAGCAGCAGACAGCCATCTGTGGCCAAGAGACTGCTGTCTCCTGGCCCAGTACTCCCTTCCAGCCCCTGGGCTAGCACCCAGGGGGAGCCTCAAGCTCCCCCTGTGGCAGCAGGTTCCCATTGCAGGGCTGCAGGAAGTTTGGTGGTAAGAGCAGAAAATTTTCTGTCTAGTCATGCATGTGCAGACAGAAGCACTTAATCTGCAGAAGTTTACTCCAGAGTAAACTGAGCCCAGATCAAATGTATGTGCAGACACTTACTGTGCAATAATTTGCTCTTCTCCACAGTTAATTTGCTTCAAACGCAGGTAGCAACTTAACTGTGGAGTAGTAACTGCACAGTAAGTTTCTGAGTAAGCATCGTGAAGCCAAAGCCGAAGGACAACATTGTCTCCTGGCCCTGTACTTTCTGCCAGCCTATGACTGCCACATGGGGGCAGAGCAGGATAGGAGCAGCCCTCTTGGGGTTGCTCCCATTGGAATCAAATCTGCTCCTAAATGCCTGCATGTGTAGATGTCTGCCCAGGCTGGGTTTACTCCATAGCAAATTACTGCATTTCCAGCATTTTCACATGTGCACACACCCATTTAAAACAAGAACGCAAACTGCAGAGTGGTGCGCTTCTCAGTATTAATAAAGATAAGAACCTATTTTTCCCACATGGCAAGAAGGAATAAGTATAATTATTCTCCATTCTCAGTATAGGCAGCTTTAACTAGCTGAATACGCCTTCTCTCTCTTAAAAACCTGTGGACTGGCCAAGCTGAACAACAACATTTGAATTCTGTGGTCCTTGGATAGGCCAGCAGGAGGTGGGGCCATGGAACTGCCACCATTTCTGCTTCGGTCCATAAGCAGCACTCATTCAATGAGGAAAGGCAGGCTACAGTCTAAAAGTAGTAGTAGTAGTAGTAGTAGTGGATGAATTACCTTCTAAGCTCTCTTCCTGATCTCTTCCTGGTTATCTTATTGGAATACTGTGGATCTGCACTGTTCCTTGTTTGATATAGTGTTAAATGACACATTTTAGCACATAATAAGGTTATGTCAAGAGGTTGTTGTGTTTCTGGGCTCTGCTATGCTTACTGAAATTGCTTTTTTTAGATTCTTTGAAACATGTTGGCCTTGTCAATACAAGAACATTCATTTAAATGCTTTTTACACATGCATGCAGAGATAGTGGAATTCCTTGTAGTATGTCAGAACAACAAGAAGTAGTATACAGCAACAAATTTAGTTTAATGTTTTTTCTATTTAAGATCACAAACTTCCATTTACACCGGAATCTATAATACAATATTTGATTATACCTGAGATTTGCAGCATCTAATGTGTATAACTGTATATGTCAGTTATGTTATTTTAATCTACACTTTTATATCCAGTCTTGCTTCAGTTAATGTAAATGTAAATCTACCATTGCATCCTCATAAGACTTATTGCTGGTGTTATAGCGACTGCTTACATTTAGGATGGAATTTTAGTTTGTACACCTACATGACATTTACCCAGCTATGTGTATGGACTTTTTAGCACTTATGTACAGTTTGTGATTCTGTTACCCCTTCCACAATTATTCAGCATGTGCAGTAGGCTAGGCAGTCCTGTAGCTATTTATATACATACCTGAGAAAAAAGACGCAGGGTCCTTGAGAAGGGATTGGACATTGTATAACCTGTGGCTTGGCAATTAGAATAAATGAGAAAGATGCAGGTTCAATCCCCTTCTAGGAGTTGTGCAGGCAAAACCCAATTCTTCTTGGTAGGTACCTTCACTACTCACTTATTGGGATCAAATACATAGCTCTCCTCTCTGCCTCCCTGTACCCCACTTCTTGGCATTTTCTCGGAATACAGTTTCACAATTTACAGTTCCTCAGTGGGTGTGCATACATAGCTTCATAATTGCCAGGAGACTGAGTAGACTACTGCACATATTCACTCTCTGTATGTGCTTATGTATCCACACTTCACCAGTAATAGAACTAAAAACTGTACTAAGTGCCAAAAAGTCACTTACATGACTATTCCACCCTTAGTTTGCAAAGGTGAGCAGTAAATCAGCTTGTATATTTGTCTCACAGATGTCACTGCTTCACAATGCCCAGTGGGATTAACCTCTTTCAAGTGGGACTCTTTCTCTTAATTTATCCTGTCTGGATTTATTCAAAATTGAAGAACAATATTTAGATATAGTACTTTAGTTATTAATGACTTATTTTGGTTGCCTCACCTTTGATTTTGTTACCAATTCATTTTGTTTACTTTCCATTCTAATAGATGTTGGGCAAGGCAGGCTATGTTTGTGTTTATATTGACCTAATTTAGTGTCAATTGATATTTGTAGTGCTATCTGCAATTAACCCTCTTCAGGCATAAGTTGAAGACATGTATCAGTGTCTGATGACCCATTTTAATAACCGGTCCTGTGGATAAACAAGAGGCTAATTCAAAATTAAAAGGGGCTTTTGCTCTCCTCAAAGCAAAATTTACATAATTTAAGCCATGAAATAAAAACGTTACATATTTTTAAATTCAAACTACACGTACACTAAATTAAATTATTGAGTACACCTACACTCCCCACTTTTGGAAGGCAGGATGTAGGAAAGAGTATTTTTTCTGCAGTTGTGGCCAACTGTGTGGCAGAGTATCAAGGAAGCGTGATATCCCAGGAGACAGTCTGGGTGGGGTGGAAGGAGCTTCCTGGTGTGGCAGGATGGCTACAATGCTAGGCACCATACCTGTACAAGGGCAGTAGCGAGACTGTTAGTCATTTCTTGTAAATCATTATTTATATAAGCTCCAGTAAATAATAGTGTTATTTCCATACCACAAGCCTCATCAAGATTACACAGACTGCATGCAGCAGCTCACTCACCTTTGGCCAGGTCAGTGACTCTTCAGCCAAAACCTACTGCTTTACCAGAGGCTGCAGAAAGGATAAACACTGGACTCTGCCCCTGCTGTTTGCAGCCCCAGGGAGAAGTGGCAACCATCTTGGCAGCTAGGAGTCACATGGCTGACATGCTCTATTCTAGCCTGCTTCTATTCCTGCCAAGAAAAATCAACCTCCTAACTTAAGATACATGCCCCAGTTTTAGAGGGCTGATATTTGGGGGGAAAGGTGCATATGGTATATGAATACGTACAGTACCTTCACATATTAGTTGTCTCTATTCACTATCAGGTGGCACCAACTTAAACTCTTATAACTGTTCTCACTGAATTTTGCTTCTAAAATAACTTTTAGGCCTTAAATATGATTTATATTTATTTTACTGGATTCCTTGGTATATAAACTGAGTGGAGGTATTGGTTTGTTTTGTTTTTTGGCAGGGGTTGGGTTTTTTTTTTCTTTCTCTCAGCACTGAAGTCTTTCTATTAAATTATTGAGTACAAAGTGTACACATTAGAGCTTGCCCTAAATATTTCAATATGGTGTCCTGGCATGTGTTTGATCTCTGTATTCTCACACGGGAGAAAACAACTGTGTAAACATATCACTTCAAAATGCAGTTGATGACAATTTAGAAACAAAATAAATAAAAGGTATGCCAAATAGTGTTAAAACTGATAAACTGCTGTTTGGAATTCTGTCTGAACTATAATCAGAGAGAAGCAGTTAGTCTGAAGTTAGGCAGAGGCAAAGTAGATTTTTATCTTATAGACAAACTAAAACAGAGATATATAGTATCAGCTTGCATGAGCCTGAGCTCATTTGATCAAATTCAGTGAAAGGGTGTTCACAGAGCAGGCTATCAAGTAGAGGGTACAGCTACATAAATCATTTAATGTCCATTGGTCTAAGTCTACTGCACATTAGCATGGCTGGCAAAAACTGCTAATGCACTAATGTACAGTAGATTAGTCCAGTGGAAATTAAATGTCATACAAAAAAAGTTCATTTCTGCTAATGTGCAGTAGCGCTGATTACAATTCATTAAGTTAGTAACTGTTATTACCATAGATCCTAGTTATTTAGGATTAAAAATCCCAATTTTCAGACTTAAAAAGTAACTCAAAAGCCACATTTTTCCATGATTAAAATGAAACACCATTATATATATATCCACTATATATTAGGGCTGCGCAAAATTTCATTGGGGGTTTCATTTCGAAGATGTTTTGATGCATTTCAGGCTCGAAACAGCAAAATCAGAATGAAAACAACAGTGATTGGAAACAGTGGAACAAAACACTGTCTCTTTGAAATGGTGAAATGGAAGTCAAAATGAAACAGTGCTATTTCACACAGCCCTGCTATCTATCTATCTATCTATAGGGATGTTTCATTTTAATCATGGAAATAATGTGGATTTTGGGTTCCTTTTTTTAAAATAACCCCAAACCCACATTTTCCAAGACTAAAATGAAATAGAATGTTTCATTTTAACCATGGAAAAATGTGGGTTTGGGGTTACTTTTTTGAATCCAAAAATTGTTTTTGTTTTTGTTTTCATCAGAGAAAACCAGGATCCCTGATTATTACAAGTGCTAAACTTAATGTGCTGTAATGACAGTACATTAATGAATGTGTAGATGTGCCCACTGAGAGTCATTTTAATACAAGACAGGGAAGGGAGGGGAGAAGGAAGAGAGAGGGCAATCTATGGAGAAGCAAAAAAGGAATAACACTATAGGGACAGAGAAGGTTCACCAAAGTTAATCCAAGTAATTAGATAAGAATCTATTGTCTCCTTTTAGGCCATACTAAAGACATTTCTTATTCCATAGTTTCGTCTTCTATTTGGTTTTTCCAGTCCAAAAACAACTTTCCAATCTATAAAGTTTCCAGTCTAAGAAAAGTTACTTTCAAGTCAGTGATGGTATATGTCCTGAGAGTTTAAGGTTTTTTTGCCACAGCCTTGTGTGTCTTTCTGGAAATTAGGTTAGATCAGTGTTCAGGGATCCTGGTTTTCTCCAATTAAAAAAAATCCCCAATTTTTTAATTTAAAAAAGTAACCCTAAATTTACATTTTTACATGATTATATATATAATTACTGGTGGTTCATTAGAATAAATATATATTCTATACTGAGAATATATAGAATATATAGAAGTGTTTCATTTTAATCATGGAAAAAAATTGGATTTGGGGTTACTTTTTTTAATCCAAAAATTGGGGATTTTTTTAAATCAGAGAAAACCAGGGTCTCTGGCATTCATTCTTAGACATAGAGTCCAGTGCAAATATATTCTACTTTCCATCCAAACTATAATGTCAAACATATTTTGATACTAGAGCATCAAAATTAATACACTTTATGTTCCTGATTTATTGTAATTTTAATTTTTCTATCTATCCCCTGCCCCAGCCCTCAACCTCCCAGACGGTTGAAGATTTTTTCATCTCTCCATGATTGTTTTACTTTCCTCAGTTACATTTTTTCATATTTTTCACCAGGGCATTTCTGAGCCTTGTGAAGTTGCAGTACTGGCTGCTGTGCTGCAAGTGGCAGGGTGTGGTTAGGTTCCAGCAGTACCAGGACCTGTGCCTTTCTCAAAGCTGGTGCCCAGGGTAGTGTCCTCCACACCATTATGCTACTGTCTAACCATCTGCCTTGCCTCCAATAAATTAGTTTCTTGCTTTTGTTTTCTAGCCTTATATCTGCAATTTATTTGGTGCATTTAATTCCTCTGTTCTAAGTAATCTGTTGTTAAGGATCCTAAACTTGAATTTCATTTTGCTAATACAGGGAGTCTATCTCTAGTGTTGTCCTAATGAAATCATCTGGTCTTGCTTGCTTCAGTGTTCTCCCTTGCAAAGCTGAGAGATACACTGAGCTTTACATGGAATGTCATTGAATCAAAGGTGATTTGGGAGTATTGGAACAGAGACAAGTACTCTTGGCATCACTGACAAAGTGCTTTGAGTAGACAGATATGTATAAGAACCCTATGAGTAGCAAATAGAAGGGGGATGAGCTCCTGGCAGAAAGCCTGAAGAGACATCGCATAGAAGTTAAGTTTGGAAGACTGCATAAAGCGCTGGAGCCAAAACCAAATTGAATTCAAGGCTTTCAGTGGGTGCACCTACATGTGCACTTTACTGAGATGTTGACTAATCAGGTCTGCAGTAAAGTGTCAACATCTACATGTGTGTCCATTTTAAGGTGCAGTAAATTAATTAACTCTGCTGTAGGATAGCAGTGCCTGGGACAGTACTATCTTACAGTGGTATAATTATGTATGTTGCAATGCACATGTAGACAGTGCCAGGGGCTGGCTGGGGCATGACAGCACTGGGGCATGACACACACTACAGTGTGAAGGCTGCCTGATGACTAGTCCTGCACTGGAGCATCTTTGTGCCCCAACCAGCCCCTCCAAAGCACACTGAGTTGGGGCAAAGCAGCCCCAGGCTGACCAGCTGCCCTATTCACTGGCTGCCAACCCAGGCTGCTCTGTCCCAGCCTCCTGCTGTCCCAGGCACACATAAATTTATTTCTTTGCCTTAATTGCAAGTGTATATGCACCCAATATGAACAATCTCAAATATGAAGATTCACATATACATTGCTTCTTTGCAGCAGCCAGCTACTAGCCACATAGTACCAGTCATTTGCTATATTAAGATCAGAGATATAAAAAGGCATTTCCTGCACCCTAGGCAGCAATGACAGCATTATCTGGAGCAGCAGCATTGATCACACCACCAGTTGCAGTGGCAGGCCATTTTTGCATTGCCTTTAAATCAGTGCCAACAGCCTGGTGCCCTTCTCTCTCAACCCTACTTCCACTACTGACTGGGAGTTTAACTAGTTTTGTGACAAGGCTTCATAAAATTTTCATCCCAATGTAGATCAGATATATAACTTAGGCACCTAAAGTAGGAAACAAAAATGAAATTAAGGCACCAAATTCCAAATAGGAAATCTGAAAATGCCCACTCAGTTTCTAGCTATCACTCTATCCTTTGGTCATAAAGTTCATCAGGCATCTGGAGCTGTTTATCTGTGCCTGATCAGTCTTAAAGGGGCTTAAGAGGGTTAAACACCTCAGTGCCTGGCTCAGAATCCAGAAACTAGATATTTATCTGCCTAAGTTTTCTGCCTAAATCACCTGCCAAGATATCTTTTATATAATTTGGTGGCCAGGAAGTGAAAAATATAGATTCTTGACCTCTCTCACCCTGAAAGGCATCTAAGCCATCTTTTCTATCTCCCAGGAGCGTGAAACCATTAGTTTCTAGAATACTTTAGGCACTGGCATTTTTAAGCTGTGCCATGAAACAGAAAAGAATGTAAGATGTGTAGGGCCAAAGAAATAAGGGCAGAGAGGGAGAGAGAAAAAAAAACTGATGGTGCTAGCCAGCAATTATGTCTGTTACTTGGGAAGTGGAAGATACTATTTTGGACACACTAAGACTGTGTAGGAAACTTTATGTCTTCCATTTTTCAAGTGGATATTCTAGTCCCAAGTATATTATACCAGTAAAGGGTGGCAATGGCATTACTGGCTCATGTTCAGGGATCCTGGTTTTCCCTAATAAAAAAAATAAAAAAAAAACCCTCATTTTTTGGGTTTAAAAAAATAACCCAAAATCGACGTTATTCCATGATCAGAATTAAACATTATAATCATATTTAAAATGTGGGTTTTGGATTACTTTTTTAAAATCTGAAAATTGGGGATTTTTTTTTATCTGAGAAGACCAGGATCCCTGACCATCAGTGAGCCATTATAGTGACCATTCTCAAATCAAGGAACTGCTGATTTGTACCTGTACTGTAGGACAGGGGCTTTCAAACTGTGGATCATGACCTCTCAGGAGGTTACAAGCAACTTAAAAGGGGGCCGCAAACTTGCCAGGGCATACACGCAGCAGTGTGTGGAAGTGGCGTGTGGCAGCAGCACAGAGTCATAGATGGCGGCAGTGGACAACTACTGTATCATCAATATTGGGTCTGCAGTGCTCCTCTTGCTACATACTTCATTCAAACTGGTGTTGAGAAAGGTCATCTCAAGCATAACTAGGAACCAGCGAGCATCCTGTTGCAGTATCATTAGTCAAATTTCATTCATATAAAATATTTAATATTTCATTCATATTCTCTTCCATTCATACTCATATCAGTGTTCATATTTGTTATATTTGTTCTACAGTGGCAGAAAAAGTATTATAGATTCAGGACTTCTGCACCCCATCACTTTTTTCCTCCCCCCCAAAACAGATCTGAAAGATCTTCTTGAAAATGCATATTTGTAGGCTCCTATAAAGCCTTAAAAAGCAATAGGCATGCAAACCCTAGGAAAAATCTTAGGACATTTCTGGATTGGAGGAGGAATATCAGATTTCTATCTTTATGCCCCTGCTTTTCACATAAAAGAAACTATGGTAACATGAATTGATATGCCTAAATGTTGTCACTGTATGACCATATCCATAACAATGCAAAAACAAAAAAAATGATACTCACTGAATTATGTATCAGTTTTCAGTTTTCCCACAAGATCAAGCATTTTTACAACCATTTATTGTATTATTGTTTCAATATTATTGTATCCATGTTATGATATTAGGGACACCAAGCATTTAGGGCCAGATTGTGACTTGTGCAATATTGCCATGCAAGGTAATAAGACCAACTGAAATACTCTTCCATAGCCACCTCCCTTCTTCAACCTTTAAGACATGTATGCAATATGACAAAGGCATGCCCACATGCTCACTTCCTTCTTGGGTGGTATGGGTGAAACCTGGTCTTCAACTTAGTTTTTACAACAACTCATAATATGGCAGGGGAGATTGCAGTAGAGTAGTATTTTACTGATTTTAGAGAATTAAGAGAAAGCAGTAGAGTCATCATGATTCACAGGGGTATGCTAGAATTGTTCCTGGGTTGGTACAAATTATAAATAGTCAGGAAAGTACCAAAAGTTATACTCCAAGCAGCAAACAATTGTCCATATTAAGTTACTTAAAAATTATGAAATAGTTTATTAGTATGAATTCAATAATAATAATATAGACTACTGCCTCACCATTCTAATGCTTATGCCAGAATTAAATGTACAGAGTTTCAATAGTTGCTAAATTAATTTTATCACAGAAAGGATTCACAATGTTAATAGATGCAAAATAGGCAACTTTGTTCATGTTTAAATGGAAATGTTCCCCTACATAAAGTAGGGCTTTCCAAACTATGTGCTGGGTGAGGAATAAACATATTGTAAAATGATTTGCATTTATTTTTTAACATAGATATAATTCACATATAAAGACATATAAAAGGAAATTATTTTCTGCTTTGAATAAACCCCCCCCTCAGAACATCATTATTACTTATAACAGCATTCTGCAAAAAATGAAAGAAAAGAAGGAAAGGATTATATCAAAACCTCCAAAAAATAAATGACACTCCATGAATTAGAAAATTTTTGCAACTTTATTAAATAAATTAATCATAGGGAAGGGAAAGAAGAAATGGGACAGGCTTCTATTTCACTTAATTACACAACTGCACCTTTTATTGAACTCTGGTTACCCCTGATCATTCCATTACCCACTCTGGGGCTGGTCAAAAACTATGGAACTAAGGACCACCAGAGGCCTCACCACCTTTTGGTCCTCTTTTGGTCTGGAAGAGCACTTTCTCAACCTTCCTTCTATGGCATAATAGATGACATGATGACATACCATGTGATCACTTGGAAGAGGAAGAAATACAGCACTTGGAAAAGAAAGAAATACCGATTGAATCACATTTAATAGGTTAACAGTGTCATTTCAACCACTACTGGAATGTTCTCAGTGACTAGGTCCTGAGAGTCACATATAAACACTAGCCAATTGCCTGTCAAGAATGACAGGGCCGGGGGAAGAAGGGGTTGGGATGGAGTGTTATCACCTGACACCCTATGCTGCCATTGTTTTGTCTTTTGCAGGGAGTGGGGTGGGAGAGATGAGGCCAGCAGTGCTGTCCTGGACCTCCTCACCCATTGTCTGGTACTCAGCACCGCTTTGGAATCATGGCGGTGCTCCCCTATTCTTGAAACACTCTGATTGGCTGTTTTTGTCAGCCACTCAGAGTACAAACAAAGCCTTACAGACAGACAGACAGATTTGGTTTTTTTATAATATTAGAATACATGCACCAGACTGAACTAGACTGGAATGGAATGGATTTTTTTTGGACTATCTATTACCTTCCTCTGAATTTTCCAGGCAGTGGTTTTAAATTAAATCATAAGAACTAAGGGATCTGGCCTATTGCACTATAAAGAAGTAGAAGTTTTCTAGCTGTGTAACTGCCACTTTTGGCACAGTTTAGGCACAGTTCAGAATCACATGCCATGTGCAACACGGATGCATATGCTTTCTTATACTTCCCAGACATGAATAATAACCTACACTCTGTCAGCTTAGGTATGCATTCCATACACAGCTATGCATAGTGAGAATAGGCGCATCAACACAAGACGCTTACCTTTGCAGTTGCCTAGTTTACTGCACAGTAAGCATGCATGTCTACATGTGTATGCATGTACTACACAGCAAAACCCCTCATCACTGATAAATATGCTACCTGCAAATGTAAATAGCAAATATATGCACACTTAGTTACTGCGCAGTTATGCATGTCCAGACATGACTCAGGAGCAAGTTTATTCCCAGGTCATCCCTGCCACCAGGGAGCTGGCCTGAGGTTAGCCCCAGGGCTGTGAGCAGGAAGCCTTTCTTGCCTGAGGGCTGGGCTGCCTCTACAGTAGGTCCTGCTTCAAGCTTTCAAAGCCTGCAGACATTTTTATCCCTGGGGCACACCAGCACGGAGCTTGAGGCTACTCCAGGCCCCTGTGTTTTATTGGGCAGGCTGCAAGCTAACTTCACCAGCCTGCCTTACCACTCTCCCAGCACCATTGCCTGGCTGCTGTGTGACTGTTAGGTCCACACTGTCCAGGCACAGAGGCTGCTGCAGGATACAGTCTACTTCCAGGCCTGTCAGCCACCAGGCTTAACTACAGCCAGCTTCTGGCTGGCAGGCCCAGCTCCATCTGCCTGCAGCCCACTACCAGCAGCCTGCCCTGAACTTGTAGGTTCTGTAGGGCATTGCCACTGTGGCACAACCTCCAGTCCCATGTTGTGCCTCTGTGCTGGGTGCTGCAGGTAGCTGTCCAGGCCTGCCAGCACAGGAACAGCTGCACAGGGCCCAAAGAGCTGGCATGGGATCCCTGATGTCATCCTCCTTGCCCATGCCCGTGCCCACTAACCAGGTCCCTAACTGGTAGAAAAGGAAGACTAGTGAACTCATGGCATTGTGGGGTGAGGCAGAGGTGCAGCACCAGTGCAAATGGGGTGGATCTCCAATGCCCACATCTATGAAGTATTGTCAGGATGGATGCAAGAGTGCAGGCATAACCAGTCAGTGCAGCAGTGCCTCATAAAGGTCAAGACATTTTGGGCACAGTGGGTCACCATGCCTCACCACAATCATTGTTCCAGCAGTGCCCACAAGTCTGTGCCCTTTATGAGGCAAGTGATAGACATTCTGGAGCCCTAGGACCCAGGCTGCACCCATGCTAAGTACAGATTCATGGGTGGCCTGCCCAATCCCCCATCCCAAACTGGCACCCCTGATGACATTTCACCAGCAGAGGGCCCCTCAGGCATCCAGTAGCCCATACCACCAAGCACCTTGGCTGCATCTTCCACCAGCAGATTGGGGAGCCCAGGCCAGAGCTTGCCTCACCAGCTCCAAAGCCCCAGGGCCAGCCACAAGGTTCAGTTAGTCATGACACCACTGGATACCATCAATGCCAGGTTCTCCTTTGGGGGACCCCCCAGCTGCGTTCCTGCTTGCCATGGCCTGCCATCCAAGGACACTGCCCAGAGCCACACAAAGTCATCACGGTCTGTGGATGTCCAAGCAGAGTGGACATCCATGCCAGCCCCAGCCATGTGGTAAGCCCCACACTGGGGGGAGGCCCTTCCCCACCCCTGCCACTGACCCTGCTTTTCCCCTGCCCTTGGCCCATGTCCCTGCACTGCATCCCCGTCTGGCCTACCACACTCCCCTGGCCCTGAGTCCCCATTCCACTGCACACAAGCAGGTGGGAGACAGTGCAGAACTTTATTGAGTATCCCATGCCTCAGCAGTTAGGCAGGCATGGGCCTCTCACACACCAAAGAATGTGTTGATGCTAGTGATGATGTCTTCCTCAGCTGGGGCGGAGGACGTATAGTGCAGCCACAGCCCTCCAGATGATGGCAGAGCTTGCAGGACAGCCCAGTCTTGCCCCCAACACTGTCTGGGAGCCCTGTGTCCCCTGAGCCCGGGTGCTGTAGGCTGGGTGGCAGCACAGAACAGTAGCTGGCCTGCAGGATGAGGGTGGGGAGCAGGGTTTGGAGCCATGGCAGCAGGTGCTACCAAAATCAGGTGCTACCTTGGGACTGAGTGGGAATGAGGAGCTCAGCTGACAGCCACTTGTGTCTGGGCCTGCCCAGCCAACTTACCATGGTCCCTGGGCACCCATGCATGTCTGACCCCTGAGCTGAGGCTGGGCAGAGTAAGGCACTGATACAGAGCAGCTTATCTGAGAAAGATTGCAAACTCTCACAAACTGCTTCTTTCTTATGGCTCTGCATGTCCTGTAGCTCCACGTGAGGGAGAGGCCCCACTTGGCAGTGTGATGCTGCCTCAGGGTTACCTCTGCCTACAGCCAGGGCCCTGTAGATGTTCTAGCTCTGCTGGGGTGAACACAGGACTACTCTGTCCTCCTGTAGCAGCTGATGGTGATGTCAAAAGACTGGGTAGAGGACTCACGGGCCCGGCAAGTGGAGTATGTCACCCAGAAGGATGCATAGGAATGGGTGGAACAGAAATTTCTGGGCACAACTCCTTCCCTGGAAGCCAAGTGGCTCAATTTACAGCAGGAGAAGAACATGATCCTGGCCTGGGCAGGGCAGGCCACAGATGATGACCTGGGCAGTGCAAGCCACTGCCACCTCATGAGGTGCCCCTGGTGCTAGGTGTCCTCCACCCACTGCACCTCCTCTGCCCAGTGCTCAAAGAACAGCTCCCCCCAGCCTCACAGATGTTATGCAGCATGTAGACTGCAACAATGATGTGGGGGTGCAACAATGATTGTTCTTGGTGAACTTGAGGCATGAGGTGAGGGAGTGCTAGGGTCCCTGAGATGACTGAAGGTTTACTTCACTAGGGTGTGGGCCTGGCCCAGGCAGTGGTTAACATGGACCTGGCAGGGGTACAGGTGGACAGTGTAGAGCTGTATGAGCCATGGCAGAAGTGGGTAGACAGGGTCCCCAGTGAGGATGGGCAGGACCACAATGGGGCCCAGCTTCAGGTTTGGCACCTGTGGCATGAAACACCCACTCTCAACAAGGCCTGGCAGGGCAGAATTCCAAAACATGTGGGCATCATGGGCACTTGCCTGCCCAGCTGGGACTCACACGTGTGAAAGTGCCATGGTTGTCCATGATGTTCTGGAGCACCAGGGAGTGAAATCCCCTGTAGTTATAGTATGGCCAGGGTCCATGGCGTGGGCAGGTGACAGGGATGTGGCTCCTGCCCAGGACCTCAGTGAACTACAGAAAACCCAGGGCATGGTATCCCACCACCACTTCCCGGGGGTTGTGCATGCAGAGCATGGTGGGCCCCAGCACTTCCTGGAGGGTGCTGTACACCTTGGTGATGGCCATCCCCATCCCAAAGAGATTTCCCACATAGCAGAGGTGGGTGAGTGTGGCCAGCTTGAGCAGAACAAAGGCCAGCTGGGTGTTCATGGAGAGGAGTGACTGCATGGCAGTATCCTGCCACTCCAGGTGGTGCCAGAGATTCTTGAGAAGGTTCTGAAAGGTGGCTGAGTCATGCAGAATGCCTCTAACCACTGTCCATCACTCCAGATGTGCTGGACAGCCACCAGTCCTGGTTAGCCCAGCAGGCCTACAGGTGGTAGAGTTGGAGGGTAATAGCAGCCTTGGTGGTTGTTTCCAAAAGCTCATCATTGGTATCCCTGCTGGTGGCAGCTGTGTGGCAGTGGCAGTAGCTCTGGGATGGCACACTGTGGCTAGGCAGGCAGTCGCTACATGTGGGAAATCTTGGAGGGCCAAGATGCCCTGGTGATGGTCAGCACGGCAGGCCAGCAGAGCCAGCACAGTGGCCAGAAGTGAGGGGCACTGGTCATCACTTCCAGGGGTGGGAGCTGGAGCAGCCATAACACAGGTATGCAGAGTAGAAAAGGAGACAGCTGCTGCATATTGTTCCTGTGCTGGGCATGCCGCTTCTGGCCAGGGAAGTGGTTGTCCAGACAGCAGTGAGCAGGGCTGCCCTTTGGAGATGGCTGTTGGTTACTGGCAGCTGCAGCCACAGTCTGGAGCTCCCCCTGGTGGTAGCAGGGGTCCATTTCAGAGCTGCAGGAATTTTGGTGCTAAGAGCAGCAAATCTGCTACCTAGTTCCTGAATGTGTAGATGTCTGCCCGGGAGCGGTTAATCCACAGAAGTTTACTTGTGAATAAACTGATCCTGGATCAAATGAAAACAGGATACTTACTGTGCCTTAGCCTAATAACACTGAACAGTAGAAAAGCAGTTAAGAACAGTGTTAATAGTCTACTGTTCAGTGTTATTAGGCTAAGGCGCAGTAAGCATTATAAAATAACCACGCACTGGTGCAATTGCACAATAACTTCATTAAACAAGTACTAAACTAAATGTGCAGTAATTAGGTTGCATTATTTAACATGTAGATACATCCAGTAAGTCACAAAATTTAGCCTGGCAAAAGCCCATGACTTGGGCAGAGGGGATTAGATGCAGAAGGAGGACCTTATGCCATTTTTGGTTGTATAAAATGAGTGGCTAGGGCATTAATTTAGCAAGCAGGACAAAGTTGTAAAGTGCCCTCACCCATATCTATTTTCTGATTAGATAATACAGGGATCAAGAGGAGCAGGTAACATTCTATAGAGCTGAAGCAAATGAAAATAGGATAACTGAGTGTCAGAAAAAGAGAGCAAGGAAGAGTTTGTTACGTCTATGTATTTTAGAGACTGCAGACAGCATCTGAAAATCAGCTAGTAGAATGAAATAATGAAGCATGCTCACAAAAGATTTCCATCCATCTAAGGGAGAAAGAAGGCTCTTGTCAGGGATTTTTTATGAAGAACAGTAAAAACTCTTTCAAGGGTCAGGTGACCAGTCCAAATGGAGACCTGAAGTCAAGCCTACATAGACATCTGAAACTAGAGGGCAAATATTCATTATTAAGGAGTGTGTGATAGATGATAGTCATGAGGCCCCCCCTGGCAGCCAAACTGATCCTGAGTGATGACCCTTACTCCGGTCTCTCAAGGCTACTGCCTCTTCCTTACCTACTGTGCTTGTTTAGGTGCCCCATGTATATTTGAGAGGCTGTCCTTGAAGATTAAGAGTGAGCCCTGAGTGTTTCTCTCAGATTGGCCTCAATCACTTATTGTCTTTTGGCCTGATCCTTCTTTTTCTCTCTTGATCATGGCCCTAAAGGCTTTACACATGCCTTAGGGCACAAATTTCCATAGAGGCATTAATCATGGCCTTCAGGAACCACTATAGCCATTCCTATGTCTTGCAAGTTTCACTTGGTCATTCTTCATTGTATCTATATTTGCTTCAGCCCTTCTGAGACTCCAGCCCCTCCTTGCAGAAGTTTACCCTCTCAGTCTCTACTCCTTTACTCCCTAGACCCTTGGCCTTGTCATGGCTTCAGCCCCTTTGTGCTTCAGCACCTCCTTCCAGGCTTTAGCATCTTGGCCTTAGTTCGTCTTTAGACCTCTGGCCCTGTTATGGCTTCAGCCCCATCTTCACTAGAGTTGCAAGCCAGACCTCCAGTCTAATGAAACAGAAACATAGACAAACTGGTCTCTAAACTAAACTCACACACATTCTTGGGCATCTGTACTTCTGCTAAGCCCCTATCCCAACTCAGCTGGTGCCATGCCAAGACATTAAGGTACTTTCCCTGGCATGCACCTTCTCTTCTCTTTCAATTTAGGCTTATGGGGACTCTTTTCCCTCCTGAGGTCCAGGCCAGACTGCCCACTCTGCCTCAGGACCCCAGGTTTATATTACCCTCTTCCAGTCAGGTAATAAGCAGCATGCCCCATCTGCTGCAGTTTGCCTTCCTACTCGTCTACAGTTCTCCCCTCTTGTCTTGCAGCTGGCTTCCAAGTAGCTACCTTGCAGCCCTAAGGCCCCTATCTTCTAGTTTTCCCTGGATACTTATTCTCCTGCAAGTATCTCTGCATCAACTGCCTACACCAATTACAGCCTTCTAATGCTTCCTCCTTATTGTCGAAAGAGCAAATATTAAGGGACCCGGCTACAGGATTGTATAAATACTAATGACAGTTTCTTTGCATAACACACCGTAGTTTGTAGCTGATTTCAGAGATCTCAGAATGGTTCTGAGGGAAAGTAATGATCAGAGACCTTGCTTAACTGGAATTGAACTGCAGATTAGATAAGTGGGATATTATAATCTTTGGTGACTATGAAACAATAGAAGAGGGACCTGTAGAGTTTAGATGAGGGAAGTCTCAGTAGAAGATTTAACACAACCACTTTTCTAGTGAAGAGGATGGATGCACTAGTCAGGAGGGGATTTAACAGCCAGCATCAAGGGAGGAGGAACAAAGGAACATTCATTTTGCTCCTTATTAAGATGGCAAGAATAAAAGTAATCAAGGCATCAAGTGACATGAAAAAAATCTTTAGTAGCCTCTAACTAATGTTAGGAGCTTGTATAATAAGGAGATCAGAACCTCTAATGTATAAATATACATTCAACCTATTTTGTCTTACTGATATCTGGTGGGAAGATCCCGATTCATATAATTGGAATGTTAAAATCAAAGGTAATATTCCTAAACTATTTAGGAAATATTGAGAATGGAAAAAGAGGATGAAAGAAGTACTTTGTCAAATAAAGTACTGCTTCTTTTGGAGTCTCTAACCAATCTGAAGTATATGATTTTGAACACTTATGGATCAACATTATACTATATAAAGTATACAACTTGACACTTGGTATCAAAATAGACTATAGAATCAATATGGTTTTGGGGAGAGGGAGGAAGACCATTTCTTGAAATATTAAAGTATGTGGGGGGAAAAATCATGTTAGTTGGATTTCAAACTGAGTGACAGAAACTGGAAGTCTCATACTGCCAATACTAAAATATACTTAAGTTTCTAAGAATGTTAATGGCAATTTTCTAATTGTAAGAGCATCATATACACATAGGAAAATTCAGTGGGTTAAGACAAATGTAACAATCATATCAAAGAATATTGATATAAGCTGTTACTATGCAACTGTGATATCTTCTGGAGCCTATAGGAATACAAGAATAGCAAAACTACTCCAACTTTAACCCTGATTTATTCAAAGTATGAGTAAGGGCAATTTTAGCTAATTTGTATTGCTACAGGCTCCTACAGATATAATAGATCATATCAACTGTCTACTCCCAAGTAGGAATTTTCCCTCCCTCCTTTAAGGAAGTTAAATATATATATTTTATACATACATATGTGTGTGTGTGTACACACACACACACAATATGATAAGAATATCTCATTTATCTCTTTCCCAAATACAGAAGAAAAGAAAAATATGGAACACCTCTGTTTGTCCTTTATTTATTGACATCTTTATCATGTCCTCGAAAAGAAGTAAGTAAATAAAAAGTATTTTTATTGGCCTTACCTCTAGTGGTACAAAATTTGTCCTTGCAAATATTATTTGTCCCTTTATGTCTTTATCAGTTTTTTGCAAGTACACACACACACACACACACACACACTACTATTTACCCTAAATTGAACCTCCATTTGACAGCTAAAACTCAGTTGATCTCAAAACTAAAAATCCATAATTGCATTTATACAAGTCATTATAGCTTAACCACATTCCTGGTAAGCAAAGATGAAGAAGTCCAAACCAGTAATACCTGTTGCTGGAACTTTAAAATATCCAAGCTGACAACTGAAAATGATGACAAGATGACTAAGCTGGAAGACATAGAATCAAAAAAACAAAACAAAAACCAGAATGTTAATTCTAACTGTTTAAGAACATTTCTGTGGATGTCACAAAAGCCACAGTCAGGAAAGAAGATGAGTTTGGTTGAGGTGGTAAAATTATCTATATGAGGTAAATAAATAAATATTCCCAACTCTCAAAATATAACAAATACAAGTGTGCTGGCAGCACAGTTAAGCATCTTGCTGTGCCTCTGGAGGCATGAGTTTATGCTTCACTCTGGACTCATGCCAAAGCCTGAGTCAGCCCAACTGTAAATTGATCATTTGGCCTGGGGAATCAAGGACCAGTCATGCCCAGTCAGCCCAACTGTAAATTGATCATTTGGCCTGCGGAGTCAAAGACCCAGATGTGATTTTGGCTTCATTAATTTCTTAAGCATGCTAGCCCAATAGGCTATTAGCCTTGGGGGCACAGGGCTTTTAAATATCTAACACTTGGGAAAAAAGGCAATATTGGTAGCTGTAAATTATAAATAAGATCCTAGAGAGTGAAGAAAACTGATAAAGACATAAAGGGGAGAGTAATATTTACAAGGACTAATTCTGTACCAGTAGAGGTAAGGCCAATAAAAATACTTTTTATTTACTTACTTCTTTTCAAGGACATGATAAAAATGTCAATAAAAACAAGGACAAACAGAAGAGTTCATTTTTTTTTCTTTTCTTCTCTTTTTGGAAAAGAGCTGGATGAGATATTCTTATCACATTATGATGATGGAATACTTGCCACTTCAACAGTAACTCAGAAGTATATTAACATATATAATCAGCAGGTCCAAGCAACTTATGTTCATGTGTTTTAAAGTGTCAGCTGAGGAGGTCTCCTTATCACACCAAAAACATAGAACAAATTACAAAACCAAAAACACTCCCAGCATGCCACAGGTAAAAAGCCAGGGAGAGAAAGATACCCAGAGTGCCCAGCTATTGCAATAGCAAAGAAGTAATTGGTTAATATGTGTTCAGTGGATCCCTGAAGTAGGAGCATGTCCCACTCTAGAGAGAAAGACAACCCCTACTTCTTTCCACTCTAAAATATTTCTTCTAAGCCCCAAGCTAATGATCACTTTGACCCTGAATGGAGGGTTCCTCTATAGGTTTATACATAACAATAGAAGCACCATTGCAACCCCCACCAAAAAACCCCCCAAAACAACCCCAAACCCTCCCATCGTTAACAGTAGCCAATGTGCAGTATTTTAGAAAACCAAAAGCATTTATGAGTGGGAGGAAAAATCTTCCTTGCCCCTACAGTGCTTGTTTATACTGGTCCATGTAAAGACATAGCTAAGCATGCCCCATCACCTGAGTCCATAGACAGTTTGGCAGCGAGCCTGAAGTCATTGGACTTTTAGCAGATTAAACAGGCATATTCTGCAAGGAACATAAGTTACATATAAACCAGTATACATACCCAGAAACTGGTTTAAATTTGTAATAGAACAGAAGTTCAATGCACATAAACCAGTTTCAAAATATATTTTAAGTTAAAACTGGATGGATGTAGAATCGGACTTTACTGATTTAGGTTACACCAGTTTATGATATTTCTGTCCCAGATCCCCTCCAACACAAGTTATGTTCCAGTTCCCCAGCATCCCATGATGCATGAGGGCCCCCCACTAACCTCCCTCACAGAGCAGGTGGATTAGCCTCTACCCAGCTATCTGATTCAACTGAGCTGGGGCCAGCTCTACCCCAACAGCTGTAGGAAGCAATGGCTGAGGAAGGAATGGCTTCTGTTCTCCAGCCTGGTTCTGCCTGGCCTTTCAGTCCTGTGGAGCAGTGGAGCATGTAGAGGAAGTGGGGGAACAGAGCCTGACAGCCCAGGCCCTGAGCCCTGTGGGAGGGTTGCCCCCACCCTGCTCCCAGGACAGGCTGGTGAGAGTCACTGACTAATTGAAGGGTTGGGAGAAAAAGTCCCCCTTCCTGAAGCAGGGGAGGGAATAAAGAGCACCCTCTTCCAAAGCCAGCCCCCAAGTGTGGCATCTGCCCATGTAGGGGGAACCCCAGCCCTGGTGTTGGGCTTGATCTTGCCTCTATGGAGACCTCCCATTTCCACTGCCTGGTGCAAGTCCCCCAGGCCTCCCAGTGTATCTCCCAGAGGCTGGCACCAGCAGTAGCTATCAAGATGCACCATGTAGCCCCAGGGACTTGTGCTAGGTGGTGGGGACAGCATTAGTCCATAGAGAACAGGATCAGGCCCCGCTGCCTGGCGCAAGCTCCATAGGCTTCCTGGTGCATCCCCCAGAGCCTGGATCTAACAACAGGTGGCAAGACATGCTGGGCAGGCCCAGGGGCTTGTGCTGGGCAATGGGGCCTGATCCTTCTTGCTATGGAACCACCACAACTGGGCAGGGATAGAGGAAGCCCCTGGGGCCTGCCCAACCCAGGGATGGAGGTTGAGACCAGGGTGGGGAATTTTGTTCTCTCCTCTCCCCTGCATGTCAGTGACTTGTGCAGTCCTCTTGCCTCCCCTCATCCCACAGCTGGGCAGACCAGGCTGGCCCAAGAAAAGACATGGGTCTCCCCACCATAGCCAGTTGCCCAACTCAGGGAGTCACCACTTGGGTGGGGAGAGGAGAGATATTCTCCCTGTGGGGGATAGGAAGGGGTTTGGGGTATGTGCTGGGCAGCTATTTAGGGGTGGCCTCTGCTTGACAGGGCTGGATTGGGCAGCAGCTGGCAGGCTGGCAGGTCTGCTCTAGCACTCTCCCCACCACCTTCTAGCCTGGGTCAGTGCAGGCCTCCAGTTCAATCTATACAACTTAAAGGAACCTGCAAAGATTAAATCTATTCCTCCTTGGGCTTTCTGACAGCCTCTACTGAGCTTCTGTATCTTCTACTGTTATGCAGGAGGCCAGGCTGTACAAGCACAGTGGTCTTATTTAATCTTTAAACTTACAATTCTATTAATAAAAAACATCAGGCTCTTGATGGACATCCATCTTTGGAGTACGTTAAATTTTCCTTAGAGTAAATGTTAACTGTTTTCCTATTAAAACTATGTCAGTTTTCCACAAACACAAACAGGCATTCACTTTTAATGTTAGGAAGCTGTATGATGTTTGCTAACAAATAATTTGATGGTAAAATCTTTCTTTTTCAACAGCAGGAATAAAGTAGGTTGGGGGGGTTGTTTGTATTTTATTTCCTCATACAACTGTAATTCTATCACTAACTTGCAACAAAGAATAGGTAACCACATTATAAAAGAAATCAAAGAGACTTTCAATAAAATTAATTAAATAAAAGTTATTTTAAAATGCCCCGCAATAAGCATGCACTGGAAAACAAATCATAGGTCTTACTGCAATTTAATACATTAAAGATTCTAAACATTATTAACATTTTTATTGGAAACTTATAGTTTAGTAAACCCAAGAACTGGTCGTGTGCATTGAGAAATGACCAAACAACTGCTGCAGTCTATTTCTGTCTCTGAAGAGGAAAATTTAAAGTCTCAAAGGAGGCTATCGAAATTTTTTCCTGGTGACTACTATTATGTTGCTTAGAGACTTCAAAGAAACCCTGTGGAGAAATGGTAGAGAAAATGGCATTATAACCAACACTGAGTTGACATTTTGTGGGCTTTTTAGAGTGCAGAGTCCCTTGGCTTTTTCTAAAAAAATTCTTTAAATCCTGAAAATCTTGTATGGAGAAAATTAGTGTTTCAGTTAGTGGCATGTCTATCTGTAACACCTCTATAATGTAATAAGAAATACTTTTCATTACAACAAATGTGGCCTCACATGATTGTCTTTTCCTTGGGAGGTAATAGAGATGAGTGAGTAAGCATTTTGCTTAAATTACTTCAGCATCAGTCCTCCTGCTTCTCCACAACATCCAGAATGAATTACAAAGAAATATTTTGTGTATCAGGGTGAGAGTTTGAAAGGTTTGCTGATATATATCCTGTAAACTGCTCTACAGTTATGTATGCATCTTGTACTTACGTCATTTATACAGATATATGAATAATAAGCAGAGATCCTGGTTTTCTCTGATTTAAAAAAAAAATCCCCAATTCTTAGTTAAAAAGAAGTAACTCCAGATTCACATTTTTCTGTGATTAAAATGAAACACCATAGAGGTGGTAATAATGGAAAAATGTGGATATGTAGATTTGGGGTTACTTTTTTTAACTGAAAATTGGGGATTTTTTTAAAAATGAGACAAAACCAGGATCCCTGATTACATTACATTACAAAATATATTATAATATAAATAGTAAAGATTCACTATACAACCACTAGTCACTATACTACCATTAGTCATTTGTATTTTGCACATAAGGTAATTGGTGTACAGCTTAGAGAGAGTAGGGTCATATTTCCAAGACTGACTGCACAAAGCAGAATGCTTCTTATAGGTCTGTCTCATGCTAGTAGCAGATCACAGTATGCATTTGGATGGTAGACTACACTCAAAACTCGGAACAAGAAGTTTTTCCAAGGCTAAATGCAGAGTATTTCTAAGTACCCAATACAGCAGAGCTTCTTTCATAATACTAAGCCTTATAAATTCAGTCATTTAACTCCACACAAAAATTGACCCACCTAAATTGCTGTGGAAGTTTTTAGTGCAGCATTAATTGCCTCTCTACCACTCAGTGGTAGATGGGGAGGTGTGTGGTCAAAAGAGTGAGATGAAAGGTGCCACTGCACTGTGAACTCCCACCACAATTTAGGTAGGTCCCTACAAATAAAGCCAGATTAAATTTGCCTCCTTGTCTAAAAGGCCCATTTCCCCATATTTATCTTCAATTGGTTAAATATCATTCACGGAATATTTATTTCATTTTAATTAAAATAAACTGGTTGTTGCTTCAGTGAGAAAACCTCTGATGTAGTTACTAAAAGAGTTGTGAAATCATGGAGCAGGAAATGTCATTTGCACTGACACAAGCTTGTAGAATAATGCCTATCCAGGTAGTTTATATTCCCTTCCTCGACAGTATCTGCATATCTTTAGCTAATTTTGGGCAGAAAGTTTAAATATTTCCAATTAATTGACAGTGAAAAGTGTTGAATAAAAAGGAATGTATCAGTTATGCACATGGAGCATATATGCTTGCTTGATTTGTTATTTATCATTATAGAAAATGCTAATTCCAAAAAAATAGTTTGCCTTACTATAAAATTGGACTGTACAAAAAACCTTAGTTTTGTATTAACATTTTAAAGTAAACACATGCGAAGATGCATTGGCAGTTCTGGAAAGTGAACTGTCTGGCAGTACAGGAGTAGCAATGTCAGCTTTCTCTCACCACTAGTAATGCATTTAAGAATACCTCTGCCACTGAAAAGTAGGTCAGCCTTTATGTTGATCAGCCTTAAGCTGCAACAGGAACTTCTGGGAATTCAGCAGTTTTGAAAGATTAGGCCATGTAAGTAAGTTCAAGGATAGATTTAGTAATTTAACTTTAGGCATGTATTTCTGGATCATTTGGTCCATGGCAAGTTTTTCTGCATTAGTAGATACACACACATAATAACAATGATGTATTAAGAAGTACGTTTCAGTGCATACAGAAAAGATTGCAGGGTTACATAACTGGGTGTCCCAGTATGAAAATGGGAAAATTGAAGCAGAATATTTAACTGATAACCTTACTTTGTTTTGCTTTGTTTAACATTGGTTCAGTGTGCGGGTGGGAATGGGAAGAGGGAGAAATTTGTTGGCTGACTTTACTGCTTAAGATAGGAAAAAAAGAAATAGGTATGTTTCAGGTTTGCAATGCTGCAGATATGATGTGTAAAACATAGCAAGTGGCTTAAATTAATATTGGAAAGTGTCCATATGTGCATTGCACATGTTAAAGTAATCACCAGATAAGAATTTAATTAAATATGATCAAACATTTTCATTTCTCTTCCTTTCTTTATTTAAAAAAATGTTCTAAGAGTTCTTCAGTTTTTGAAGTTTCTTTAAAAGCTTTTAGTAGTCAATTATAGTAAAAAAAGAAAACAACAACAATGACAAAAAACAAACCTGAACAATTACTTTGTTTCTACCTTACTCCTGTTGAGTAGTAAACTTACCCACTGAATTGTCGCACTGAAATTGGTGGGGTAGATTGTTCATATAAATATGGCTGAGGCAAAAGGTTGATAGAAAAGATTCTAAGGACCCCCTTCCCCATCCCCATAACAGCCCTAATTTGTATTTTATAGGCAACCCTCAGAAGCATGCTTCCTTCCCTTCTCTGCATAGCTTCTGAATTGTTATATATTATCAACACAGTCTTAAATGGAATCAACAGATGTTTAGATTGGCTATTATGAAGAATGTTCTCAGTATGAGAGTGGTTAATCATTGGAACAGATTACCTAGAGAGGTTGTAAAATCACCACTCCTGGAAAATTTTAAGACCCAGTTAAATAAACACCTGACTAGAATTGTTTAGACAAAAATAATCCTGCCTTGATCAGGGGGTTCAACTACATGACCTCCTGATATACCTTCCAGCCCTACTTCCTCATGATTTTAAAAGGTTACGTGTTGACAATATTGGCAAATTCTGGTGGATTGGTAATAGGGGTGTTTCATTTATAAACTTAAAAAGAAAAAAGAAAAAGATGTCCAAGGTTAAAAAAAACAACCAAAGTAACCATGTTGATGATGCACTTACCCTATTAGCTCAGTTTCTTTCTCTGCTTTTTTTGTATACTTCATTCACATCATGTAGGTGCCACACTGCACCTGCATGACACGATAGCTGCCACACGGGTACCAGGTGTGTGGGGGGGTGATCCCCACTGCCCCCCATTGCCCTATGCTATGCAGGAGGGGGCTCCGCAATCAGGACTTCCAGGGGCTCATGGTGGAGCTCTCCCCCATGCAGCACAGGGCAGTGGGGAGCACAGATCACCCCCCTCCACCTGGCATCTGTGAAGCAGCTGTCACATCGCGTGGGTGCAGTGCAACTTGCCAGGGTGCCGCACCCTGTCCCAGAGCTGGGGCAGCTCCAGTAGTCACCCACAGCCTGGCGGTGCTCAGTCTGAGCAGTCCCAGCTCCTAGACAGTGCACAGAGCCCTGTGGCACCCTGCTGAGCCATGCTGCACCCACATGATGTGACAGCTGCCACATAGGTTCCAGGCAGGGGGAGCCAATCCCCACTGCCCCATGCTTGGGGGGGGGGGTGGGCTCTGCCATGAGCCCCTAGAGGCCCCAATTGCCACTGCAGCAGCCAGTGCATGGAGGACTTTATTTTTAAGTGCTGGGATGCTGGGGCGGGGTGGGGTACCCGCAGGGGGAATGGGGGATTGGGCAGGGGGTGGGACCAGGTGGGGAGACACTCAAGGGAAAGCTATGGGAGCCAGCAGGGGATGGAGGTGGGTTGGAGTCCTCCCATGGTCTCCTCTCCCCTCCTCCAGCCCCTCTTGCCCTTTACTGGCATGGAGCCTGGGTCCAGCTCCCTACAGCAGCAAACAGGGACTGCCTAAATCTCTGAATAAATTTGGAGGTTTCTGAACTGATTCAAAGGCTTCCAATTTCATTCAGACCTTTTAATTGGGCCAAATCTCCTCTGAATCAAATTGGCTACTGAAGCTTCACACCCTTTTATCTATCTATCTAGCTATCTAGCTATCTACCATGGTGTTTCATTTTCATTTTCATAGTTTCATAGTTGGTAGGGTTGGAAGGGACCTGAGAAGATCATCGTGTCCAACCCCCTGCCATGGGCTGGAAAGAATGCTGGGGTCAAATGACCCTGGCTAGGTGATTATCTAGCCTCCTTTTGAAGACCCCCAGAGTAGGAGCGAGCACCACTTCCCTACTCCTACTACTTCCATGGTAATTCAGAGTACCTAGAAAAACTGCTTCCTTTAAAAAAAAATATGAATTTAAATTTGATATGTTTATCTTGGTGAATACACACTTAAAATGTTGAATTAACTATAGTAAAATCTAAACATTCTTGATGTGTTTATTTTTTGATGATCAAGGCTCCTTGTTTTCTCGAATTTAAAAAAATCCCCAGGTTTCAGATTAAAAACATAACCCCAAATCCACATTTTTCTGTGATTAAAATGAAACACTAGCACTCCTAATATATGGCTATATATTAGTGATGTTTCATTTTAATCATGAAAAAAATGTTGTTTTCTCTGATTTTAAAAAAATCCCCAACTTCAGATTTAAAAGTAACCCCATATCCACATTTTTATGCGATTAAAATTAAACACCACTAATACATAGAAATATATTAGTAGTGTTGGTATTTCATTTTAATCATGGAAAAATGTGGATTTGGGATTACTTTTTTAATCCAAAAATTGGGGATTTTTTTTTAAAAGAGAAAACCAGGATCCCTGCTGATGACATATTTTAACAAATCATTTAAAATGCTTAATGTTGTTCAAGAAAGACTGAAAGACTAATATTTTGGTCTTCAAGTAAATACAAAAAAATGATAATAGTGTTCCACTTTGATAGATATTTGCACATTTGAGGTTATAGTCAATTGCTTTCAAAAGAGATAGAGAAGGGATCTGGGATGAGGTACTAGTAACTATTATTTCAGCCTTCTATCTAACATTTTGGATAGTAAGGTAGATTTACTTTAGGGATCAAAATATTATCTTTGTTTTATTGGGTGCATGTACATGTGCTATTAATGTGCTTGTTATAGGCTTACTGTGCAGTAAGCCTTCCCGGGAAGCACTCGTACACATGTTACCTGTTGGAAGCAAATCTACTTCCAACAGGAGCATTCATGTACAGGACAGCTCCTGCTCTGCTCTTCCCCCTGCAGAAGTCAGGGGGACCTCCAGACTGTCCTGGGGTGCTAGCGCAGAGGTGGAAGGGAGCATGGGGGTTGGTCCTGATACACATGGAGCCAGGAGATCTCTTCTGGCTGCAGTAGCAGATATCTCCTGGACCCAGGCAGATCAGGAGGGTTCCTGATCTACATGGGAGCAGAAAAAAGTTGCTGCTGCAGCCAGCAGAAATCTCCCAGCCCTTTGGAACACAAAGCTGTCAATGAGCCCCCAGCTGGGCAGGCATGCCCCACCCGGCACTGGGTTGGCCAGAGCTGTCCCATCCCTGTCCAGCCAGGGGTAGGCTGGAGTTGTCCCACATGTGGTAGAGCTGTCAGCAAACCCCTGGCTAAGTGAAAAAAAAGAGAGCTCCGCATTCTCAATGCTGCTTAGAGGAGCCAGGAGCCATGTAGTGCCAGGAAAGTGGGGTCATGGAGGAACTCTGTCCTACTGCTGATTGGCTCCTGGAGCTGGTTTCTGACTAGTGCCAGGATCAGGGATAGAGAACTCCCCCATCCTGTATAGCCCCCTGCTGGTGTGGCTGACCAGGAGTAAATTCCCTCCCTGTCAGCATCTACATGAGCACTACTGTACAGTACCTATTGAACAGTTAATCTACTCCCTGTATTTCAGGTAGTAGAAAACTGTGCATTAGCTTAATTTACTGTGCAGTAAATTTAGACTGAGCAGTGACTAATATTTAACTGTGCTGTGCATTATTCTACTGCTCAGTAAAATGTCTCATGTAGACATGCGCAGTATGTTGTATTTCTCAACTAAAGACAATGGATATCCCTTTCTCCTCCAGAGAGACTACCAAACAATGAAAACAGAAAATTAGCTTTGTTATTAGTGTGCTATGTTTCTTCTCAGTAAATGATGAGCATGGGATCCATTGTGGTTTGTTGTGAACCTCCAAAGTGACATTTTTCAATAGTCCTAATGAAAGCCAATTAAAGCAAGGCCATAAATCACATCTAAAATAAATAACCACAGGATAATACTACAAGTACACTGTGATGGTGGACCTTGACTCTCTGTAGCCTTTTATAATCTCCAAAAGAACTGTAAGTACCCCAACTTTCTCTCCTGCCACATCTTAGATGTTATTATAAAATGTTCTGCTTTATGATGTCACTTGTCGGGAGGGTTGTTATATATATATATATATATATTTGTTGTTTTATTTTGCTCTTTGGGTGTCTCTATTAGGAATCCTGGTATTATAGAGGAAAACTTGAATCAATTATTCCCACACACTATAATCACAATCAGATGCAGATTAACACTTGTCTTTATCTTTATTCTTTATAACATTATACAAACTTCCGTTATCTATAAATAGAAGTGGTCCTTTTTTTTTTTTAACTATTATATCAACTTTGTAATTCTATCTACATACTGTTCTTATTTAGCCTTTATCAGTTTGGCTGGACTGAACTTGGTGTTTGTAAACAAAGTCCCTTTACCTCTGGTTTGTCCATTTATTTCCATTTTTTTTTTTTTAAGAACAGCCTTTTCACTTCAAGCCTTGTTATTTCTCTCTCTTTACTTTTGCTATCCTGAGTGTATACCTTTCATCTGGTGCATACCTGAAGCCTTGAATCCTTGTGGTCAGCACTCAGTTGTTTACACTAAGCTTGTGGGAGTGAGTGAATTCACTCTTCTCTTTTTTGCTTGATTGTTTAGTTTTCAGCGTGGCTGCCATCCGCATCTCTGGTGCCTCTTCAGGGATCCGCCCCCCTTTCTCAGAGCTTCCCTCTCTCCAGCAATGAGAAAAATCCTGAGGTAAGTGTCTTATCTCCTGGAGATCTTCTTTCTCCCTCACTTTCTCCTTCAGACGCTCTTTCTTTCTTCTCCCTTTCTGAGACTCCCTTCTCCTCTTTCTTTTCCCAGAGCTTCTATCCTACTATGGTAATAGCTCCGGAAGTGGTGTTCTCCAGCTCTTTTTGCCGCGTCGCTGTTTACTCTTTCACACACACATTTCTAAAAGAAAAGGCACAGTTAGGAAGCCCTTGGCCTCAATCCAGATGGTTTGTGTAGGTTTCCCAATAGGAACAGAGCAAAAAGTTGCTTCAAACAAATTGTGCCACTGATGCAGATGATGTCTAATCTGTTTTACTTGATAGTCCTCTGGCTACAGCAAGAAAGTAATGTACAAATAAAACACCTCAGGAAGGGAGGTGAATCCCATGTTCAGCGACAACAATGTTTTCAGTCCATATAAGCCAATCACTGGGTCAAAAAGATTTTGACTGTGAGTAAATGCCACAATAGTTTATTTCAATAACATGGCATTGGCAATCCCTGAGCCTACAAAATATGTAAAGTAGAGATATGCAAGCAGCAAAAGGGTTTTCAGTTAATGAAACAGCATCTGCTTTATGTAAAACACCTTATTCATGATGTGCCAAAATGTGTTCTCTTTTCACTCTGGCTATTGTATCATTTTGAAACAGAAATACAGCATAGAAAAAAATTAGCTTGGCAGCCAAAACCTAAAAGGTTTTTTGGCTTTTTTTCCCCCCAGACCAGTGTCCTGCTATTATCTTGTAGCAAATGTTTGGTTTAATGTATTCTGGCAGATAGCAGAGGTGTGACTGCAGTGTCACTGTAGCTGTGGAGTCATCAAATTGACACTCAGCTGATATTCAAGCCCTTCAGTCTCTCTAATGAGCATGCTTGATGTTTGGCAAAGGGACTTATAATTGGGAAATGTGAAGGTCATTGTGCATTTTAAACTAGTGCAGTTCACTTGTTGAAAGTGAAATTCTGAAAGCTGTTAATACAGAAATAATTTAGATATTTTGCTTTAGCTTTCTACCAACATGTATTTATTTAGGCAGTATGAAAATAAAATTCCAAGTACTAGCTTGTGGCTGTTAGGAAAGGATGAAAAATGCAGCTGCTTAAAACCTATTTATACATGGAGACACAGAGCACTTCTGACAGCTGTAAAGTCCATTTGGAAGGTGGAGATTTCCCTGTGACTGGTTTAGGGGAAAAGTGTCAGCAGAACAAATTAACTGTGGAGTCTGACAGAGGACATCATTTGTTTTCTTTTGCATTAGTTGTGCAACTACCAAATGTTCTCCACCACATTAATCCTAGTGAAATCCAAAACTGGATTCTTCAAATCCCTACCTCATCCCTTCAAGTAAGTTCTGGATGCATATTTCAAATGAGAAAGAACCACAGGAGCACAATTTGGAGATATGAAAATTTTGCTTTTCATTCTTGCTGCACCACATGCAAGTAAGATGGGCTTATATTATTGCTTCCTTGTCTAGCTTTTAAAAATACACTATGGTGCATCATTATATTTTCTCATGCTGAAAAATTTGGGTTATGCAAGAGATCAGCAGGAACCTCTGTAATTTCCTCTTTCCTTGCCTATTTCCTTTTCTTTTTGTGAGCCTCCTCTACCAAACTCTCCCTGTCTTTTCTATGGGAAATTATGCTCAGAAGGGCACAGTGTGCTATCCCAGAGCTGGGGTGGCTCCAGCAGTCATCTGGAGACTGGCAACACTTGGCCTGAGTTGCCCCAGGTCCCAGACAGCTTGTGGAGCCTCATGGCACCCTGCTGAGCCACGCTGCACCCGCACAATGTGACAGGTACTATGTGGGTGCCAGGAGGGGGGGCCAATCCCCACTGCCCCCCACTGCCCTGCACTGTGTATGTGGGGGGCTCTATCATGAGACTTCAGAAGCCCTGATCACCACTGCTGCAGCTGCTGAATGCGGGGCTTTTTTTTTGCTGTTTTTTAATGTGCTGGGATGCTGGGACCAGGTGGGACAGCCATGTGGAGGGGCTAGGGGATTGGCCGGGGTGTGGGACCCCACTTGCTGCTGACACTGCCACCACTGCCTTTCAATTCAGAGGAGATTCAGCTCAATGTGGTGGCTGAATCTCCAAATCCATATTGGCTGAATCAAATCATGACAGTGATGTGAATCACCGAATCAAATCACTGTCACTCTGAATCAGCCGAATCCAAACTGAATACTTTGTGCTTCTCACAGGTCTACTGTATATCTCTCTATATATTTGTGGTATTTCATAAAAATGTGGATTTTGGGTTACTTTTTTAAAATAAAAAATTGGGGACTTTTTTTATATCAGGGAATTCCAAGATCCCTGCTAATGAATAGTCTTAGATACATGCCTGCCATTTTAAGTGTCTCTATCAGATATTCTTTTTTATTTTTGGCTTCTATTTCAGTATTAGACAAGATATTTTACTGCATTGCTCAGTAAAAGCTTTTATAAAAACTGTGAGTTAAAATTATCATTTATTTATGGCAATACTGGAAACTCAACAGTTACAAAATCATTAGAAATCCAGATAAAAATGTTCATCTGTGAGCAAGATGTATGAGAAATTTTATACCAGGAGATTATTTTCCAAAAGGAACTTGAATAATTCTCAAAAAGGTAGTTTATGTGTATATATGTCCTTTGTATTCACTCCTAAAAGTCTTAGAAACCAGTTTACTAACTGGATTATTTAAAGTAATATTAAACTTAAAATTTTGAAATAATGTAATAAAATTTTTTTTCTTTCCTGTAACTTGCACTGTACTTTAGGCCCGACATTTTTTTGCTCTGCTTGATATGCCACTTCTTTACCAGAAAGTAAAAAAAAAAGTATTAAATATCTGACCTCTGATATTGTGCATGAGTTGTAAGAAATTCCCTTGCTTCTAGTGATTAATCTTCACTATTATGTGAAGTTAAGACTGAAGTGCAATTTCTATTATAAATCCCTTTGCCTATGTTATGAACCCTGAAAGAGAAGAGCAGAGTCTGAGAGGTTGTGTTTAATGAAATATGAAAAAAAAGATCATCAGATAGGTGCACTCAGTTTTAGAGGAGGATAAGAAAAAAAATAGATAAAATCAAGATCCTGTTTTGTTTTATTTCCCCCCCCCCCCACTTTCTAATCCAGTTCCCATTGATTTGGACATAAAATTCCAAGGTACTTAAAAAAAAAAAATCAGGTCTCTCATGTTATCTGTACTGATTAAAACAGCAATAATAGCAACAACAATAACAAAGGTTCCAGTAGGAGTCATATTTTATGGAATCTAAAATTTCTTCATGCAGTTTACATAGCTCCTGCCATTTTCACTTTCTGGATGAGTGTCCTTAGTACTCAGCAACTGTCATGAAAGCATGGCAGGACTCTTCTGCATCTAATAAATACCAGTCATGGGTTTCTGCTAGTAAGAATTTTGTGATTTTTATATATCCACTGTATGTTCATATACATACAGTCTTACACCTGCCCTGCCAATGAGTAGTCTATTGCACATGCTCAGTAGCCAGATGGGTTATGCATCCACAGATCCAAGCCTAAATGCTACATATGTGCCTGGAAAACTGCCATTTGCAAGTATAAAATGGGATATAATACTGTCTTTTTCATCTTGGGTCTCCATGTACTGAGTAGAAATTTCTGGAAGGGACTAATAGCAATTGACATTTTTGAAGGAGGAATGCATATTTCAGCAAATCCCAGAAATGGTATGGAGGTACAAGAGATGCTGTATGCCTTCAATCCTCTCCCCTCCACCTCCTTGGCTTACATGTTGGTGATGGGTTGTAATTCAGTGGCATAATCCTTGACATAGGAAAAGGACATAAATTTGGCCTTTGTTAAATTAAGTTCCCATGTGATTTTCGGAATTGTTAGCATGCCACCTTCCTTTAAAATAATAATCTTCTAAAGATTAACTTTAGAAATATTCTGTCTTTGCAGAATCAATAGGACAGTCTCCTAAGAATGAGGTATATTGGTTTGAGGAACGTTTAATCTGAGGAAGAAATAAAACACTGGTCTTCAAGCTTCTGGAAAAGTGCTGTAACTACTAGATTAATATCAGGTGAAGTGATACATGTTCTGACTTTATTTTAAATAGATAGGAGAGGCAGTTATTGCACCTCGTAGGGATAATGAACATGGTAATATGTGTGCTAGGTGTGCTCTGAGTTCATATACCAGCTCAGGCACTTCATAAGACTTATGTATTTCTTTATTTCACTTTGGAGCACATTGGATGTATCTATACATGCACTTTACTGCAGAGTTAACTAATTAATTCTGTAGTAAAGCATCACCATCTACACATGTTCTGATATTAGGGCACAGTAGACTAATTAACTCCATCATAATATAGTACTGATGGGGACAATACTATCATGTGGCAGAGACATAAGTGTGATCAAGCATGTGTGTAGACAGTGACTGTCAAGTTAAAATTGCACTCAGCCAGCCTGGCTCCTGCCAGCTGATACTGCCACCCAGAGACTGGGGCTGACCCCCTCACATTGCTGTAGACATTCCTGTAGACATTGTTCCTGGGAGCATTGACTTTCACTCAAACTGTTCCTGAGTTTATTACTGCACATTAATAGCATGTGTAGATGCACTCAACTAGTCTTAAGTGTGACCAAGGCATGGAGATGTTCAGTTCTTGAAAGGCACACGAACAATTTTCTAGTCAATTTAAGGTCAAATACAGGCTACTTCTATAGTTTAGACAAATCCAGGATCAGGCAGAAACTGGTCAGATTTTACTTATCGTAATTTTGGGCAGAATCTTTTTTTTCTTTTGCTTTTGGTTTATTTGTCTTAACATAGGATACCAGCTGTTATATCTGATAGATGATATTCAATTTAAAGTACTCTGGCAGATAGAATTGTTTTTATGATAACAAAAACAGACTGAGATGCTATTTGGTTTTAGCTTATTTTAAATCTTTATAATTAGTTTAGTGTTTGGTAAAGTTAAGGGCAGTATAGTTGTAAATTAGTATGATTTAGTTATTTTAATAATGATGTGGTATTTATGGGAGCAAGTACAGACCTCACCCTTACTGTGTAATAAGCATGCAGAAAGTGGTCTGCAGCTGTAACTGAACAGATGCTCATGGCACATAGAATGTCATTAACACTGGATGGATATGGTATCAGACTAAAGCACTTTATTCATGGCTTTTTTTTGAATTCCATCACAAGTCAAGGTAGGTAACATTCCACTTGTATCCTAGGGGTCCCTTGCTGGGTGGCCTGCAAGCCTCATTTTGTGATTGTCTGTTCCAAATGAGCAACAGCCCAGCCCCACTCACAGGCTGAGATGCAGAGGAGACAGAGGCTCTGTTTTCCCCCTGAACAGCCACTGGAGGGGGAATGGAGCAGCCTTGCCATGCTGGACCGCCAGCTTGCTGGCTGGCAGGGGGTGCATTCAGAAGGGAGACACCTTTCCTCCCTCCCATCACCAGTTCTCCCCTCAGTGAAAAGTTGGACATTTCCAAGTTGCAGCTGTCAGGAAGCTGGAGCAGTGGGGAAAAACAGAGCCATGCTTAGCCAGCCCATCCCCCATGCAGAACCTGATACAGCAAGCTGGGGGAGGGACCTGCACAGTAGGGGGTTTCTGTTCCCCACCTTCCCATCTTTCAGCATCCTGTGCTGCCATCAGCCAGCTGATAGTGAGCCAGGGCTGGGTGGGAGGTGCCACGCTTCTCAATTAGCTGGGGCCAGCTGCTTGGTTCCTAAGTTGGGCTCAGATGGGCCTAGCATTCTCTGGCAGCCTCCTGGAGTGCATCAAGATGAGCCTGCACATACGTCTTGCAGCATCTCAAACCCCTTTGAGATGCTGCAAGAGGCACATGCAGGAATGAGAAAATGTTCCCTGCATTGCAAATTTGCAGCATGGGGGCAAAATTAAACCCCTGGATATCCAGAGGTCAAAAAACCCTGTGGAGAAAAAAAGCAGGGCAAGGCATGGTCCCGGATCATACCCTGAAGCAACTGGAGTCTGGGTCCTCCACAGAGATGCTCTGGCAGCCAGATGCTGAAGCACGCTGCCTGCCTGTGAGGACAGGCAGCGTGCCAGCTGCAGGGAGGTGGACCTAGGCTCCACTGTAGGTAAATAAGGAGTGTGGGGGCTGGAGGAGGGGGAAAGGGACTGGAGGGGGAGGCCCACTGCCCCAGCCCCCTGGAATTCTTCCCCACCTGGCCCCATGCCTGAGCCCCCCAATCCCTTCCCCACCTGGCCCCATCCCCACGCTCCTGAGCCCCCCTAATCCCTGCCTGCCTACCCCAGCATCCCAGGAAACCCCCCCACCCGGCACTTACCAGCAGTTCCAGTTGTTGTTGGGGTCATTGGGGCCCCCTTACACAGCATGGGGCTGGGTGACAGCCCAGTTCTGTTGCCCACCTGCTTCCCTGTGTTGCCCAGGTGGGCTCTGTCAGGAGGTCCCAGAGCCCCCACATGCCCTGCTCTGTGAGTAGAGCTTTTTTTTTTTCTAACTGCCAGAGGCTGCGATGTGGGGGTCAGCCATTGAGGGATGGGGGTGCAAGTGGGGGATGGGGCCAGGCAGGGCAGCTATTAGGGGGTGTGGGGCAACAGGGGGCTGGGGATGGCTGGGAGAACCATTGTGGGGCTGCAGGAACCAGTGAAGGATGGGGCTAGATGGGGCATCAATTCAGAGAGCTGGGGGAGCAAGTGGGAGTGAAGCATGTGGGCCCTGCGGGGGGGGGCATAGTCCCTGTGAGGGGGCTGTGGCCCCTGGAAGGGGGTCTATAGGTCCTGTGGGGGGGAAGCAAAACATATTCATGTATTCATGAAACATGTATTTTGAATTCACTTTATTAGGATAGAGACACTGGTGGTCTTCTAAATTGCTTTAACACTGTAGATATATGCATAAAGCATTGCCCAGCTGATCACTGTCTCTGTTTCTCTCTCTGTAGTGGTCTTTTGTTTTAAATTGTGGAGGATCATGGATTTTGGGGTATTTTACAGAGTAACTTCAAGATTTTTTTTTTATCAGGGATTTTTCAGTTTTCCAGTAGGGAACACCAGAATTCCTGCTAGGCAGGAGGCAAGTGGCAGGACCCTGCGAGCTCAGAGCTGGCACCTTGGACCCAGCTGGCTGTGGCTGACCTTCTGGCCAGTTGGCACCAGGAGGACATGCTTTGACAATTCAAAGCAGGCCACCACACTGGACCATCTTCTGGGAGATAGTTACCCAGATGGCCAGGCAGGGGGTACACGTGACAGGAGTGCCACACAAAGGTGAAACTCTGCAGCCATAGCCCACTGGCAGCTGGCCCAGAAGGGCAGCTGCCTCTACTGGCTATGCAGTCCCCATCAGGGTCTGGCAGGTGTGCACCAGATCACAGCCAGGCAGCAGCCCCCACTGTCATACTGCTGCAGTGGGTAAAGGGTGAAGGTAACTCTGAGGGATGCTTCAGCCGTTCAGCTGGAACAAGGGGTACTGTCCCCATGTACCAATTGGCTAGGTCCCAGAAGCTCCTGAAAGTGAGTAGCCCTGAACTACTTGACCGGGCATCTTTTTGTACTGATGGGGCCAGGACAGGGCAGCTTTTTATACTGCTGGGCAGAGCACAGGTGCTGGCCCCAGGCTGCAGATCTGGGAGGAGACAGGCAGGGTTATTTTGCCCCAAGTGACACAATATACCCTACACCAAACTGCATGTCTGGGTATGGGCACTAAGGCAAAAAGCCCTGGCTCAAATTTGCACACCTTCTATTTCTGCTGCTGCAAGCCACATGCCTGCATGTATAGATGCACCCCTGGAAGGCATTCAGGACTTTCCCCAACCTGTTGGTCTCAGCTCATTCAGGCAAGCTCTGAATCCCCTGCCCACCCCCCACCCCCCGCCAATCAGTGAATACCTCTTCTGTTCTCTCCCAGTGTAAACTACAGTGCTTTGAGTAAAGCATGATACTTATAGCATTTCCACCTTAGACTTTTTGAACAGTTCTTAGCCTATGTGATCAGCAGGGATCCTAATTTCCTCTGATAAGAAAAAAAAATCCCAATTTTTGGATTTAAAAAAGTTACCCAAAATCCATATTTTTCCATGATTCAAATGAAACACCACTGTGTTATACACTGTATACTGTGTATATACTATATATACTGTATATTGTGTATATATGTATATACAGTGGTGTTTCATTTGAATCACCAAAAAATGTGGATTTTGGGTTAGTTTTTTTAGTCTGAAAATAGGGGATTTTTTAAATCAGAAAAAAAACAGGATCCCTGATGATCAGAGTCATATCTTCAAACAGCTTTGGCTGAGTAGGGAAAGTTGCTGATAGCTCTTCAAAGAACCATTTATTAGTTGGTCAGATTCTTTAGGTCTAATTGTTGGCAGTTGTGTATTCATTGAATTTTGAAAATAAGCCCCCGTTAGTGTTCAACACTCAAGGACAAAAATAGAAACACACAAAATCTGGACCATTTTTCAATTTTCAATTTTCGAGGGGATCAGAACAAACTTGAAAAAGATGTCTCGGCAAAGGTAGCAGATAAAAAGTATTAAGTAAACAGATAAAATTACATAGCTTCCCAAGCTGGCACAAACCCAAGTTTTCTCTAACTAGTTCTAGAGTTAAAATTAAACTTATTTCGGCAGTGCTAATCTCTTAAGCATGTAATAATATTTTCTGCCATGCAATTATGTAAGTGTATTATAGTGTAGTGCTTCAATGACCCAGCCTAAATCTCCTTCAGAAGTTTCAGTCAAAGACAAAGGCAAATTAGAATTTCCAGATAACTTACTAAATATTCCAAAAGGCCCTGGCAAATTCTGTAAAGATAATAAAAGGGAATGGGGACAGTAAAACAGAGAATAACACTGAAGATTTTATGTACAAACTGTAATATATGGAGACTTATTTTGAAAAAAATAATCAAAATACTTAGGTTGTAGCATTATTTATATAACCTATGTATAAACTTGAATAGCTATACAGAAGATATGTATTAATGTTCATGTGTTAAATGGGAGTCATTTTTAAATAATTTCAAAATAACTTTACCACTTATTTCTCACCTTCATATTTCCTTGTTTTACTCTGTTTTGAAGTTCTGTGGAAGCTTTCAGCCATTCATGAAAAAAATCAAAGAGCTTCAACATGAAGGTTTAAATTGGGATTAAAAGAAAAATAATAAAAAACCCTCATCTCCTAGCTTCTCCTTAAAAACATACATGTGGAAGTAAATGTAGAATTTATTTTCTGTCTTACATGAAGGGTTCTCCCCCTTTCATGTCTGTTCTGGGTCAAATGTTTTTTAAAAGTATATACAATAGTGTAATGTAGCTCATGGTCTGATGCTAAAAAATACTATATATATATTTTTTATATATATATATATACACACACACACATATACATAGACACACATATACATATATACACACACACATAGATATACTCACACACACACATATATCTACACACATGTATATACACACACATATATACACACATACACATGCATATACACATACACATGCACATACATATACATATATAGCTAAGTTAACAATGAAGGACTGAATATTGCCATCCCTTCGCCCTGCATCCTCAACCCACATCTCCATCCCACTCTACTATTCTGAATGTCAATACAAACTTTTCTTTAACCAGGTTCAGATTCAGACTTCCAAACAAATGAAAGTTTTGACCATGTAAAGGTAACAGATAAATGGTATACCATTTTAAATGGTATATAAGTGATATAGCATGTGTGCCATTGTGGTATCATTTCTGATCTACTGTAATTTGCCCTGCTTGTTCCTGGAGATATTTTCTTATCTTATCTAATAATGAGGCCAGATGCCAAAAATCTAGAATGTATTTCCCATCAATGTCATGTGATTTTGTGATTGCCTGGCTGATCTCTTTCAAAGCTCCTTGGTCGATTCCATTTGGTGGTTATTATTGTCCTTAAAGTTAGCTTGAGATTAGGCTGCCATCTTCTTGACATTTCCCTTTGAAATATTAGCATTGATTGAAAAGACAGATCTCCATATGCTGTTTTCCAGGCTCTTTAAAACCAGCTTCCCATCAAATGTGAACATTTTATTAAATAGAGAAAAGCTATGTATTCACTTTAAGGATTCTGGGTATAATTGTGCAACTGATGTTCAGGGATCCTGTTTTTCTCTAATAAAAAAATCCTCAATTTTCAGATATAAAAAAGTAGCCCCAAATCCACATTTTTCTGTGATTAAAATGAAATGACATTTCTATGTGTGCAAACTAGGGCATGTCCAGATGAGTGAGTACTTGCAGTTTGTGGAACAGCAGACCCATCTTCAGGGGCACAAACCACATATGCCACACATACAGGCATTTACTGTGCTGCTAATTTGAAGCATGGTGAAATTGTTTGACACCAGGAGATGTTGGTATCAAAAAAACCTGAGCCAAAAAAGTGGGGCAGCACACCTGGTGGCTGTATGTGCCTCCCAAAACTGGAGCCTGGCCAGTCAGAGTGCACACATACAGGCATTCCCTAAGGACCAGTAATAGTAACACAATTATGTGCTGCTGCTATTTGTCCCTAGGAAAATGCACATGCACAGTTGCCTGGATGCACCCTAGGGGCTGTGTTTTTCTTGACCTGGTGCTCATGAAAAGGGAAGAATTGGTGGGTAATGTAGTAGTGCAGGGGTTGTCAAGTGGGGGTATGCATGGGAGGGTGGGGACAGAGCACTGCCACCCACCAGCCCACACTGCCAACTCCCAGGAGAGGGCCGGGGCGGGGGAGAGCAAGAGCAGTGGTGCCCCCACCCCATGCTGCTACTGCTCTGCATCTGGCCACTCACACGCCCCTGCACTCCACATCTGGCCACCAGGGGTACACTTACTAACAAAGGTTGAAAACCCCTGTAGTAGTGGATGGCATCTTTGGCAGCAGTGGCCATTACATGACAGAATTTAGGATCATGAGGAAAGAAAAGTAGGAAAACAACACAGTGAGGACCTTAGACTTCAGAAAAGCACACTTTGGGAAATCATGGTCAGGGTCCCTTAGAAGGCCAGTCTGAGGGGAAGATTAGTCCAAGTTTGCTGGCTGTACTTTAAAGAAACCTTATAGAGGGCACAAGAAGAAACCATCCTAATATGCAGGAAGACTAGCGAATATGGTAAGAAGACCAACTTGGCTTAGCAAGAAACATGTCAGTAAGCTAAAACACCAAAAGCAAACTTATAAGAAGTGGAAACTTGGACAAATAACCAGGGAGGAGTAAACGATAATTGCTCAAGCATGCAGGGACTCTCATGGATCTCGGTTTTCTCTGATTTAAAAAAAATCCCATTTTTCGGATCTAAAAAAGTACCGACATCCATGTTTTTCTGTGATTAAAATGAAACAACACTATATATATGGTGGATTTTCATTTTAATCATGGAAAAATAAGGATTTTGGATTATATATGTAGTGGTATTTCATTTTAATCATGGGAAAACATGGATTTTGGATTACTTTTTTAGATCCAAAATATAGAGATTCTTTTTATCATTGAAAACCAGGATCCGTGTAAATAAGAAAGGCCAAATCACAACTGGAGTTGCATCTAGCAAGGGATGTGAAGGCTACAAGAAGGGTTTCTACAAGTATGTCAGTAACAAGAGGAGGATCAGGGAAAGCGTGGGTCCTTTACTGAATGCGGGAGGCAACCTAGTAACAGAGGATGCAAAAAAAGTTGAAGTACTCAATGCCTTTTCCACATCAGTTTTCACAGGCAAGGTCAGCTTCCAGACTACTGTACCTGGCAGCACAGTTTGCTGAGGTGGGGAGCAGCCAACAGTGGTGAAAGAACAGGTTAGGGACTATTTAGAAAAGCTGGATATGTACAAGTCCATGAGGCTGGATAGGATGCACCTGAGGGTGCTGAGGAAGTTGGCCAATGAGAATGCAGAGCCTTGGTCTGTTATCTTTGAATACTCACAGCAATTGGGAGAGTTCCCAGATGATTGGAAAAGGGCAAATATAGTGCCCATCTTTAAAAAAAAAGGGGGAAGAAGGATATGGGAACTACAGACTAGTCAGCCTCACCTCAGTTCCTGGAAAAAGCATGGAACAGGTCCTCAAGTAATCCATGTTTAAGCATGTGGAGAAGAAGTTGATTAGGAACAGTCATCAAGGACAAATCATACCTGACCAACCTGATTGCATTCTATGATGAGGTCAATGGCTCTATGAATGCAGAGAGACCGGTGGATGTGGTATTCTTGATTTTAGCAAGGCTTTTGATATAGTTGTGCACAACTTTCTTGCAGGCAAGCTAAAGAAGTATGGGTTGGATAAATGGATTGTAAGGTGGATATTAAACTGACTGAAGCATTGGGACTAGAGGGTAGTAGTCAATGTCTCTATGTCTAGTTGGTAGCCAGTATCAAATGGAGTGTCAAAAGGGATTGATTCCAGGGAAGTTTTGTTCAATATCTTTATCAATGACCTGGACAATGGGATATAGTGCACCCTCAGCCAGTTTGTATGTAACACTAAACTGCGAGGAATAGTAGATATGCTGAAGGGTAGGGCTAGGATTCAGAAAGACTTCAACAAATTGGAGGACTGGACCAAAAGAAATGTCATGAGGTCAAGCTGTCAATAACAGCTTTCAACTATCTGAAAGGTGGTTCCAAAGAGTGGAGCTGGACTGTTTTCACTGGTGGAAGATGACAGAACAAGGTTCAATGGTATCAAGTTGCAGGAAGGGAAGTTTAGGTTAGGTATTAGGAAAATCTCTCTCAGAAGGAGGGTAGTAAAGCATTGGAACAGGCAACCAGAGAGGTTGTAGACTTTTCATCCTTGGAGGATTTTGAGACCCTGGTAGAAAAACCCTTGACTGGAATGATCTTGTTGGGGATAGTCCTGCTTTGAGCTAGGGGTTTGACTAAATGATCTCCTGAGGTCCCTTCCAATCTTAATTTTTGATGATTCTATAGGTGCCTATACACATGTAGTAAGGCTACTCTGATGCACTGTAAATACAGTGTGTCAGAGCAGACTTGATTAACAAGCTTTAGGTAATGCACCCACACCTCCATTTTTCAGTGCAGGGACACTGATACACATGACACTCCAGGTGCTTTAATTAGCTCTCCACCAAACACTCCTGGAACACATGCGTAAGTGCCCTATGATTCTATGTTTTGTGTGTTTTCATGTAAATGTTTCTTGGCATTTTAGGCAACTTTAATAGTTCAGTAACAACATTTGCAAAAGATGTGCCAAACTGGGAATCAGGAAAAGTCCTGAAAAAAATGCTGGGTTTGTACTTGATGTTTACACTTTTTTTTACATGGTGAGAGATGTACGCAATATGTATACAGAAATTAACATCCTTGGTAATTTTCATATTTTGACTCAAGTCAGCTAAGAACATTAGTCTCAGATTTCCAGGAAAGGGCACGAGCATATATGCTGGATACACTGTTATATATATCAATACACCATGATGAAGAATCAAAAACATTGAGCTATATATTACTCAGTCTATAATGACTACCCTGATATACAGTAATAGAAACGGACATAATATTTCCTTACCATTGCATATGCCAATCTGCATTGATCCTAAGCAAAGCTGGCTAAATAATTACTTTCTTCCTTCTTCCTCCTCTAGTTAGATGTAAAAACTGAAAAATCAATTAAAGAAATGAAAAAAAAATCACAAACCCATAGTTCAGGTTGAAATTAAATAGAACTTTTGGAGGTTTAAACCATCCACTTATTCCACAGAAATTATTCATTTAGGGTAATTTACTCATTTTACCTTCCCCGTCGACCTGCACTTGCCTTCTGCTGTCATCTTCTACTTTTCAATTTTTAAACAATGTCTACATTCCATTTAAAAATTCAGGATGAAACAATACACATTTTTAGACTTTCCCCTCACTTTTGCCTGAAATAATTGCCAAATGGAGCAAAAATGTGTGATTAATTTGTTTTCTTTTTAAAGCAAATTAATATTTATCTAAAACATCACCTAGCATTAATTCTAAAAACTGTCAAAGTCTTTTGTTTATAAAACTGTAGACTGTACCCAGTATATTGGTTGTCATATATGAGAGAGTATGCATATTCAACAGTAGAGCTGCAGGACCAGACATTATGCATCTTTTTCTAGTGTAATGATAGAAGAAAAGAAAGAACAAAGTTGTCTTGGAATGCCTTAAGTAGTTTTATGATATTGCAACAGAATGGCACACAAATCAAAAGGATACATACAGACAGATAAAATGGAATCACTTACTTTAAATAAAGAAGGGGATCACCCTCAGGTTTGATTGCTAAGCCAAAGTAGACCCTTAATTATGAAAGGTATCAGGACAATAGATACAGAGCACCTCTAGTGAAGTATCAACCTTGTCTAATTATCTGTGCATTCAGCTTCTGATTTCATGTGTATCCTTATAATTTCCCTTTCAAATTATAATAAGCATTTGCAGCTTCATCAGTATATACTGTTCTCTCTTATACTGTCTTTCAATGATCCTGTGTTATATGATTATGTGCCTTTATCACTTGAAAGGGGATTAGACATCAATTCTGAATTTGGCCCACTGTGGTAAGGATGCAATTATAAAGTCTGTGGCCAAATTAAGTCCTTTCCCATTGTATATTCATGTAACTGCACAACTGAGATAATCAGTTGCTTCCCTAAACTGAATATCCTTCAGCTGCATACACTAGTGGGATCTCACTTCAGAAGAAAAATCCTTTTATTGTTTCTCTGTAGAATTACAAAATAGAATTGTTTTTTAACTGTACCACTGACAGGGCACAGGGGGGTGGGGAGGGGAGGTACATAGAAGGGAAGGACATGAATTGCAAAATAGGCATAATAACTTTTAATCTGAGAGGGCAATGACATTTATTTCATTTGGATAGGAGTAAGTGCTGGTCACTATGGTTAAAATTCTCTAAAAAGTATTTTAGCACCTGTTGATTATAATATAGTAGAAGAGTGACCGTTTAACTGGCAAAAAAGTGTGACAAAGGAAAGGTTATAGTTATTTTGGGGGGTTATAAGGCTGTAAGAAGTACCATAGCAATATGGTACCATCTCACCTGCATATGATGAATAAAACACAATAGAATGGTTATTTGCTAGCAGTAAATCACTAACATTTTTTTAAATGTCCATATCTGTAAAAATAAATGGAAATATCCGTATTTTTGTTAAACTGCATATATTTTTAATGTATGTTTTGCCTTCTTACCATATTCTCCTTTAATGTGTATATTTCTAAGCTTTTCTAAACTGTTTTCTCAGTTTGGCTAAAATTGGTCTGTCTTATGAAGTTGTGCTACTTGTTTTCCTCACTCTAGTAAGATATCTGCATTTATGTTCAAATTTAAAGAAAAAGTCTTCATAGGACCCAAAACTTATATTAAGAGTTCCATATTTATAATAAAAGTTTAATCTACTTCAAATTAGGAATTATTAGATTACACAACAAATTACAACAAATTCACAACAAATTATAGATATTTTTGTAGAATACTTGCCTGTGTGTATTTTTCTTTAATCTACTGTGAACTGTATTACTCCTTTCCTGTTTTATCACTGGCTATGTTTGTTTGTTTGTTTTATTCCCAAGAACAGGAAAATGTAAAAGGGAGGAAGCCTTTGTTTAGGGCCAGGAAGCTCATTTACCTTAATTTTTTGAACCTGTGGAGTTACAAAAATCCTCTCTTGAAAGGAAAGCTTTTCATTTGGTTTTCCATGTGCACTCTGCCAGCCATGTCCCTAAATACTTGGTGTACCTTGTAGCCAGTTTACAATTCAAGGAGACCACATAATTTCTCACTTGAATTGGGCCCTTAGGTATTCTGTACTTTTACTTTCAAACCTATTAAAGGAACTGAGCACCAAGAAGACCATAAAAGAGGGAAAGTTAGAAAGAAGCTAGAGAACTCTTTTAAAAATTCATGAAGACCTTTATTCTTCTCACCTATTCATGTACTGATAAGAAAAATTACTACTTTAGACATTAACTACAGAAAAATGTAGATAACTAGATATGTCATTTTTGAAGAATTCTACTTTCTCAAATAATACTTTCACTTGTTATTAATGCTGAAATTTTGAACAGGTACCTTAATGCTTATTTCTTTCCTAAAACTCTTCTTTAAGAAACACTCTAAAATAAAGTTTAAAAATGAATAAACCAGGAACAATATTTTAAATTTATTTGAATAGCAATGATAACTTTTAGGACAGACATGGGAAAGAGATGAGATAGAAAAAAAAAGTCCTGTGATGTAAAAATATGATGTGATGATGTTGGTTTATGTTTTTCATGAACTTGCATTTCTAATTTGTATCCCAATCCCAGAATGAATTATACTTCCTTGTATACTGTTGTAACTACATCAAAGTTACTCTCAAAAGGACTACATTTCCAGATTTAATAGTCCATGGAGGTTGGTTGCTGTATAGGATACTAAATTTTCTGTACCCATTTTCAACTGTAGCCAGTTCACTTATTCCAACTTTAACCAGTTCAGAGGGAAAAAATTAAAGGCAAACTTGTTAATAATCTTTAATATGATTCTTATTAGCTCAACATTTCTTACAACCTCACAGGAAACTAACTGGGAAAACAAGCAATGTCATAAATAGTGAGAGAAAAACAGGTGCTGGGCAACGGGTTAACCAACAGGAGAGTCAGAGTTTGCAAAGGCAATTTCTCCCCCCATATGTTCTACCTATGTTCTAGTCCTTTTTTTTTTTTTAATGTGAGACTGTTGATATCCAGAAGGATAAGGAAGAAAGAAAAAAGTCCTTGTAGATACCAGGAGAAACAATGAAATAGCTGGAAGACATCATAAAAACCCAAAAAACAACAATACTGCTACCACTGTTTTCTGCTTGTAAACTCTGTCCACAGAGCCACTGACCTCAAATTGTTCAACTAGGTCCTGATTTGTTCGTGGCCCACATGTCTCTGTTAAATTCAGCCACATTGAGTGAGTGACTTCAGTGTTGGAGGTGTCTCCTGCTGCTTCCCCTCAGGAACCAGGTAAAGGAGTTGTAGGAGTGGATGGCTAGGCTGAAAACAATCTATAAAAATTAGGGTTTCATTGATACAGTGTCCACAAACAGCTTCAAGATTGCTGGTAAATGCATTTAAAAGCAAGGAAGACCTAGATACTCAGGAAGATTGAAGCTGGTCACCTTTGGTAACAGACAATGTCCCTTTTCTAAATCCCCATAGATTTGTAATGAAGAACAGATAAAATGCCTTGGCATCCTAGCAGGAGGATCCTAATCCTTTGTTAAAAGAGGGTAAACCACAGACTCCAAAATTACGGGATTGAGATCAATCTTACCAAGAAGAAGCAAATGGTGGTGGTAGTGGTTGATAACTCTCTTCTGAAGGGAGTGGAGGCATCCATTTCCCATGGTGTCCCATGAGATCTGCTTCCTGCAAGGAACCGGAATCTGAAATGACTGCTGAGACTGCTTTGGCTATCTATCTGACTGCTTATTCATATAGGACCTAATGATACTACCAGGAGTGAGTATAACCAAAGTGACTACATGAATCTGAGTGCGGATATGAGGGAGGGGCTCAGAATGCATTCCTATGAATATTTCCCATCAAGGACAAAGGCTAAGGAAGAATCAGATGCATCTTAGACTTTGGCTTCTTAAGCAATGGAGTGGTATTACAAGATGAAGATCTAGGTAGAGATGAAGTCCACTTAAAGCCAAAGAAGAGTGTTTTTGCATGCAGGATCAGTAACCTAGTGAGAAGGGCTTTAAATTAGGTTCACTGAGGGATAAAGAAGAACACCCAAAGGTAAGCAAAGAGCAGGCAACCCGCATAAGTCTATGTAACAGGACATAATAACTGTAAGTATTAACAAGGTAGTTAGAGGAAAATTATCAGGGCATTAGGCTAATCATCTATTGAAAGTTAACGAATTCAAGAAGCACAGGAAATATGCAGAAAGAACTGAAAATCCTAGCAAAACCACAGGGGTATAATATAATTGAAATGAGACAGGAAAATTCAGGGAGAGGAGAAAAAGATACGGTGTTTCTTTATGTATAATCTTTTTGGGGTTTTTTTTTTGCATCTACTCTCTCATCTCTCTACCCATGTTTGTGGGTACCTAGGTACCATAAGGTAAAAAAGCAGAATTTAATTCAGTAGACCTTAGGAGGATGTTTTTCTCTGGTTTATCAACAACTCCCAGTGAAAAGGGAAGATCGTTTCCCTAATAAAGCTTTTTTACCAAATACAAGAACAACCTGCTTAATTCTCTAACTACTTCTACTGTCATAATAAAGAGGATCCCCAAATGGGTATCATAACTACTATTTTTTTTATTACTTATTTATATATTGCACTTTTGTTCATTAATAGAAAGGGTTTTTTTCTTAATTCAGAAACAAAGATTACTAGAACTGGAACAAAATTATATTTCTTCCATCAGACAATTACAATTGGCACACAACCCTTATTCTCTCAGTGGAGTATAAATATGACCATTAAAATAAGTGAGATGTGGTGGAATAAAATTAATTTATCATTATTTTTTTTGATCTTATTTTTTTTTGGTTCATTCTCTGCTATTTTGTCCCAAATGTTAGAGTCTACATTTTCAATCTTACCAAGATATGCCAGTCAAAAGCATAGTTTCATAGTTTCTAGGGTCGGAAGGGACCTGAGTAGATCATCTAGTCCGACCCCTTGAGATGGCAGGAAAGAGTACTGGGGTCAAACGACCCCAGCAAGGTGTTTATCTAACCTCCTCTTAAAGACCCCCAGGGTAGGAGCCTGCACCACTTCTCTTGGAAGCTGGTTCCAGACCCTAGCCGCCCTGACTGTGAAGTAGCGCCTCCTGATATCAAGCCTAAATCTACCCTCTGCCAGCTTGTGACGGTTATTCCTGGTCATTTCTGGCAGTGCTCGGGGGAACAGCGACTCCCCCAATGCCTGCTGGTCCCCTCTGACTAGTTTGTAACAGGCCACTAGATCCCCCCTCAGCCTTCTCTTTTGGAGGCTGAACAGGTTCAGGTCCCGTAGCCTCTCCTCATAGGGCCTGCCCTGCTGTCCCCTGATCATGCGAGTGGCCCTCCTCTGGACCCTCTCCATGCTGTCGACATCCCTCTTGAAGTGCGGCGCCCAGAACTGGACACAGAACTCCAACTGTGGCCTGACCAGTGCCACATAGAGGGGGAGGATCACCTCCTTGGACCTGCTCGAGATGCATCTGTGCATGGTATGACACATCAAATAATTTATCATTGACAAAGTAAGAAGTACTTTTGACAAGGAAAACATAAACAAAGGAAATAAATTAGTAATATTTATGAATTTTCCTGAGGAACAAACAATTTTTCCATTCTGAAAACCTATGAAATGTTTTAAAAATTCATTATGATGAAATCAAGACCTTTTATTTTTGCCTTCCCACTTTGAGGGGAATTTAGGTTAGTGAGCAGGACCCCCCTTTCTCTGCCTGCTTCCTCAGCATCCCCTCAGACCCTGTAGTAGTCAGAGGTAACCTAGAGGTAAAGGAGATGGTGTGTGTGTGGGGGGGGTCTGATGCCCCTCTCACCCACTTTTCAGCTCCTTGAGCCTGATGAGCTCAACATGGAGGTTGGACCCTCTTTGGACTGAATATTGGGTTCATCTCCTTGGAACAGGAGGAAGCCTTTGACAGGACTGGCCACAACTACCTTTTTGGACCCTAGAGATCTTTGGCTTCAAATCTGTCTTCACCTCCACCCTCCAGGTTCTATACCGAGATGTTTCCAAACTTCTGATAAGATATCATGGCATTTTCATTTATAATTTTTTACATTATAATAATGCACTTTAATTAAAGAACGTTGGGACATTCAGAAAATTAACTGGTGCAGAATATGACTTCCCACTGTGTAGTGGTTCTTCCCTGAAATACAGTAACACATATATTTAGGAAATTTTTAGACTATTTCAAGTTGAAATTTGTGTGTGGGGGGGCGTATTTTAATGCAAAAATAACCTGTACTTTTACTTAGTCAAAGGGTTCTCCTACTTTTCCAACCTACAGTCCGAGTGTTTTACCAAGACTATCTGACATTTGGCAATAGAATGCTGTCATCCCTTTGGTAAATGGAAGGCTGTGAAAACCATAAGTCTGAGAATACTAGATCATAGTTTTGCACACAATCCTATACCCAGAACTTCATGCAGATATGAGGATGAAATTATTCTTTCCTATTCTATAATTAACATTCAAGAGCCCAGTAACCTATAACTGAACCATCAAATACTTTTTTTGGGAAACAAATCTAAAATCTGAATCTGATATATATTTGCCATGTCTATAATTACCATAAATCTATTTACTACCAAATTCTCTTCGAAAGCAATTCTAATGGTTAAATTAATTAATATTGTGCCTTATTTATTTATTTCTTTTTCTGACTTTAGCTTCTAACCATCATGGCTAAGTAAAGGTATTCGAGAACCCTAAGGCAGAAGTGCCCTAACCTTTGAGCTTTACTTTAAACACCCAGGGTTAGGTCAGAGCAAACAGAATAGACAGACTTTGGTGGGGTGGGGCTTTAAGCCTGCTAAACACAGCAGGTGGGGCTGGTCTCTCTCTCTGGCCTCCCAGCATGTCACACAGGCTTCTTGGGCTGTTGAAGAATCCCAAATGGAGCTGAACAGCCAAGCCACCCTGATGGACTGCTGGGCACAGGTCACCATGCTCCCAAAACCCTGCTGTCACAGTCATGCGGAGCTGGGGAAAACCTTACCAGCACAGGTTGCAGAGTATCCTCATGCAGGGCCTGACACACCAGAAGTGGTAGGAGGACTGGCTGCAGGTCTTGTGGGTTCTGTGTTGCTATTGTGGGGCTGCTACAGTGCAAAGGCATGTAAGTCCTGAACAACTGCAGCTCCTGTGTGGGGAACGGTGTCTTGGAGTGTCAACTGCCCTTTTCTTGCTGAGAAAGTGGCACAAGTCCTCACATAATAATATGCTCTACCTTCAGCCTCCAAATATCTTTGTAGCATCAAGCATGTGATAATAATGACTCGTAATAAATGTGTTCTTGGAAAGACATTACAAACAGACTCTTTAGTGTCCCTGCACCTGCATATGCTGGGTGATGCATCTGAAGATATCTCTTATTTGGTACCCATCTGGAGTTGGTACTAGATGTGTTCCTCACCTCAGATAGCAGTGAGATCCTCTGTTTCACTGAATTGCCAGTTATGGGATATGCAGATGTATCTAGATTTAGATATGTAGTTTATAAAACTTAGCAAAGTAGAAAGTTGAGATGACTCATGGTGGCAGATGTTGTTTGAGATTTTAGAATAAAGGAGACTACAAAGGAGGTATGAGACAGAGATAAGAAGAAACCATCTCCTCGCAGTACTTTACATCATTCAAAGATGTAACCCTTCAAGAATAGACATAAGCATAACTATTCTAGTGTTGGAACAAAAGCCATGTGCCAGGTTCAGGTCAAAGATTTTAATGCAAATACTCTCCTACTCACCTAAATTGAAATGTCATAGTTAATTGCCTTCTCTTTGTGAAAGAGATTTTTGAATGCACTAGGCAAATTCCAGAGAACTTTTGATTCAGAGTTCAGATCTAACCTAAATCTCAAACAAATACAAACTTGCTTCGAACAAGACTTTGTTTGCATCAGGGCATTACAAATTCTTCTAAAAGAGGATATTTAGTTATGTGTATCTGAAGACAGGCAGAAGACAGAGTAGATTTTTCTCCTTATAGAAAAATTATGAAGAAAGCAGCTACTTACTTCATCAGTTGCATGTGAAATCACTTTGGAGAATGCAAGGTGGAGAGAGTAGATATTATGGATTGTAGATATCAAAAACAAGAAATACAGGGTGACTATATATGAGTGGTGAGGCTGCTCCAATGCACTGTAAGATAATCTTAAAAAAAAAAAAACCACAATCCCACAATCTGTGCCCCGCCCCCCCGTTCATTTCATTATTATACCACTTCAGAAAACACACAATGGGAGTGTAACAGTCCTGAGCACAAATAAATAATACCTTTACAAACCTTTGTGCAGTTTCTTGATAAACAATGTATTGTTCTGGAGCTGCAAGTACAGTCTCTAGTACCTGACCTCCAAATACACAATTCATCCTGCTGGCTACTAATTTCATAGATTTCATAGATGTTCGAGCTGGAAGGGACCCCAGAGGATCATCAAATCCAGCCCCCTGCCTACGGGCAGGAAGTCAGTAGGGATCATAGGATCCCAGCAAGGTAAACATCGAACAATGTCTTGAAGACATTCAAAATGGGTGCTTCAACCACCTCCAGCAGCAGTTTATTCCAAACCTTGGGGGCTCGGACAGTAAAGAAGTTCTTCCTTATGTCCAGTCTGAAATGGTCACAGAGGAATTTGGGACTATAAGATCTTGTCATCTCTTGGGGTGCTCTGGTGAACAGTTGTTCCCCCAGATGCTGGTGAACACTCCTAATAAACTTATAGGTGGCCACCAGATCACCCCTGAGCCTGCACTTTTCCAGGCTGAAGAGTCCCATGGCTCTCAGCCTCTCATCATAAGGTTTGTTATCCTGACCTCTGATCATGTGCATGGCTCACCTCTGTACTCTCTCAAGCTTCTCCATATCCTTTTTGAATTGTGGAGCCCAAAACTGGATTCAATACTCCAGCTGTGACCTCACCAAAGCCAAGTACAATGGGAGAATGACATCCAGGGACTTGCTTGAGAAGCATCTATGGATGCAAGACAGCATTTTGCTTGCTTTACTAGCCACAGCATCAAATTGAAGGCTTATGTTCATCTTGTGGCCAATTAAGACCCCCAAGTCCCTTTCATCTGTAGTGCTAACCAGTGCAGCACTGCCAAGCTTATAAGCATGCTGCAGGTTTTTTCCACCCAAGGAGAAGAACCTTGCATTTTTTGGTGTTAAACACCACCAGGTTCTCATCCATCCATTTTATGAGTCTGTCAAGATCTGCCTGGATCACTCTTCTGTCCTCAGGTGTAGATGCTTTACCCCAGAGTTTGGTGTTATCGGTGAACTTCACCAGCCCACTTCTAATCCAATGTCTATATCATTGATGAAGATGTTAAAAAGTAAAGGCCCTAAGACAGAGCCTTGAGGGACCCCACTGGTCACAGGGGACCACGATGATTGACTTCCGTCAACCATCACCCTCTGGGTCCTGCCATGGAGCCAGTTCCCCAGCGTGGTGAGGTCGAGGCTGCAGTTAGCCAGTTTTGCCAAGAGGTGATCATGGGATACCAGATCGAAGGCGTTTTTAAAGTCAAACTATATGACATCAATCTCTTCTCCCTTGTCCAGGTGATAGGTCACCTGGTCGTAAAAGGAAATGAGATTGGTCAAGCGAGACCTACCCGCAACAAACCTGTGCTGGGTATCCCTCAGGATATTGCCATCAGATAGCCTATATAGGATGACCTCTTTGATAATCTTTTCCAAGACCTTCCCCAGGATAGCGGTCAGGCTGATGGGTCTGTAGTTAGCCGGATCCACTTGCCTTCCTTTTTTGAAGATAGGCACCACATTGGCCTTCTTCCAATCATTGGGCACTTCACCAGAGCACCAGGAGTTCTCAAAGATCCATGCCAGAGGCTGAGCTATGATGCCTCCCAGCTCTTTAAGTACTCTTTGGTGTAAACCATCAGGGATGGCAGACTTGAAGGTATCCAGCCTGTCAAGGTGTTCCTTCACAAGGTCAGCTTTGATGGATGGCAAGGAATCTCCCTCACCTAGGCCTCCCTGTCCCACAGTGGGCAGGGGTGTCCCATGGGACTGGGGAAAAACTGATGCAAAGTACCCATTTAGCAAGTTTTCTTTTTCCTGCGCGTTGGTTGTCAGTTGTCCCATCTGGTTTAGCAGGGGTCCAATGTTGCCCTTGCTTTTCCTTCCTGAACTGCATCTCCTATGTAGTATTACCTACTAAAAATATTAGGGTTCCAACTACTTAGGCAATTAAAAAAGAACTGATGGAGTATTGACACAATCTGGGTGATCTTAAATCATCTATTCTGAGGTATGGACCAGCAAATGGGACAACATGACACCCAGTACTCACTATGGCTTGAAGAAGGAGGCCCTGTTTGTACAGATTTTAGGGAATCCATTGGGTTCAGAAGGGAAAATAAAACCACTGCTTCTTTTGCAGGTGGCAGACTGGGGAATGAGTTTCCTTTTCTCCCATTGAAGAATTTGAGTTATTTCCTAAAGGAAGCATCATAGAATTTGTCACCCAGAGTTTTTTGTTTGTTTGTTTGTTTGCTTGTTTTGGGGTTTTTTGGTTTTTTTTAAATGGTGAGTGGCTCTAAGAAAGGAACACTACATTAAGACTAACTAGACTATTGGATAGTATTATTCATATAGCCAGAAAAAGCAACAACTGTAAAATGGTAACTAACAAATAATACTGTTGAAGCTTGAAAGAAACCATAGCTCCTAGAGCTAACTGCCTTATGTATCAGTGGGGCTACCAGAAGAATACTTCAAACTCTGTAACAGAGTTTGTAAAACAGATTTCTATCAAGTACATATGGTTCCAAACCATTACTCAAGTGACCAGAATTATTAAAAACTGGCTTTAAGACATGAGAACTGAGAAATACTCTCTGCTTCTTATGGGCTATTGAATCCATCCAAGATTTCTGGGGTTTTGTGTCTTTGAGCTGGATTCATGGGTTGCTGGTCTTGCATCCTGTACTGAGCACAGGCAATGTAAGTGCTTCTCACCTTCTACATTTTACATGTATATTCAGTTTCTTCAGACAAGGTGTAACAGCATTACAATTTGACAGTGCTACAGAACTATTAAGTACTTAGTAGAGCCTGGCATTAGAGGAAGTTTTCATCACCAAACTCATCTTGATGCCATCTGAACCATGTTAAATAGCCTGAAGTTAAACATGATTTTATGTCAAAAATATCACATCTATTAGGGAGCTTGCCCATTGAAAGAAATCAGTTCAGATGAATCAATTCTTAAGGCAGGCTATCTGTGAACAGAGGCAAAATAGCTTTCATAGATTTCATAGATTTCATAGACATTAGGGCTGGAAGGGACCTCGGGAGATCATCGAGTCCAGCCCCCTGCCCAAAGGGCAGGAAGTCAGCTGGGGTCATAGGATCCCAGCAAGATAAGCATCCAATTTACTCTTGAAGGTGTTCAATGTAGGTGCTTGAACCACCTCCAATGGCAGACTGTTCCAGACCTTGGGGGCTCGGACAGTAAAGAAATTCTTCCTTATGTCCAGCCAGAAACGGTCTTGCAGGAGTTTGTGACCGTTCGACCTCGTCATCCCTTGGGGCGCTCTGGTGAACAAACGTTCCCCCAGATCCTGGTGGTCACCCCTGATAAACTTATAGGTGGCCATCAGATTACCCCTGAGCCTACGCTTTTCCAGGCTAAAGAGTCCCATGGCTCTCAGCCTGTCATCGTAAGATCTGTTTTCCTGAACTCTGATCATACGCGTGGCTCTCCTCTGGACTCTCTCAAGCTTCTCCACATCCTTTTTGAATTGTGGAGCCCAAAACTGGACGCAGTACTCCAGCTGCAGCCTCACCAAGGCCGAGTACAAGGGGAGAATGACGTCCCGGGATTTGCTCGAGAAGCATCTATGGATGCAAGCCAGCATTTTGGTCGCTTTACTAGCCGCAGCATCGCATTGGAGGCTCATGTTCATCTTGTGGTCAATGATGACCCGAAAGTCTCTTTCTTCTGTAGTGCTCTCCAACGTAGCACTGCCGAGCCTATAAGGATGCTGCAGGTTTTTCCTCCCAAGGTGGAGAACCTTGCATTTTTCGGTGTTAAACAGCATGAGGTTCTCGTCTGCCCATTTGCTGAGCTTGTCCAGGTCAGCCTGGATCACCCGCCTATCTTCTGACGTGGATGCTTTGCCCCAAAGTTTGGTGTCATCGGCGAACTTGGCCAGTCCACTCCTGACTCCAATGTCCACATCATTAATGAAGATGTCGAACAGGATGGGTCCCAGGACAGAGCCTTGAGGGACCCACTGGTCACAGGGCACCACAATGAGTGACTGCCATCAATTACAAACCTCTGGGTCTGACCACGGAGCCAGTTTCCCAGCCAGCGGATCGTGGTGGAGCCAAGGCCACAACCGGCCAGTTTGGCCAAGTGGTGATCGTGGGATACCAGATCAAAGGCTTTTTTGAAGTCAAGATATATGACATCAACCTCTTCTCCCTTGTCCAGGTGATAGGTCACCTGGTCATAGAAGGAAATGAGATTGGTCAAACAAGACCTACCCGCAACAAACCCGTGCTGGCTATCCCTTAGGATGTTAGCCTGGGCCAGTCCATCAAGGATGGCCCCCTTAATAAACTTTTCTAAGATCTTCCCCAGGATAGAAGTCAGGCTAATGGGCCTGTAGTTAGCCAGATCCACTCTCCTCCCTTTCTTGAAGATCAGCACCACATTGGCCTTCTTCCAGTCTTCGGGCCGTACAGCAAAGTGCCAGGAGTTTTCAAAGATCCATGCCAGGGGCTGGGCTATGACGCTTGCCAGCTCTTTGAGTACCCTGGGGTGCAGATTGTCAGGGCCGGCTGACTTGAAGGTGTCCAGCTTCTCAAGGTGTTCCTTCATGAGGTCAGCATTTATGAAGGGTAGGGGATCCCCATCACCCGGATCTCCCTGTCCCATAGCAGGCATGGGCGTCCCACGGGACTGATGAAAGACTGACGCAAAGTACCTATTTAATAGGTTGGCTTTTTCCTGGGCGTCAGTTGTCAGTTGCCCCATCTGGTTTAGCAGGGGTCCAACATTGCCCTTGCTTTTCCTCTGGCTCCCCACATATCTGAAAAAGGACTTTTTGTTGTCCTTGATGCTTGAAGCTAGTTGGAGTTAGTTGCAGCCTTGGCTTTCCTGGTTTGCTCCTTGCAGGACCGGACCAGTGCAGAATAATCCTCCTTGGAGATGAGTCCTGTCCTCCATCCTTTGTAGGCTTTCCTTTTTAGCCGCAGGAGGTCCGCTAGGTCCCTAGAGAGCCAGGAGGGCTGCTGTGCCTTCTTGCTGCCTTTCCTCCATGTTGGAATAGATTTAGCTTGTGCATTGAGGATTGCTTCCTTGAGAAGCAACCACTCTTCTTGAACTCCCATCTCCCTGGTGTCATGGTCCTTGAGGGCCTGACCGACAAGCCTCTTCAGCTTGTCAAAGTTGGCTTTTCTGAAGTCAAGGACTTCTGTGTTGCTGACTGACTTGTCAGCTTTACGGCAGATGGTGAAGGTGATCAGCTCGTGGTCGCTGTCACCCAGCTTCCCAGCGATCACTAGGTCACCGATTAGGTTGTCCCCCGTAGCCAGTACGAGGTCGAGCAGCGCTTTGCCTCTCATTAGCCCATAGACTTCTTGAGTCAGGTAGAGGTCATCCACGCACAAGAGAAAGCTTTGCGACTGCTCGGATTTTGCTGAGTGATCTTCCCACGAGATGTCCATGTAATTGAAGTCACCCATGACAACCAAGGTCCTGGAGCAAGCGGCCTCAGTCCGTTCCCAGGTGAACTCCTGGTCAAGCTCAGGACTTTGAGTGGGAGGTCTGTAGTAGACGCCCACCGTTGTGTCCCCTGTGCCATTTTTCCTACGAATTTTTACCCAGAGGGTCTCTAGCTGTCCATGCCGGTCACCAACATCAGCTTGCAGGGACATGTAGCTTTCCTTCACATAGAGAGCTACACCCCCGCCCCTTTTGTCAACACGATCCCTCCTGTACAGGGTATAGCCCTCTATACCCGTGCTACAGTCATGTGTGGAGTCCCACCAGGTCTCCGTTATCCCAATGACTTCATAATTCTTTGCACTGAGCAGGAGGACAAGCTCCTCCTGCTTGTTGCCCAGGCTCCTGGCATTAGTGTACAGGCAGGCAAGTGTGCCCTTGGGCGCTCTTGCCTTGCCCACAGATTGTGCCATGGCTGGGGCAGGGGTGGTCTCCCTTAAGTGCCTTGGTCTGCTGGCTTTGCAAGGGTCGCTCAGTGGGCCAGCAGTGGCAGTAGTCCCCCCATCCCCTAGCAGGCTTAGTTTAAAGCCCAGTGGAGTAGGTCAGCCATCCTGGCTGAGAACAGCCTCCTCCCCAGGGGAGAGAGGTGGGGGCCATCTCTTCTCAGTAGCTCGCTGCCTCTCTCGCCAAAGAGTGGGCTGTGGTCATGGAAGCCAAAGCCTTCCCGATAACACCAGCTCCGCAGTCTTTGGTTCACGGCGTGGATCCTCCTCTCCCTCCTCAGCCCATAACCCGAGACTGGGAGGATCGATGAAAACACCACCTGAGCTCCCAGACCCCTTAGCTCCGCTCCCAACTCCTTGTAGCGCCTCATGGCCTGGCTGGGGGTGCTCCGAGCCGTGTCATTGGTGCCCACGTGAATAAGGAGCATGGGGTAGTGGTCTGTGGGCCGGAGGAGCTGCGGGATCCTCTCCGCAATGTCTCGGATGCGGGCCCCCGGGAAGCAGCAGACTTCCTGGGCTAAGGGGTCGGGGCGGCAGATTGACCCCTCAGTGCCCCGTAGGATGGAGTCTCCCACAACAAACACCTTTCGCTTTGACTTGGGGAGAGTGGGGCCAGTAGCTGCGGTTGAGCCTGGGTTGCCTGCGGGAGCTGGCAACTGAGCAGGCTCTGCTGGGGCTGCAAGAGGTGCAAACCTGTTGCTAAGCTCCGTCAAGGGAGGGGCCTTGGTGCTGCGGGCCTTGGGGCCCTTGACCACCTTGGTCCATGCCCCTGACTGGGCAGAGCGGGAGGTCCCAGAGTCCTCCTTAGCGAAAGCTCATTCAGAACTTCTGCAACTGTACCCATGACAATTTGCAACAAGTGGAATTCACCAATAAGCAGGTTTCTTTGTGTGGATGAATCTATGCTACCTGGAGGGAGGATGTGGTTCTGGAGACAGAGGCTTCACTGACTGTTGTCTGTGACAACCCAGGGGCTGTCTGGCTCAGGACTCAGGCAGACCAGACAAGCTCTGGCTGAGGCTAGAGGTCCATCTTGTGAGCAGGCATGAATGTGGTTCTATAAAATCTCCTGGATTGCTAGCAGAATGACCCAACATGAGTTGTGATGGGAACTGGTACAGATGTTCATTACAGCTCTCTAACCTGCAGCTCTAAAGTCTGATACCACACTCATCCAGGGTTATTACAAAGGGGAGTTACTGTTTTACAGCTCTCTATGTGCCCTGACCATCATGTCATTATCAAGTTAATTTTTCTTTTTTGATGATCTAACTAGACTAAGCTTCTAAGGCTGGTTTTCTAGCCTTCAAATAGCTTTTGCAGTTGTTCCAATTTTTATGAACTGTTAATCTTATGGACAGCAGTAATAAGCATACTACTCTATGTGTCGTCTTACTGATGCAATATCTAAGGTGACTGTATGACCCAAGTTGGGACAGTCATGGATTTTGGAGGCTGGTCCTGACCAACTGTTGGGAATTATAATGGGTGTCCCCAAAATCAGAAGTGCAGGGTGCAGTCTGGCCAGGAGTAAGAGGCATAAGTGCCTGCCTGCCATCTTGCAGGTGGGCAGGCAGGCACCTCTACCTGCCTGGCATGTAGACTCATCCCCACTAACTTGTGAGAGCATTGTAGGGAGGAGGGGACAGAGAAGATAGGGCAGTGTCCTGGATTTTAAAGATGATGTCTTGGATTTCTGGGATTCCCATATAGTCAGCCTAGCTCTATGGTGAGGCAATATCAACTCCATATCCTTATGTTCACCTTTTTTACATTCAGGAGTTTTCTTAATCCTTTTTTCAATAAAAGGACCTCCTAATGCTTTCTGAGCAAAGAGCAAAGGAAAGCATGTGCATACTACTCCCACAGCCTAATTCCTAATGATACAAACATACCCTAACACACAGTAAAATGGTGAACACTAAACAAAAAAAGGAGTTACCTATGGAAAAAAACTAGGCGAGACATCAGAAGAGCTCATACAACAGAAGAACCAACATATCGCTAGCAGTAGTTCCCATATCAATCTCTGCTACTTTGTAATATCCTCACTGATTTTCACTATATTGTATGAAATCTAAATGGTAGAGCAAGGTCAGATTGAACTCATTAACTAGGATGCAGTTGAGGCCAAAAAACAGATAATATGATTCAGAACATAATGAATGCTATATGGATAATGAAAATATTCTTAATTTTTAGTAGGTAATACTGTATAGGAGATGCAGTTCAGGTGGGAAGCTAAAGCATAAGAAAAAAGGGTGGCTAAAGGCACTTAAACCACAAGAAACAATGGCAAATGATATAGAATGTATTTTCACTTCAGTTCAACAAACTGAAGGATTTTAATTCAGGTTGATGAAATCCAAAACAAAAGAATAATTATATACAAGAAAAGGGATTAACTGAATTATTTCCACTGAAAATCTCCCATATAATATTTTGATTCTGTAAAAATTACTTTTTTGTCAACCATATTCATAAACTGTTGAGTCTTCCAGCTCCGCAGCTCTGCACATCATGTGTCTGGACTACATCTTCTACACCTCTTAGAGCCTTGTTACACTGTAATTTTATGTGACTCATGGAGCTCTTAACACCTGGATTGTGTGTACATTAATACCTGAAACTGATTTTAAGCTTTTGTTATGTGGCTCAATTATTAAAAACACCACTCCAGGGCAGGATTAGCTCTGATCTATGCTACTCAGCTCCTGTTATAGGAAAATGTAGCCCTTTAGGCTACACCTTAGTGTAAACATCTGACCTGCCTCCACCCGCCCCCATTGACTGCTGGCCCAGATCAAGCCCACTGCCCCTTACTGTCCTCCCCAGCACCCCAGATCCCCACTCATTATCCCCCCTCCTCACTTGTTTGTTGCTGCCCATGCTATCTTTCCCTGGGAGCAGGCAGGGAAGGGCTAACTTTTATTTATCTTGGTCTCTCCTGGAATGCTATTTGCTTGGGAACACTACTGCGTCTGTCTCATGCCCTTTAAAAATGTATAAGGTAAAGACAGGTACAAAATGGGGGAGGGTAATCTATTTTAATACATCCTACCAGAACATGTCAGTTTATGAGAAATCTGAGAAATAATCTGTGATATACTTTGTCATATATAGGGTATTCTTTTATCATATCTAGAAGAACTAGGGAGTTAATTTACAGATGAGACTTTCTTAACTATCAACTATGCTACTAATGGAAAAATAAGCAAAACAAACCAAAACCACATATGTGTGCACATACACTGAAACATTTTGTATTGCTCCCTAGGTCTTTTCTAAAAGGATTTTTTTTTTAGCCAACTCTACTGTTGCCCTGAGGGGTCAGGCCAATGCTCAGGATCTCAATATTGTGCTGTAAGGAGGACATGGTGTAGAACTGCACATGCACACATAAAAATCAATTAAGCACACACTCACTAGGTGCATATACCCCTATTAGGCATACACACTCACACACTACCAGCTCAGGCACATACACTATACATGCCAAACATTAGACACAGATCACTAATTCATATATCATGCACACAGTGCCATATATAGAGATAGATAGATAGATAGATAGATATACATATATCTCTCTGTCCATACAAACACACAAACACCCTCACACTAGCAACTCAGATACATGCACGTTCAAAGTAATTAGTCTAGAATCACACACACCAAATGTAGACAGAATCAGTTATCAGTTACCAACACCTGCATATTCAATAAACATATGTGGATTACTAATTCATATACCACACACACACACAATGATATCTATGTATGTGTGTGTGTGTGTGTGTGTATATATGTATTCACTAATTTACACACATACCACCCACCTACACATATACACAAGTGAGTTCCTAAGTTGGGTGTTGTAATATGTATGTATGTGCTTCGTGTACTTGGGATACCTGGAGAAAGGTTAAGGTAAGAAAGTAGAAAGTAAGAAAGTAGAAGTTAAGGGTTAAAGTAACCAGGACTAGGATTAGAACTGGTAAATTACAGGAGCCTGGGCTGAAGAACTGAGGCTTGGGGGTTAACCTTAGGGTAATTGATCTTAATTGATTAAAAGACAACACCCAAAGCCTGCAGAACAGGGAAGCATGCTGGCACAGAGTCTGGGACTGGAGCCAGAGCTACTGGGGAGCTGAAAAGGTAGATGGGGAGAGGAGGGAAAAATGGGACTGAAGGAAAGTGTGGGTGTTAAAGAGGGGCTCTGGGTGCAGGGAACCAGAGGATGGCTCCGGGGCAGTTAGAGAAGTTGTAGAGAGCAGCAGTAGGTGCTGGAAGCTGGAGAGACCTGCAGAACAGATAATAGGAGCTGGGAAGCTGCAGGAGGTGGGGGGAAGCCTGAAAACAGACAGAGTAGCAGAAAATCACAGGAAAAGCAGCAGGAAAAAAAGAAGAGGCTGAGAGGTGGCAGAAAAGGGGAGGTGGAATTGGGAGGAGATGGGGAAACTAGCAGAGAGGGTGGGAACTGGAGATGAGAGAGAGAATGAGGCTGGAATTTAAGATTGGGAAGGGACTGGGATTCAGTAAAACATGACCCAACTCGGGATTGCAAATGACAGCGGTTTTATTGAACAGGGGAAATGGTGACACAATGCCAAATTGATTCCCTTGCACCCACATTCCCCCCCCCCACACACACACACACTGGAAGCAGTGTGAGAGGGGTTAGAGAGGCTTGGTGCAAGGGCTGAAGTCCACTGAAGTCCAGGAGGAAACAGAGAGAGTCGAAACTGTAGGAGCAGGTATGCAGCTAATATCTACTTATCCAGGCTGGAAGGGGTCCTTGTCTAGTAGATGTTGTCCAGTGGGGGTTGCCAGCAGGGCCTCTGGGGTGGATAGGTGACATGAAGCTGGTCTGGTCCAGATGGAAATGGTGTTCCCACTGGGTCTGTCTTCTCTGTCCCTCTTTATAAGGGCAGATTGTGTATGATCCTAGTAACAGATGGCATGCCCAGGCAAGAGTCAGCCCCTGGCATACTGAGTATGTGTGCTCCAGGCAGGGATGTGCAGTTTCGGGTGTATGTAATGGTGGGGTACAATGGTAGAGGTGCTGGTTCTGCAGGGTATTTTGTTTTTCAAATGCTGGTCTTGTCTCATCCTGGGTGAGGTCCCCGGTTCCTGGATGAATCAATGTGAGGTGATGGCCCAGTTGTTACAGGCCATTCAGTAGAGGCCTGCTACCACTGAATTTCAATCATTCCCAATCACTCTCATTCATTGGGGAACCAATTTACATGGGAAGGGTACAATGAATCGTATTGTTGCAACATGGGATGCCCAGGCAGAGGACAGAAGCTGGAGGCTTGACATATGAAATGGAAACTTGACATGACTTTGGTTCACTTAGAAACACAGGCCTAAACTATACAATATCCATATGAAACAATAAAAATCAATACAAAAATGATAATAATACCATATACAACAGTAAAAATCAATACAAACCTAATAATAATACAATATAAAACAGTGGATATCCAAAACCCAAAATTTGCTACCAAAATAAAAGTGTTGAAAGCTTATCCTAAGTTTGAGATCACTTATACTTATCTATAGGAAATAGAGAGGGAGAGAAAAAGTTAGAAATGGTTGGGGAAGGGGAGCAAATACAATAAAAAAACCCCCAAAAACTGGGGGTTTTGCTACACTACTATTTGGCACAGAGGTACTGGCATGAAAATCCCCATGTTTCAGATTTAAAAAAGTAACCCCAAATCCACATTTTTTGTGATTAAAATGAAACATATATATGACACACTGGGAGCAGCGGGATCTGAGAGAGATCTGCAGATGAGAGGATAGGTTACAGCTCACTCTAAGCCCCTTGGGCAACCTCCCTTTCCAAGTTTTATTAACAAGATTAAGACATGGCAGGTGAGAGCAAAGAGAGGGTACCTTAGAGGGTGAGAAGTGCAGGAGTCAAGTCATCCCCAGGAGGTGTGATGATCACCCCTAGGGCACTGGTCCTGTTGTAGAAGGTAAGGAACTTCTCCTTGCCTTGTGCAAGAACAAAGGGACATGTGATAAAAGTAAAAGTTGCAAATTCAGCACTAATAAAAGAAAAAACTTTTTCCAACAATGCATAATTTGATTGTTGAACTCATAAGTATAAGATGCCCTTAAGGCCAAAAGAGGCTGGGGTGAGTGCAGACAAGTGGAGCCCTGGGCAGTGCAGGGTATGGCACTAGCCCAGGAGCAGCCAACATCAGCTGCCTGTAACAGCTGGGCTGTACCATGCCCCAAACCCCTCAGGGCTCTGCCAGTCCCCACTCACCCCTTCCCATGCTGGAGCGGCACCAAAACCAGCTGACACCAGCTGCCTGCATGGTGCTTCTGACAGCAGCTGCAGTCAGCTGGTGCCAGCCACTCCCAGGGCCACTCCAGCACGGAAAGGGGTGAGTAGGGACTGGCAGGGCCCTGGGGGGGGATGGGGTTGGGGCATGGTCCAAAGGCAGTTGGTGTTGGCTGCTCCTGGGGCCAGGGCGAGTGCCACACCCCATGCTGGCCAGGGCTCTGCTTGTCTGCACTCACCCCAGCCTGTGCTGGAGTCGCCCTGGGAACAGCCAACACCAGCTGCCTGAAACAGGGCATGGTGCAGCCTAGGAGCAGAGGTGAGTGTGGACAAGCAGAGCCCCAGGCGATACCCCGGAGCCCAGGCATGGTGGAGACAAAGGGGAGCACAATGCAGCCCAGCAGCTGCCGGCAGCTGGTAATGGCCACTCCCAGGGCTGTTGCAGCTGGGGCTGGGGTGAGTGAGGCCATGGCCCTTTCCCCTCCCCCCCCAGACTTACCTGCTGGATGGGGGGGGGATCTGTGATGATCACATAAGAGCATATAATGAATCGTGTGTCTAAATATACTCATCACATAAGAGCAAATGTGCATATAAAGAACCCGCATAAATTGAGGGAAACCTGTACTCGAAATGCCTACTTCCAAGCCTATAGAATATTACTGCTCCTTCTCCTGAGCAGATGGGGACCACACCTCATGCAATCCATGGGCTGTCACAGGTGAGGGCAGAAAATGGAAGCTGAAAGAAGAAGGGGAATCCTTGAGACCCTGGCAGCAGCAACAGCAGCAGCAGTGGAAGGAATAGCATCTGGACAAGAATCCAGGGGCTGGCTACTAACTTCCCATGAGCCATATTCAGCCCCTTTGCTACCAGCTGGCCAGCCCTGAGTTAGAGTATAGATTAACTGAAAGTGAGCCACCATAAAAGCAAGCTAACTACCAAGAAGAAATAACTATACAAAATTAGATGTTAAGGAAACATGTTTAGAAATAATCATATACAATAGATTTTTGTATTACTGTCTATAGGTCCACATTCAGGCTTACATTTGTTTAGGTCAAGGTTTCTAGTTTTTTGTGAAGTTAGTCAGTTATAAAATATTAAATGAGATCAGGCCAGTCATAGTGAAAGGGAGTACTGTATAAGATTTCCCCACTGTTTGACTATGCATATAATTTTAGCTATGTCAAACCCAGCTATTTTCTTCTGTTTTTCTTTTCCCTGACCAGATTAGCCATCATGCTAAATTGAAACAATATATGGGGTTGTTTCATGATGTGGAAAACATCTATTTGTGATCTGAAACAGACTTAACATCAAGACAAGTCACATAAAAATCTCAGATAATAACTAACTAGTTTCTCTAACTCACATCCTTTTTAGTTCAGTGAAAGACATTTTAATCTGAAAGCTTTTAAGTGTTTCATGGAATCTATTTTTACATTTAAAAATTAGCTTTGAGTACTGATCTCTTAGTTTTTCCTGATCATTGCTTTGAATAGTCCTTTAATGGATAGCATTATGATGTATATTTATTGCTTTTATCTCCTGAAAACAAGATTCCTTTAAGGCATTAATTGGTACTATTTTGGCCAAAAGGTATAAACAATATAATAACTTTTAAGTTATTGACAGAAAATGGTCAGAGAGCTCATGTTAATTTATATTGAGAAAATACACAAAGTCTACATGAACATTTAGGATACAAATGATCATAGTGTGTGTGCATAGGCTAACAATTTTCATATCATGTTATGTGTCACAGAGGCACCCCAGGACAGTTACTTTGTGGGACTCACTCTATGGCATGTATGGATACTCCCCCAAATTAGGCTTAGTCTTCTAGTCTTTTATCTCTAATCATAGCTATTGAAAAGCTGTGTTCAGTTTTCTTGTCCTCATAACCACGGATCCTGGTTTTCTGTGATCTAAACAAATCCCCAATTTTTGGTTAAAAACAAGTAACCCCAAATCCACATTTTCCATGATTAAAATGAAACACCACTATATAGAGACCTACATATTAGCAGTGTTTCATTTAAATCACAGAAAAATGTGGATTTGGGGTTACTTTTTTTAACCAAAAATTGGAGATTTGTTTAAATAAGACAAAACCAGGATCCCTGCTCCTAACCATCTATGTTATAGTATTTGGTATACGTTTAATTTTCATGGATCTTTGTATTTCATCTAAGGTTGTGGTAGTAAGACAGTGATTAACCTGAACAGCTCAGAACTATTTTACAAGCGCCTTATGAATGACTTGTCAACGGTCAAATAGCAAGTTAGATTTAGTGTTGAGAGAAGGAGACATTGATGCCTCTAAGCGCGATTGAGAATTTCACAAAGGCCAGTGTACCCATGCATATCCTAAACATTGGGCACTCTCTAGTGGAACATTAATTAATTCTGCATGGTTGTTTTCTAATTAATTATTCTTCTACCGTAAATGTAAAAGAATGTAATAGTAAACTTCCCACATTTGTGCAGAATTAATACACGGAGCTCTATCTGAAAATGTTTGTGTTATGCAAAAACAATCACCCAGGGTGAAAGAAGCAACTTGGGAGTAGAGAACATTTCCAGTTCTGTGTATTCAGTGCCATGGAGGAAACATTTGGCAGAAGGAGGATAAGATGGGCAACAGCACCCTATACACTTAATTCAATACCGATGACAGTCAGAAACAGAGAATGGATTTTTTTCTTCTTCTTTTATGTACACTAATCAATGAATCTGATGTAATTATTGAAGGAAAAGCTGTGCATGAGCAGCTCCTGAAAACATTGGCCTCCCCAGGCTGACTGATAAAAAAAAAAAGAAACTTTTGTTTTCTTTGGTACATAGGAGAATAATTTTAACAAGTTTCTGGTACAAATCAATTTACTACTAAAATAGACCTGGAATGATTTGCTTTCGTATTGATCTTATTTTCGTATGGCTTGGTGCTCTATCTGTTGTGTGTGTGTGTCGGGGCGGGGGTTGCTTTATTTATTTATCTTTTTAATGTGTTAGTTGCTTTTCCTAAATTACTCTGCAGCATATGTGAATGTTTCCTATTTTTATCTCTCTACTATTATAACAGTTATTTTACTGAACTTCATTATTGTTTCTCTTTCATGTGGTATTTAGAATGTACTTATATTTAGTTTTGGAATAAAAATAAATAAATCATGACAAATATATATTACAGACATTGAAATAAAATTGGAAATTGAAGGTTGAAAGGCACTGAAAAATGAAAGGGTATGAACAGGAGCATTTCAGTTCTCAAAAAGGTAGAAAGGTTTAGTTTAGAAGCCGCCACATCCAGAAGTAAAATTGTCATGCCCTGAAAGACTGATCAGATCTTTAATATATGTTCTGACAACTTAATGTTTTAGTTTTCCTTTTAATTATATTACTTTCTTAATTTGGTGATGAAAACCCTGGGCAATTTTCTCCATTTCATGAAGTTCCATTGGACTCCTGTGTCAGTGCTCAATCTAAACGGCTATTTTAGTTAATAAAAATATATGCAAAGGGGACAATTCTTGAATTGGCACATCCTATGCTTAGTTTAGCCGACTTTAGTTCAAAGCATATTTCAGAGATCAGACCCTCATCTGTACATTCCCAAAAAACTGGAATAAGTACTTCCATCAGCCATATGGTATGATTACACATGTCTCCATCAGATTCAGTGTCCCACCCTATACCTTGTAGTAATAGTAGTTCAGTTGTTAGAGAAGCCTTGGCATCCATAGAAGTAGGTTCAGAATGCGTTCCTTAGTAGCAGGGGTCCTGGTTTTCTCTGATAATGCCCCTCCCCCCCAATTTTCACTTTTAGTTCTATGATCAGTAAGAAACACCACTAATACAGAGCTATGTATACATAGTGGAGTTTCGTTCTGATCATAGAAAAATGTGAATTTTGGGTTACTTTAAATCTGAAAACTGGGGATTTTTTTTTAAATCAGAGAAAACTAGGATCCTTGCTGATTACTACTTAATGAGGGTGGGGCTACAAAGAGGGTTAAGAGCTCCAGGAAGAGAGTGCAAGAGGGAGAGAAGAGGTTGTTATCCTGAGGGATAAGCGCAAGGCTGGGGTTGCCCCTCTCAAGCTCTGAAGGGAGACAGCAAATTTTGGTTTTATTTGATTGATGTCTATGTGTTTTCTTGTTTTTTTCTTCTAATTGCTGGGAGGGACAAGGTTACCCTTAGAATCAACTGGCTGAAAATCCCTGAAGTCAGACCAAGCTGATATCAGGAAGCAGGATGACTGACCTGCTTATAGCCTGCTATACTTTTTCACTTGAATATAGACCATTATGTACAATGGTATTAAGTCACACCAGGTCCCACACTTGTCAGCTACATAAATTACTACTTCATATTCAGATAGAACATTTAATTTACAAAGGTCAAAGCATTTGGGTTTTTTTGCTACAGCTGTCACACTTTCATGAGTATACAAATTCAGTCACCAACTATAAAATGTTGTCCTATCTTAATTGCGTACTACTGTAATGCCACTGTCATAGGAGCACAAAATGATGTGGTTTATATACTACATAGAGGAAAAAAATGAAGAATATAGTTCTTAATTCTTTGGTTACAGAAAAAAAAAAGTTGTGTTCTTTATAGGCTACTGGTCAAATACTGTTTTTAACAAATGTAACAGTAAATGCACTGTTACAGTAGATGTATTAATGAAAGCCTACTTCCAAGACTTTGATGTAAAAATACTTCTTTAGGGCTTCATTCTGTAATCCTTATTCTTCCCGCTTCCCCCTCCTCACCACCCTTTCTGCCACCCTGAATCGTAAATATGCACTGGAAACAAATGTGCAAATGTACACTGCCACTGCAGCATTGATAAGGGGAGTTTTAAAATTGTGAAATTAGTTCACTTCTAGTTCTATAAAGGATCCAGAGCCAAGAAAACGAACTTAGTTCAGGTTGGGCAGCTGAATAACCAGGGGCTCCTAGACTGGGAATTGGTGCTGGGCAGCTCCCAAGGGGATGGGAGAGGTTACTTTGGAAGACTCTGTGGAGAGACTACAGCTCAAAGAATACGAAATATCAGGGGACCTCTGGCAGTGATCTGAAACTGTAAGCAAACCTGGTGAGGAGAGGACCAGACCCATTATAGTTTCAATCCTTCAAAAACTGCTAATATGAAAGGTGAGCGTTGCTGATCCCCAGGGGTATTAAGGAGGCCAAAAAAGCTTTGAGAAGTTGTCTCTGTAAAGCCAAATATTTACAGAAATAAACTAAGTAAACTTTCATAGCAATTTGAATACTGAAAGGCAGATAGCGTATAAATACATACTGGTTTGGCCAGGACACTCACAGATTCCATAGTGTAGTCTCAGCTGGTTAGTCAAAAGTCCCAGGGCTGGAGTCCAATGGAGAGGTGAAGTTGCATGGTACATTAGGCAGGTGTAGGGGCAGGCACTGGTACAGGAGCAAGGCAGGTGGACTGGGGCAGGCACCACCCCACTCACCTGTGGCGTATCCTTGCTTTTGCACAGTACCAGTGATGCCTGCCTGATGCCCAATCCTGCTCTTCCTCCCCACCAGACTCCATCCTGGGACTTTTGACCAAGTGCCCAAGACCAGCCTATATATAGATAAAGATATACTGCTTACAGATATCTTACTGCTTACAGATAGATATACATAGATATGTATCTATATATTTCTATATTTTTAATTTTTAATCATTGCCCTAATATGCCCCATCTATATATATCTATAGAGATCTTTCTACAGATCTCTATAAATATATATCTATAGATCTATCTATATCAATAGATAGATAGATAGATCTGTCTATATATATATATATATAGATTTGTATATAGATAGATCTATATCTAGATATATATTTATATCTAGATATAGATCTATCTATATATAGGTCTATATATAGAGACCTATATATATATATACGTAGATAGATATAGATATAGACCTATATAGGTGAGGCATATTAGGGCAATGATTAAAATAATTATATGCTCATCAACCTAAAGGAATACCAGATTCAATAATACCTAAAACAGAAAAAAAATGTATATTTACTTAGTCCTAACATCTTAACACCACCCCACCCAACTAACAGATGGATGGTCTGCCAGGGAATCCTTACCTAGGTTTGCAGGACTAAATTCTAAAAAAGTTGTGATCTTGGTTTACCTACAGATTGGCAATCCAATGAGAACTGGAGTACAAGGCTGTTGTAAGCAAAATTTCTGAGGTAGACCTTGTAATAGGGAGCCAGGGGCTCCTATTACTTTATAAGAGAGACTGAAGCAGAAGGTAGATAAACAGGGGTCATTTACAGGAGGGAAGGCAGCAAGGGAGCAACCACAGCCTAGGTGCACTAAGCTGTCCATTAAGGGGCACACCTGCAGCCAGTCAGGAGAGCACTTGATTGAAAGGGAAAGGAGCCCAGGGAATATAAGCCTGGGTCCCTCAGTTAGAGAAACAGTGTAGCCTTGAACTCTGTAGAGAGAAGCTCCTGCCATCTCAGGCTGATGTAGAATGTGATCTGCATGCCATGACAGTTACTCCCAGGGCAGAGGGAGCCAGAGAATGGGAAACTGGCCTGACAGTGGTATGATGACCAGGGTTCCTGGTTTTCTTTGATTAAAAAAATTCCCAATTTTCAGATTTAAAAAAAAAATAAAGAAAGAAGTAACCCAAAAGCCACATTTTCCTGTAATTAAAATGAAACAGCATTTCATTTTAATATATTATATATCATATTAATATATATTAGTAATATATATATATTAGTGGTGTTTCATTTTAATTACAGAAAAATGTGGCTTTTGGGTTACCTTTTTGTACTAAAAAAAACAACAGCAACCCTCCCCCCCAACCTAATATTTATCAGAGAAGGGTAGGGCAGCATGGCAGGATGGCATCCAGAGAAGAAAAAGGACCAGGCCCCTCAGAGCTCAAGCATTTGTCCAGTCCTGACCCTACCGTCTAGTACTCCCCCTACTCACCAAGCTCCTCATGTCAAGTCAGCTGTGTAAGTGAAGGACAATCAGAGGTGGTTTTTCACCTTAAAGTGTGGCTAGTCCACTAAGATGAGCAACACTAAGCCGATTAAGATTTGTTTGATTTACAGCATAAGGTGTAACAAGGTCTTTAAAGACTGCTAAATAAATGTGTCTCATATAAGGACAGTGGATGTACAGCAGTGCCTAATATATCATCTAATCATTAATGAACTTACATTTCATAGCTATATTAGAAAAAATATCTTATCTGTTACCAAGGAGAGATACCTATTTGTGTCACTAGTATAAACTGCATCCTTCAATAAAATTAGATGTAACTGGAGGTGATCCAGACTACCTGGCTCAGTAAACCTTTTGCCTATATTTAAAATTTGTCTCCCCTATTACGTTGTCTTGCTTGTTACTATTTCTTTGCTGCTGCTTTTAATTCAGAACCAACCAAAGCAAGCATATACTAGTTTGCTTTAATATTTTGCTATTCTAATATATAACTATTAAGCAGCCTAAGGCCTGCTAAGGTCTACAGTGTGTTTTCCTCCCCTGTGCTGCTTTTTAGTGACTCAGTACTAAGGGTAAAATTATGGTGTGTTTCAACAGTAAATGCATTAATGGATTGTCGGGGTCTTGAGCAGGGTAGAATGAAATCACAATTAGGCACTTAAGTTCACTTAGATGCCCAAGAGATGGAATACAATCTAAACCAGGATCTCTGTCTCAGAAAGAACATTATACATTGAAACTTCAAGTAATATTCTGGCTAATAACTATAATAAGGATTACTTGGTATCCATATAATTATGTCCAGTGAAACAAAGCAGTATGATTTGAATAGTTTTCATCCTCAAAGGGTCTAATTAAAGAAAAGTCTTTATTACTACTTAAAATATTAACATTTTAATGAGTACCTTAGTCAATTTAGAACTTCTATATATAGCAGCCTTTTTGTCAGACCAGGGTTTTCATCTCGCTGACACAGTTTGACAACAGACATATGGTTGCATATGAATAGGTAGAAACCCTGCATTAACTATTAATTTCCATAATTTTAAAAGTTTATTGTTATATATAAGTCACATAAAGTATGTGAATATCAAGTTAAATTAATAAGCTTTGTATTCATCATCCATTATAAATCAGATGGTACCCAGGATTACCGATTTTATTAAACAGAGGGAAGTTAACGTATGGTCTAACCAGAGACAATGGATTCTTATCCCATTACTTGAATTAGCTTTTGTTAGCCCTTTGGCCTACCGGGCTTATTGCCTGTCCCAGCATTGTTTCTTCTCCTCTTCTTCTTTCCCTTTCTTCCTCCCTTTCTTGTCTTTTTCTATTAAAGCACTTTCTTCATTTGATACACTGCTCTGTATCTGTCACAGCGTCTGATGAAATTCTAGCTCAGGAAAGCTTATGCTATATATATCGTTGATTTAGTTAATCCACAAGGTACAAATCTATTTTGCCTTTTGTCCAGTTCCATTGAGGTCTTTTGCTAACATGCTCAGTCAAACAAGATCAAAGGTAAATTTTCAAAGTTATCATCCAACTGTGTCCAAAAATCTAAAATTTCTCCAATAAAACCAAACAAAAAACTTCACTTAGATAAAAACTGACTGCAATTCTGCCTAATTCTGTGCTATAATAATTACTTGGCTTACCTTGGAACATTCATTAATTCTTGAATGATAATTGTAAGATGCAGTGCATGCTACAAGGAAAAGGAAACTATGTCACCCTTCCAGTCAAATGTAACTTGTGGGCAATGATCTGAACAACTGACAATGAGCCAATAACATATAAAGGCAATGGATTTAGCAACTAAGACTGAGACTTTTACTCCCTAAGGATTCAGTTCTTTGAGGTGCTTAGCTGTAAGCAACACAAAATGATTAGATTAAAAATATAAAATCAAATCTAGTAAAGATCCTTGAAAAAATCATCATGGGATCCATCACCAACAGGCTAATGGAAGCCAACATGTCTTTGTCACTGGAAGTTCTTGCCTGACCAACCTTGTCACCTTCTATGACCAGGTCACACATTGCCTTGATAAGGGAGATGAACTTGATGTTAAATACCTGGATTTCAAGAAAGCCTTTGACTTGGTCTCCCATGATGTCCCCATGGTTAAGCTGGGGAAATGCACTCTCAACTCTCTCATGGTCTGATGGCTGGGGAACTGGCTCCAGCGTGGGACCCAAAAAGTACTAGTTGAGGGGAGCGAATCAATGTAGCACAAGATCACTATTGGAGTCCCTCAGGGCTCAGTTCTTGGGCTTGTACTCTTCAACACCTTCATTGTGTTGGAATGATCTGGATTCAGGCATCAGATGTAGACTGATAAAGTTCACGGATGACACCAAACTATGGGGGAAGGCAACCACACTAGAAGACAAACTGGGGATATAGACCAACCTGATCACCCTTGCAAGCTGGACAGACCAAAACCTGATGGCATTTAATGTAGAGAAGTGCAGAGTGCTCCACCTTGGGAGGAAAAAGCAGCATCATACTTAGAGGCTCGGCAGTGCTACACTTTCTAGCACCATGGCTGAAAGAGACCTGGGGGTCTTGACTGACCACAGGATGAACATGAGCCACCAATGCGATGTTGTGGCCAGCAAAGCTAACCAAACTCTGGCATGCATCCATCGATGCATTTCTAGCAAAACCAGGGATGTCATCCTCCAGTTTAGTTGGCCTTGGTGAGGCTGCAACTGGAGTACTTCATCCAGTTTTGTGCCCCCTGCCCAGTTCCGGGGGGATGTGGACAGGCTTGAGAGAGTCCAGAGAAGAGCCACCCATATGATCAAAGGCCAAGAGAGCAATTCTTACAAGGAGAGGCTGAGGGATATGGGACACTTCAGCCTGGAGAAGAGAAGGCTCAGGGGGAACTTGGGTGGCAGCCTATAAGTACATAAGGGCAGTGCGTTAGGATCTGGAAGAACCTTAGGGAGTTCTGGTGAACAACTGCACATAAAGGTCCAATGGCTACAAATCCCTAGAAGGTCAATTTAGATTGAACATAAGGAAAAACTTCTTAATAGTCTGAGTGTCCAGGGTCTGGAACAGATTCCTTTTGGAGGTGGTGCAAGCACCTACTCTGGACTCATTCAAAAGGCATTTGGATGTTTATCTTGCTGGGATCATTTGATCCCTGCAGACTTTCTGCCTGTGGCGGGGAGGCTGGACTCAATGATCTCGTGAGGTTCCTTCCAGTCTAAAAAATCTCTATATCCATATTCTATATGTTATATTAAAGTACATCAATATATCGAGTATATCAATAAACTGATGTTTATAACTTTAAATTGTCTGATTTTTTATTAAAAAAAAATAGAAGACTATAATTTATGTAACTATGCATTATTACATATAACTTACTTCAGAAAGCAAACCAACTATTGCTTTGATAAGAAAGTATATTACTACAGTTTATGGGCTACTGTAAGCAGTGTAGGAAGCACCATGTGAAAACAACTGAAATGTTTCCAGTTTGTAAAATGCATTAACTAATCCTATTGGATGCTAATCCACAGTGGCTGTGTCCACACGAGATGTTGACTGTGCAGTACCCCATGACTACTGCACAGTAGTATCATGTGGCAGAAAGCATGATCCAGTGCTACTGCTCAGTAATCTTGGACTATTGTGCAGTCAGTGTCACAAAGAAGCTGTTTGGCAATGCCTCATGTCAGCACCTCACGTAGCTAGTGTAAAACGAAATTATTATTACACAATGATATTCTGTAAATACTGTGGTCTTGCAGCTAAAACAAAAACAGCGGTAACAATTACAGCAATGTGAATAGATTCTCAGTAATTAAAATGGTGCTTTTAGTAATGTTAGTTCAGGCATTATTTTTAAAATTTGAACTTTGTACAAATATAAAAAAACAAGACTGGGAACAAGCAAACTTCATCCCCAAGAAATGTGAGTTTTTGCATACTGATCACAGAATCCTCAAAAAACCCATTTGTGTTTGAAAAGTCGCACATTTTGATCTGCTTGATTCAGGCAGCCATTACAAAGGGTTATTTAATGCTGAAATGTAGTATAACAAACTATTCTATTTCACAACCCAGTGCCTTTATGCACATGCTCCAGCCAGTGTAACACTATAGCCCCATCTGAAAATGACAACACTTTTTTCTGTTATGCTCTTTTTCAAAACGGAACACTGCTTTCATGGAATTGGGTATTTATTTCAAACTGCTGAAATATATAAACTATTTTGAACTTCTATTGTCTTTGATAGCTAACTTTAGAATACTTGCCTCTATCCCTATAAAGCCAAAATTACTAAGTCTTTGACATTTCCTATATGATACATAGTATTATTAGGGGACACAGATTCAGTCACTTGGCAACACCTTGCCTCTCCCTGAGTTACATTTCAGTACTCACAGTATCACTGCTTTGTGGTGAATAGGAAATGCATTATCTTTTCATCCACCATGAGATTATATAAGGATATTAAAGACAGTGTTGCTTTGGCCCAAGTTAAGCAGAAAAAATACTATGAAAAAAGAACATTTATAATGCCCTGGAGAAGTTCAATCATCTCTTGATAATATGCACATCCCTATCTTTAGTGTAGCATACAGTATATATTATTTTGAGGGGGTTTATTGGGGGGGGTTGTTTTTGTTAGGAAAATGTGGTAGAATAAACTTTTCATATACCTAGAAGTCTTCATCCAAAGTTATCTAAAGATATTTACAAATGTAGGTATTTATGAGGATAAAGAGAGAAAGGATCATTTGACTTTTACTTTGTTTTATCATGTGCAAAATGAATCTGAATCAGAATGGTAGCATCTTATATTCCCTTTCCACTAGCATCAATAACTGCACAAGGTTTAAGCAAAAAAAAAATGGACCATAATTGTTTCAGAAAAAGTCATTAAAGTGGGATAAAGAACCCTGACATCTTAGAGCCCTAGGCCTTTTTTGTTAATGCCAGATCATCACTGGAACTGTATTTAGAAAAAGAAAAAAAATGTTCATGCACAACTTCTTATATATCTATTATAAATCCAGTCTACTTGGATGCCCACATTTAAACTCAGGTTTCCAAAAGGGGGTTGGATCCAAGACAATTTTATGTCTCTATGTCCCCAGTCAAACATTAAAATAATGGTGCCTCTGGGATCTGAAGAATTATATACCCCATCCAAACTAGACATGTGGCAGGATGCACAATATTTAGGATGGAGCACAAATTCCTTGCATCTAAATGGGCTGCCCCCAGTCTGATCCTGCAGATCAGGCAGAGGGCTTCTCTGTTCCAGACATAGGGTGCCTCATGCCTGATCCAGGCCCTTAGCTGAGTGTTGGGATTGGGCACTAGAAGCCTCAGAGGATTGGGCTCAAGGTAGCCTGGAGACCAAAGGCTGTCCATGACAAATCAGCTAATTATTGGTATCAAACCAATCACCCCAGGTCTAGTTGGAAACTGGGGGTCAACTAAGGCTACCAATTAGCCAACTGCTGGCACTGGCCTTGGTCAGCCCTGGGTCCAGTTAGTTCCCAACTCAGGGCTTTGTCTAGTTGATGGTGAAAATCCATTGATTGTTGGTATGAGTTAGGGCAGCCCTGGTTTTGGAACACAATGCATGCCCCAAAATTTAAGGTGCCATGCAAACCGACCCTAAAGATAGTCTGCATTATACATGGAATATGTTTTTGGCTGGTTTGCTACCTTATGGTATCATAAATTGCCTAAATGTGTGGCCTGTTGTAATTCATAATATGATTAACATATTAACCATATCATAAATATAATATCTGCCAGGGGCCTAGCTAGACTCCAAATAGACCCTAATATCTAATATGCAAACAGTGTAGGGTTCTATTTCACTTTATACTCCAGAAGCATGTGTCTAGATATATAACTGCCATTTTTTGTTACTTATGCATTGTCACGGAGCCACAGAGGTGCCCCGTGACTGTGAGGGTGATTGGCAGAGCTGCCAATCACCCGGGCAGCTCAGGTGCCTGGTTACCAGGGCAACCAGGTGGGTCACATGGCCAGAAGGGGGCAGGGCCAGGTCTTTATAAACAGCTTAGGCCGGAGCCTGACTCACAGTTCCCTTCTGGCTGCCGCAGGAGCAGGAGCTCTGCGGCTCGAGCTGAGTGGCCTGAGTTGGTGGTCGCAGCCTTACCCCACTAGCAGGCTGCAATGATGCAGGGAACAGGATCACCCTGATGGGAGGTAGGACTGAGAGCCCTGGCAGGGCTTGGAGTTATGGATAGGCGTATGGAGCCTCTGTGTTTATGTTACAGCCAGATGGCTGGAGTTTGAGTTACAGTTTGCACCGGAGGATTGGGTGAGGCTGTAGGGGAGTGAGGAGGCCTCAAGGGAGCTCCCCAACAGCTTGGGGGTTCCCAGTGCCCAGTAGGGGCACAGTGCCGGGGGGCACTATTGTCGGGGCCAGGGAGGCACCGTATTGCGCCAGGGAGGCGCAGTGTACAAGGTTGCGGACCCCAGCCCATAAGGGTGGGGTGTTGCCCGGTGGGGCAACCTGACCCAGCGAAGGGTCAAGGGGACAGGCACGGGGGCGAGCACCTGTGACCCTAGCATGGGGCGCGCGGTGTCAGCCCTAGAAAGGGCAAGGCCCCAGGGAGGGGCAGAGACAGGGCGCGGGGTGTGCGGTGTCAGCCCTAGAGAGGGCAAGGCCCCGCAGCAGGGCAAGGACAGACCGCAAGGCGCTAGGCCCCAGCCCTAGAGAGAGCAAGGCCCCAGAGCAGGGCACAATAAGAAGTGATAGCGCGCCGGCCCAAGGGCGCCGAGACTAGGGCGGCGAGAGCGCGCCGGCCCAAGGGCGCCGAGACTAGGGCGGCGAGAGCGCGCCGGCCCAAGGGCGCCGAGACTAGGGCGGCGAGAGCGCGCCGGCCCAAGGGGGAGCCGGTGGTTAGCTGGACGCCGGCGAGAAGCCGGACTCAAGGGGCGCCGGTATTAGGCGGCGCTAGCGAGCCGGACCCAGGGGGCGCCAGTGATTAGCTGGAGGCCAGTAAGAGAGGCCCGAGGCGCCAGGAGCAGGCTGGAGATAGGAGCCCGACCCAAGGGGGCGCCAGGTGGGCGAGGAGCCCCGGGGCCTGAGAGAGAGAACGAGGGCACCCGAGGGGTGAGGGACCATCCAAACATCCCCAGAACAGCTGCGAGGCTTGGGGCGTGCTGAAGGGGAGGTTTGGAGGCACGCATTGCCCTTAAGGTGGGACGCATATCGAAACCCCATTCTGGACTAGGGACAGGACACCAATACCGTCCACTAGGGAACAGGCAGCCTCCATACTATATATTAATCATCAAAGTCGTGGCGGGCGAGATTCTGAGGGTGCTACGTTCACCCTAATGTGACGGTAGAGGGCGCTAGGGAGTTCACGGCCGCCCCTAGTCCCCGCTCCCTCACATGCATAGTTAGTTAATCTATTTCACATGCATTATGGATGTGCAAGTGTTCATATGGCTTCTGCATATGTGTATTGCCTGTACACTGGCAGCAGTGTAATAGGCCAGCAGAGTGACCAGGGCAGTAGGACACAAGAGAGTAGTGACAACTTCTTCCTGCTGCAGTGCTGCCAGTGTAGTTTTACAGCTGTGGTAGCAGGTGTTAGTTTCTGTTCCTTCCCTTCTCCCCAAGTGGACACACCTGGCCTGGTTGCACTACCTTAGTTACACTACTGTGCACTGGCTTTTAAGGTACATGGCTCTGTATGCCCATACCTAAGAAAGTATAAGTCTTGAAATTGAAAGTGAAACACCACTACACACAGAGAGAGTGGTGCTTCATTTTAATCATGGAAAAATGTGGATTTTGGGTTACTTTAATCTGAAAATTGGGGATTTTTTTTATCAGAGAAAACTAGGATTCCTGTTGATCAGGCTCTTCTCCAACCTTCCTCTTGATACAAATCTTTTGGCTGCCCAGGGAAGCAATGCGGGAACAGGGGGAAGAGAAATTAGTGAGAGTGGCTTGGGAGAAACTTTACACACAATCTGGTATAAGTGATTTAAAAACAGTTTAAATCTATAACAAAACAGAAGCTCAATGCACATAAGTTAGTTTTAAAATGGCCAAACCAAATTTGAGATAAACCTGGAAGGATGTAGTATCAGACTTACCTGATTTAGGTGAAGTCAGTCAAACTTCTATCCCAGATCCCTCCCAACTCAAGTTACCTTGTAGTCCCTCGGCATCCCAGAATGCTTTTCACCCCCTAAACCTTCCTCTAAGTATAGAAGTTAGTCAAGGAAATTGAGGCATGCAAAAGTATTATCACATGAACATATTAAAACCAAAAATGTGACAACAAACCCATAGTCTTCTAGGTGGGGGTGGAAGCGACAATATTGGGAGGTTTTACTCAGAGATAAGTGATACTTTGTGAGGTGATATTTAAAAATTTCTAAAAGGTTGGTGAGGTACAGAAAGAAGAGAAGCAGTATCCCATGTGGTATTAGCTGCAAGAGCTCACACTTCAATAATTATATAAAAGGCCTGAGATGTGACTAGTGTGATACGAGGAGATAAACCTTGTAAAGAAGACTAAAATAAAGTCCACTGAACATTTTAAAAATAATTTAAAAAATACAACTCCCCCTTAGTTATAGGTTCAGGCAGCCCTGAGTCATGTGTTACAGCTCCTGTGACACCAGTGAGATATTGCTGAGATGTAGGCCTGCCCCAGCTTTATCTCATTCTACTTCTTTCCTGTCCCTTTCTAGCCCATGCCCCTGTACATATGAGAGAAACTCTGCGCCAAAGAAGGAGGGGGAGAAAAGATACTTATTTCTACCCTGTTGACTTTTCACTTAGAAACTCTCTGGGAATGAAGAGCTGCTGGGTAATGATGATTTGGGTCATGATAGGGTCACGTTGAACTGGATCCTGAAACAAAGTGGAATAGAATTGTACATATTGGACTCAGGAGAACTCTGACTTGATCGGTCACTGGAAATGAAACAGAAATAATTCAAGCATTGTTCTTTTGCTAACCCCTTTTGAAAGGCTTAATCTCTCAAGAAGTGACAGCAGACACCTTTTAAAAGAAATCAATATTTACTAAGGGTTACTACACAGGGTTACTGCAATAACTTCCTTAAATCTAGAATAGGAAATTACTACCACAGACCTTCCTGATGCCTTTATATCATTAGTAAACTTGTCTTTTTGGTGGAGACATTGTAAACATATACTATTATAATCTATGGCTCTGCACCTGTTAATGGAGAGAACCTAGAACAACACGCACCAAAGTCAAAGGAGCAGTCTAACAAAGGAGACAGTCAAAGGAGCAGTCTTTTGTTTCATCTGGTTGTCTCCTGAACAGGAAACAGTGCTGCAAATAGCTAATTACCCTGTGCAGACAGTTAACGCTTCTGGTTCAGTAGGCATCCACATGAAGCAATGCAGTCCTTTTAAGGTAAGAGCAGTCTGTAGCATAGACTCAACTTTAAAAAATCTATGGGGTTAGGGCTACTGCTATACACTTTTCTTCACACTTTTTTCTGTAAAATACCTTCTCTTAAAATAGTAAAATGTTACTAAAATATATATTTTTAATACAATTAAAATATTATGGTTTGGAGATTTGAGGGGGTTGTTATGGAATATCATCTCAATGACATTTCATTTGTATAGCAAAGATTTTTAAAGCCCCAAATCATTACCTACCTTATATATATATATATATATATATATATATATATATATATATATATATATATATATATATATATATATATATATATATATATATATATATATATATATATATGAAATTTTCACTTGTCTCTGTATTTATTACTTTCCTTTTTACATTGATGAACCCTGATTATGGGAATAAACAGTAGAAACAAGGACACCAGTAGGTAGTAGCACTTCTGAGTGGTCATTTGTGAGTCAGAAAAAAAGCATCTGCTTGGAAAATGTAGAAGTCCAATGTAAATATTAACTAACTCAGAGACACTCCCTGGGGATAATGGGAAGATGCTCCTGTGACTCCTCTGTAGCCAGCCTTTGGAATTGCTCATTAATTAATGAGGACATCTTTCAATGTCTCACATAGAAAATTAACTAAAATAGTGTAGGTGTCCTTGCATTGTATGGATATGAATCTGTCCGTGAAGTGGGTTTATCACTAATTCTGTAGAGATCACATTTCTCTTGTTAATTATTTAACAGGAAAATTCAAATAAACATAAGTAGGGAGAGTTTCTGATCAGAGAATTAGAGAATTTGGATTAGAAAATGTGTTAAACTGGGGAGATAATGAGCAGTTACCCTGCTGACTGTGTAAAACTACAATAAACTAAGCTTAATCTTCTCATTTAGTTGTATTTACTAATACTTTGCCTCCAGAATGGCAAAGAAGTGATACTTTTTTGGCTGGGATGATATAGTTACAGATGGTCCTGTTTTGAGCTGGAGGTTGGACTAGATCACCTCCTAACGTCCCTTCCCACTCTAATTGTCGATGATTCTATGATACTGATTAACAAAACAGAAGTACTTTTTAATGTCAGGGTGTATAGAGTTTGTGGCTTGATTTTTATCTCATTTAAATAAATTTTACGTATGAGGAGTTATCCTTGTTTTGAACTAGTACATGTGAAATGAGAATCACACTATGTAAAAACTATGTATCTGCTTGAAATATAGCTACTGACACCACATAGATAGAGTATTTGCCATATTTCTCTTAAAGCCTCTTAAAATGAATAAAAGAAGGGAAAATGCTTGGACAACTCTTCCATTAGTATGCATTACCAAGCACCCTAGTACAACTTTGCTGGAAAGGGGAAAAAATATATATATTCAGGGGTCAAAAAAAACCTCTGGGGGGAAAAAAAAAGTGGAGTAGTACAAGCATGGGCAGCACTCCCTTGCAGCATGGAGAACACCTAAATGTGGGGTATGCAGTGCTACAGATGTGTTTTGCAGCACCACAAACTATGTGGGCATGCTCATCTAGACACAGCCCTAAAGAGCAGGGATACTGAATAGAAAGGAATAAACTCATTTAAAGGACAGGGGAGAAAAAGGAAAAGGGGAAGGTATATTTCTGAGAGAAGCAAAGGTAGGCGGAAGTGGTCAAACACAGTTATCTTATTGAGGGACATACAGAAGCTAGTTAAGATAACAGAATAAGAATCCAGAGTCTCTGCTGAGACTATACTTAACAAAATCCAGTCTGTGGATATTTTCTTGTTTCACAATTTTACACTGAGGTTGACTGGTAAACTTGTTTCTTAAGAACAGTTACTCTGAGGTCAGTGATGGACTACCAATCTTTATTTGGACTAGCTGTTATAACCCTTACCCCTCAGTGGGGTAAAGCTCCCAGATATCTAAATCTCTGGCTCAATGCATGCCCTGAAGTGGCTCAGTCTTGCCAGGGCTGAGCAGCTAAGCAAAGTACCTCCTACCCTAAACTAGTTTGGATCCAATACAAGGTGTTTCCCCACCAAAGTATCTCCTCAGGAGTGAGATTCAGTTGGTACCCTCTGAAACCACTCAATACCCTCTTAAAAGACTGATGCTCCACATGCACTGTGGACCGTTCAACAAAGTATATTACATTGTATAACAGTCGTTGGATACAATTCATTATAGAAAAGCAGCTGCTTCCCTTCTTTCTCCTCCCAGCCCCAGTGAGTGGCTTCATCATCACTACGTTTAAGAGTCATGCTCAATCTTTCAATCTTTTTTTTTTTTAATGAAACTCACACAGCTGTAACAGGAAAGAGTTAGAATAGCCTCCAAGGAGGTTAATGTTGTTGATTTTAACTCGGTTAACCACAAGTGGAGCTAGGTTTTCTACATATAGGCTGAGTGCTATATATATACCAAGCTGTTGTATAAAAGGGAAAAAGATGCAATGGCAGCAACAGCACCACTAGGACTTCTTCCCCTTGTAGGCATACCTAATGCCTATCTTTTTTTCCCCCCCTTTTTTTAAGGAAGTGCTTAGGTATCCATCTCTAGGAGACAGTTCATAGCTGTATATTCTGAGTGGAGGTAAACTTCTCACTACAGCCCAGTGTTTGTCTCACAAGTCTTGGAAAAGGGTATGATGTTAGGAGCACTCTACCCTTTTCATCACCATTTCCTATTGACTAAAGTACACGGGTCCTCTACTCAGTGTTCTGGCTGTTGTGAATCTTACTCCAAGCCATCTAACTGTCTTCATGAATTATATAGAAGGCAAGGGAGGTTTAGTTTTAGAGAATAACTTGTTTAGAGAGGCATGATACCCTGTCCTGTCTTCTCCCTGACTTTATTCTAACTTCTCCCTATGAATTATATAGACAGCCTAGATCTGCAATACAGGCTGGTAGACTCTGCTCTAGGAGCTAGGCATCTTGAATTTAGACATTACAGTCATTTTAGAGATTTAGCTTTCAATGGCTTGCCCAAGGACACACAGGACATTCTAGGCAGTGGTGGGAATTGAATGTAGATCGCTTAAATCCTAGACAACTGCCTTAACTGCCAGGTTATCCTCCTTCTCTGGTTTTGTTATATTATATTCTCTGACAAGTTATGCTTGCTGTACATTATGAGGGTCCATACTGTTCTGTGGCATTCACAGCCCTAATCCCATAACTCCTTATGGATTTACAGTAAAATCAAGAATCTTAATACTCAGAGTCCATTTCTGAAAACACATCTTTGCACAAGTAACGTCTGTCAAGTTAGTAAATTTCAGTGGCCAATTGTCTGCAGATTTGGGTCAAAGTCATATGGTAACACTAGCAAAAGACAAATATTTGCAAAACCAGTTATAAATGCTTTCCCACACATTCTTTTAAATAATTCCTGTGTTGTCTTACAAAAATACTTTTATTTTGTATCCCAGGCATTATATTTGGAAATCTTAACAAATTGTGCAGTGACTTAATGAAGAGGTAAGATATCTATCAGAGCTTAGTTTTAGAGAATAAATCTAATTTCATTTGTGACCTCAAACAGATTTAATCCCATGGCTCCAAAAGTGAAGAGGAATGTAATATTCTATTCCCTTTAGAAAATCCCTTTTGTCAGCAAAATGAGTGGGGGTGGAGGTGTGCATACCATACATGCACATACCATTTATTAGCCCCAATTCTCTCTCTCTCACACACACACACAGCTTGAATCTAATTTCATAGATTTCATAGACATTCAGGCTGGAAGGGACCCCGAGGGATCATTGAGTCCAGCCCCTTGCCCAGGGACAGGAAGTCAGCAGGGATCATAGGAGCCCAGCAAGATAAACATCCAAATGTGTCTTGAAGGCGTTCAAAGTGGGTGCTTGAACCACCTCCAGCGCCAGTCTATTCCAAACCTTGGGGGCTCAGACAGTAAAGAAGTTCTTCCTTATGTCCAGCCTGAATCAGTCACAGTGGAGTTTGTGACCATTCGATCTTGTCATCCCTTGGGACACTCTGGTGAACAGAGATTCCCCCAGATCCTGATGAGCACCCCTGATAAACTTATAGGTGGCCACCAGATTGCCCCTAAGCCTGCACTTTTCCAGGCTGAAAAGTCCCATGGCGCTCAGCCTGTCATCATAAGGCCTATTTTCCTGACCTCTGATCATGCGCGTGGCTCTTCTCTGGACTCTCTCAAGCTTCCCACATCCTTTTTGAATTGTGGAGCCCAAAACTGGATGCAGTACTCCAGCTGTGCCTCACCAGCCCCAAGTACAGGGGGAGAATGACATCCTGGGATTTGCTTGAGAAACATCTATGGATGGAAGCCAGCATTTGCTCACTATACTAGCCGCAGCCTCACATTGAAGGCTTATATTCGTCTTGTGGTCAATCATGACCCCCAAGTCCCTTTTATCTGTAGTGCTAACCAGCATAGTGCTGCCGAGCCTATAAGGCTGCTGCAGGTCTTTCCTCCCAAGGTGGAGAACCTTGCATTTTTCAGTGTTAAACACCATCAGGTTCTCATCCGTCCATTTCATGAGCCTGTCAAAATCTGCCTGTATCACCCTTCTGTCCTCAGGTGTGGATGCTTTACCCCAGAGTTTGGTGTCGTTGGTGATTTTTTTTAAAAAAAATTTTTGTAATGTTTAATATGCTGAAATGTAGCGGTATTGTTGAAGTGATTTTTTTTTAATGAAAGCTTATTCTGTACAGCTGAAGTTGGTTTGACAATCATTGATCCTTCTAGATAAAAGTGTATGTGTGAGCTGTCCCCCAGATCTTTGATACACATGCCTAAGCAGGAGTTTGAAGGAAAAAAGGTTATCCAGACCTTCCCTCCCCCGTTTATGTCACCGAGACAGAATCCAAAGGCCACCCTGAGTCCAGACATTTGGTTCCTTCATGGCTACAGTTGTATAAGCATCTGGGAATTGAACCTAGGTCTCCTGCATGGCAGGGAAGGAGTCTACCACTGAATCTGAAGGGACTCCGTATTGCCATTTAAAAAAGAACTAAAGTTAATATTAGTCTTTATTATTAAATTGCAAATGTAAACTGCATCAGTGTATGATCAACAGGGATTCTGGTCTTCTCCGAATAAAAAAAAAAAATTCCAAATTTTTGGATATAAAAAACATAACCCCAAACCCCAAATCCACATTTGTCCACGATTAAAATGGATACCACTAATATATGCATTAGTGATGTTTCACTATATATATTAGTGGTGTTCATTTTAATCATGGACAAATGTGAATTTGGAGTTACTTTTTAATCCAACAATTGGGGATTATTTTAATCAAAGAAAATCAGCAGTCCCGGTGATCAATAATTCTGTTAACTAAAACTGTTTTGCTGTAGAATAGCAATTTAAGTAGAATACATTTTAGATGCATTCCCTGAAAAGGTTCAGAGTAAAGGAACTGAACATTCTCTCTATCTCATTTTCTCACTTCTTAACTCCAGCTCACTGTTTTTTCTGTCTGGTATGTAGTGAACATATGCGTTCGTATACACAATGAAATTTGCCTTCAAACACTTTTGCAATTTAACAATCCCATAGAATAATTACCTGTGAATATATAAGTGGTAATGAGTCATATAAATTTTGTATGGTGCTTTGCATTGCAGACAAGAGATTCTTTGGTGTGGAGAGATAAATGTTACAGTGCATTAAAATTTATTTTAAAATGTTTTATGCTACCATAACTCTATCATGTCTCAGCTGATGGTTCCCATGCTGAACTTTCAGGCCAAGAATATAATGTTTCCAGGGCTATTGAATTTTTACTTCGTACCTCCCTTTCAATTTACACCATAGTCATACTATACAAAATATTCATCACTTTTTTATCTAGTATCAGACTTCACTTTTGTAGGCTGATTTCAAGATACACACAATGAGAAAACAGAGTCCTTGTCCTGAAGCATTTTAATTCATGACCAAAATTTAGCAATTATTTCTCACAAGTAGTTCAACTATCATCTGGGGCTAGTTGTATAAGTGGAGACTAGTTGCAGGGCCAGATTAATTTAGCCAAAAACAAAAAAAAAAGGAAGATTAGTGGGTAGAGACTATTCTGGTAGTGGGATCTTCACTATGTAGCTTGTGAAGATCTTGATCCTGTCCTGGGAAGGTTGGACTCAGCCCACGGCAGCACATAGCATCAGTAGCATGAAGCTGCATTGTGCTGCCTATCCCTTAGTGGGTACCTTGCTCCAAAGCCCTCCTTGCTGTTTTCTCATACCTGTGTTTACCCACAGGGAAGAGGAGTTGCATATCTGCAGTGAGGCTAAGCATAAGCAGCTTGAACTCTCCAAGGAGTGTGTATTTGCAAGCACACCCTGGCTGCAAGCTCCGGCTCGCAGCAGCAAAAAGTTGCCAATCCTTGCATTAAATAATATAACTCCTGAAACTCATATAAAATGTTTGTTTTATTACTTATTATTTTTTAAATTAAGTTTTACAAATGTAGGTAGCAACATAAATAACACTGGGTTTATATATTCTATTAGACATCAGTAATATCTCACATATTATAAGCTTTAATTAATAAACTTTATTAAAGAAAGAAAAACATATATACAATGGATGCTTGTTGTCCAGCTCTGTGGTGATTTTCAAGAGCTTGAAGTGCAAATATGCAGCTCGGTGCCCCTTTGACTTCAGTAGATTTTGGAAACCTACAAGGAGACAAAGTCCTAAGGGAAGTACTCTAGAAATAGGTAAGATTTATGTTGGCATTTCTTGTTTAGTTTGTGTTGTTGACTTGATGGGAAAGTCAAGCCAAAGAAAATGAATGAATTTGAACCTCTAGATTATGTATTGACTGTTTTGCAGAAAAGTAAAAATGTTAACTGCTCAGAATATAAAAGTAAGAGGTACTGCCCAAAAGTAAGACTGTTAACTTATTTACTGTTAACTTATATTAAATCATTATGGCTATTGGGCCTGATCGTTTTAGCAGTGTAGGATCAGGCCCACAGCACACAATAATAATTATTTATTATGATTATATTAGATGAAAAGAAAACCTCTATTTACAGCTCAAAATTATAAAAAAAATAAGTATTTCAGTATAGTGTCACCAGAACAGACGAATTAACAGGAACAAAGTGTTAATAGTAAGTGAATAAGTAAGATAGGAAAAGGTATAAGAAAAATGTAGCTCTCTAATGTATAAAAATCAAATCTTTCTAAACTCCTGTGGGTTTGGGCTAAGCTGCAGTCGCTATGTTTTTCTTTCACAAATGTTCCTAAAAAATCCCTTTAGCAAATGGTGTTAAATTAGAGACTGAGAGTTAAGACTGACAAAAGTAATTTCTATAGCTGGAACCATTGGGAAAGCCAGTCTGGAAAGTGAAACTTCTTTAAAAGTTTAAAAAAACAAACCCAAACAACCCCCCCAACCCCCCCTCCCAAAAAACCCACCCAACAATTCTCCAAGCTATTCAGAGCTTAATTAAAGGGACTAAAATTAGACACTTGAAGGGATACCTTCAGATTCTTAAAAATTAGTTTTTTATAATTTATTTGAAAATATAACTACCAAAATGCTAGTTATATGTTGATTGTTTGTGGGGGGAAGCTTTTCTGGAGTCTGATATAAGCTCACTTACCCTAATAGATGGATTTCTTTTTCCCCCTCCTGCAAAATCGAATTGAAGGATTCCAGTCCAAAATCCAATTATCAGAATCTTAGCATATCTCCAAGGTATAGAATCCAGCAGGAGAACTAAAAAGGGAGGGGGAAACCTTATGATTTACATTAGGTGTGGTAGGGATAGGTGAGCTCCAACATGTTAGAGCAGCATGAGAACTGTTGAGTTGTGCCTCTTTCCTTATTATTCTTACATTTCTGAAACACAGGAACTGAAACTCATCTCTAAACCCACAGGAATTTAGAATTTTATTTGGAGGCAATGGAGGCTATTATTATTATATCTTACTTGTTCAGCTCCACTATAACCTCTTGGTGCTGTAACAATGAGGAGTCAGAAAGACACAGACCAATCTTCCTCCCATCCCTGCTGTATTATCCACCTACCCCAGAATGTTTTGTTGTACTAAATACCTAGTGAAACTGCATTAAGAGCAGTGAAGGAGTTGTTGTGTTGGTAGAATTTGCACAGCAAGCCAGGTGGTCTATTTGCAGCAGAAGGATGAATTCCAGCTAGTTTCTAATATAATTTTATTTCTAATTGTGGTCTGTTAAGAACTTGCTGGTCACAAAATCTTGATTATTTCTGGTTTTCAGTCTATTAAATAGAGCTAAAATGCAATAAAACCCCCATGTCTTACTACATTTCCCCCCCACCCCATAAAATAAGAATGACTGCAGCAGTCCACAGGTACAAAAATTATAAAGGTATATTGCACAATTACAGAGGAAAGGGAAATATCTTTTTCCTGGGCAAAACTTGAAAGCTGCTACTTTCAGCCATTTATTGTTTTAGGTCCTAATACTATAATTGATTGTATCAGGACTTGAACATACAGTTCAACCCCCACCGAAGCCAGGAGACTTGAATAACTTTAAGACTATTCAGACCAGCCAGACTAATGATCTAGTGTCTTGGCACTAGTCCTCAACTCTTCCTTTTACTCAATGATGCAGTCTGGCATTGTATTTCAACCTAGTTAACTGTAATGTTCGTAATAATGGCCACTGATAGACATTACATTTTTATAGGTTTAATCCAGACTACATCTGTCACTATATATATGTGGACATCTGTAGTCCAAATTAAAATTTGCTCCAGCCAAAATTAACTAATCCTCATTGAACTAGGCAATTTAAATTGTATTAATTCACATGTATATATGTCATTGCTTTTAGGAAAAATAGTTCTTAGGAATTTAGATAATCAAATAGGCATGGCAAATAGAAATCCCAGCAAGGGAAACTCCATTGGGTTTTTGCAACATAACAAAGGCTATCAGGTGCAAAGTAACACCTTCAGGATGTCAAATATGCTAACAGCCCCTCACTAAGTATCAGGTCAATTACAGCTTCAGGAACAGCACTTTAGATAACTACAACAATGTAGCAGTGCTTAAACAGACTTATTATCACCTCCTAATTACTTCCAAACTCTGTTAAGAAGCTCTCAAGTGTATTGACTGTGTATAGTCAGTGCCCCCCTGCTGTGATGGTCAATGATTGTCTATTAACTGTTAATTTGAATTGAAATTTGACTTGAACTTTGTGATGCGAATCAGTTAACATGGTTTAGAAAATGCTGAGCATGTCTACAAATGGCTAATATGAGCAAGTATAATGTCTCCCTTGTGTGTCCTTCAGATACATCCTAGATGGCAGCATGAATCAAATTCAAAAGTGACCCACAGCGAGGAAAGAAATCCAAATAGTTTTGTCACTATGGCAATGCTCAGTGCTTTTTGGTTTTTTTCTGGCTGCAAAGCCACATATTCTTAATCTATCACTGGCAATTTGAGAAGGAAATAAAACAAATTTTAACAGAACTCCATTCACTCTTTTGAAAATGGTTGATCCATGCATAAGAAAGAAGAAGGAAAAAAGAACCATTTAGAAGTTGTCTTGTTCCTGTGCTCTGCCACACAATTTTAAGGCAAAAGGGTGCAGCTAACAGGACATAAAAAAAAAAGAGCCTAGCAGGGAAGGAGAATCCATGGAAAGCTTCTAACAGAGCATTTCCATTAGGGCTGCGTAAAGCTTCGGTAGCCAGTTTGATTCGGAGGAGATTCAGCCCAATTCAGGGACTGAATCTCCACATTCAAATTGAATCAGGAGACCAATTAAAAGGCCCAAATCAAATTGAGAGCCTCCAAATTTATTCAGAAAAGATTTGGTGCTGCTTCAGATATTTGGCCATAGACTAAATAGGCAGCAGTCCTCACCATGCTGGACACAGCTGCCTCCAGCTGGTAAGTCTTGTGGTTGGCGGAAGGGAAAGGGAAGGGTTATGGAGGAGAAGACCAATGTCCCCACAATGAGGAAGGGATTGGGACTGGGATTGGGACTGGGACTGGGCAAGCTGCCCAGCCAGGGTGGGGGGTGCACGGGACTCAGGGAGGTGGGTGAGGGGCCTCAAGATGTGGGCACGGCAGTGCTGGGAGTGGGGCCTACACCCTGATGCCACTTGCCCAGCCAGGTTTGGGGGGATGGGGGATGATGGTGCAGTAGCACTGGAAGTGGGGCTATGCCCGCCTGCCACATGCCCCCTTCCATCCAGAGCAAGTTGCACCTCCCCCCCACCCCTGTTGGGCAAGAAGCAGCAGGGCATAGCCCCCACTCACAGTGCCCACATCCCATGGCCCCGCTCCCCAAATCCCACTCCCCCCTGCCCCAGCTGGGCAGCTTGTCCCAGCCTCAGCCCCAATCCCTTTCTTGCTGTGGGGGTGTTGATCTGTCTCCCCAACCATGCCCTTTCCCTTTCCCCTCCAGCCACCACAACAGGCTTACCAGCTGGAGGCAGCTGTGTCCAACATGGTGAGGACTGTTGTATGTTAGGTTACAGCTGAACCTCTGAAGTGGCGCTGAATCTTCCAATCTCATTCATCTGAATCAAGTTGGGACAGTGATTCAAATCTACAAATCAAATCACTGTTCCTCCGAACTGGCTGAAACCGAAGTGAATACTTGCTACTTCACAGAGGACTAATTTCCATGAAGAAGAACAAAGGGAAAGAAATACTAAGAAAACTGGAAGGAGCAAGGATGTATCAAGCTTAGGAGGCCTAGATAGGACTTATCAGGAAGGGTAGTTTTGTAGTAGGAGAAGTGGAATTTTTGAACATAAGAAGTGTCATACTGGAGCCGACCAATGGTCCATCTAGCCCAGCAGCCTGTCTCTGGTAGCAAAAGTGAATGCTATAAGGAAGAGCACCTAACTAGGTATCTCTAGAATAATTTGTCTCCTTATTCAATATTCTCCCTCACATCTAACATTGAAATAACATATATAACTGAAATTAATTTTAGTTTAGAAATTTCTATAATGGAACCCAACCCCCAAAACGTTTTCATGTTTTGATTGTTCTGAGGTGTAGAGATTTATTTATTTTTTTCTGGGGGGCAATGGGGTAGTATCTTGTTGTTGTCTGTCTTAATATGTAGGCTGCTAGAGTCTGTGTGTTCTGAAAGGCTCACACTAGCAAGCAGTCTTCCAGATTGTAAAGGTGACTCAAAAGGAAAGACTCAAATCCATGTTCAGTGATGAAAGCTAAGAAAGGTTTACTGTCCATGGACAGAACACAAGGTGGTCTAATTAACTGTCAGTCCAACTTACTGAAGCTTGCCCTTGACAGCTGGTGACATAGCATGTTATTTATGCTCCCCAAAGTTGCTAAGAGAAACAGATCTCTTCTCTTCTTTATTTTTACTTAAGCTCCCCCATCTCATACCAATTCTTATTTCTCTCTGTCAAGATGTTCATCTTTGTTTCTTTTGCAGTTTACACACCTATACTTGGGTTCTTGTTATCTTTGCCTTATTAGTGAGCTCCTACTTTTTACATTCATTCTCAAGTTTTTTTCTGTTGTTGTTTTCTTCCTCCTTTCTTTGAATCAGTGCATCTTTGCTCATTACTTTTTCCACTTAGCATAACTATGGCTCAGCAAAACTGGCAGTCCAACATTTTTAAATCACTAAATAAATAAAAAAGGGATGAAAATGAAACAAAATAACGTATATGAAGATAACTTTAAAACTGATTTTCTGGAAACCTGATAATCCATTGAAACCTAGTGGATCCTGTTTCTCGTGGAAATATATCAGGATAGTAAATAAACTTGCGTTCCTTAAAAAAAATGTATAAAAAATAAGTTAATGGGAGACACTATCAGCAAAAGAAGGATGAAGAGGAAAAAAAGCATTCATTTTAAAATAAAAAAGCACCACAATGAGAATGTGACAATTGTATCCTGTTTCATTAGTAAGAATGCTGTCAGGGATTGCTCAGATTTATTTTGCAGTGTTGTCACCAAAACTTATGAGAGAACATTTGTCCCAAGTTATATTTGCTATTTATAAATTAGGTACACAATAATACACGTTGTAGAAAGATATATATGTGCAATAATAATGACATGTTTTTCTTGGCATAAACTTGAGATTCATATGGAAATGACTTACTATCCAATCATTTGCATAACTATAAAGGAAACACCATTATGTTAATGGAATTTTACTAATTTCACTGTAATTCATCTTAGTTCACATTTTTCTAAAAGGATCAATACCTGCTAAGCAAGCATGTTAAACCAAAGAACAGAATTTCTCAAACTGAGACTATATTTACTTTTATCTGGCTTACATTTTCTTTTATAAGATTTAAATTTGCATTTAGCTGCTACAAGATCTTCAGACTAAATGAACATTAAAATACTATATCAAACAGACTGCATATAAGTTCATAATTTTTAAATCTCTCCCTAAACCTCACAAAAACAATCAATCAAATTAAGATGATCCCCATAAGATGTTTTCCTTCTGTAATCTTAGAATCCTAACAAATAAAACTACCAAACAGAAAAATGAAACCACCACAAAAGTAAAACCAGAAATAATGGACTTGAATATCTAAAATTCTATCAAAATAAGTTGTGACAAAACAATAGTGACAACAAAATCCACCAACCAGCCTTACTATCTAGGTTATGGCCTTACATGTAGCCAGAATTTAAATAGTAGAAATATAGGCCTAAAGGAATCTCTGCTAAAGACCTTTCTCCTTCTCAAGACCACATTAATTTATCTAAATAACACTAATGTTGATCTAACCTTCAATTTATTTAAATCTCCTTTGTTACAAATTAAGCACATTATGCATTGTCCCATCCCTTAGAGATTCATGAGGACATAGGTCTGGAAAGGGTCTCAAGAGGTCATTTGACACAGCCTTGTTATCCCAGAGAGAACCTGGTGCTTCATGTTTCCCAGTGATCATTTATTATTTATTATATAAAAAAAGATTTATTTGTATTTGCATTTCAGAGAGATGTACATGATTTAAGATATGTTATTCAAGTTTTAAATACACGAGATACTATGATTTCCTTTAGCTATGACCAAAGAAATCTGGATTTAGGCACTGATGATCTGCCTGAAGTCAAGGAAAATTTTCCCTGTTGAATTCAAGTCACTTCACTGGTGACACGTAGGGGGTGCATGCAGGTACATGTGCATCCCCTGAAATTGGTGGTGCAACCCCTGCGATTGGCCACTGCCGACACTGCCAGCAGCACCTCTGGGTGGTTGCTGCTTGCCACCTCCCTTTCACTGCCAACACCGGCAGTGACATCTGTGGGTGGTCACCGATTGCCACTGGCCACTACTGACACTGCCGGCAGCATCTGCAGATGCTTGCCACTCCCACCCCCATTGCTAACACCACTGCGGCCACCTGCTGGAGCTCCCTGCTCACTTCCTCCACACCCCCGCCACTGTTGCCACAGCCGCCGCCTGCGGTGGTCACTGTGCACCGTCGTTGTCCCCCACCTCCAGGGGCACACATTGTTCATGAGTCACTGCATCATGTCATGTAATTGAGAAATATAACAACCATATTAAGTCCTAAGTGGGTGCACCTACATGAAATGCCTTAAAGCAGAGTAAACTGTTCTACTGCACATTGGCTTGTCACGGTAAAAATTATGCTAATACACTAATATTCAGTAGAATTAATCTACTTTGTATTAAGCATCCTGAAAAAGAATTAATCTACTGGGTATTAAGCATCACAAAAAACAGTTTGCTTTTACTACTGTACATTAGTGCAGCTACTGCACCTTTTTGTAGTACTTCATATCAAAAATACTAAACTTAATATGAAGTAGCAAAGGTGCATTAATGAATGTGTAGATGTGCCCAGTGATATTGAACCTTAAAATCATAATGTATTAATTTATAGCCATTTAAAAATGTTATACAAGTTGAATAAATATTTTAGTTCCTATATTTTCCTATATGAACAAATGGAGCTACTCTATGTCTGTTGCTGTAAAGATTTTTCAGACTCTTATTTTATAGAACAAAAATGGTAACACATTTCCTAGAAATTTGGCTAATATATATATATTATTCTAACATATTATTTGTTTTGCATTCTGTTCTATTCTGGAAAGCAACTGTGTGGTTTACTTTGAAGCATAAATGTAATCCAAGTTAGCATGAAGAGAAAAGAAATAAAACTGGCAGACTTACCATCTTAAAGATGATCATCTTATGGGGACTGTATCCATTTCATCCTGGCTTCTATCCAGAGAGGAAGCAGTTTTGCTTTGATAAAGAGAGCTCTTTTTTTAAAATGTTTGTCATGACTGTAATTTTACAGGCAGTTACTAGAGAAAACAGTGGGTTTTTCTAATGAGGAAAAATAAAATATAAAAATTATAAAAAATATATCAAAATTTTTCAAATATATTGAGATATATTTTGTGAATACAGGCAGAACATTGCAAACTGAATTCTAGTTTATTTCTAATTGTTGTGGGAAACTGAAAGCTTGGACATAGCCTCAGACAACAAGTAAAACCCCAACAACCTGAATTGAGATACATTTTTAACGAGGAATATTAATTTTCTCACAACATTCAAACTCGATAGCTTCTGTATTTATGGAAACTATCTTAGAACTATGCCCTAAAGGAAAATTAACCCTGTGAAACTTTGCATATAAGTTTTAAATTTAAAAATAATCTGTAAACACACATATACAAAAATATCCTTAAAAATGAAATCTATATTAGAATCTCTTTCAGTTTCATGTGTAGCTACGAGAAATAATTCATGATCCTGCAATAAGGTTGACAGGTACTGAGAATGTTTATCTGTTGTTCCTGTCTGCAGCAGTAAATTGCTATTAGATCATCAGTGCAGTAGTTTATAAAACTGATACCAGTTATCAGATCTACAAGATGCTTGTTCTACACCTGATGCCTTGTACTGAATTATTCCAGAGACAATTTTATTTAGGTTATTTACTTTATGTTGTAAAACTGAAGATGACACAAACTGATGTAAAACGTAACTGAATTCAAATGAATTCAGAAGCATTTTAGTGCTTTTAATATGGTGATATTCTGAGATTTGTTTTAGATATGAGAAAATAGGATTTAAAAGGATGTCTTGGGTTATCAAGTCCATTTACATAAGACTACAGGCAACCACAACCCAAATCATAATTTACAAAGGGATTAACTTCCTTTAAAAATCCTGGTTTTTATGGTGATGGAACAGTTAAGAGAACTTCCTATAACTCCAGAGGCATGTGATATGGCTCTACCAACTGCTTGTGACAAAGACTACTTCCACTTCCTCCAACTGTGAAAACAGCCAATGCATTGCTAGCGACAGAACTCCAAATACTTGGTATACTTTGCCCTTGCTATCTGATGGAATCTTTGGCTATAACATACTTTTGACTCTTATTCTAATGCTGTTCAGAACCCTACTGCTCAGAAGGTTAAAAAAAAATCTTCTTAGAATTCCCAGCCTCAATTTATTCATAGAAAAATGTATCCTTATTTCTTATTCTGCCAACATGGTGATTAAGCTGACATATCACTTCTCCCTCCCTAGTGCCTAGTTTCTAGTTTCCTGCTCTACTGGTATGTGTGCATGTGTGTGTATATATCCCATCTCACCTTTGCTTTGTTAGGCTAAACAAAACAATTTCTTTTATTCCTATCTCTTAATAGAGAATTTACATTCCTGAAGTCATCCTAGGAGCCCTGTTCCATATCTGTTCCAAGCTGAATTGTCATAAACATAGATGTTTGTATCCATATGTAGTATTCCAAAGGAGGTCTTAGCTACCCTTTTATTATATACTTTTAATGTCCTGGATATTCTGATATAAACTGAAGACCCCAACCATGACTTTGACCCTCAAGGATTCTGGGATGAAACTTCTGTCCTGCTGAAGTCATAAGAAGAAATGTTGTTTACTTAAGTGGGACCATATTTTCCATACCTTATTCCTTGCTCAAAAGAGTGAATTTGTCATATGCAGTTTGACAAATTAGACCTGAGCAGAATTTAGCAAAATGTAGGAGTATAAGTTAGAAAAAGGAATCCAGTTCAACCCCACTCTAGTAGCTGAATAATCCTATAGCTACCTGAATCATTGGGGATGACATTCAATTCTTTCCTGATCATCAATGGGGCACTTTTGTTACCCAGGGGAACTCTATTCCTGGATGCATAACCCTGTACATATGGACATCTATGTGAAACTACATAGATTCACAAACTGAACAGGTTGAGTAGCAACTGAAGCAGGTAGTTCCATCCACTGTGATCACTTTTGATCTAATTGCTCAGTATTTAGGGAACTTGGGAAGCTGGTTTTAGTGACCCTCACCCGATAGGGTTTGAATCTGGTTTTCTTTTTCTTTTTGCAGGCACTATTTTATTTCTGGGTTTCTTCTATTTTAGCACAGAACTCTAACAACCACTGCATTTTCCATTTTCCAACAATATAGTTACTAGAAAAAAGGATGGAGTGTAGTGAAGCCACACACCCTCTGCTACACTACCCCCTCCCTGGTCTCAGAGATCTCCCACAGACCTCTTTATTGTGGCTGCACACGACATCACATCAAAAAGGAGTGCTGAAGCTGTGCATATTTTCTGACGTGTGGCATGAATAGAGTAATGTCCTTGGAAGTCAGCTGGGAGACACTTGGATTCAAACATTATCTGGGAGAGGGAGTCAAATAATTGAGGTTCACTGGCTTCCCAAGTGAGTGGCCCAGGCACTAACCTCTTTGGGTGCGTCCAGACAAGTGCACACATGCCTCTTCCAGTGTCTCATATCCCTTTGACATGCTGCAAGAGGCATGTGCGGGAACAAAAAAAGTTCACCACACTGCAAATTTGTAGTGCAGTGGCAAAAAATACCCTGGGCAAAAATAGTGGGATAGGGCATGGTCCAGGATGAGGCAACCAGAGGCTCAGGTCTGCCACACACTCTGGTAGTCAAGCAGAGCATCTCTATGGCTGACCCTCTCCCAAGTGCTAAAGCATGCTGCTTGTCCGATGCAGGGAGCTGGAGCCAGTGTCTAAGCCAGTAATTAGGGGGTGGAGGGGGCGCCAGAGGAGCGGGGAGGGGACCATGTGGTGACTGCTGCCAGTCCCATTCCTTGTCCACTCCCCAAGCCCTCATGATTGCTGATCCACCCAACACCTCATCCTCTGCCTGCCCTCCAAACCCCCCCAATCACACCTGGCCCCATCCTCCACCTACCCCTGAACCACCCCATCACTACCCTACCCAAGTATCCTGGCAATTAAAAAAAAACAAAAAAACCTGCACTCACTGGCAGTAGCAGCTGCCTTTGGGGTCATTGAGGCCTTGTGGCAGAGCCCCCCTGCACAGAACAGGACTGCAGGGGGCATGCATACTGCCACTGCCCCATTGCCCAGCAGTGTGCAGAACCACATGGCGCCCTGCCAACCCAGGCCGCACCCACATGATGGGGCAGTGGTAGTGTGGGTGCCAGGTCACTGGAGCCAGTGCCCAGTGCCACTATCCTCCACTGCCCCATGCTGTGCAGGGGGGCTCTGCCATGAGGCTCCAGTCACCCTGATGGCAGCTGCTACTGCCAGTGAGTGCAGAGCTTTTTTTTTAAGTGCTGGGGAGGGTGGGGAAGCTATGGGGAATCTGGAGGTGCAAGCAAGGGGTAGGACTGGGCAGCCATCGGGGGGCTGCAGGAGCCAGTGGGGGAGGGGCCCCTGCAGAGGCCATGTGGCCCATGTTGAGAGGCTGTAGCCCCTGTGGGGGGGCAGTCTGTGAGCTGTGCAGGGAGCCTACACCCTGCAGGGGCAGGGGGCACACCCCTCCTGAGCAGCCCCCCCCCAGACTCCGTATTGCCCTGAGGGGTCAGGCCAATGCTCAAGTTCTTAATATTGTATTGTTAGACAGAAGGGTGTGGTGTACAACTGCACATGCACACATACAAATCAGTTAAGCACACATACACTCATAAGGTGCATACACCCCTACTAGGCATATACACTCACACTAGCTACTCAGATACACACTTTTGTTCAAAATAACCAGTCTAGGTTCATGCACACCCATCACCAGTTTAAGCCCATACACGCTACACACACCAAATTTAGACAGAATCAGTTACCAGTTACCAACACCTGCACATCCAATACACATAAGTGGATTACTAATTCATATACCACACACACACACACACACACACACAATGATATCTATACATGTATATATATACATGTGTATTCACTAATTCATAGATATATCACCCACCTAGGCATACACACAGGTGAGTTCCTAAGTTGGGTTTGTGATGTGTGTGTATGTATGTATGTAGGTTCCAGATCCTAGCTGCTCTGATAGTGAAGTAGTGCCTCCTGATGTCTAATCTGAATCTACCCTCTGTCAGCTTGTGACTGTTATTTCTAGTCATTCCTGGTAGTGCTCAGGGGAACAGGGACTCCCCTGATGCCTGCTGGTCCCCCCTGACTAGTTTTTAACAGGCCACTAGATCTCCCTTCAGCCTTCTCTTGTGGAGGCTGAACAGGTTCAGGTTCTGTAGCCTCTCCTCCTAGGGCCTGCCCTGCTGCCCCCTGATCATGCAAGTGGCCCTCTTCTGGACCCTCTCCATGTTGTCCACATCCCGCTTGAAGTGCGGCACCCAGAACTAGACACAGTACTCCAGCTGTGGCCTGACCAGTGTCGCTTAGAGGGGGAGTATCACCTCCTTGGTCCTGCTTGAGATGCATCTGTAGATGCATGACAAGGTATGGTTGGCCTTCCAAGAGGGGGAGCTCTAACTGCTCTATGGTAATAAAACTAAAGACAAACAGGAAAACATAGGTATTTAGAATAATTTTATTATGATGATGACACTGGTAGGCTTCCAAATTGATTTATCACTGTGGATATATCAAGAAACATTGCACAACTGATCATTGTCTCTCTGTCTCATATATACATATATATAGAGAGAGAGAGAGACAGAGAGAGACAGACAGACATAGTCTTTTCTTTTAATTGTGGAGAAACATGTTTTTCAGGGTATTTTACAGAATGAGTTTGGGATTTTTTTTATTAGGGATTTTTCACTTTTCAAATAAGAAACAGAAGAATTCCTTCTAGTGAGGCAAGTGGCAGGACCCAGGAAGAGAAGCCTGCTTATAGCTGGCACCTTGAACCCAGCTGGAGGTGGCCAGGAGGACATGCTTTGACAGTTCAAAGCAGGACACCACACTGGGAGCATTTTCTAGGAGATAGTTGCCCAAATGGCCAGGCAGGGGGCACACATGCCAGTAGTGCCACACAAAGGTGAAACTGCAACCATCGCCCACTGGCAGCCAGCCCAGAAGGGAAGATGCCTCCACTGGCTGTGCAGTCTCTATTTGGGTCTGGCAGGTGTGCAGCAGGTCACAATCAGTCATCAGCCCCAACTGCCAGACTGCTGCAGTGGGTAAAAGGTGCAGGGGACTCTCAGGGCTGCTTCTGCAGTCCAACTGGCGCAAGGGGTAGTGTCCCCAGTTACCAACTGGCTGGGCTCCAGAAGTTACTGTCTATTTGTAACACTCATACCATGGACCCTAAGGCCCACCTGGCTAACTAGTAACCCTGTTTGGGGCTAATGAGTAAGTTGTACAACTATATTCTTAGGACAATTAATGAAAAAACAGGATAGGAGTGTTGTGTGGGTCAAGGGGTCAAAATGTGAAAATAAGTGCACCTGAGAGGGACACTGAGCATAACCCCCTGGGCTGCACCCACTGGTTACCCCAGAAACTCCTGAGAGAGAGTAGCCCTGAACTACTTGCCAGGGTAGGTTTTGTACTAATGGGGTCAGGACAGGGCAGCTTTTTACACTGGTGGGGGCTGCACAGCTACTGGTCCCAGGCTCTTGCTCCCCCTGGCTGCAGATCTGTGAGGAGCCAGGCAGGGTTATTTTGCCCCAAGTGGCACAACTTGCACCACAACAAAGTGCATGTCCGGGTACATGCGCTGAGGCAAAAAGTCTTGGCTCAAATTTGCACTGCTTCTATTTGAGCTGCTGCAAGCGCATGTGCCTGCATGTGTGGATGTACCCTTTGTGGGAAAATATGGGTGTATACTCTCTTTCTTTCTGTCTTTCACTTCATTGTTGCTATTTCATTTTAATTATGGAAAAATGTGGATTTGGTTTTCATTTTTTAATCCAAAAAGGGGGGATTTTTTTTTTTTTTAATGAGAAAAAACCAGTATCTCCCTGGTCATCAGCTATTCATTAGAAGTTAGGTTTTTTGGTAGGTCACAAAGACTTAGCATAGGATGAAGATGAGTTCCCACACATGTACCCTCCACTGCACCCTGAGAGAGATTAATTGAGCATGTCATATTATCACTGGTGAACAGAGTATTCATTCACCCCTTGTTTGGGGGCAGGGGCTAGAGAAAATGTTAGATCAGGTTCCACCATTTTTTAACCAGTTTTTGTGTACTAACCTTCTGTTCTGTTATGGGTTAATTGGTTTCTGATCAGCATAGATCCAATTTTCTCTGAAAAAAAAAAATATCCCCAATTTTCAAATTAAAAAAAGGAACCCAAAATTCACATTTCCATGCTTAAAATGAAATACAATTGTATAGATATATCTACATCAGTTACAAATCATACCTGTTATTTTGAATGTCCTTTTATTTAAAAAAAATGAACTTTATCAAAGTAACATATGATACTCCTAGAGTAAAACAGAAGTTTTAAAACTAATTTTAACAATTAGAGTGAAAACAATATATTGACACTGTAGAAATATATAGCAGTGGATGCATCTACACATGCCCCTGACTGCACACTACTTGCTGGTACTACGCAATCCCAGTAGCACATTGTTATTTTTGGATGCTACGTTGCTGTAGCAACAAGCTACAGTGATGCAGCTCATCACTATGGTGATGTAGTGTCAGGGTCACAATAGATGCCCACCCATGCTACATCACCAAAGTGATGAATGCCATTGCCATAGCTTGTCACTATGGAGACATAGCTTCTTGTGTAGACATGCCCAGTTTGTACCTAGTGATTCTGAGAAAAATATAGACAACATTGAAAGGGTCCAGAGGAGGGCCGCCCGCATGATCCGGGGACTACAGGGCAGACCCTACATTGAAAGACTGTGGGACCTAAACCTGTTCAGCCTTCACAAGAGAAGGCTGAGGGGGGACCTGGTGACAGTCTATAAACTTACTAGGGGGGATCAGAAGGGTTTAGGGGAGACGCTGTTTCCCTAGCGCCCCCTGGCATGACAAGGAACAATGGACACAAGTTATTAGAGAGTAGATTTAGATTAGACATCCACAAGAACTACTTCACAGTTAGGGCAGCTAGGAGCTGGAACCAACTTCCTAGGGAAGTGGTGCTGGCTCCTACCCTGGGGATCTTCAAGAAGAGGCTTGATGACTACCTGGCTGAACTCATTTGAGTCCAGTCTTTTTCTCCTGCCCGGGCGGGGGGTCGGGCTTGAAGATCTACAAGGTCCCTTCCGACCCTACTTCTATGATTCTATGATAGTAATTCTCCTGAATAACTTTTTTTTTGCAATCATGCAATAATACTCTTACCTAGTTGGATATAAAATGCAGAACCCCTGTACAACCATATTGTACACCATGGATGGGTAAAATGGTGGATCCAGCCAGTCTGCAGCCTACATACTCTGGGCAGGGACACGCAGACAGTGCTTCATGGTTCTGCCCTAGTCCTGAACCACCCAGTCACTGCTGTAAGGATCTGGGGCAGAGTTGCAACCTGCTGCTTGCACGCTCCTGCCCAGAGCATTTAGACTGCTGATTGCTATTTAGACTGCCTATTGCAGCTCTGCCTCAGCTCCAGACCATGCTGTCACCGCTGCAAAATCCTGGCCCAGCCCTGGAGCAGCTCCCCAACCTGCTGTGCTCCCTGCTAGCACTGCTGTGGCTGGTCTTCATGAAAATCCCAGGCCTGTGCTACCATGGAGTGGCTGCTGTTGGGTCTCCATGGAAACTGGCCCCAGTCATGCAGGCAGGACCTGCTGGGAGGTGGAGTCTAGTACTGGTTGGATCCTGCCTGTGGGCCAGACTTTTCTCTCTCTGTTTCACACCAATATTAAAATTACAGAAAACCGGGGTAAAATGGGTGTATAGCACTAACCAGAATCATGGCATTTATGTCCCTATCTTCACTTAGCACAAGTGTAAATGACTCTTCATTGCACAAGGCTGTGGACACTTAGTCAAATAGGAATCTTACAATAGATGCTCCAGGTTTTTATTAAGAGCTCAATATCTCAAAATTTTCCTTGTTCTCAATGATGGTTAATGAATATTTTTTGGGGGGGATGGTTATCTAACTATATCATATTTTTTTCCTAGTGAAGTAGTAGTTAAAACAGTAAATTTCCATGGCTATTTTATTTCAAATGTAGAAGAATTTCTAGTAATTATGCTAGACTGGGAATGAAAATTAAATACTTTCTCTATGGCTTTATTCTCGATTTATTCAATCTTTTGGTTTTAACAAAATTGTCAATACTTAAAAATAGTAAATGTAAGACTTTTTTGAGTGTGGGTTTTTTGTTTCCTTTTGTTATTATGAAATGCAATATTTTCTGCACAAGGAATATTGAATTATTTTATTATACTAAAATGTCTCAAATTGGAACATACTTACACATGTTAAATGAGCTGTCCAGTTTTTAGTACTTCTTTTCTTTACATTTTGGAACAAATCAAACTAGGAAACAAAGAGGTAAAATAATGATACATATTGACAGTAAAATTGTTTGAAGCCATAAAAATCTATAGGGTTCAGTAGCCAAGGAACAGAACATTTCCATTTCTTTGTATGGGAAGGAGAAAAATGATTCATATAAAACACCACACCGTACATCAACATATACCAGAGTTGTTGCTTTCAGTAATAGTAGTAGTATTAGTGGTAGTAACTATAACAATATATTGTTTTTTCTTGGCTGAAGGAAATTGTAGTAATAGTAAGAAAAATGATGTAGCCTTAAAAGAGGAAGACTGTCAGGAAATGAAAATTGCAATCTCATGTTTTATACCTAGTTACTATTTTCACAAGTCATTAAGAAATAAAACACATACAGTAGATATCCTTTATCACAGTGGCAGTTCCAGTTTTTCTGTGCACTAAGAGTTTGCATTCATAAAATGTGAGCTACCCAACACACCTTTAACTAGACTCCTTCTGCTTTAGAAGAGCTTCTTGCAGAATTTTAAAGGTGTATTTTGCTTCACATACTCATATGAAATTATTTAAATGCATCAGACTTTAGAAGTTAGATCTCTATTTACTTAAGAAGCAAAATAAAGGAATACATTTTGCAAAGATAAAATTAGGATCTTCTTACTTGAGATCTTCTTATATTCTTATTTGAGATCTAGCTCCATGTCTTTTCAAATTCCAGAAGTATTTGGCAAAAGATGGCTTGATAAAGAAACAGCAGCCTATTCCTACTATTTCCAAGATAATCTGAGGAGTCATTGCATCTGGAAGCACTTCAACCAGAGGGCAGGCTTTCTGGCACAATGGCCAGTCTCCAAAAAATCAGCATGAGTATTCTTATTAATTTCTATACCTTAATGCAATGTGTAACAAGACCTTCATTTCCCCAAAGTCACTGTTTGGCCACTGAGTCCTGTTTAGGCACCTTAACCAGCCTGGCAGTGACCTGCCTCACACTTGTGTGCCATGATTTTGATGTTACTAGGAATGTTTGGTAGGCTGCCTTCCATTAACCAGGGCATGGTTTTGAGTGTTTTACTTCCCTCTGTTCACTGGGATCCCTCTTTCCCCAGCTCATTCTGCAAGCTCCTTTTTGTCCCCTGTTCAGTCTCTTGGGGGTTGTCTCAGCTTCTGTACTGTCTCCAGACTCCCATACTCCACTTGACCCCAAAGGGATGAGTCTTCCCTGGTTCTCCAGGAAGAGAGGGAGGGAGGAAGTGGGGATGGGGGCCATTGCTAGGGTGAATTTGTACTATTCCCACTGTGCTGTACCTGCAGTGGTGTTCATACATAGGTGTTCTGCCAAATGGCCCAGTGGTGATGGCACCCAATACAATGCCTTAATTTACAGCATTGTAGAAAAATACCACACCCACATGCAGGTATATGCCACATCCATTCCAGATTACTTTAAAGTGGGGTCTGCCATTTTTTACACGCTATATGTGCCATGACTGTCTGTTCAGTTATGGCTGTAGTGCACTTTCTGTGTACTTGCTTCACAATAAGTATACAATCTGTACCTGGCTATTGTGAACAGCATGGATAAATAAATAAATAAAACTATCTGATTCAATCCATATTGGCAGGTGCCTAAAACTTTGAGAGAATAAACTACTTACATGACTACTGAGTTTCTAATGGCCAAGTTCTATGTGCAGATATGCATATGTAGAATATACTGTAGTGATTTAACATGTGAAAAAATAATGAACAATTGTAACATATACAATATTCTTGATTATTTCATTTAATTGTACTTCAAAAAGGTGGATGCAACTTGCTTTAAATAACAAACCAAAATATCTAGATCATGGGACTTAGTACTAGGGGAAGACTTAAATTATTGTGACAACTTCTAAGAGGACAAAATAACAGTGAATAAGCAGCCTCACAAGTTCTTGAAAGATGTCAAGAAAAACTTTTTGTTGCAGATCATGGTGAAACTAACTTGGGGGTATGAAGGCAGAAGTCAACTTTAGTGACAGTGACTATGAAATGATAGGGTGTGTCCACCCATGCAAGCATGTGCGCTTGCAGCAGCTCAAATAGAAGCAATGAAAATCTGAGCCTCTGTGCACGTGCTCGGACATGCACTTTGTTGTGGCACAAATTGTGCCACTTGCAGCAAAATAACCCTGCCTGGCTCATCCCAGATCTGCAGCCAGGGGAGCTAGAGCCCAGGGCCAGCACCTGTGCTGTCCCTAGCAGTATCAAAAGCTGCCCTGTCCTGGCCCCATCCATACAAGAAGCTGCCTTGGCAAGCAGCTCTGGTCTACTTGCTATCAGGAGCTTCTGGGGCCCAGCCAGTTGGTGCCTGGGGACACTACCCTATGTGCCAGCTGGACTGCTTCAGCAACATCCCACATCCATTTTTAAAAATATCTGAAAATCCATATTCTTCCACAATTAAAAAAAAAGACCACCCCCCCACCACACACACACACACACACACACACACACACACACATATATATACATACATACATACATATACATACATACATATTTTATATATATATATATATATATATGAGAGAGACAGAGACAGAGACAGAGATCAGTTGGGCAATGATTTATTAGTATATTTACAATGTTAAAGCAATTTGGAAGCCTACCAATGTTTCTATCATCATGATAAAATAAATTCTAAAAACTTACATGTGTTGATGTGTGCTTTTGGTTTTCTCCGCACCTAATGGGTGTGTGATGAGGGGTGGGAAGGGGTATGGGGGAAGGTGGGTGTGTGTGTGTGGGGGGGGATGTATATTGGTGTGGGGGTAGGTATGGGGAAATTGCCAAGGGGACTGTGTGTGTGGGAGACCTTGGGGGGCTGCTCAGGTGCGGTGGGTCCCCTGGTCCCCCACAGGGTGCAGCTCCCCCACACAGCACAGAAAACTTGCAGTGTGGGGAACATTTTTTTGTTCCCACACATGCCTCTCAAAGGGGTTTGAGACAGGGCAAGAGGCATATGCGCACTCATCTGGATGCACCCATAGAGTTCAAGATCCTGAGAAAAGGAAGGGAAGAAAACAAAGTAAGGATACTGAACATCAGGAAAAAAAAGACTAAAACAGCCTGCAAGAATTGGTGGGAAGGATCTCATAGGAGGCATGTCTGATGGGTTACATTTTAAGGAGGTCATATTAAAGATGTGACAGCATGCATTCCCAACACAAACACAGAATAAATTCATTAGGAGACTATCCTGGCTAAAAAGTAATTTTCAATGAGTAGACACTCAAAAAGGAATCTTACAATGAAGAGAAACTTGACCATATTACTAGGTATGAATATAAAAATATTGTTTGGGCTCGCACGAATTAAAACTAGGAAGGCCAAAACACAAATTGAGATGAAGGTAGCAGGGGATGTAAGAGACCAAACCCTGCCCCCCCCCCCCAAAAAAAAACCCATCTACAAGTACATCAGAAGTGAGAGGAAGACCCAGAAAGGAGAGGAAGATCTAATGAAGGATTATTCAGGGACAGTTGAACTTAACAGAAGGATAGGGAAGAAGATAAGCTGGCTAAAGGAGTTGAAAAATGGGTTGGAAACGACTTAGAGAAGATAGATATTTTCTAGTCAGTGGAACCAAGCTTAATACATCCTAAAGTAGTCAAGGAATTGGCTAAGGTTAGTTCAGAACAATGGGTTATTATCTTTGAAAACTTGAGAAAGTTGGGTTTGGTACATTACTGGAAAAGGCCCAATATAGTGCTTAATTTTAAGCAAGAGAAGAGAGGTTTCCGGGGAATTACAGACCAGTCAATCTAGCCCTGAAACATGGAAAGAGAGTGGAACTTGCCATCAAGGAATCTATTTCTGCATGCCAGGACAAGGTGATTCAGAAAGAGCTAGCATGGAATTATGAAGAACCTGAACAACCTGGTTATCTTCTGTGACAAGCCAATGGGTGGGGATCTCCATAAATTATGCCAGAACTGTCCCCTGCAATAGCTTTCTTAATGTTTTTCATTTCACCCTTTGCCCTCCTTGCCCCATCTCAGAGGAGTCCTGCTGGCTGAGCTATTTGCTGCTGATTGTCGAGGAAGCAAAAAACACTGCATATTTAAAACCTCTGCCAATAAGGGCTGTGGGAAAGGATGGTGGGGATGGGGCAGAAGCAGCTAAATTAAAAAAAAAAATTAAAGAAGCCACTGTGGGAAAAGGGGCACTTATGGTGTGATTTAGAAGATCCCTACTGATGAGAATTATGGATAGGAGGGAAAACAATAGATATAACATGCCTTCACTTGACCATGATTTATGAAACTGTCTTCCATGGAATTCATATTAATAAAATAAAGAATTACTGTCTAGAGGAAAATATTTCAAGGAGCAGTCATCAATGGCTTGATGTCTAATTGAGAGGAGGTGGTGAAGTGGGGGTTCCCCTGGGGTTGATCCTATGTCTGATACTGTTTTTATCTCCATCAATGATTTGGAGCATGAGAGTTGGAGGATGAGATTATTCCCCTCTATTTAGCATGGTGAGACCATACCTAGAGTACTCTGTTCAGTTTTGGGTATCCCACTATGTGAACAATTTGGAGATAGTCCAGTGGAGGGCAACAAAAATGGTTAGAGGGCTGGGACACATAGCTTATAAGGAGAAGTTGAGGGAACTGGGCTTATTTATTATGCAGAAGAGAAGACTGAGGGAGGATTTAATAGCAACCTTTGCTACCTAAGGGTTTGTTCAAAAGAGGAGGGAGCTAGACTGGTCTCAGTGGTGGCAGATGACAGAAGAAAGAGCAAGTTGCAGCAAGGGAAATTAAGCTTAGGTATTAGGATTTTTTTCACAAGGAGCATAGTAAAACACTCTAACAGGCTGCCTAGAGAGGTTGTGGATTCTCCATCCTTGGAGGTTTTTAAGACCTGGCTAGTGAAAGCTTTGGCTGAGATGATTTAGTTGGGGGTGTTCCTTCTTTGAGCAGCGGGGTAGAACAGATGAAGTCTGAAGTCCCTTCCAACTATAATTTTCTGTGACTTTATTCTATGATTAAATGTATCCTTAACGTATTTTCAGGTGACACAAAGTTGGGTGGAGTTGTAGACACTTCAGAAGAGGATGATGTTTCAGGATGACCTTGATAAACAATGAGAAATAGTCCAAAAATAACGGAATAAAATTCAGTGAAGAGAAATGCAAAGTCTTACACTTAGGATGAAACAATCACATACACAAATACAGACTTGGGAGGACTGGCTAAGGTATAATACTGCAGGAAAGGATCAAAGATGAAGGAGGGGTGCCATATGAACAACAGCATGCTCTTGTTGGAAAAAATGGTTGCAGTAACATAGTGTCACTTCTAAATGAAAGAGTACTTCCAGTCTACTCACAAGTGGAAAGGTCTTACATGGATTGCTGTGTCCTATTTTGAGTGTCACACTTCAAGAAATGTGCAGAAAAGAAAAGAGAAATGAGGGGAGAAAAACAGAAAAGAAGAGAAGAAAGATTTCAATTTTTTTTATAAATTAAATTTAGGGTAATGTAATTTCCTGTGGAACAACGGTTCTAACTTTTAAACAAAAGCAACCTGCATATAGCTTAGAAGGAACAGGACATTTTTGAAAAAGGCACCACAAAGTCAGTCTGTGCACACATGTTCTGAACGTGATTGTAGTATGTCAAGAAATAGTTTTATTACTATAGTTTGAATTTTGTTTTACAAGATACAAATATTTTATATTATTTCCCAACATATAGATAAGAAGGCCAAAGCAAAAGCCCATACAGCTAATTACTGTAGCTTTTCAGCAGAGCAGCACCTTTCCTCTCTCAGGTGATTTAACAAAACATGGTAGTTTGAAAGAAAAAAACAAAAATTAAATTAAAAAAACCCTTACTGTCCACATTATCGATTTCACTCCCTCCCTTCTCTTTCCAATCACTGGTTTGATAGCACATAATATATTGTCAAATGACCCATTTCTACAGTGCTGTTATGCTATTTTGAAATCACAGTGTTTTTCTGTCATCTTTAGTAAATGGACTCTCAGCCAAGGGCGCTCAGCCAAGGATACTCTTTATAAAATTCTAGCTTTACCTTTAGTCTTGTTAAAAGGTCAGTGGGAATGAGAGATACTTCCTTCTCCCCTTCCTTCTTTCACCCTTCCCCATCTTCCTTTTCTCAGTTGCTCCAAATGAATTCATAATAATCAAGAAATTAAAGAAAATGAATGAAAAAGGTGTTATTAAATATTACAGCTCATGCAAAAATGCAAACAACCAGAAACAAAGCCATTTGTTATATGCTGTTTTCATAATTAACCATTACATTCCAATACAAACATAACAAAAGTATTTACCATTGACTAGTACTGCTATCATCTCAGAATACTACTTTTACTACTACTGTCAGAACAGGACATACACAGCAGTATACCCTTCATTTTTTTTAAAGGAATTTTAATTTTAAATAAAATTGATTCAACCTTCTTGGTTGTCTAAGTATATAGACTTGGTCATCTTCATGGAAGTTCTGGCACTTACCCAGAAGGTTTCTATTCCTATATTTTTTGCCATGTGCACATGGACAACATAGACATGAAGATTCAAAATGCACTCTGGAGGGACTGAGGAACTTCCCATCTCCTCCCATCCCTCAGGAACTGAGGGGCTGCAGCACTCACTAGAAAAGACAGGATGCCTGAGCTTTAACTATCCTAGATTCAGAGGGGCTTGAACCTGGTATAGAACTCCAACCAACACACTTCAGCCACTCCCTTCTCCCTGGCATGCCTTTTGAAATTATTCCTTTGGGCATCTATAAGAGGGAGAAGTGTTTGAGTGACCTGTGGCAGTATTAAGAGATGAACAAGCCAGAGAGTGTACGGCTCGGTGAGGTGACTGCTGGCCTGAAAAAGGACAGGACCTAGCCCTTGGTCCCAGTAAGACAGAAACTTCTGTGTGCACTACTCTCCCTCTTCCCTGCACCAAAGCTGAAGTCCACTAGTCATAGGCCATGCGGTATTTAAACAGCCCAGCTATTATTGCACATAAGCAATGCAGTTGTCTTGACAGTCATCCGTAGCGGTCTACTTGTACAGAAATAAAATTCTTCCAGGCACATAAGTACCAAAAATGTCTTGTGGATGAGCAAACAGTCACTAAGGTGACCAGGAAGGTAAAGACACCACCCTAATATTTTTCTCCGATATTTTGCCTACAACAAAGATAAAGGAATACATTCTGTCTCCACTAATCACGTTCTGAACTGTTGCTTCTATCCGTATACCATTTACCCTTTTCTAACCAAGTTCATTTTACCAATGCTGAGAAAGAGACTGAGAATCTTATTCATAAATATGACTAAATTAAAGATGATTTCTTTAATCATTACACTTAAATTCCCTGCCAAGCATTTTGATATGAAGATGGAGTTCTGGAAATTCTTGGCCTTGCTTTTGCCCATCTTCTAGGAGAAAAGTGTATGAGAGAGGTATAAACTTGATTCTACCTCATTCCTATGTCAACCTGAAATCTAACATGTTTTGGTAGATCTTTTTAGAGCCAGATTCTTGTGACAGTGGAAGAAAAATAATCTATGGTTTCTCCACGGTCCACCTAAGGGAGAGAAAAGACAAGGAAACAGGTTCCAATATTCTGGATTATATTGGAACCTTGCTATGAAAGCAAATAGTTGTGTGAAAACTGCTTTTTCGCAAGTATCACTTATAAATAGAGTAGCACAGTGTATTACTTGAATTTGAATGTTGGTACTGAGAACAGAGGAACAGCTAAGACTGTTAGATTTCAGTTTTTCTTTCAGGTGCCTATTGGGAAATTGATGCGTCTCTGATCACCAGGGACCCTGAGAGTAAATGCAAGTACTATCCTGTTACACAGGTTTTTACTCCACAGCAGTGCATATGTAGACACTTCCCTGCCTGGCGGGGGCATGAAGGTGCTTCGTTGAGGGAGCTGCCTGCTTTACCCCACACTAAAGCACCCTTATGCCTCAGCTGGCCCCTCCACAGCACATTGAGCCAAGGGGAGCATCCCCAGGCTAGCAGGCTGACCCCCAGGTCCCCTGCCAGCCAGGGCTGCTGTGACCTGGTTCAACATGTTGCAGTCCCAGTCACACATGGAAATAGTGCACCCAGAGCAATAAACTCTGCAGCAATAAGCTCTGCAGTGTGTTACTTCACATTAATATGCACGTGTAGACATGGCCAGGTGGTTTGACTCTGTTTCCCACACTAACCACTGTACTACAAATCGGACATCATGAACTACCTTCTCCATCGCTACTACTGTGGCTGGCCTCATTTGTAGCCACAGAGGTTTGTGAATGACCTGAAGGGCTGGAAGGGAGAGAGCTTTTATGGCTCAATGAGGTGACTGCTAGCTTGGAAGGGAAAGGCTCTGGATTCTAGCCTGGACCCTTGTTTCCAGTGAGGCAAAAGCTTCCTCTTGCACTGCTCCCCATGTCCTCATTCTCCCTGCCCATCCCTTTGATGATTATATTAGCTTCAAAAGTAACACTTGGGGAGGAAGGGAGGAAATTGCAATGACAAATAGCTGCTCTGTGCTTTGTAAGTCTGAGTGACGTCCCATTTCATGGCCTCCCTGGGTAAGGGAGGTTTAAAATTTTGGAATATCACATAAGTGTGCTAATCAGTGAGCTATGAGACAAAAAAGGAAGGGACAGACACATATGTGGCCCTTTTCTGCTCTTCAAACTAAGTCCAGTAGTCGTGGGTTTCAGCTGAATACATTTTCAGGTGACTAAGGTTGCTATACATCTGTAGCTATCAATAAAGCCTGGGTTACACATTGAAGAACTGAACTCCTCTGGAAGCATAACTGACAAAAATATCCTATAGATGGCCAAAAATGACTGCTTCGATGATCAAAAAAGTATGTTACATAGATGCTGACAGAATTTAAATGTTCATAAGCAGGAATCCTGGTTTTCTCTGATAAAATTAACCTCTATGTTTAAATTTAAAAAAGGAACCCCAAATCCACATTTTTCTATGATTAAAATGAAATACTGCTATCTATATATTAGCAGGATTTTATTTTAATTACAGAAAAATGTGGGTTTGGGATTAATTTTTTTAATCTGAAAATTGGGTTTGTTTGGGGGGTTTTTCGGTGAAAACCAGGATCCCTGCTTATAAGGTTAGGTGGCATGGGTTTGTATATCGGCGACAGCACTGTCTTACATCTAAGTAATTAACTCTGCTAAACTACCTTTTTAGATGGTGAATGGGGTGGCTGGGGCATGAGGGTGCAAAAGTGTGGGGGCTGCCTGTTACTCAGCTCTGCACTTCAGCATCCTTGGCTGTGTACAGACGAAATGAGGGGCATGAGCACACGACACTTTAAAGTGAGCTAAATGCTTTTGCATCGCTTTGAAGGTATTCATGTTTGCACGCCCCAGCAGTGTATTAATTGAACATTAATTCCAGCTGCTATAGGAAATTCAGTGGTGTAGTGCACCTTAAATGATTTGGGGCACAGCAAACTAAAACTCCGTCAAGGAGTTTTAATTTGCTGCCCCTACAGCTGCAAAGCAAAGCACTGGGCTCTATGCAGTTCCCCGGCTCTGAAGGAGCCCTTCAGGCAGCCTGGCAGCAGTCCAGGAATGCAGGCTCTGCCCAAGAAAAGCAGTGAGCCTGATCTCCCCCACCCCCCTGGAGACTGCCTGAGCTGTGCGGAGGCCCAGTGCTTCCCTCTGTGGTGCCCCATGGGACCACCTGAGCCGAGTGCCTGCAGGCAGGTGCTGTCTGGTGTGTGTGTGGGGGGGTGCTGCTGCCACAGAGGGAAGCACCAGCCTCTCCACCACAGCCCAGGGACCACTCCACCCACCAGCAGCTTGCCCTCCCCTCTCCACCACTGGAGCAGCAAGTAAGTCCTCCCCTCTCCGCCACTGGAGAAGCTGGGGCCCTAGTGGCACATGTAGATGAAACACACATGGGTGTGTGCACAACGCAGGGGGTTAATCAGCCCTAAATTGAAGTGGCCCTAAATTAAAAACCCACTGCTTCAATTTAGGGCCCCTGTTTCATCTACATATGCTACTAATGCCCCAGCTAGCCCCTGTGCCACCCAGTGCTGCCACCCCAGGGCTAGAACAGACCCCCCAGAGCCTCCTGCTAGCCCTTGCCTGGTTCTGCATCAGGTCTAACTACTTCAGTCCCTGGTGCACATGAAGACATTGCTCTCAGAAGCAGTTGACTCAGCACAAACTGCACAGGCGTTTATTCAGGCACACTAATTGTACATGTAGATGTACTCACTGGCACCTAATATTGTGTTTAAGTGCCTAATATCCTTTCTGAATCCACCCTTTAACCTGAAATGGTGTTTGTAAAGGGAATTAAGCCAATAATAAAAAGTAATCTCTTTTATCCTTTTGTTAAGTAAAAAATTCATAAGCACTTTCAGAACTGCATTCTTCCACTATTTATTCCTAGAAAACCAATTAATTAAGCATTTTAAAATTATTTTTCAATGAAACGGTTGTCAGTGCATTACTTGCCTTAATTGCATTAGGATATAATCTGTTCTGGAAAAAAATGCCATTGACTTTTAAGTGCATTAGTCAGAAGGTGCCAAATAGATTTTTATGGAACTCTTTTTTTTCAGCTATACTAACTGGATGGCAAAAAACATTTCAAAGACTATCCCATGGCATTTTAAAAAAAATCTAGTGATTAAATACTAAACACTAAAAGCTACTGAAAATTTTATTTAATTATAACACTGAGTGATAGCACAGTATGTTGTACCTAAACATTAATGGAAGAAGTGACGATCAAATAGGAAGTTGTCATCGTTTCTGCCACCAGGGTACTGAAGTACAGGCAGTCCTCAACTTACAATGTTTCGAGTTACGACATTTTACACTTACAACGTTTTTAAATTGACACCCTGTTTCAACTTTATGACTTCAGTTTTGACTTTACAACGCTTGATCCAATGTGGTGCCACACCAGCGAACAAGTTTGCTGTGTCGCTTATCTCCCTGGAGAACATCTGTCCAAACTTCCTTGGACACTTTCTTTAAAAAAATAGACAAGACTCCAGAAAAACCTGCAGCCAAGATTCCTGGGAAGACTCCAGCCAAGAACCCTTCAAAAAGTCCAACCAAGAGCCTTTCAAAATATCCAGCAAAGTCACCTCAGAGAAGTCCTTCCAAATCAATATGATTGCTATTTACAATATAACTAAATTAATGTAGCTATATTACTCATCTATAATTGATTAAACACAACATTCTGGAGTATTTTTTGTGAAAATAGGGTATCAGGCCTTGGTTCAGGAACCAATCGCCCATTTATAACATTGTTTCTTATGAGAAAATTGGTTCTGAGTTACAACATTTCAACTTAAGATGCGGTTTTCAGGAACCAATTGTGTCAAGTCTGAGGACTGCCTGTACTTGAAAACATGGCTGCCACTAAAAGAAAGTTCAACTAACTAACTAATTATATAAGTCTGAATAGGGTCTAAGTTGCTTTTTTGAATATTAAAACAATAATAAAATGTTATTAAAACCCCCTGTCACTTTTACTATGGCAACAATATTTGTGTTTCTCTTCATTCTATTCCTGAAGACTGGTCTGTTTGTTTTTTTTTCTCTCCTTTATTTGGGTTCCTTTGCTGCATCTATTTTTTTATTGGTCTAAAATTTGGGTCAAATAGTTTTTAGATCATTACCTTTTTCCTGTTTCACTTGAGATGGAGGTATCCAAATATATCCTATTACAGAATTTTGCTATTGAATCTGAAGGACTTTTTTCCTTCTTCTTTGAGATATTTTAATTCGACTAAATGGGTATAAAGCACTGATTCACTTGGAAAAACTTCCATAGCATTATGTTTCTGATCTAAAGCCTGTTGAAACTAATTAAGCAACTTCCAAAGACATTTAGATAAGGCCTCACAACTTTTAGATGTTTATACTTAAAGAAATCTCCATGATAGCTTGCAACAAAAGGTGCTTAAGAGTAGATGTGATAGCATACTTGAAGGGCTGCTGTAAAGAAAAGGGAAAACATTTTTTCTCTCTCATTGCAAAGTTTGATACAGACCAATGGCTGAATTTGTAGTAAAATAGGTTCATAGCAGATATCAGGAGAAACTTCTTCATTGTTACAACAGTGAGGCAATGGAATTAGGCTGCCTAGGGAAGTTGTGGAGTCTCCATCATTGGAGGCATTTGAGCCGAGGCAGGATAGCCACTGGTCAGGGATGAGCTACATGTAGAAATACTTATGTTCCGCTATATGTAATTCTCACACTTCTGAGCTTTGCTGGCTGCCACATGAGGCTGGGAGGAAATTTCCTTTTTCCCTTCCCCCACTGTTGTTACATGTGTTAGGGTTTTTTTAAAGCCTTCCTCAGAAGCATTGGGTGTTGGCTGCATTCAAGACAGGATTTTGACTGGAGTGTGATAATGCTCCTGCTGGGACTTTAACTCAGAGGGCTTTCCCCTCCCATCAATATCAGACCAGTCACCATGTTTGGGGTCAGGAAGGAATTTTACCCTATGATAAGATTTTGTGGATTGTGGGGTTTTTTGTCTTTGTATGTAGCAGGTGGTGTGGCCCCCCCTCCCTGGGATCTCTTGAGTGTATACTAGCAACCTTTACAGTAGCAGAATGTTTGATTGCCACAGTATCCTGCTTTACCTGTGTCAGATTAGGATGTAATATCTTGAGCTGTGTCAGGGTTGGCTGTATAGTTTTTCTACAAGGTTAAAGAATGGATTTTTATAGTGTGATTTGGATAGGGATGATTCTGCCTCAAGCAAGGAAGGGTTAGACTAGATGACCTCTCAAGGTCCATTCCAGCCCTACTTCTCTATGCTTTATACTTTGTGCCCTGTGCTCTATATAATCATATTTCTTAGAAGAACCTAGACAAACAAAGAGGGTGAAAATAAAAGTAAATTCTAAGAATATCTAGCAAATTTCCTCAGGACGTTAAAAATTAGTTAATGATATAAGGTATGGCTGTCCAACTTCTTAGCAACCAGAAGCCAAACACCATGAGCTGCAACAGCAGGGACCACACACCTTGAGGGACAAGCCCTGCCCTCCGCCAAGCTACATGCCATACACATACCTAGAAAGGCACTTCCCACCCTATTATACCATGGGCAGGTGGGGAGTGTTTCCGTGCTCTGTTGCACCCTGCATATGAATGAGTGCATTTGCTGAACTCACTGCATCACTTGTGCAAGGAGGGATGTGGTCTCCCACTGCATCAAACCCTTACCTGCTGTCTGTAAGTGGCACAAGCTAATCACCTCACCTGCAGCTCCCTGCAGCTTACCTCCAGGGCCATGCTGCTCTGGCCTGCCAGCTCACCCAGCACTATGCTATGGTCTGCATGCTGCCAGCCTGGGGCTGTCAGGCAGCAGAAGCTGAAGGGGGAAACCCTAGACCCCCAGCTCTGCCTGCAGCCAGAGAAAAGGGCAACAGAGGCTAGGTCAGATCTTAGGGATGCATGTTAACTCCTTGTGAGCCAGGGGCAGCCTCTAGGCTACCAGTTGCATAACAGTAATATATGGAATAGTGCATGGATCTTTTTTCTATTTTTCCCATTTCCCTTTGTTATCTCTCACAGCTAATACTGCTTTTAAGATGGAAGTAGTCAAGAAAGCAAATGGAAGGAGCAAGAACTTACAGAAGTTTTATCAGAAAGCAAAAATCCAGTCACTATTCACAGCCCATGTCAACGTATGAATCACAGCTAGATTATGTTAATTTTGTCCCAGCATTTCATTAGATTATAAAATTTGCTAGCAAGCATTTCAATACAAGGCAGTACTTCTATGAACTGAGGAAAAGTGCATAATATTCTTTGCCATTACATTTTTGTATTTTTTAGATTCATTTGAGGTTTATTTAAAATCATTTACTTTGTGATTAATTCCTTTATCAAATGTGAACACTTGCTCATACAAATACATAAACTACATATTGTGCACATTGTATATAAAATCTACACATTGTAATCACAATGTAATTTCTGAACTTGATCAAATATAAAAAAAAAATTGCTCATGACTTTCACCTGTCATCCTAAAAACAGTTGGAGTAAGAAGAGCTTTAATACAATCAGAAATCTAACTACAATATAGGAAAAACAACAATCTTTTCCCACAGTGATCTTTAATTTTCCTTGTTTTACTATAAATATTAAAAATTGTGAAGACAATTCTTGGCACAGCATACTTGTTATTTTTTTCAGCCTTCTGTTTTTCATGCTGCACTGTTTCTATTAACACAATTAGGCCAAAAGGAAGCTCATCTAAATGAAGATGAGGATGAATGTTTTGATGAGGATTTTTGAATAATTTTTCCATAGCTGGCAAAGAATAGCTGATGCATTCAATAATAATTTATTGTGTCTGTTATTTTATATGACCAAAATTAACCTCTCTTCCTCTCTCTCTCTCTCTCTCTCTCTCTCTCTCTCTCTCCCCCCGCTGTATGGTGTTTCAGTGAACTTCTTTAAATGGTTACTCTTTGGAGATTTTGAAATTCCTTTAATTACAATGATTTTGCAATACTTATCTTTTTCTTTCTTATAGTTACATGATTATAATTTAAATGCTTCAAACTCAACTTGTATAATCAGTTCTATAGGGACCTAAAGTTAAATAAAAAAATAAAGCATGTTCAAAATTCAGCAGATTCATAGTAAATATGCATAGTTTACTAGGGTCAAATATTGTTGATGTTGTGATCTTCCCTGGCTACCTTTTGGGTTTGCATTGTGGCTAACATTCTAGTTTCCTTTATAAAACACCAACTTATTTAGGACCTGCCTTTTTGAAACCACTTCCCCTGCCAGGAGCAAGCTATGGCAGTATACTTTCTCAAAGGTTCATAGATTCATAGATTCATAGATGCTACAGTCGGCAGGGACCTCAACAGATCATTGAGTCCGACCCCTTGCCTAGGCAGGAAAGAGTGCTGGGGTCGGATGACCTCACCCAGATGCCTATCCAGCCTTCTCTTAAAGACCCCTGAGGTAGGGGAGAGCACCACCTCCCTTGCAAGCCCATTCCAAATTTTGGCCACCCTCACCGTGAAGAAGGTTTTCCTGATATTTAGCCTAAATTTGCTCTCTTTCAGAATGTGACCATTGTTCCTTGTTACCCCAAGAGGCACCCTGGTGACCAGAGCATCTCCGATCATTTGCAGTGTCCCCTTAATGAATTTGTAGGCAGCCACAAAATCATCTCTCAGCTTTCTCTTGCAGAGGCTGAAGAGATCCCTCAGTTTTTCCTCACAGGGCTTGTCCTGTAAGCCCCTAATCATACAAGTGGCTCTTCTCTGGACCCTGTTGAGTCTATCAACATCCTTCTTGAAGTATGGTGCCCAAAACTGGATGCAGTACTCCAACAGTGGTCTGACCAATGCTGCATAGAAGGGAAGTATCACCTCCTTGGATCTATTTGTCATGCATCTTCTGATGCACGATAAAGTGCAGTTAGCTTTGCTGATGATTTTGTCACACTGATGACTCATGTTCATCTTGGAGTCCACTGTGACTCCGAGATCCCTTTCCAATTCTGTGCTGCTGAGATGGTCACTTCCCAGCCAGTAGGTGTGCTGGATATTTTTGCACCCTAGATGCAGCATTCTTGCACTTGTCCTTGTTGTCCTGCATCCTATTCTGTATCTTATGCCGCTTCTTCTGTATCTTCTTCTGTATCTTCTGTATTTTGTATTCTGTATTGTATTCTGTATTTTGTATTTGTATTCTGTATTTTGTATTTTGTATTCTGTATTTTGTATTTGTATTGTATTCTGTATCTTCTGTATTCTTCTGTATCTTCTTCTGTATCTTATGCCGCTACAAAGCTGACAAGAATATCAATTACGCTGAACATTTGCAATTTCTGTAAGGCACATATATTTTTCCCTTTGGATGTAGTATATTTCATTATTTCTTATTTTTAATCAAAATTTCCTTTAAAAAATCAAGAAAAGCATGTGTTTGTTTTAAATAAAACCAAAAGATCATTTCTAACAAACTGGTAATCCTCCTTTCAATTAGCTCTATTTCTCCAGACAGCTGAGGGAGGCCGTGCATTCAAAGGATGCTGTGGTCATGGGTGATATGAATTACCTTGACATCAACTGGGAGGAGCAGTCAGCCAGGTCTATCCACTCACAAAGGTTGCTGATATGCGTACAGGACCTACACCTCATGCAGGAGGTACTCGTCCCCACTAGGGGAAACACCATATTGGATCTGGTGTTAGCCTCTGGGGATGACCTGGTGGGGAAGGTGCTAGTACAAGGGAGGTTAGGGGACAGTGATCATGAAATGATCCAGTTTGCTATTCAGAGAAAGGTGGGGAGGGTAACTAGCACAGTGTAAATGCTTGACTTTAGGAAAGCCAACTTTGATGTGCTCAGGGCAGTAGTCAGGGAGGCACTCAGAGCCCAGGGGGTAGCTAGTATGGGGGTCCAGGTGGTAACTAGTATGGGGGAAAAGTGGTCCTTTCTCAAGGAGGCTATCCTTGGGGCACAGCAGGACTCAATTCCTCTGCGCAAGAAGGCAGGAAAAGGGTCCAAGAAAACTTCATGGCTGAGTGTGGATATCCAGGCTGGCCTGAGGGCAAAGAAAAAAGCATACTGGCAGTGGAAGCAGGGGGCAGGGACAAAGGGGTACACCTCCCTGACCAGAGCTTGTAGGGATTTGGTGAGGAAGGCTAAAGCAGCACTGGAGCCTAGATTAGCTTCTGGGATTAAGGATAACAAAAAATCCTTCTTCAAGTATATAGGTAGCAAGAAAAAGTCTCAGGGTAACATTGGACCCCTATGAGGCAGGGCAGGGCAGTTGGTGACGGATGCATGAGAGAAGCCAGAACTCTTCAACAAGTTCTTTGCCTCCGTGTTCCTGTCTGCTGACAATGGGGTGCTCTCGGGTGATAGCGTAGAGAGGCCCAGGAAGGATGCAAGTTCCCCAACTGTTAGTTCAGACCTAGTTAAGGATTACTTGGAGGGCTTAGATGTGTCCAAGTCAGCGGGCCCGGATGACCTTCATCTGCAGGTGCTGAGGGAATTGGCTGGTGTCATTGCAGAGCCATTGGCACAGCTGTTTGAGGACTCCTGGTGCTCGGGCCAAGTCCCTGAGGACTGGAAAAGGGCCAATGTGGTCCCTATTTTCAAGAAGGGGAGGAAGGAAGAGCCTGGCAACTACACGCCAGTCAGCCTCACTTCTATCCTGGGGAAGGTCTTTGAAAAAATTATCAAGGGCCACATTTGTGAGAGCCCTACAGAGGAAGCGATGTTGAGGGGTAACAAGCATGGGTTCATGCAAGGCCGATCCTGCCTGACTAACCTGGTCTCTTTCTATGACCAGGTCACAAAGAGCTTAGATGGGAAGGAGGAAGTCGATGTGATCTTCTTGGACCTCCAGAAGGCCTTCGACACAGTGTCCCACCCAGTTCTGAAGGACTGTGGCATTGACAAATGCACGGTCACATGGGTGGTAAACTGGCTCCAGGGACAAACCCAGAGGGTGGTGGTGGACAGATCGGTGTCAGGGTAGCAGGGGTAGATGCAGGGGTAGCAGTGGACATAGTCTTCCTGGACTTTCAGAAGGACTTCGACACTGTCTCTCACCCTGTTCTCATTAAGAAACTGGGGGACTTTGGTATCGACACCCACACAGTCAACTGGGTCGCCAACTGGCTGGAGGGCTGCAACCAGAGAGTGGTGGTGGATGGGTCCTTTTCAACCTGGAGGGATGTGGGAAGTGGGGTCCCCTGGGCTCAGTCCTTAGGCCTGCACTGTTCAACATCTTCAACAGTGACTTGGACAAGGGGGTAAAAAGTACCCTGTTCAAATTTGCTGATGACACTAAGATGTGGGGGGATGTGGGCATGCTAGACGGGATGAATAGGCTGCAATCAGACCTAGACAGGCTACAGGGGTGGGCGAATGAGAATAGGATGGGATTCAACACCGACAAGTGCAAAGTGATGCACCTGGGGAGGAACAACTGGCTCCATACCTACAGGCTGGGGAACTCCCTTCTTGTCAGTACAGAGGTGGAAAAGGATCTTGGGGTCATCATTGACTCCAAGATAAACATGGGCCGGCAGTGTGGGGAGGCAGTCAGGAAGGCCAACCGTACCTTGTCATGCATCCACAGATGCATCTCGAGCAGGCCCAAGGAGGTGATCCTCCCCCTCTATGTGGCACTGGTCAGGCTGCAGCTGGAGTATTGCATCCAGTTCTGGGCACCACACTTCAAGAGGGATATTGACAGCATGGAGAGGGTCCAGAGAAGGGCCACTCGTATGATCAGGGGGCAGCAGGGCAGGCCCTATGAGGACAGGCTGCGGGACCTGAACCTGTTCAGCCTCCAAAAGAGAAGGCTGAGGGGGGAACTTGTGGCCTGTTATAATCTAGTCAGGGGGGATCAGCAGGCATTTGGGAAGTCACTGTTTCCCCGAGCACCGCCAGGAGTTACCAGGAATAACGGTCACAAGCTGGCAGAGGGTAGGTTTAGGTTAGATATCAGGAGACGCTACTTCACAGTCAGGGCGGCTAGGGTCTGGAACCAGCTTCCAGGAGAAGTGGTGCTGGTCCCTACCCTGGGGATGTTTAAGAGGAGGTTAGATGAACATCTTGCTGGGTTTATTTGACCCCAGTATTCTTTCCTGCCATGGCAGGGGGTTGGACTAGATGATCTGTTCAGGTCCCTTCCGACCCTAGAAACTATGAAACTATGAGGATCTAGTGGCCTGTTACAAACTAGTCAGGGGGGATCAGTAGGCACTGGGGAAGTCCCTGTTCCCCCGAGCACTGCCAAGAGTGACCAGGAATAACGGTCACAAGCTGGCAGAGGGTAGATTTAGGCTAGATATCAGGAGGTGCTACTTCACGGTCAGGGCGGCTAGGATCTGGAACCAACTTCCAAGAGAAGTGGTGCTGGCTTCTACTCTGGGGGTCTTTAAGAGGAAAGATTACCCCAGTAATCTTTCCTGCCATGGCAGGGGGTCGGACTAGATGATCTACTCAGGTCCCTTCCAACCCTAGAAACTATGAAACTATGACCTGGGAGGGTGTGGGCAGTGGAGTCCCCCAGGGCTCAGTCGTTGTGCCAGTGCTGTTCAACATCTTCATTAGCGACCTGGGTGAGAGTGTGGAGAGCACCCTGTTCAAGTTCGCTGATGGCACCAAGCTGCGGGGTAAAGTGAATACACCAGCAGGCAGGGACCGCATCCAGGCAGACCTGGATAGGTTAGAGAAGTGGGCGTATCTGAACAAGGTGAGGTTCAACAAGGACAAGTGCAGGGTGCTGCACCTGGGGAGATGGAACCACCATTATGGTTATAGGTTAGGGGCTGACCCTCTCAGCAGCATGCAGACAGAGAGGGATCTTGGAGTCACAACTGACTCCAGGATGAATATGAGTCACTAATGCGATGAAGCAATAGGCAGAGCCAACCGCACCCTGTCCTGCATCAACAGGGGCATCACTAACGGGTCCAGAGAGGTCTTGCTCCCCCTCTATGTGGTGCTGGTCAGGCCACAGCTGGAGTATTATGTCCAGTTCTGGGCGTCGCACTTCAAGAGGGATGTGAAGAACCTGGAGAGGGTCCAGAGGAGGGCCACTTGTATGGTTGAGGGCCTCTGTGGCCAGCCCTATGAGGAGAGGCTGAGGGACCTGAATCTCTTCAGTCTCCACAAGAGGAGACTGAGGGGGGATCTTGTGGTTGCATGGTTAGATATTAGGAAGAACTACTTCACTGTAAGGGTGGCCAGAGCCTGGAATAGGATTCCCAGAGAGGTGGTGCTCTCACCTTCCCTGGAGATCTTCAAGAGGAGACTGGATAAGCACCTGGCTGGGGTCTTATGACCCTGCCCACCCCCAGTGCTCCTTCTTGCCCATGGCAGGGGGTCAGACTAGATGATCTGTCTAGGTCCCTTCTGACTCATTAATTCTATGATTCTCTAATTACAGTGTTAAGTAAATTTTCTGGGTGTATAGACCTTTTGGTTTTCCGTTCAACTCATTATTAACATGATTTTAAACAACAATATTCTTAAACCGTTTGAGAGGAAACTATGGCTAGATACAGATGTCATGCCTATTGTGCAAAGAATGTACAGAAAGTACTCCATAGTTGTAACCAAACAGATAGTCATGGCATATAGAGTGCTTTAAAAATGGTGAATCATGTTGTAAGTTAACCCTCAATTGATGTGCTATCAGAATAAAGCAATTTATGTTAGAGTGCTTTTTTGAACATCTGTACCACATCCCATTCCATGTTAAGGTAGGTTACATTCTGCTCGCATCAGGGGACTTTGAGCAGCATGACTTTCTAGTCTTGGGCAGGGCTCATCTGCTCTGTCTTAGTGCTGGGCCAGTCCTATTCCCTGGGCTGTCACTGACCTGAGTCAGTAAAAGCCTCTGATCCCAGCCCTGTATCTTTCCTTTAGACAGTTCTGAGCCACAGTCTAGCCAGCGGAGGAAGGGGGGTCTTTGTTCTGTAGCTGCCCCAGTCCTGGGGCATGCCACAGCCTGACTGGGGCAGCTGTGGGTAAGTAGTCTGAAGTCTGTGTCCCTGCAACTTCCTCAGCCCTGGGCCACACCACAGCCTAGCTAGGATGGCATTGTTAAAGGGGTTCAGGGTCTCTGTCCCTACAGCTTCTCCAGCCCAAGGGCACCCATGTTCCCCACAACATTCTACCCCGCTCCATCAAGGATCACACCAAAGCCATGCAAGAGCTCAGGAGAGGGTATTCCCATGTATTCCCATGCATGAATACAGTCCCATGGGAGCCAGGTCTTGACACCCACACACCATCCTAGGCAGCCCTAGGCTTAGGCACCCTGTCACCTGGACCCCATCATTCCCCCCACACCTGGAGGAGGAGCTGATGTGGATGGCTCCCCTTTTCTGGGTTGGGATGACAGGGGGAACAACATCAGTGCAGGTCATGAATGGAGGAACTGTAGAATCAGGTCTGGCATGGCCAGTTCCCCATGTGTAGCAGGTAGAGGTCAGTGGAAATTTCTACCCCAGGGTGAAGGGGGTTCTTAGAATTATATGGTGACTACTGTAACACCCTGTAAAGTTGGAGGTTGTGGGTGTGGCCTGACCAGTGGAGTCCCAGTCACTTTGGAGCAGGAGCCATACCCAGATGAAGTAAGAAGGCGAGGCAAGCACCTTCACATGTGTTCCGATTCTTCCAGCCATCAACCCACACTTCCATCCTTCCTGTCACCCTTCCAACCTTCCATCCTTCCCTTCACAGACAGAACCTCACCTTCCCATGGCCACCAAGACCCCATGGGCACCACTGCAGATTATGGACAACCCTGTCCCATTCTTTTACACCAGCCAAACCCAGGCATCCAGTTGGGAACATATGGAGATGAGGAATTTCATTGCTATCTGGGGTGAGAAAGAGATCCAGTGCCAGATTCAGAAAAGGCACAACAACAGGGATGTCTTCAAGTGCTTTGCCCAGCACAGACAGGCACAACAGGGACTGGGCACAGTGCTACAGCAAGCCCAAGGTGATCAGCAGAAATGCTTGTTTTCTCTGATAAAAAAATCCCCAATTTTCAAATTAAAAAGAGTAAGCTGAAATCCTCATTTCCCCATGATTTATATTTTCCCAGAATTTTTTATTTTATCAGAGAAAACCAGGATACCTGGTAATGACAAATCAATATCACCATTTGCTTGATACCAACAAGAGATCCAAGGGGTGAAGGGAGACCATGCCCTTTTACGAGGAGCTATCTAACTTCCTTACCAAGGGGAGGGCCCTCAACACCCCACATGCATACAGCACCACTGGCAGGGACCTCTCCAGATAAGGAGGAGATACAAGGAGGCCCTGGGACAGTGCAATGACTGGGTGCCCAGGAGTATATCACCAGGGCCCACAGAGCAAGAGCTGAGCCTCCAGAAGACTGGTGTTTTTCTGCTTATCCCTGCATCATCACTGGATGTGGGAGCCAAGGTGCACCTGCAGCTGGAAGTGTGCTCCCTGAACATCTTCTTTCCCATGGCTAATATCATGGACCACAATATGCAGGAGGGTGGCAAGACACTGGGACCCAGAGCCAGGAGACCAGGCATATACCCTCTACTTCATGGAAGCCTCCCTTTAGCTCAGACCTCAACCACACAGGTTGCATCCAAGTTCATGGGCCCTGGGACATTGTTCCCTATGAAGGGGCCAAAGCTGTTCTGGACTCACTCCTATGAGACCTCATTACCCCCTTCCCAGAGGCACAGAGCATATACCAGCCATTTCACTACCAGCCTTCCACCAGCAGTAGCTGCTATGCAAGCACAACCTACAAAATCCATGGCCTGCCCTCCACACATTTCTCCTGACAGCTCAGGCCCCAAGTAAGGATGCCATGCAGCCCAGGATAGTATGGTTTACCCTCACTCCATGTGGTCAATATGGGGACCCAGCCCTCAGGAAATAGGGAGCCCTTGGGAGAAAAGAAAGAAAGAGAAGGGGACTGCTGGCCCTACAGGTCACCACTATGGTCTCAATCGTCTCTCAGGCCATTGTGCTCGACAATCCCAGAAAAGGTTTGGGGTGGGGGTGGGGGCCATTGGCAAAATGGTGGATGGAGGGTGATTCCCTCTTCCCTGCCTGTTCACAGTGCACTGCCCCTGGCTGTTGCATGCTGAAATGTTTTCTGTCTTTCAGCATTGAGCAGAGTGGTGACCTCATCCCCTAGCTTTCCCTTCAACCATCCCCCATCCCTCTCCCAGCTCCCTTCTGTCCAGGAGCATGGCTGAGGCACCAGGTCCCCTGTGGCATTTAGCTACCCATATCATATTCAGTGTCAACATAAATTTGCTTAATTGACACCTCCCTGCCCTACCTGGCAGGGCCATGCTGAGAAGGAAACAGCTTTACCTGAACTGCCCTGAGCAGTTGTGGGGAACCACCTCCCCTCCCTCCAAGCAGGCACAGAAAGGCACTAAAAGCATATATTGAGCTCTCTAGGCAAACTTTGAATAGCAGTTACAATTGTGGGTGCACAGTGTCCCATCTTGGTTGGCATCAACACAGGTCCAGTTGGCAGAGAATGCCCTGGGGCCAGAGACAGAAGATAACATGCAGCTAGGTATGAGAAATCCCTACAGTCACAGTACAGCAGGAACAAGAAGAATTACTCCTTGCCAAAAATTCCCCAGGCCTCCCTCATTCCCTCTCTCTCCACTTCCCTTCCTATCACTCCAAGAAAGGGGCAGATTTAAAGATGTAACAGCAGTACTCCAGCACGGGAATCTTTATCACAGCAGCTCTGCTTTTGCTGGCAAAAATTAATTGTCATGCCAAGCAGTGCAAGATAGATGCAAAATTAAGATCTGTTATATCAGGATAATCAAAATAAAACTGTATTTACAGTGCTAATTATCTAGCAAAATATATACTTTGAGTAATATTGGAATATTTTACATAAAATGACACTAACAGGTAAGCAGAAAGAAAATTAGTGAATATAAAATGTAAGAGTTTTAATACTTAGTTGTATTTGGCATGAATTATTATAGTGTCAAGGGATTAAATAAAATATAACAACTTTGTATAATCCTTGCTCACATAGTTCTATTCTTGCTCATAGGGAACATGTTATATATTTTACCTTAAGGGGCTTTTGATATGAACTTTTTCACATTTTTTTGTCAGAAGTTAAATATTTAACCCTCCATTTAGCCCTAAAAAAAAAGTCTGATTTTCACATATGCTGTTTAAAATATTTGCATAGTCAGGAGCCTAGGAGGTCAGCATATTTTATTTCTCCAACAACTTAGAGTCTGTAATATGACTTTGATCACAATAATTTAAAATAACTCTTATGAATACTTGATTCAATATTAGAATAGCTACCTATAATCACACACATATAGGGTGAGATACAGATCTTTATACAGCAATCAGAATGTCTTATGAGAAGTAACTTAACTAAATGTATATTCAAAAGAGTGGATTTAGTTTATTATAATTATGCACACTTGTGTGGAAATTAGATCACATTTAATGCATGTTGTTATATTTCTTAAACAAAATAAGAATACTAAGGACCAGTTTTTCAAAGGAACAGTTTTTCATGCAGTACAAGACCCTGTGCATAAGCTGCCCATCCTGGCTCTGACACACTCTCAGTCTTGCAGCAGTGTGGGTTGTCTCCTTCAAACAGCAATTGGCCATCTAGAGTGTACATGTGCCCCAGCATCCCATTCCAGAGCCTTGGCAGTCTGGGTGTAATCATCCATCAGCCTGTCCATTTTCCCGCTCTACATCCTGAGTCAGTTCTCATGCCAGTCCCACAGCTCCTGACACCAGGAAGTCATGGTGCATTCACTGGGCTCAAAGGCTGCAACAAGAGGGTGTAACATCTCCTGCTTACTTCACCAGAGCCTCCAATAACACTGTTTATGCACTCTGCAGGTGTTTGGCTACCCAGCCTTGAGGCACCACACTGGCTTCAGCGATCTGACCTCCTACATAGAGGTATGGACTCTGCATACAAGGGAGACAGAGACTTTGTGTTCCTGGTTTGTGCTGATACAAAAAATCCCCAATTTTCAAATTAAAAAAAGTAACCCAAAATCCACATATTTCTGTGATTAAAATGAGACAATATTTCATTTTGATCCTAGAAAAATGGGGATTTCAAGTAATATTTTTTTTAATCCCAGCATTGGAATTATGTTTTTATCAGAGAAAACCAGGATCCCTGGACTGATCATTACTGATTTTACACACACGCACACACACGCACACACACACACACACATATATTCATAGAAAGATGATCTCCAGCACCTCTAAATGAAATATCTATCTATCTATCTATCTAGCTAAATAAATAAATAAATAATAGATATAGATATAGATATTTCAGTTAGAGGTGCTGGGGGATCATCTATGAAAATCTGGTCAAATATGCCTTCTTACATCTTAAGAACAAAAATAAATATGAGGGTCCACTAGCATCGCCTTACACACCACCTATTTACATGACAATCCTATACTCTAGTACTGTAGAATGAGTTGGCAATCTTTGTTTTTAACGAGGGACCTTCATGGTCCTTACAAGTTATGATGTCACAATATAAATGAGATCTTCAAAGTTGCAGCTTTTTGGAGACTCTAGACATTGATAAAATTATAAAAATCAGGATTCCCTAAAGAATTTTGAGAAAGAACTACCCTTATTATCTTTCCTCTCCATGTTCAGTCAAATTCTGTGGCCCTTCAGTAAATTCCAGTCTTAGGGGTTAATATTTTTGGATTTTTTTTTGTTTTCTGCCACATGTTCATCTTCTGGACAATCAGGTCAGAATCCTGTCAGCTTACCTGATACACAAAGGATAGATTTTCCAAAAGGTAGAAGGCCAAAACATAGGTGTGATTATATAACCAAAGGGAGGCATGCTTACTTACAGAAACTCTGGGGTCTCCTGCAGCTCCTACAGGACCTGCTGCTGTACCAATTTCTCTTCCTTCCAGAGGACTATTGTCATATCTGTCATCAATGGTTATCTCCACTGAGCCACTTCCCCCTCCCCCCAAGTCTTCAGTGTATATGTCATCATGGCCCTATATTCTTTCAGCCCCATCCTGTACTCTTACCAGTAAGGGTGATGCCACGTAGGACCCACTTCATACAGAGACTATTGACTAGCACGTAAGTATGATTCACTTCTGGGTAAAATTACTATTAGGATTGCAATAAGATGCCTAGCCACCAAAGTGTTACTTAAACACCACTTACACAGCTATTGGGATTAATTTGATGCTCCTGTCTTTATCACATGGCATGCACTGAGGCAGAACAGTCTAACTAGGACTAAAATGATCAAATTCATTATATTTAAAATTAAGATATATGTCTGTCACTCCAACAAAACAAACCAGGAAAAAAATCATAATTTCTGGATCTTCACCAGGGATCCTGGCTTTGTCTGATAAAAAAAAAAAATTCCCAATTTTCACATTATAAAAAGTAACCCAAAATCCACATTTTTCCATGAGTAAATGAAACACCACTATATATATAGCTCCAAGCCCTAGGCATCACATCTGCTTCATTATCAAGGGCCCAATAGGTTTCACGCACCTCCAAGGCTTGGAGATTGAAACTGTTGCAGACCCATGGTCTGTTCCATGCACCTGTAAGTCCTTGGGAGAGTGGCTGCCTTGATTTTCAGGGCCAGGGGTTTCACTTTGGGCATGGTGCATCCCTGCAGCTGGGAGCCCTGTCAGCTGATGGGGATTCCAGCCACAGGAAATAGCCTGCTACCTGTGTAAATTAAAACTCGATAGCAACCAGATCTAAAATCAGTACATAATTGTAACATCTAACATTATAGCTATTTGGAGCTTTTTATTGTGTAATAAGTACTTTGTATGTGTTACTGGTTTTAAGGTAATTGTGTAATTAACTAGTTAATTGTTTAAAGCCTGTAACTTGTAGAGGGGACCTTAAGGTGGTATCTTTTATTGGACCAGCTAAGTAGGTGGGATATAGTTAAACAATCTTTTGATGCAAGACGTTCATGTTTTATATAATACACATTTGAGATGATAAAATTTTCTAAGACTGAATTTTCTCATCTCTGTCTCTGATGCCATCAAAAATGACTAACTAAAATATGAACTTTAAGGTTAGAGTACTGTTACCAAACCAAAAGTAGCACTTACTTTTCCTGTTTAAACCTGCACTTTTCCTAGATGATCTCCTCTGACACAGGACTTTTCTGTATGTATGTTGTAATTTCTAATTATATAAAAGCTTTATTTTCTCTTTGATGTACATTATTCATTTAGGATTCTCTCAAATTTGAACTTGAAATTTTCATTGTTGTTATGTTAATTCTAGGAAGAAACATTTTAAAGATTCTTTATGGCTTTATTGTCATGTAATGGAACTAACATTTATTTTTTATATATATATTATTGCTTTAGTCTATAGAGGTTTTTTAAGTATGTTTATATACATGTGTACACATACTATATAAATTATACATGCATTCTTTAAAATTGAATATATATAATTTTCAAACAATGCACAACATTTATCTCTGCGTATGTATATACATGTGGATATGTCTGTATATACACATACGTATACACATATACACACAGTATATGTATATGTAGGTGTATACTTTGCTTTTTCTACAAGAGGAGGTCTGGCTTTTTTAAAGCAGATATTAAAACAATAAACTACAAATGGAAAAATGTTTTTCATAACCTGCTCTCTCATTAATATCACTTGCATTTGCCCATGAGATATAATTAGATTAATTGATAGATTCTGGAAATGAATCAGAAGAAAAAAGATATGTAAATTAAACAAAAGTTCAGAAGAGGCATGTATGTGTTTAAAAGGAAATGAGGAGGGAATTAGGTGTGGGATATAAAGATGAGAGCTGAACATAGTTATCTTTCCTATTATTAATCTTTTCTTAGAAGTCAAAAAGTCTGGTTTATTATGTATGTATCGATCTACCTCACATACACAACATTTTTATATTTTTTTAAGTTTGTTTGATAACCATGTAACTCACAGTAAAAACAGTACTTGTGTCATGGAACAACATGCCTTCCTAAGAAATCAAAGCTTTTTCAATGACAACAGGAGCTATAGTATCCAGATGAAGTCACAGAAATGTTATCCTGCTTCTTTGGATATGAATGGCAATGCTGACTCAATGCATTTATTATATTTGCACACACATTATTTTAACCATTACCCAACAAAAATAACTTAGCAGAGATTGGACATAAGTTAAAAAGAAATTCATTTAAGTTTTAAATATCCACCTTTGAAAAAATACAGTCCCTCAGCTAAACTTTAAGAAAACACAGAATTCATGTTATACTCTCTATGAACACCAAATTCCTTCTTTGTATCAGAGACTACAAAAAATGGAAGACAGGAGGGACAACCTCTCCACAAGCTAGCTCCATCTGCTTCCCAGCCAGTCTCTGAAGTTACAAGCCAAAATTAGCTTATCTCCCAACAACTCATAGCAGTATTACTAATTAAAATGTTAACAACATGTCAAATTTGATTTTAATCAAGTACTGCTGACACTGTGTACAGGAGTATATCTGAAGAGTCCAGTAAACTGTGTTTTCAAACTGTTTTTCCCCATTTGTTTGCTACAAACTAGGGGAATTAGCATAAGTATGATTACTAGTTTAACTCTGGTTAACATTTTAACTAACCCAGTAACTATTCCTTTGACTTTCTTAAGAAGATTCTAAAATATAATTTAGCCAAAAGTACCAAACATGGAGCTAGAAATCAAGGTCTCTTCTATTCTAATACTTTTAGAGCCGCTTCCTCACTGTGTAGGTTTTAGTAAATCTAAATGGGCATGTCCAAATAAGAGTGCATGTGCATATTGCCCCTCCTCAAACCCCTTTGAAGCAGGGCAATGGGCACGTGTGGAAATGAAAATTAGACCCATGGATATCCAAGGGTCTAAAAAAATTGAAGTTTAAAAAAGTGGGGCAGGCCACCAGAGGTTGGGTCCTCCACAGAGACGCTCTGACTGTCAGAGCATCTCTATGGTTGGCCCCTCACCAGGCAGTGTGCTTTAGCACTAGGGCTCCAGTGCCAGTGAGTAAGAAGTCAGGGGGCTGGAGGAGGAGAAAGGGGAACATGGTGGGGATCCCTGATGGCTCTGCCAACTCCTCCAGCCCCCCTGACCACTGTACTGGCTGACCCCTCCCCCTGCCAGCCCCAAGGCCCCTGACCCTTGCCCTGGAGCCCCCTCACCCCTCCTTCTAAGGTAAGCAGAGGCATTTTTTTTTTTAAATTTTTTTCTTCTGTTTTTTCGTTTTTTTTTTTAAGTGAGGGTGCCTTCAGTTGTGGGTAGCCATGGGAGCCTGGGGGTGCAAGTTGTGGGGTGAGGCTGGGTGGGGCAGCCATTGGGGGCCTGGGCGAGTGGGGGGTGGGGTTTGGTGGGGCATTCATTGGGGGGGCTGCAGCAGCTGGTGAGGGATGGAGCTAGGTGGGATAGCAATCAGGGGGCTGGGGTGAGGCATATAGACCTTGTAGGGGGGTAGTAGCCCCTGCAGGCGCCATTTATCCCCTGTTGGGGGGCAGAACCCCTTGTGTGAGACTTGAACTTCCTGTTGGGGGAATGAACCTCTTGCATGGGGGGAACCCCTGTTGGGGAACTGAGCTGTGTGGGGGCCAACCCCCTGTTGGGGGGCATTGAACTGAATTATAGATTAATATCTTAATCCTCCATCTCTTATATACCAGTTTTACTCCTAAACAATAAGCCAATATTCATTATAGATGAACCCATACCCCCCAAAACTAGTTAAAAACTATGAACACGTAAACTATTTTCATTAATTGTTTAACTTCCTTTCTCCAATTCAAGTAATACTATATCTCCGCTTATTTCTTTAAAGATTCTATAGTTTCATAGTTTCTAGGGTCGGAAGGAACCTGAGCAGATCATCTAGTCCAACCCCCTGCCATGGCAGGAAAGAGTACTGGGGTCAAACGACCCCAGCAAGGTGTTCATCTAACCTCCTCTTAAACACCCCCAGGGTAGGAGCCTGCACCACTTCTCTTGAAAGCTGGTTAGAGACCCTAGCCACCCTGACCGTGAAGTAGTGCTTCCTGATATCTAGCCTAAATCTACCCTCTGCCAGCTTGTGACCGTTATTCCTGGTCACTCCTAGCAGTGCACGGGGGAACAGTGACTCCCCGAATGCCTGCTGATCCCCCCTGACTAGTTTGTAACAGGCCACAAGATCCCCCCTCAGACTTCTCTTTTGGAGGCTGAACAGGTTCAGGTCCCATAGCCTCTACTCATAGGGCCTGCCCTGCTGCCCCCTGATCATACGAGTGGCCCTCCTCTGGACCCTTTCCATGCTGTCGACATCCCTCCTGAAGTGTGGCACCCACTGGACGCAGTACTCCAACTGCGGCCTGACCAGTGCTGCATAGAGGGGGAGATCACCTCTTTGGACCTGCTCGAGATGCATCTGTGGATGCATGACAGGGTGCATTTGGCCTTCCCAACTGCCTCCCCACAATGCCGGCCCATGTTCATCTTGGAGTCAATGATGACCCCCAGATCCTTTTCCGCCTCCGTGCTGACAAGAGGGGAGTTCCCCAACCTGTAGGTATGGTGCTGGTTGTTCCTCCTGAGGTGCATCACCTTGCACTTGTCTGTGTTGAATCCCATCCTATTCTCGTCCGCCCACCCTTGTAACCTGTCTAGGTCTGATTGTAGCCTTTTGAATCTTTCCAGTGCGCCCATGTCCCCCCACATCTTAGTGTCATCAGCAAATTTGAACAGGGTGCTTTTTACCCCCTTGTCCAAATCACTGATGAAGATGTTGAACAGTGCGGGCCCGAGGACCGAGCCCAGCAGAACCCCACTGACCACATCCTTCCAGGTTGTGAAGGACCCATCCACTACCACCTTCTGGGTGCGGCCCTCCAGCCACTTGGCGACCATGACTGTGTGGGTGTCTACACCACAGGCCCCCAGTTTCTTATTGAGAACGGGGTGAGAGACAGTGTCAAAAGCCTTCCGGAAGTCGAGGAAGACTATATCCACTGCTACCCCTGCATCAAATGATCTGGTCATCTGATCATAAGAGGCCACCAGGTTGGTCTGACAGGACCTGTCACTGATGAACCCCTGTTGGTTGCCCCTAATCATGCAGTCCCCTGCTGGCCCCTCCTGGATGTGTGCCAGCATAATTTTCTCAAACAGCTTGCCTAGGATCGAGGTAAGACTAAGCGGCCTATAGTTTCCCGGGTCCTCCTTCCTGCCTTTTTTGAAGATGGGGACCACGTTGGCCCTCTTCCAGTCCTCTGGTACCTCACCAGAGCACCATGAGTGCTCGTAAAGCCATGCCAGGGGACTTGCAATGACCTCGGCCAGTTCCTTTAGAACTCTAGGGTGGGGATCATCCGGACTGGCTGACTTGAATACATCCAACCCCTCCAGAAGCTTCCTAACTAAATCCTCGCTAACCCGTGGCCCAGGTGTGCCTCCCCCGGGGCCCGAGGGGGGCCCAGCAGGGAGGTGGCTGTTCTGGTCCCTACTTAGGAAGACGGAGGCAAAGAAATCATTAAACATATTAGCTTTGCCATCTGGTGTGATGACCAAGTTATCCATGTCATCCTGCAAGGGCCCCACATTACCCGGGACCTTCTTTTTACCCCCTACGTATTTAAAAAAGGACTTCTTCTTGTTCTTAATCTGGGAAGCTAGTCCCAGTTCAATCTCTGTGTTGGCCTTCCTAACTACTCTCCTACATCCCCGAGCAAGTACAGAATAGCCCTCCCTGGTGATGACCCCTTCTTTCCATTGGGTGTAAGCCTCCTTTTTAGCAAGGAGACATTCCCGGATGCTTTTGGTGAGCCATGGAGACTTGTGTGCTCTCCTGCTCCCTTTGATCCTCATTGGGATTACTTTCCTTTGGGCTTGGAGGATCGTCTCCTTAAGGAGCGACCACTCTCCTAGGACATCTGGCTCCCCTCCCCTCCAGGACCTCAGCACTTCTCCAACTATCCTCTTTAGCTTGTTGAAGTTTGCCCTCCTAAAGTCTAGGGCTCCTGCCTTACTGCATGCCTTTGCCACCTTGCGCTGGATGGTGAATTCCAGCAGGCGATGATCACTGTCAGCCAGGTGGCCGAGCGCCCGCAGCCCCCTCACCAGGTCATCACCCGTGGCCAGCACTAGGTCCAACAAGACATCTCCCCTGGTGGGGCTGTGCACCTCCTGGGTTAGATGGAGGTCCTGCACTCTGGCCAAGAACCTACGTGAGCGTTCAGACCTGGCTGACTGTTCTTCCCAGCAGATGTCTGGGAAGTTCAGGTCCCCCAGGACTACCACATGCTTAACCTTCACTACCTTTGTGAGCTGACCCAAGAATTCCTGGTTAAGCTCTTCTCCCTGGTTGGGAGGTCTGTAGTAGACTCCCACCATTAAGTCTCTTTCCCCTTGACTGCCTTGTGTTCTAACCCAAAGCACTTCAGAGTGCCCCTTCCCTGACCCCTTGCTAATTGACGAGGATGTGTATTCCTCCTTAATATAGAGTGCCATGCCCCCACCTCTCTTTCCTATCCTGTCCCTTCTGTACAGCCTATAGCCCTTAACATTCACCGCCCAATGTTGCGTTGTGTCCCACCACGTTTCCGTAATCCCCACTTTGTCCAGGCTGGTGTCAGCCAGCAGGAGGGTGAGTTCCTCCTGCTTGTTACCCATACTACGAGCATTTGTGTAGAGGCATTTGAGGCCTCCTGTGGATGTGTGTACTGACCCCCTAGTCCCAGCGTTACCCTGGCTCCTCTCTCTTACCTGTTTATTTGCTTTGCTCATTGGTCTGGGCTGGGCTGTAGTTGTGGGTGCTGTTTGGTCTGTTATCTTACCCCCATCATTATTATGGAAATTAACAAGTCCCTTACCTGGTCTGCCTTTTTGCAAACTCTTATTTATCCTTTAGGGTAAATAAAGTCTAAAAATGTATTAACTGTTTCTAAAAATGATCCTCTTAGCTAGACAAACTAACTTAAATTAGCTTCACATAAAAGGCAATATTTTTTCTAGAACTATTGCTTTTGATCTTGTCTTTTAAAATACAATAAAATATGGAAAGTTTAGGAGCAACTTTAGAGGAGAAAAACAAATATAACTAGAATTATCTTGAAAAATAGCATTGATGAAAAAGATGTAAATCTCCCTGAGCATTGGTACTGACTTTAAAACAGTCTACTTGAGTAATTTATATTATAAAGGCTTAAGGCAACCTGCTGCTTTTTGTGGATCTTGGCGGGGGGGGGGCAAAAAAAACCAAACAAACAAAATACCTTTCAGCTACTTTCCCCACATACCTTATTTTCAGAATGACACTGTCAATGTAAAATGAAGACTGAACAAAAAAATAGCAGACATAAAACTGAAGTGGCATTCTGAGCATAATTTGTTTCTACTATCTTGTTTTTTTTAACATCCTTGTTTGTATTTATAGTTTAATTTCTAAATTTCCTAGGTTACAATAAAAAGTGCTTCATACTTTGAATTTCAAAGATTTTAGAACTAGAGTGGGAGTGAATTAATTATCTGAAGTTATTCTACAAATAGTCTCCTAGATATTCCCTGTCCATCCCTTTGTCCTCATCCCCACCAAAGCAAACAAAATATGTCATAGAATCATAGAATCACAGAAGTAGGGTCAGAAGGGACCTTATAGATCTTCAAGTCCAACACCGTGCCAGGGCAGGAGAAAAAAAAAAAACGGGGCTCAAATGATCCCAGCTAGGTAGGCATCAAGCCTCCTCTTAAAGACCCCCAGGGTAGGAGCCAGCACCACTTCCCTTGGAAGTTGGTTCCAGATCCTAGAGCCCTAACTGTGAAGTAGTTCTTACTGATGTCTAATCTAAACCTACTCTCCAACAACTTGTGGCCGTTATTCTTTGTTATGCCAGGGGGCACTAGGGGAAACAAGGACTCTCCCAAACCCTTCTGGTCCCCCCTAGTGAGTTTATGGATGGTCACCAGGTTCCCCCTCAGCCTTCTCTTGTGAAGGCTGAATAGGTTCAGGTCCCACAATCTGTCATTGTGGGGTCTACCCTATAGTCCCTGCATCATGTGGGTGGCCCTCCTCTGGACCCTCTCAATGTTGTCCACATCCCTTCTGAAGTGGGGCACACAGAACTGGACACAGTACTCCAGCTGTGGCCTGACCAGTGTTGCATAGAGGTGGAGAATCACCTCCTTGGCCCTGCTAGAGATGCACCTGTGGATGCACAACAAGGTCCAGTTAGCCCTGCCAACTGTGACCTCGCATTGTCGGTCTATGTTCATCTTGGAGTCAATAATGACTCCAAGATCCCTTTCTGCCTCCGTGCTCTCAAGAAGGGGGAGTTTCCCATCTTATAAGTGTGCTTCTAGTTACTACTGCCCAAGTGCAGCACCCTGCACTTGTCGGTGTTGAAGTGCATCCTGTTTTTGTTAGCTCACCCCTGTAACCTATCCAGGTCTTGCTGCAGTCTTTCCCTCCCTACTAGTGTGCTCACCTCACCCCAAATTTTGGTATCATCAGCGAATTTAAACAGGGTGCTTTTCACCCCATCGTCCAAAACACTTATAAAGAGATTGAACAGTGCGGGCCCAAGGACCGAGCCCTGGGGGACTCCGCTGCCCACTTCTCCCCAGGTTGAATATGACCCATCCACCACCGCACTCTGAGTGCGACCCTTCAGCCAATCTGCAATCCATCTGACTGTGTAGGCATTAATGCCACAGTCACCCAATTTCTTAATGAGGATGGGGTAGGAGACGGTGTCAAAGGCCTTGCTGAAGTCCAGAGAGACTACATCCACAGCAACACCTGCATCCAAGCTTTTGTGATCTGATCATAAAAGGCAATCAGGTTAGTCTAACATGACCTGCCCCTAATGAAAATGTGCTGGTTGCCCTTGAGCCTCATCTCTGAGGCCCGCCCATCACAGATGTGCTCCATGATGATCTTCTCAAAGAGTTTCCCTATGATTGAGGTAAGACTGATGGGTCTATAGTTGCCTGGGTCCTTCCTGCATCCCCCTTTTTTAAAGATGGAGATCACGTTGGCTACCTTCCAATCATTCAGCACCTGGCCCAAGCACCACAAGCGCTCATAAAGCCATGCCAAGGGTTGTGTCCTTTGGAAATAACTTTTTTTTATGTAATACCATATGAAATATTTGTACTCATAACATATTATAAACTATTGGTACCTAAGGTTTGAGATGTGGATACCTTTCCTTTTTCAATCCTTTCCAATAGACAGGGCCATCCCTGGTTGTGGGGGGCATGAATCAGGGTCACTGCCCCAGACCCCGTGCTTTGGGGGGCCCCCATAGCTGGGCAGAGTGGCATGGCCCCTCCTGCAGGGCCCACCTAGTGCTAGTGACTCCACACCACTGCTGGCTTCACATCTGGCTGCTCACCAAGCCCCCCACCCCACCCCCTGCCACCACCACTGGCAGCTTCTTCACATCTAGACCCCACACAGGCTGATTTGCCCCAGGCCCTGCACCCTGCTAGGATTGGCTCTGCCAATACATAGTAACAGTGACCTGTTGTGAATGGGAAATAAATTGGTAAAAATAGGTTGTATGAGGTGAAGTTAGCCAGATAGTTGTTAGAAATGGAGAAGGATGTGTGAAAAGTAGTTACCATGGGAGGAAAAGAGTTTGAAGCAAATGGTTGTTCAAGAAAGAAAGGGAGCTGGGGAGATGTATATTAATATGACTTTATTTGAGACTGTCATATGGACTTTAATATTAAATTAACTACATAAGTCTTGTTAGACCCGAACTCCATGCAGCGCCCAATGACTAGGAAGATGATGATCCAATTGTTCATGGGTCCTGATACTCATTAGCCATAGCAGGCAGGGAGCAAACATCAGAACACATTGCTCACAACAGCTTTATTCAAAATGGAGACAGCTTAGAATAAAAGTCTGAAAAAACAACAACCCGGGGACCTGCAATGAACAAGAGTTTTTTCCTACATTTATACACTTTGGGTTACACTCATTAACATTCACTCCACCCTCACTCCTCCTATCTCAAGCTCTGCCTCTGTTTATGGTTTGTTTCATTAGCATGGGATTGCCTATGCATTTTCCTCATTTACATGTCTTTTGGCTATGAGCGCATGTCTAAGACTGCTTTTCTTTGGTCAATGGGCAGACTTTGATCAAAACCTGGAAGCTTCTGGAGTCTTCTTCACCAAATGCCATTCACCTTTTTGCATATGTTAATTTCAGATTCTGTTACCAATGACATGTTATTTTTCAGATTCCAGTCTGTTTTTCTGTCTCAGGTTGTATCATCTTCCACATTCCTTAAACATCACCTCATTCACAGCACACAGACTCACACAGATTCACTTGCTGCTTTTTCTCAGAAAAATGGTTAACACAATGAAGATGGTTACTTAGCATAAGCAAATGGCTGGCTTAGATATCATTCTGCCTTGTGGCTAGCAGTTTTTGCTAGGCCACAGGTAATAGCCTTTTATTCAGCTGGAAATCCAGTGCTCCCCAAGATCCAAATATTGTCATCCAAACAGTTTTGTCATATCTTAACACTGTCTGACAATAATACAAGATAATAAACTATAATAACAACTTCAAAGGATGACACAAAACCCTCATGAGTAATTACTATAAAAATAGTATCTTCTTGATTTGAGCCAGTTAAAGCTATTCCTCAAAGCATAAGTATTTATCCCTAGGTCTTCTTCCAGTACTGGTACTGTTAAATTCCAGCAGTATATGTAATAAGTTTGTCATAATACATTCATACATGTTATTAAGATCTTACGAGATTCTTAAATTTGTCTTATAACTTTTCAGGAATTAAAAATTTGAGTAGGATGTTATATCATGAAAGCTGTTCTGTATGAAGGATTTACTATTCCAACTTCAACTATATTCTAGTCCAGTAAAAAAAAAAAAATTACATCACCTCATAATTTAATTTCTCTAGAAGCTTCTTCTGAAAATGTTATCAAAACCTTTAGAAAGTCTAAATAAAAGTATACCTAGGAGCTTGCTTCTTCCCACCAGTTTGCTAAATTCAAGGAGTTATTATAATTTAATTACCTTCAAAATAAGTCATTGTAACTCAAAGAAGAATCAGACCTTTCCCAAAATGATGCTAGTTAGCCTTTACCAGCTCCACTTTTATCAGCATAATCCTTTGCCACATTGCAAATGTTGGATCTTACTAGAAGAAAAAAATATATATTGAAGACTCAAACACATGCTTTCCCCATATTTTGTATTTAAGGCCAAAGAGAGATTGGGTTGTCAGAAGCTTCCTCTTTTGCTCTAATAACAATATTTGAGACTAGTATGATAGATGGATGATAATATGTCCAGCAAAAATCTGAAATTAAACCATAAACACTAGACTTCAGTTACTTGAAGTGACAGGCCATTTAAAGGATTGATTAAAAGATTAAAATATCACTGGTAGCTTTATGGAAAAGAAGAGAAAAATACAGGCTTCTGTGACTATGCTGACATAGCATAAAATCTAAATTAGCAATGCAAGAATACATCAGAAGGGACTGAAGATGCAGCGAGCTTCAAAATAATGTTACTTAATTTTGAACACTTTACCTATTGGTTGACAGAGATGTGAGTGAATTTAAAAAATGGCTGCCTTGAGCACAAGAGCAGAGAGTGACTCAAATGGCCAAAATTCATCTCAGACATAGCTGCCAAACAGAGTAATTACAATTCTGCTGGAACAGAACTCCTGTATTTTTGTCCTTGGGGCAATCTTAAAATTTTAAGTGCCTTCTCACACTGCAACCACTACACACTTGCCCCATTCTTTAAGAGCCTTTGGATAAATTTGAACTGAAGTCCTGGAAACACGTACACCCAGTACCCGAATGCTTAATGCACTCATGAAGCTAAAAGTCTGTCTTGCACAAAGGGGTTTTGAACCTTCATCTCTCTGACTTCACAGTGCAGTGGTTTACCCAGCATGCAACAGGTCAGGAATCACACGCTGCAGTACTCCCTTGGTGATTGTAAAGATGGACAGAAGACACTGTGTGGGAGAAATTTCTGCATCATTAGAAGCAAGACTGGAATCCAGGCCATAATTCATCTTACTGAGTCACATACCATCTGGCTAGCTTTTTTCCTTTCTCACGGCACTGCATCTTGCTCTACCTTGACTTACCAGTGGCCAGCTTCAAAAGGAATGCTAAAGAAGGCTTACCATGAAGCATCATCCTGGGAAGTTTGAGAGATACAAGTTCAAGCCTTGATTGTATGAAAAGGGCCTAGAGCTTTGGTCTCTGGCTTCCCGGGTAGCATGCTCTAACCACTAAGCTTTTGTGGCTAAAATATGAGTGAGTCTTGAGTATAACACCTACTAGTTATGTTTGTTTAGCCACCTACATTTTACACCATGAATATCTTACATATCCACAAGGGTCATTTACTTTGTCAGAATCTGGGAATGGACAGTCAGAAAGTAAAAAATGTACACAGAAAGGGAGATGCTGCTGCTAAGAGATAAAAATGGAGTAAAAAAATTATGAACCTTTTTTTTTCCAAGGCAGAAAATGAGCAAAGTAATAGAAGAGATTTTTATTAAATGGAGCACAAAGGTAATTTAAAATGTTCAAATGAGTTTTTACTTTAAATGAAAAAAAATCAGCATAACAGTTACTATCACATTAGGGTAGAACTTATTTAAAAATATGACTTTATTGGGGAAAAATGAGAGAAAAATAGAGGGGTTAGAAAATACTGAATATTTGGTTTTTGGTTTTTTAAAAATGATTAAAAGTACTTCAGGAATGTTTCTTGCCAAAAAACTTTTGATGTCAAATTATTTTGTTCATTCTTGTTTGGCTGGGGAAGAATGTTTTAAGAAAAAAATCAATTACTTGTAAATTATAGATTTTAGATACCTCAAAGGCTATGGAGAATCATTTTATAATAAGCCTATATGCTAGTACTGCTCAGCACTAACTAGAAGGTTGCTTTAAGAAAAACATATTAATGTAAGTGAATGTTCCATATTCCTGCTTCCCATTCTTCCATTTAACCTTGAATCAACAGCTTGTTGAAATTTTTGACCAATCATTTTTTGACTATAAAAATAAGTTCATTGAAAGGTTCATACCACACACATTTGTTAAAAAAATCAAAAGTATGTTTTAACTCCAAAATTAACATTTCCATTTCTTTTGGCAGGTAATTGAAAGCAGACTATCTAAAGGTTCACTCCACCACATATAATCTTGCCTTTCCTAGGTACCTTTACACATGCAATTAATGGATGTGTCTACATGTTCATTAATGTGCTTTTGCTACTGCACATTAAGTTTAGTATCTCTACTGTGAGGTACTACATAAAGGCATAGCAAATGTGAACACCTTTTTAGTGATGCTTAATGCACAATAGATTAATTCTACTTTACATTAGCAGGTTAGCTTTGTTTTAGACATAACACTGTAATGTGCAGTAGAATAGGCTACTGTGCATTAGAACACATGTGTAGATGTGCACAAAGTGACTGAATATCAGGGATCCTGATTTTCTCTTTAAAAAAAAAATCCCCAATTTTCAGATTTAAAAAAGGAACCCTAAACCCACATTTTCTGTGATTAAAATGAAATGCCACTAGATAGATAGATATAGTGTTTCATTTTAATAATGGGAAAATATTAATTTGGGATTACTTTTTATACCCCTAAATTGGGGATCTTTTTTTCCCTTTTTTTTTTTTAAAGAGAAAACCAGGATCCCTGATGATATGTCTAAGGTCTTCAAGCTGGAAAGGTTACAGCAGGAAAGATTCTCTTGTTCTGGTCATGGGTTTGTTATGGTAGCAGGTCAGGATAGGTTCTGGGTCTGTTGATTTGAGTGGCCATGATGGAAGACACTGTGGTCAATGTGCATGACTCCCTGTCAGTGGTGGTAGGGTTCTGTGCTCTGGGATTCACCCAGTGCCTCAGGGCCTTTAATGGGGCCCACCTGCCTGCATGGAGACCACCCCTGTAACAGCTGCAGGGGCTTTCACTCTGTGGTGCTTCAGGCCATTGTGGACCACCACGGACCCTCATGCATGTGAGCACCAACTTGCTTGGCAGCACCCATAATGCCCATGTCTTTTGGAAACTCCAGCCTGCTGGGCCTGGTGGAGAGTGACCACTTGCCACGAGGGGTCCTGGACCTGCAATTGGGTGTCATGGCTGTCCCACCCTTCCTCATCAGGGACTCTGCCTACTCATTCATGCCCTGACTCATGCTGCCCTGCACCAGCCACCTGGACCCCTGCCAGGCACACTTCAACTGCTGCCTAGGTAGGACTGGTACCACCCACCCCCAGCTGAGGCACCAAGAGATCCATGCATCCAGAAGCAGGGGCTGGGGCACCAGGTCTGAGAAGCCCTGGCCAAAAACCTCATCCATCACTCCCCTCTCTAGCTCACCTGCACCTCCACCCACAGACCCTCCAACCCCTGTGCCTACCTCCAGCACCACAATCACTGCATACACATCTCACAAAAACAAGTTTTTATTTCCCTTACATCAACCATAGAACTCCTCCCCACTTCCTCCTCAATAAATAGAGCCCCTCCCCCACCCAGTCTACCTACCAACAATAAAAATCCTTCTTCCCCATGAAAACTAATTACAATGTCCTTTGTGTTCCATCCTAGGAAGGGGCTGTGGGGTGGGGTGGGGGTAGCTAAGAAGCAGAGCTTGAGGGCAAGTGGCCAGGAGCTGGCTTTTGGCTATTACCCCATGGGTGTGGACATCGCAGCAAGTACAATTGGTGGGGGGCTCACCCAGGGGTGATGGTAGCCACTAGAATCCCAATGCAGGTAGCTTGTCCTCTGGCAACCAGGAACAGGGCTGGCATATGGTCCTGGCCCTGCTCCAAGAGGCTCTGGCTCTGTGCCTGTGTGGAGCCAGAGCAAGTGGCAGGGCTGGGCCCCAGTGGGGATGGAAGGGGCCTGTGTAGCACCAGACCTGGGGTGGGGGCTAGGCCAGGAGCTCCTGCTTGCTGGAGGCAGTGCATGACCTCCTCCCAGGCCCAGGCAAGAGCCTCCTGTGGGGCAGCACGGGAAGGCAGGGCTAGGGTTGAGTATTGGACAGTGGGCAGCACAAAGGTGACTGCCAGGGCTAGATCAGTTTTCAGCACCCAGCAGTTATCATCTGTGGCCTGAACTGCAGAGCCCAGGATGACATTCTGTTCCCACAGCAGCTGCAGCTGCAGCTACTTGTGCTCTAGGGCCAGGATCTCTGTCCAGAACTCCCAGTGTGCCTGGTCTTGCACTTCCTCATACTGGTCTCAGATGTCTTTGTACATGATGCCTTCAGCCCACCAGGCCCATGAGTCCTCTCGCTGATCCGGTGATATCACCAGCTGCTGCAGGAAGATGTTGCGGCCTTGCATCCACCTCTGGTGGAACTGTGGGCCCTGCAGAGCCATGAAACAGAGGATGTTTGTGTGAGTTTGCAAAATTTCTCAGATAAGATGCTCTGCACCAGGGGCCATGAACTGCTTCGGCCTCAGATCTGGGGTCAGGTGTGCATGGGTGCCCAGGGACCATGGTAAATCAGGTAAGCAGGCCCAGGACAAGGTGGCTGATGGGTGAGTTATCCATTCCTGTTTGTTCTCCAGGGGCTGGGAGGTCACTGGGTGCTAGCTGTAGATAGCCTGCCTCCCTTGTTCCATTCCCAGGGCAGGCCAGGCCAGGCCAGGCTCTTGGTAGCACCTGCTGCCATGGCTTCAGAATCTGATGCCCCTACTTCTCCTGCAGGCCAATCACTCTCCTGTGCTGTCAACCAGCCACAGTGCCAAGGATGGGGGAACTGGTCTCCCAGTCAACTGGGATGAGGAACTGTCTATGCCCCCACCTCTCCATAGGGTGCCTCTCTGGGGAAGTGCCCCAGGGTCAACCCCTGGTGTTCCAGCACTTTGCCCTGAGCATTCCCCTAATGCATGTGTCATGGACAGTGCATGAGGAGCTGTTTACATAAGCCAAAGGGTGCCCAACCCACTATGTCCTACTGCTGCTGATCATCATGATGTCCTGGACACACTTGCACACTGGTATGGGACCCTGAGCTCCAGTGGTATAGGGGGAAGGCTTGGGCTGCCCCAGAACCTTTACTTCCACCTGGAAGGCTACCTATGGCTGGTCCATACATCTCTGCCCCCTGCGGATAAGGAGGACACCACCACCAGCATTGAAGTGTTCCTTAGTATGTGAAAGTCCTATGCCCACCTAGCTGTGGGGGTATGGGCAGCTCAATAAAGTGTGGCACTGTCACCTGCTGTGCTGTGGGTAGGGGGAATTACCTGATCTCAGGGGACTGTGAGCAGGCTGGGTGGGAAGAAAGGGCAGGGCTGGGGGCAATGATAGGGATGGGGAGGGTCCTTTGCCCAGTGCAGGCCTTTCTGTGTGGCTAGATCTGGAATGCCCAGTGGCTCCACTTGTTGCTTACTGGCAGTGATGCCATGCCCCAGGCAGGTGGAGCTGGCCCTGCTGGCCAAAAACTGCCTGAAGCTGGGCATGGGGTCTTACAGGCCAGGCCATAGGCTACAGGAATCTGTAGCATCCTGCTGGCCTGGAAGGCATGGTCCTGGTAGACACACAACACTGTACTGTGAGATAGTGGTGCTGGGGTACAGGCAGGCTGTCAGAGCTAAGCTGTGGCCTTCCCAGAGGGGCACAGTGGCCTGGAGTGCCCCCAGGCCCCTCTATGGTGTGTTTTAGGGTTCAAAATACCTGCATGCTTTTAAAACCTGAGGCAAAGGTTGCTATAGAGGTAGTTCAGCCCTGGGGCTTCAGAAGAGGCTCCTAGCACAGAGCCCTAGAGCTAGCTTGCAAACTTGCTCCTAGGTCATGTCAACATGTTCATTATAGGTAGCAAATTAGGAGCCATGCTTGGGTCTATGGCTATGTAATTAGTTTGTAGGTAGAGGGAGTCCTCAAACCTGAAATAGTTTCATGTCAGAAGACAGTGGGAAAGTTCTGTGTAAATAGAATCATTGTCATAATCAGGGATAGTTTTCATTATGGCTATAATCCTGTCTCCATGGGCGATGGTGGGATGTGATATCTATAACAGCTAATATGGTGTTTGCTACAAACTTGTCAGTTTTAAACCTAGTTTCTTTAGGAAATCTCTCATGTCCATCAAATAGTTGACAGCTTCCGTGTCATATGGCAATAGGAGAGAACCAACAGAACCACAAACTGTCCTCCGGTCCATGTTAGTTCCAGAGACAGCGCGGCAATCTGGGTTGTCAGATTTGCAGATCTTGAGTAATAAGTAAAAGGTGGGTTTTAGCTGGGTGTAATCATAAATCTCCTGCATTCCTGGAAGTAGCATCTTCAAGAGGTTGTTTAGTTTCCTATGGTATTATTCTGTGGGCCTTTCATCATAGATTCTCCTTATCAGCCTATTTTATCATCAGGGATCCTGGTTTTCTCTGATTTAAAAAAAATCCCCAACTTTTTATTTAAAAAAAGAACTCCAAAGGCACATTTTTTGGTGATTAAAATTATGTATCTATATATTAGTGGTGTTTCATTTAAATCATGGAAAACACAAAAACAACAGCAGACTCTCGCTATGCCTGAAGAAGGGTGTTTGTGCCTGGAAGCTTGTAAATAGTTCTCCAACTATTTAGCTGGTCTAATAAAAGATATCACATTTACCCAAAGGGCCTTGTCTGCCTAAGAACTGGTTAAACACATCTGATCAGAGACAGCTAGGTGTATTTGAAGTTTTATTTGAAACAATGAAATTGACTTTTCTGAATGGCTAAAATACATCTTCCATGTTTCAGGGATCTATTTGTGTATCTCTTTTTCTCAGGCCAACATGGCTATAAAATAGATCCCTGAAACATGGAAAATATCATAAATTTATTTTAGTCACTTGGAAAAGTAAACTTCATTGCTAAACAAGAAGGAAGGATTTTTTTCACCTCCCTGGCTCCCTCTAACATCAGACACCTCCAGGGAACAAGACAGCCTAATCTGCACATCACAGAACAACACTCTCACAGATTTCCAGGGGAATAAACTTCCAGTCACTACCTCCCCTGTGTCTCTACCTCTCCCAGAATTTATTTTTTTACTTAGGAGGACTTTTACAGTCTTTGAATTTTGCTCAGCCTGGAAAAGGGTGCATGAGCCCAAAAGCTTACAAAGAAAGGAATTTTTTGCTACTATTTAGTTGGTCTAATAAAAGACATTGCCTATGACATTGACCCAAGAGCTTTGTGTATTCACTTAGTTCACACTTTCCATGTCCATGCCTTTCTACCCACCCACTCTTCTATACTTACATTGCATCCACCCAGAATTGACCCTTGTGGGACTGAGCTTGATGCACTCTAAGGGCACATTTACATGTGCAATTAATGCACATTAAAGCACTCCTGGGCATATGTCTACATGTGTACCCCTGTCAGGAGCAAATTTGCTCCCAATGGGAATAGTTCAATCCAGGGCTGTTTCTGACCCCTTCCCTGCTCTGCCTCCCAGCAGCCACCAGGGGAGGCTCTAGGATCCCCTGGGTGCCAGTCCTGGGCTGACACTGGACACAGAGATCAGGCCTGGGCTCGAGGGAATGGGGAAGAACTTTCTGTGAGTGGGGGACCGCTCGCAGCCACATAGAATTTGGGATTGCAGCCTGGTTCAGTGACACTGGCTTGTGATGATCCCTGAGTGTGGGGGTAAGCAGAGCTGGTACCAGGGAGCACTGGGGACACAGGGGTGTGGAGATGGTGTGGGGAATAGTGCAGAAACTGAGGGGGAGACATGAGGAGAAAGCAGTGCCAGGGACCAAGGGTGGTGGGGGGAAGACATGAGGAGGAAGCATCCCTGAAACTGGGTGGGGATACATGGTTGGAAAGCTGCTTCAGGATGGGGATACATGAGGGAGAAGCAGCACTGGGGATCCAGGGAAGGTGCGAGAGGTAAGAAGCACCAGGAATGGAGGGAAGGAGTTGGGGGGAAATAGCACCAGGGATTGGGAAGGAGGCACAGGGGGATGCAGCACCAGGGATGGAGGGGAAACCCAGGGAGGAAACAGCACTGGGGAATGGGGGAAGATAGGAGGGGGAAGCAGTAGTGGGGACTGATGCAGCTTGCCCCTCACATCTGCCTCCCAGTCCTGGCATTGCTTCTCCATCCCCCGATCCTAGTTCTGCATACCCATCACCCTGCCTCCCCCACTCCCGCCCACCAGTTCTAATATTTCTGAGATCCTGGCTTCCCCCAGGGATCCATAGATTTATAGATGTTAGGGGCTGGAAGAGACCTCTCGAGATCATCAGGTCCACCCCTCCCCCTGTCCCCTGTGCTTGGGCAGGCAAGACTGCTAGGGTCAGATGACCCCAGCAAGGTAACCATTCAATCTTGTTATCACTTGGGACACTCTAGTGAGCAGACATCCCCCCAGATCCTGGTGAGCACCCCTAATAAACTTATAGGTGGCCACCAGATCACCCCTGAGCCTGCTCATTTCTAGGCTGAAGAGTCCCATAGCTCTCAGCCTCTCATCATAAGATCTGTTTTCCTGACCTCTGATCATGCGCGTGGCTCTCCTCGGGACTCTCTCAAGCTTCTCCACATCCTTTTTGAATTGTGGAGCCCAAAACTGGATGCAGTACTCCAGCTGTGGCCTCACCAAGGCTGAGTACAATGGGGGAATGATGTCCCGGGATTTGCTTGAGGAGCATCTATGGATGCAAGCCAGCATTTTGCTTCCTTTACTAGCTGCAGCATCACTTTAAAAGCTCATGCTCACATTGTGTTCAATCATGATCCCCAAGTCCTTTTCATCTGTAATGCTAGCCAGCATAGCACTGCTGAGTCTATAAGCATCCTGTGGGTTTTTCTTCCCAAAGTGGAGAACTTTGCATTTTTCAGCATTAAACACCATCAGGTTCTTGTCCACCCATTTTCTGAGCCTGTTAAGGTCAGCCTGGATCACTCTCCTGTCCTCAGGTGTGGATGCTTTACCCCAAAGTTTGGTGTCATCAGTGAACTTGGCCAGTCTGCTTCTGACTGCAATGTTCACATCATTAATGAAGATGTTGAATAATATAGGCCCAATGACAGAGCCTTGAGGGACCCCACTGGTCACAGAAAAACACATTGAATGACTTATGTCAACCACCACCCTCTGCGTCTGACCACGAAGCCAGCAGACGATGGTGAAGCCAAGGCTGTAGTTGGCCAGTTTTGCTAAAAGGTGATCATGGGATACCAGATCAAAGGCTTTTTTATAGTCAAGATATATGACATCCCCTTCCCCCTTGTCCAGGTGATAGGTCACCTGGTTGTAAAAGAAAATAAGATTGGTCAAGCAAGACCTACCTGCGACACACCCCTGCTGGCTATCCCTCAGGATCTTACCATCGGCCAGTCTGTTGAGAATGGTCTCTTTGATAATCTTTTCTAGGATCTTCCCTGGGATAGATGTCAGTCTGATGGGCCTGTAGTTTGCTGGATCCATTTTCCTTCCTTTCTTGACACCACATTGGCCTTCTTCCAATCATTGGACACTTCACCAGATCACCAAGAGTTCTCCAAGATCCATGCCAGAGGCTGAGCTACAATGCTTGCTAGCTCCTTGAGTACCCTGGGGTGTAAGCTGTCAAGGCAAGCTGACTTGAAGATACCCAGCCTCTCAAGGTATTTCTTTACAAGGTCAGCATTGACGGAGAGTAAAGAATTTCCACCACCCAGGACTTCCTGTCCTGTAATGAACAGAGGCATCCCATAGGACTGGCGAAAAACTGACACAAAATACCCATTTAGCAAGTTGGCTTTTTCCTGGGTATCAGTTGTCAACTGTCCCATCTGATATAGCAGGGGTCCAGTGTTGCCTGTGCTTTTCCTATGGTCCCCACATATCTACAAAAGGACTTTTTATTGTCCTTGGTACTTGTAGCCAGTTGGAGTTCAGTAGCAGCCTTGGCTTTTCTGGTTCACTCTCTCAGGTTTGGACCAGTGCAGAATATTCCTCCTTGGAGGTGGATCCCATCCTTCATCCTTTGTAGGCCTTTGTTTTCAGATACAGGAGGTCTGCTAGTTCTCTGCAGAGTCAAGGTGGCCACTGTGCCTTTTTGCTGCCTTTCATAGTTTCATAGTTAGTAGGGTTGGAAGGGACCTGAGCAGATCATCAAGTCTGACCCCCTGCCATGGCAGGAAAGAGTACTGGGGTCAAACAACACCAGCAAGGTGATTGGCAAGCCTTGTCTTAAAGACCCCCAGGGTAGGAACCAGCACCACTTTGCTTGGAAGTTCGTTCCAGATCCTACTCGCCCTAACAGTGTAGTAACGCCTCCTGATGTCTAATCTGAATTTACCCTCTGCCAGCTTGTGACCATTATTTCTAGTCACTCCTGGTAGTGCTCAGGGGAACAGGGACTCTCCCAATGCCTGCTGGTCCCCTCTGACTAGTTTGTAACAGGCCACTAGAACCCCCCTCAGCCTTCTCTTGTGGAGGCTGAACAGGTTCAGGTCCCCTAGCCTCTCCTCGTAGGGCCTGCCCTGATCATGCGACTGGCCCTCCTCTGGACCCTCTCCATGTTGTCCACATCCTTCTTGAAGTCCAGCACCCAGAACTGGATGCATTACTCCAGCTGCGGCCAGACCAGTGCCGCATAGAGGGGGAGTATCACCTCCTTGGACCAGCTTGAGATGCATCTGTGGATGCGTGACATGGTGTGGTTGGCTTTCCTGACTGCATCCTCACATTGCCAGCCCATGTTCATCTTGGCATCAATGATGACTCCAAGATCCTTTTCTGCCTGCACTGATGTGAAGGGAGTTCTCCAGCCTGTAGGTATGCTGCTGGTTCTTCCTCCCCAGATGCAACACCTTGCACTTGATAGTGTTGAATCCCATCCTATTCTCATCTGCCCACCCCTGTAACCTGTCTAGGTCCAATTGTAGCCTATTCCTTCCTTCTAGCATGCCCACGTCCCCCCACATCTTAGTGTCATCAGCAAATTTGAATGGGGTGCTTTTTACCCCCTTGTCCAAGTCACCGATAAAGATTTTTAACAGTGCGGGCCTGAGGACCGAACCCTGCAGAACCCCACTGCCTACATCCCTCCAGGTTGAAAATGACCCATCCACTACCACTCTCTGGGTACGGCCCTCCAGCCAGTTGGTGACCCATTCGACTGTGTGGGTGTTGACACCACAGTCCCCCAGTTTTTTTTAATGAGAATGGGGTGAGAGACAACGTCAAAGGCCTTCCAAAAGTCCAGAAGGATTATATCCACTGCTACCCCTGCATCTAAGGATTTGGTCACCTGGTCATAGAAAGCCACCAGGTTGGTCTGACAGGACCTGCTTCTAATGAAATCGTGTTGGTTGCCCCTAAGCATAATCTCCCCTGCTGCCCCCTTGTGGACATGTGCCAGAATAATTCTCTCAAAAAACTTACCCAGGATCAAGGTAAGACTAACTGGCCTATAGTTTCCTGGGTCCTCCTTCCTCCCTTTTTTGAAGATGGGAACCACATTGGCCCTCTTCCAGTCCTCTGGCACCACACCAGAGCACCACAAGTGCTCATAAAGCCATGCCAGGGCTCCTGCAATGACCTCAGCTAATTTCCTCAGCACTCTGGGGTGGAGATTGTCCGGACTACCTGATTTAAATACATCCAGTCCCTCCAGAAGTTCCCTGACTAGATCCTCACTGACCCTTGGCCTAGATGCCCCTCTCCTGGGGCCTGACAGGGGCCCAGTTGGGGGGCTGATACAGTCCCTGCTTAGGAAAATGGAGGCAAAGAAGTCATTAAACAGGTTAGCTTTGTCGTCTGGTGTGACTACCTAATTTCCTAGTGAGTCTTGCAGGGGCCCCACATTACCCAGTCCCTTCTTTTTGTCCCCTATGTATTTAAAAAAAGGACTTCTTGTTTCCTCTGAGACAGAATAGCCTGAGCTTGTGAATCCAGGATTCTTCCCTTGAGGAGCGACCACTCTTCCTGACCTCCACTCCTCTCTGGGTCATGGTCACTTCAGGCCTCATTGACAAACTTCCTTAGCTTGTCAAAGTCAGCTTTCCTGAAGTCGAGGACTTCTGTATTGCTGACTTGCCAGCTTTACATCAGATGGTGAAGGTGATCAGCTTGTGGTCACTGTCACCCAGCTTCCCTTTGATTGTTAGTTCGCTTATAAGGTCATCCCCCATTGCCAGTACCAGGTTGAGCAGTGCTTTGCCTTTTGTTGGTCAGGAGACTTCTTGCTTCACATTGAGCTCATCCACCTTTGTGAGAAAGCCTTGCAACCATTCGGATTTGGCTAAGTGCTCTTCCCATGAGATATCCAGGTACTTGAAGTCTCCCATGACAACCATGGATTGGGAGCATGTGGCCTTAGCCAATTCCCTGGTGAACTGCTGGTCAGCTCTTGTTCCTGAGTTGGAGTTCTGTAGTAGACTCCCACTATTGTGTCCCCTGTGCCATGTTCCCCATGGATTTTTACCCAGGGGGTCTCTAGTCATCCATCCTGGGTGCTACTGTCAGCTTGCAGGAACACATAACTTTCCTTGATATAGAGAGCTACACCCCCACCCCTTTTATCCACTTCATCTCTCCTTTACAAAGTATAGCCATCTATACCTGTGGCCCAGTCATGGGTTGAGTCCCACCAGGTCTCCATTATCCCTATGACATTGTAATCGTTTGTGTTGAGCAGGAGGACAAGTTCCTCCTGCTTGTTCCCCAAGCTCCTGGCATTTGTGTACAGGCAGGCAAGTGTCCCTTGGGGGGCCCTTGCCTTGCCCACATATTATTCCAGGGCTGGGATAGGGGTGGGATCCCTTAAGTGCCTAGGATTTCTGGCTTTGCAAGGTTTGCTCATCAGGCTAGCAGTGGCAATAGTCCCCACATCTCCCACAGGGCTTAGTTTAATGCTCGGTGGAGCAGGTCATCCAGTCTGGTTGAGAAGAGCCTCATGCCCAGCAGAGAGAGGTGGAGACCATCCCTTCCCAGCAGCTCACTGCCTCTCTCACCAAAGAGAAGACTGTGGTCATGGAAGCTGAAGCCTTTCTGATGACACCAGTGCCACAGTCTTTGGTTCACTACTTTGATCTTCTTTTCCTTCCTTAGCCCATAGCCTGAGGCTGGAAAGATCAAAGAGAACACCACCTGCACCCCCAACCCTTAAACTCCACTCCCAAATCCCTGTAGTGCTTCATGACCCAGCTGGGGGCACTCTGAGCTGTGTCATTTGTGCCCACATGGATAAGGAGCATAGGGTAGTGGTCAGTGAGCTGGAGGAGCTCAGGGATCTTCTCCGCAATGTCTTGGATATGAGTTCCTGGGAGGCGGCAGACTTCCTGGGCTAAGGGGCCAGGGTGGCAGATTGCCCCATCAGTCCCCTTCAGGATGGAGTTTCCCATGACAAACACTTTGTGCTTTGTCTTAGGGAGAGTGGGGATGGTAGCTACAGCTGAGTGTGTGTTGCCTGTGGGAGCTGGCAGCTTAGAAGGCTCTGCTGGGGCTGCAAGAGGTTCATACTTGTTGCAAAATTCCAGTGGGGCAGGGACCTTGGTGAAGCAGTCCTTGGGGCCCTTGAGCACCTTGATCCAACCCCTTGGCTGGACATAATGGGAGGTCCCTGAGTCCTCCCTTGTCGTGGAGGGTGACCATGGTCTACCCTCTGCCTCCAAAGGGAGAAGGGCCTGGCAGTAGGAGTCTATCCCCAATGACACACAGTCACTGGACTGTGGCCTGGAGCTCCTTGAGCGGGCATGCCAGAGAACCCAAAAGGGAGCAGACCTCACAAGGGGAGGTAGCCATGCTCCCAGACCCCAGAGCCTGAAAAAGGGACAGGAAGCCCCCACAGCTGAGAGCCAGGGGTTGCCTGGGCATGCCTCCTGTTACTAGGGTCACACACGGTCTGCCCCTATAAAGAGGGACAGAGAAGACAGACCAAGTGGGAATGCCATTTCCATCCAGACCAGACCAGCTTCATGTCACCTATCCACCCCAGAGACCCTGCCGGTGACCCCCTCTGGACACCATCTACTGGACAAGGACCCCTTCCAATCTGGATAGGTAGATATTACCTGCATACCTGCTCCTACAATTTGGACTGTCTCTCTCTCTCTCTCTCTCTCTCTTCCTGGACTTCAGTGGATTTCAGCCCCTGCACCAAGCCTCTTTAACCCCTGCTGCCATTGTGTGGATGTGGGTGTGGGTGCAAGGCAATCAATTTGGCATCGTGTCACCATCTCCCCTGTTCAATAAAACCACTGTCATTTGCAAACCCAAGTTGGGTCATGTTTTACTGAATCCCAGTCCCTTCCTGATCTTAAATTCCAGCCTCTCTCTCTCTCTCGGCTCCAATTCCCACCCTCTCTGCTAGTTTCCCCATCTTCTCCCAAGTCCATCTCCCCTTTTCTGCCACCTCTCAGCCTCTCCTTGCTTTCCTTCTGTCCCTGCTGCTTTTCCTGTGATTTTCTGCTGCTCTCTCTGTTTTCAGGCTTCCCCCCACCTCCTGAAGCTTCCCATTTCCTACTAGCTGTTCTGCAGTTCTCTCCAGCTTCCAGCACCTACAGCTACTCTCTGCAACTTCTCTGGCTCCCCACATCCAGAGCTCCTCTTTAACAGCCACACTTTCCTTTAGTCCCATTTTTCCCTCCTCTCCCCATCTACCTTTTCAGCTCTCCCATAGCTCTGGTTCCGATCCCAGACTCTGTGCTGGCATGCTTCCCTGTTCTGCTGGCTTTGGGCATTGTCTTTTAATCAATTAAGATCGATTAACCTAAAGTTAACCCCCAAGCCTCAGTTCTTCAGCTCAGGCCCCTGTAGTCTAATCCTGGTCCTGGTAACTTTAACCTCCTACACCTCTACTTTCTTACCTTAACCTTTCTCCAGGTTTCCCAAGTACACCAAGCACATACATACATACATACATATCACAAAACCCAACTTAGGAACTCACTTGTGTATATGTGTAGGTGGGTGGTATGTGTGTAAATTATTAAATACACATATATAGATAGATAGATAGATAGATAGATATTGTGTGTGTGTGTGTGGTATATGAATTAGTAATCCGCATATGTGTATTGAATGTGCAGATGTTGGTAACTGGTAACTGACTCTGTCCAAATTTGGTGTGTGTAGTGTGCGTGAACCTAGACTAATTATTTTGAACATGTGTGTATCTGAGTTGCTAGTCTGTTTGTGTTTGTGTGTGTCTATATATATATGCGGCATTGTGTGAATGATATACAAATTAGTGATATGTGTCTAATGTTTGGGGTGTATAGTGTATGTGCCTGAGCTGGTAGTGTGAGTGTGTATGCCTAATAGGGGTGTGTGCACCTCGTGAGTGTGTGCTTAATTGATTTTATGTGTGCATGTGCAGTTGTACACAATGCCCTCCTGTCTAACAGTGTAATATTGAGATCCTGAGCATTGGCCTGACCCCTCAGGGCAACAGCCTCTGAGGCTTCAGAGGGGGAGGCCACACACCCCAAGGGGACCCCTCAGGTTGCAGTGTGTGCCCATTCACATAGTGCCACTGGGAGACCGGCTGTGTCTGGGACTACCTTTCCTAGGGTGTACAGGCAAGGTTAATGTAGCTGGGTTCCTCCAACCACCAAATCAGTCAAACAAATATACACACAGAGATTAACAGGACATGCCTGAGTCAGGCTGGGTTATTCAGCATTGACAGGCTAACACCCTCATGTGCCCTGAACTCAGTTGATCAGGGTAATGCAGTCAGACACAAGCACACGGGTTAACAGAGTGCATCTGAGTGAGGCCGGACTATCCAGCATTGGGAGGCTGACAGCCTCACGTGTCTTGAACTCATTTCATCCCTTATTTCAGCAGGACAATAATAAATATAGGTAGACACACTACAGACACACTAACAGAGTATGTCTGAGCAGGCTGGGTCTGATCAGCACTTTCAGCTGATATCCTCATGCGCCTCAAAACTCAGCACATCCCAATCTCTTGTCACAAGTAGTAACTCCCTCGATGAGCAGACCCCACCACAGTTTTAGGCATTACAGGGATCTTTGGTTTACGTAAAAGAAGCATTGCTGCAGAGCAAATGTCAAGGGGAAAGAAGAGTAAGTGAGATTCGGAGATAGTATAACAACCAGCTTGACCATAAAAGTTATTTATTGCCAGGTAGATGAACTTATGATGATACCAGTAGTAATAGCAATACAAGAGAGACAAGTAAAACAGTTACAATATTACATCATTTCAATTAGGTATTTGGGGAAGCCTAGCTCAAATTTCATTAGCAAAAGTCAAGTTTAGAAAGCTGTGCCTGGATAAGAAAGCAAAAGTCAGGTTCCTGGAGTCAGAGAGAAAGAGAAAGAGAGACTGAGAGAGATTTGGGGTCTCACCACTCAGCAAAGCTTGAACCAGTCGAGGTTCCCAGGTATCTGTCAGAGCTTGCATGATTACTGGAGGGATTCCAGGCAGAGCCCTCAGCATGATTACTGGAGGGATTCCAAGCAGAAAAGGAGAGGAACTGATGCAGCTTATGGATCCAAGCACCAGGACAGAAACTTGAGCTTAGGTATGGGGTTTTTGTAGAGAACTAACAGTGGCTCAAGGGAGAACAGTAGGTTTGTTTATGGGTAAATGGTGGCTCATATACTGGATAATAGGAAGTCATCACTCCTGGCTATGGGTGGCATTACTCTGAGGGAGCTCACAATACAGATAGGCAGATTCAGTTTTTTGGGTGCCAATAGAGGAGTCATTACTAGAGTTGGTCTGATAAATGCTGAGCTGGATGTGTACAGATGTGCATTGATTAGCATTTGGAGCAGAGATCCTGTATCATGCAGTGCTCCCCTGCTTCTCTGGTCCCAGAATTCAGTGTAGTCCTTGCCTTGGAATCTGTTATCCATCCTGGATGCTAATGAAGGTGCATTTCTGTCCCATCTCCCATGTAAATGAGTTGTCATCTGGTTCCATGTCCAATGTAAATGAGACCAGGAGAGCTGCTTCACTCCTTGTCTGGAGGACTTTAGGTGTGAGGTGTGTCTCTCATTGCATCTTCATTGTCTTTTGTAAGTCCTTTCAGGCGGGGGGAGAGTGGGGAGCTGAGTCTTTTGTCAGTCAGACAGCCTGTGTACTGTGCCAGGGTTCCTCAAGAACACAGATCTGAGAGGTAACAATGGTCTATCAAAACCCCCAGGTCTCTTTTGGTTTTGGTGCTAGTAAGTGATCCAGGCTGACCTGGACAGGCTCAGCAAATGGGCGGATGAGAACCTGATGGTGTTTAACACTGAAAAATGCAAGGTTCTCCACCTTGGGAAGAATAACCTGCAGCATCCTTATAGGCTCGGTAGTGCTATGCTGGCTAGCACTATGGAAGAAAGAGACTTGGGGGTCATCATTGACCACAAGATGAACATGAGCCTCCAATGCGATGCTGCGGCTAGTAAAGCGACCAAAATGCTGGCTTGCATCATAGATGCTTCTCAAGCAAATCCTGGGATGTCATTCTCCCTTTGTACTCGGCCTTGGTGAGGCTGCAGCTGGAGTACGGCATCCAGTTTTGGGCTCCACAATTCAAAAAGGATGTAGAGAAGCTTGAGAGAGTGCAGAGAAAAGCCACACACATGATCAGAGGTCAGGTAAACAGACCTTACGATAACAGGCCATGGGGTTCATTAGCCTGGAAAAGCACAGGCTCAGGGGTGATCTGATGGCCACCTATAAGTTTATCAGGAGTGACCACCAGTATCTGGGGGAAATTTTGTTCACCAGACCAGCCCAGGGGATGATGAGGTTTAATGGTCATAAACTCATACAAGACTGTTTCAGGCCAGACATAACGAAGAATTTCTTTACTGCCAAGCCCCCATTGTCTGGAACAGCTTGCCATCAGCGGTAGTTCAGGCACCTACACTGAACAACTTCAAGAGTAAATTGCATAATTGGATGCTTATCTTGCTGGGATCCTATGACCCCAGCTGACTTCCTGCCCTTCAGGTGTGGGGTAGACTCAATGATCTTCCGAGTTCCCTTCCAGCCCAAATATCTATGAAATCTATTAAATCTATGAAATCTATGAAGTGTAGCACTGCCCAGTCTGTAAGCATGTTGTGGGTTGTTTCTCCCCAGGTGGAGCACCTTACACTTCTCAGTGTTGAACATCATCAGGTTTTGATCTGCCCATCTTGCGAGCCTGTCCAGGTCAGCCTGTATCCCAAGCCTATCCACCTGTGTGACCAGTTGCCCATAATTTGGTGTCATCTATGAACTTTACCAGTCCACTTTTAACACCCAAATCCAAATAATTAATGAATATGTTAAAAAGCACCAGTCTGAGTACTGAACATGCCACTGAGGGATGTCCTTGGTCACCAAACACCTTATTGACTAAGTTCCATGTATTATTATTCTCTTGGTCCTGCCTTGGAGCCAGTTTCCTAGCCACCAGACCATTGTTTTGTCAAGGCCACAGTTCTCTGATAGGCAGGGAGCAGGGAGAGGGAGTCAACTGGGGTGCATGCTACATGGGCAGAACCAGGGCTGAGGGGACAGTGTAGCTCTCTGGTGCCTCAGCCCTGCTGCTACCCATGAAGCACATGCCTTTGTCTGTTCCTGATTCTTGTTCATACCTTGCGGGGATCTGAGGGTTGAGCAGCATAAAGACCAGGGACAGAGAGTTGCCCTGTTCCTGCATTGCTCAGCTGCCAGCTCCAGCATGGAGCTGGAAGCTGAGCAGTGCCAGAGCTGTGGACAATTCCCACCACACTGCCTGGATCCCTCAGTGCCAGCCACACAACTGTGGAGCTGATACTGGGAGATCCCTCCTGGCAGGGGATGGGGAGCCTGTTCCCTGACCAGATCTGCAATCATGGAGTTGTGGAGAACAGGTTCCCCATCCTCTTCTGCACCCAGCTCTAGAATCATGGAGATGAGTGGAGAATGGACTCCTGAGCCCGTTCCCCACCCAGCTTTGTGCTCACAGATGTGAGAAAGGAACCAGACCCCCAGACCCTGCCAGCAAGGAGCTTCCCTGATGGTGAAGTGGGAGCTAGGAGATAAAGATCTCCTAGCTCCCACTCCCCAATCATGATCTTGGAATGGGGAGTATTTCAGCTTCCTACTGCTAGGGCTTAGTTCTAGCCCTGTCTGACTCCAGTGAAAGGTCCCACCCCAGCAACAGGCAGCTCTCAGGGGCAGGGAGCATTCAAAAAGCATGAATAAGATCCAATCTTAGTTATGTAGTTTAGCCTGAGTGACTTTTCTTGGCAAATCCCTGCTTACAAGGGACCCTTGTGCATGCAATCTAGCATGCCCTGTGAACACCCTGGGCTGGTAGAGATTGCTAAGCACAGCCAAGTGTCTCATACACTCCTGATTTACTGGCTAACACAAGGAGCTATGCCTCAAAACCCTACCCTTGGGAATTCCTCCCTCACAGTGGCCCTCCTTCCCATCCTGCCCTGAAGCTTCCAGAAAGAGGTCAGGAACAACTGCTCATTCTTGCTAATTGCCTATGTATCAGTTTCTCTTCCCATACCCTGCCATGGTTCCCTACTATGTATATCCAAGCCCACAGATCCACAAGCTGCAGCAAGTTCTGCTCTTGCTGGAGGTTGTGGGACATTCCCAACCTGATATATAGATGGCCTAGTTATAGTCATCATGACATGTGCCTTCATCCTCACAAGCCAGCAGCTGGCCTTCCTATGTTGAGCCACTTACCACACCTTATAGTGCCAGAGCACCCTGAAGGCATGGCATCAACCACATGAAAGTCATTGGATGGGTTCAAGATGCTTGGCACCACCTCCAGACCTTTGAGCAGCAGTTCTGGGCCTTCACCACTAGTGATGATGACTAGTGGGAGCAGATCATTCTGGGCACTCGAGATGATGAGTAATGGCTCCAGAACTTCTGAATATTCCAGGACACCTTTGTGGACATTATTGCTCAACTGGCCCCTCACATTGAGCACCAGGATACTGTGCTCCACCACTAGTGATGATGACTAGTGGGAGCAGATCATTCTGGGCACTCGAGATGATGAGTAATGGCTCCAGAACTTCTGAATATTCCAGGACACCTTTGTGGACATTATTGCTCAACTGGCCCCTCACATTGAGCACCAGGATACTGTTATCACCTAACCCCTCATTCTGGAGAATTGAGGTTCCATTAACATCTGGAAGCATGCCACCCCTGACAACTTCCTCTCCATCATCAACCACTTCCATCAAGTGTGGGAAAATCCATGACAAGAGAGGCCAACTAGGAGCTTTGCCTGTTCATCCAGAGCATTCTGGCCAACTGTTTTATGGGCCTCTAGAAGCTACAGGTGGTTGTCACAGCCTTTCACTGGGTGGTCCCCACAGATCACTGGATTCCTCACTCCACTCTTCTTGTCCCAGGTCCACTTTCCAGTACCCTTTCTCCCACTCAGGATACCTTTGAGTCCACTCCACCAACCCTACTCCAAAGGTCCCACCCACAGGGCCTCTCTTCCTTTCATCCCAGGAAACATTCCCCAGAATGAGGTACAGAATTCTGAGGGACACTAGGCTGCAGCCTTTCCTGCCATGCACAGTCCAGGGGCCTATGGATCTTTCAGGGAGACAGCAATGATGCTAGCTGAGAGTGTTATCAGTCACCACAAAGTAATCCATGGCCCTGTCTATGAACTGCCACTCCTGGCTCAGAGTTTCTGCCATCTCTGAGAGACACAAGTCACTTCTTCAAAACTGTGGGTGCCCATCTTGAGCCCCTTTTCTGCACCTCAGGAACCCAGATGTAGGTGTTCCCCACCCATGCACAGTTTGGGGGCCTGCTGGCACCCCAAGGAGGGCTGTAGGGGCTGAGTCAGAGTCCTCCCAGGGGTACATTCCCTGATCTGTGCATGGGATAACGGGAGCTGTGTGCTGCTGCCTGGGGCCAGTGGTAGCAGTGATCTTCCTGGCACTGGATGCGGACTGCACCCAGCACTGGTCTGTCATCTGGCAGGCAGATCAGGGATATGCACCCCCGGGAGGACTCCAGCACAGCCCCTGCAGCCCTCCTGGAGATGCAGGAAAACCCCTCATCTTCCTGCTGGATGAGAGGAGCTGGGTGCTGCTGGCTGGGACCAGTGCTGGAAGATCAGTGCTGCTGCCAGTTTAGGGCTTCAGCACCTGACTCCTGTCATCCTATGCATAGATTGGGGGGTCTGCTGGAACCCCCAGGAGGGTTGTAGGGGCTGTGCCAAAGTCCTTCCAGGGTTGCATGCCCCCGATCTGTGAGTGGAATGACAGGAGCCACATGCTGCTGTCTGGGGTCAGCGGCAACAGTGATCTTCCCAGCACTGGGTGTGGGCTGCACCCAGAGTTGGTCTGTCATCTGGTAGGCAGTTCAGGGGCATACACGCCCTGGGAGAACTCTGGCACAGCCCCTGTAGCCCTCCCAGGGGTGCATGCAAGCTCCCAATCTGCTTTCTACATGGGACCAGCACTGAAGACAGTAAGGCTAGCTTCAAAACTTTAAATGTTAAAAAAATTTCTAACTGTTTCAAGTCCCCTTGTTTCATTTTGAAGCTGTTTCGAAGGCATTTTTTTAATTTCAATTTCACTGTTTAGAGCTTGAAACACAACAAAACAGGTTTGAAACAAAATGCCAATTGAAATTTTCCACAGCCCTAATAGTCATCACCCAGCATCTTCTGAGAATGTGTTCTTGATTGTACTATGAGTGGACAGTAGGTTCTGCAGCAGTGCTGGAATGAAAGAGGTGCTAGCAATGGTGCTAGGAAGAAGAGAGTGAGTTCCTCCCCAAGAACTGTAGTGGGGACTTGATTTGCTCATTTTGAGCATGCTGAGATTCATGATATTCCCAGAATTGGGAAGGGACTACCTGCTTGTGGGATGCTGGAGAAGCTCTCAACCCCCAGCCTTGGATTACAGGAGAGAGCTCTCAACCCTCCCCTCAACCCAACCTATTCTTACAGGAACTGTACTTTCTTCCCAACATTTTCATGGTGAAAGTCAGTCATTGCTGTGGGGATAAGATTTACTGCTGTTTCTGGGGGAGCTCTGCCCTGTACACCTTGCTTTTATTGCATGCAATTGTCCTCCAGTAAGTGTGAAAGTCTTGGAAGAATGTGGTTTCCTTTAATGGTACAGCCAAGAAGGCAGAGTTACTGCTCAACATGAAAATCAAGCTTGAGTGCTATATCTGACTCTGCTATGATGACCTCATGGCTGAAGATGCCTTCTCAATTGGCATCTATTGATGCAGTGCTTAAACCAGTATGACCTGCCTGAGGTAAGTGTCCCCCACCCCCACCCCCTCACACATATACACAACACTGGGGTAGAGCTCTCCTGGATGTTGTCCTTTAGTTTCATGCTGTGTTCCTCTGAATATATATATTTTTTGAGGTAAGGGGGTTGAATATTTGAATGGGGAACAATTATCCAAGAATGGGATAGGGCCATGTATGGGGCAGGGATAGGATCTTTCAGTATAGTGACTGCTGGCACCATGAGACTCAGAGTCTCCTCACTCCCACGGACTTTTTTTCTAGGACTGGGGGTGGGACTGATTAAGTGATATATGCAAGCTCTCAAGTTGCTTGATTTTGGAAAGACTCCCCAGTGAACTGGATCAGCTGAAATTGCTATTCCCACAGAAGACTTCTACTGTCCTCTTCAGTGCCTGTCTTGGAGAGAGAGGGAGGGAGGGTTAAGCTTTCTGACAGAAAGCTCCCTTCTCCACAAAGGCTTCTGGAGAACTGAGCACATCATGGATGCCTCGTGCTTACATAAGCTGGTTGGTAGGATTATATTTCCACTGCTCATATGTATTACCCCCAACATGGTTGCCAGCTATAAGTTGTGCAGGTTGCATTTTGAAAACTCACCACTTATACCGGCTCTTAGTTAAACATATATATATATTACAGGTGCACTGAAACATCAGTTCCATATTGGATCAGCACCTATATAAGGAAAATTGACAGTATTGGCAATTGGATTTTTTTTGACTGATGTGGCCACTAATGTGGCTGATGAATGCCCCATGCATGCGTGCAGCTACAGAGCATCACACAGGCAGGAAAGAGCATAGCCTGGCAGCATGGAAAGCAGCTGGATCTGGCTGGTAGGTCTGTTGTGGTGCAGGGGTGGAGGGTACCCCGAATGAAGGAGTGTGGGGAGGCAGATTTAGTCCCCTGGAGCTAGGAAAGAAGTGGGCCTGGGGCTGGGACTGGGGCTGGGGCAGGGGCCACCCCAGCTGGGGTGGGGTGGGCCATGGGATAGAGCTGCATGGAGGGAGGGAGCTCCTGCTGCTATGTGCACCCTAAGAGGGCATGGGGTGGGTTCATGTGTCCCTGGATCTGTGCATGGGGTGAGGGTGGGCTGCCACTGTGGGCTGGGGCTGCCATGAGCTCTTCCTGTGTGGGGCTGGGCCAGGCTGTGCTCAGGGCAGGCAGTGGCAGCACTGGGGGGGGCAGGGCTATGGCAAATTATGGGGTGGCTGCACCCCCACCCATAACCCACCTCCCAGTGCTGCTGTCTCCTGCCCTGAGCACAGCCTTGGCCCAAACCCTTCCACTGGGAGGTGCTCAGAGCAGCCCTGGCCCTAGCCTGCAGCAGCAGCAGCCTGTCTTCACCGCATGCCCAGATCCAGGGGCACATGGCCCCCATGCCATTGTGAAGTGCGTGCAGTGGTGAGAGCCACTACCCCCTCCCCACACCCTTCCACTCATGCCATTCCCTAACCCCCTACCCCTCAGTCTCATGCCCCACCTCCCCAAGTATATATATATATGCTTATGTAATAAATAATCATTAAGGTCTAGTGAGAGTGTGCTACAGATCATGTGAGATGGCAAGTAACTTCCTTATAGAATGAAAGCAAAGGGGAATGATGAAAATGCCTGGGAAAGTTTCACACAGCAATTTGAGCTATATATGAAAGCCACAGCAGCAGACAAATTAAAGGAAGGGTGAAATACTGCTCTGCTTCTAACAGTTACAGGGAATGAAGCACTTGATGTATATAATTCCTACTATACAAAGAGGGAAGCAGGCAAAGAAGAAAGCCTTGCTGAACAGGTGAAAATGTTTGAAGATCATTGTGTTCCTAGAAGAAAATATTACTTATGAGAGAGATCTGTTCCGGATGAGAACACAAAAGAAAGAGGAAACAGTGGAAGAATTTGCCACAGACCTACAACTGAATAGTCAGTCCTGTGAATATGAAACACGCAGAGACTCTTTCATTAAAGATCAGATAGTTCTGAGTCCTGGGATGTTATCATAATAAAGTTCAAGAGTGATTACTAAAATAAAGGTAACTGACATTAGAAAATGTAGTAGTATATGCCAAACTACAGAAAAAGCAGAAAGATATGTTAAAGAAAATACAAAAAAGTCCTAGAGGAAGGTATGCAAGAAATTATGTAAATGCTATTACTAAACCAGAAAAAGAAAAGTCTACCACAATTAAAATTTAAAAGTGCAGTTACTTAGGAAATAATAAACAATGTCAGAAATTTTGAAACAAACATGAATATAGAGAGTGCCTAGAAACTGTAACAGACAACCATTATGTTAAAATGTGCAGAGAAAGTAGGAAAATACATGGAGTGGGTGCAGAAATGGGCTCAAGTGTGGAGGAAGAACTGTTCTTGAGTACAATTTAAGAATAGCCCACAAGCTCAAAAGGATGGCTAATTAAAATGCAGGCAAATTAAACTACATTACCTACAAGATAGATAATAGGGCACAAGTAAATGTAATCATAGAAACTGAGATACAGAGGTGCAAAGCAGTAGTTAACAACCTTTTTTATTCTGCAGACCGGTGTGGGAGCAGAACTGGGAGCACAGAGCCGGTTGCCTCCTTCCTGGGCCTGCCTCACCACCCAGCTTTAACCCCATATGTGAATGCTGGAAGCAGAAGCCGCTCACCTGGGTGGACATACAGGGGTCCAAGCAGGGGGCTTTGCCACAACTTGGCAGCCAACCTTTCATGGCCCACTACCAGGCCCATGTCCTGGTGGTTGGGAACCTCTGGTGTAAAGGGTTTATAAAAGTGACAAAGACTAAATTGTCTGTGAAAGACTATATTGGAGGGAACACTCTAGTGTTAGGAGAATACATCCTCATGCTGGGAGCAACTGATGCAATTAATGCAGTTAAATAAACTCTGGCAGTTTGCATGGGCATTTATTGGCCTCAGGTGCTGTGTTTGCATGTACACCCAGGACCGCAGCATATTGAGCTGGGGCAAAGTAGCCATGACTAGCAGGGGGCTCTGAGAGCCAGCCTTCTGGCACAGCCCTGCTCTGACCTTGCTCAATGTGCAGCGGATGGGCTGGCTGGGACACGAGGGTACTTCAGTGTGGGTACTAGTTAGAAGGCAGTCCCCACACTGAAACACCCTCATGTCCCAGCCAGCCCTGTCAGTATCCACACATACTTTGTGGTGAACAACAAGAAAAAAAGTACCTCAAATCCACATTTTTCTGTGATTAAAATGAAATGCCACTATATATATATATATATATATATATATATATATATGTATGTATGTATGTATGTATGTATGTATGTATATGTGTGTGTGTGTGTGTGAGAGTGTGTGTGTGTGTGTGTAAGTGGTATTTCATTTTAATCATGGAAAAATGTGGATTTTGGGTTACTTTTTTATATCCTAAAATTGGGGATATTTTTATCAGAGAAAACCAGGATCCCTGCTAATTACACACCTTGCATAATTTACCTAAGGCATCTTTTCCAACAGGCCAGAGAATGGGCCTGGAGGCCAGAGTATGAAAGTGAATTTAATGATCTAAAACACATATTAACATCAGCCCCAGTCCTACAGTTCCATGACCCATTAAAAGACATCTAACTCTCCACAAGAGCCTCAAAAATGTGTCAAGAGAATTATTATTACAGCATCATGGAAATGATTGATTGCCATGTACATCTAGGCCTCACATGCATCTAGGGCTATGCCTTATATAGAAACAAATATATTCATGAATTTAAAAAAGAGACCCTTGGCTTCATTTATGGATGTGCAAGATTTCATGCCTTACTGCATTGTCAGAAATTAACTGCAGAAATAGATCACAAACCACTAATTGAAATTTTCATAAAAGGACACAGCGATACATTGCCAAGGATATAGTGCAGAGGTGGGCAAAATACCGCCTGCAGGCTGGATCTGGCCCACCAAGAGAGTCTATCCAGACTGTGGGGCCCCTATGAAATTTAGAAAATGAATATTTATCTGTTCCTGGCTTCCTGTCAAAGATGACAGGAGCCAGGGGCAGAAGGACCAGGAGGGAGCTGGCAGGAGCCAATGACAAGGCCAGTGTGCCCCCCACCAACCAAACCTATAACCACCTCCCATGCCCCTCACAATATACAAGAGTAAGACTTCATTTTAAACTATTGTGCAATCACCTCTGTGTACACTACACAAACACATGTAAATCAGGACAAATTTGGTTTTGAAATCAAATTTATGAATGTTGTAGAATATATTCAATTTTTAGAATATTTTTAGAATATAATTTGTTATTTTTCTGGTTCTGAGATGGCAAAACCCCTTGCAGAAAGAAGTACTTACTCCTGGGGACTTCTGGTCACAAAGGTCAGTGGAAATGGTCAGGGGTTAGGGGGCAGGACTTCTGGTCCCACGATGACAATCAGGGGATGGGACACTTGTCAGGGAGTGGGGCTACTCATGTGGCCCTCAACAACTTGCCAAAACTCGGTAAGTGGCCCTGCACCCAAAATAATTGCACACCCCGATATAGAGAATACTTCTGAAATTATAGAATTATATGACACTTACACTGGAGTTTCAACCTGGATGCCACTTAGTGATGTCAGATATGCTTCTAAAAGCACAGCCTCTGAAGCAAACAGTAACCATATATGTGAATACGATTAAATCTTTATGCAATATATCTCCAGGCATTTGGGATGAACTGGTGATGGAAATGGCTAAAGCAGAAACACTGCAATGAATGATACAAACAATAAGTAAAGGAGAAAAAACCCACCATTTCCCACCTGTATTTCCTCAATATAAGAATGAAATCTCGGTCATCTCAGGAGTCCTCATGAAGGGCACAGAAGTTATGATTCCTGCAATGTTAAAAAGAATTCATACAAAACATGAATTAATGTGTTAAGGCTACAGCAGCAACCCTACACTCCACCCTGGGGATGCAGTGTTATAACTTTTATGGTCAAGCTGGTTGCCATACTCTCTCTCTCAGCCTCATTTACCCTTCCTTCTCCTCAACCTCTCCATTTGCTCTGCAACAATACTTCTTTTACCTAAGCCAAATATCCTTGTAATGCTCAAAAAACTGTGGGTTTTTCTGATCAAGGGAGTTACTACCAGGACTGTGACAAGAGATTGGGAAGGGGGGTGCAGAGTTCAGGGCCTGTGAGGGTATCAGCTGAAAGTGCTGATCAAACCCAGCCTGCTCAGATGTTCCCTGTTAACCTGTGTGTTTGTGGTTGACTGTATTTTATTATCATCCTGCTGAAATAAGTTATGTGCTGAGCCAGGGCACATGAGGGTATCAGTCTGGAAATACTGAGTAACCCAGCCTGCTCAGACATGCATTGTTAATCTATATAGGGGTGTGTGTGTGTGTGTGTTCCCCTGACTCTGTGCTTGGAGGAACCCAGCCCTATTGAAGCTAAGTCTTGCAAGGTAGCTCCACTGGGAGTGAGGACTTGCAGAAGGGAGAGATAGAGCTCCATATAGAAACACAAGTTTCTATAACACAAGAAACACAAACAGCACATTGATAGAATTAGAGAGACCCCAAAACCATAACTCTAACAAATGACTGCACCCCAAAGTGATGGGAAAATCTGGTAACACTGCCTCCTGTGTGTATTTCATGAGAGTCTCACAGACCAGACCATGCCACTCAGCTGTTGCCAAGGAGATCTCACCATCCTGCCTAAGAAAGGGGACCTTGGCTGCATCAAGAACTGGCGGCCTGTGTCCCTCCTGTATCCTGATTGCAAGATCCTGGCCAAGTATTTGGCTAACTGGTTGTTCACCATTATGTCTTCCATCACTGGCCCTGAGCAGAGCTGTATGCTAGGCAGGACCATCCAACTGGCAGGACCTTGGTGTTGAGTTGCACCTGCAGCGATGGCATTGATATCTACCCAGTCTCTCCTACCAATGGTGGTTCCTCATTGTCCATAACCTGGCAGCTGCAAAGTTGTGACAACGATGTGCCATGTTGGACCCACCACTGGACTTGCTTGAGAAGTTCCAGTGACTTCTCATGGATTTCTTCTGGGATGGGTGTCATTGGCTCCCCAAGCCATTTTTTATTTTCTGGTGGATGAGGAGGGCCAGGGCTTATATGAATTAGTGGACAGGGTGGCTGGCTTCCATTTGCAAGCCCTCCAAAAGCTCCTGTACTGCAAAGACCATCTTCCCTGGCAGCAGCTAGGTCATGTTTTTGAGCCGGGTGGGGGGCCTCAGTTTGGACCAGGATCTTTTCCTTCTGGATTCAACCCTCCCCAACTGGGGTGTCCTCCCACCCTTCTACCAAAGCCTGGCATGGTCCTGGCATGCTGTCTTCCACCTCCTGCCCCAGGCCTAACATCTACAGTTTCTGCAGTAACTGCAGGAGCCCATGGCCTATAACCTGACCCTACAGCATGGGCTGCCAGGCCTTGCTTCTAGCAGCCTTGTTGACTCACTCATCTGGTCATATACTATTCAGATGGGACACCTCTTCAATGCAGCCCAATTAGACTGGGTGTTATCCAAATCTCTGGCCTACCACCTGGCTAGAGGGCCCTGTACCTTAATGACTCTTCCCATGCCTACTAACTGTGGTATCCGGATCCACTTTGATGCACTCCCCCAGAAGTCCCTGTATATGTGATTTGAGTCTGCCACACCTGCATTCTTGCCACTCATATTGACATCATGTGGGGGAGGCACATAGCAGTACCAGCACTCATGCCGGTCCATCCCATGTGTAGCATGCTTTATAAGCCCCTTATGTTAAAAAAAACTGTCAACCTCCAGTGTTAGGTGGATCATGGGATACTGGCCACTGCCACTCTCATCTGTCACATGGACCCACCTGCATTGCTAGATTGCCACTTTTGTCTTGGGGGAATGGAGGATCTTCACCACACCTTCCTTGGATACCCCTGGCTGTCGCCACTGTTTCTGCCCTTAGTGCCTTGCTTGAGGCACTACACTTGGCCCTTTTGGAGGCCACCTACTTTCATAGATTTCATAGTTTCATAGTTTCTAGGGTCAGAAGGGACCTGAGCAGATCATCAAGTCCGACCCCCTGCCCGAAGGGCAGGAAGTCAGCTGGGGACATAGGATCCCAGCAAGATAAGCATCCAATTTACTCTTGAAGGTGTTCAATGTAGGTGCTTGAACCACCTCTAATATCAGACTGTTCCAGACGTTGGGGGCTTGGACAGTAAAGAAATTCTTCCTTATGTCCAGCCTGAAACAGTCTTGTAGTAGTTTATAACCATTTGAACTCATCATCCCTTGGGATGCTCTGGTGAACAAACGTTCCCCCAGATACTGGTGGTCACCCCTGATAAACTTATTAGTGGCCATCAGATCACCCCTGAGCCTGCGTTTTTCCAGGATAAAGAGCCCCATACTCTCAGCCTGTCATCGTAAGGTCTGTTTTCCTGATCTCTGATCATGCATGTGGCTCTTCTTTGGACTCTCTCAAGCTTCTCCACATCCTTTTTGAATTGTGGAGCCCAAAACTGGCCACAGTACTCCAGCTGTGGCCTCACCAAGGCCAAGTACAAGGGGAGAATGGCATCCCAGGATTTGCTTGAGAAGCATCTATGGATGCAAGCCAGCGTTTTGGTTGCTTTATTAGCCACAGCATCCCATTGCAGCTCATGTTCACCTTGTGGTCAATGATGATCCCCAAGTCTCTTTCTTCCATAGTGCTAGCCAGTGTAGCACTGCCAAGCCTGTAAGGATGCTGAAGGTTTTTCCTCCCCAGGTGGACAACCTTGCATTTTTCAGTGTTAAACACAATCAGGTTCTCATCCGCCCGTTTTTCTGAGCCTGTCCAGGTCAGCCTGGATCACCCTCCTGTCCTCAGGTGTGGATGCTTTGCCCCAAAGTTTGGTGTCATCAGCAAACTTGGCCAGTCTGCTTCTGACTTGTTCTCCTTCCCATACTGGGTGACTAATGGGGGTGTCTTCTGTTTGGCCAACTTCTTACTCAGCCAGGCTATGATGGCCACTCTCAAGAGCCACAGGAACTGGATCACTGGGGCCAGCTCACATGATGTTCTGTGGCTTTTTCAGTTTTTGGTCCAGGCACACCAGGCACTGGTGTTTGAGCATGTGGTCCTCCAAAGTCCTTCCAGGTACATTGCAGATGGTGCCCTGCAGTGTTGAAGGTGACCATTTGGTCCTTGCACTGTGACAGCACCCCACCCCCTTCCCAGGGTACTGGCAAGGGCCTTCAGGCTCTGGCTTGTGTACCTGGGCCCCTGAGTGGTTTGTCCTTTGTTGCTTTGTTGTATTGTTACCCCTTCTCCCTTAATAAACATTTAAAAGTAAAAAAAGTCTTTCTTTCTTTCTTTCTTGAATATCCAAAAGGAATAGCAAATTCATTTGCAGCATGGATGTGCACTGTTAAGAAAAGCAATTAAGAGGGAATGAACTACACTTGTCAGTTACATTGTACAGCTATGACAAGAGTTAATATGTGCCAGATGTACAGCTTGTCCACAGCTGTTGTCATTTGAATCTTTGTATAACATCCCTTTTCTCTCCAACATTTACAGAATTTATAACTGTAGAGAGAATTGATCAAAATTACTCTAGTGTAGAGCACTAGTAGTATAACAGCTTTTAGGTTTCCTTATGCATGGTTTAAAACTATTCCAGAAATAATTCTTCACATAATGCATAATACTGCACAGATGTCCATGTTTAATCTAAGCAGACATAATTAAGAAGAAAATGCTGACAGGAATAGAGTACAAGCAGTACTAGCTAAAGCAGAAAAAGCATGTGGAGGAGGTTAAAATGCCACTCTTTTGGGAGAACATATGCTAAATAAAGTCTGTCACCTGTATTAGTTCCACTAAGAAACAAATGACCAATGGTATTAGGCAGGGCTTAAACACTAATAAAATTGAATAGCATTTTTTAAATTTTATTGAATGACTTGAATACCTTTGGGATTCCCTTTCCCAATAGAGTTGTTATCCCTAAATAATAGATTTTTGCTTCCTTTTGTTTACTATCTTTCACTTGCTTGCTCTTTGACTATTTTGGATCACCTTCAGTATGGAGGACTGAGAATGCCTTCATTCACAGCTAACCCAAAGTCATTCTCCAGAGTTTGTATTTCAGTTTCCTAAGGCTGATAAAGTTTGCTTGAACACTTCTGGCTGATATTTTGGGCAAACAGTTGACCTTTGACTACTATTTAAAGGGTAGGTACTATCATTACTACAGAAGTTTCCATTGTAAAGGACTGTGGCTGCCACACTTGGAATTCAACTATATGCTGTTAGTGTGCTTTGCATTTAGAGCATGCTGTCACAGAGTGCTTCCTAGGGGTTCCTTTCTTGGGATCTTTGTTGCCTTGACTTGCCTCTGAGTCCCCTAAAGCCAGCCACACTTGTCTTCTAGAGCAAGGGGAGCCTGAGTTCCTTCCCACTCTGAAACCCCAGCTTTTTAAACCTTTCACTTTCCCTGGTACTCTGCAGCACTGACTCAAGAAGTCAGCAATCAGTTCAACTCCTGAGATAGGAACTTTACATCTTCTTGGGGGCACTGGTGTAACTCGAAGTTCCAAGCAGTCAGTCTCCTCACTTAAGTCATTTGCTGGGGAAAAGACCACTCAGCCAGAAGTTCTCTGACCCTCTCCAAAGTTTAAATCCACCCCCCTGTCCCTAGTTCATCCCAAAAAATACAGAGCACTGTCAAGGATAATCAGCTGTTCCTTTTAAAGTCTTTCCATGTTCTGAGACTCCAAGTTCCTCAACTGTTCACTCATCTTAGTTTCCAGACTGAGTCTGCAAGAGTTGAAAAATGGTTAGTTAAGGCTGCTGTTGCACTTGCATGTTTATCACAGTCTGGACACATTTGTACATAAGCTAATGGGGAATACCGAGTGACATAATATTATGACAAGAACACAATTAATGCAGAAATATTATAAGAAAATCCATAGTCCTATTGGTTTTGGTCTCTCAACTGGCTTTGGAACAAGGATGTGTAATTTGTGAATCCCAAATGATAGAGGTTCAAGATTCTCAGTCTAGATAGTCATGCCTATCAGGCACCCAAATGGCAAATTTCCCTTAAGCATAAATTAGGTGGGTAACTTCACACATCTGTAATCTATGTTCTTCATCTCTCTATCGACAAAAAATGAGGTTAAGAAGCACTTCCTTACACCACATAATTGTTGCAAGGATGTCTACTATTATTTGATGAGACAGGGATCCCAATCAGAGAAGAAACTAAGTCTGGGGAGAAAAAAGTAAAAAAGAAGAAGCCTACCTAGTAAGATTACTTACAATCTAAATAAAGTTCATCTTGTGTCATAACTACTATATAATATTCTTATTTTTTATTAGCATGCAAGTTGATGTTTAATTATGAGATGACTTGTAGAAAATTCTGGGTGGGACTATCTGTGTCAGCAGTCATGGTTGCTTTGTCTGTCTTGGCTGGATTGAATTAGGACTATGTTGACTGAATTCCTGGAAACTGTGCATTCAAAATGGGCTAAGATTCTTGAAAGAAGAGAAGCATTGGTGATGCATAGGGGTGCCCATGGCTGTACGTGCACCCCCTGAGATTGCCAGTGCACACTTTGCAAAAAGCACTGGTGAAACTGCCAGTGGTGCCTGCAGGTAGTCACCGCTCTCCAACCCCACACCACTACCACTGACACCACCATGGCTGCCTGTGGGAGATACCCACTTGGCCTGTCCCTGCCGCCGATACCACTGTGGCTGCCTGTGGGAGCTCCCCACTCGCCATCACCATACCCCTGCTGCCGACACTGCTGACACTGCCTGCAGGTTGTCACCATGCCCCCTCAGCCTCCGGGGCACACGGCATTCATAAAGAGAAGATTCTTCATGTTGTTCCTGACTACCATGACTTCATAGCTGGTGACTTAAAACAAGATATACTTACAAAACACTCAGACACCAGACTACTGATTCATCCACCAGTTGGCAGCTGAGCTACAAGGTTTGAGCTGTCTGTTACTAGTAAGCAGAGTAACAACTACACTGTAGTAAAGGACCACATAAACATCAAGGACACATAGACAAGAATTTATGCTACCTGTGTATGTCTCCATAACCTCATGGATATGGTTAAGGAGATTGAACATCTTCCTGGAATATTCCTTGAGTTAATGAAAGTGAATGGCAGACTGCTGTTTACTCACCACGGTTAGCATAAATGGAGCTTTCAAAAGCATTTTTAAACTAATATTTGTGTTCTTATATACCCCTAAGAATGAGACAGTCCAATGCTTAGAAATCATGAAAATGAAGATAATTATTTTTAAAGGTTTTTAATCGTTCTGTTTCTAATTCTAATTCTGTTTTTAATTCATGCAATATTAAAGACATAAGGAGATTTTACTCATCCAGTCTAAAAGCAAAGATTTTTGTTATAGCCATAGTGTTAGCTATATAATTTAGGTTTGATTGCTCCAAATCAACTTATCCATTGATTCATTCATACTTCTTGTGACACAATGCACAATTTAACCTTAGCCATTATAATTTATTTGAATCTATTGAATTATTTACTATTTATATAAACTGTTATGTTAATTAATTGGGGTCATAAAATTCAGTTCTGCAGTAGCAATGATACTTTTATAATGTCATATGTACACAGATAATATAGAAAAGTGTCTTGTCTGAGTCATGAAGAAATTAACCAAATACTTTTGAAAAAGAGTAGGTACAATTTTCATAGAATCATACATTTGGTAGGTGTCTAAAGACCATCTAATCAACCCCCCTGCACAATTTCAAGATTCACTGTTCCAAAATTATCCTAAAAAGATGCCAATTTAGCCTCTGCTTGAAAATCTCCAATGAACAAGATTCTACATCTTTCCTAGGTAACGTATTCCATTGTCCTGCTACTCTTACAGATATTTTCAAAACCATGCAACTTTGCTTCTACTGAAGTAGAAAATGAAAACCACAAAGCCAACTATAAAAAAAGTCTTAAAATTAAAAGTTGGAAGACAGAACACAGAAAAAGTTGTTATTTTTAATGAACAATTATTAAAAAAAACTAAATACAAGGACACTAAAAAAATATGTTTCTACATATTACAAGCTTTTTTGCAAGGGGAAAAATAAACATCCACACATAGTGAAAGATCTCTATAACTAGATGAATACAGGGTTAAGAATCTTCTATAGGCATAACGCTCTTTTTTCTAGTACCTTAAATAATTCCATCAAGTTGAACATTTTTTTTTCTGATTTGTTTCTTGATGACCTGTATGGTTGAACAGGTTAAATATTTTGTGTATTTCAGGCAACTGAAAAGTACATATAAGTAGCTGAAGTATGAAGTATTTTTTATATAGAGTGAGCTAACAAGTGATACTGCATTGGTTTATTCACCTTTGTTTCTTGAGCATCTTAGAATTTGCATCAAGATGGCAACTTTGGGATTAAGGTAATTACTAGGTTTAATTATAAACTCGCTTTTGAGAGATGCACTGTAATTGAATTATAAATATTAATTCCTCTGATGATGTATGAAGTCACGGAAAGAAATGTTAATAACCAAATAGTCAAAAGTAAATATAAATGGAAATAGTATTTCCTATTTGTATTGTTAATATAATTTAGAGATTTAGTTTGATTTGATACTGATAAGGGTTTTTATATGCCAGAGTACTGGGAATGAACCCACCCTGAAAATTCTAGGCACGTTCTTAAAAAAGCAGTAAGTAGATCTATTAAAGTTAACACTTACATATGTCAGATTTTGAAGAATTTGTGTAAGAACCAAAATGTAAGTTGTTCAATGTAGAAAAGGATTGAGTCAGAGGAGGAAGCCAGACTAGAATCAGGAGCTGAGCAGAAGATGAGAAACAAGAGCACCTAAAGCAGAGAGCAAGTGAGAGTCGCAAGGTTGCCAACTGTCCATGAATTTATGGAGTCCTTTGAAAAAAGAGGTTAAAACCACTTGTCCCTGAAATTTTGAAAAAAAATAAAAATTGAGCTATTCATACACAAATAATAATCAGTGAAGTTGCTTAAAAATCTGCCATGGCTGTCAGAATGAGGTTTCAGGCAAGTGTCAAAGGGCAAACAGAGCAGCACCACTTGGTGCCTGAGAGAAGCACAGCTTGGCCCTACGTAGGGAAGTCCCTGTGTGCTCTAATGGCCCATGGGAGCTTCTGTATCTGCCTCCTTCCCCACCCCTCCAGCCCTGTTTTCTGGTGACGATCTGCCTAACCTGCTCACCTAGAAGGTAATCAGGCTTTTGTCGCTCTGGGCAGGAAAGAGAATGAGGCATTACAGCCATGGCAGTACTGTGGGACTGGGAGTGGGGAGAGACAGTGAGTGGGGGTCCATTCTGGGATGGGGCAGGAGTGGAGCTGGCCAGGATAATGTTGGAGAATGGGCTGGGGTCAGGCAGCAGTGTGGGGTGCAATCAAGGGTATCAGTGTGTGTGAGTAAGTAGGGGGCCCCTGGGGTAAGGACAAAATGGGAACACTTGGGGAAATGAGCACTGAGCAGAAACACTTGGAAGGGGAGATCCACCAGTAGTTTCTATCCGTGGCTAAACCCAATACTTCACATTATCTCCCATGATAGCCCCCACACACACACCCGTTGGAATTCATGCATCCACAGGTGCATCTCAAGTACGGCCAAGGAGGTGATCCTCCTCCTCTGTGCAACATTGGTCAGGCCGCAGCTGGAGTACTGTGTCCAGTTCTGTGTGCCCCACTTCAGGGGGGATGTGGACAACATTGAGAGGGTCCAGAGGAGGGCCACCCGCATGATCCGGGGTCTACAGGGCAGACCCTAGAATGAGAGACTGCGGGACCTGAACCTGTTCAGCCTTCACAAGAGAAGGATGAGGGGGGACCTGGTGACAGTCTGTAAACTCACTAGGGGGGACCAGAAGGGTTTGGGAGAGACCTTGTTTCCCTTAGCGCCCCCTGGCATAACAAGGAATAATGGCCATAAGTTGTTGGAGAGTAGGTTTAGATTGGACATCTGTAAGAACTACTTCACAGTTGGGGTGGCTAGGATCTGGAACCAACTTCCAAGGGAAGTGGTGCTGGCTTCTACCCTGGAGGTCTTTAAGAAGAGGCTTGATGCCTACCTGGCTGGAATCTTCTGAGCCCAGTTTTTTTCCTGCCCAGGCAGGGGGTCAGACTTGAAGATCTACAAGGTCCTTTCTGACCCTACTTCTATGATTCTATGATTCCTAGCTCTTCATTCATCAGCCTCTGTGTGAAAATAAGCTCTTCTAAAAATTGATGAACCCATGGTAGAGAAAAATAACTATAAAATCTCTGATTTGAAAGGACCCATTACTCAGGTTTTAATCGTATTCTTCTAAATCTTGTCCTGGATGAGAAAGTCTAGAAACCTGCATGTGTCTGAAAAATATAAATTGAGATGCATAGCCTTTAGTTCCTGTAAAGACATTTCCTTTACCATATGGTTAAAACATGAAAACTTGTACAACCCCAAGTACAAGTGTCGGATTAATTTACATAGGGAAACTGAATCGGAGAGCATAATTCCAAGTGTATAATCAGTTTAGTGAAATAAGATGCTCTCTTTCATTTCATCAGTTAGTAATGTGTAGGAGCTTATAGGTTGCTACTATAGTTGATAAAGAGTTTTTCAACAAAATTGGGTTTTTTTTTCCTTTCAGAAAGTGAAGATTTATTGAAACTGAATCTTTCATGAAAATGTATCATCTTCAATGAAACAAAAAAGTGCTATTTGGCAGAGCCTTCTCAAAACCAGGATGAAATTTATGTTCAAAAGGAGAGATACAATCCAAGATGCCCAAGCAGTTAGCACACTTCCTGGACACATTTACACAAGACTCTTTAAGGTGTATTAGCCTAAATTTAAGGAGCACTAGGGCATGTGTCTATATTTGTGCACCTCTTAATGCACTTTTAAAATGGTGAATTTAGGCTATTCATGTCTAAATTTGATACCTACAAATGCAGGTATCAAATTTAGGTGCATATTGTTAAAGCTTCTTAACAAATGTGTAGATGCATTAAAGTACACTAATGTGTATTAGGGCTTTGTGAAGCTTCATGATTTGATTTGGAAAAGATTGAGCCCAATTTGGAAGCCAAATCTCCAAATCCAAATTGAATCACTCAATGCTTTAAACTTTCTGAATCGATTTGGAGCCTCTGAATTGATTCAGAAAAGATTTAGAAGAGATTCACTAATTTCAAGCTTTGGAGGGCAGTCTTTGAGGGGAAACAGAAAGTTAGAAGAGGGAGGGGGAGTAGGGAGGAGAGGAAGCGGGGGGGGGGAGCAGGGGGGGAAGGACTAACATCTTTAGCTGGCAAGTGAGTGTGATTTCTCCCTGACTGTCCTTCCAATCACCGTGTCTGGGGGGCGGACAGAGAAACAGCATAAAAGCCTCTCTCTATAGGCTTTCTATGCCTTTTGTAAGTGGGTTCTCAGTGAACAACAGGGTCAGAAAGGTACTGGACTTGCTTGGCTTCCTAGTCAGTCACCTGCTCATTTTTGTTCTTAGAAAGGATTGGCTAGCATGTAGCTTAGCTTAGTTCAGCATCTCTCTACTTTACTACTTATCCAATTCATTTATTTTAATTTATACTTGTTCTCTCTCTTTTTTTGCAATACTTTTAAAAAAGAAAGCTCAGTGTTTTCCCTGGCAGTGTGATCCATCACTGTGCAGGGAAGCACACATTACACACACTCAGACATCATAGAAGAAGTCAGATATTCATAGAAGAAGAAGAGATTCAGATTATGTATAGTTTTTAGTTATTGATATTATTATAATTAGTTTACATACAGACTAAAGGCAACACAGAAGAAGTACAGATACTCAGTATAGATTAGACAATGTCATTTTGACACACTGAAACCTGCCAGACATCTGCCTTTCCAGGTACCTCTGCACTCTAACCTACACTGCTACATCCCCCTCCCCATCACAACCCCAGCCTGTCCCTCACCCTGACACCTCAATTTCCATTTTCTCATACACGTGACATGAGTTTTGCTTTCATGCGTTTGGGGTACAGTTCCCCCCAAATCCATGCACCTATCTTCTTGACACTTGGCAGAATTTGTTGCTTCTCCAGAGGCCTTAAGCCCTGCAGTTTTTAGCCCCCTGTGTTGTAATGCACACAAGAGATATGACTTTTGCTTTCAGGAATTTGGGGTGCAGTTTCCCCAAACCCCTGCACCAATCTTCTGGAAGCTTGGTAGACTTCATACCCTTAGCAAATGATACCATCCCTGTAAGTTTTGTCTAAATCATACAAAACCCAGAAAAGTTATAGATATTTCATTGATTCCCTATTATACTCTATGGCTGGATTTCTGAGACAGCTCCAAAGCTTTGGAGCTGCTTTGGCCGGATCAAAGTGGGAACCCGGTCAGGAGCTCTAGATCAGAACCCTGATATCTGAAGTGGCTGGATCCAAAACCAAATTGAATATCTGCCTACTCACATAGGCATAGTAGTTAATTAGGCAATTCTACAGTAAACATCTCACGTAGATGTGTCCACTGCATCAGAGATGGAGGTGGGCTGGAGGGGGTGTAATTCCATCTCTTGAGGAAGTGATTTGGTCTTTCCTGGCAACATAGATTGGACTTTTCTTGGCAAGAGGAATGACTGACTCTGGATACTGTGAATAAGCATGAATTATTTTCTCCATGAGTGGCTGATAAGATGTCAAGTGGCCAAAGACATCTCCTATGGGCTGCCTTAGTGAAAAGTATAGGTTCAGCTGTTGCATCTATTTACTGAATGAACAGTCATTGGCATCCTGGGCCATGTGCATTCTCTGTCTAGGGTGGAGGCATAATAATGGCCTCTGCATAATTCTCCTTGCTTTGAAATATGCTCTAGGGGGTTGGTGCTGTAAAGCTCCTGTGGTGCTCCCTGGGTCAGCTCTGTAAGGCTCAGGCAGGCTTTTGCCTTGTAGATCTTGTTAAGTGCACTGACCTAGTGACCACTACTCAAGGCCATCTTACTCCCAGCCACTTTCCTCTGCTTGGTTCTGTACCTGAAAATAAAAAACTCCTCCAGCACCTGAGCTTTGCTGTACAACACATGCATCTTTGTTGCTGAAAACCTCCTCTCCCAGCAACATGTTTGGCTTCCCTGGTTCCTCATCCAGCCTTTGGCTTTCTCCTGGATTTTGGTCCTTGGATTCTCCCTGTAGACATGTTTCCTAATGCCAGCATGACTTACTTTTGGACTTTCCCATTTCCCAGCTCCTGATTCTGGCTTGGCATTTTGGCTCATGACTAATGACTTCTGACTCTTACCTCTGCAACTGCCAGCTCCATGGTCGTCTCTACCCACTAGGCTGGGTGGCCTGATGGACTGTCACAAGGGTTCTGGCAGGTTCACAAGTGAAACTTTTCCACCAGACCTCAAAAGACAAGAGGGATTCATGGGAAAGCCACTGAAAAGCTGTCAGATGACACTCTTGGTTGGCTATGGATTACTTGTTACACCTGCCACTCTGCTTAACTGTCCCAAGGTCTGGAGATAGCCTGGCCCTTATCCCAAAGAATTGGGTCAGAGATGGTGGTTTTCTCTGCAACAAGGTCCCCATGACATCCATGCAGTGCAGAATGGCCCTTGCTTGTGCATATGGTTGGATCTCTTTTGGGCAAATTGCCCTCTGTTCTGGGCTCAGATGGTGTGGTCTCTTGGTCAGTGGCAGGGGCCCTGAGGAGCTGTAAAAGGAAGGGAATGGAACAACCTCCACACTGATAATAGAAATTGTGTCTCTGGAGACATGGATTCCTCCAGATTCTCAGGGTTCAAAGTCCATAAGTGCACTTCCTGGGGCCATGTGTGACATGGATGGCACAGAATCAGAGTTTACATCAGGGTCGAGCAATTATTTCCAATGGAGGGTCTCTTACCAAGTTTGGGCAAGCTATCAAGGGCTGCATGGGTAGCCCCACCTCTCAACAGGTGCCCCACTGCCTGGTCACCATCTTGGGACTGAAAGTCCCCTCCCTAAACTCTGACATTTGCCACCGGAAGTCTCTTCCCTTGCCCCTGGAATTACCCCTTTGGGGAATGGGGCTTGCCATCTTAGGGGGAAAAAACCCTATATACTAAAAATCAAATATCCTTAATAATATATTTTAATTTAAATTTAAAAATTTGTTTTGTCTTGATTTGTATTTGTGCTGTATATGTAGAACTGATTGCATAATAGCTCAAAATGCAGTCCTACTGTTGTATACTGTGTGGGGTGGGGTGTGCAGGGGTGTTGGAAGGTATGGGTGGGTGACTGTGGGGTTTGTGTGGATGTGTGTGGGTATGGTTTTGTGCAGGGTGTCAGATGGATGGGCAGCAAAGTAGGGAAAGTGGAGGTGGGACGGAATGGAAGCAAGCAGCATGTGGGAGCGTTGGGCCTGTGCCAGTGTCTCAGGGCCTAGAGCTGGGTGGGGGCTAGAAGGGGTCTATGGAGCAGGGCTGGGTTTCCAGAAGGGAGAGATGGGAGCTGGCTGATGGCTTGGCAGCTTTCAGGTGTGGTGCACCTTGGCCTCCCACTTCTTGCCACGCAAGACAAAGCATCCCTTTCAGTGCTCCTCAGAGCCACCAGGGTGGTTGTGGTGTCCATGGGGCTTGATGGTAGTGGCCACGGTGGAGAAGGAGGACAAAGCTGGATCAGCTACTGCCACCTTCCTTGTCACTGTGCTTGTGGCAGTACTCACATGGCCTCTCACCAGAGCAGCCACCATTGTTCTGGTGCTCCCACCAGGCCCAGCAGCCATGCTCTGCATCCCCACATGGCTGCCACCACTGGGCCTACAACGACTCCTGTACCTGCTGCCATTGCTGCCACAGTGCTCCCCACATGCCTGGCTGCTGTGTTCTAACTCCCTGTGTGGCTGCCACTGCTTCAGTGTTTCCTCACACCATCTCCCCACACCACCTCTGCGTGTGGCTGCCATTGCTAGCCACACACATGCTCCTGTAGCCACCAATGCTGCTCATCAATCATTGTTGTCCTAGCCACCATGAATGCTTTGGCCTGCTGTGGAGATGGCGCTGACCACAAGTGACACTTGGCCATGGAGGTGGTGTGGGGAGGTACCGAGGCAGTGGCAGTCATGTGGGGAGGTGGAGCATGGCAGCTGGGCATAGCAGGAACATCACAGTGGCAATGGCAGTGGCTGCAGGAGCAGGAGCAGCCATGTGGGGAGGCAGAGTATGGCTGCGGGGCAAGGTGGGAGCACCACAGCAGCAGTGACTGCTCCTGTGGGCAGCCCTATGAGCACTGCTGTGAAGCGCAGCAATGAGGAGAAGGTGGCAGCAGATAAGCTCACCTACTTCTCCTCCTCTGCCACTGCCACCACCAGCGCCACCACCACCAAGCCTTGTGGCCACCACAACCACACTGCTGGCCCTGAGGGGTGCCACAAGGGCCGCTCCACCTCCCCGAGGAGGCCAAGGGTACCACAACTGGGCCATAGCCACCAATCCATTGGCCAGCTCTCCTCTCTCCCTGCTGGCAGCCCAGAAAAACTCGATAGACCCCTGCCAGCCCCCACCCAACTCTGGGCCCTGGGACATTAGTGCAGGCACCGCACTCGTGCACGCTGCTGGCTTCAACTCCTCTTGCCCCCTGCTGCTGCTTTCCCCACTTTTCTGCCCACCTGCTGGCCACCCTGCACCGCGTGCCTTCCAGTTGCATGGCCGGACTGTATAGCTCAGCAGGAACCACCCTGGCCCCAAAGACTGAGGCAGTTGTTACAGTCCTCCCCTGACTTCCCTCCTCCACCACTTCTTACCTGAATTTCCCACACCAGTGCAGGCAGGAACAAACAGCCCCATGGCCCCAGGCCAGAGGGCTTCCAGCTGGGGGTGGGGATGGCTTCCAGCTGGGTGTGGGGATGGGGCCTGGTGGGCCTTGCTGTTGCAGGAGCCTGCTGTGGCTTCTCCTGGTTCCTACTGCTCCTGGCTTCTATCTATGACAGGAGCCAGGAGCAGAGAAATATTAATTTTCTAAATTTTTAGGGGCCCTGTGGGAAAGAATGGTCTAGTTAGCCAGATCCAGCCCATGGGCCATATTTTGCCCATCCCTGGTTTACATTATGCATGTTGATGACTGTGTTGTCAGAGCTATGCCTTGTGTCCTGTACCTTAGTTCCCAGGATTGTTGATCAATAACAAGTTTAAGGAGTAGAAATCCAGTTACACCTTCAGCTGCACCCCTGGCTACTCTGTATCCCCACAGCCCTCATAAACCTTCTGCTTCTAGGTAATTTCTTTTACCTGCTGCCTGCACTTAGTACTGACAAAATTATGAATGGTGGTGACAATCCAGTCTTGTACAAGGATGAGGTACAACTCTTCAAAAAAGAAGCTGGTGTGTTTCTTGCCTTTGGAGCTTTGGTTGACTTCAACAATTCTCTTATAGTGGGTGTTCATCCATTTGCTTTTTGCTTGCCAATCCCAGTCATGATCTCACACTCATCCCTAAAGCAATACAGTAGTACAACTACTTGCTCAAGTATATACTAATAATTAAAACCTACTCAAATACAGGTTTCACAATTTTCACAGCAAAAATGGTGGTTCCTCTATTTTGCATGGAATCATCAGAAAAAAACTTTAAAAAAATTAAATGTTGGTACCCAAGTGGGAGTCAGAAGCCAGTGCACCCTGGCCACTCAGCACACCAAGGGCACAAAAGGAAGTTGCCAGGATGGTGGCAAACAAGGATCCATAACAATAGAGGAAATATTCTGTAAACTGATTGCAAGTATGTGGCCTTATATAACTTGTAGAATGGATACCACTATTATAATTTCTTTTAGTGACTGGTTGTAAGAAAACTCTAGAGAGAGAAAACACTAGAAGCACTGAGAGTATAGTATAAGATAGAGGTGGGGTTTTTTTTTCTATTTATGAATCAGCAAATAGTAACAGTACTGATTTTTTATGCATTCATAACTCTTATACTTTTTCTGTATAGATTGGATAACTTAAATTCAGCCTGGGGAGGACAGTGGGGATTTACTAAACTGCACATAAACTACTTATTCATAATATATAATTAGTAACATAAATAATATGTTATTCAATTACTGAAATGTTCTTATCAAGAGAATACTAAACAAAAAACTATTCAGCATATTAATGTTTGTTGAAGAATTAGTATTGTTGCTATGTTGAAAAGGGTGTGGGAAAGGGGAGGAATCTAATTTCTATCATGAACATCTTCCTATATAGACTCCTGGTAATTATTTTAAAAAAAAAATCACAATTTTAACCATGTACCTCTATAAAGTTGCAACATATATTTTCACCAAAAAGAATGTAGATGGAGATAATGTATTTTGTAAACAATTAAATATAATTATTGTAAAGACAGAAAAATAAATATAAATATCTACACGCATTAGTGAAAACTAGCAAAATTTCATATGGGAGTAAGTAATTTTTTTGTATTTTTGTACTACTTTTCTATTTAATGCGAAGATACTTGATAGTAGAAATGTCAACAGTAGAATTTCATCAATGATGTGTGCTAATAAGTTAGAAGCCTAGGAAGGTCTATAGGGAAATCACCATATGACAATGTTTCTCAAGCTGGGAGATGATGATGCTGGACACTTCATGAAAAACAGCATGTTATTGGTATCTATGGGATAATTATTCAGTTTCCTTGTTGATATTTCAACCATATGGCCATTTCAGTTGGTGGTAATCAAATAATATTAGGTTTTCATCAAGAGCTTGTTAAGATATCTAAACAATTTTTGTTTTTGTTTTTTTTCTATAATTTAAAAATATTTAATGTGAATGTTAGCATAAGTGACAGATCTTTTGGACATATAGTAGTATAAAAACATAAGTGCTAGTACTTGTTGCATTGTGCTCTTGGATGTGAATATGGAAATGAGATTCTTTAAAGCTGCTGTGGAATATTAAGCTTACAGAGTAAAACTTAATATTTGAAGTAGGCTACTTTAATTCACTACCCATATTCAGTGTTAGTCATTATGTATGTCTAAAAAGGCATAGGGAATACTTGAAATGTGAAAATTCAATTTAATTAAACAAATATTAACACTATTTAAACCCTAAGAACTGGTACTTTCTCTCCATCTGCATACACACATTTAAATCATCAGGACAATCCTCCCAGGTTTGTTTTCCTGAGAGAAAACCAGACCTGTGCAGAAGTTCAAACATAGAAGTAAATGGCCTGCAGTGTGGCATCTGGTCTGCCAGGGGTCCCTAGAGCGTACAGCCCAGAGACCTTTGAAGGCTTTTTTGTTTGTTTGTTTTAATATATGCATGGATAAGGGTCAGGGAAGATGGGGGCGGGGCTTGTACCATGAACAGAGTCCTCCAGCCTTCCCATCCCCTGTGCTGTGTTATAGCCCAGCTGCAGCTGGGTAGGCAGTATGCTTGTATGCTTCTTGGCATCCATATGCTTCAAATTCATAAGGGAACAAGGTAGGAGTAGAACATGCATCTTCAGCACTGGGCTTTTCCAGCTCTTCCTCCCACTGTGGAAGGGGGAGGAAAAATTAAGAAAGCACACTGGCTGCTTGTACAGAAGTTCTGTCTCCCAAGAGGTATTCTCAGGGGATCCAGTTTACTCTGGTTTTTCCTAAGATTTTTTTTCTCCCAGAGTGGCCACTTTCACTGTATGAAAACAATATTATGAACTTCTATACTCCATGGTTTCTCCTGAGAGAGCAGGAACTGTAGCCTATGCCCCTCATCTTGCAAAGTAACTGTAGGCTCCTAAAAGATATGTCAAACCTAAAAGGCTTCTGGCAGAGCAGAACCTACTTTTTGCTGCTGTTTTTGCAAAAGCTCTAACCTATAAATAACAACCTTTTTGGATGTGAAACAAGAAACAAGACTAACTGTTAGCTATAGGCAGCATTAGCTCTGAACACAAACAAAATATGTCTGGACCTAACCACATTAAGGGAGAGAAAGAAATATATATATACATATAGAAGAAATTGTAGTATCACAGTTAAGATTTATCATAGAGTAACATAATAATGTAAGTTAAGGCCATGATGGGGACCATGTGGATGTCTAAACTGGCCACAAAAAGAAGGGGATATCTATATCTGAAATAGAACAAGTCTGGGCTGACCACAATGGCTCCCCAGTTTATAATCTGAAAATAACTATATGATTGTTACAAGCTTGATAACTTGTTAACTATACACAAGAACAAATAACAAGAAGGAAAAATAGGAACTGAAAAGAGACAACTGGCAGACATGTGGAGATGTGATGTGTACAAGGATTAGCAACTGAAGAGGTGGTACATTTGGACTGGATAACAGCAAGCAAAGAAGCTGTAAGGTATAAAATGAAAGGTTGTATGAAAAGCAACTTAGGTACATGACACCAAAGACAACACTGTGCAGGTGCACAGAAGCCCCCTTGCCTGATGACTTCACCTGGTCAGCGATGTTGCCAAGCAAAGATTACTCCTCTATGTAATGTATCTGATCGTTTCATTTTGCTTTGTTTAATCTGTCAATAAATCAGTGTATTCTGTATGACTGGTCTTGTTTGAAGTCTCACTTATTGTAACTGACTCAGTCACGTCAAGTCTCCCTTCGGTTCAGGTGGAACAGAACTTTCCTTGGCGAAACTGAAATCTATCTATAAACAACAGCCTACTTCACCAAACGACAAAGGATCTAACAAAATAGGTTCCTACAAAAGCTCATGCATCTCTGAAATATGTATGCCCTGCCCTACCACTTGAGATGCACAAAATCTTCAATCAAATCTCTGCACTCTCAGAATCATACCAGAGACCTTAAACCGAGTTCCTCTTATCCTCGCTGGGCATATTTACACATGGATTTAAGCAAGTCTAACATACACTAAGTGGGTTTAGGCAGGCATCTACATGTGCAGGCATTAAAGAGAATTAATTCTGTGTGTAGACTGATTTGGAACTAAAGTTAGTCTCAAGTCAGTCCACACACACAGTAGGCCTGTGTGAATAGAGAACTATTGGATTTGGATTCAGCCAATTCGGATGCCAGCGATTCAATTCGGAGAGTCGGATCGCTTTTCCAGTTTGGAATGATTCAGAGATTCAGCATACAGTATAATGGGGAATCAATGAAATATTTATAACTTTATCATTTTTTGGCTGATTTGGATTAAACTTGCAGGGAGGACACGAAGCCTCCCAAGCCTGATGAGGGTATGAAGCCTGCCAAATTTCAAGGTGATAGGTGCAGAGGTTTCTGTGAAACTGCACCTCAAACTGCTGACAAACAAAACTCATGATATACGTGACACTATGTGTGTGTTAAGGCACAGGGGGGTCAAAACTTCAGGTCTGCTAGGCTCTGCTGCAGCCATGAAGCCTGCCAGCTGTCAAGTAGGTAGGTGCAGGGGGAGTCTGGGTTCTGTGGCCCTGCACCTCCGGCAGCAGGCAGACAAAACTCGTGACATGGGTACGTGACACTGTGTGCATGTTCAGATGTGTCTTTCCTTGTGCGGGGGCCTCTGCACAACATGGCAGTGTTCCCCAGTGAGTTCTCTTCCTCCCCTACATCCTCAGTCCAGTCCACCACCACCACTTTAAATGGCAGCAGGTAAAATAACTTAGTGACACAGCTGTTAGCACCAGCAGCATTGCAGGTAGCCAAACTGAACTGTCAGGCCCTTCTTTCCCCTCAAGTAGGAGCACCTGCATGCCTGTTAGGTGTGCCCTCACTATGCAACTCTGTGTGTGTGTATTTGTGATCATGTGTGTATTTGTGATCAGGTGTGCCCTTCCTGGAGTTGGGGCCTCTACACAACATGGCAGTGTGCCCTAGTGAGGCCTCCTCCTCTCCTGTAGCCTTAGCTCAGTCCACCGCTTTACATGACAACAGGTAAGACAATCTGGTGTTTTTTTAGTAGGGCAACTGTACAAGTAGAGATATGTATTTTAGCAAGATTTTTGGTTGAAAAACCCTTTGTCAGGCTGAAGGAAGCACCTGTAGTTGGTGTGTCTCCTGGTCCTGGACAGAAGGAATAGTAAAGAAGCCAGAGGCTGGCCTGGCATCCACCATCCCTGAAGCTTTCACTTCGCTGCTCCTTAACACACACAGTGTCACCCAAGTCATGAGTTTTGCTTGTCCTCAGCTTGAGGTGCAGTTCCCCACAAACCCCTGCACCTATCTTCTTGAAACTTAGCAAGCTTTGTGGCCTCACCAAGATCTACCACCCCTGCATTTTTCACCCCACTACGGTGTCACATATACACATGACATGAGTTTTGTTTTCAGTAATTTGAGGTGCAGTTCCCCCCAAACCCCTGCATATATCTTCTTGAAACTTGGCAGACTTCATGGCCTCAGCAGGGGTCACTATGTCTGAAGTTTTCACCCCCCTGTGTTGTAACACAAACACGTGACATGAGTTTGGCTTTCAAACATTAAGGGTGCAGTTCCCCCCGAATCTCTATACCAATCTTCTTAGGTCATGGCATGCTTCATGCTCTGAACAAAAGCTACCACCCCTGCAAGGTTCATCCAAAATCAGACAAAAAACAACAAATCTATAGATATTTCATTAATTCCTCATTATACCCTATGGCTGGATCTCCAAAGCGGCTCTGAAGTTTTTCTGAAGCGGTCTAGAAGCTCTGAACCACTTCAGAAAGCCTAAAGAAGCCAGAACTTTGATCCAGACATGCTGCTTTGGGTGCCAAAGTGTCTTAAGCTGTTCTGAATCCAAAGTACAGTCTGAAGCCTTGCACAGCCCTGTAAACTATGCAGTAAAGTTTCAGTGGGCACACGTACACAAGGCGCTTTGTCACTGTAGTGATGTTGGTGGGCATGAACCATGATGCCAATGCTACTGCATAGCAGCATTCCCTCTAATCTGGCAGTGCAACATGAGTACTCCTGTGTGGCCATGCATACCACGCAGCTTAAAGGGAATGCTGCTGCACAGTAAAGTTGAAAATGACCCATAAGCTGCTTGCAATGTGCAGTAATTGGGCACATGTGCAGACGTGCCCTGTGTCTACACGTGTAGACATATTAGGATGCAGTAAACCAATAAATGCTGCTGTACTTGTAAACACAAATACTATACTGCAGCAGCTTTTTTTAGTGTATTGTCATGTATGTGTAAACATGTAATTCATGATGGATCTGGGTGGAACATACGGGTGTTTCAGTGCAGGGGCTGCCTGCTGGATAGCTCAACAGTGCAGCACCTCCATGCCCCAGCTAGCCCCTCCACAGCACATTGAGTCAAGTTGGATCAGCCCCAGGTCAGCCTCTGGGTCCCTGCCGATTGGAGCTGCTTCGATTCAGCTCAACATGCTTCAGTCCCAGGTGCATGCATAAATGTGCCACCCAGGAGAAATAAACTCTGGCATGAACTGCACCATAGCTTATTCAGTCAAATGAATTGCATGTGTAGATGCATCCAGTGAAAACCATGATTTCTTCTCCCTCTTGATGGTGAAATTCCATCAAGAGTTTCACTAACCCACTGCCACTGTCTATGTTCCTTGTTGACTGATGGTCTCCAGATGGACCCTGATGAAAAAGCTATTCTCAGGAGCTGGGACCAGCCAGGCAATGCCATGAGCATGTGCCTCTACCCTTCAGGCTGCAAATCATGTTCAGAGTTTTTATTTCATCATTGTGCAAAGGCTAGGTAGTAGACACAGGTGTTGGGATTCACTGTGTCATACACCATCATGGGAATGGAAAGCACATAAGTAGGTCAGGTTGGGGACCTGAAAAAACACAGTGACAGGAAGGTTTTTTTTGCTTCATTGTCCTCTCTCTCACCATCCTGGAAGGCAGGCACTACTAAGAAAGGAAGAGTCCCAGGGGAGAGAAACAGGGGCAGCTTGTTGATGCTGGAGCAGACATCATCTGAAGTCAGAGTCCCGGAGTGGCTTGTGGGCAGCACTGGAGAAGTCCAGTCCCCATTTCTACCACAAAGTATAAAACCCCAAGAAGCCCCAGTCCTCCTGAAAACACTTCCCTCTTTCCCTTTTCAGGTCCCGGGAGAACACATACTGACTAAACCCAAGGTTGATATAGCCTTGCTGCATCAGGACACATTGGTAATTGAATAACCTGCTGGGAGCTCAGGATGGATAGAGAACAGTATTCAGGGCAGATAATTCCATCTCCTCTCATCTTTATATGGATGCAAACAAGATTTGACCCCAGTACTCTTTCCTGCCATGGCAGGGGGTCGGACTAGATCATCTACTCAAGTCCCTTCTGACCCTAGAAACTATGAAACTATGAGATATGCATGGAAGCACTGGGCAGTGATGGTAAGGGCTTTTCTTGGGGTAGGGAGGTGAGATGAAACTTTCTCATCTGGGTCTCTAAGCACACATCCACAGTTAATACTATAACCACTATAATGGAAGCATTATACATTCCATTCATTAGATCTTAGCCATAGGTAGCATTCTAGCCTGAGTCTCATGTGCAGGGATTCTGGTTTTCTAAAATTTAAAAAAAAAATCCCCAAATTTTGGATTAAAAATGTCTCCCAAATTCCACATTTTTTCATGATCAAAACGAAACACCACCAATAAAATTAAACAACACTTTAGTAGTAGCGTCCATTTTAATCATGAAAAAATGTAGATTTTTGGTTACTTTTTAGTCCAAAAATTGGGGACATTCTTTTTTATCACAGAAAATTGGGATCCCTTCTCATTGAGGAGATCTCCAGTTTCTCAACCATGCCAACAAAGCAAGACTCATACACCTTTTGTGGGACCATTTCTTGCTGGAGTAGAGCTCCTACTTCTGCAGTTGAAAATTATTCACCAGGGAGACATTGGAAAGAAAGTGCCATTCCTGCAATGACAGGGAACAGGGTGAGAGAGGTTCATCTGCATCCCAGAGTTATACCTGAGAAATTGCAACTGAACCATGTGTCCAAGAGAGAGAAAACAGATAGGAGCAAATTCCTGACTGAGCTTCTCAGGAGAGTCCCATTCTCTCTTTCCTAGGTAACCAATGGGTTACCTTATTTGAGAACTAGGGTTTCACATTTTAGAAACCTTGATATCAGAAGTATTTCAGAAATGCTGCGTCAGGGAGTGCAGTGCCATTCCTGGCCTCTGGGGGAAAGAGAGAGGGGATAGGAGCCTTATCATTTCCAGATCTCGTCTCTGCAAGACTGGCAAATTAAAAATGGTGCTAGGAGAAACTGCTGAGATATCCCATGCTAGCTGAAAGTTTGATGCATTTAACAAAATGCCAGTGTCAGTCATTTCTATTTATAGGGACAATATCTGCATGAGGGAAGGGAGAGCATGAAGACCACAACAGAGTGTCAAGGACAAGTTAACAGTTTTCCCAGCCCCTTCCAAGAGGGGCAGGGACCTATAGCATCATGCAGAAACAGAAACTAACACATTACAATTAAAAATAGAGGGGATATAATCTATTTCTCTCTTTTTTGAAAGCCACATAGCAGGTAGAGTGGGTGTGGGGTTGTGAGCAGGAGTTTCCCACCAGAGAAGGCTGTTCCCTGGGGGGTGGCTAGCCAATCAGGGATACCCTATGCATTCAGCTGCTCTTCATATTCTCTTGCAACCAGGAGAGACCACAGAGCATACTTGTAGCCCCCAAGCTGAAGCAGTGCAGGCTTTGTGTAGTACCCACCCAGAGCCTTGAACACTTTTATAGCGCTTTACTGGTTGGTTTCCCTACCGCAGGAATAAAACTGATAGACTTCTGGTGCTTCCCTTAAATACATATACACATCCTATAATTAGATCAAGAGTACATATTCAAGAGTATCAGAGATAGGGAGGTGACAGTCTGTCTTTACATGCATGTTGCATGATAGCAAGTACTGTACTGCCTCCCCCCCACTTCCTTTATTAACAAAAAAAGTGGTGGGAAGAGAGAGGGATTTAAAAATAAAATAAAAATTAGAACAGTGAAGAAATAGGACCTATTTATGGAAGAGTAATTTAAATAGCTATCATAAATATACATAGTGAAACCTTAAGTCAGAGTGTAAGCAAGTCAGAGTCACCCTACATTGGAGTTACTCTGCTTTTCAGTGATGAGAAGAAATTTCAGGACATTCTGTAGAGGTGTATATGTGTTCTTTCACTCTTCCTACAGCAGAAGATTAATACCATGAATGGCAATATGATGCAAAGTAATTTCTCCATAGACTTTTTCTGTTAGAGACTAGTAATAAGTCATATAAAATAAGATCCCCTTATTTTAATACCTTCACAGCAGAAGGCAGAAAGAGGAAAAAAGAAAAAGAAAAACATATTCACCATCCCAATTTTCTAAAAATTATATACATATGAGAACAAGGACATACTCCAACAATGGAATATTGGTCTATTTTTTAATGTATTACAGCTACCAAAATAGATAATATACATTTAACATACTCATTTTACTCTGGTGTTTTAGTCAACCCTTTTTAATCTTAGAAGGATAGTCTGAACAAAGGTTGACAGTGTGAAGTCTGTAGACCATGGAAACTTAGAGTTGTGGGCATGCCCAACCAATGAGTTCAGCCTCCACAGTCTTTACTTTCAATGTCTTCCTGGTACTTTCATCTGAGACTTTGTACAAAGGCTTATTTGCTGCCATTTTACTCAGGCAGCGTGCTGTTATTAAAAGTCATCCTCAGTTTTTGAGGATACAGTATGTGACCGTAACCTCTCCTTTCATGGAACCCTTTTAATTCTCATTCAGTTCTCTTCTTTTAAGTGATGGATGGACCTACATCAATAAAAAAAATAATATCCTCGTGCCCTCACACGTAACCTCTTCCTTTACCTTCCTGACTGTAACATTCAGGGGTTTTTTTTGCCAGGAGTTTGCAAAGGTCAAAATCATAGTCCCTCCTACATTGTTATTCACTGAAGGCCTCTACCTGGAAATTCTATACCGTTTTTGATGTAGATTAGATCTTCAGTGAGTTCTGCATTTGTACTATGGATACTTTTTCCCCATGAGCAAGATGGTTCCAAGACTTTTTGTCCACACCAGAAATTTCAGAAACCTAAGTGTCCTGCTTTGTTGTTAGTTCTCTAACACCTCAGGCCATCCCTGCAGTAACAGAATGATTTTATCTAAGCATTTAGTCAACCCAGGGACCTTTTGTTCAGGTTTCCCTCTCAGATTCCCTTACACATTTGCATCCAACAGTGGTAACTGATTTTTTTTAAAGAATAGTTGTTGATGTTAGGCTTTGTCTTTAAAGACATATGAATTTGTCCCTCTGGAAGTTAGTTTTATACACACACACACACAAATAAATAAATAAATAGTAATCATCATCATCTTCACTTTATAGTTTAGGCATCATTGCCTGTTCCAATTTCAAAAGCTTTCAGACAATTGTTTCCATCTGCTTTCTTCTCTTGTAGACTGTAGTTGAAATTTTTGACATGGATGAGCTACCAACCCCCTTCACTACCCCCAACCTGGAGGACCAGAACAGAGCCCCTTTAGCTGACATTTTGACAGTTCCCTGGAGACCTTCCTGGCACTTTAACAATGTAGTGAACATTATTAGATCCACTGCAAGTGGTATCTAGGCAATGATGAACCTTGAGCAAAGCTTTTACTGAATGGCCCTTCATTGTTATATCACTATGAATTGTGTGTAGGACAGGGGCAAGCAAAATATGGCCAATGGGCCAGATCCGGCCCACCAAGCACTTTCATTTGGCCCACAGGCTCCACCCCCTCCAACAAATTATGCTACACCCAGCCCTTCCCCCCATGAGGGTGGGAGCAAAACACCTGTGTGTACAAAACATTCCCAAAACATGCAACCCCTATTACCTGACTCCCACCCTCATCAGCAGAAAGACCCAGCTGGCCAGCATGCAGCTTCCATGCAGGGCTGCTGCTGCCACAGGCCCTGGGACCTTCCCCAGTTTCCTGCTGGCTCCAGGAAGCAGGTAGGGAAGCAGCAGATGTGGGGCTGCAGCTGGGTGGGAGCATGGAGTGTGGGTTTATAGCTGGTGGTAGAGCAGAGTCCTGGCCCAGGGGAACATGGAGTGGCAGCAGCATGGAGCTGGGGTGGGCAGCATTTGGTTGTGAGGGAGAGTGGGGGATGTGGGGAACCCCCACACCCTCCATGTTGCACAGCCCCAGCAGGTTGGGGCAGCAGCAGCAGGTGGGGTGCTCATGGCACATATACCCAGTGGGGTGCAGCTCTAGCAAGCACTAAACAGCTCATTGAGGGGTGCAGCCTCCGTGCAGCTGCCTGTATCACCAGTGCTCTCTGCCATTCATGTGCAGCCCTGACACTCAGACATCAGGGAGGGAAGCCCCACATGCTGGAGCCAGGTGTCTTCTCTGCCAGGGCTGGGCAGCATCAGAGAGAAACTTCAGGTTCCAGAAATAGCTGCCTTCCCTGCCTGGGGCTTCCCTCCCCAGCAGCGCAGCCCCCGTGGAGAAGTCAGCCAACTCCAGCACCTAAGGCTTCTCTCTGTTATTGTGCAGGCCCAGCAGGGATAACACCTGGCTCCAGCAAGTGGGGCTTGCCTCCTTGCTGTGCCAGTGCAGGGGCTGCACATGAGTGGCAGAGGTGCTGGTGATACAGGCAGCCATGCACAGGCTGCATCTCTCATCATGATATGCAGGGCTGGCCAGAGCCATGCCCCACTGGATGCCTGTGCCCTGAGCACCCCACTGGCTGCTGCACCATGGGGGTGTGTGGATGCGTCCCCACACCTCCAACCTCCCTCACACCCACACACTTCCCCCACAAATATACAACCCCTCAACATACCTTATGCTCCCACACACATCCCCACACCCCCTCACACACCCACACCCACACATCCTCACACCCCACTATATATATCCAGCATACACACACACCACACACATCACATATACCACACACAAACACCCCCACACAAACACCACACACATCGCAGACACACAAACCACACACACCACACACGAGACATTCAAACCACCGATACCACACAGACCACACCCATACCACACACAAACATACCCTCCACAAACCACACACCACATATACCACACACACACCCCACACATCACACACACAACCTCCCCCACAATATACAAAAATAATCATTTATTTTTGAGTTATTATGCAACCACCTCTATATACAGTACACAAACACATATCATAACAGAAATATTTTTTTGGAATAAAATTCAAAAATGTCATAGTAGGTGTTTGAATTTTAGTGTTTTGGGTGTTTTAGTGATTTGGGTTTTTTATGGTTCCAAGATGGCAAACCCCCCTCCCAAAAAGAGTATTCCCAGGGAAGAAGGGGAAGGACTTCTGGTGGCAAAAGGTCAGGGGGTAGGAGGTGGGACTTCTGCTCCCAAGAGGGTGACAAGTGGGCAAGGCAGCTTTCAAGGGGAAGAAATATCCATGCTGCCCTTGACACCTCACCAAAAATCATTAAGCAGCCCTCCACCCAAAATAATTGCCTGCCTCTGACATAGGCTGACAGATCTGGCCTCCAAAATAGATTTAATGTATATTCTATAGCTTCTTCTATAGTTTCTTCCAGTTTCAAAGATTAGTTCATAAATTATTGATATGTCTACATACTTATAATGCATCAAATGCATTTAACATACAGAAAGTTTAAGGGATTAAAGTTTTAAATTGAATGAAGTAACAACTGAGTTATGTGTACTAGACTGTCCCTCATAGACAGATTTTAAGTGACTGTTACTGTGATGGTGGCACTTAGGATGCCTCTTCAGATCCTCTCATAATCTCCCAAAGAACTATACGTACCCCAACTTTCCCACCTGCCACAACTTGGATTTTATTATAATAAGTTCTAATTTATGATGTCACTAGTCAGGAGGGTTATCATATATATTTGGGGGGTGGGTTGTTAATTTGTTTGCTTGTTGTTTTTTTGTGTGTGTGTGTACCTCTATTAGGAATCCCAATATTATAGAGGAATACCTTGATCATCTTCTTGACTATCTACACGCACTCGCCGATATGTATATATATACAGTCTGATTCAGATTAACACTCGTTTTTATTTTTATCTTTTCTCACTCTATACAAACTTTCTTTACTTTTAGGCAGAAGTTGTCCATTTATATCCTTTTCCTTTTTTTTTTCTTTAGCCTTATCAGTCATATCAACTTTGTAATTCTATCTATATACCGTTCTTATGTAACTGCTATCAATTTGGTTGGACTGAACTTGGTATTCTAAAATGAAGTCTCTTTATCTCTTGTTCATCTGTTTATCTTTTTCTTTTTGAGGGGGACTTTTATCTTCAAACCCCGCCATATACTTTCTCTTTATTTTGTTACCATAAGTGTATACTTTTTATCCTGCATGTGCCTGAAGCCTTGAATCCTCATGGCAGACACCCAGATGATGTCTCCAAGCTTGAGAGAGTAGGTCAATTCACTCTCTTCTTTTCTTTTTTTACTTTCCAGAGCAATAGTCAGAGGTGTCTCGCATTGTGTCTCTGGGGGGATTCGCCCATTTTCCTCCAAGCTCTGCTTTCTCCAGTGTCATGAAAAGTCTGGAGGTAAGTCTCTTATCCCCTGGGGATCCTCTTTTTCCCTCTGTCCCAGGGAAAGAAGTAACAAAGGGTACTTACCGGCAGCAGGAGATGCAGCACAGTAGGAGCAGAATGAAGAGCCCGCATGGCTCATCAGCTGCCTCTTTATGCAATTATGGCCAGCCGATGACATCAGCTTCAGACACCAGCCAGCAAAAACAAAAATGGCAGCCGATGCCATGGAGGGAAAGCATCATGACAGAGGAAGTGCAGCCACCACAGGGAGAGAAAATGATCCTCCCCACAGGACCCGTGGAGCCTGACAAGCTGGGGGCAGACACTGGCAGTGCAGGGAAGAGCACCCCAACAGGAGCATACATGGGAAGGCGAGGGAGCAACAAGTATGCCAGCCACAGAGACAGAGACAGATCTACACCTGGAATCTAAGCAGACCCCAGGTGGGAGTGTCGGGATAACTGGGGCAAGAAGGAAGCCATGCCAGAGGGAGAAGACCCTAGGAGAGCCTTGAGGGGTTTAAAATCGGGGCAGGTATTCCTGCCCTTCCCAGCTGGGCTGACAGGAGAACAGGAGTGAATCCCAAAGGTGACAGGTCAGGAGTAAAGCAACCCCCCAGCTAGAGCCCCGGGAAGGATAGTAAGGGGGCAGGGAGCAGCTGCATCAGAAAGTGGCTCACTATTCTGTGTTTTGTTATTACACTTTATTTAGTTGCCCCATGTGAAGGGGAATAGGGGGAGAGTGCAGGTATCCCCGAGGAATGGAGTTGAGGAGGAGCCTTGGAAGGGTTTTTTTGTGTTTCCCTGAAAGAATGGGTGGAGGCAAGGAGGGCCGACGGAGCAGGCCCACATGGGCGAACGTGGCTATAATCCATGGGCATCTAGATGCCAAGCCGTAGAGTGTTATCCCACCGGAGGGGATGAGACCAACAGATGGATGATGCACCAAAGGAGGCATGAGGTCAGGGTGTAGAGCTGGTGTAGCCCCGTGAATAACCGCTGGGCGAACTACGGGCCACCGAATACACTCAACAACCAATCCCACCTACTGAGGAACAAGAAGTCATGGCAGGAGAGAATGGGGGAGGTGACTCAAGGGGGAGACATCTACTCAGTCTGCAACATGAATCCATAAGGTGCTTTATGTCTATCACCAGAGCAAAGGTCGCCCGAGAGCGGCTATTCAAGGCCCAGTGGCCACATTGTCTTTTTCTCTTTCAGCCACTCTCTCTTTTTCTTTTGAAACTCCCATCTCCTCTCTTTTTTCCACTCTCGTGGAAACATCCTAATATGGTAATGGCTCCAGAAGCGGCATTATCTGGCTCTTTTCACCGCATTGGTGTTAACTCTTTCACAGTTACTGATTAGTCATCTATTAAAATAGTTTTTAAATGTGCTGATTGTAATATAATAAAGGCCTTAGTCTATCTGTCTGGAATGCTCTTGGAGCACTTTGATTGGTTACTCCAAGAGCGTTTTGAACAGGAGGTAACAGTAGCATGGCGAAGTGCTGCCATGATGGCATGGATGCCCTCCCTCCCCCCACCACTGCGCTCCCTTGAGGCAGCAAAAGCATGCAATGCTGGCTTAGGGGGACAGAGGGGATGGCAAGGAAAGCTTCCCCCCATCTTCCCCACTCCTAGGAAGCAGCAGCGGCCCAACATCCACTCCCACCCTCCTCTCCCCTGTCATTCCTGACAGGTAATTGGTTAGTATCTAATAATGTTTCATAACAAAGCTAGAGAAAGTACTTCTTCTAGGCATTCTATACCAATATTTCTTCTGGAATTCTTAAAGTACTTTAAATATTTTTAAATCAGTGTAAAAAAGAAAGTAAAAACAACAGGCTCTAAGCATATTGAAAATTCATTGAGTATTATAAAAAAATATAAACACAGTCACATAAAAAGCCCCACAACCAAATATGTAGCTACAATGTATGTGTCTTAATCATGTATCAGCATTTGTCTAGTCCACAAAGTTCCTCAGTCCCTGCCAAAAACCCAAATAGACTTCTAAGAATGCTCCAAGAGTTGAAAGATTCAGACAAATGGGTAGAAATGAACTCCAGTGGTCACATGCTGTTAGTGAAAACACACTACCAGTAATAGTCTCTCTTGATCTGAAGGAGAACTAGCAGAAGCATGTCTCAATTCTTTATATCAAATGCACAACTGCCTGGTAGCAAGGTAGCCACACAGTACAATTGTTTATCATGTGTACCCTTCCCACCACCCCAAACATGCTGGAATTCACATCTCAGAGAATCTTTATGGCTAAAGCATTCTAAAATGAGACTTAGAATAAGAAGCTGCGGTAAGTATGTTTTGCTTTTTAAAAATGTGTTTGATAACTCTGTTCGCCCAGGAAAAGAAAATCTTGATATGAATGTAAAAAAAAAAAAATCCCGTCAAAATATACAAAATAAAGAAACAAAGATCCTTGGTTTAACCAATAGTGATTAAAAGGCTAATAACTTGTTAAAAATAGGAATAAGAAACAGACTAAGACACTCTTGGGAATTTTCCATAAAGTTGAGGGGTAATATATTAAAGAACGAATACACTTGCTTGGTATTGTTTCTATTTCTCACAACCAGGAAAAGGCATTTATTCTATTGGCTATTTTTATCCAGGCTTTTGCTTGTGTAGATTAAATTACTTCCTCTGAAGTATCACATATTAATCACTGTCACATGCAAGCACTCAGTTGGAGAGTCATTGGCCTTATCCCTCTGTAAAGCCTAGGTACCAATTTAATGAAATCTGAATTAAAATTCCTACAGATTTAGAGGAAAATATGTAATGTGCAATGAATGGAAACATAGCAGCCACCCTGTCTAGATATTTAGCTCCACAGTTACCTTTCAAAATGCCATACACTCCCTTTGTGCTGTATTTTGGACATCATATATAAGTTGTAGACAACAATAATCCACAGCATTTTTCTTTATACTAGGTGCATCTACACATGCAATTAATTCAAAACAATAAATTCAGGAGGATCTTGAGATGGAGTAAACTACTCCCAGGCACAACATCTATACATGAACCCAAAACAGCAGCAATTTGAGCCAGGGCAGAGCAGTTCATGCCAGGGCTACTCCTGCCCTCTTCTTCCCCCTTGTGCAACTGCCTGGCTAGCTGAAGCAGAAGGGTGCTAAAAGCCACCATGTGGCCAGGTGGCAAGCAGGAATCTGGCCCCCTGCTGGCTGGGCTGAGTGCAATTTACACTCACAGTCAGTATCTAAATGGAGTTTTAATTACTCCTTTGCACATAATAGTACGGTACCATTAATTAGCTTCCTGAAGCCTAATACTGTCCCACGTGTATATGGTGGCACTTTTCTCTGCAGCTAATTACTTTACTGCACAGTAAAGCATGTGTGTAGACATGGCCCCTGAGCTCCTACAACAGGATAGTAAAGTAGCAGGCAAGGGAAAATAGAGATTCTATCCACACTGAAAATGTATTCCCTTTAAATGTAAAAAGGAAATGCCAGAATAGATCAATAAGATGTTTATTTCCATGGTTAAAAACAAAAACACTTGAAATTGGTTTTATACATATTTTCTCCATCCTAGACAGAAGGTGGAAAGCAGAATGGTAAAGTGAGGGCAATCTGTAAGCTGGTTCAGAGTGACACCTTTAATATTTGTCTAAATATTTAGCTCCATGGTTACCTTTCAAAATGGTAATCCACAATCATGGAAAAATGTGGATTTTGGGTTACTTTTTTTATGTGAAAAATGAGGATTTTTTTATCAGACAAAACCTGTTGATGACATATCTAGCAGGAAGAAATCTACTTAAGTAGCTGTCATTATAGTAATATTATTAAACATAGATAATAAAGTAGTCAAATATATAGTTTTATTGCCAGTTGGACAACCTGCATAAAATGTTGTTGTCTTCAGATTAATCAACAGAGGCAGCTCAATATGATTAGTTTTGCTATGCAATTTAAGCTATAGATTAAATATATACATATATATTCCTTAACTGTTTATCACAACATCAAAGATGGACATATATACATATACTACTTACCTAGCACCAGGTTCTGCAACCTTTCTTATAGATTAAACTTTTGGTCTTCCTGGGGTTCACAACTTTCCACCATCATCTTCTTGATTTTCACTGAAACACATGTTTCCAAAGGTATATAGGTACTGCAAAACTAAAGTGATTTAGAGAGCTAAGTGCTATTTTCAGAAATAATAGACACTTCAGAATCTGAACTTTTACTGAAAGGTAATGGCACCTCTAAATTAATTTTCATTATGGGATTGGGCTATCTAAATCACGTTAGCCTTCCAATAATAAGTAGAACATCTAAAATAGCTTTAAAATGTGGCACAGAATACTCTTTGACTTTTAACTGTAAGCACATATGCCAAGGTGATCTTTGATTTGTAATTGTATTAAATTTAACTGCTTATTAATGGATATTATTGTCCAAATAAATACCACAGTGCTGGCTTATTCTGAGAAAATAAATCTAATATAGCCAGCAGGCTTGTACTCATAAAACAACCCTATAAACAACAGTTGAACTTGCATGCTTGCTGAAACAAAAAATTAAAGAAGAAATTCATTTCAAAGCCCATTGAATGTTACAACTCAAGAAAGCCAGTCATTATGAACCATTTATTTCATTAGAAACACAACATTTTAATGTCACTTATACTATTGGTTCATCCAGTCTAACATATTGTCTTGAACAGTAGCCAATAACTAACTTTGTAGAGAAAGACAATGGATTTGAGACCAAAAATGCTCTTTAACTATTCTGCACAATTTTCTGAGGGGGTTAAAAAAATTCCACCTAATGCACAGTATTGCTTTTTAAGGTTTTATGTAATAACTAATGTGACAGATTAGATATAAGCTGAATGAAGCAGTTCTAACCACCACCTTCTAAACTCTACTATGCATTAATTTTATCAGGTCATGAATTGAGCTTTTATAGCTAAAAAAGATATTAATTTTGGGTTTCACAATTTGAAAATGTTGAAGAAGCTTCCATATTCTTTCTTCCCCAGATGAAAAATGTTGTTGATGAGAGGAGACAGATTTCTCTGAAGTCTAACAGAGAGCTAAAAGACAGTTAGAAAAGACCCTCTTTTCACCATGGAGATATAGATATTCCATAGCAGTTAGGTGCCTAAATTAGAATGTGGTCTCAAGCTGCTAAATTTCACCGAAGTCTAACATTGAGATACATAAAAAGCAAGCTCTTACTTTTTGGCCACTTATTTCCCTTAGGGACCTATACTACAGTCAGCCCTTTACTTTTCTTTGTTTTGTTATTTAAAGTCCAATGACTGTTGGATAAAAAATGCATAAGCATTCTTACAACAGGGACAAGAACCTATGACCCCCTTCTCCAGGTGAGTGTCCCTTCACAAGTAGACAACAAGGTCATGTTCCCTCCAATTCTTTTGGTTCCATTATCTTTTACCATTTCCTACAACACAAAGTAACTTTCAGTGGAAAGGTGGAGAAGCAGTCCTCTACAAGCAACCTGATAGCTGGTAGTAGGCACATGTTAGTAGGAACTAAGAGATAGGAGCATAGAAGCCAAGTTTCTCACTTCCTGGGAAAAAGTTGCAATCATTGGATTATTACTGAACACTGGCACTGAACAACTCAACAACTGAACACTGGCACTACCACCTCCTTTGTGTGCATTTATTAGTCATCTATCCTCCAAAGACAACTGTACATTTAAATCCAGATCAGTTTGAGTTCAAATGGGTTGGAGGTCTTAAATCAGAACTACAGGCAGATATGAAAATCCAGGAAAAATAGTCACATTTGGAATTTTCCACTGCTTAATGTAGATGACTCCTTTTAAGAATGCTAGATATTATAAATCCCATCCCTAAGTTCTTGGCTTTCTCCATGCATTTTATGGAAAATATAAGTATCTTCCCTAGGGTTACAATTTTTTGCTTTAGAGGATCGTTGTGGGCGCTGGGGTGCGCCTCCCGGTTGCGGGTCACCCCAAAAGTCCCAGTTGTGGGTGCTGGGGTGCTCCTCCCGGTTGCGGGTCACCCCAAAAGTCCCGAATGGCCCCTGGAGAGTAGGAGTACGCGCCGGACCGCTGGTGCCCCGTCAATCTCGCCTGCCACGTCTTGATGGAAAAAGGGGTTCACCAAAAATGGGGCACTGACGGTCCAACGCAAGGGGTTACCCTAGCTCCAAAGTCCGGGGTCCTGAGGGCTCCTCACTCCCCTACACCCTCACCCGAGCCTCCAATAAGGCCTCTGTCCAGCCCTCAACGGCCGGTGTCTCTAGACCCGGGGGGGAGGGTTACCAAGTCCGCCTCCCTGTCCACGGGTCTTCTTTCGTGGCCAGCCCGCCACCAGTCTTCGGAGGAAGTCTCCTCCGGTTGAGGCTCCCTTCCCGGGTTCGCCCGGTGGGACCACCTCTAATCCCTTTGGTACCTGTGTCGTCTCGGGAGTCCGCGCTGCTCCTGGTACCGCCGCAGTCCCCTCCGCTCTCGCCGGCTTCCACCGCGGGGCTCCCGGTTCTGACGTGGTCAGCCCCGCTATCACTGGGCCGCCTGCTCCCGGCTCAGCGCTTCCCGGCTCTGCTGCTCTCGGCGGGGTTGCCGCCAGTGTCTCTGGCCCCGATCCCGATACCGCCATTACCGGTATCGTCCCTGTCGGAGATCCTGCTGCCGGTTTCTCCCGTGCCGCTCCTGGATCGCCCGCTTCCGGTTCGGCTGCCGCCGGTCCCGCTGCAGCTAGCGTTCGTCGCGTCTCGTCCGGCTCCTCTCGTCCCCGGTCCGCCTCCGACCGAGGCTTCCCTCCTCCCCTAACCAGGGTAGGGGTGCTGCTTTTATCGTCCCGGGCCGGTCTCACTCCGGCCCGGTTTGTGTTCCGGAAAACTTTAACCCTCCGGCCGGACTTCCGGGTCTGATCCCGGAAGTTGGACGTCCCTCCGGGCTTTCTCCCTCGGGCCGGGTCCCCCGGGGCCTTAGCCCCCTCACAATCATGTTAGGAATTGTGATTCTGAGTGTTCCCAAATCAACATGTTTTGTTGATTTGACCTTTTAGTAGTAAGGGTTAGTTCCCTTCCTGCAGTCTGACATGATGACATCAACAGGAAGATGTCATCCATCTGTGTATGAATGCCAGCTCTTGCAATAAAGCCATTTTGAAAGTAAGAAATCTCCCTGCCTTTTCCTGAGCTGTGAGATAGCACATAGTGTCAGAAGTGGCTGAATCCTGCCACTAACAGGAATACAAACAACAATCAGCAATCAGGTGATTCCCAAATGACAGGCCAAGCTCTATCAGCAGATGAGTCCAGTTCAGGGCAGAGGCTGGCTACAGAGACAATTCAGGCAGTTACAATTGTACTACCAGAACAGTTTGATTTCCAGTCCCTGAAATGTGGCCTACATGGAACAGATGGTTTAACTGCTTCAGGGAAGTGTCAGGACTGGACAAAAAGTCTGAACCTTACCAAGTAGGTACTCTAACTGAACATTTTTTGGGCAAAATAAATGTGATTTATGAATGAGCTAGATTCAGTCTCCGTAAACATGAGCCCTCATATCTGAGGGCAGCTTTGTCAAATCTTTGCATGCATTGGCTGAAGCTTGCCAATATGCTCAAGGAAGAACTAATTAGAAAACGCATAGTTGTGGGTCTTCAAAAATAAGTTCTGACAAAGATTATAGTTGGACCCTGATTTAGCACGTGAGAAGGCTGTTGCACAAGCCCACCAATCAGAGTTAGTTAAACTGCAACAAAGGAAAATCATAAATTATTCCAAGCTCTATCAGGCATCAGCTAATGGGGATGCAATGCACATTGTCAAGCAAATATAATGAAAAATAAGTAGAATTGATATGCAAAAGGAAAAAGGGAGTGGTACTATGGACACCCTAGAAACAACTAAGTGGGAAGGGGGACAATACTGCAGGTGTGGTAAAATCCCTGGACATGGTTATGCTAAGTGTCCTGCTAAGCAAAGATATGTTGACAATATAAAATGAAAAGTCACCCATTTTATTTTGTTGCTCAACCACAGGAGTCCATGAAGTCACAGAATAGTACTGTTACCAGCTTTTCCCATCACCTTGGGGTGTGTTCATTTATCAGGGGCAGGTTTCTAGGGTCTTGGTAATTCTATCAATGTGCTGCTTGTGTTACTTGTGTTTCTATATAGAACTGTATTTCTCCCTTCTGCAAATCCTTACCCTCAATGGAGCTATCTTGCAGGACTCAGTTTCAATGGGGCTGGGTTCCTCCAGTCACCAAATCAGTCATACACACAAATGCACACAAATTAACGTGACGTGCCTGACCCGGCCGGGTTGATCAGCATGGACAGTCTAACATGCCTCGTGTGCAAAGAATCAGAGCAACAATAAACTGCAGTCAGACACAAGCACAGAGGTAAACAGAATACCTCTGAATCTGGCTGGGTGTCCAGTTGACACCCTCATGGGCCAGCATTCAGTTTATTAAAGCACGTCTGAGTCAAACTGGGTCAATCAGCCTATACAAGCTGAACTCCTTATGTCTCAATCTTTAGCCTCTTGGTGAGCAGACCCCACAGTATTTTTGGGCTTCACAGGGATCTTTAGCTTAGGTAAAAAAAGCATTGCTGCAGAGCAATTGGGAAGGAGTAGAGAAGGAAAAATATACCCAGTTACTACCAGTTTGACTATAAAAGGTATTTATTGCTAAGTATATGAAATATATAATGGCACTAGTAGTAATAGACATGCAAAGGAAAAACAAACACAAACAATTACAGTATTACCCTGGTTTCCCTAAGTATTTGGGTAAACTTAGCTCAAGCTTAACTAATACAGTTTAGGTTCAGAAATTTATTCTTAGAGAGAAAAGAGAGAGAGAGAGAGTACGCGTGCTGAGATCTCACCCGTCCAAGGCACTCGGGTTGTTTGCTGACAGGTAAAGTTCTTAGCACAATCCTTGAAGGGAGACAATCTGTTTTTTCCAGCTTCTTAAGAATAAAGTGGATGGTGTGAGAGAGACTTCTCCTCTCAAAGCACACACACACACTTTGCTGCGTTTTTTTTACAGATTTTTATACCCTCAGTTCAGCTTCTACAAAGCATTATCAATAGTGTAAATCATTGTCTTTTCTTTTGACAATGAGTTGTCTGGTTTGGAGCATTTAAAAAAACTGATTGATAATCAGGAAAAACATAAGGTTAGGGAGTAATCAGACACTTAGGAGCCAGCTTGAAAATCCTATGGATAGCACATGTACTGATAGGATATCTCATGGTTTCTTTAGAAACAATAGAGAGCTTGCAGCATCAGGGTTTTGGATTTTTACTTGTGAACAAGCCTTAGCTTAGCATGACTTTTCCTGATCTTACTAGAGTCTTTTAACAGACTTAAGGCAATTATTGGAGTGTTCATAACCTTTGGGGGGGGGAGGACTTCCACCATTCGTCCCAGGAAAACTATGACAACACTTGTGGTCAGGGCTCCAACAAGCTGGATGCTGTGAGGAACCCTTTACCATTGTTCAAATGTTGCCCATACCCCCTCTGACTCGGTTTCTTTGCCTCAGCATTCCCTAACCCGGCAACTGAGTTTTAGTCAATCAAGTTTAAATAGGCCTCCCAGAGTGGGACTGGGGAATGTACGGCCCGAGATGCCTATTAAATTTAGAGGTGTTGGGGGGAAGTCCTTTGTAAATCCAGATTAGAATCGGTCTGATAAATGCTGAGCTGGGTGTATGTAAATGTGGGTTGATTAGCATTTGGAACACAGATTCCCCATCATGCAGTGCTCCCCTGCTTCTCTGACCCCAGAATTTGCTACAGTCTCTGCTTTGGGTGTTCTGTTCTCCATTACCCATGTAAATGAATGGTCATCTGGTTCCATCTCAGATGCAAATGAGACCTAGGGCAGTTGCTCCCTTATCTGGAGGGCTTTGGGTATGTCTCCCACTGTATTTTAATCAGTTTTGTTTAGGTGGGGGTGTGGAATTCATTGTGAGTCAGACAAGCTGCATCCTGTGCCAGGTTCCCCAAGAACATGGAGCTGAGAGGTAACAGGACTCAGAGCATTATACTATGTTATTAGCAGAACTTATAGAGTCTTCATCAGACCCAAGACTCTGGATGATAGTAATAGAGCTGAATAAAGACCTAACCCATAATGCACTTATTTAGGCTTCTAATAGGTGCAGGGAGAAAAAAAATTGGGTGGGGGCTAAGCATATATGTTCATGCTTGCATATCTTCTCCCAGCAGGCAAGTCTGTGGAGGAAGGGAGAGGGGGAGGGAAAGGGGAGAAACTGAGGGGGGCAGATCAAGACCCTTCCTGCACAGCTGGGGCAGAGTGAGGGATGGAGCCATGAGTGGCTCATCCACAGGGCACCTGGTGTGGGGTGGGGGTGGCAGCTCCTACCTCTGCACTCACTCTAAGAAGCATGTGGGGCATGTTTCCTGGGTTTGCATAGGACAGCTGCAGGCTAGGAGTGGGGCAGCACTAGGCTCTTCCGGGCAGGGGCAGCTGGTCCAGGCTGCACTCTGGGTGGGTAGCAGTGACTCTGGAAGAGGGGACTGCATTGACTTTTGGGTGGCTGTAGCCCTTTCCCTCAGAGCCCCACTCCCATCACCACTGCTGTGTGTCCTGAGTGCAGCCCAGCCCACCTACCACTGGAAAGTACCCAGCATCACCCCAGCCCCAGCCCACAGCTGCAGCCCACCCTGCCTCATGCAGACCTGGGGGCACACATAGTAGCAGGACCCATGCCCCCCCAGATGACTCGTTCTCAGGTCAGTCCCATGTCTTGCCAGATGTGCAGCACCTACCCCAGCCCCATATCCATACCCATACCCATACCCAAACCCATACCCACTCCCTTCCCACCCCTGCTGCAGCCACTGAAAGCCTATAGCTGGCCTCCCATGTGGCCCCTCTGCTGCCCTGAACTTGCAGGGGCTAAGTCCCATTACCTCCCCTTCCGCTGCCTAAGACTTCAGATGAGGTTAAATCAAATTCATGTAATGTCATAATAACATAATGTTTCCTACTTGATTGTTGTAAATATTGCTTTTAAATGTAATGAAGAGGCTGTGAAAGTTGTGAATTTGGCCCTAACTATGGATATTGTACTGAATGAGATAATAGCCTCTTATGCCAAGTCTGTATTTGGCCCTAAATATACTATTCTGTTTTTAAATATGTCACCAACTGTTTCAAATGCTTCCTTTACTTGCTTTTTTATTTCATTTGTCAAGGCTGCAATCTCTTTATAGACAATGAAAATATATTTCATCAGATTGTTATGGATTCTCTTCTTAATGAAGGCCTTCCATACAGTATCTTATCCTATTCTCATAAACAAACTGACTGGCTGTGACATAGATGATTACAGTCATGGTCAGGTGGGTGGCAAATTGGCTTAAGAATCACACTCAGAGAGTGGTGGTGGCCAGGTCAGTATCAACCTGGAAAAATGTGGGCAGTGGGGTCCTCCAAGGCTCAATCCTTGGACATGTGGTATTCAACGTCTTTATCAGTGACTTAGATGAGGGTGTGGAGAGCACTCTGTCCAAATTTGAGGGTAAAGTACATGCACTAGTGGGAAGGGGTCAAATCCAGGCAGACCTGGACAGGTTGGAAAAGTGGGCAGAGAAAAATAGAAGAATAGAAGAATAGAATATGCAGTTCAACAAAGACAAGTGCAAAATGCTGCATCTAGAGAGAAGAAATTCCCAACACACCTACAGGTTAGGGGATGACCTTCTGAGCAGCATAGCAGCAGAAAGGGATCTCAGAGTCATTGCTGACTCCAAGATGAATATGAGCCATCAATGTGACAATGTAATCAGTAATGCTAACCACACTCTATCATGCATTAGCAGGGAGGTGATACTTCTCCTGTATGGGGCATTGGTTAGACCGCAGTTGGAGTACTACATCCGGTTCTGGATGCTGCTCTTCAAAAGGGATGTGGATAACCTTGAGAGGGTCCAGAGGAGGGCCATTCATATGGTTATGGGCTTGCAGGTAAGGCCCTATGAGGAGAGACTGAGGGACCTGGATCTCTTCAGTCTGTGCAAGAAAAGACTAAGAGGAGATATTGTGGCCATTTACAAATTCATTTGGTGGGTGGTGGAAGCAGCAGGAAATAGGAGATGATCTGTTTACCAGGGCACCCCTTGGAATAACCAGAAACAATGGCCACAAACTAACAGAACAGATTTAGCTTGGACATCAGGAACAACTTATTCATAGTAAGGGTTGCCAAAAATTGGAACAGGCTTCCAAGGGAGGTGGTGCTCTTCCCTACCTTGGGGGCCTTTAAGAGGAGACTGGCAAGCATCTGCCTGGGGTCATATGATCCCAGGGCAGGGGGGCAGACTCAATGATCTATTGAGGTCCCTTCCAAGGTTCCCTCCAAGGTGCATGTGTGCATGGCTGTGCACAATTCAAAATCTTGCTGCACACCAACTTTTTAATTCTGTGCACCCATCCGGAGAGGATCTGGGCACAGAGTATGGTGGAGCCATTGGAGCCAGCACCGGACATTTACCAGAGGTAAGCTTCTCACTCCTCAGGCAGCAGCTCATCCCTGATGTGAGGTGAGGTGGAGGCAGGGGCAGGGGCAGGGGCAGGGGCAGGGACAGGGACAGGGATAGGGATGGGGGCTAAAGCAAAGTGCCTCCTTGTGGCACCAGGGAACTGCTCTGGCTTTTGTTTTTACCTTTTTGTGGCCTGAAATTCCAGCTGCCACCTCTTCTGCTGCATCCGGTGTGCCAGGACATTCATTTAGTTACCAGCTGAGCAGGGGAGGAGTTCCTGTCTCTGCTGCAGCCCCAGTCATGGATCAGGATCATGGATCAGGGGGCCACAGAACTACATCCTGAAGTGGGTCCCCAAAGATTGATGGCCGACTCTGTGTGTGATTTCCCTCTCATACACGTTTTACACCACTATAAGTTTCTATTTTTCAATTAAGTCACTGCTGATTTGCAAAGGCATAAACGAAAATAAAATATGGGCCTAAAACACCATAAAAGGAAATCATTGCATGTAAACAGTTCACATGACTTCTAGTGGTGCACAGAACTCTTTTACTGCTTTCTTTATTTTACTATTCTCTGCACCATATTTGGGTAAAGCTATTTAATTTGTTATGTAAGTACCTATAGGAGTTTCTTCAACAATATGCACTCAAGTGCTGAGGTTATGCTAGTATCTCATTTTGTGTGAGGGAATCATACCCTAACCCTCTAGCTGTTTGTGACAACTGACAATTTTAACTCTGAAACCTGTTCATAAACAGAATACCTTGCTGCTGTTCCTTGAGATGCATTGCAAAGCCCCACCAGGCTTATTCAAACAATACATAAGAGTGCTTAAGGAGAACTCAATTACTGTTCAAGTTGTCATATGTTTGTTATGCTATTAAAGGGAATGGACCAAAGCAGCACGTGCATGGACCAAAGCAGCACGCTCAAGGATTGCTACACCTTAGAGGGAACATTTGTCCCTTCCAACCCTAACAACTATGAAGCTATGATAAATATGTATGGATAGAGATGTTTGAATTCTTATCCTCATTCTATATATATATATATTTTCAGTGTCTCTGGAGCCCAGAATCATGAACTGTACATAATCCACCATATAGACCTGAAGTGAAGAACTCAAGCACTTCCTACCAGTTTGTGATGATGCTTTTGCAAAATCATGTATTTGTTTTAGCTACATATTTTACTGATACAAAGATCTCCAAAAGACATATTCAAAAAATCAGCACTTGATCTTTTCTGGTGCAGTACATTTTTAAAGATTTCCTATAAGTGTTTATATTCTTATTACACTTTGTGGAGTGAGCACATGTGGAGTGGGCGCATGTGGAGTGAGCATCTTGCATTCCCTGGGAAATTATCCTAATCCAAGACCTGTATTAATCTATTCCTCAGATGGGGTGTTCATGACATCCTGTTATCCAGAATCCTGTTTTTCTCTCTTTAAAAATCCAAAATTCTCTGTTTTAAAAAACAGAAACCTGTCTTTTTTCGACAATTAAAATGAAACACCTTTATATATTTATATAGATCTGTATCTTTAGCTATACCTTTATAAACAAACAAACTCTCTCTGTTTCTCTCTGTCTGTCTGTCTCTCTCTCTCCAGGGGATGACCTGGTAAGGGGCCTCCAGGTCCTTGACCACCTGGGTGATAGCGATCATCGCTTGCTGGAATTCACCATCCAGGACCTGCAGCAAGGCGGTAGCCCTAGATTTCAAGAGGACCAACTTCAACGAGTTGAGGAGATTAGTGGGAGAGGTGTTGGGGTTCTCAAGGGCAGGGGAAGTCAGTGCCGAAGATGAGTGGTAGTTCCTTAAGGAGACAATACTCAGGGCCCAAGGGGTGACCATTCCAACAAGAAACAAGAGGGGCAAGAGTGCCTAAAAGCCTCCCTGGCTCACCAAGGGTGTACTGGAATGCCTGATTGCCAAAAAGGTGGCATACAACCAGTGGAAGGGGGGTGCTATCTTCAAAGAGGAGTATAACTCTTCTGCTCAGGCCTATAGGAAAGATGTCAGGAAAGCTAAGGTGGACATAAAGCTACAACTTGCATCCAAAATCAAAGATAATAAAAAGTCCTTTTTCTAATATATAGGGAAGATGAAGAAAGCACCGGGAAATGTGGGGCCCCTCCAAGATATGATGGGCAATCTGGTGGTTGCGTCAGAGGAGAAAGCAGACCTCTTTAACCAATTCTTCACCTCCATTTTCTTGGACAGGGACCAGGACTTCCCCACCGTGATGCAAAACGGACTCAAGGGGAACACCTCCAGACCTCAGGTTGGGGAGGACCGGGTTAGAGAGCTTCTGGAGGGGCTGGATGTGTTCAAATCAGCAAGTCCAGATGCTCTCAACCCCAGGGTGTTGAGGGAGCTAGCAGGGTTTATTGCAGGGCCGTTGGCATGGCTTTATGAGCACTCGTGGTGCTCAGGCCAGGTGCCAGATGACTGGAAGATAGCCAATGTCATCCTCATCTTTAAAAAAGGGAGAAGGGAGGACCTGGACAAATATAGGCCCGTCAGTCTTACCTCAATCTTAGTGAAACTCTTTGAGAAGATCATCAAGGAGCACATCTGTGATGGGCCGGTTTCAGGGATGATGCTCAAGGGGAACAAGCACGGTTTCATTAGGGGCAGGTCATGTCAGACCAACCTGATTGCCTTTTATGATCAGGTCACAAAAGCACTGGATGCAGGAGTCACCATGGACATAGTCTTTCTGGACTTCAGCAAGGCCTTTGACACTGTCTCCCACCCCATCCTTATTAAAAAACTAGGCGACTGTGGCATTGATGCCTACACAGTCAGATGAATTGCAGATTGGCTGAAGGCTCATACTCAGGGTGGTGGTGGATGAGTCATATTTGACCTGGGGGGAAGTGAGCAGCAGAGTCCCCCAGGGCTCGGTCCTGTTCAATTTCTTTATCAGCGATTTGGACGATGGGGTGAAAAGCAACCTGTTTAAATTTGCTGATGATACCAAAATTTGGGGTGAGGTGAGCACGCTAGTAGGGAGGGAAAGACTGCAGCAAGACTTGGATAGGTTACAGGGGTGGGCTAACAAAAACAGGATGCACTTCAATACTGACAAGTGCAGGGTGCTGCACTTGGGCAGTAGTAACTAGCAGCACACTTATAAGATGAGGAACTCCCTTCTTGAGAGCATGGAGGCAGAAAGGGATCTTGGAGTCATTATTGACTCCAAGATGAACGTGGGCTGACAATGCAAGGTCATGGTTGGCAGGGCTAACCGCAGCTTGTCGTACATCCACAGGTGCATCTCAAGTAGGGCCAAGGAGGTGATCCTCCCCCTCTATGTGATGCTGGTCAGGGGAACAGCTGGAGTACTGTGTCCAGTTCTGTGTGCCCCATTTCAGGAGGGAGGTGGAAAACATTGAAAGGTTCCAAAGGAGGGCCACCCGCATGATCCAGGGACAACAGGGCAGACACTACAAGGAAAGACTGCGGGACCTGAACCTGTTCAGCCTTCACATGAGAAGGCTGAAGGGGGATCTGGTGACCGTCTATAAACTCACTAGGGGGGACCAGAAAGGTTTGGGAGAGACCTTGTTTCCCCTAGCGCCCCCTGGCATAACAAGGAATAATGGCCACAAGTTGTTGGAAAGTAGGTTTAGATTAGACATCTGTAAGAACTACTTCACAGTTGGGGTGGCTAGGAGCTGGAACCAACTTCCAAGGGAAGTGGTGCTGGCTCCTACCCTGGGGGTCTTTAAGAAGAGGCTTGATGCCTTCCTGGCTGTAGTCATTTGAGCCCAGTTTTTCTCCCGCCCGGGCGGGGGGTCAGACTTGAAGATCTACAAGGTCCCTACTGACCCTACTTCTATGATTCTATGATTTTATATGTGTGTGTGTGTGTGTGTGTGTGTGTGTGTGTGTAGGTATGTGTACATATATTATATATGTATAATGAAGTGTATGTCTGTGTGTTTGCTTATAAATGGAAAATGGCTGGTCCTATCTATTCTGAACCTTCCAAAACACTGAATACCTCCCAAGGAAGTGAGCTGCTCATTCAGTGGCTCATCCAGTGCTTGTCTACTCATCCTGCAGCTTGTGCCACTGCTTGTGCTGCTTGTTCAGGTGGGCATGGGAGGGGATGCCCTCTGATCTGTCTTTTTCACTGGACACTTTTCGGGGTTTCCATTGATTGGGTTCCTTTGCTTCTCAGGTAACAAACTGTTACTCCTCCATTCAGAATTCAGTTCAACTGTCCTTATTATATGTGCTCTTATAATTCAAGAATGGCTGATCCTACCTACTCTAAAATTTCAAAATCACTGAATGCCACCCAGGGAAAATTATCCACAGAGGAAGGGAAGGGAAGGGACATGGTGAAGATTGAGGCCCCTGCAGTGACAGTGGGAGTGGGGCTGGGCCAAGCACTGCTCAGCTGGCACGGGGTGGGACATGAGACAGAGCTGCAAGTGGCCATTAAGGGGGCTGCACACGCCCCATGAGGGCATAGGGATCATGTGTTCCCAGGATCTGTGTGGAGCAGGGTGGGGGAGGCTGTTGCTGCAGGCTGAAGCTGGGGCCAGGGTTATGCTGGGCTCATCCCAGTGGGGGCTTGGCTGGGCTGTGTTTGTGGTAGGCAGCAGCAGTTCTGGAAGGGGGCTATGGATGGGGGCTGCAGCCGCTCCAAAATTTCCCCTTGAACCCCACTCCCAGTGCTGCTGTCACCCACCTTGAGTGTAGCCTGGGTCAGTCCCCACCAGAATGAGCCCCACATGGCCCCGGCCCAAGATCACCCCCCCACCCTGCCCCACACAGATCAGAGGGCATCCCCTCCCATGCCCACCTGAACAAGCAGCACAAGCAGTGGCACAAGCTGCAGGATGAGTAGACAAGCACTGGATGAGCCACTGAATGAGCAACTCACTTCTTACATGCTGCAGTGTAGCTGTGTACATGCACGGGACATTTATCAGCCAAAATATCAGCTATATCAGGCCAATTTTTGATACAGACAATTTTCTTTATATTGGTGCCAATCTGATATTGGATTGATGTATCAGTTCACTTCTAATACATGCATAAATACATATATGTATATGTATACAGGCATACCTCGGAGATATTGCGGGTTCGGTTCCAGATCACTGCAATAAAGCGAATATCGCAATAAAGCGAGTCACACGAATTTTTTGGTTTCCCAGTGCATATAAAAGTTATGTTTATACTATACTGTAGTCTATTAAGTGTGCAATAGCATTATGTCTAAAAAAACAATTTCCATACCTTAATTAAAAAATACTTTATTGCTAAAAAGTGCGAAGTGAGCAAATGCTGTTGGAAAAATGGCGCCGATAGACTTGCTCGACGCAGGGTTGCCACAAACCTTCAATTTGTAAAAAACACAATATCTGCGAAGTGCAATAAAGCAAAGCACAATAAAACGAGGTATGCCTGTATGTATATGTATTTTAGGGCTGTGTGAAGCTTCACTAGCCAATTCAATTCAGAAAGGATTTGGCCTGATTCAGTGGCTGAATCTCTGAATTCAAATCAAATTGGGAGAGCCATTAAAATCTTCAAATCACAGTTTCCAAATCAATGGATTATATTAAGATGTGTTCTGTGAATAAGCACTCTAGCCTATTTGTCTGAGTTCAATTTATTTAATACTGTCCTGCATGTAATCAAAAGCCTCCAAATCAATTCAGAGAGATTTGGCATTGATTCAGAAATTCGGCCACAGATTAAACAGGCAGCAGTCCTTGACCATGCTGGACACAGCTGCTGCCAGCTAGTAAGTCTGTCGTGCTGGGCAGAGGGAAGGTGTGTGTGGGTGGGAGGGGAGATCAATGCCCCCACAGTAAGGGAGGGATTGGGGCTGGTGCTAGGACAAGCTGTCCAGTTACGGTGGGGAGGCAGGGGGGAGCACAGGACTCAGGGGTGGGGGCTTCCACCACTGTGCACCTCGCCAGTCCAAGAGGGCATGGGAGTGGGCATATGTCCCTAGATCTGAATGGGGAGGGCTAGGCCAGGCTGTGCTGTAGAAGGGTAGTCCAAGCCTTCTGCCACCGTGCTATGCTCCTAGCCCCAGCTGCAGCCCAGAGCACAGCCCTGGCTCCACCCACCCACTGCCTCAATTCCTCCCTCATTGTGGGGGTGTTGATCTTCCCCCCGAAAACCCCTTACTTCCCCCCTTCACCCACCACAGCAGACTTACCAGCTAGAGGCAGCTGTGTCCAGGATGATTGAGGACTGCTGCCTGTCTAGTCTGTGGCTGAATCTCCAAATCAGCACTGAATCTTTGGATCTGAATTGGCTGAATAAAATCAAGACAGTGAAGCCTAACAGTACCTCAATAATTATAAGAAAATAAATTCTAAATACCTATATATTTTGGCATTTCATTTTCACTTTTTTAAACATAGAAAATCAGAGCTTCCCCTGCTTCCTTTGCTCAGGAGTCCTGATATGATGGTGCCATGCTTCTGCCCATTGTCCCTCATTCCCAACCTATATTCCCCACACTCCTAAGCCTGCTGGTGCCCTTCACACCCTACACTCTGCCTCCCACTCATGGACCCTAGACCCCGAGTGTTTGAGGAAGTGAGTGGGTATGTCACAAATGGGGTGGGTGTGTGGGCATAGGTAATATATGTCTCCCAGATTTCTGCACCCATACCAGGGCATATAGCATGGGGCTGCAGCTTAGCCAGACCAGCTCTGGACAGAGGCCATTTCTGGCCCAGCAGGCAGGGCCTCATTTAGAAAGGAGCACTGTGCTGCCATAGCTACCAAGGTGAGGAGCAGAAGTGGCAGTTGCAAGCAGTTGTGCCCCCTGCTGCTGCTGGGTGTGCAGGGGGCACTTCAGCTTGGTGGGCATGTCAACATGGTGCCCCCTCCCACACCGGGTCCTGCCCAATGAGCCATAGAAGCAGCTTCTCTACTGAGCTGGTCCAGCCAGGCTATGTTCCCACACCCCACAATTTGCTGGGGGCACAGAAATCTAGGGGGGCAGTATCTTTCTTTACCCCAATACATCATTTGTGCGCACCCTGCCCCCCTCATGCATCACCTATGCTGCCCTCCCCCCGCCCCTATAGACTTACCTGGAGGGAGCTGCGGGACCTGCTCTCCATCAGATTGTCTGGCTGCCACATGAGTGTGCATACACACACGCATCTGGAACCCCCTGCCCCCATCCCCTGTGTCCCACTGCCCTCAGCCCCAAACAGCTCCTGCACACTGGAACTCTGCCAGTCTGAGAGAGAAAATGTGTTTTCCCAAGTTTTTCACCTTTACAGGAAAAAAAATCCATGTTTTCCTTGTTTAAAGGAGAAAATTTGCCACATTTCCCCAAAAAACCTAGATTCCTTCCTATCAGAAATTCCAATTGCTCTTAAAAAATTAAGACTCTCCATTTCCATTAAAAAACAAACAAACAGACAAAAAACAGAAGCTTCAATACAATGAACATTTGATATACTGTACAATGTGTTTCCTACAAAAATGGACTTCCATACGTTAGTTTCATTCATTCTGTTGAAAGTACCTGTCCCTGAAAGGTGGTTCCTCATCCTTTTTTACTCCTGTCTTTATTTACTGCAAGAATTCAGAGGCTAAGAAACGGACATCCTATTAGACCCAGGTCTAGTTCCATTAGAAATGAAGATTAAATGGACATTGCATGCAGGACAGTATTGAATAAATTGAATTCAGACAAATAGGCTTGAGTGCTTATTCACAGAACACATCTTAATATAATCCAAGACAGTCAGATGGGGAGGATCACGTTTAAACAATTACTGGCACTAAAAGCAGGACAAAGATCTCATGTTGGCAACTTCAAATGAATATTAATATGTGTCTGCACTTTCTGAAAACTGTTCAAAGGGTCAATCCAAGTTTAGCAATCCAGATCCAAAGCCCTCTGAAATATATGGATGTCTTGCTATTCTACTGGGACATAACCTAAAAAGAAATAGGAAAGTTAATCTTTGCTTATGTATGATGACCTTAATTCCACCCTTTGCTAAGCACTCATAGGCACTGTGGATATTCAAAGGGTAAAAAGAAGTCCTGTGCTCTTGAAGCTTCACTGACATTTATTTGAATGCTATGTGGAAGTCCTGAACTGACACTTCTGCACAAGTGTATGGGAAGGCAGCAATGGCCAGAAAAGAAAAAAAAAAGTTATTTATTGCAGTTGGGACTAATTTGTATCCTATTGTGTGATGGGAAGATGAGTGCATCTGGAATTAAACTGGGTGTTAAACCCCTTTAGTTTTTAATAAATATCTTGTTTAGAAGCCTGCTGCGCAACTTTGGAGAAGTCATTTTCAAAATAATTTTGAAAAGACCTACTCCACTCCCCAGCCTCTCACCTAAGTAAGTCCCCTTCTTCTTTATCCCTCCTATCCCCAAGCCTACACTGCCCTCTCCCCAGAATGGTCTGTGGCCACCCCCTACAACTAGAAAGAGATCCATTATTTTGCTAAGGGCAGTGTGGGAACAGTGACTGGCACTGAAGGGTTGTCTGGAACTGGGAGCGGGGTGGCTGCACCCTCAGCTCCCAGTCTCTTACCCCCCTCCCTCCTCCACCCCTGAGGTAGGAGCAGCCATTAGGGAATTTTTTTAAGTCCTCAAAGCAGGTAAGAATTCCCTTTCCTTCCCCTTCCTTTCCCTTACTGCCCCATCTGCACTTGTCCTTGTATAATTTCATTCAATCAGTCTTGGACCAGATCTTCAGTTTAACACAGTCACCTGAATTCCACTCCTATACTCCAGAACATCTTTATCCTTTTGGCTCATATACAAAGTTGCTAAGTGTACACTCAATACCATCATTCAATTGAATTCACTATAAATATATTCAATGACTATATTAAACATATGTATTGGACCCACACAGAAGGGAACCATACTTGATACTTCCTCCTAGTTAAACATTGGGTCATTGATGGCTACTCACTGAGCACAATGTTCTCTTCTGGTATATATATGATGTAGTACTTTCATCTAGACAATTTTCTTAACTAATGCATGAAAATATTCTAGGAGCCATTGTCAATAACTTTGCTGAAGTTGAGATATATCACATCCACTGCTCTCCCTGCATCCACAAAGCCCATCACCACATCATAGAAGGAAATTAGGTAGCCCAGAATGACTTACTCTTGACAAATCTATGGTAGCTATTTCTGATTGCTTTGGGTGCTGACAGACACAGGGAAAAATAAATAGTGCTTTACCAGAAGAGGCATCACATCAATTTGACCCAGCTCACCCAGCATCTGTATAGCTCACACACTTCAGCGGGACTTTTTGGCACTTTTATCTAAAAGCTGATTGAATCAACTAGATTAAATTCTTCAAGCTTCTGTCCATCATCCATTATTAGATTACTTTTGTCATTCAATAAGGAATCTATCCTTTCCTTGTAGTGTTAGTAGTAAAAGGATGTGACCATATTTTGTGATGTTATTTGATATTAACAAAAGATTTTTTTCTGTAGTGAGAAGGAGGTTTTAGATTGTTATAGCAACTCACTGGTGAAATCAGACTATTATAAGTATGACATCTTGAGACCATGTTGTACACACTATTATTGTTGGTGGTGTTGTTCTTCTTTCTGTTGTATATTAATAGTAATAATGCATCTAATGTTACTAATGGAAGATGTGCACAAACTACATGGTTTTAAGATGCCATACTTGAAATAATCTGATTTTATCAGTAAGCATACTCTGCTGATATAGCAGTCTAAAATTGCTTTCTTAGTACACATAATAGTAATAATAACAACAATAATAACAATAACAACTATAATGGACATCCAGCAGAATTTGAACCATGACATATAATCCTTAATCACCTGTGATTGCTTCTGCTATCTGTCATCAGAATAAAAGATGGAAAGGCATTGATTGGAAGAGTTTTATTAATGTTGCAAAAAGTTACTAGAACAACTCATTGAGCTATGTCTTTATAGTCATCATTTGCAAAGCTTGCATGCTTTAGAAGTACATACAGATTCATAGTAACCTCTTAGGTCTGATGAAATAAGGCTTCCATTTATTCTTTACCAAACACTTTTAGGTAAAGTTTATTGAGGAACATTTGTGTTATTATATGTGACTTTATTAGTAGTGACCAGGGATCCTGATTTTCTCCGATAAAAAAAAAAAATTCCCAATTTTCAGATTTAAAAAAAGTAATCCCAAGTGGTATTTTATTTTAATCACAGTAAAATGTGGATTTGAGGGTTCATTTTTTAATCCAAAAATTGAGAATTTTTTTTAGAGAGAAAACTAGGATCCCTGGTAATGATGAAACTGTCCTCTCCAGAGAAAAAAAAAAAAAGTGAAGAGTAACAGTCATTTTTTTGTTCTCACACAAAGTTATGAAGGCAGGTCACTAAATAGAGAATAACAAGTTGAAAAAATCTTATTTATGGAATACTAAACAATTTTATTTGTTTTAAACTAATCACTCTAAAATTGCAGTTTTTCAGTATAATTAGGTCTAACCAGTGACATTCTCACACATTTAGCAGGCCAGTCTTGTTCTAGCTTTTGCAAACATCCAATACCTCTTAATCCCACTCATATTTAGGGGGAGGGCGGGGTTAAAGGGGGAGAGGATTTTCTGAAGTTCTAAGAAAGGATTCACTAACATATTTTTTTTATCTAAGTCTTCTGTTCATGGGATGACTTGCACCAGTTCATAGAATCATAGAATCATAGAAATAGGGTCAGAAGGGACCTTGTAGATCTTCAGATCCAACCCCCTACGTGGGCAGGAGAAAAAACTGGGCTCAGATGATCCCAGCTAGGTAGGTATCAAGCCTTCTCTTAAAGACCCCCATGGTAGGAGCCAGCACCACTTCCCTTAGAAGTTGGTTCCAGATCCTAGCCACCCTAACTGTGAAGTAGTTCTTATGGATGTCTAATCTAAACCTACTCTCCAACAACTTGTGGCCATTATTCCTTGTTACGCCAGGGGGTGCTAGGAGAAATAAGGTCTCTCCCAAACTTTTCTGGTCCCCCTTAGTGAGTTTATAGATGGTCACCAGATCCCCCCTCAGCCTTCTCTTGTGAAGGCTGAACAGGTTCAGGTCCCGCAGTCTCTCATTGTAGGGTCTGCCCTGTTGTCCCTGGATCATGCGGGTGGCCCTCCTCTGGACCCTCTCAATATTGTCTGCTTAAGGAACGACCACTCATCTTGGGCACTGAGCTCCCCTGCTCTCGAGAACCCCAGCGCCTCTCCCACTAATCTCCTCAACTCGTTGAAGTTGGCCCTTTGCAAATCTAGGGCTACCGCCTTGCTGCAGGCCCTTGATACCCTGTGCTGGATGGTGAATTCCAGCAAGCGATGATCGCTATCACGCAGGTGGTCAAGGACCTGGAGGCCCTTTACCAGGTTGTTGCCTGTGGCCAGGACCAGGTCCAACAGGGCATTTCCTCTAGTGGGACTGTGCACCTCCTGAATTAAGTGGAGGTCCTGTATCTCAGCCAGGAACCTCCTGGAATGGTCTGACCTGACTGACTGTTCATCCCAGCAGATGTCCGGGTAATATAAATCACCCATGACAACTACATCCCTTGCCTTAAGTGCCTTTGCAAGCCGGCCAAAAAATTCCTTTGTCCAGCTCCTCCCCTTGGTTGGGGGGGTCTGTAGTAGACCCCCACCATTAGATCCCTCCCCCATGGCCCCCTTGTATCTTGACCCAGAGCATTGTCGCTTGCCCCTCTGACCCCATTTTTCTGGCAGAGGATGTGTATTGCTTCTTGACATAGAGTGCCACACCCCCGCCTTTCCTTCCTTCTCTATCCCACCTGTAAAGCCTTTAGCCCCTAATGCTAACTGCCCAGTTGTGGGATGAATCCCATCACGTTTCTGTAAGCCCTATGATGTCTGGGTCTAAACTGGCTATTCTGAGGGCAAGTTCCTCCTGCTTATTTCCCATACTACGAGCATTGGTATATAGGCATTTAAGGCCCTGCCTAGCTGTGTGTGCCACCCCCCAATTTGGGAAACTGTCTGGACCCCCGTTTCTTACCTGGGCACTCCTTGTATTTGTCACCTGTCTTGCTCGGATGGTATCTCCTAGTCTTCCTGTGGCCCCCTCCCCCGGCGATGCTAGTTTAAAGCTCTCCGTATGAGATCAGCCAACCTGAAAGAGAAGATATGCTTGCCTTTAGGAGTTCTCCTTGTCTTTGATAATTTTTTCAAAAAATTCTTATGTTGCATGCAACTGTTACAGGAAAAATGCACATATGCTGAAGAACACAAATTTGTTTGATTTGTCCACAAGGTTAAATTGCAATGTTTCCATTTCTAATAAAATGCAGTTCAGTGTAATTTAATGCAGACACCCAGAAAAGATCAGGTTTATTATTTAAGCCATCTTAAGAAAATCTGGAGTTCTTCATTCTGTCTTTCTAACAATTTTAGGTGAAGCCCTAGACAACGTCTTAGAATTCATTCTAAAAAGCAAAATTGAATAGCAGTTTCCAGCACCCTTGGAAAGAAAGCTAAAAACAAATTCAGAATACTCTAAAAAATCATTGTCAAGCTAAGCTGGTGAGTGGGAGGGAGAGGAGAAGGAGAAGGACAATTCACTATTTTTAAGAGTCCTATGACAGCAGGTGCTCTGCTACCACTAGCAGGTCCAAAAAATGTTGGATACCATTTGTATCTGATCTCTTGTGTGTGTTCAGAAGAGTCTGGAGTAGATGTGAATTAAAAAAAGAAGACACCCAAAATATACACATTCGTGCTTTCACACACACAACCAGGCTTGTACTTCCTTTCATAAATGCACCCGCTGTGGGTTTATTTTTTGTAATGATGCTATTTTTCTGCCATTTCCTACGTAGCCTTGAAAAGGTATTGTGCTGAATACATTTCAAAGTGCTAGCAAATACACAAGTAATCCAAATATAATGGTTTATTTTAATTAAATCTTCAGAGTTACTTATGAAGATGCATTTTCAACTGAAAATGTAGAGCTAGGTCAACTGAAAATGTAGGGCTAGATCACTCTTCAGTCTGCATAGTACCTTCAAATAGTCTTTAGTTAAAATATTAATGATGTTACCTTTTATACTCACTTTGAACAGCTGTAATTGACTACTTCCCTGGTAATATAATCAGGTCCTTGCAGTAAAAGTTAACTTTATAATGATCTGATCTCTATTAGGGCTGTGCAAAGCTTTGGTTGGTGATTTGATTCAGAGGAGATTTGGCTCAATTTGGTAGCCGAATCTCCTAATCCAAAATGAATCGGAAGACCAATACAGACATCCAAATTGATTTGAAGCCTCTGAATCAACTTGGAAAAGATTCAAAGAAAGATTTGGAGATTGAGGCACTCCCTGCTTGCTGCCACGGGGAGCTGGACATGGACTGTATGCCAGTAAGTAGGGGGTGGGAAGGAAGTAAAGGAGAGAGGAGGGGATCTTGGGGGGATCCCCACCAGGCCCCATTCCCTGCCAGTTTCCCCAGCACCCCCAGCACCCCTGAACCCCACCCACTCTTCCAGATCCATCAATGGCTGCCCCAACTGACCTCCGCATCCCTGCACTTAAAAAAAGTCCCTACGCTCACTGTCTCCTATAGCTTCTGTTGGGGCCTCTGGGGGCTCATGGTAGAGTCCCCCCATGCAGCATGGAGCAGTGGGGTACAGCTGGGATTACCCCCCTGACCCCTTCCCTGGCGTGGCAGGAACTGGTGAGTGCAGGGCTTTTATTTGTTTATTTAAAGTACTATGATGCTGGGGCTGGGCAGGGCAGCCATTGATGGGGATGGGAGAGCAGACAGGGGATGGGGCCTGTTTGATTCAGAGAGTCATCCAATTTGACAGTAGCTGAATCTCTGAATAAGATTCGGCTGAATTGATTTGGGACAGTGATTTGAATCACCGCATCAAATCACTGTCCCCCGAATTGACCAAATCCAAAGTGAATACAGGCCACTTCACACAGGCCTAACCTCTATGTGTGTATCTAGGATCTAGTCTGTATGAAGACAATGACATCTAAACTCTGCATATCTAGACATTTTAAGACCAGGGAAGACAATTACCACCTAGTCTGATCTAATCCATGAAGTAGTAGACTATAAGACTTCGCTGTTTTAATTGTTTAAATATGATTGGTTCTCCTGAACAAAAGTATCTTGCATCATACTTTTTATTAAAATATTCCAGTTATGGACAGTACACCTTCACAAGTTGTTAAGTTGTTCTAAAGTTTAAATGTGCAGATTTCTAACAAATATGGGTTTATATTTCTAATCTAAAGTGTTGTAGTGCAGGTTCCCACCATTAGGAAATTAGCACTTAACACGAATAGAATATGAAGGAACATATGGCTAAAAATGCTGTCATATTTATACTTTATTTTTCATGAGACAAAATGGGGAACACTTTCCAGTTTCATAAGCACTGTATTTCATAGGGAAACACTCCTATCAATGTGATTATATATGCCTTGTGATTATATATGCCTTGTGATTATATATGCCTTGGCACAGAACTCATATTCCCTGAAGGAACAAACTTGTTTGATATAAGCTTTGTTGCCTTTGAATATTTGTCAAATTACTTATTATTTGAGCTTACTTCTTACCTGAAAAAGCTATACTTTAGTCTCCACTCCTGAAAGCACAGTAAGTACATTTATGATTATCTAAAAACAAAACAGAGTTATAAATGCAGTATAGGGAAAAATATACTTTCCTGCCAATAGAAGAATCTGAACCATCTATCATTAATTTAACCTTGAAAATGTTCTGAAAAGCTAGGCTTACCTACATTTTTATCCCAGCTGCAATCACTTGCAGTTCTTCTTCAGCACTGTGATCCATAAAGAGCCTTTATTCACATAGTATAATAAAAAACAGACTACCTTGGTAAAATTGGAAATTACAGAATGATGATTTGATGGATTCAACTGCTGAATCATTAATATACTTCAAGTACAATACTGCTAAGAAGGATAACATTTTTGTAATTACAGCTTATTTCAAAAGCAGCGCAGGTTCTCTTTCTAGATTCTACTAGCTGATAATTTCAAATACTCTCCCTGATGTACAGTGCAAGTGACAAAAAGTTAGTGCTGAAGCAAAAGTTAGATATTTAGGGCAGAATTTTATTTCCCCTACTGAATGATCAAAGTGCAGATTAAGACAGATTCTGAGTTACCTGACTAGAGTGTAAGAGTAATTCTATCACCATCTCTGGGCAGATAAATGCTACTGTTATAGGAACTGAGAGACATTCACACAATGCATGATGATCATATTCCTATGATGGGGGCACTTACATGCCCCAAGGGTGGATAATAGAACCACTTCTACATTTTAGCTGGGTAATTAATTTCAAGTTGTACTCTGGTTATATACTGGAGAAATTTGGAGAAATTTGTATTATGAACAATAGTTAACTACTCAAGACAGAGGCTGAGTCCAGAAGAACTTGAAGGTAAAGAATGCACAGGGGAGATATTTATACTGCTATGGGTGTATGACAGTTATCTTGGTAGCTGCATTTTGAGGGGCCAAATGGCACATGCATTTGGCTGAAAAGGAAAGAAAAGGAGAGAGAGATCAGGGACCAGACTAAGTTGAACACCAAGTACAGAGAAGTGTTTTAACTGAAAAAAAAATAGCATGCCTAGAATGTAGAGCAAAGGTGAGTGTGAGTGAGAAGCCAAAGTAGGTCTCCAGATTATTTTCCTGATTGACAGGAAAGTTTTAGTTCAAGTAACTGACAAGACAACCAATGGAAATTGTCAAACAAGTTACAACATGAGCCATAAAGCTGATAGGTATACAGTTGTCAAGATAAAAAATGAAGTTGGGGCAATGAATACAAGAGGAAAAGGAGAAACCAGTGAAAGTGGACAGGGAATGGACAATATTAAATTTTAGGTTGAGATTGTAGCAAAAAGGAAAAGTATCCAAAGAGTCTATAAAGAGATAGTGAACTGAACCAGCAACTGAATCTAAGCCAAAAATAGCTTAAAGGAGGAGAGGCAGGAACTCGTAGATATAGATGGGCTGAAGGGATGGCAGTGCATTTTTCAGCAAAACTTTCTTTCTCTCCATTTTAGAAACGCAATGTGATTGTGTTTGTTAAAAAAGTGAATAGGTTTATGTATTTAATGATCTACAACAACAATATATATTTTCTCTTCAACTTACATTTTTATTGCTTCCACAGCTCCCAAATGTATTGATCTCTATAGGTCTCCTCTAATAGTGGATAATATTGAATAAGTTGGACTCCTGGGTGGATATATATTCATAGATTCATAGATACAGGGTCAGAAGGGACCTAAGTAAGTCAAGTCTGAGCCCTTGCCCTGGGCAGGAGAGAATACTGGGCTCATATGACTCCAGTTAGGTAATTGTCAAGCCTCCTCTTAAAGACCCCCAAGGTAGGAGCCAGCACAACTTTCCTTGGAAGTTGGTTCCAGATCCTAGCCTCCCTGACTGTGAAATAGTGTCTTCTAATGTCCAGCCTGAACCTACTCTCAAACTGTTTCTGGCTGTTATTCCTTGTTACTCTTGGAGGTGCTTGGGTGAACAGAGTCTCTCCCATTCCCCTCTGGTCCCACCTGGTCCTCCCTGGTAAGTTTGTAGACAGCCACCAGGTCCCCTCTCAGCCTTCTCTTGTGAAGGCTGAAGAGGTTCAGGTCCCATAGCCTCTCCTCATAGGGTCTGCCCTGCTGTCCCCAGATCATACGAGTGGCCCTCCTCTGGACCATTTTGATGCTGGCCACATCTCTCCTAAAGTGTGGTGCCCAGAACTGGATGTAGTACTTCAATTGTGGCCTGACCAGTGTCCCATAGAAGGGGAGGATCATCTCCTTGACCCTGCTGCGATGTATCTGTGGATGCATGACAAGGTGTGGTTGGCCTTACTGATCGCATCCTCCCATGTTCATTTTGGAATTGATAATGATTCCAAGATCTCTTTCTGCCACTGTGCTTTCAAGAAGGGAGTTCCGCAGGATATAGGTATGCTACTGGTTCTTACTGCCAAAGTGCAGTACCCTGTACTTGTCAGTGTTAAATCCCATCTTATTGTCATTTGCTCACCCCTGTAACCTGTCCAGGTCCAGCTATATCCTGTCCCTCCCTTCTAGCATTCCCACCTTGCCCCAAATCTTGGTGTTGTTAGTGAATTTGAATGGGGTGCTTTTCACCCTCTCATCCAAGTCACTAATACAGAGATTAAACAGTGTAGGCCCAAGGACCAAGCCCTGGGGGACCCCACTGCCCACATCCCTCCAGGCTGAATATGTCCCATCCACCACCACTCTCTAGGTGCGGCCCCTCAACCAATTTGTGACCCATCTGACTGTGTAGGCAACAATTCCACAGCCACCTAGTTTTTTAATGAGAATGGGGTGGGAGAGATTGTCTCCTTAAAGAATGGGGTGGGAAAGGCCTTCCTAAAGTCCAGAAAGACTACATCCACTGCGACACCTGCATCCAATGATTTTATAACCTGATCATAGAAGGCAATCAGGTTGGTCTGACAGGACCTGCCCCTAATGAACCCATGTGGTTGCCGGAGCATCATCCCCCCTGCTGGTCCTTCTCAGATGTGTTCCTGGATAATCTTCTCAAAGAGCTTCCCCAGGATCAAAGTAAGACTAGTGGGTCTATAGTTGTCTGGGTCCTCCCTCCTCCCTTTTTTGAAAATGGAGACCACACTGGCCTTCCTCCAGTCATCTGGCACCTGGCCAGAGCACCATGAGTAAAGCCATGTCAGGGGGCCCTCGATAACCCCTGCCAATTCCCTCATCTCCTTTAGGTGGAGAGCATCTGGACCTGATGATTTGAACACATCCAACCCCTCCAGGGGTTCCCAAACTCAGTCCTTCCTGACCCTACATCCTGAATCTCAGTGGGGGAGTCCTGGTCCCTGCATTAAAAAAATGGAGGCAAAGAAATTGTTAAAAAGGTCTGCCTTTTCCTGTGGTGTACCACCAGATTGCCAAATGTATTCTGCAGGGGCCCCATGTTACCTGGTGCTTTCTTCATACTCCCTATGTATTTAAAAAAGGGGTTTTGTTGTCCTTGATGCTAGCCCTAGTTCTGTATCTGATTAACTTTCCTAACAGCCCCCCTACAAGTCCAAGCAATGGAGGTACTCCTCTTTAGTGATAGTTCCTCCCTTCCACTGCGTGTATGCCTCTTTGTTGGCTTTCAGGTGTTCCTGAATGCCTTTGGTGATCCAGGGGGACTTTTGAGCACTCTTGCCTCCTTTGATTCTCATTGGGACTGTCGTCCCTTGGGTGTCTTTGGGATTGTCTCCTTAAGGAATGACCACTCATCTTGGACACACAGTTCCCCAATCCTCCAGGACCCTGATGCCTCTCCTACCAATCTTCTCAACTTGATGAAGTTGGCCCTCTTTAAGTCAAGTGCTACTGCCTTGCTGCAGGCCCTTGACACCCTTCACTGTATGGTGAATTCCAGTAGGTGATGATCACTGTCACCCAGGTGGTCTAGAACCTGGAGTCCCCTCACCAGGTCATCGCCTGTGGCCAGAACAAGGTCCAGGAGGGCATTCCCCCTGGTAGGACTGTGCACTTCCTGGGTTAAGTGGAGGTCCTGTATCTCACCAAGGAACTTTTGTTCCCATCTGACATGGTCTGACGTGGCTGACTGCTCCTCCCAGAAGATGTCTGGGTAATTTAGATCACCCATGATGACTAAATCCCTTGCCTTAAGTGCCTTCGCAAGCTGACCCAAGAATTTACGGATGAGCTGTTCCCCTTGGTTGGGTGGTCTGTAGTAGACCCCCATCATCAAGTCCCTTTCCCCATGACCCCCCTGTATTCTGACCCAGAGCACTTCAGCCTGCCCCTATAATTTCCTGTCATCTATATTTAAGCTTTATTTCCATATAAAGAATATTTTTCCTGCAAATAAAGGAAATATACTTCAGGAAATTTTGCAAAACTGGTTGTATTCTTCTTGGGTACAAAATATTTCAATTGAATACAAATCTTCCTTCATTAATAATAAAGTCTTGTGAAAAGTACTGGACAGATTTGGATGCCTGAAAAAATGTGTAAAGGTCCTGAGGCTTCTCCACTACCAAGTAATTGGGACTGTTCTTGTAGCAGATGGAGACAGACCGATTTGTGATCCAGACTGGGGCCAAGTAAGGATGCATCATTACTCCAATTCTGTTCTTTATCTTTTTGACCATTATCCTTTTCATATTAAGGACCGCCCTGCTGCCAGAATTTGCACTGAATAACAAATGGATGGAGGACTTTTCAGTCTGGGATGTTTTTGCTCAAAGACCCAAGTATTCAAAATAAACTTGTCCTTCAATATGCTGAAGATCATGCCATACTTCTGCCATGCTGGATCCCTCCACAGAAGCCTACTAACCTGTGGGCCTTTCTCTCAACATTGAGAAGACTAAAGTGCTCTATAAACCTGCTCCATCCTCTTCCAATATGATCCTCCTTCTCAAATTACAATCCAGAAAAATATTCGGAAGTAGTTGAGTACTTCTCTTACCTCAGTAAACACCTCTCTCAGACAGTATACATTGACCAGGAGATCTAGCACAGGATCCAGTGCACAATTATCTTCTTTGGCAAATTGTTTTGGCTTGTTTTTATTGATTGTGATCTCCAGAAAGACGCTAAGACTCAGGTCTACAACACTGTCATCATTCCCACTCTACTCTATAGATGTGAAATGTGGGTGATCTACTGTTGTCATCTCAAGACCTTGTAGATGTATCACTAAATTGTTACAAATTTCAGAAGGGGTGTGGAGAGAAAGATACTTTTTAAAAGTTTATCATACACGTATTAAAAACAAATGCTGAAATAAAAATGTAGGAGGAAGGGATTAAAACCTCATTGGTGACAAAAAAGGTCATGTTATTGGGCACTAAGCCTCTCCCACCTTTATAGCATCACACATGTAGGACCAGGTGCCCATCTTCTACTTTGCAAAGTGCCCTTTGATGGCCCAGGATGACACACAGTGGTCCACATTTTGTTGCAAGTTTAAGGGTCTAAATTCAAATGTCACATGTGCCAACACCAAGAAGCAGAAGTATAGGAGAGAGTCACCAAAGCTCATCCCTGTGAACTGTCTTCTGAAGCTTTTCAGTCACCATCTTAGCTTGGCCTAGCAGAAAACTGGGCAGGCAGATCACGCTCTTCTTGGCCACTCAGTATAGGATAGAGAAGATGTACACAGTCTCAGACAAGTTCAAGCCTAGCATTCCAAAGAGGGCATCAGAAAACAGCTGCAACAGAGGGCAGTCCAGGAAAATGTGGAAGATTCTCCTCCACTCCCCCCTCACAGAAAGGGCAGACCACTGGGTGTAAATGGTGGACAAAATGCCCTTGGCCAAGACCCAGTGAGAACTGCCAATGAAAGTTGCTAGTTCTCTTGGTAATGGGTAGCTTGCATAGGGTGTGTCAGACCAGATGAGTTTGCTTTAGTGTTGCTGCCATTAAGCACTGCCTCCATGACATGTCAGGGTGAGCAGTAAGAACACAGGAATGATGCGCTTTGACTGTCCGGCAGATCCCACCATTGTTCTCACTGAGCATGGGGAGAGACAACCGAGTGCTGGGGGATCTGTCTAGCAAGCTGGCATTGGGAGAGCTTGTGAACAAAGGTGGTTTTCTAACCCAGGAAGCACATCCATAGGGAGGGCAGCTTTTGCTTCATCCAAGAGGCATGAAGCAAAACAATGTAGGGCCAGCTGATTGATCAGGATTTTGGCTGAGAGTGAGGCAGACTGAACTGAGTCAAAGAGATAAGTCAGTTTGTTGATGTGTGACCAGGCCAGGGAGGAAATTTTGTTTCCAGACGTAAGTCTCAGTGCCTTCTTCTGCAAGGCTAAGCCATGGACCAGGGGCTCCTGCAGCATCTCTGGAAGATGCAGGTACCTTCCCTGGGTCTCAGTCAAAGATAGGCTCATCAGGCTTGGGTGGGGCTATGGTGGAAGGGCATCCTAGCCAAGGTGACTGGGATCCAATGGGAGAAGTTCCCAATCAAGGTTGAGGTCCCCCATCCAACTCAGGAAAGCCATTGCCAGGGGATGGGTTTACAAGCAAAATCAGGTGTTGAAGGGCTTGCAAACAGAAGACAGACATCCTGCTTTCTAGGTAGATTAGGCACTGAATTTCCTTCACTGATGGGCAGGAAAAAGGCAGGCCACTGAAGCAAGTGGTGCCCATCCCAGAAGACATCCACACAAAGCTTCAGCAGCCTTTTGAGCAGAGTCATTGGCAGGTCCAAGGTGATGTACCTGTGCTAGAGGAGCAGCTGCCAGGTTGTTGGTGACCAGGACTTAGCTACAGTAGGAGAGCTAGGGCACACCAGCACCACTGCAATTGTTGTGACTCAACCGCCTCACTGAGGGAGTCCCAGTTCTTGGCTAGATAAGCTAGTAGGTCTAGGAAAAGGTCCAGGGGTTTGAAGCCACTGTGCCACCAGGACAGGCCTTCAGTAAAGTCTGGGGGCTAAGCATAGGCCAGGTGCCTAGAAGAAATGTGTCACCTTTTGCCCAACTGACACTGCTGAGAAGGCATGCTTTTAGGCTTTCTGGCAGTTGAGCAGGACCTGGATGTTGCTGTCACTGCTCACAAAAACAGTCACATCATTAGCATATTCTGCCACCTTAACTGGGGAAGACAGGTCAGTAGTTGGGGCTGCAGCTGATGAGAGTGCTAGGCATTTCAGAGAGAAGGCAGTACTGCCAGATGCCCCTGCATGCTGGGAATGGAGCACATAACTCCATTTAACTTCAGGAGATGTGGAGAGACAGACAGCCTGAGACATTTTGTTTAGTTTACTTTTAAAACCTTTATTATTAAAACATTAAAAACAAAAAGGTGAAAGTGCAAATGTATGTGGCTGTCCAAAGGGCTGAGTGCAAGACACTTGCAAACAACAATAACACCGTATCAACTGAAACCATATCACCATACCCACTCCTGCTATATCCTATACAGAACCTAGCTGTCTATCTTCCACTGCAGAGCACTGTGAAATGCTCCCTCAATGGCCAAATGAAAAACAAATTGATCCACATTTTGTTGCAAAATGAAGTGTCCAGACTCAAATGTGGCACATTCCCAGCCCAAAGAACTGAAGATTTGAAGGGCATCATAAGCAGGGACGCTGGTTTTCTCTGAATTGGACCCCCACCCCAATTTTCGAATTAACCCTGGCCCCAGATCCACATATTTCCATGATTAAAATGAAATACCTCTCTCTCTCTCTCTCTATATATATACAGTTTAAGTGTGTATATAGTTTAAATAAATAAATAAATAAAAATATAAATAAATATATATATATAGTGGCCGGGTGGGGGTGAAAAACAAAATCTCTTTCCCTGGGGCTCATCTGCTACACTTTGGAATGATGGAACAACAAAAAAGTTAATTCCCCAAGGAGAAAGGGTGTAGTAAATCATCCCAAAAGCAGGATAAAAGAAAACTGATTTATTAGTAAATTCCTCGCAGGTTGTCAAGAACCCCAGGTGTTCTCACAGCTTGCAGTCTTCCTTTTGCTCTTCACCAATGTGCAGCCCACTCCCCCAAGCCAGTCAGGTCGACTCGAGTCCCACTCTCTTTTCTCTTTCTTGCCGGTACCAGCGGATCCTTTCTCCGTGGGACCTTCTCTCAGCCAGTATGTTTCTCCTCTCTTCCTCATCTCCTTGCTTCGCCAGTCACCGTGGTTACCTCTGCCAGTCTTATGAGCAAGCTGTTCCAGTACTGGGTTTGCCGCTCCTGGTATCCCCAGTGAATCTGTCTACACCATGCCCCGGAGACCAAAGGAAACCCCCTTGACATGGACTTAAGTAGCTGCTGGCTTCAAATCAGTTAAGATTCACCTTGGGTGCAATCCCCTTCCCAAATCTGTTTACTAAGCAATTAACTTGCCCTGTCTATGACCTGACTCTCTCCCCCACCCCTACCCACAACTTTGTAACATCAAAGGAACAGGGTTGTCCTTGCCTTGCCCTGTTTATATATATATATATCTACAGAGATAGAACGATTATATCATATCATATCATTATAGTGGCATTTCATTTTAATCATGGAAAAATGTGGATTTGGGGTTACTTTTTTTAATTTGAAAATTGACGAGTTTTTACCGTCAGAGAAAACCAGGATCCCTGTTCATCAGAACCAGCCCCAGTGAGCTGGGTTCTAAGGCTGTCCAGGGTCACCACTTTGGTCTGGCAGATCACACTGCATTTGGTCACTTGTGCAAGTTAGATCAAATGTTTTCTTTTAGAGAAATCCAAGTTCATCATGTAAAGGAGAGTGATGAGGACAGCAAAGGGCAGCTGCTGCTGAGACAGTCCAGGAAAGTGCAAAAGTCTCCTCTACCTCTTCCTCACAGAGAAAGGAGCAGGCTTCTTTGCTGGGGAGAAGTCCAGAACAAAAAATGTCCCTCTCCTAACATCTGGAGAGGAAAAAAAAAGTTTGGGTTTATTTGTTTAATTTTTTGTGTATTTCAGGTTGCTTTGGTGAAGAATAAAACTGTTTTGAGAACCTGGAACAGAGCTGACTTGCATAGTTAAGACAGCAGTGTGAGCAACTGGCATATATTCCTCTTTTTCCATCCCATTCCCTATGCTGTCCCCATCCCAATACACTCTTTTTCTTTTTCCTTTCTGACCACAGTGGAATAGATGAACTCTCTATTCCTTTTCTTTTCACTCTATTCACTGTTGGTATTTGATGTTACATTTTGACTTTGGAAAAGTGAAAGACAGTCCTTGATGCCACTGTATAATATAATAAATGTTAAGCATGAATGAAGGAGGAAAAAAGAAATTCAGTGTTTTTATTTTTTAAAACAATTTGTGCTGATGTTTCCTAGTACAATACAGTGTTTTTTCAAAATATAAATAAACAAACAGAAAAAGAAGAGGAAAAGAACCCTGCTGTTTTGTTTTTTGTTTTGTTTTGGGTTTTTTGGGAGGTTTTCTGCCCCTAGTATTGTTGATGGTCTAAGAGTTATGTGAGAGGCAGGGACATTTGTTGGTGATATCTTTTACTGGGCCAACTAAATGGTTGGGATAAAGCTAGGCAACTTTTGAATGTACAGCATGTTTTATCAAGTCTCATCAGGGGACCTGATGAAAAATGCCTTGAATTCGAAAGCTTATCTAACTATATTCCAACCTTGCAGTTGGTCCAACGAAAAATATCACCTACAAAGATGCTTGCCTCTCACACTTTTCACTTCCTTCATTCACATTTACAGTTGTATTATGTATTAAGGGAAAGGAAGATGATTAAGAGGTTTTCACAGGGGAAGGAAGGAAAGACAGCACCATGGTAAAGTATATAAAAGGGGGTAATGGAAATGATCTAAAGGGAAAGTAGAAAATTAATTGGGAAAAAAGACAGATTACACAGAGGATAGAGTGAAATAGAAAATATTTAAGAGTTGGAATAATAGTGACTGAGAACTAGAAAACATCAACCAAGAGCCTACAGCAAGTGCAAGGAGTCTTGAAAGTAATAAATTGGAGGTTTATAACAAAGTGAGGGCAATCTTCGTTTTTACCTTGTGGATAAAGACACTTCAGTGATAGACTATTTCTAAAGACTTACTTTCAATTTTTAATAGGACCGTTAGTTATATCATACATGCAAATCATGCTTCCCTCAGAAGCAGAAAGTGGTAGCATTGTAAATATCCTAAGTATTGTATTCATGAAATCCAAATGTGGATGGATTTCTTATGCTTTTTTCTTGTAGAGCTATGCAGTAACAAAATTATTTTAAAGGCACTTTACAGAGTGTTTATAGAGAAATGAGTCTGCTTTCAAGCATCCATCCCCAAATGTACCCTGCCTACCATACAGTAATATCTATTTGTCCCTCAGGCCTCAGAGATTTCATAAGTAGGCTTTACTGAGTAGATTTATTATAAGAATGGTAAAAAAAAGTATTTTCTATATACCAAAACAAAAACACCAACACTTTGAATTAGCTATAGTTAGTTATTTTTTTCTTCACACAGTCATAACAGATAAGTAAAAAATGAATTGTTGTATATTCAAAAGCCATTTCCAAGGCTATTGGATGATTTCTATCAAGCATTTGTGTCATAGATATTATATTATAGATAAATGTAACTCTCTATACCCATATGCTGCTGTTCATTGCTTTAGTTGTCTTCTACCATGTTCTTTTTTAAAAGGCGGTAACAAACAGACATTGCATTTCTCCTGAGGAAACCATTTTAAGCTGAATATGAGCCAACAGGGTGCTCTTGCTGTGGAGCAGGCAAACAGAACACTGGGCTGCATTAATAGGGTCTTTGCCAGCAGACTGAGGGAAGTAATTCTCTCCCACTTTATTTGGCACTGGTGATGCCACATCTGGAGAACTGTGTCCAGTTTTGTCCCCCACCCCCTCTCCCAAGACAAACTGGAGAGAATCCAGCAGAGGAAAACAAAAATGGTTTGTGGTTTGGGGCAAGTCTTATGATGAGTGGCTGAGGGAACTGGGCTTGTTTAGTCTGGAGAAGAGAAGACTGATGGAAGATTTAGTAGCAGTCTTCAAGTACCTGAAGTACTTCCAACAAGGATGGAGCTATACTGATTTCAGCAGGGACAGATGATAGAACAAGGTGCAATGGTCTCAGGTTGCAGCAAAGGAAGTTTAAGTTAGATATTAGGAATATCTTTGTCACAAGGGGAGTAGTAATGTACTGGAATAAACTACCCAAAGAAGCGGTGGACTCTCCATTCTTGGAGGTTTGAAAGACCCAGCTAGACAAATCTTTGGCCGAAATGATACAACTGGGAATGGTCGAGTTTGACCAGGGAATTAGATTAGATAACTTCCTGAGGTCCCTTCCAACCTTAATTTTCTATGATTTTATCCCAGGACAAAGCACAAACATTCAGATATCCATATCTATTGTCCTGAGATAAAGCTTTAAAAGATTCATGGGATAAGAAAGACTAACAGTTTATCCTGGAACATTGCAGAGTGTCTTTCTAGCTGTCTTGGGATTGGATAATGGAAACAGCTGCATAGTAAACCCTGATTAGCAGGATGATGGGTGTACATGCTAATTCCATGATATATCTGTTCTGAGACAAACACAAGCATGACTTGTTAAGAGAGAAATGCACAGTCTGTTCCCAGCCTAAGGGTGAACATAGCAGTTGATACATGCTAACTGCTATGTGTGTAGATGTGATATTTTTATTAGACCAACTGAGTAGATTTCATAGATTTTCATAGACATTAGGGCTGGAAGGGACCTCGGGAGATCATCGAGTCCAGCCCCCTGCCCAAAGAGCAGGAAGTCAGCTGGGGTCATAGGATCCCAGCAAGATAAGCATCCTATTTACTCTTGAAGGTGTTCAATGTAGGTGCTTGAACCACCTCCGCTGGCAGACTGTTCCAGACCTTGGGGGCTCGGACAGTAAAGAAATTCTTCCTTATGTCCAGCCTGAAACGGTCTTGCAGGAGTTTGTGACCGTTCGACCTCGTCATCCCTTGGGGCGCTCTGGTGAACAAACGTTCCCCCAGATCCTGGTGGTCACCCCTGAATAAACTTATAGGTGGCCATCAGACCACCCCTGAGCCTATGCTTTTCCAGGCTAAAGAGTCCCATGGCTCTCAGCCTGTCATCGTAAGATCTGTTTTCCTGACCTCTGATCATGAAAAGCGTGTGGCTCTCCTCTGGACTCTCTCAAGCTTCTCCACATCCTTTTTGAATTGTGGAGCCCAAAACTGGACGCAGTACTCCAGCTGTGGCCTCACCAAGGCCGAGTAAAAAGGGAGCATGATGTCCCGGGATTTGCTCGAGAAGCATCTATGGATGCAAGCCAGCGTTTTGGATGCTTTACTAGCTGCAGCATCGCATTGCAGGCTCATGTTCATCTCGTGGTCAATGATGACCCCCAAGTCTCTTTCTTCTGTAGTGCTATCCAACGTAGCACTGCCGAGCCTATAAGGGTGCTGCAGGTTTTTCCTCCCAAGGTGGAGAACCCAGCATTTTTCAGTGTTAAACACCATCAGGTTCTCGACTGCCCATTTGCTGAGCTTGTCCAGGTCAGCCTGGATCACCCGCCTATCTTCTGGCGTGGATGCTTTGCCCCAAAGTTTGGTGTCATCGGCGAACTTGGCCAGTCCACTCCTGACTCCAATGTCCACATCGTTAATGAAGATGTTGAACAGTATGGGTCCCAGGACAGAGCCTTGAGGGACCCCACTGGTCACAGGGCACCACAATGAGTGACTGCCATCGATTACAACCCTCTGGGTCTGACCACGGAGCCAATTTCCCAGCCAGCGGATCGTGGGGGAGCCAAGGCCACAACTGGGCAGTTTGGCCAAGAGGTGATCATGGGATACCAGATCAAAAGCTTTTTTGAAGTCAAGATATATGACATCAACCTCTTCTCCCTTGTCCAGGTGATAGGTCACCTGATCATAGAAGGAAATGAGATTGGTCAAACAAGACCTACCCGCAACAAACCCATGCTATCCCTTAGAATGTTAGCCTGGGCCAGTCCCTCAAGGATGGCCTCCTTAATAAACTTTTCTAGGATCTTCCCCAGGATAGAAGTCAGGCTAATGGGCCTATAGTTAGCCGGATCCACTCTTCTCCCTTTTTTGAAGATCGGCACCACATTGGCCTTCTTCCAGTCTTCAGGCACTACACCAGAGTGCCAGGAGTTTTCAAAGATCCGTGCCAGGGGCTGGGCTATGATGCTCGCCAGCTCCTTGAGTACACTGGGGTGCAGATTGTCAGGGCCAGCTGACTTGAAGGTATCCAGCTTCTCAAGGTGTTCCTTCACGAGGTCAGCATTGATGGAGGGTAGGGGATCCCCCTCACCCAGATTTCCCTGTCCCATAGCAGGCATGGGCATCCCGTGGGACTGATGAAAGACTGACGCAAAGTACCTATTTAATAGGTTGGCTTTTTCCTGGGCGTCAGTTGTCAGTTGCCCCATCTGGTTTAGCAGGGGTCCAACATTGCCCTTGCTTTTCCTCTGGCTCCCCACATATCTGAAAAAGGACTTTTTGTTGTCCTTGATGCCTGAAGCTAGTTGGAGTTCATTTGCAGCCTTGGCTTTCCTGGTTTGCTCCCTGCAGGACCGGACCAGCGCGGAGTAATCCTCCTTGGAGGTGAATCCCGTCCTCCATCCTTTGTAGGCTTTCCTTTTTAGCCACAGGAGGTCCGCTAGGTCCCTGGAGAGCCAGGGGGGCTGCTGTGCCTTCTTGCTGCCTTTCCTCCGTGTTGGGATAGATTTAGCTTGTGCATTGAGGATCGCTTCCTTGAGAAGCAACTACTCTTCTTGAACTTCCATCTCCCTGGGGTCATGGTCCCTGAGGGCCTGACCGACTAGCCTCTTGAGTTTGTCAAAGTCAGCTTTTCTGAAGTCAAGGACTTCTGTGTTGCTGACTGACTTGCCAGCTTTACGGCGGATGGTGAAGGTGATCAGCTCGTGGTCGCTGTCACCCAACTTCCCATCGATCACTAGGTCGCCGATTAGGGCATCCCCCATAGCCAGTACCAGGTCGAGCAGCGCTTTGCCTCTCTTTGGCCTATAGACTTCTTGAGTCAGGTAGTTGGAGAGTAGTTCTTGAGTAGTTGGAGAGTAGTTCTTAGCAAGCTTTTGGGCACAATCACCCTTCTTCAGGAATAATAACTTTTATCCAACTACTCAGTTGGTCTAATAAAAGATATCACATCTACTCAAAGAACCTTGCCTGCCTACGTCCTTAGATCAACATAGCTACACCCCAAAACCCAGTAACTGTTATGTGTGAATGATCTGAGAACTATTGAAATGCAGCAAACTTCCTCCAACTTTAACCCCGGAGGAAGAAGTGTTCAAGTTGGAGTTATTTTCCTGCATTTGAATAATGTTCTTATCCAGGTCATACATAACAATTAGAATCTAGGAGAGCTGTGGCCAGTTTGAAACATTTCTCTTTTGAAAGGATTTCAAACATTTGTGTGTTCACATCCCAACTATAGCTCTGTGTGATTTGTGATACTGTATCTATTGGTACCTTTTTCATTTTTTTTTAAAGGAAGAACATGGTAGGAAGTCTGGTACATAAGCCATGGACTTTCAGCATCTTAAAGAAAAGTAATATACCTAGAAAATGAACAATGCTTTTGGGAGAGAAGGAGGCAAAAGTCATACCACCGAACAAAATATCAAATGATATGCAAATGATTTATGGAAGCATAAATGGCATGAATCAGTACTGGGAATGAATAGAAGGAAAAGAACTGGAATTTTGCTTGCAAGCAAGCTTACCACAAGAATGAGAGCTCTACAAAAGGGATTACTTTATCTATTTTCAACAAACTATATAAAGACGTCATTCTGATTTGATATCATTTTCACTTGCACAGGTCAAAATTTATAAATCATACACAAAGCCATATAGAATCAAGGCCATATAAGCAGGATAAAAGACAGGGCAGAGCTTGTTCTTAGGAGAAAGCTGAATGGCCTTGAATAGTATGTTCTGTCCTTGTGTGTGCTCTATCCTTTCATCCTCACCTCCCCCACCCCAGGAAATCTTGGGAAGAGATTGTTTCACCTATCACCTACTCTGAGAAGTGACCTCTTTCCACATATTGTCAGAAGATGCAAGAGTGAAATGTATTAATGTATCAGCAGTCCTCTTATTTTTTCTTGACATTATCTTAAAAATTAATTGTACAGCGAGTGTATCATTTTAAGCATGCATGAAGCCCTGGCCCACAGTATGATTCCACTGGCTGAAGAAATAGTTTTACAGTGATGACATAACCTGTTTTCATTTATATTTAATATAGTGATTTCTAAGCCTATATAAAACATTGTTTAAACAAAAATCTTACATCTCAACATTAAAGACTGATAAAATAAAGAGTATTGAAATTATATTTCTATTCAAATTAAACAATTCAGGTATGAAATGTGAATAAGGAAGAAAAAGGGGAGCGAGTAATCTGTTCTTTCATTTAAATCATGCGCCTTTTAAATACCCCATTTGCCTTCAGATCACCTATATGAAGAAGTTGTTCAATTAAAATCTCCCAAACATTTCCACACATCCATAAGCAAAAGCTGGCAGCTGCCTAAAGCATCCACTCTGTTGCAACAGCCAGTAGATTTATCCCTGGAAATGAAGCAGCATTTTTCCCTGAGATCCTTCACTTTTTCTCTGGTAAGGTCAGAAAAGAAAATTAGTTCAAACAGTTTTCTTCCTATCTCTGTATTGATAAGAGAAAGGTAATTTTTGTTAAGAACACTATAGGATTTCATTTTAAATGGATTTCATTATCTGATCTGTCTTTAAAGGTGTTATGCTGTAGAGAGTTGTCTCAAGGTACATGCTCATGGGGAAACACATACACACACACACACAAACACACGCACACAGACATGCGCGCGCGCACACACACACACAAACTTTTGTTTCATTGGCTTTCCAACTAGTTATACCTTACCCTATTTCCTAGTTATGTTGTAATGGGACATTTTATAGTTTAGTAGGAATTAAACAGTGTGCTCATTTTCCCTCATAAAGATCCAGGGTTACCATAGATACCAACATGTATTCTTTGTAACATGCTTATTCAAAATGTAATTTCCCTACGTGAAAGTTAAGAAGTGCTTTTTGATCATTAATACAATAGACTAAACAGTTGACACATTTTTCTAAAATAAATCTAGTCATACTAAAAGTGTGTGTCAGGGGGCTGCTTTTAACCTACTACTCATTATACCCTGGCATGTTCATCACATGAGGGTTTTTTTAGTTGCTGAGTATGATTTCATTTTATTTGAGCTACTAATGGTTACTATGGCAACCCTTACTCCTTCCCTTGATACTCCTGAAGCAGGTAGTAAATCTCCCAAGGGTAATGTAACGTATCCACAAAGATCCTGTTGACTAATCTTCATTCTTGATATTTTACCATTTCTGGGTGTGAGTCAGCACATGCCTCCTGCGGCATCTCAAAGAAATTAGAGATGCTGGAAGAGGCACACTAGGAACAAAGAAACATTCCCTGCACTGCATATTTGGAGCATGGTCTCAAAATTTGATACCTGGAAATCCAGAAATCAAAAACAAAGGCCCAGAAAAAAATTTGGACAAGGCATGGTCCAGGACTGTGGCCTGAGGCAACCAGAGGCTAGAATCATCCAAAGAGATGCTCTGGTAGCCAGCCAGGTAGCCTGGACAGGTGCAGGCTACAGCCTGATGGGACTCAGCTCTGTCCCAGGTAAATAAGGGACTGGCAGTTGGGGGGACTGGAGTAGGGGAGCTGTGTAGGTGCAAGGGAGTGTGATTTCAGGGGGGCTTCTGGGGAGGTGTGAGACCCTCGCCTGCCCCCCTGCACAGCCCCCCCAACCCCAGCAGCAGTGGCCATGAGGGAACTTGGGGCCCCCCTGACAGCTCCCACCATGGCATGAGGCAGCACAGCATGGCCCAAGCTGCCTGGCACTCAGTACTGCCTGTGCCTTGGTCAGCTCTGGCCCACTTCAGTTGTCAGCCAAAGCCCCATGCTGCTAGCAGGGACCACTTGTCATGCTAGGGCCAGGCCCTGGGTGCATGAGCCCCACATGATGTTGGGCCGGACCAGTTACGTGCATGCAGAACCCAGCCCGGCATAACAGGTGGTTCCCATGAGTGGCACAGGGCCCTGGATGACAGCCCAAGTGGCCTGTAGCTGCCTGAAGGTGCATGGTTCTGTGATAAGGCCCTGTTCTCACCCAGAAATTAATTTAGATTATACATTTTATGTTGTCCTTAAAAGCCCGTAACACTTGTGTAGTGGTAGTTTTAACTCTATTTGGCTGACTTGTCAGGGCTATGAACAGGGTAGATTATCAGAACTTGTCAGCTGCTAACTTCAGTCAAACACAGCCAGGAGATAAGGCAGGGTGACACCATACAGACTGACTGGTTCAAAGATGCATGGGCTTCCATATGCAAAAAAATTTGACAGAATAAGTTGTGGTTTACAAAATTTCATGCCTCTGAACCAGTCATTCTCTAAGGTGTTATGCTGCCCAACCTTCTGCCTGGCTGACACACCTAACCACTTCTCAAACACAGCCTATACTCCAGTGTCCTCCCACATCTTCCACTGCATAACCCAAAAGAACAGATGTTCTCCCACAATTTACTGTGAAAGAATTCATGAAGCAGCTTGGCTTTCTACAGGGCAAAGAACCATGAGCTATGCTCCAACTGTCAAAAAAACCTGCATACTCATAGCAATTCAAGTGTTGTGCATTGTAACTGCTTTCAGGGTATGTCTGCAATGAAGACTACAGTGCACCACAAAAGAATCCAACCAACATTAGTCTACAAAGATCTGCAGGCCACAGGTACATGTTTCCAGTACTTGAGTTAGATTTTTGAGAGCTAGCTCAGGACTTTTATGATGCATTCTGCCATATAGACTAGTGTCTTGAAGTAGGGTAACTTCAGGTAAGAAATTCAAGTATTTGAATTAATGTTGCTGCGAGAATGTTTGTTCCAAAGTTATAAAAAAGAAGCATTTCTGTAAGAATAAAAGCATTGTTTAGGCTCCAGGATCTATTAATCTTTTGCCTCTCAATCTAATATAATAAAAGGCTTAGTCTCTTTGTATGTCTGTCTGTGTGTCTGTCTGCTCATAACACTTTTGGGCAATTGAATCACAGAGAGGAAGGGGGCAATTGGCAGCCCAGACTGTATGGGTCCAAGTTTGAGCTCCTGCTGGGCAAGTTTGTGGTGGCAAAAAAAATGTCCCAGCTACCCAGGAAGTGGGGCTTCCCTGTGCCTCCCTGCCTGAGGTTGAAGGGGAAGGGTAATGGTTGAGGTTTACCCCCACTGCCTGGCCCTGACATCCCCCCAGAACAGCTGGTAGGGAGGGAAGAAGGCAAAAGTGGCCCAGGCAGGTGTGAAGCAGCAGGGGGTGTTAGAGTGGGGCTAGACCCAGAGCAGTGGGGAGGCAGATGGAACAGGGCCAGACCCAGAGTGGTGGGGGGGATGGAGTGGTGGGGTGGGAGTGTGGAGCAGGGCTGGATCCAGAGTGGTGGGGAGGGGGTAGAGCAGGGCCAGTCCCAAAGCAGCTGGGGGAGGTTGACCAAATAGAACCCAACTGGTAGTTTGTCATGTGTTCACTTAGTCAAGCACACATTGAGGCTACAACCTATTTCATATTGGTTGGTTGAATACTGTAACTAGAAAGAATTTCATTCACTACTAAAGTGGAGTAGCTTTGAAATTTTTATTTGTGGGAAAAGTCTTTTAGAGTCATAGTTTCATAGTAATTAGGGGTCAGAAGGGACCAAAATAGATCATCTAGTCTGACCCCCTGCCATTGGCCAGAGCACACGCTGGGATCACACAACCCCAGGCAGGTGATCATCCAACCTCTTTTCTAATTTAACCAAGGTAGGAGCGAGGACCACTTCCCTAGGAAGTTGGTTCCATGTCTTAGGCACCCTAACAGTGAAATAGTGCCTCCTAATCTCTAACCTGAACCTATTCTCCAGCAGCTTGTGGCCATTGTTCCTCATCACCCCAGGTGCTGCTGGGGAGAATAGGACCCTTCCTATTTGCTGCTGATCTCCCCTGATGAGTTTGTAGGCAGCCACCAAATCCCCTAAGCCTCCATTCGCTGAGGCTGAACAGGTTCAGGTCCCTCAGCCTTTCCTCATAGGGCCTGCCCTGTTGCCCTCCAACCAAGCGAGTGGCCCTCCTCTGAACTCTCTCAAGGCAGGCCAAATCCTTCTTAAAGTGCGGTGCCCAAAACTGGATGCAGTACTTCAGTTGAGGCCAGACCAATGCCGTGTAGAGGGGGAGTATCACCTCTCTGGACTGATTTGAGATGCATCTTTGGATGCACGACAAGGTGCAGTTGGCTTTGCTGGCTGTGGTCTGGCATTGGCGGCTCATGTTCATCTTGGAGTCAGTAATGACTCCAAGATCCCTTTCCACCTCTGTGCTCTCAAGGGGGATGAAGTCCAATGAAGGAACCATTATCCGTGTTTATTTTCAAGATGAACATTAATATGTAAATGATTATGAGAGCTATTTCTGAAACAGATGGCTGATGAAGGCAACATCCCATCATTTCTCTAAATTATGATTAGGTAAATTAGACAAGCCTATAGTGCAAGCTCCAAGGAATCAGATAAACAAAATAATAATACTAGTTGTTGTAAAAAATAAATATAGCAACAACAAAAGACAATCTATACCTGTTCTCTAATTAAAGGAAGATATATGCAATCTGAAAACCTCCCCACAAATATACCAACAATGTAGCTTTTTTTGCTTTTCTTGACTACAAGTACCAATTTTAGTTGAAATTAAAATAGTAGTTTAATAAGAAAAGTTTCAATCAAACAGTCTTATAAGGTACAATGGAGGAGTGTTTAAGTGAACACTGTTAGAAGAAACAGCAAAGAATTGTCTTTGACCATCCTTTAGCACTTCACATATAGTATGGCACAGGGATAAAAGGGCTCTTGCCAAGGCTTGAGTTCACACTACTCCTCTGTAGCAGCATTTATAAAACTCAGTCATTGTACATCTTTTTGTCCTGTCACATGATAGATCTTCTCTTCCTCCTCTGCAGCCATCTGTAGCTATATTTCAGCATCAAAAGGCTGTTACCCTTTCATGAAGTTAAACTTTGCCTACCCAGCCTTGATAAATATGTACAGCTGGGAAGAATTTGAACTGATTTCTTTGGCAAAAACTGCTGAGTGGGTGATGATGAAATGAGCATGTCAATTTGTCTGAACGCTAGTTTAACAAACAAACAAACAAACAAAACAACGACCCTCTTAGAAGACTGTTTGGTTTGTAGTAACATTCTGAAAGTGTTAAGCCCCTTCTCATTTCAAGGGGTGTTTTTTGGGGGGGAGGGATTGCCTCCAGTAGAGTTTGTTTTTGAATGAAATGTTTTGACAAAATCTAAAATCAAATGTTTTCTCAACTCCAAATGAAGGCATTCAGTTCTGTGGAATTGCCACTCTCTGTGAAGATGACTGGCAATTCCATCATTCCCTTTCCTGCACTTTTCTAACATTCATTGCATCTGATGAAGCAGATTATCGTCTACAAAAGCTCCTGACTCCCTGAGCAAACTAGTATAAGCATTACCCTGCCTTGCCTTTTTATTTTAATTTTCATCATGTTCTCACAATTAATTTACATACAGTATTTTTACTAAGACAAAGGAAAGGTTTGTGTGCTTTCACTCACAGTTTTCCATTTTGGGAGAAGATCATAGCTGAGGGAAAGGGGGGCTAACTGAGTTCAGCTCCCCCAACTACGGGGGGGGTAGCAGGTATTGCTGGAGGGCAGCCCAGATGTACACTGCTGCAGCAGGAGGGAGGGAAGAACACCCTCAGATACCCTGTGCAGCAAGGATTGCAGCTGGCCCAGGAGGCAGGTAAGTTTCTTTCTTTACCTGGGCTGGGGTGGGGTGGGGTGGAGGAACAGATGGAGACCCCCCCAGTGGAGGAGACAGTGGGGCAGCAAATCATTCTTCCCTGCCCCTGCCACACTCCCTGCTGCACTGTGGGGGTCATGGGACAATTGGAGCCCAAAAGCTGGTCCAGAGGCATGGTGCAGCACCAGGGAATCAAGTGGGGGTCACGTGCCTCCCAATCTTTGCATGGGGCAAGGGTGAACTGCAGCTGTGAGCTGGGCTCTGCCTGTTCCCTGCCTCCATGACTCACTGCCACTTCTTGAAATTGGCACAGGCCCATGTGAGTCCCACCTTAGCTCCCCAGTGCCACGCCTCTGGAGGAGCCACTGGGCTGCAATTGTCCCGTGACCTAGGGCCAGATCATGGTCAATCAGAATCCAGCAGCTCATCCAGGTGCACAATGTGGGGAAACAAAGTGTGGTGGGGAGTGCTCCCCCTCCCCCAGCTCTCCCGCAGTGTACACAGTGGTGGGAGCCACCCGCTCACACCCCTGGAGGAGCTGCAGCCTGGCGCAACCCCACTCCCCACTCCCCGCCACCCTCATGACCCTTCCCTTTCACTCCCACCCCTTCTTCTGCATACTTTCCTGTAGCCCCTCCAAAAAAAAAAAATTCTTCCTCCATCTATGGAGAAGATACTAATATAATAACTGAAAAAACAGCTTTTAGTGATTAATTATATTTCCATGAGCCAAATCTTATGCCACCAAATTAAGAAAGTAACCATTAATGATGTATCAAGATTTGTTTTCATTATACCAAAACTCTGACAGACCGAGTTTCTAACCTTGAAAACATTAATAATTAAATCTAAGTGTAACCCAACATTAGATGTGGAACATTAAAATAGAGACTAAATATTCAACATTCTCTCTATAGAACAGATTAATACTAGGGTCTGAATTGGACATTAAAAGACAAAGTTAAGGAGTCTCAGAGAAACACATGTTCTACTGAGGTCTCCATTTACAATTTACAATTTTGCTTTTTATAAGCATATTAATATTAAAATAACTGATTTCATGGATTGCCTTCATATACACTGAATGTCATGTATATGTAAAAGTCATAAGCAATTTAGAAATAGGCTAAATAAAGCTACAGTAAATAAAGCATTGATAAGTGCTGTAGTAAGCACAGTCTATTGAAAGATTAATGTCATTTCAGTACTTTTGTCCTCCAGTTCTATTTTTAAACCATCAAAGAGGGCTTACTTTAAAAAAAACCCAAAACCTATTACATTTATTACAAAACAGCTGCAATGAGACCTTTCCATTGCAGGAAGTTTTTTATATTTCATTTCCATTGCATAGATACATTTATATTTATATTTTTATATTTTATATGAACACATGTGTTTTCTAAAAATATTACTATAATAAATGTAAATAAAGCAGTATAAAACACTGGTCTAAGGTGTCAGTTGTTTCAGAAAACTATAAGAAGCAAGTAATTTTCTCATCATAGGAAGATGTCACATACAAATATCCAATTGAACTTTAGAGAATCAAAGAGAAGTAGGTTTGGAAGGGACCTCCAGAGATTGGTGATCTAGCCCAACCCCCTGACTGAGGCAGGATTATCCCTATCCAAACCATCCCCACAAACCATAATATACACTCTGAATAATTAGTTTAAGGAGTTAAAGCTGAGGAAGAAAAAGGAGTGGAAAAAAATAAGCACACAGAATGACAGAAGTGAGGTTGAAAGTAGAATCTAAAATGGGAGGAGGAAAGGGGAGTACCAAGACCTCCACTAAAAATACCCCCGGCTGCATCTACATGAGATACTACTGCACAGTGGTTAGTGCACCTGTATAAACAAGTACTAAATAAATGTGCAATAACCCAAGTTACTGTGCAGTAGTTCCAGTGAAAACCCTTTTTGTGACGCTACTGTGCAGTAGCCTAATATTAATATGCAGTACCATCACATCATGGTTTTTGCCATGCAACATTACTGCCCAGTAGTATCAAGTTACTGCATAGTCAGCATCTTGTGTAGCTACATCCACAGTTGAACCCAGTGAGACTATAATATATATATATATGCTTATATGCTGTTCTAATCAAGATCTAATCATACTGTATTAGAGCAATGGGTTTAAACCATTTTAGGCCCCCTCTACATGTTACATAGAATCATAGAATTATAGAAAGTTAGGGTTGGAAGGGACCTCAGGACATCATCTAATCTAACCCCCCTGCCCAAAGCAGAACCATCCCCAACTAGATCATCCCAGCCAAAGCTTTGTCTACCCAGGTTTTGAAAACCTCCAAGGGTAGAGCTTCCACCACCTCTCTGTATCACACACACGATCACCACATGCATCACACAACTACTGAATTAATTGTGCAATTAATTTAGACCAGTTATACTTCCAACTTAACTATCTCACCAAAAAAAAGTCCAACCAGCTATAAAGTTACAGCTGGAACATGTGTAATAACTCTATAGCTAGTTTCTATCCAGTTTTAATTTGCATGTGCAGCATACCTGTGACGCCATGACTGGATCCACATCAGCTGATGGAGTTCCCAGGCACAGGAATACACAATGCACTGTGGTGGGTAGGATTCCTGTCACCTGATGGCACTCCCATTTTTGAAAGCAACCCATGTGATCATAGTTTCATAGTTTCATAGTTTCTAGGGTCGGAAGGGACCTGAACAGATCATCTAGTCCGACCCCCTGCCATGGCAGGAAAGACTACTGGGGTCAAACGACCCCAGCAAGATGTGCATCCAACCTCCTCTTAAACACCCCCAGGGTAGAAGACTGCACCACTTCTCTTGGAAGTTGGTTCCAGACCCTAGGCACCCTGACCGTGAAGTAGCGCCTCCTGATATCTAACCTAAACCTACCCTCTGCCAGCTTGTGATTGTTATTCCTGGTCACTCCTGGAGGTGCTCGGGGGAACAGTGACTCCCCCAATGCCTGCTGATCCCCCCTGACTAGTTTATAACAGGCCACAAGATCCCCCCCTCAGCCGTCTCTTTTGGATGCTGAACAGGTTCAGGTCCCATAGCCTCTCCTCACAGGGCCTGTCCTGTTGTCCCCTGATCATACGAGTGGCCCTCCTCTGGACCCTCTCCATGCTGTTGACATCCCTCTTGAACTGTGGCATCCAGAACTGGACACAGTACTCCAACTGCGGCCTGACCAGTGCCGCATAGAGGGGGAGGATCACCTCTTTGGACCTGCTCGAGATGCATCTGTGGATGCATGACAAGGTGCAGTTGGCCTTCCTAACTGCCTCCCCACACTGCCAGCCCATGTTCAGCTTGGAGTCAATGATGACCCACAGATCCTTTTCCGCCTCTGTGCTGACAAGAGGGGAGTTCCCTAACCTGTAGGTATGGTGCCGGTTGTTCCTCCCGAGGTGCATCACCTTGCACTTGTCTGTGTTGAATCCCATCCTGTTCTTGTCCGCCCACCCTTGTAACCTGTCTAGGTCTGACTGTAGCGAGTTGAATTCTTCCAGTGTGCCCACGTCCCCCCACATCTTAGTGTCATCAGCAAATCTGAACAGGGTGCTTTTTACCCCCTCGTCCAAATCACTGATGAAGATGTTGAAGAGCGCAGGCCCGAGGACCGAGCCCTGCGGAACCCCACTGCCCACGTCCTTCCAGGTTGAGAAGGACCCATCCACTACCACCCTCTGGGTGCAGTCCTCCAGCCAGTTGATCCTGGGCTCCCCCCAGAACTGACAATAGTGTATAATAGCATCTGATACTGGATCCCACAATCACACTTCCATACACATGTTGCATGGCAGCAGGCCAAATTGTGTGCATCACACATTAAATCTTACCACATCTTTACCTGAATGTCTAGAGGGGCTCTTACACTCAAGGTAACTCTTGTTAGATTCAAAGCACCCCTTGAAAATGCCTGCTCTTAGTTTTCAATCTTTTTTTTTTTATTACAAAAAAATAGTAGAGCTGTTCTTTTGTTGCAAAGAACTCAGAAAGTCTACAACAGGTCAAAATGTTTTTAACACTATGGTTTCCTTTTGAAATCTCTTTTGAGTCATGTTTTTGCATCTAAACATGATAATATTGTGTCCCAGCCCTTGAACCCTTGAAAGGATCTCAAACTACCCCAGGTCCTGTGGCACCCTGGTCCAGAATCACTTTATTAGGGAGAGATATGACAATATTGGTAGGACCTTCATACCATGGTTCTTCATACCATGGTTGAGTAGGATATAGTTTAATCACAGTAATAGTTTTAGTAAAAAATTCACAGGGTCTGCAGACATTCAATAAAAGGCATGCATTATTAAATGCATGTCCCTAGATATTCTTTATGATATATCATCCAAACCTGCCTGGAATGAAGATTTTAAATCAATTATGGTGATTCCTATGGTAATTATCGCTGAGCATCCTAGGGCTTCAAAAAATCATATTTTTTCTTTACAGTTTATGCAAGGAAATAAGATATTATGTTCATTTTACAGCTACAAAGAGGAGGCACAATGGAAGAGGGTGTACTTTTCATAGTGTTTCAACACTCACCTTAAATTATTTGTCTTTTATACAAGCATGTAGCACCCACCACTTCTGTTGGCTTCAGTTGGATTTGTGACCACTCAATATATAACTTCTTGCTCTTCATATAGCCAATGTGGATTCTGAAACTGTGGCTCAGCAGTCCCCCTGTGGATGAAACCTATTCTTTATTAGACTGAATATTGAGCAGGTATCCAGCTGGAATCTCTCTCATTATTTAGAGAGCAGGTACTCACAATTCAGTTCATATGTGATTGGCTGAATACACTGCTAATATATGAAATGTCCTTCTGCTTGGGGGATATAGTAAGTAATGCATACTTTCTTTGTCTTCCTGTAAGATTTTTTTTCTGCTCTGGCAATCACAGAACAGGGACCCACTATTTCTGTAAAAGTAGCTTTTTCAGGAAGATGTTACAAATGTTCCACCACTGTTTTGCTATGTTAAGAGTTTATGAATATAGAAGATAATTGTGGAGCACATGAAAGGAATTTCTGGTAGAGTGACAACTACATATCTTATGTGACTCCTGAAATGCAATATTTGAGAGATCTGTCTCAAACATCTATCATTTAGGCAAATTTGAGAATCCAGTTTGAAGGAAAGAGAAAGGAACCCACAGGCTCATCTGACTCTTCCCCACAGGTTGTAGGAGAATAGGCAGAGGGGATGACCTCATGATTTTTGAAAACAGCAGTCTTTAGTTTATTATTTTTAAGGATTAGTCCCCTACAATATTTATCCATGTTAACCTTTGGTATGCCCATGATTCTTTTTCATAAAACCCTTATGAAAATTAATTGTGTTCTGAACTTTGAAGAAGCTCTCCATACCTTTATTGTACCTTGTATTTAGAAGGGGAATGCCTTTAATTTTTTTTAGCAATTTCCTGATCCTGAGGTCTGCTTCTTAGTTGTAATGACAAGGAAAGTTTAGATCTAACCTGTGAAAGCTGTGAAAACTTAGACAGTCCTTCAACCATCATTTTTTAAAGTATGTGCTCTTGGTAGCTGAGTCAAAGACAGATTTTTTAAATTGTGTTGACAGGTCTTTCATTTATTCATCACCAGTTCAACTTGTAATGTAAAGATATTGATCTATGCAGCACTTTAATTAAGAATCCTTTCACTTCTGGTTTTATTTGACAATGTACTTTGGGTCTTCAGTTCTGTCATTAGGATTGACAATGACCACAGTAACTATCCAATCATCAGAAATACACATAGACAAGATTTCCTTGGAGTGCAGCAGCATTTTCCCTAGTTAAGTGCTCCATAGCTAGGCACAAGAATAATGATACAAATCCCTAACACCAAACTTAAATACCATGTATATGGTATATATGATCCCAAAATAATCAGTAGAATCAAAGTAAATCTTGCTATCCTGGTTGACACAAAGGACTTGAAACTTGATACTCATTGGGATGTGAGAGACCAACCCAATAGCTATTTGCTAATTTGGGGTGAAGGGGATCTCTAACCTTTCCACCAGAAAGTAAGATCTAGGCTTAGGAAACAAAACAGGCAAATTCCAGAACAGACATTTATATGTTTGGATTAAGAAACTTTCTAAAGTCACAACCACCTAGCTGTAGTTAGAAAAGGGTATTGATGCCTAACATACTCCCATAGTACATAGCATTTTAAAATTATATTTACATTACAGAATTCATGTATGATTAGTACACGATGAACATATCCCTGCTACCCTTATTAAAGCTGCATTGGTAAAAGTAGCAGTGAAGACTACACCAGCACACATGTTAGCCCAGGCTGGAGACCAGACTTGAATGTCTAGGGACTTAGGGCAATTCCTACGGTTACTAGCCACCATTGCCATCTGTTCCCTGTTATTGTTACATATTAGACTAGCTAAATTAAAATTAATATAGATATCCCTGCCTGTGCTACTGTCACATTTTTGTTTTCTTTTGTTAAAACTCTTAAAAATAATGTTTTAAGCATCTCCATTGGATAGTGAAACCTTTCCATTCTATGGCACTGAAGGAATAACTGATCCCAAAATGGCTATTCTGAGGTCACATACGTTATGAACAGCAATCCTTCTTTTCTCTAAAAACTTCCCTCCCCCCAGTTTTGGATTAAAATCCCCCAAATCCATGTTTTTCCATGATTAAAATGAAATACCACTAATATATATCTATACATATACCTATAGATATATATTAGTAGTGTTTTAATCTGAAACTCAGGGATATATCTATATCTATCTAGATTTTCTATATAGATGTAGATATAGATATTAGTGGTGTTTCATTTTAATCACAGGAAAATGTAATTTTAAAAATGGAGAAGTACATATCATGAAGTTTGAGCATAGTAGCCCTAAGGCTTGGCATAAAGGAGAATAACCCCAAGGACTAAACCAAGAGGAGGAGACACAAAAGAGGCTACCCTGGCATCTGGAGACAGGCTCACCTTAAATACACATTAAGAACAAGTTGTGGCAGGCGCGAGACAGGAAGTAGAGGAGGATGAAGAGCAATGACACACAAGTCTGACCACAAGGGGGCATTAGATGTCAGGGAGGTCAGATACTGTGAGCCTGTTACAAGCAGAGTCAGCTATAGAACCCAGTTTCTTTCTTAAATTACAGAATTATCCTTCCCCATCCTCCCTTTCTAAAGCAAAAGACATATCTACAAATATTGCCATTCTGAGACTGATAAGCTATTTTAAAATGTATAAAGTTGTAATATCCTTGATAGGCAATTATTTTGTACTCTTAATACTAATTCAGTTAAACTATACTAGAAGAGTTAGATAAGAAAATATTACCATTGTAAAGGGTTATTTTCAGCACAAAAAGCTTAAACATTTCTTGTAATCATTTTGATAAAGTGTTTCACGGCTGGTCTTTCTAGACAAGAAAAATGGATTGTGGAAAGGAAATCTGAATAATTATGCTAATGGTTTTCACACATTGCAAACCTTGTTTTCTTTCCTCTTTGATAAATATATTAAGCTCTGTTTTTTAGGAGTAGATCATTATCCAATTCATCAGAAGAAAGTTTTAACCAGGGACATTTTTTTAAACTACGGTATGAGCTATTAGGATAATGATGCTACGTTTTAACTATATATTACCTTAACACACAGCTTAATTCGGTTCTGACATGTCAGTAATATGCTAGAGATATCCTGGAATAAAAGTGTAGAACTTTCTCCCAAATTTTGAAGTGGTACAAATGGAAAAAAACAGTCTACCTAACATTACAAGCTGGTAGTTTAGATGAGACAAAGAATGCAAACCTTCAGATTATAAAACACCTATTCTAGAAGGAATTCCCAAAATCCAGTTTAATTTATGTAGAAACCAAAAGGATGGTCTCTCATTTAAGTCACTAGGCAGAAACTCCAAATGGGGAGCCAGTTCAACACTGTTATAACTACTGCATTTGTACTTTGTTTTTTTGGAGCTGAATATGCATTTCCAGTTTGGGCTAGACACGGGCTCAGAATCTGGTAGTGGCAGATCAGTGGCCGCTAGATTGAGTGCATGGGGCACATCAAGGTTAAGTCTCAGCTTTTTTCTCAAAGAATTAAATTATTACTGCTTTTATTGTAATGCCCAGGGTTTGAAGCTTTTGCTGCTTATCTGTTCATACAAACTTTCCAAGGGAATGCTTTTAAAAAAATGCAGACAAACATTTACTGAAGAAGATTAACAAGGAAAGTGAAATGGTCATGAAGAATTTTTTACCTGTATGTTTTAAAGGAAATTTACTTGGTAAAGTTAGATGCATGCACAATAAGGAGGCTAGTAAGAGAAAATAGGGAACAATTTTTTTTCAACAAATGAATATTGTTACCTTTTCTTTCCTCTCTGCCTAATGTTCTTCCTTGTAGCTCCTCCATGTAGGAGTCCCCAAAAAGAAACAGAACTTCTGAAACAGAACATTTCATAAATACTCCTCTCAGAATTCTGAATTAACATCCAAAAGTTACTGCCCATTTTATAATTATGTCAACACTTTGAAGTAGTATATATTGAAAAAAACCACAATAATGCAGTCTACCTAACATTACAAATTGGCAGCCTAGAAAAGCCAAAACATGTAAGCCTTCATACTATTATAAAACACCTGAACAGTGGCCAGCACTAGCTGCCACTGTCAATCTAGCTGCAACTGCTCTACTATTAACAAAGTTTTGGCCATCTAGCTTTAGGCCAACATTTATAGTAAACAACGGCCTGACTGAATGCAAACTAAATCTTGTGTTAGGTGTATTGGAGTTGGATGAGAGAACAGGTGCATTATCATAAATACTGGGAAGTTTGTTAGGTTACAAAGCTAAGGAAATGAAATTTAGCAAATGTCAGATCAGGTTGACTGCGTAATCCAGGTGTGAGTCTTCTGTTGTGCTCGGAATGCAGTTCTATACAGCCAACTTGCATTAAGCAGAATCTGTTATAGTCTCTTTTTAGCTGCCAGAATGTCCAGCTAAGAATTTCAGTTTTCTTCTCTAAGAAATGTTCATTGACAGACAACTGTCCATTTAATATACCCAAATACCCATGTTTATATACACTTCTAAAAGCAGGGGCACAGGTATGGGGACAGCGATGGATACCCCATATGCTCCCCTTCTAAAAAAGTTAGTATAAGAGCAAAGAAGGATCTTTATGCCTGGGGTCTCAGAAGGAGGTAATACACCCTCTCTTTGCTTTCTGATTTGCTTTTCAAAACAGCCCTACAAATCTTCTTGTGAGAATTTCCACTTCTTGGGATAAAAATGAAATGGTAAAGCATGATTATGTGAGAATATCTGCTCTAACAGATGTGTGAAATACCTCCTATATCCTTCTTTGTCAAACTGGATTTATTGCTATCCAATAACTGTATTTCTGAGCTTCATCATTATCTCAAAAAGAACTGTTCAGTTTTCTATTGCTCTGTTTCTTGGTCGGGAGGGGCATAATCTCAGGGGGCTAGCTGGTCCAGAAGAAGGGGCATTCTCTACCTGGGAGTTGGGGGAAGGGGCTGTGGGGGACTAAAAATAACCAGGTACCAAAAAGCGGTTAGTAAAAATGCAGCTTGAAGGCTGGGGCCAGCACCTGAGCTTTCCCAGTCCTAGGGCTGTACTGGGAACTATACAGAAATTTGGGACAGTTCGATCATTCTAAAACTGGCCAGCCTGATGTAGGCTAGGTGTATCTCAAAGGTAGCATTAACTTAGATATGGTCAGCAATTTTTAGACTGATGTAACTTTCCTGAACTTCTATACATTTTGCACTTAGATGGATCTAACTTGTGTAAGGACTGTACCTGGGTGAAAAAAAAAAGTAGATTGGGTGGCCGCTTTTAATCGGATCTAACCTCCCCAAATGTCTGTACCTAGCCCTAGTTCTTTACTGTTCAGGATATAAAACAAGCCAGTCAGAAACACCTAGTATTCTAGGAGTTGGGATAAAACTAGACTTGTTAGTTGGCACACCCTTTCCAAAAGGTAAAAACACTACCAAATACATGCTGTAATGCTAGTTGTTGAAATACTCTGTGCTCAGTAGGTGCATTTCTGGCATCTTACTGTTGATAGGTTTAGTTTTGTAATCTAGCCCCCAAACCACAAAGTAGATATTACAGTTGTTTTGGAAACTGCATTCAAACAAACAACACACATAAGGGTAGAAAATATCACCTGATTCAAGAGCATATCACCTAGTAAAAGAAAATTAACCTGCAGACATAGTCTTTGACTTACCTACTTCTTGACCCTTCACTCTCCCCCTTCCAGAGACTTTGCTAGCTGATACAATTAAGGGAAAGAATGAAAATAAAAAAATAAATAAAAGCTGTCCTTTCCCTTATTTGCAATAATTATTTGGCAGGCTTTTCACATCCCTGCTCCAATACATTTCTCAAAACTACTCAGCCCTCTCTTATTTTTAAGGAAACATAATGCACTTCATCTCCAAACCCAAAGGAAAACCTACACTTGTTCTCATTCTTGTTCTCCTCTTTCTCTTCTTCTTCTGTCCTCTGTTTATGTAATGAATTAACCATTTTCCTGTTCACTTCAGTGCAGGATGTAGTGGACCAACCACACTTTGGAAAGTAAATACAATAGTGTTTGTGTCTTGTAATTTGAACAGGAAAACTTTTTTAACGTTATCATTTTGATATATATCTCGATTAAGGCCTGTTTTTTTTTGGCGGGGGGGTTAGCACTTCAGGATGTATTTATATTTCATTACTCACATGCAAGATCTATTGACCTTTGATTTGACATTAAAGATCATTTTGACATTCTGTGGGCTACTTTTGCTTTGTCTGCTTACAATTCAAACGAGTTGAATTGTCAGAGGAGATTGTATGGTACATATTTACAGGGCATGAGATGATCAAAGAATAATAATGCAATAATTATTTTTCTTGTGAAACAATTTCTAAAGGTTAGAGAACATTCTGTTATTGCCTAATAAGTATTATTCTTAATATTAATTTAATATAATTAGTTATTCATTTGGTAATCTAGAAGTTATTATTCTGATATTTTAAATTCACAAGATTCTGCATATGCCAATGCTTTACTCATGCAAACATGCATATCTGTATGCTTATCCCTAATTAAGTTGCCTGTAGTTACAACTTCCACCTGGTTTTAAGAGTGAAATGCTTTAATTTTTTAATAAGGTGGCCAATTCATTCACACTTATTAATCCACTGCAACAAAGCTACAAAAAGAAATACACATCTTATATTTTTGTGTGTTTTGAACTCATTTGATTATACTGTTTAGAAGACAATACTGAGAGGGTTTTTTATAACAAATGGAATTATATGATCTTATTTAATACATAATCTTTTATTTCAATCTCTGAAAACATGGTCTGTAGCTATAATTTAACCACAGGTAAGACATGAGGACTTAATGATCAAAGACCTGATTCAAAACTAATTTTAGTCAAGAAAGAAGGGGAAGATTTCCACTGACTTGAATTTGTGTTTTTATCTCCTATCCCCTTCACTGCCCCAAAGTGGATGAATCTCAGAGCAGATGAAATAGTGGCTACATTGAAAATGAGTGAAGTCCCATTGACTTCTGCTAACCAAAAATTCACCCAGAGAGAAAAAACTAATAAAGAAAAGCTGTTTGCATGCTCTCTATGCATAACATAATTTGATTGCTAAAATTATTATTGTTTTCAAAAACCTTTTGAGAATTCCACTCCAGCGATATATCATCTTGAAGTAACACCACTGATACTAGAATTAACATATGTGAATGTTTTAATTTAAATTTGGTATTATTCTTTTAGACTTCTGATTGAATGCAAAAACATGTTATTAAAAGGTTTTGACTGGGATTCTCAATGTATAAAGGGAAATCAAAAAACTATCATAGCCTCAAAGATACCAAGCAGCTATAGTACCAAATGATTTTCTTTGAAATTCTAGGGGAGCTGCACCTATGAAAATCAGTCCCATAGGATAGATTTGTTCCAGATCTAAGATATTTTCCTCTGGAATTCAAATCTGCAACTGGTTTTTCCTCTAGTGTACTCTAAAGGGTAGGGAGAGTATAGTGTCAAAGAACTTCTTCCACAATATTTTGCATTTAACAGATAATTTACAAACCTTACCCAGCTTGAGATTCTAAGCAGAAAATGAAAGAACAACCATAGCTTAACAGATGTTTGTTTTGGGGACAGATGGGTTCTGTAAGCTATCCCTATGTACTTCTCAAATGCTTCAATGCTAAACCAGATGCCTGGACTATGATCTCTTCCTTATGCTTTTCTGTTCCCTGAGTGGGCTGGCCCTTTGAAGTACTGTGACAGAGAAAAATGTTGGTTTTGTCTCACAGGTTGTGGCTGGAATTATTTTTATTTGGCCTAAGAGTTGCTTGAAAAATCTAATTTCACTTATCCTCCCCTGTCAAACACCTTCTATCTACTATTAATTCCTTTATTATATAATCATATTATATATAATATACTGTATAATATTGAATGCAACATATAGGCTATGTGTGTGTATTTTATACACATTTATACAAATATACACACTTACATGCATATAATTTTACATAATAATGCTAGGTCCCCAACCTAGCATATAAGAAGTCCTATTGCTAGCTGTAATTATGTTTCGCATCATTGGCTTCAAAGGGTGTGTCTACACATGCAGGCACATGTGCTTGCAGAAGATCAAATAGAAGAGGCAGAAATTTGAGCTGGGGCTTTTTGCCCCAGCGCACATGCCTGGACATTCATTTTGCTGCTGAGGAAAATGTGCCACTTGGGGCAAAATAACCCTGCCCAGTTCCTCCTGAATCTGCAGCCAGGGAGAGCTACGGTCCTGGGTGCCAGCTCTGACCAGACTCTGCTGCCTGGGTCCTTCCATTTGTCCCACTAGCAGGAATTCTGGTAATCCCTATTTAAAACTTGCAAAATCCCTGATAGAAAAATCCCAAATTCACTTTTTAAAATATCCTCAAATCCTTGTTCTTCCACAATTAATGGAGCTGGGTGGGGGGAATAGGTGGAGGGCCCACCCCTCCTGAGCTGCCTCCTCCATGGTCCCCTCCCCCCTCCTCCAGCCCCCCATCTTCTACTTACCTGGTATGGAGCCCAGGTCCAGGTTTCTGCAGCCTGCACTGCTGCTTGCTGTGCATAGGCAAGCAACATGCTTCAGCAACATCCATAGAGTTGCTCTGGCTGGCTACCAAAACATCTGTGGAGGACCCAAACCTCGGGGCATGGTCTGGGACTGTGCCTTGCCCCACTATTTTCCCCTGGGGTATTTTTTGATACCTGGGTCTCCAGGTATCAATTTTTTACCCTGCACTGCAAATATACAGTGCAGGAAACATATTTTTTGGTTCCATGCATGCTTCTTGCAGTATTTCAAACTGGTATGGGACTCTGCAAGACCCACATGCATGCTCATCTGGATGCAACCAAAGATGTTACTTGACTAGGGACAGAAATTACACATAAACTGGTATAAATGATTAGAAACCGGTTCAACTACATAATGCAACAGAAGTTCAGTGCAAATATACCACTTTCAAAATAGCCAAAACAAGTTTCTGATCAACTTGGATGCATGTAGTATTAGACTTAACTGATGTAGGTTAAAACAGTTTATTGAACTTCTGTCTCAGATCCTCTCCAGATTCAAGTTAACTCATAGTCTTCCAGCTTCCCAGGATACTTTGCACCTCCCCTGAAAACAGGGTTGGTGGACTAACTTTGGCCCAAGCTGTCTGCTTCCTCTGAGTAGAGAGGTGTGCTCTAGTGCCCCTCAACTTCTAGCCTGGGCCACTGTAGCCATGTGGCTGCATTTCCAGAATCAAAAGTGAGTGCCTGCTCACTTGCTTATTTGTTCAATCTATGCAGCTTAGACTAACCTGCAAAGATTGAATTGATTCAGGCTCAGGTTTTTTGACTGTCTCTAGTTAGCCCTCATGGATAATAAGGATAAGAGGAAATACTGAAAATAGACATAATCTCTTTTCAAGAATTTTGAAATGTCTGTTGGCATTCCGATAATTTTAATGATAATTTTGTGTACTATTTCCATGCATTTTTAAAATATCTTTCAGAAGAGAAATGGCTGTATTTATCTGGTTGAAAAAGTGATTTTTCACTGCAGAGTTTGTGACAACCCCTATTAGCATTAAAGGTAAAAACTGCTAAATAATTTAAGATGTTCTATGCTGTTTATTTTCACATTGCTTCATACTCCCAAGATTGCTTGGTACTCAATGCAAAATCAAAAAAAATAAAAAAATAAAAGGACTTTCTACAACAGAGATTAGTAGTCTTTTGCCTATATGTGCCAGATCATAGAACCCAGGCATTATCATGGGTCACAATTCTCCACCCATCTCCTCCAGGTAGCCAGCTACCAGATTTCCAGCCTCTCTGCAATGAGGGTAAACTCAGATTCTGCATATCACCAGGCTCTGTAGCAGAAGAAAGTGCTGAAAACCAGAGCGGCAGTGGAGTGCAGCTCTGTAAGACCTATCTCCATGCTGGGTTGCACCACAGACCACATTGGAACCTTTTTACAGGCTGAATTGAGTTCACAAGCAGTAGGTTGATGACCCTTGTACTATAGTAGACCCCTGTTTCTTTTGAAGAATACAAAGAGTTAATCATGCTATCAACATAGAAAATGACCCTTTCATGACACTTATACAATATTTTTTCATATAATTACAATTTTGACTGCATTTGTCATCAACTTGCAGTACTAGGAAATAAGCACAGGTGCCAATTTCCTATTAATGGATATTTCTCAGGTGTAGAATATACTAAATGGTTTAACAGAAAGAGTTACTTATCCAAATGTAACTGTTATTATTTCATTATTTAATTAAAGAAAAACAAATGATAAAAAAATAAAATAGTCATGGTAAAGACATAGTTGATTAAGTAGAGGGCCACATTTTTCTTTATCATGTGTTATACAGTTATATTCCTAAGACAAAATAATCAGTACGAAGCCTCTATATTTTGTGGGACAGAATCTTCAGTCTGGTTGAGTTGAGCTTCAGTGCACAGGGTCAAGGTGGAGTGAATTAAAGGTATTCTTAAACCACTTTTAAGTTTGATGGATCCAAGGGCTGATCTACTTCCCAGGAAAAGTTAAAACAGTCTTCAGCCTACATCCCCAACAGACCATTGCAACACCCCTGATCAAAGGTATTCACTCTGTGATGGAAATGGGTACTGAAAAGAGAAGTATTTCTAGGGCAACCTTGATTCAGACTTTTCTGTAGGTTCAGTTTGCTTTGCTCTCACATTCCACTAACAATAGGAGAAATCATGTACTCTGAATACATGTTTCATGGGGAGTTAGTTAAGTAGAAAAGAATAGTTTTTTTACGGAAGCTGAGTAGAGTCAGTTTTTCATGACCTGGAGTTTTCCTTGTCACTGACAGATAATACCTGCTAATAATAGATAGAGAAATAACAATTGGATACTTCATCTTGATACGAAAAAGTCCGTACTCTCTGTACGTTAAATTGTTTTAAGTTATGGGGCAGTTCTGCTTACATTTTTAATTTCATTGGCAACAGTTATGTTACTATTTTTTTATATTCTTCTTGTTTATAAAAGGTTCATCTTATCAGCTTCTAACACAAATGTCTGCTCGCATTTTTTAAAACTGTTCCATATGCATAGCATATTCAGTTGCAGTGAGTGGAATGTCTACTCATTCACTGTCTTCTGCCCAACTTTCATCTGTGTCACAGGACTATGACTATAATAAGAATAGCTATAGGGTCAAATTAATTTATAATTATTGGAAACAAGTATTGCAACTATATAAATTATTTATTCAATCAACTAAATATGTATGTCTATGCAGTGCACGCATGCGTGCACACACACACACACACACACACACACACAGTTGACTTGCATAAAAGCTTAATTTTAACCACATTTAATGCTTTTGGGGTATTCTAGTGTGAAAAGTTAAGCATAGGGCCAGCTGGAAAATGGGGAGGAAAGTAGAGGTAAAACAAATAGTTGTAAAGTTTTGTTTTGATTACAAAAAATATATCAAATTTAAAATGTGAAACTTTCCTCCAAATGCTAGTAAAGCACATCCAGGCAGCAGATGTTTAGGCAGCAACTTAAAAATTCAGTCCACTATGGCACTGAGATCACCTAACATACCAAAAGAATCAGGCTCCCTATAAAATCAGATTTAGATCACTACTTTCTTTTAAACGAAGGCAGAGGTGATGCCCTTCTTTGTATAGTAGGTTATCAGTAGGGATCCTGGTTTTCTCTGATAAAAAAAGAAAAAATCCCAATTTTTGGATTAAAAAAGTAACCCCAAATCCACATGCTTCCATAATTACAATGAAACACCATTTTTTATATGTGTGTATATATATATATTTTAAACCCTATATATAATGGTGTTTCATTGTAATTATGGAAATGTGGATTTGGGGTTACTTTTTTAATCCAAAAATTGGGATTTTTTTTTTTTTATCAGAGAAAACCAGGATCCCTGGTTATCAGTCCTGTCCAATTACCTCCCTCATTTGTGGTTTTAAAACCAACTGTCCCAATCCCTGATAGAATGCTAAAGCCAGAAGACTACAGAGTAGACTGGGTGGAGGTACTGCCCAGTCCTTTGGTTGAAACTTCCATTGTGTAGAAAAGAATTTTAAAAATATTACACCAGAGACAAAATACTAAATCACGATACTTTAGGCTAGTGGTTAAGACACCAAGTTTACTTGAGAGAGGAGAGACCTATGTTATGGAGCCTGTTTTCAGGACTCTATGCATTCTAGTAAGTAGCTATTATTATTATGTGTAGCTTTATATAGGCCTTTTCACCAAATAGTTTTCCTGTCACAACAAATGTAATGGATTTACATTTCTATCTATCCAAGTGTTCACTTGTGATTTGGATGTTTCTTGAATACAGACTTCAGTTCTCTGTGATGTGCTGATAAATTGAAGGTAATATAAGGATTATCATTTGTAGTAATCCATTGTTCCAGGCAGTAGACAATTTTATATTCATACTAAATATGGTCCTGGGCTGGTCTGTGTATGTATGCATGCTTGTATAACATGCTGAATAACAATATGAGAACATTTCCATTTAGGTTACCTTGCTCTGTGCATCCTTTAAATTGACCACAAAGCAACACTGGGACTTTGCTCACATGTGTAGATAAGATGTTTTGAAATACAATACTACACATTGATCACCAGGGATCCTGGTTTGCTCTGATTAAAAAAATCCCCAATTTTTGGATTAAAAAAGTAACCTAAACTCCACATTTTTTCCATGATTAAAATGAAACACCACTGTATACAGATATATAGGTGTATATATAGTGGTGTTTCATTTTAATCCTAGGGGGAAGAGTGGATTTTGGGTTACTTTTTTTAATCCAAAAATTGGGGATTTTTTCAAATCAGAGAAAACCAGGATCCTTGCTAATCATGGTTTATAGGATATGTAAAAAGCATACTTATTACTGAATTTTTGAAAGTCACATAAATCAACATAATTACTATAGGGAAGTGATAATGGAAAATGAAATGATATTGTATGACTAGTTGTTACTGATAGTTTCTTATTTTTTCTGTTTAATTGTGCACATCCCATATGATGAGATTGTGAATCTAGTGTGTGCTTTGTCTGTCAAAGATGTAATCTGTAGAATGCTCAGGAGTCTTTCCTGCCCAAGTGCGGGGGGGCTAGACCCTATGCCCTAACGACTATGAAACTGCTAAATATCTTTGAATATGGATGAATTTCAAACATTTCTATTAATAGGGGAGTAGGGTGGGATAAAGTTCATGTTTCTTCCCTCTAATTGAATTGAGGCACAGTTCAAATTAGACTAGTTTGAATTTGACTAGTATAAATTAGAACAGTTTAAGAAACCATACAAAATTACCAAAGCTGCAGTTGCAGATCAGTGTAGGAGAAAGGAACCCATAGTCATGCTTCTCCTTCCTCCAGTTAGACATCATATGGCAGAAAAATAATACATGAGGATGATGTTTTTAGAATTTCTTGCTGGCTCTGTGCCACCAGTGGATTCCAATTGATGCATCTGTCTGAAAGCTTGCCCGTAACAGAGTGACATAGTGCTATCATAAAAGGGGATCTGAATGTGACTCCTTGCAGGGTGAATGTTTGTAAATAACAGGTTCTGATATAAATTTGGAAGAGACAGGTTGTATTACACAGAGGAAATCCTTAAACTAAATTTTAAGGTATTTAGCTTTGCCATTGTGACAACCTACCCAGTGAAAACTTTTAGAAAGTAGAAAATGTCAAGTTATGGGACACCTCTTAATTGGACACCAAGTGTCACATAAGCAGTATACTCTGATGAAGATGAACGCTGGGTCTTTCCTCTGCCATAAGGAAACATGCTACACATAAGAAATCATTCTTTCATATGCAAAAGCTTAATTACAGCTTCAGGGACATTATCAAGTATTCAGCATTGGCAAAAATGCATTGGTTAAGTGGGAAATGTGTTTTGTGTTTGAAGGAGGAGTTTAAGATAGCAACTTTTTTTTGCCTCAAGTTTTATTCTAAATGAGCATTGACATTTTTTTTCATTGCACTTTTTTCAAAACTGCTGCCTGTGCCCACACACAATATGAACTGCTAGTTTTTCCTTTATATAAATCTCTTTTGGGAGGATGATACTCTTCAAACACTCACCGTAAAACACCCGCCCTCAAGCTGGATTACTCACAAAATGCAGATGGGCCATTGGAAATATATTTAGGATTTTTTTTTTAATACATGCTTTTTCTTAAGAATTTCAAAAAGTTCTCTGTGGGAGTGCATCTGAAGCCTTAAGTAGTATCATATTCCAGCCTTTCTTTACTTCAGTGGAACCAAATTTGCAACGTAAGGTTCTACTGTAGGCACAAGCAAACTATTTTCCATAATTCTTTACTCCATACTCTTTTTGCTCCAATGATTCATTCTATGGGCTAAGTTTAAATATAAGGGCATCTTGTCTTCCCTCAGAAGTGCTGTGTAAACTTACATTTCCTATAGCTAAGAATTCTTCCTTGTACCTGTAATTTGAAAATATTACCAGATTTTTAAAAATTATTTCTTATATATCAAGGTTGACTGAATAAAAACTTCAAGAAGTTTCATATTTAATTTTATAATACCTTTTCTTTTCAATATTTTAAAATGACTAATAACTTGTGGCTGATCTGAGAACAATGGGCACTGACAGATGTGGGGAAAAAAATACAAGCCCACTCTCTACCAGAAGCGACAATGCATTTGACCTGCCTCCGCAGTATCGGCATAGATCAGGTGCTTCAGCAGGGCTCATGAATGCCGCGTATCCCCGGAGGTATGCTGAGTTCCCACACATGGTGGCGGTGCTGTCAGTGGTGGGAGCATGGCAGGGGAAAGCAGGGAGCTCCTGCAGGTGGCCATGGCACTGTCAAGTGGGGGAAGGGCTGGTGAGTACCAATCAGCAGTCGTTGACCACCCGCAGATGCTGCTGGCACTAGTGATGACGTCCAGAGGCAATTGTGGACCACCCATAGACACCACTGGCAGTGTCAACAGCAAGTGGGGGGTTGCAATTGGAGACCATCTGCAGGTACTGCCGGCAGTATCGGTGGTGCCTTTTCACAGGGGGTCCACTGCCAAGCTCGGGGGGTGCACGTGCACCTGCATGCACCGCCTGTGCATCACCAATGGTAGGGCTTTTTGGTGCTTTTAACTAAAGCAGATTCAATCAGCTGTTAGATAAAGGTGCCAAAAAAGCCCCACCAAAGCACCTGATATCTACAGATGTTGGGAAAGCTGGGTTCAGCTAACACATTGCCTCTTCTGGACATGCTGGGCTCAGTGCCGGTGTGCACCAAGTTTAAATTAAAGTATTGTTTTGTTTTGTTTTTTCCCACATCTGCAAGCAGCCTATGTGGCTCTCAGAAGATAGTACTGTCTCTTTTGTTCTTAATTCAAAAATACTTATGAAGGAATGATAGTCTCAGCAATATCTATATGGCTAATATCTATGTTGCTATATACAACATGAAATTCCTAACTACAGGGGTAGAAGCAGTTTCCAAATGAGAAGCTTCAAAAGTGGGACCAGGAATAATAATGGAAAAGATTTCAGCTTTCCTCACATAGACAAGGTAAATATGTCATCAATGCAAGGTACAGACACAACACTTGTTGGATGTAATAAATGGCTGCTTTCTAGATCAATGTTTCTTGCAACTCATAATAAGAAAAGTGATTATAGGTCTAATCCAGAGTAGTGCCCAGGACCTGTTTCAAGACATATCTGTAGGTGAGCCACTCTGTAATATTGAACATAATATAATCACATTCAACATACTAGTGGGAGGCAGTAAACCAAAAAATTCCAATACATCAATTTTAGGAAAGGTAACTGAATAAAAATTAGGACATTCATTAAAGGAGCAGTCAAAAACATAAAGGGGCTACAGGCAGCCAAAAATCTGCTTAAAAATACCACAGAGGCTCAGCAAAAGTATATGTCACAAAACAACAAAGGTATGCAGTTTTCCAATAAACTTCCTACATAATTTGGTAGCAGAGTTAAGAATGCCATTCAAAGCAAAAAAAAAAATCAAAATCAAAATATGTAAGGTGTGTCCTAATGAAGACGACAGGAAAGCACACAAAATCTAGCTGGTCAAATGCAAAAGTAAAATAAAGAAGGTCCATAAAGAATTTGAGGTGCATCTTCTAAGAGATGCTGAAGTTAATAACACAAACTTATTTCTAAATACATCAAATACATCAAAAGCAGGAATTGAGTGAAAAAACTGATGGGAACATTAGATGAACAAGGTGCACTCTACCATAATAGAACCATAGAAAAGAAATAAAATTAATTATTTATATTTGGTTTTACTGAAGAAGATATTGGGGGAAGTCTCATAGCCAATTAATTCTTCTTGGTAGATAGGTGTAAAAAGCTCGATCAGATTGCAGTTACAATAGAAAGTTTAGAACACATTGGTAAATTGAATTAATAAGTTGCTGGACCAAATGAATTCAGAAAGAATTGAATTATGATAGTGCTGAACCATTTGCAATACTGTTGTTATGTAGACCTCTGTCAGAAGACTGATGGGTTACCAACACAACAGCCATTTTTAAAAAGAGCTCCAGATGGTGATCCTAGGAACTACAGACCAGTAAGTCTCACTTCCATCCCTGGCAAGTCAAAGGAATCTAGATAAAGTATAAGAGCAGCGTTCACTTGGAGAAATATATGACAGGGATGAGTAAGTATGTTTTTTTGTAAACGAAAATCCTACCTCACCACTATACTGGAGTTCTTTGAAGGTGTTAATGAGCACATGGACAAAGTTTTATTTTATTGTATTTGAAGTGACATTATATTTGGATTTTCAAAACCTGTTGACAGCTTTTTCCAAGGTTCCTCATCAAGGCTTTAAAAAAAAATCCTGAATTGCCATGGGATTGGAGGAAAGCTTCTTTTATGCATTCTTTCAATGAAAGGAAGCAAAGTGTAGCGTTAACTGGTCCTTCTTCAAGATAGTGGGAGTTCAGAAATAGAATTTCAGAGTGATTTGTGCTGGAATCAGTTTTGTTCTGCATTTTCATCAATGACCTGGAAATGGGGTTTCACAATGAAATCTACTGATTTGCAGATGACACTTAACTATGAACTATGATAGAGAGGAGCTCAAATATGATACAGACAAGGTCCAGGAAGATCTAACAAAGTTAAGTGAGTGGATAAAAAAATTAAAGACAAACTTCAATATGCAGTATAAGGCAATACACATGAGGAAAAATCATGACATCTACATATGCACAACAAAGGGTTTTGAACTAGCTTTTATGATTCAGGAAATAGATCTTGGAGTAACTGTAGATCACTCTATGAAACCATCATCTCAATGAGCAGCAAGGTTCAAAAGAGCTGATAAAGTGTTGGACATCATTAAGAATGGAAGTGAAAACAAAATAGAAAAAATCACCATGTCACTATGGAAATCCATGATATACCCATGGTTTGAGTACTGTGTGTAGCTCTGGTCTTTGAAACTCAAAAATGATATAGTAGAATTAGAGAAGGTACTCGGAAGGAAAACCAATATGATCAGGAGTATGGACCCTATTCATAAGCTCTCCCTCTAAAGCATCACCTCCTGCCGTTGTCATAAACAGAATACTTTGTTAGATGGACCATTGGTCAAACCTATATAGCACTTCTTATGTTTTTATGTTCTGAAAATGGTATAAAATGCAATCAGGGTGACTAAAGGGATCCATTTATTTCTTTAAGGCACCACTATCTATTTACAGGACTTGTAGGAGGGCAAAACATAATTGTACAACAAAGAAATGCTAAGTGCCAGCTGAATGTACACTTTTTTTAGTGCTTTGAACACTTAAGTTGCTGATTATGCCTTTAAAAACATAAAAACTGAAAACATTTTTTGTTGTGGCCAAAGATAACACTACAGGGAGCTGTGAAGCAAAGTACTAAGACTCTAATAAGCACTGTCAATCTGATTTAAAACAGTGAAAACTTGCAAAATGCTGTTCCTGATTATATGTATATAATTCAGGAAAGTACCAAGAATATTAATTTTATGTAGAAATTTACATCCAAACCTTCTGCTTCATAGTCAGCCCTTCCCTTAGGTTTGAAAATTAGCACTTTGAAAATAATTGCATACAGACTGTGGCCATGGAAGAACTACATTGTACTTTTTCCCTTGAGTCCACATTTTTTTTTAATGGAGGGCCAGATCTTTTAGCCAGTAAAAATCAGTGCAGCTTTACTACTTGCCTCCGGCTCTGGCCTGAAACGTGAATCTTCTAATAGTTGAGCAATGCTAAAAACATTATCTTTATTAAAGCTGAATTCAGCTGTAATGCTTAATATCATAAATAAAAAAGAATAAGATGTTGTTTGAGGCAAAATTTTGTTTAAACAATCCTTTTATTTACTTTTTCAGCAGATTGGGGGATGCTGTCATATACTTCCCAGTGGGCTTCCCCCTGGGTCCAGTGCTATGTGAGCTTCCACAGCCCCAAGGAGCTACAGCCAGGAAACCCTTATCTACCCTCCCACAGCACCAGGTGCCTGCAGCCTCACAGAATGTAGTGGGGTAAGGGGTGCTCCACAGAATGAAAGACTGGGCTCATCAAAGCTTTAGCACATTGCAGGCATCAGGTTCCCAGAGCGATTACAGGAACAGTAATTTCTGCAATTATGCTGGGCATTTGATGTCAGGTACCTGCCATTTCCTGGATTTCCAAAGGGCTCAATCCTTCCTTCTGCAGAGCACCCCCCGCCCCACCTAGGGACACTGTATGAAGATATTAAAATACTAATCTACAGTTGTTCCTTTTCCCCTCACCTGCCTGTGGCTGCCAGCTTAGAGTAGTTGAGTGTGAACTGAGTTCCACTGCACCTCCACGTGAGGGCAGAGGCAGCAGGGAGCTGCAAGGACACCTAGTATGCTAGAAGACTGCGGCCTAAGTTGAGTCAGGGGTGTATCTGCTGTAGAAGTTTGATAGACTGGTCTAACCTAACTCATAGATTTGTAGATTCATAGATTTTAAGGGGCTGGAATGGACCTTGCAAGATCATCAGGTCCAGTCCTCCAGCACTAGGAAGGAAAGACAACTGGGGTCAGGTGACCCCAGTGACATGACAGTTCAGTCTCCTCTTGAAGATTTCCAGGGTAGCACCACCTCTGGAGGGAGTTTATTCCAGTCTGGACATCCTAACTGTGATGTCTAAATGGTCTTCTAGGAGTTTGTGGCCATTACTTCTGGATTTCCCCAAGGGTGCCCTGGCAAACAACTGTATGCCCTTAATATATTCCCCTGATGTAGCTGTAAGCTGCTACCAAGTCCCCTCTCAGTCTTCTCTTTTTTAGGCTGAAGAGGCCCAAGTCCCTCAGCTTTTCCTCGTATGGCTTGCCTTGCAAGTCTCTGATCATATGGGTGGCTCTTCTCTGGACTCTCTCAAGCTTTTCCACATTCTTGTTGAAGTGCAACACCCAGAACTGGATGCAGTACTCCAGACTCAGTCTTACCAATGCTGAATAATGCACTAGAATCACTTCCTTGGTTTTGCTTGAGATGCAACAGTTGATGTTGAAAAGTACTGGACAAAGCACAGACCCCTGAGGAACAACACTGGCCACTTCTCACTAGGATGACACAGATACATTCATTGTACCCCATGGCCAACTTCCTACCCACCTGACTGTTGAGTGGTTATGCCCACAATCCTCCAGTTTTCCCACAAGAACATCATAGGATACCAGATCAAAGACCATTTGGAAGTCTAGGTATACAGTGTCAACCTTTTCTCTCTTATTCAGGTGGTGAGTTATCTGGTCATAGAAGGAGATGAGATTGGTAAGACAAAACCTGCCAGTGCCAAAGCCATGCTGGCTGTTGTTCAGATTCCTACCTTCTAGAAACATATTGCACATAGACTCCTTGATGAATTCTTCCAGGATTTTCCCTGGGATAGACATTAGACTAATTGAACTATAGTAGTCCAAGTCCTCTCTCCTCTCCTTCTTGAAGATGGGGATGACACTGGCCCTCTTCCAGTCTTTAGGGACCTTCCCTGAGTGCCATGAATTTTCTGAGAGTTTCACTAGAGGTCCTGAGATGACTTCAGCCAGCTGCTTCAACACTCTTGGATAAAGTTCATCCAGTCCTGCTGACATATAAATGTCTAGCTTTCCTAATTGATCATGCACCACCTCAATGTCAGCAGTAGGAAGGCGATCATTCCCATCATGCCCATGCTGAATCTTATCTAGTATGATTTTTCCCCCTAGTGTAGTGACATATCAGAACAAAGCAGTCATTCAGGAGTTCAGTTTTTTCCTGAGTGTCAGTAACCCGCTGTCCTGAGTTATTATGCAATGGCCCCACACCTCCATTTGTTTTTACTCAGTTTATTCCATTTGTTGTATCTCACTTAACTCTAATATAACATACATACAGGTCTATCTTAAATCAGGTTTTGCCATTTTTAAACTGGTCTATGTGTACTGAACATCTGTTCAGTTAAGGGTATAGACCAGTTTCTGGTCACTTACATAAGTGACTGGATTAAGTTTGACTAGTATAAGTTTAATGTCTTTACCTAGCTCTAATCTTCCTTCCTTCCACCTGAGTATGCTTAACAGTAACATAACAGAAGAGAGGTGGTCAGACAGCCACCCTTGTGACACTTCTGTTAAGTGGTGAAAAATAGCCATCACCACATTGGAGCTACCTTGCTATAGCTCCTGTTTGCCACTAAACTATGAAGTCCATTTTGCTCTTGCTTGCATTCCTCCTCGATTCATAACTGTTTTATTTTTGGTCTGATGACAATGGGAAAAATCAATTGGTTGCACAGTTAATTGGAAAAATGTATGATGCCCTCCTCTCCTTGACTGTTAAAGTCTGATCATCAGTGATCCTGGTTTTCTCTGATAAAAGAAATCCCCAATTTTCAAGTTAAAAAAAGAACCCCAAATCCACATTTTCCCATGATTAAAATGAAATGCCACTAAGATAGATAGATAGATATTAGTGGTGTTTCATTTTAATCATGGAAAAATATCCATTTTGGCTTCCTTTTTTTAATCCAAAAATTGGAGATTTTTTTCTTAATCAGAGAAAACCAGGATCTCTGCTGATCATTAGGACACTGTCTAGGGAAGCAGAAGAAGGGAGTTGGAATCAGGCTGAGAAGGGCCTGGAACCTAAGGGTATTTTTACATGTGCTGCAGGACACAGTGACAGGTGCTTTAATTAGTGATCCAGGGTAATTAAAAGTACCTGCACATCACTTGTATCAGCATCCCCACAGGTGCCTGCATTTAAAATGTTGCAATGGGATGCTTTGAACTAAGGCTAATTAAACATATTTTATTTCAAATCACTCCGCCGCCATTTTTTCAACACAGATATGTGCTGGGAAGCTGATAAACACAACACAGAAGGCTGCTGGAGTACATCAATTTCCTTGCTCCAGCAGACTTGATTAATCGTATTTGATGATTATGATTAGTCAAGCCTGCTCTGACACACTGGATTTCCAGTGTATTGGAGCAGGCCCTGAGCACATGTACAGGAGCTGTGATTCTCCTACAATGTAAGTGAGTCTTCTAACCATTAGAATATTATGCAAAAGGTAGGTATCACCACTATGACCAATTGAAACTGAAACTGTGACATAAACCTTGATCGATTAGATCAGGATAAGATCTCTAGGCTCTGGATCCTTAGTAGATAAACACAGCTAATATTAAGTCCTGAGTCAGGCACCAAAGATTCAGAAAAAGTTGGAAGTTTGGATACACTTCTGTCCATAGAGTTTCTTATTGTTAGTTGCAGGTCATTACTCTGTCAGTGTCCAGTTTTCTGAGGCTTCTCTCCTATGCCTGACACTCTTTTACCTTGAATTTCCCTCCTGGGACCAAAAGACTTATTTCTAAGCATGTTAGAATCTTAACAGGGAAGCATTTGGATTTTGCCCTGAATCTAGAATTAAAAAATTAAATAAGTTAAATGATATTCAGAAGTGCTGAGCCACATAAACTATAAGTTGATCAGGGCTTCAAGGGTACAATATAGTCAGTTTATGGGCAGCTATCATCTTTTGGTTCAGAATTTGGTAGTAATTAGTAATGTCATGTTTCATAGTGTCATAGTTTCATAGTAGCTAGAGTCGGAAAGGACCTAGGTAGATCATCTAGTCCGACCCCCTGCCTTGGCAGGAAAGAGCACCGGGGTCAGATGACCCCGGCAAGGTGCTCATCTAACTTCCTTTTAAAAATCCCCAGGCTAGGAGCCTGCACCACTTCCCCTGGAAGCTGGTTCCAGGCCCTAGCCGCCCTGACTGTGAAGTAGCGCCTCCTAATATCTAATCTAAACTTACCCTCCGCCAGCTTGTGACCGTTATTCCTGGTCACTCCTGGCAGCGCACGGGGGAACAGGGACTCCCCCAATACCTGCTGATCCCCCCTGACCAGTTTGTAGCAGGCCACAAGGTCCCCCCTTAACCTTCTCTTGTGGAGGCTAAACAGGTTCAGGTCCCGTAGCCTCTCCTCATAAGGCCTGCCCTGCTGACCCTTGATCATACGAGTGGCCCTCCTCTGAACTCTTTCCATATCGTCCACATCCCTCTTGAAGTGTGGCGCCCAGAACTGGATGCAGTACTCCAGCTGCGGCCTGACCAGTGCCGCATAGAGGGGGAGGATCACCTCCCTGGACCTGCTCGAGATGCATCTGTGGATGCATGACAGGGTACGGTTGGCCTTCTTGACTGTCTCCCCACACTGCCGGCCCATGTTCATCGTGGAGTCAATGACGACTCCAAGATCCTTTTCCGTCTCCGTGCTGGCAAGAGGGGAGTTCCCCAACCTGTAAGTGTGGTGCCGGTTCTTCCTTCCCATGTGCAACACCTTGCACTTATCAGTGTTAAACCCCATCCTATTCTCATCCGCCCACCGTTGCAACCTGTCAAGGTCAGCTTGTAACCTATTGCACCCTTCTAGTGCACCCACATCCACCCACATCTTAGTGTCATCAGCAAACTTGAACAGGGTGCTTTCTACCCCATCATCCAAGTCACTGATGAAGATGTTGAACAGTGCGGGCCTGAGGACCGAGCCCTGCGGAACCCCGCTGCCCACGTCCTTCCAGGTCGAGAAGAACCCATCCACTACCACCCTCTAGGTGCGGCCCTCCAACCAGTTGGCGACCCATTTGACCATGTGGGCATCGACACCACAGTCTCCCAGCTTTTTGATGAGGACAGGGTGAGAGACAGTGTCGAAAGCCTTCCGGAAGTCCAGAAAGACTACATCCACAGCAACCCCTGCGTCTAATGATTTGGTGACCTGATCGTAAAAGGCCACCAGGTTGGTCTGACAAGACCTGCCACTGATGAACCCATGTTGGTTGCCCCTGAGCATGCATTCCCCCGCAAGGCCCTCCTGGATGTGTGCCAGGATAATTTTTTCAAAGAGCTTACCCGGGATTGAGGTAAGACTAACTGGCCTGTAATTTCCCGGGTCCTCTTTTTTTCCCTTTTTGAAGATAGGGACCACATTGGCCCTCTTCCAGTCCTCCGGCACCTCACCAGAGCACCACGAGTGCTCATAGAGCCGCGCCAGGGGTCCCGCAATGACCTCGGCCAGTTCCTGTAGAACCCTAGGGTGAAGATCGTCCGAACCAGCGGACTTGAACACGTCCAGCCTCTCCAGAAGTACCCTAACTAACTCCTCACTAACCCCTGGCCCAGGCGTGTCTCTCCCGGGGCCCGAGGGGGGCCCAGCAGGGAGGTGGCTGAACTGGTCCCTACTTAGGAAGACAGAGGCAAAGAAATCGTTAAATATGTTAGCTTTATCATCTGGCGTGATGACTAAGTTGCCCATCGTGTCCTGCAGGGGCCCCACATTACCCGGGACCCTCTTTTTACCCCCTATGTATTTGAAGAAGGACTTCTTATTGTCCTTAATCCGGGAAGCTAGTCCTATCTCCATTTCTGCCTTGGCCCTCCTGACTGCCCCCCTACATCCTCGGGCGACTGTAACATAGTCCTTCTTGGTGATGACCCCATCTCTCCATTGGGTATATGCCTCCCTTTTAGCAAGGAGACATTCCTGGATGCTCTTAGTGAGCCATGGGGGTTTATGTGCCCTTCTGCTCCCTTTGACCCTTGTTGGGATTACCTCCCTTTGGGCATGGAGGATCGTCTCCTTAAGGAGCAACCACTCACCTTCGACATCTGATTCCCTTCCCCTCTGGGTCCTCAGCGCTTCCCCAACGATCCTCCTTAGCTTGTTGAAGTCAGCCCTCCTAAAGTCTAGGGCTGTTGCCTTGCTGCAGCCCTTTGCCACCTTATGCTGGATGGTGAATTCCAGCAAGCAATGATCACTGTCTCCCAGGTGGCCCATCACCCGCAGCCCCCTCACCAGGTCATGACCCGTGGCCAGCACCAGGTCCAACAAGGCGTCTCCCCTGGTGGGACTGTGCACCTCCTGGGTTAGATGGAGGTCCTGCACTCTGGCTAAGAACCGACGTGAGCGATCAGACTTGGCTGACTGCTCCTCCCAGCAGATGTCTGGGAAGTTCAGGTCCCCCATGATGACCACATCCTTAGCCCTCACTGCCTCTGTGAGCTGACCTAAGAATTCCTGGTCGAGCTCTTCTCCCTGGTTGGGAGGTCTATAGTAGACTCCCACCGTTAAGTCTCTCTCCCCTGGACTGCCTTTTACTCTAACCCAGAGCACCTCAGAGTGCCCCCCCTCTACCCCCTTGCTAATTAACGAGGAAGTATATTCCTCCTTGATGTAGAGTGCTACTCCTTCACCTTTCCTTCCTATCCTGTCCCTCCTGTATAGCCTATAGCCTATGTGTTATCGCTTAAAGAAACTATCTAAATGCAAAAGAGATATTGAAATTAAGATCAATTAAGTAAAATAAATCCTTGCTGGAAAGGACATTTGGAAGAATTTAAGAGCTGAGGATATATTCAAAATGCCTACATACTTGGAATTCCAGATTCAAGTAACTCTGAATGCCATCTTAAAGCAAGCTCCTGAAAACTGATATTGAAATGATCCCATCATCAATGGTAACCACTAGCAATGTCTGAAAGCATTTACAGCTAATAATGAGCATGCAAATACAAAGGGGAGGAAACAATTATTCTGCTTTTGACATGAAAAAAAAAGCCTGTTAACCAGATCCTGATTTTTCACTATCTGTAAGAAGTGTAGATCAGAGATGTACATAAAGTTAGAGTTATTTCATCTTTGTAAAAATGAGATACTAGTGGAGTGTACATAGCCAGTTTTAGAGCATTATAAAAGCTTCTGTAACTCATGTCAAAGGCATCCAGTCCTTAGGTTAGGACGGGCCTGATTACATCAATCAACAACTAGCAACCTCAATGCACAGGGAATCTTATTGAATATCTTCTGATTCATTTTTTTGTCTTAAGTTATGTAGGATCTTTAGATTCAATCAGGGTGTCTCTTTTAATCCTAAGAATATGACAAGAATTAACATCTTCATATTTGATATATCCAATAGTTATGTTTAATATTCCAATTAAAAGACATTTTAGAACACCTATTTAAATATGGTGTCATATACTTTTGAAAATAATACTTGTATTTTACATACTCCGTATGCCCTACTCTCTTTTCCACCTGGCATATTACCTATTAATTTACTTATGCATCTTCCCCATTCTGGCCTTTCTTCTCATAGCATTGAAAGCCACACTCATAGGTTCTAATAAACAAGTTTTATCATTAAGGGCACAGAAAGAACAAAATCGTTAAGGGCATAGACTGTAACTGAGAACACTTTGTAGTGTGCATTCTGATTTACGACAATCCCCAGACCAAACAGAAGTTCACTGTCTATTCAAGTGGGTAGGGGAATCTAGCTGCTGACTGTCAGCTTACAGCCAGTTTCCCCTAGCAATGGACCCTCCTCCCCCCCCAGCCTGTCCCTGTTTTAGAATGGGAGGAGGGAATAGGAGAAGAGGGAGCTCATTTTATGGGTTCCCCAGCCAGTGCTGGAGAGCGAGGTGCGTGAATTGGATACCCCCTACTTTTGGGAGGGGGCTCCCATGTGCTCACCCCACCCTCCTCCAGGGGCTAAACCTCCCCCCCCACACACACCCTAGCTGAACTCCCTCTGTTCCCTTTTCCTGCTTCCATTCTGAAAACAGTGGCAAGTTTGGAGGCAGTGCAGGCAGAACTTAGAGAACATGCTATGTTTTTAAACATCTTCATCTGAACTCTCATGCAATGAGGTTTCAGATGATCAGCCATTTTTTAAGTAGTCTGCAGCTGTCCACTTGTGTTTGGACAAGTCTATAGACCACTTTCTGTGGCTACATTAGGTGAAAATTGTCACTTCTGTCTGAACCTTTAACGTATTATACAGGGATGGTGGGGGATGTAAAAGTTTTACTTTTGGAAGCAAGAATCTTTGCTAACTGAGCTGTCTGAAACAAAGTCATGGCCTGTGCTTAATTTATGAGAGACAGAAAAAGAGGAGAGCAAGTGCAATACAATATGAATAACACGTTGACAAAAAATACCATTTTAAAACACTTTCCCTACTATTTACAGTGGATGAGCCATGAAATACTACAGCTAATTAGAAAATGCTCATGTTAGGTTTTAGGAAAGTATATTTTATTTTGATAGCTTTTTTAAATCTTCTCCAAGGAAACACATACTGAACTGTAAAATCAGGCACTTTAAAGTATGTTAAAAATTTTCAATATATAGGAGTGTACAAGATAAATTAATTGTCATTAGAGAAAATATTATTTTAATAAGCTTCCTTAGAATGAGAAAATAAAATTAAAAGAAAAAAAACTTTATTACAATTGTCATTTTATCCAAAATACATCAGAAAACCAGGCATTTTATAGAAAACCTGCTGATTAATGGAAGAAACAGGACCAGGGTGATATGGGGTAGTAAAACCTATTTGGAATCCTGGGAATTAAAATTATTATTCCTCTCTTCTGTTCTTTTCTTTTAAAAGAATTAATGCATTATTGATGTATTCATGGCAGCTGTTGGGGAGACAGAATTAATGTAATTTTAATGTAATTCCACATCAGCACTCGTATCTTTTTACCAGTAATTTAGAATTAAATGATCCTTTAAAAATAAATTGAATCACTTAGAGTTCTCTTCTTCCTCATTATACCTGAGTAATTTTTTTTTGGTGTTGAAAGTCGGGATAGAGTAGGGCTGTGTTTACCCTGAAGAGCCGAGCCTGAAGAACCTATGAAAGAATCTCTACACCATGTTTTATAGAGAATGTGAAGGAAGCAATTTTTTCTATGTTGTCTTGGAGGTTGGAGTTTCTGTGTATTCTATGTAATAATATATAATGCATCCACCACAATAGATTGGATGAATAGAAAATAGATTTTATAGATAGTCTTTTTCATTGATCTTCTTAGATAAACTACCTTGTTTAGGATCATACTTGACCACCAGCCCCCTTCACATTACCACATAATGACCTGAAATTTGAGTATGACTTGAAGGGGTCTAGCCTCGAGTTTCTCTTCTTTTCTCTTTTCAGATGACGTATCATAAAGTAGGTTTCCATGGAAAAAATGTAGGAGACACCAAACAACAACTGTGCACAAGGATAAATTCACACCAAAAATCTATCAAAGACAAGAATACCCAACTACTTGTGGGTGCACACTTCTTACAGGACAATCACTACCTCTCCGATCTCTCAGTTCTAATCCCCAAAGAGAACTTACAAAACACCTTCTGTAGCCAAGCCTATGAACTTTACTTAATAAGTCTGCTGGATACAAAAATACATGGACTCAATATAGACATTAGATTTATGACACATTACAACCTGCCAAACATCTGATTCACCAGGTACCTGCCAGACCTGACCTTTTACACTGTTCTTCCCCCTCTCTTCCCCTCCATTTCTGCTCTTTGTCTTCCTAATTTCCAGCTATTTCCTTTTTCACAGACAGCCTCCTTTATACCTTGATTCACTATTACCATAGAATCTCCTTGACTCACCTTTGTCTCCCCCCTCGACCCCATTTTCCCCTCATCCATTCACTGCTGTCTTCCTAATTTCTACCTATTAACATTCTTACTAACATCCTGCCACACTTTTAGCTTCTTCTTTCCTTGGAGTCTCAGAACAGCAGAGACTGCCTATGCCTGAAGAAAGGTGGCTGTGCCTGAAAGCTTGCTAAGAACTTTTTTCCAGCTACTCAGTTGGTCTAATGAAAAATACAACATCTACTCAAAGATCCTTGCTTGCCTATCTCCTTAGACCAATATGGCTATAATGAAAAACCCAGTTATCTGAGGAACTGTTATTCTACCAGTAGAAACATAATGGTTGTATGTACCTTAAAAGGACATTTTGACCTACCTGCTGTCTAATTATTTTTCATTAGTATACGTTATGACCTGTGTTTTTGGTGACATAGTACCTAGAATCTCTTTAGAGGTCATAAATCCATTTGAAGCCTTCCTCAGCCTTGCTTTGGTTTCATTGTATAAAGTTAGGGCTAAATAGGCAGCAGCACTGAAACCACCAGATTTTACCTGGCCTGGAAATAGTGTTGTCATCATGCATTTGTTCTGAGTATTAGTTCTATATTCCACAAGTCAGCTGACCAGAAGAGGCAAAGCCCTAGGCCCATATAAACCCCAGGGCTGGAGTTCAAGGATCAGTTCCCTGCCAGCGGCCAAAGGGGAAGGAACCTCCAGGGAGGAACTGCTCAGAGACAAGGCAGCTGCCCGATATGCTGCACTTAGGGCTAATGGGGCTCCAGGAGCTCACCAGGTACCCCTGCCTACAAGGCACTTAGTGTTGGAGTAGATGTTTGACTCTTTTAAAGGGGAAGAGCACAACCTGAACTTTTTGTGTTATGTTATAGCCCAAGGGCTTATATTTTGGTTGCTGTCTTAAAACACTGATGGATTGGCCTGACGCTATTGCAGAAGAAGGAGGCCTCATTGGGGACCCACTACAGTGTGGGGACCCCAGCACCAGTGTGGGTGCCATATTCGGGGGTGAACAGACACCAGTGCCAAGGTGGGTGCAGGATTCAGGGTGAACAGGCCTGGTGCCCAGCACCAGGTTGGGCACGGGGTTCAGGGTGAACAGACCCCAGTGCCAAGGGGTGCCAAGATACAGAGAGAGACAGGGCTGCAGAGAGCCCAGCACCAAGGGCCGCTGAGAGAAAGAGACAGGGCTGTGGAGAGCCTAGTGATGATTGAAGGTCAAGCTAAATTAAGGCCTTGGAGAGTCAATGAATGAATGCCATCAGTAAGGCTAGGGGCATGGTAAGGGGGGCAGTTTGGAGCCATGCATCTAGTCCATAAGGCTGAGGGTGTCCCAAGAGGCATCCATTTTGGAGTGAGACCCAAAAGGGGTCCAAGAACCCACAGGATTCAGTGGGGTTCCATCAGGAACGTGCGCAACAAACGTGAGGGTGGCCTCCCTATTCATAATAATCACCAACAAGACTTGGTAGGTGAGAAAGAGGTTGCCCATTGGGCAGGATTGGCATGGACAAGGGGACATAGGGGTATCACGTCTATCCATGAGGACTCCGTCCCATGACAGCGTCCCAAGGGAATTGTTTAGTTTTTGACTAGGGGCTCAAACCAAATTTATTTTGTAAGTTGTAGAGGAAACTCTGAATACTGAACCTGACCCACGTAGAATATACTACATATCCATTTCTATCAGTATCCTTTAAATAAAAGTAGCTTTGTTTATTCTTTGGACTATGTAGTAGTAGAGTGAAAGAAGCTACTTAGAATAAACTGTGTAAGGTCCCAGCTATATGAATATTCTTAGCTTTTATTCATTAAGAATTTGCAAGAATGTGCTGAAGTTCATAAATGTGTATTTGGGCTTGATCTACAGCCATCTGAAGCAAAGACTGAAGAAATCTATTAGTTTCAATAATTTTGTTGTTGTTTTGATTTAATCAACTAAAAAACTTGAAGGATGGGGTTATTTTAAAACAATGTAACATAGATTAAATTATTTCAGTCTCAATAGGCTGTGCATATTTATTAGAGTTCTTGATATTTGTGGATGTATAAGCAGCTCTTTAGTCTTTCTGAGAATGGGTAGCTTCTTCACTGAGTAGCATGTAAGACCATAGATTTAATTTGACTCTTAATATGCTGATTAAAGACTGCTAATTAGCTCAAAATGCACTTTTATAAATCCCTTTCAAATAATCTGAAATTTCTAACAATGCATCTGAAACAAATTGGCAAGTGAGAATTCACTAAAAAAATCATCACTTTCTTGATGACCCCCAATTTCCTCTTATTTACAATTAGCTTCTTTAAAAATTAATGCTACAGAAGAAAGCTATAAAAAACTAGTACACAGTTGCTTAAATTTTTTATATATCAGTTAGTAGTTCCAAGAGGAAGAAAGCAAGACAGTGATTGTGAACAGGGAGCAATTTTTCTCCACCTGCTTAGTTATCTTACTGAGTATCCAGTATGAGATTCTCAACCCTTGTGCATATGGTGAGAGAATGATAGAATTGAATGCTTTTAATTATGGTCAGTGCTGTTTAAGATAACACCTGCAGCAAGTTCTCCACTTCTTCTCAGTTTATTTACAGTACCCTGATCTTTTAACATCTCATACAGTAGCTGAGGAAAAGGAAGGGAAGTTCCATTGTGTGTGTTATTCTGCTGTATCTTTGACATTCCTCGATGAAAATCAGTACTGGTATCTTTCTGCTTTTCATCTGCTTTGTTTGTAGGGTTACCTCAGCAACCCTGATGATGAGAGATGAAGCAGCACTTGAGATGCAGGAGCAATATCAGAAGCAATGAGTCTGATTCAAGAACATCTTTGCTGATTAACTGTAAATGAGAACAGTGGAATTGCTGCTTCAGGGTAGGATTATGCTTGATTTTACATCACTACATGGATCCAGTACAAGCTAATTTTTTTTAACTCCACTATCCCTTCAAAGGTGGAAGGCATGTGGAAACTTTGATGTTGATGGAGATACATTTCTGTTACCACACATTGATAGTGTAAAGAGAACATACCATAACAGGATAATAAAACTCCTGCTGCTTTTGACATAGTATCATCTTGCAGTCCAAGTTGCTAATCTGAAAAGATGATTCCTAGAGATCAGATTTTGTTGCAGTCCAATATATTTAATTGATGCACATAGTTTTATATCTATCAATAATCTACTGTTACTTATAGCAAAGTATACACACATTAATGTGAATTAACGTGCACTAAGGGTGCACACCTACACATGTGTACCCTTAATGCTCATTAACAACAACAAATTTAGGCTAATCATGCTGTACTTTCAGGTATCAAATTTAGGCTCTATTAGTTAAAGCATTGACTCAGCCGGCTCTCTCTAGCTGCTAGAAAGTCAGCCTGAGTCCAGTCCCAGGGCTTTTCTGTCCTCCCCACAGGGCTGGGATGCTCTCTGGCACCCCCTAGCTGTGGGTTATAAAAGTCAACATCCATTTTGTGCCCTGGGGCACACACCAAAGGAACCTGGACAAGACTGCTGATCTGTACAGGAGACCAGAAGACCCTGTGTGCCCCCCTGGACAGGCCACAAGCTGTCTCATCCTGGTGTCTTTCTTTCCAGAGCTGATGCTTGGCCAAATTGTGAAGGGCAGCAGTTAGTTGCACTTAGATCCCACAAGGGCTGCTTCCTGACTATCTGTACCAGGAGGGCTGGCACCTGCTCCCTGCTGCAGTTCACTCCAAGCTGTATCCTGTGCTTGCAGTTCCGGTGGTGAAGTGTCTCTGCCATATGTATCCCAGTCCTTGGCTATGCCCCTGTGCTGGGCACTGCTGGCAGTCTTCCAGGGCTGACCAGGCAGGGACAGCTTCACAGGAGTCCAGAGAGCTAGTGTGGTATGTCCATGTTGTCATCCTCCTCCCCATTGAGCCCCAGCTCTGCCAGCATGCACATGCCTATGCCAACTGCCAGGGCCCACAACTGGACCTGGGAGGATGTGTATGACCTCATGGCACTCTGAATGGGCACTGATGGCTACAGGCTATACTGGCAGGATAGATTGGGGGTGGAGGCATTGCTCTATACATTAGGGAACATTATATATCATCTGTAATAAAGATGGGAATAGAAGAAGTGCAGATCAAAGTCCTATGGGTCAGATTACAAGGGGATAGGGGTGAAAGGGACTTGATAGTGGGGGTCTACTACTACTACTACCACAGCAGGAGGAAGAGTTAGACCTAGAATTCTTGAAACAGCTCTCAAGGGCAGTAAGCTCAGAAGTTCTAGTGGTCATGGGTGACCTAAATTACCTAGACATCTGCTGGGAGAAGCAGTCAGCCAGGTCTGCCGGTTCACATAGGTTCTTAACCTGCATACAGGACCTGCATCTAACACAGGATGTATGCAATCCCACTAGGGGAGATTACTTGCTTGACTTGGTGGGGAATCTACAGGTACAAGGTAACCTAGGGGACAGTGACCACCAGTTTATAGGATGACTAGTAGGGCAGTAGTGATAGACTTCCAGAAGGCCAATTTCAATGGGGTCAGGAGATGTGTTAGTGTGGGATTTAGGGGTACTCACATCTGTGAGTTGGGAGTCCAAGAAGGGTGGAAGTTCCATAAGGGACTGATCCTACAGATGCAGAGGGGCACCATCCCAGTGGTAGCAAAAGAGCCAAAAAACCTTCTTGGCTGAGCAGAAAAATTCAGAAGAGCCATCAGAGGAAAAAAGAGGCCTACAGACTGTGGTGGCAGGGGGCAGCCACCAAAGAGCAGTATACCTGATTGGCTCACACTTGCAGGGAAGTAGTGAGGAAGGCCAAAGCAGTTACAGAACAAAAGTTGGCAACAAAGATTAAAGATAACAAAAAGTCCTTCTTTAAGTACATAGGAAGCAGGAAGAAGGTGCAGGATAACCTAGGGCCGCTACATAATGGGCATGGGCAACTCATAACTGATAGGATGGAAAAAGCAGAGCTCTTAAATAATTTTTTTCATTCTGTTTTCCTGGACACAGATACAAACACACTTCCCAATTAGTCTTTAATCTGGAATATGAGTAATAGCTATCCACCAATGGTTAGCACTGACCTAGTGAAGGGGCACTTGGAAAGGCTGGATGTCTTTAAGTTGGTGGGCCCTGACTATCTTCATCCAAGGGTGCTAAAGGAATTGGCTGATGTCATAGCAAAACTACTGGCATAACTGTTCAAGTGCTTGTGGCACTCAGGACAGGTCCCCGAGGACTGGAAAAGGGCCAATGTGGGTTCTATTTTCAAGAAGGGGAGGAAGAAGAACCCCAGGTAATTTTAAACTAGTTAGCCTCACCTCTATTCTTGGCAAGACCTTAGAAAAAATCATAAAGGGTCACATTTGCAGGGTGCCAGCTAGTCACTGTGGCAGAAAGCCACCTTGTTTCTCCCCAAAATCTCTGCCCTGTGACTATGTGATTAGATGGGCCAGCAGGGAGGATTCACACCTCAGCCTGTCTCTTTAGGTAACCTGAGCTGGCTGCATTCCTGAGGGAGGGGGGAAACCTGCTCCCTCTGCCTACGTGACTTGCATCAATTACCTGGGTGGGCGGTTTCTACCTGGGGAGCTGGAATCTGCCTGGTGACAGGTGATGTATTTCAAATTGGTTGGCTGACAGCCAACTGGGGCTGACCTACACTGGACCAGGTGAATGAGGTCACAGGGGCTATATAGGTTGGAAGGGGGTGGAGGCTCTCTCTTCGGCCATGAGGTGAAGCAGCAGCAAAGCAGGGGAGACAGAGGAGCCTTACCATCGGGACCTAGCTCTCTCTCTCACCCCCAGACTCCAGAGGGGAAACTGAAGAACTCTGGAAGATGCTTGTGAGTAAGCTACTCAATCTGATTAGATATTTAGCTGGCAGTAACACAGATGCATAATCAAAAGGCTACCTCAGCCACACTGTTTGCTCTTTAGGATTTCTAAGATATTGCTCAACCCTGTACCCTAGTTTACCCTACCCCCTGTAATCAATAAAGTTCTCCTTTTTGACTGGTGTGGGAGACTTATTGAGGGGTGGGTCTAAATTATGTGTAAGAGACCCCTTAGGTCTGCGGACTAAGGGAGACTTTACTTTTTGCCCCCTTGACTTGGGGAAGTGCCCCAAGTGCCTGTACTGGGTCGATTACCCATTGGACTATTAGGCCTGTGTTTTCCCGAGGACACAGGGCCGAGACAGTCCCTTCTCAGGGTGGTGGTGGCACAGTTACCCCAGACTAGCGAGTGTGCTCCGGGAGAGGGGTCGGCCAAGCATAAGGCGCCCCTAGGGAGGCATTCGGATTCTGGAAGGTGGTCGGGCGCAGGGAGTTGGGAGGCTCAACGCAGGAGCGCCCCCTACTGGCCCGCCACTGTCACACTATGGTAAGGAGCAATAAGCATGGGTTTATAGCAGGCAGATCCTGCCAGACTAACCTGGTATTTTGTTATTACCAGGTCACAAAGTGTTTAGATGCAGGAATGGAAGTAGATATTATTTACCTGGATTTTAAAAAGGCTTTTGACACTGTGTCACATCCAGTTCTTATGAGCAAACTGAGTAGCTACGATGTGGATTTTTTCACAGTAAGGTGTGTGAAAAGCTGTCTCACAGGATGCACCCAGAGAGTGGTGGTGGATGGGTTGGTTTCTCCCTGGAGAGATGTGGGCAGTGGTGTCCCCCAAGGCACTGTCCTTGGACCAGTGCTATTTAATATCTTCATCTGTCATTTGGATAAGGCATTGAAACCTCCTTGTCCAAATTCATAGATGACACGAAATTATGGGTTACTGTTAACACACTGGAGGGAAGGGAGTGAATTCAGGCATATTTGGACAGACTGGGGAAGTGGGTGGATTGGAATAGGATGCAATTTAGCAAGGATAAATGAAAGGTGCTGCACCTGGGGAGAAAGAATCTCCAATACACCTATAGACTGGGAGGTACCATTCTGAGTACCACAACAGTGGAAAGAGATCTTGGAGTCCTGGTTGACACAAAAATGAACACGAGCTGCCAGTGTGATGAGGTAATAAGCAAAGCTAACCACACTCTTTTTTTGCATCTCAGGTGCATCCCAAGCAGGGATAGGGAAGTGATAATTCCCCTCCATGCAGCATTGGTGAGGCCGCAGATGGAGTACTGCATCCAGTTTTGAGCACTGCACTTCAAGAGAGATGTGGATAACTTTGAGATGATCCAGTTGACAGCTACTCATATGGTTGAAGGCCTGCAAGTAAGACCCTATGAAGATAGACTGAGGGACCTGAATCTCTTCAGCCTCTGCAAGAGAAGGCTTAGAGATGATCTTGTGGCTGTCTACAAACTCACTGGAGGGAGGGGGGCAGCAGAGAATATGGGGCACTCTGTTTACCTGGGTACCCCTCGGGGTTACCAGAAATAATGGCTACAGACTGAAGGAGAATAGATTTAGATTGGACATAAGGAAGACATTCTTTTTGGTGAGGGTTGCCAGAGTATGGCATGGGCTTTCAAGGGAGGTGGTGGTCCCTACCTTGGAGTTGTTCAAGGAGAGATTGCATAGGCATCTGGCTGGGGCTACTTAACCCCAGTGTTCTTTCCTGCCTGGAGCAGGGGGTCAGAACTGATGATCTGCCCAGTCCCTTCCAACTCTAGAAATCTATAAAATCTGTGGGGCAGCCCTGGGGCGAATCCCCAGAGAGGTCCCCCGTGGGTAGGATGGAGGCATGGCCAGCTCCTCACCCCAGTTATCCTGGAGCCCCATTCGCCCTGAACCTGAGCACTGTGGACTGGGCAGCAGCACATCAGAATGGTTGGCTTGCAGGGATAGAGGTGGGGAAAAAGGCCTAGACCCATGGCAGCAGGTGCTGCCAGCAGCCTTGTCTGGCCCACCCTGAGAAGGGAGTGGGGGAGGCAGGCTGCCTGTGGCCAGAACCCATCAGGCTGCCAGCCCCAGGGGAGAAAGATGGCATGGGTGGCTTAGCTGGTGCCCTCCAGGCCCTAGTCCTGCCTGGCTAACTTACCATGGTCCTTGGGTACCCATGCATAGCTGACCCCTGTTCTGAGGCTGGGCAGTACATGACCCCTAATACAGAGCATCTGATTTCTGAAATGTTTCAGACTCTCACAAAGGCTTCTGTCTCTTGCCTCTGCAGAGCCAACATCTGGACATAGGGGAGAGCCCACCAGGCCCGGCTGGGATGCTGCCTCAGAGTTGCTGCCACTCACTGCTGGAGTGGTCAAGATGTACCGGCTTTGCCAGTAGTGCATGAGGGACCAGACCCTGCTCCTCCAGAAGCTGATGGCAGTGGTGGAGGAGTGGGAGGTACAGGAGCAGGCATAGGAGGTGCAGAAGCACACCTGCTGGGCAGAGGACATAGCTCAGGTGGAAGCATTGGACCAGGCACAATGGGACCACTGATCCACATGGAGACCCTGAAGCTACTCCAGCAGCAGGAGAAGGGCATCCACCAGGCCATGAAGACCCTCCTGGTCCTGGCAGCCACTACCATGGTGGGCATGTCCCCCACTACCCAGCCCTCACCCATGGCCCCACAGGGTCTCTGGATCCTGCCCACTGCCCCACAGCAGGCCCCTGCCTGGTCCTGAGAGGAGGTCCCAGGGTACCTGCTGACCACCTGTGATGGCCAGAACCAGAAGGATTAACAAGCAAAAAATATGTGCTTCTTGGAGGCATTTGGTATTTTGCCTAAACAGGTAATTTTAGTTAATATAAAGCTTGTAAGTGTGTAAACTGCAAATGTAACCTGTCTGTCATAAGTTTAACCAAAATGATAATAACTGGAACTGACTGGACTCTTAGACAAAGCTGTAGATGTGAGATTAGCTGACCTAACAGTTTCTGCTCAGAGTTCAGCTTTGATGGTAAACTGGATCCAACAACATGGCATACCCAACACATTCCAGGAAAGCGCATCCGAAGAAAGCATATTCAGATGAAACCTAAAAGGGGTTGGGGGTTATGCAAAGCATTGTCAATTTCAAACCTAAAGGTGCTGTGTTGTAATTTGCTTATTAGATAAACCCGAGTCTGGGTTTACAATACCTTTTACAATAATTTTAACACCTTTCAATCCCATAGAGAAACAGCTATAGGGCAACATTATGAGTGGCTCTAAAGCCAACAGATTACCAAATGTAAAAGAAAAGCCAACAGAAAAGCCAAATGTAACCCCAAATCCAAATTTTTCCATTATTGAAATGTAATAATGGAAAAATGAGGATGAGGTATAAAAAGCACATGCATCAGGTAACCAGCAGGAAGGAGGGAACAGAACGGTCATTTCTGTTCTAAACCCAGACCCCAGACTCCCAGTGTGAGTGAGGATTGGTTCCTGATCAAGGGACCTTCCCCAGTAATCCCTCTGACAGCATCAATCAGGGACTCTAGACCTCACTGGAATCACTTGACACATACCTGGCATTGAGGGACTATTGATAAGTTGCCAACCCATGTTTGTCTATCTGTTGTTTTGAACAGCCCAGTGGCTAATACCCTCGCAGTGCTCAGTTGGCCTTAGACAGAATTGATCTATCTCTTGTTATTATCTGTTATTTACTATTAGCTCTTATTAATAATATTACCAAAAGTTAATCCATAGCTATTCATATATCTCTTTGATAATTCTCAGGATACTGCATAAATGTTCTACACTAAATATTTTGGTTCAGACTATAGACAATTACTTTGCATAGAAACAAGGACTCATGGTAGAGACATCAGAAATAAATTATGGCTACAAAACATAGCTTTTAGTGTCAACTACAAAACTTAAGGTGTCTTTATTTCACTTTGGGGCCATCAATGTGACCTCATGTACATCACATCTATACCTAATGGATAAGAGTCTCAGGCCCAGATGGGTGGCTGAAGGTCTACAGTAGTTCCTTGCACATGTCTGTGAGATGTAATAGCACAGGAGTCAAACTGAATTTGGGCCCCAGGCCAACTTGTGGCCTGGTGGGACCAAGTATAGCTTGTGTAGCTCAGTGGGCCAGATGAAACAACTCTGCAGGTGTGATCCAGTCCATGAGCATATGATTGACATCCCTAATATAAAGCATAAAGACTGAAAGGAAAATAGAACCTAAAAATAGGTCATGTAATGGAAGTTTCACATTGGTAAAGTTGTTATGATACTATAGGCACCAAACCCTGCTTGCATTAGACACTGGAGCAATCTCACTGAAGACTAAGGAACTACTCATGTGACTAAGGTGAGCAGTTTTTTTTTTTTTCTTCAAGTGCTCTGTTTATCATGTCCTCTCTAAAGGCAAACTACCCTTTCAGATAATGTGTGGAAGACAGACTCTAGATTTAATTATCAAGATGAGAATGATAAATTACAAGCCTATATACAGTAACTCTTCACATCAGTACCTTGGATGATTCTTTTCTCTCCTTTCTTACTTTTAATAAAAGAAAAGCACCTAATTAAACTGTGTTTGCCTTGTTATTCAATCACTCTCATGAGATGTAGTACAAAGCAAAGATTAAATGCCAGACAGTGTTGTTGTTATTGAACACTTTATTGAGTGCATATGTTTATTGAGGCAGGCAGGATTTTTTTTTGTTGCAGTTATAAATTCCTGCTTAATAACAAATCCAAAGTCTTGGGGCGTTGTTTTAAACAAACAAACAAACAAACAAACAAACAAACAAATAAATAAAATTTATATGCATTTCTTCTTATCACTTATTTCCTCTTCTTCTTCTTTGTAGTTATTGTTATTATTATTCTCCAATAATCAAACATGGATACCATTTTGTTTGTTTGTCCCCCCCAAAAAACAAAACAAAATGAAAGTGCTTACAAGAGATAAGAACAGAGAGAGAGTTTCAGAAAAGTTCTTAGCTGCTCACATCCTGCCAAAGTAGAATTCAAAGTTTCCACTCAGTTTCTGCCTAATCCTTGGTGTAAGTAAAATCTATAGTTGCCTCAGTTATTTATATCAAAGTTCCCCAGGTGACAAGACTTCTGTTTCTGAGACTGTCCCAAAGGCCCTTCTTTACAGTGCTGATCAACTCAGCACCTCAACACTCAGCTTATCTCAAAAACCCAGGGCATTTATCCATTTATGTCCATTGAGAGGGCTATGAGTTGAGTCTGTATAATAGATCAGCAGGGATCCTGGTTTTCTCTGATTAAAAAAAAAATGATCAGTATAAAAAATGTAACCCCAAATCCAAATTTTTCCATTACTGAAATGTAATAATGGAAAAATGTGGATTTGGGGTTACTTTTTTCTATATGAAAATTGCCTTTTTTTAAATTAGAGAAAACCAGGATCTCTGTGGATCATGGTATTTTCACTTACAGAGTGACTAAGGTACGAAATTGCAGTGCAAGACTATTCCATTTTAACGGAAGTCTGCAGGATGCTGATGTCCTGCTCAAGAACACTCTTTCTGACAGAAGGCTTCTGTGTTACTGCTCAGTGCCCTATAAATGTATGGTTTAAACTTCTTTGAATCACTTTTGCAGCTTTTTACAAATTCTGATTTCTTGAGAATATTTCCTGGATATACACCCCTTAGGTACCTTCAACACTGGCTAAATTTCTTAGGTACCCAGGGCCAATCCTAAACCACAGTAGTTAAATAAAATATCTTATAGGCACATGGGTAATCTGTATTTACAATCCAACTCATCAGCAGGGATCCTGATTTTTGCTAATTTAAAAAAAAAAATCCCCAATTTTTGGATTAATAAAAGTAACCCCAAATCCATGTTTTTTTCTGTGACCAAAATGAAACACCACTGCATAGATATCTATATATTAGTCATGTTTCATTTTAATCATGGAAAAAGTGGATTTTGGTTTACTTTTTTTTTAATGCATTTTTTTTAAGTCCGAAAAAAACAGGATCCTTGCTCATCAGTGAGACAAGATGGTAACAAAGAAGCTGTACATAGAATTCTGAAACAGTTAGTCTTTACTTTAAACTTACAAGAAATGTCCATATCCAGACAAATTAATACTACCACCTCTAAAAATACCCCTGTCTTAGCTTCCTGAATCCTCATAAACATTTGTTGGGCTTAAAGCAAACTGTTTCTTTTTTTTTCTGTGTATGACTCATCCTCTGAATCATGGAAACCTTCTCCCTGTTTCCACATCAGGTCTCTATGGGATCAGCCAACTCAATTTGAATAGGAATCTGTCCTCATAGGCATGCTATTTCTGTTCTCTCTCCTGCCCAGAATCTTCTGTTCTATTCTGTGAATGCAGTGGATTTATATGGCCCTCTACCACCACTTGCTTTCTTTAGCAGCATAATTTTTTTCCCAGCAGAAAAAAACAACTTTAAAATCTTTCTTAAGTGTACACCTAGTATGAACTGTTGGTGCCTGCCACTTTAAGGGCTAGGTCAGGGAGAGGGCAGGTGCCTGATGAGGGCAGCCATTTAATGCCCAGCTCCCTGTGCTGAAGGGGAGCAGTTTGTGGTTAGACAGCAGGGAAGAAACATCTTCCTGTTGAGCTCTGCTGCACCAGGAAGACTGTGGAGGTGAGGAAAAGAGCTTATGGGGGTGGTTAGGAGGCTTTTGGTCCTGGGCATGACCTAAAACTACACCCTGCCAGGAATGGGTGGTCTGGTGGCATGGGAGCCCCCAGGAAATGCCTGGCCAGTTACCAGCTTGGTGAAAGGCAGGTCAGTGCACCTTAATAACCCCAGCTCCTACAACTGGGTGGGTAAACCCATAGTAGGGCCCAAGAAGGTGGATCTGTGTTAGAGTGTAGGGGCTAGATTTTCAGAAGCCTGACTTGAGGCACCCTCAACTGGTCAAAAAGGGCCAGGGGCCCACTGCAACAGAATACCAGGGCCTGGGGTTCCAACTGGCCTTGGAGGTGAAGCCAGGGCCTGTGTGGGTGGACCAACTTGTAACCAGCACTGGGAAGTGCCCCCCCCCTGCTTTTAACAGCATTCTTTGTCAAATAATCAGAGGATGGTTGATAAAGTTAATGAATTCCCATGGTCCCCTGTTTCAAGAAAGTGTCCTCACAGCACTCATGACAACAGCTGAATACACTTTGGATATCCAAATACCTCAGTGAGAATTCAGAATATGTACTGTATTTACTCAAATGTAAGACTACCCTGAATTTAAACTGACCTCCCAATAATTAGATTCTATACATGGAAAATAGATACATTTGTTAAAATTCCCCATATGTAGATTGTAATTTTTGGAGGGTCACCTTTATCTCTTGTCTTCCACCACTGCACAGGATCAGGTAGTTGAGAGCAAGTATTGGGAGGTAAAACTGCTTTTCCCCTGCTTGTGCCTACCCCCTTATACCTCGTTCCCCTGACTGTCCCCTCTGTAGCCTTGGGTTCTCTCTCCCACCACTCATCCCCTGCTGCTCTCTCCCTGTGCATATCCCTACTCCCTCTTCCCCCTCCCTGCTCTCTCCCACTTGTGCTCCTCTCTCCCAGCCTCACCTTTCCACCCTTCCTTCCTCAGCCTGTGCTCTCTCCTCCCCACTTCCCTTCCTTGCCTTCTGTGCCCCCTTCTGCCCCACCTCTGCCCTGCTCAGTTTCTGTTCCCTATTTTCACCCTCCTCTTTACCCTTACTCCATGCTGAAAGTCTCCATCCTCATTCTAGCCTGGGGTACAGAACATGCCCCCAGCCTAGCCCTCATAGCAGCTGTGGAGGTTGTGTGCCCCTGCTGTTGGACTGATCTGGGGCTATGCACAGTACCCCAGGCTGCAGCAACCTCTCAACATGGAGCAAGAGAAAATGGGAGAGGGGCAGGCAGGGGAGCAAAGGCTGTATGTGAGAGAGAAATGGGGAGAAGTGGTTGCAGGAGGGAGTTGGCAGGATGCAGAGGTTGGGGCAGGGGGAGGAGGTAACAGCTGCAGCTTTGCCCCAATCCCAAGTAGGGGCTGGAACCCAAGCCACAATAGTCATATTCCGCTCCCCCACTGCCCTTGTATATGATTTTAAGATGAGGGGCTTTTTCCCCATATAATGAGGATAAAGCCTTATCTAAAATTAAGTACATATGGTATATAATCAGATTCGTCAAATCAGGTATGTCAGGGGACTGTTATTAGAAATGTTCACCTACCCTCTACTGCCATTATTAATCTTTTCCACTATTTCAAATTTATTTGTATAGGTGATTTACATTTCCTTCTACACTGGCCACATATAACACTTTTTTATTTAATTCTTTATCTCTAGGTCTCCACAATGAAAAAATTCTCAGCCTTTCAGTAAGTAAAGAATGATGCAGTTGTTAGTTTGCTTCATTTACTTAGAAAAATGATGATGTTTTCAAGTCCCATTTCAATCAATAGCATCATTCCCACTGTCTTTAGAAGGCTTTGGAACAGATTTTTAATGCTTATGTTCAGTTTGCTGATATCTGATTTAACAATATTTAGAAATACTGAATTGAATTGGTAATAGCAAGAACAAAATCCTGATCTAAATTATCTAAGAAATACTAAGGGCCAGGGCCAGGTCAGAGAGAGAACTTAATCCATCCCAGAACTACAAGCACATACAAAATAATCTAAACTCGATTTCTAAATTATAAATAAGAATGCCATACAACCTTTAGTAGAGAAGTGAATACATATTTTAATTTAAAGCTTATTTTCCAGCAGGCTTTAAAATAGCATTCATCTTGGGTTCCTTGTGATTATTTTAAAATCAAGAGATTGCAAAATAATTTGAAAACAGCTACCTAAATCAATACAGGATCTACAGAGGCTGAAAAATTTACTTGCTTATAACCTTTTTTTTGTCTAAACTGAATGACAGTTTCAGTCTGTATTTTGAAAAAAAAAAAGTTTAGTATTTTGTTAGATTTGAAAAAGTCAATAGTTTATGAAGCATCTCATTTTTGTGAATGGTGCCTATGCATCTTCACAACTCCAGTCATTTTCCAAAATCCATTTTCAATGAAATATTCCAAACCAAGATGTTGTATTTGACCCTAAGCGACTTTTTTTTCTTCTTCTTTTTATTTAGAAAATCAGTTCTGGGTCAATTGAGATCCCACCCACAACTTTTAGTTCATACTCTGTGCCACAAATCAATTATTTTCCCAGCTTTAATTAGAGAGAGTGTCAGAGATGTAATTGGTGCTGGTATGCATTGAAGGAAGAGAGTCCCTGTCATAGGTTTGTGATTGACAGGCCTTCCCTTCCTGTCAATTCAAGACTTTAGTGAAATGGATAACAGTGCCAGCTCTCCTGAACAAAGCTGTGGTACTGAGATACATGACAACAGATGATCCCTTGGGGAATGTGTATACTACTAAAAGTTGATGTGAAAAAACAGAGTTCAGTCTATAGAATGTGGGCATTACCTTTCAAGCACTCATCTTCTGGTCTTCTGAGAGGAAAACACAAAGTGCACCAGCAAGTCCAGAAAATTACTAGAGTGTACTGGGAATAATAGTTTCATAGTTTCATAGTAGCTAGAGTCGGAAGGGACCTAGGTAGATCATCTAGTCCGACCCCCTGCCTTAGCAGGAAAGAGCACCGGGGTCAGATGACCCTGGCAAGGTGCTCATCTAACTTCCTTTTAAAAATCCCCAGGCTAGGAGCCTGCACCACTTCCCCTGGAAGCTGGTTCCAGGCCCTAGCCGCCCTGACTGTGAAGTAGCGCCTCCTAATATCTAATCTAAACTTACCCTCCGCCAGCTTGTGACCGTTATTCCTGGTCACTCCTGGCAGCGCACGGGGGAACAGGGACTCCCCCAATACCTGCTGATCCCCCCTGACCAGTTTGTAGCAGGCCACAAGGTCCCCCCTTAACCTTCTCTTGTGGAGGCTAAACAGGTTCAGGTCCCGTAGCCTTTCCTCATAAGGCCTGCCCTGCTGACCCCTGATCATACGAGTGGCCCTCCTCTGAACTCTTTCCATATTGTCCATGTCCCTCTTGAAGTGTGGCACCCAGAACTGGATGCAGTACTCCAGCTGCGGCCTGACCAGTGCCGCATAGAGGGGGAGGATCACCTCCCTGGACCTGCTCGAGATGCATCTGTGGATGCATGACAGGGTACGGTTGGCCTTCTTGACTGCCTCCCCACACTGCCGGCCCATGTTCATCGTGGAGTCAATGACGACTCCAAGATCCTTTTCCGTCTCCGTGCTGGCAAGAGGGGAGTTCCCCAACCTGTAAGTGTGGTGCCGGTTCTTCCTCCCCAAGTGCAACACCTTGCACTTATCAGTGTTAAACCCCATCCTATTCTCATCCGCCCACCGTTGCAACCTGTCAAGGTCAGCTTGTAGCCTATTGCACCCTTCTAGTGCACCCACATCCCCCCACATCTTAGTGTCATCAGCAAATGTCTTTGTACATAATATAGACAGTCCAAATAGGGCAGGGAAGTGAAGATCTTATTGACTTGCAGCTCAGGAGAGAGGACTTGGTTGAGAATATGAAGGTGAAAGGCAACTTGGGTAACTGTGACAATGAAATGATAAGAGTTCAAGATCCTAAGGGGAGGAAGGAAGGACAGCATCATAATACAGGCACTGGACTTCAGAAAAACAGACTTGAACAAACTCGGGGGCTGGTGGGCAGGATCAAGTCTGATGGGGAAAAGGAGCCCAGGCATTCTGGCTGTACTTTAAGAAGCCTCTTTTAAGGGGATAGGGATAAATTCCCAATATAACAAAAGACTGGGAAATGCAGCAGAAGATCAGCATAGCTACACAGTGATCTTTTCAATGAGCTGAAACTCTAAAAGGAATCCTACAAAAGGTGGAAACTTGGTCATATTACTAGAGAAGAGTATAAAAGAATCTCACAGACATGCAGGAAGAAAACTAGGAAGGCTAATGCATGCTTTGAGATGCAACTGGCAAGGGACATAAAAGGGATCCAACAAGTATGTCAAAAGTAAGAGGAAGACCAAAAAAAACATAGGTCCCTTAAAGAATGCAGAAAGCAATCTATTTACAGATGATACAGAGAAGGCTGAAGTATTTACTTTCTTTTTGTACTTCAGTCTTCAAAGAGAGATAGCGATCAGCTGATGAGTGCAGTTGGCAGCAAAGATGAAGAAGGAGACAAATAATCTAGAATAATGGCAAAACAGGTTAAGAATTACTTAGAGGACTTAGATGCTTTCAGGTTTGCATAACCAGATAGGATGCACCCTAAGATAGTGAAGGAATTGAGTGAGGTAACTTCAGAGCCATTAGATATCCTCTTTCAGAACTTGTGGAAGCTCAGTGAGGTTCCAGAAGATTGAAACAGGAAAATATAGTCTGTTTTCCCAACTTATAAGAAAGGAAAGAATGAGAAACTGGGGAATTACAGACAGGTCATCCTGACCTTGATACCTGTAAAGATCATGGCACAGATTTTCAAGAAATCCATTGTGAAGCACCTATAGCAAAAGAGGATATGTAGGGATCCTGATTTTTCTCTGATTCTTTTTTTTTTTTAAATCCCCAATTGTTGGATTAAAAAAGTAACCTAACCTCATCACCAGAAGGAAGCTGCCTCAGGCCCAGACCACACCAAATGGATCCAGACCATACCATGACAAGAAATGCAAAACCTGCCAACACATCTCCACCATCCCCACAATTACTATACTCCACAACAGAGCCATCAGCCAACTTGCACCTCCAGAAATGTAATATATCTCATCCAATGCACCAAATTCCCTGATGGTAAACATATAGAAGAGACCAAACAATAACTATGCACCGGAGTGAGTGCACACTAGAAATCTATCAAAGACAATAATACCCAATTACCTTTGGGGGCACATTTATCACAAGAAAACTACTTTCTCTCCAATCTCTCAGTTCTAATCCTCAAAGGAAACTTACAAAACACTGATCAGAGATGAACCTATGAACTTCACTTCATCAACCTCCTGGATATAAAAAATCATGGACTAAATATAGACATTGGATGTATGAGACATTATAACCTTCCTAATATCTGACTTCCCAGGTACCTCTCCACTATTTAACTGGTACATTCATCCCCCTTCTTTCCCCAACCCAGCCTGTCTCTCAGCCACTGACTCCTCAATTTACATCTTCACTGAGTGCCTATCTTGTATACATACCAGCCCAGTCTCTGGCTTCTTTACTTTTCATTCCATCCAGGAAGAGGACACACGAACTGCAGAAACTTCCTCAGCCTTACAAAGGGTTTTTAAACCTGAAAGCTTGCTTAATAATTGTTTTCCAACTATTTAAGTTGGTCTAATAAAAGATATCAGATTCACCCAAAGAACCTTGCCTATGTCCTTAGACCAACACAGCTACAACCTGCACCCCTACTGTCTGAACATTCAAGAAGCAACCCATTGAGACCTATAGATGGAAGAAACTGGATCAAAGAAAGGGGAGCTGTCAATGCATATTGGAAGGAGCATTTTGAAGACATTCTCAATCGAGACCCTGTTGTTGATGACAGTGTCCTAGTCAAAGATGATATCAGAATACTTCTAATGCTTAGGAAGGCAAGGAAAGCCATCAAAAAGATGAAGAATGATAAGGCATCTGGAATTGGTGGAATAGATGCTTAAATCTTCAGGCAGGGGGAGAGGAGCTCACATCACAGCTCCATGCCCTCATCTTAAGGATCTGGACCAATGAGGAAATCCCAGATGACCTCAGAGACACCATGATTATTACAATCTTGAGGAATGGAAACAAGTCTGACTTTGGAAATTACAGAGGGATTGCTTTTCTGTACACAACAGGAAAGAGCATTGTGAAAATACTTCTGAACCATATTCCATTTGTTGAAGAGCTCTTCTGAGACTCTTAGTGTTAGCTTAGGGCATCAGGAAGCACAACTGGCATGATCTTCAGAACTTTCCAGCTGCAGGGAAAATGTCAGGATCAACAGAAACCCTTCTAAATGGCCTTCTTTGTCCTCACAAAACCTTTCAACTCTGTCATCAGGAGGAGGATTCTTCTGAAATACAGATGCCTACTGAAATTCATCATCATTCTTTGTGTGGTCCATAGTTTCTAGGGCAGGAAGGGACATGAGTAGATTGTCTAGTCCGACCTCCTGCCATGGCAGGAAAGATTACTGGGATCAAATGACCCCAGCAAGGTGTTTATCTAACCTTCTCTTAAAGGCCCCCAGGGTAGGAGCCTGCACCACTTCTCTTGGAAGTTTGGTTCCAGATCCTAGGTGCCCTAACCATGAAGTAGCGCCTCCTGATAACTAGTTTAAATCTACCCTCTACCAGCTTATGACTCTTATTCCTGGTCACTTCTAGCAGTGCTTGGGAGAACAGGGACTTTTCCAGTGCCTGCTGATCCCACCTGATTAGTTTGTAACAGGCCACAAGATCCCCCCTCAGCCTTCTCTTGTGGAGGCTGAACAGGTTCAGGTCCCATAGCCTCTCCTCATAAGGCCTGCCCTGCTGCCCCCTGATCATGCGAGTGGCCCTCCTCTGGACCCTCTCCATGTTGTCCACATCCCTCTTAAAGTGCGGCACCCAGAACTGGACAAAGGACTCCAGCTGCAGCCTGACTAGTGCCGCATAGAGGGGGAGGATCACCTCCTTGGACCTGCTCGAGATGCATCTGTGGATGCATGACAAGGTACGGTTGACCTTCCTGACAGCCTCCCCACACCGCCGGCCCATCTTCATCTTGGAGTCAATGATGACTCCAAGATCCTCTTCTGCCTCTACTGACAAGAAGGGAGTTCCCCAACCTGTAGGTATGGTGCCAGTTGTTCCTTCCGAGCATCACTTTGCACTTGTTGGTGTTGAATTCCATCCTATTCTCATCCGCCCACCCTTGTAGCCTGTCTAGGTCTGATTGTAGCTTATTTCTCCCTTCTAGAGTGCCCACATCCCCCCACATCTTAGTGTCATCAGCAAATTTGAACAGGATGCTTTTTACCCCCCTTGTCCAAGTTGCTGATGAAGATATTGAACAGTGCTGGCCTGAGGACCTAACCCTGCAGAACCCCACTGCCCACATCCCTCCAGGTTGAAAATGACCCATCCACCACCACTCTCTGGGTGCGGCCCTCCAGCCAGGTGGTGACCCAATTGACTGTGTGTCGACACCAAAGTCCCCCAGTTTCTTAATGAGAAGAGGGTGGGTGACAGTGTTGAAGGCCTTCTGAAAGTCCAGGAAGACTATGTCCACTGCTACCCCTGCATCTAAGGATTTGGTGATTTGATCATAGAAGGCCACCAGGTTGGTCTAACAGGACCTGCCACTCGTAAACCCATGTTCATAGTATCATAGTATCATAGAATTAGGGTCGGAAGGGACCTTGTAGAACTTCAAGTCCGACCCCCCGCCTGGGCGGGAAAAAAGACTGGACTTAAATGAGTCCAGGCGGGTAGGCATCAAGCCTCTTCTTAAAGATCCCCAGGGTAGGAGCCAGCACCACTTCCCTTGGAGGTTGGTTCCAGATCCTAGTCGCCCTAACTGTGAAGTAGTTCTTGTGGATGTCTAATCTAAATCTACTCTCTAATACCTTGTGTCCATTGTTCCTTGTCATGCCAGGGGGCACTAGGGGAAACAGTGTCTCCCCTAAACCCTTCTGGTTGCCCCTAGTGAGCTTATAGACAGTCACCAGGTCCCCCTCAGCCTTCTCTTGTGAAGGGTGAATGGGTTTAGGTCCCACAGTCTTTCATTGTAGGGTCTGCCCTGTAGTCCCCAGATCATGCGGGTGGCCCTCCTCTGGACCCTTTCAATGTTGTCCACGTCCCTCCTGAAATGGGGCACACAGAACTGGATGTAGTACTCCAGCTGTGGTCTGACCAGTGTCACATAGAGGGGGAGGATCACCTCCCTGGCTGTACTTGAGATGCACCTGTGGATACATGACAAGGTCCAGTTAGCCCTGCCAACCGTGACCTCGTATTGTCGGCCTATGTTCATCTTGGAGTCAATAATGACTCCAAGATCCCTTTCTACCTCTGTGCTCTCAAGAAGGGAGTTTCCCATTCTATAAGTGTGCTGCTGGTTTCTACTGCCTAAGTGCAGCACTCTGCACTTGTCAGTATTGAAACGCATCCTGCTTATGTTAGCTCACTCCTGTAACCTATCCAGATCTTGTTGCAGTCTTTGCCTCCCTCCTAGCGTGCTCATCTCACCCCAAATTTTGGTATCATCAGCAAATTTAAACAGGTTGCAATTCACCCCATCATCCAAATCGCTGATGAAGAAATTGAACAGTGCAGGCCCCAGGACAGAGCCCTGGGGGACTCTGCTGCCCACTTCCCCCCAGGTTGAATATGACCCGTCCACCACCACCACCCTCTGAGTACGACCCTTGAGTCAATCTACAATCCATCTGACTGTGTAGGCATCAATGCTACAATCACCTAGTTTTCTAATGAGGATGGGGTGGGAGACGGTGTCAAAGGCCTTGCTGAAGTCTAGAAAGACTACATCCATGGCAACACCTGCATCCATTGCCTTTGTGACCTGATCATAAAAGGCAATCAGGTTGGTCTGACATGGCCTGCCCCTAATGAAACCATGCTGGTTGCCCTTGAGCATCATCCCTGAAGCCAGTCCATCACAGATGTGCTCCTTGAGGATCTTCTCAAAGAGTTTCCCAAGGATAGAGGTAAGACTGATGGACCTATAGTTGCCCGGGTCCTCTCTCTTCCCTTTTTTGAAGATGGGGACCACGTTAGCCATCTTCCAGTCATCCATCACCTGGCCGGAGGACCATGAGTGCTCATAAAGCCGTGCCAAGGGCCCTGCAATAACCCCAGCTAGCTCCCTCAACACCCTGGGGTGGAAAGCATCTGGACCCGCTGACTTGAATATGTCCAGCCCCTCCAGAAGCTCTCTAACCTGGTCCTCCCCAAGCTGAGGACTGGAGGCATTCCCCTCGAATCTGTCTGGCATCACAGCAGGGAAGTCCCAGTCCCTGCGCAAAAAAATGGAGATGAAGAATTGGTTAAATAGTTCCGCTTTCTCCTGTGGCACAACCACTAGATTGCCCAGCATACTTTGTAGGGGCCCCACATTACCTGGTGCCTTTTTCATCCTCCCTATGTATTTGAAAAAGGACTTTTTATTATCCTTGATCTTGGACACTAGTCCTAGCTCTATGTCTGCCTTAGCTTTCCTGACAGCCCCCCTACAGGCCCGAGCAGAGAAGGTATACTCCTCTTTGGAGATAGCACCCCCCTTCCACCAGGTGTACGCCTGCTTTTTGGCAAGCAGGCATCCTTGGACGTCCTTGGTGAGCCAGGGGGGTTTTCGGGCACTCTTGCCCCCCTTGCATCTTGTTGGGATGGACTCCTCTTGGGCCCTGAGTATCACTTCCTTAAGGAACGACCACTCATCCTGGACACTGAGTTCCCCTGCCCTCATGGACCCCAGCACCTCCCCCACTAGTCTCCTCAGCTTGTTGAAGTTGGCCCTCCTAAAATCTAGGGCTACCGCCTTGCTGCAGACCCTTGACACCCTGCGCTGGATGATGAATTCCATCAAGCGATGATCGCTATTGTCCAGGTTGTCAAGAACCTGGAGGGCCCTTACCAGGTCATAGCCTGTGGCCAGGACCAGGTCCAACAGGGCGTTTCCTCTGGTGGGACTGTGCACCTCCTGGATTAAGTGGAGGTCCTGTATCTCAGTTAGGAACCTCCTTGAATGGTCCATCCTGGCTGACTGTTCCTCCCAGCAGATGTCCGGGTAATTAAAATCACCCATGACAACTACATCCTTTGCCTTAAGTGCCTTTGCAAGCTGGCCTGAAAATTCCCGGTCCAGCTCCTCCCCTTGGTTGGGGGGTATGTAGTAGACCCCCACCGTCAAATCGCTCTCCCCACGGTCCCCTTCAATCTTAACCCAGAGCACTTCAGCCTGCCCTTCCTGTGACCCCATTCTGCTGGCAGAGGATGTGTAGTGCTCCTTGACATAGGGTGCCACACCCCGACCTTTCCTTCCTTCTCTATCCTGCCTGTAACGCCTATAGCCTATAATGCTAACTCCTGCCTGTAAATCCTATAGCCCGTAATGCTAATGTTGGTTGCCCCTAAGCATGAAATCCCCTGCTGGCCCCTCATGGATGTGTGCCAGCATAATTTTCTCAAACAGCTTGCCAAGATCGAAGTAAGACTAACTGGCCTATAGTTTCCTGGGTCCTCCTTTTTACCCTTTTTGAAGATGGGAACCACATTGGCCCTCTTCCAGTCCTCTGGCACTGCACTGGAGCACCACAAGTGCTCGTTAAGCCATGCCAGGGGTCCTGCAATGACCTCAGCAAATTTCTGTAGTTCTCTAGGGTGGAGATCGTCTGGACCAGCTGACTTGAATACGTCCAGTCCTTCCAGAAGCTCCATAACTAGTTCCTCACTAACCCTTGGCCTAGGTGTGCCTCCCCTGGGGCCTTAGGGGGGCTCAGTGGGGGGGTGGCTGTTCTGGTCCCTGCTTAGGAAGATGGAGGCAAATAAATTGTTAAATATATTGGTTTTGTCATCTGGTGTGACGACCAAATTTCCTAACATGTCCTGCAGGGTTCCCAAAATACCTGGAACCTTCTTTTTACCCCTTATGTATTTAAAGATGGACTTCTTATTGTCCTTAATCTGGGAAGCTAGTCCCAGTTCCATCTCTGCCTTGGCCTTCCTGACTGCCCCCCTACATCCCCAAGCAACTGCAGTATAGTCATCCCTGGTGATGTCCCCTCCTTTCCATTGGGTGTACGCTTCCTTTTAGCTTGGAGACATTCCCAGATGCTTTTGGTGAGCCATGGGGGCTTGTGTGCCCTCCTGCCCCCTTTGATCCATGTTGGGATTACCTCCCTTTGGGCTTGGAGGATGTTCTCCTTGAGGAGCGACCACTCTCCTTGGACACCTGGCTCCCCTCCCCTCTGGGACCCCAGGGCTTCCCTGACTATTCTCCTTAGCTGATTGAAGTTTGCCATCCTGAAATTTAGGGTTGCTGCCTTGCTGCAGGTCTTTGCCACCTTGTGCTGGATGGTTAATTCCAACAGGTGATGATCGCTGTTGTCCAGGTGGTTGAGCACCCACAGCCCCCTCACCAGGTCATCTCCCATGGCCAGCACCAGGTCCAACAAGGTGTCTCCCCTGGTGGGGCTGTGCACCTCCTGGGTTAGATGGAGGTCCTGCATTCTGGCTAAGAACCTACGTGAGCCATCAGACCTGGCTGATTGTACTTCCCAGCAGATGTCCGGGAAGTTCAGGTCCCCCATGACTTCACTACCTCTGTTAGCTGAGCTAAGAATTCCTGGCTGAGCTCTTCCCTTTGGTTGGGAGGTCTGTAGTAGACCCCCACTGTTAAGTCTCTTTCCCCTTGACTGCCTTGTAATCTAACCCAAAGCACTTCAGAGTGCCCTTCCTCTGATTCTTTATTGATGAGGATGGGTATTCCTCCTTAATGTAGAGTGCCACGCCCCACCTTTCCTTCCTATCCTGTCCCTTCTGTACATCCTATAGCCCTTGACATTCACCACCCAGTCATGCATTGAGTTCCACCACGTTTCAGTGATCCCCAGTATGTCCAGGTTGGTGTCAGCCAGCAGGAGGGTGAGTTCCTCCTGCTTGTTTTCCATAATACGAGCCTTTGTGCAGATGCATTTGAGGCCTCCCATGGATGTGTGTACTGGCCCTCTAATCACAGCATTGTCCTGGCCCCTGTTGCTTACCTGTGTGTATGTTTCGCTCATTGTTCTAGGCTGGGCTGTACTTGTGGGAGTTGCTTGGTCTGGCAGTCCGATGATTCCTCCACCCTCGTCTTCCCCTTCCCCCGACGAGCCTAGTTTAAAGCCCATTGGAGTAGGTCCACCAACCTAGAAGAAAACACACGCTACCTTTTGGGGAAAGGTGGAGCCCATCCCATCCAAGTATGTCTCTCATCGTGATGTGCCGGTCATGGTTGAGGAAGCCAAAGCCTGCCTCGAGACACCATTCTTGAAGCCGCCTGGTGGTCTCCACGATGCACGTTGCATGCCGTCTTCCACGTCCACTCACTGGTAGGATAGAAGAGAAAACGTGCCCATCTCCTTTAGCACACACCCCAGAGCATTGTAGTCCTCCATCAGGTGATCAGGGCTTCTCCTGGCTGCATCATTAGTACCCCCATGGACTAGTGCCATGGGGTAGTAATCGGTGCGCTGGATCACGGTTTGGAGCATCCCTTTCACGTCCTGAATCTTCGCTCCAGGTAGGCAGTAGACCTCGTGTGCCGAGGGGTCCTGGCAACAGATGGGGCCCTCTGTACCTCTCAGGATGGAGTCGCCTATGATGATCATGTGACACTTTCTCCTCCTTGCCTGCTTGTCTCCTTTGGCCTGCACAGGATGTGGAGAGCATGGAGTTGTCTCCTCCCCAGTGTCCTCCTCTCCTTCCTTCTCCTCCAGGGTTGCCAGGGCCTCATACCTGTTCTCCAGCCGGACTGGAGGAATTGGTACTGCTGTGTTATGAGCAGACTTGGTTTGGGAGGTGACTGTCTGCCACTTAGCAGTGGAGGGCACTTCTTGAGGTGCATGTTCCTTGGGTGTACAGCCCTGCAGGGAAAGAAAATATCTGTCAATTTCTTCCTCTGCCTCCATGATTCTCCTCAGCCTGCTAACCTCCTCCTGGAGCTCCCTCACCTCTGCCTCCAGGGCCCTAAGGCGGGCACCTGCAGGACAGGTGTGGGGGTCCCCAGTCCCTGCTCCCCCAGGCCTTGCTGGGCAACTCCCACAGGCCCAGGGGTTGGGGGATGCCAGCCCCCCCCCACCGTGGGCTCTGGTATGTGATGTTATGTGAGCAGTGGTTCCCAGTAACAGAACTATCACAGACCCCTTTGAGGTTAAAAAAGGAGGTAAGGAAGGCTGCATCATAACTCCAACACTCTTCTTGATATTTCTTACTGCAATACTCCATCTGACCACTGACAAGCTTCCAGTCAGAGTGGAACTAATCTGCTTAGCAGATGGTAAATTGTTTAATCTCAGCTGACTCTGAGCCAAAATCAGGACTACCCCAACCTCAACCACTGAGCTCCAGTACACTGCTGTAGTTTGTGCTCACTTGGAAGCAGATTTTTAGGTTAGGCAATTCTACTGTGGCATACAAGAAAATGGGACTGAATTTTAACATACAGAAGGCTACAGTTCTCCATCAAAAAGTTCTTAATGAACAGTTTGCAGCTCCAATAATTAAGATCCATGGTGAAATTCTGAGGAACACTACATCTTTCATGCACCTCAGAAACCATCTATCACAGAAGGCTGACATCAATGAAGAAATCCAACATCATCTCCAATGTGCAAGTGTAAACTTCAGACACCTGAGGAAACAGTTATTCAAAGATCAGACAGATGCAAATCCAATCTCATGCTTGATGTAGCAGTTGTGATCCCCACCTTACAGGGTGAAGATGTACAGGAAACATTTCAAGTTATTGGAGAAGTACCATCAGTGCTGCATGCAGAAGATCCTTTGAATCCAGTGGGTGAACATTAGTGTACTCTCATAAGCAAACACTACAAGCACTGTAGCAGTTACCATCTGACAGGAACTTTACTGACCCAGCCACATCATCCAGATGTCTGACTCCACTCCCAAAACAAATTTTATTCTCCCAGCTTCATCAAGGCATTCCAAGGGAGGGCAGAGAAAGCACTTCAAGGATGTCCTCAAGGGCAGCTTGAAAAAAATGCAATCTATTTCCAGGGACTACCCCAAATGGAAGAAGAGTCTCATTAAAGGATATCAGTACTTTGAAACCTTATGATGACTGTTAGACTCCTACTCCATGTGCCATCCAACTACTAGGGAGATGATGGTCCAGCTGTTCATGGATTCTGGTACTCATTAGCCAGAGCAGACAGGGAGCAAACACCAGCACAGATTGCTTGAAGCAGCTTTATTCAAAATGGAGACAGCTTCGGGCCAGGTCCCAAAAAAACAGTAAACTGGGGACCTGCACTGAACAACAGCTTTTTTCCCACGTTTATACACTTTGGTTTATACTCATTAACATTTTTTCCACCCTTTCCCTCCTTCTGTTCCATTCATTTCTACTCCTTTCTCAAGCTCCACCTCTGCTTACTGTTTGCTTCATTAGCATGGAATTGCCTATGCATTTTATTCATTTACATGTCTTTTTTGCTATAAGCACATGTCTAAGACCTTGACTTCTCTTTTTTGGTGAATGGGAGGACTTTGAGCAAAAACTGGAAGCTTCAGGAGGCTTCTTTACTAATCACCATTCACCTTTTTGCATATGTTCATCTCAGATTCTGTTACCAATTATGTGTTGTTTTTCACATTCCAGTTTGTTGTTTCTGTCTCATGTTGTACCATCTTCCACATTTCTAAAATGTCACCTCATTCACAACATACAGACTCACACAGATTCACCCAAAATCCACATTTTCCTGTTATTAAAATGACATGTCACTAATATATACACTCACACACACACATATGTGCACTTTATATATATATTTGTGGTGTTTCATTTTAATCATGGAAAAATGTGGATTCTGGGTTACTTTTCTATATCTAAAAATTGGGGATTTTTTTTATCAGAGAAAATCAGGATCCCTAGATGTGACAGTCTTTGAAGACAATCAACCTCAGCTGTGAGAGATTGCTGAAGAACCATCATAAACACATCAGAAATAGTATTATTAAAGGTCACTTACTGTACTTCTAATAGTCCCATACCTTTTAAAGACTGCATTTGTATATGCATATCAGAGTGCATTAGAAAGTTCTTCCTCAGTTTTTAAATATGTAGGAATAATTTTATTTTTCGTTTTTTGCATAAAGTTTTCTGAATATAACCCATTGAAAGATGCTGCTTTCCTTTTTAGGGTTTAGCTAAAAAAAATCCCTATTGTCTTCCTATAATAAAGATTTTAATTGTTATTCTAGCTTCAAATGTCTTTATCACTTTCATTTGTTTCATAACCGAATGCAATCAGAGGTTTGTTTGTGTTTGTAATCTAATTATCCTTGAGACCTCCATGTGAAAACTCTCAAGTAAATGTTACAAGTGGTGCTCATTAAAGTGCTACTTGAACCAGTTCCACTGTATATTCACTGGACTACATTAAAGCCTTGTTGGCTTAAGTCTGAAATGCTCCCAGGCTGACAGCCACAACTCTTTACTGTTTCAAATGAAAGATTTGTCTCTGGTGGAAAATGGAAGGAAAAATAAAGTTATTTTATAAAGCCTTGATCCTTCAAAAAGTGAAAAATAAATCTGTTTTTCAATTTAGAATGTTAGGAGGTATATTTCATCACTGACATTATTGTATAGCTGTTGTATTCAAAGGAATATAGCCATATGTTTTTATGAGGAGATGAAACATTTCCCCAACAACTTAATGTTGGAAGCTAATTTGATGCTCCTGTATCATATTGTGTAAAGCATCATTACATTTTTCAATATATAGTTGAATTGTTAGTCACAAACTCCCTCTTGGTCTAGTTTATCCATTTATGACTCCAGACATATAAACATATTTTAACAAGAGTAATCAAAGCTTTGATGCTCAAAGTTCTGCCACTGAGCAATGCATACACTTCTTCCTCCTGGACAAACAATCCCCTATTTTAATAAGACCAGAAATCTAAAGTTTCATTGTAGAAGGTCACTTTGTTTTTTTAATAACCTTTAGAAAAGGTCAAGCTGCATTTATTTTGTCAACTTAGATAAATGACACTCGGGCTATTAATAAATGCAAAGATTTAGGCCCTTGGACTCTGTACTGTCCCAGTCTTACATAGTTTTCAATGAGGAAATAAGCCATATGTAATATTATATGAACTATTCATAATATTATATGAACTATTCATAATATAGCACTTACACTGTTATTTTCTTTGGAGAAGTGCAATGCAGGGCTTCTATCCCTGTTACTGGAGCAAAGTAAGAGCAGTGATATAGAAGGCAGGCTGGGGGATGCAGCTTGTAGAGATACAGGCGACCCTTGCCATTCATGGGAGATATATTCCCGTGGTCCCCGCAAATGGCAACATCCATGTATAGGGCACTGGATTCATGAATGCAGTGCCCCCAGCAGCTAGGAGGGGGGCACAGCTCCAGCAGCAATGGCGGAAGCCCGGCAGCAGCAAGTGCAGAGCTCTCAAGGAGCTCTGGTAAGTGTTTAAAGTGTATTTAAAATGCTGGTTTGGCATTCATGAATATTTGAAACTGTGAATGCTGAACCCACAAATACTGAGAGTTTCTTGTATAAGTCACAAAGCTCAGGCCATTGCTACGTGGGTGTATAAATAACTCCTGTTCATGAGCGTGAAGAGGTAGAAGAACTAAAGGGGTGCAGAATAAGGCAAGAAGTGAATTGCAAGACTCCAGGATGCCAATGAGGCAGTTTTCAGTGACAGAGGAGGATCTGTTCTGTGACAAGCGTACTCAAGTAGGTTTGTGGTTGTAGCCAAATGTTTATTTTTGATTTTTGTTTACCTGTGAGTTCTGGTGGTGGCTGAAGGGGGAGGCAGGAAGCCATGAAGAGCCTAGAGAATGATGTTTTGAAGGATTTTGCTTACAGAGGGCATGTGTACACATGTCCCTACAGCTCTGTTGTTACTGAGCTATCATTTAGTACTTCCTTTTGGAAGCACTAAACAACAGTGCAGTAACAGCTCATACTGCACCATACCAGCAGCACATGGTTATTTTTAGTGGCTACATCACTGTAGCAATTCACTATACTAAGGGAGTATTTTGTTATGGCAACATAACAGTGGCGTGATGATTTTTGCTTGCGGATGCTATGCGACCATGGTGTGTTACTATAGTAACACATCGTGTGTAGATGTGCCCAGAAGATTGTAGTTCTGAAAATCCATGCTTGGGTTCCAGTTAAACACTAAATATTTTAGTAAGTGGTCTAAGGGCCCAGGAGATTAATGTATGACCAGGAAGAGCCTGGGGGATCAAGGTAGGACCAGGGGCCCAGAATAGAGAGAGATCAGGAGAGTGAGGCCTGAGGACTTTCAAGAAAAGTGGAAGACTACACAGGGTAGACATTGGGATAGAATAAGTCAGCCTGATGTTGAACAGGGAGGTGTAAGGCATCAAACACTCATACTTAGGGATTCTGGTTTTTTCTGATTAAAAAAAAAAATCCCCACTTTTTGTATTAAAAAAGTAACCCCAAATCAATGTTTCTGTGATTAAAATGAAACACCGCTAAAATATAGCTACGTGGATATTCAGGGTGTGCAAAGTGGGCCCTATTCGATTCAGATTCAGATTTGGCATGGGCAAATAGTTCCGGTCCACTTCTGGATTCATCACTGAGAATGTGGAGTCCCCCCCTCCACCCCGTGGGACTCTCTGTCTGCCCCAGCATCATAGCATTCACAAGTCATGCTGGTATCTCGAAGTGTGTAGAAAAAATGTTTAAAGCTGTGTCTGTGTCCGAATCACTGATTCTCCAAATCAGCTCAGACTATTCAGATTCACATTTCACCAAATTGAATCAAGGACATTGATCCGAATCAACAAATCACTGATCTGTGAGGTCAGAGTGTCTGCCATATAATCAGATTAGCAAAAGCACCCTAAAATAACTATAAATCATCAAAGAAGTCATAATAATGCTAAAACATAATGGATAAAATGAGTAGTTTTATTTTCATAAATTCATAGACATTAGGGCTGTACAGGACCTCAGAAGATCATTGAATCCAGCCCCCTGCCCCAGGGGCAGGAAGTCATCAGGAATCATAGGATCCCAGCAAGATAAGCATCCAAATGTCTCTTGAAGGTGTTCAAAGTAGGTGCTTGAACCACCTCCGGTGGCAGTCTATTCCAGACCTTGGGGGTTCGGACAGTAAAGAAGTTCTTTCTTATGTCCAGCCTGAAACAGTCATGGAGATATTTGTGATCATTTGACCTCATCATTCCTTGGGGTGCTCTGCTGAACAGACATTCCCCCAGATCCTGGTGAGCACCCCTGATAAACTTATAGGTGGCTACCAGATCACCCCTGAGCCTAAGCTTTTCCAGGTTGAAGAGTCCCATGGCTCTAAGCCTCTCATCATAAGGTCTGTTTTGCTGAGACTTTATCATGTGTGTGGATCTCCTCTGCAATCTCTTAAGTTTCTTCACATCCTTTTTGAATTGTGGAGCCCAAAACTGGACGTAGTACTCCAGCTATGGCCTCAGCAAGGCCGAGTACAAGGGGAGAATGACATTCTGGGATTTGCTCAAGAAGCATCTATGGATACAAGCCAGCATTTTGCTCACTTTACTAGCTTCAGCATCATATTGAAGGCTCATGTTCTTCTTGTGGTCAATTATGGCCCCCAAATCCCTTTTGCCTACAGTCTTAGCCAGTGCAGCACTGCTGAGCCTGTAAGGATGCTGCAGGTTTTTCTTCCCAAGGTGGAGAACCTCTCATTTTTCAGTATTAAACACCATAAGTGTTCTCATCTGTCTATTTCCTGAGCCTGTCAAAGGTCAGCCTGGTCTATTTCCTGAGCCTGTCAACCCTCCTGTCCTCTGGTGTGGATGCTTTACCCCAGAGTTTGGAGTCATCAGCGAACTTAGCCAGTCAGCTTCTGATACCAATTTCCACACCATTAATAAAGACTTTGACTAGTGTAGGCCCAAGGGCATAGCCTTGAGGAACCCCACTGGTCGCAGGACACCATGATGATTGACTTCCATCAACCACCACCCTCTGGGTCCTACCATGGTGCCAATTCCCCAGCCAGTGAATTGTGGTGAGGCCGAGGCCACAGTTAGACAGTTTTGCTAAGAGGTGATCATAGGATACCAGAACAAAGGCTTTTTTAAAGTCAAGATACATGACATCAATCTTTTTCCCCTTGTCCAGATGATAGTTAACCTCATCATAAAAGGAAATAAGATTGGTTAAGCAACAAACCTATGCTGGCTATCCCTCAGGATGTTGCCATCAGCCAATATGTTAAGAATGGATTTTTCGATAATCTTTTCTAAGACCTTTCCCAGGATAGAGGTCAGGCCTATAGTGTGCTGGATCCACTTTCCTCCCTTTCTTGAAGATGGGCACCACATTGGCCTTCTTCTAATCTTCGGGCACTTCACCTGAGCACCAGGAGTTCTTGAAGATCCATGCCAGGGTCTGAGCATTATAATTACAGATAGTCCCATTGACGTCAAAGGGGTTAATCATTGACACCATGAAGGGCAAAAGAATTCGTCCTTTTTAAAAGGAAGAGCACTAAACCATGGATGTTTCTTTGCCATTAGATTGAACCAAAACACTTAAATGAGCATTAAATAAGCCTTGTGTTCCTACACATTTGAACATTAAAAGTGACCTTAATTTTGCCATAAGCCATTTCAAGCTTGGAGTATGTTTGGGATAATAATTCTTATGTAAGAAGGTGGGGAGTTGCTTCAGAGACCAAAGACCACTCTCAACTTTGAGAGAAATGAAGTCCTAGGTTATAGGAGCAAAATGGATTGTGGCTAGATGAAGTTCACAGCAGGCTCTTATTGTTGCATGAATAAATTATTAAAAAAATAATAAAACTATCAAATGCAAGTTCTCAATACATTAATAAGAAGAACAACATGGGAAGAATAGTTCCATTAGCTTTTTAGTAGTCTTGTTGATGAACACAGACATCTCCCCCTATGTGTACATCAAACTGGGGACACAAGAATTATATTGTGCTGATGGACATTTATGGTCAGTCTTCATGGTGCCTCTGTCATGACTCTATAGACAACCCCACTTAGTGATATGCTTCCTTTTCTCCATTTCACCTCCATTCTCCACAGTGGCTCATATATTTAGGAAATGTAATGTATCCCACAATCAATGAATATATTTCAGCACTCAAATGTGTATTTGATAATGACACAGTTTATTAGATAATTACTGGATTTACATAAATCATCACTTCTCGAGTATCAGTTTGTGACCTTTCCTAAAGACACTCAGCATTGGTTTTGTTATACACATAAACAATGAATAATAGTGTTATAGTACATCTCCTTACTTTTAAATGAGAAAATTAAATAATGAATAGTAATGACACATATTTCTGAATTATGAAAATATAGAGATGTACTGCGAAATACATGCAGGCTGTTCTATGATCTATAAGTTTATAAAGCCATGTGGTCAAGAATCACAAATGAAATAAATACTAGAACAGTGGATTGGATGTGAATAATCTAAATCTTGATCTTTCCCTGTCTTTTAAATGATTTATATTTATGAGTAGACTAAGAGACCAATGATCATTTTAAAATATATCCGCTGTTAAGGCACTAGACCTGCAGCCATTTATTCTAACTGCTAGGCATGAAACATTTTAATTCATTGACCTGACTTGATGCTATTCCTGACTAAAAGTAGTAGCTCCATAATAAGTGTTAGACCCTGACTCCATGTTGTGCCCAACGACTAGGGAGATGACGGTTCAATTGCCCATGGTTCCTGTACTCATTAGTCAACGCGCAGCAGGGAGCAAACACCCGCACACATTGCTCGCAACAGGTTTATTAAAAATGGAGACAGCTTTGGACTACCTCCCACACTGACAGAATATGGGGAGCCACCCTAAACAACACTTCTTTCCAACATTTATACATGTTGGTTCATACATATTTAACATTTACTCCACCCTTGTCCCACCTCTGGTTCCACCCATTTCTCCTCGTATCTCAAGATCCACCTCTGTTTCCTGTTTGCTTCCTTAGCATACTGTTGCCTATGCATTTCATTCATTTACATGCCTTTCTGCTAAGCGCACATGCATAAGACTTTGACCCCCATCTTCTTTCAGATATTTGCAGTTTCTCACTGGTTCTTGCTGGTTTTCTTGATAACTTCAGCACCATCTCCAAGGCCATATTTCTGCTTCTGTCTCCTGACACTAATTGGCGGGCTATTCTATTTTTAACACATCATGCACTTTGCACTCTATCCTTTTGTTAAGAATATGCTTACTTAAACATTAGCTAAGTTACTTGCTTTTAATATATCAGCTAGCCTTGTGACCAGCACTTTTTGCTGAGACAGAGGAAAAAGCCTTCATTCATATGCATACTCAGCACCCCCAGATTCCATATTGTTACCTCAACATCCAAAATCCATATCATTACCCTAACACTAAGTAGCAGGATTAAACTCATAATAAATATTACTTGAAAAGCAAACACATACATCAAACCTAATGGACATATCAGCATGTCACCCTATGGTGATGTTCACCTTTTCCCATAATTTAAATGAAACACCATTATATATATATATATATAAAATGAGAATTTGGAGTTACTTTTTTTAAATTGAAAATTGGGGTTTTTTTAAAAATCAGAAAACCAGGATCCCTGCTTATCATAGAAGGCAGTCAGGTTGGTCAGGCATAGGTTGCCTTTGGTGAATCCATGTGAACTGTTCCTAATCAACTTCTTCTCCTCCAAATGCTCAGTAATGGATAATTTGAGGACACGCTCCATGAGTTTTCCAGGGACTGAGGAGGGGCAGACTGGTTTGTAGTTCCCTGGATCCTCCTTCTTCCCTTTCTTAAAGATGGGCACTATATTTGCCCTTTTCCAATTGTCTGGAACCTCCCCTGATCACCATGAGTTTTCAGAGATAATGGCTAGTGGTTCTGCAATCATGTCAGTCAATTCCATCAGCACCCTCCAATGCATTTCATCTGCTCCCATGGACTTGAACCCATCCTGCTTTCCTAAATAGTTTCTAACCCAGTGCTTCCCAAACTTTTCTCAATGTGACCCTATTTTGATTCCATTTCCTCAGCATGGCCCCTCACTCCCATTCCACAGTCCCCCCACAACCCCTCATTCCCCACCCACAGGTACACCAGGGCCAGGGACCACAGCCCCCCACAGAAGTCCCTGAGCCCCAGGTGCCACCCATAGGAAGTGGCGGCTGCTGTGGATGGAATGGAGTGCAGAGTCTGGCTTCCCCCCTGCCCCTTACTTTCTCTCACTGACAGCACTGCCAAATTGGAGCCCATGAATGGGGGACAATGGGGGCTGCCCACTGCAGCTTTGGGACTCCCCACCATGCTGCCTTCCCCCATAAGCTCCTCAGCCTAGTGTGCATGTCCATCATAGGAGGGAACACTGCACTGTGCTGCCATGGCTGCAAAGCTGAGGTGGTCCCTGCTCACCCGGCAGTAATGTGCCTCAGCTTGGTGACTGTGATAGTACAGTACTCCCTCCCATGTTGGGTCCCAGCGTCTGGGCCACAGAGGAGGCTCCTGCCCGGAGTTGGTCCAGCCCACTGCAGCTGTGCACCCTGCCATGGGAACAACAATCTCAGGGGTATGTTTATTATGACCCCATCCACTGATGTTGTGACCCCATTTGGGGTCATGACCAACAGTTTAGGACCTCCTTCCCTAACTTGTTCTTTCTGAACTGAGGCCTGCTGACCTCCTTCCCAGACTGTGCTGCCTGGTCCAGTCATCTAGGAGCTGACCTTGCCTGTGAAGATCAAATTTTAAAAAGCATTGAGTACTAGCCTTTTTCTCATCATCTGTTACTAGGTTTCCTCCCCCCATTCAGTAATGAATCCATACTTTCCCTGACCTTCCACTTGTTGTTAACATACTTGTAGAAAACCTTCCTGTTACCTTTCACATCCCTTGCTATCTGCAACTCCAATTGTGCTTTGACCTTCCAGACCTCATCCCTGCAGGCCTGAGCAATAGTCCTCCCAAGTTGCTTGTCCAAGCTTCCACTTCTTGTAAGCTTCCTTTTTGCATTTTAGCTTACTGAAGATTTCTCTGCTAAGCCAAGCTGGTCGCTTGCCACATTTGCTATTCTTCCTGCACATTGGGATGGTTTGTTCCTGAACCCTCCCAGGAAATCATGCCCATCAGTGCCCTGAAGGAGTCAAAGTTTGCTTTTCTGAAGTCCAGGGTTCATACTCTGCTGCTCTCCTTTCTTCCTTTTGTCAGGATCCTGAACTCTATTACAACCGTACAATAGATGCTTCTGTACCTAGGACAAGATATGATCCTCTCTTTACTCCATTTCCTTTAGAAAATGGGCATATACTGAGGGTGTCCTATTAGAATGCTGCAAAACTAATTTAGTCTCTCCTGAAATTTCAGTAGAACTACATTGTTCTTTCATAAAAGTCAGCTGTAGACAGTTTTATTGTCCTACATAACATTTTGTATATTCACTAGACTAAGGTGAAGAGCCTAATGATTTAACTTAGCAGTTATCATAGCTAGCATACCTTCCTTTTCAGTGAAGAGTTCTACAGGTGATTTGCAATCTGTCAGAATAACAAAATATTTCCTATATAGATATTCCAAAAATACTTATAAATATTTTTTGTTCTAAAAACAATAACTACACTTGCTCTCTCCAGCTGAGCATAATCCTGCTCAGTTAGTGTCCTAGAAACACAATAAGCAGTTTTTCAATGTCCTTCACATTATATTTTAAAAATCACATGACAGAATTAAAGTAAATTAATTTCATTGTAAATCTGTTGTTTGTTTGTACCCTCTGCTGTTTATACAAGTTCTCTGCCTGAAGTACTGTGGCTAAAAGTTAATTTTGGTTGCATCTATCTGGCCTTTACAAAGCTAGTAATGAAGTTAAAAAAAGAGGCTGGAATTTATTACACCTATTAGGCACATAAAGTCTGTTTCTTTTTCACATCCCTTCTTCACATCCCAAAAATCCATCAATGCATGTATTTTTGGACACCATCATCTTCCTCTTAAGAATAGAAGGAGAACCCACCCAAGATTGGCAATTTATGAGAAAATTGATAAATGTAATGCAGAAAATGGAAGTAAAATCCTGAATACTGGATCACTATTTTATTGCCCATGTCTATAGACAATAAGGGGAATTTCTTCTTAACTATGTCAGCAAAATCTTATTTGTCTTTAGGAGTTTGTTAAAACCTAAGAAACCAATAGCAACATAGTTTAAAATCTTGTTAGCGTACAATATGCAAAACAAACCAAATCAGAAACTTTAAAACATGGGTATCTTTTGAGTGTATGCAGTCACCCAAATCTAGCTGCCTAGGAAACTCTCCAGCCCAAGATAAAGGCATGTAAAAATGTATTTATTTAGTGGCTATTGCATGGGGTAGAAAAGGATTGAATTTAGTAACTTAGATGCCTAAGTTCAAACTTACATAAATTGACCACATCCAGATGTGCAGGGGCATGTGTTTGCAGTGGCAAAAATAGTAGCAGCACAAATTTGTGCTACTACTTTTTGCCACAGCACTTGCCCCTGCATACACACTTTGTGGAAGGACAAATTGTGCTGCTTCAGGCAAACTACCTGTGCCCAGCTCCTCTCGGCTGCCAGTGTGAGACCAGAGAACCGGAGCCTGTAAGTGCTTGGCTTCCATAGGAGCACCCTGGATCCCAGTGCCGGGCACCAGGCCATCTAGAGGAGCCAGAGGTGCCACCAGAGAGAAGCCCTTGTGGGACCAGTCATCAGAGTGGGAGCATGAGTTGCTGGGGAAGAGGGCCCCTCAGGGGAGGTGGGCTTTGGAGAGGAGGGTCTGCAGCCTCCCCCCTCCCTCCTCCCCCCTTGTGTGGGAGAGGTCTCCACATCCCAGGGACCTAAAGGTGAGAGGCTCCAGGGAACACACTGTGTAGTGCTGAGTGCACCCCTATATTTTGTGATTGATGATTGCTTCGTACTATAGATGTTAAAGGGGTTTATATGGGTTGACCTGTCTTCATTACCTGTATTTGTTTACTGCCTATTCTCGGAATATTGCATTGCTACCTCAACTTACCTGAGTTTATCTAAGTTGATGCTTATATGTGTTTATTGTGTTGATGCCTTGACTTACCTGTTCCAGAGTGTTAACATTCATTCTGTGTAAGAGGTTAATTATTGACTACACTGTGAATCATCTGGTTTATGTCACAATTTTTTAGTGCTAGGAGTCAATGCAGATCTATTACAACCAATAATGATAACTTCTTCCTCTTTAAATACTTCCAGATTGTATTTTTTATCCTAGGTACTGAAGTCTGAATACCTGGTATGTATGTCCCTGATTTTTCCCTTTTCACCTTTATAAAGGTGGACACTGTTTAACCCTCCAGTTCTGCAGTTCACTGGAACTTGACACATCATCCACAAGTTTGCAAAAAATATTGCCTATTGCCCCAAGATTTCCTTTGTATAAGATGTCTTTAGCTTAATCAAATATTTAAAATGTTTTATTTAAATTTAATCACAGAATGTTAGTTCCTACACAATGCTTAAGCATTGAATCATAAAAATGCATTAATTTCTTATATCTTGTCAATACAAAGGAAAATTAAATATCTTTCACAGTACTGCATAGGGTATAGAGCAGCATAAATCTCTAGCTCCATTTCAGATAAATTTGCCAGATTTCATGGTGATTTGATAATATCTGCCTCAGAAAATATGTGAGAAAGTAGGTGATCTTAATACAGCTGGGAAAACTTAAAAGCAGCTAATCATTCAAACAGTCCTATTATTAAAAAATAAATGCATTTTAGAGTGTTAGCACCTTAAAATATCTACATTTTAAAGATGAACAAAAAGGCAATACTAGATTCAGAACCTTGTCTTCTTAACACATTTAAACTCTGACCCAGAAAAAAATAAATATTGGAAGGAATCAGAAAGTAATGTGTTCATGTAGAACTTGATATCTACATTGATATTACCAAAACTGATTAATGTTATTGCTGATAGTGGTTTTGTAACCTGAACAACTCTCCACCAGGAACTGACATGAGACCATCACCCCATTTTATATAAGCCAGTCAATAGCTTTAAGAAGGTTTGCTAACCTGGGGCAGATCTAAAGAAATGACCTATAGCTTGAAATAAATTGTATTCATTTATCATCTGACAGATTTAACCAATTGCTACTTCAGGTCCTTCTTTATTTTATAGCTACTTTAGTCTATATGCTTTCTGCTTTAGATCCTGATTCAGCGAATATTTAATCATCTGATGAAAAGTAGGTATTTGCTGAAGTCGGGCCAATAGACAATGCCAGGGGTCCTTTGAAGTCAGAAGATATCCTTGGTTAAAATTTCATTCAGTGATATTACCCACTAGGACACATTCTTAGATATATTTTAGAATATCTATTAGAATAGTCAACTTAGAATAGAATAGAATAGAATAGAATAGAATCAATCTTCTATGGTGCATATTTTTGGTATCTTTTTAGAATAAAATCTTAAAATTTTGAAGAAAGTAAAGTTCTGTATTGGAAAGGGCAGCCAAGGTATGTAATTTAAACAAAAAATACTTAATTCTGTTGGTCAGGAAATGGAAAGGAGAAGAAAGAAAATGTCATTTGCTTGCTTTTGGAGCGGAGTTGTTCTCTGGTAGACACCTGTAAATATAATTCTCATGATCTGATTGAAATGACCTGTTTCTTTCCTCCACATTTAAAGCATACTATTTCACTTGACTTTCATTTGTAACTCCTGCTAAAGCCAATTAGCTTGTAGGTATAACTAAAAACTGAACAGGTTGTGTGTTTCAAATATTGAGGAATCATTGGATTAAATCAATAATATTTTATTAAACTTACTGAAATCCCATATCACTTTTTCATTAGTTTCTAGACAGATAGTGAGTTGCATCTTGATTTTTTTTTATCTATCCCAAGATGTATGAACATTAGGAATAGGTAAAAGAAAGGGGAGCTTCCTAAAAGCTAAATAAACACATTAAGTATCCCAGGTGTCAAGACCTTTAGGATTCTGATCACCTGTTGCCAGCAATTATTCTCCTTTATGACATGGTGCACTTGATTATTATTCTTTTCTTGATTTTCAGTAAATAAAAGTGAAGATTATACAAATGAGCCATAGCAGCATTTTTTTCAGCTTTACTCTATTTATTTATAATTAATAATCTATGATCAACATGTTTAGTGCACAATGGCATCTAAAATATATTAAAAACCCCAAACTATATATTATCAAAGCTGCAAGAAAGAATTTGCTATTAGTTTATTATCCTATTAAAAGGGTGCACAAATGGGACATCCAACTTAGTAATGGCTCATTAACTGTTTTCCATGTTAATAATATTATGAAAAAAGGGGCTTAGAATGAAAAACCTTTTAATCATTTTGGACAGCTGCTGAAGAAAAAATAATAATAATTTGATTCTGACAGTCATATTTTTCCAGTAGGGATGTGACTATTCCATAAGCAGTGATCTGTGCCAGGACTGTGACAGCAGCGGTAATTACCTCCATCCAGTGGTGCTGGGAATGAAGCTGTCATTTGTCTCCATTATGGCTGAACGTTGAAGCTGCCGTCTCTTCTATTCACCAAATGAAATGCTTAACACCTGATTGTTCAATAGTGCTAAACAAAAGGACAGGAATTAAAAAGCATCATCAGAAACATGAGAACAATACTTCCTTTTGACAAAGCATATTGTACTGTGTTCATTTTTATCTTATAATAAAAAAATAGAGGTTCTTAGAAGATCAGGATTCTAGAACATGAAAATTACTGGGTTTTGAGATGATCACTATTTACTGCTTTGGTTTATGTGATATCTGATTATCAAGAGAGGTCTTTTTTAAACTATTATTTCTCTATTCCTTTCCTAAAGAAGAAGAAAAACTTGGTACAAATTTTTTGCAGAGTAAAGGTGAAACGTTTTGGCCAATAGTAAATTTTCAATCAGATAAATGGTTTCCCTTTTAATCAGGAAGGTTAAGAGGTTCTTCACATAAAACTTAGTTTAGAAATTTATGATGTTCATAACAAGTGTGGTTAGTAGATTTATACCATATATATATGTGCCTTTTCATGAATTGATAGTGTTTATAATTCATTCAAGAATGATAAGAGTTATGTCCATGACACCTAATCCAACATCCATTTAATTTATAAGGCACTAAATTCATTACTTACACCGGGCCTAAGGTGAGAAATTTATGCTCAAAGTCTATTACACTCTGGGCGTGTTCCACATGTGCATGAAGGCATTTTTCCTAATGCGCATTAAATTTAGTACCTCCAGCATGAGTACTAAACAAATATGGATTAGGCTGCCTTAATGCAGAGTAATGAATGTGCCCAGCCCTCTAGTGACACTTAATGCACAGTGACCTATTTTATTTACGTGCATTCACATAATCACCTGGGTTTTTATGTGAAGTTTTATTGTGCAATAAAATAGGTTACTGCACAATAAAGTGCATGTGTAGACTCACCCTTTGGGTGCATCTACATGAGCCAACCACTGTGCAGTTGTTACTGCACAGGCATTTAGTACTTGCATAACCAAATACTAAATGACTATGCAGTAACCAGTGTTACTGTGCAGTAGTGTCTGACAGGGTTGCCTAGTATCACTTACTTCATTGTAGCTCATTACTACTGTGCAGTAGCAGGTTACTACTGCACAGTAGTGGTGCTGTTGCACAGTAGTAATAACTACTGATCAGTAGTAAGAAGCTTCTGCACAGTAAGTGTCTTATGTAGACATGCCCAGTGTGTACTTAAATGGCCATTTTGGGCAATTATTCAGTTTGGAATTCTATTATTTGAAGAATCAGAATCACCAATCAGAATTTCACCAGTCAGAATCACTGATACCATATGCAACCATCTCAGGTCCCAAATGGAAATAGGAGGAGGCTGATGACCTCATGGTACTGTGGGGTGAGGCAGAGATGCAGTGGCAGTTTGCTTGGGCCAGATGCTCCAATGTCCAGGTCTATAAGGGGCTGTTGGGAGCATGGGCACAAAAGGTCAGTACAGCAGTGACACATGAAGGTCAAGGCCTTGTGGGCACAATGTTATTATCACAAACCACAATTGTCAGTTGGGCCAAGTGGTAGTGGTGTGGGCTGAAGCTGACTAAGGAGACTGGAGCTGAGCAGGGAGGTAAGTGGAGGGCCGCATCTAGCCATGGGGTGAGCAGGGGAGAAGAGGTGGAGCCATGAGCGAGGGTGGCTGGCAGACCTACCCCTCCTGAGCTGCCCCCACTAGTCCCCTGCACCTTCAATAGTCCGCCCACACTCCTCCAGCTCCCCCCAACTTCCTAATTACCTGGCATGGAGAACAGGTCCTGCTCACTGTCACCCCTGTGGGGGGCATGTGGCCCCTGTGAGGGGGCAGTCCATGAGGTGTGAAGCGGAATGGCACTCTGTGGCATACAGGGGACCCACCTCTTATGAGAGGCCCCCACTCATAGCCCCATCCACACCCACACTTCCCCCACAATCCACCCACAACCCTACACCCCCAAGCCACTCACAAAAAACCCTCATCCACATTCCTGGCTCTGTGGGGCAGGAGTGAGGGGAATGGTGCATGGGGTAAGTTGTGTGTTTAGAGGGAGGGGCAAAGGCAGGGACAGGGCAATGGCATATCAGTTCTGCTTAACATCTTGGTGAGCAAAGGGGGTAGGGGTAGCTCTAAATTTATAATGACAGACAAGCCTAACGTCAATGCCAAACTGTATAGATAATTAGAATTTATTTTATTATGATGATGGAGGAACTGGTAGGCTTCCAAGATGCTTTACAATTGTGAATATATCAATAAAACATTGGTCGCTCTCTCTCTCTCTCTCTCTCTTTCTCTTTTATATATATATATATATATATAATGTCTTTTTTTTTAATTATGGAGGGACATGGATTTGGCAGTATTTTAAAGAGTAAATTTCGGATTTTTTTTCAGAGATTTTGTAGATTTTAAGTAGAGAACACCGGATTTCCTGCTAGTGAAGCAAATGGCAGGACTCAGGCAAAATGGGGCCAGAAGAACATGCTTTGACAGTTCAAAGCAGGCCACCACACCCAGAACATCTTCCAGGTGATAGCTGCCTAGATGGCTGGGCAGGGACACACGTGGCAGTAGTGCCACACAGAGGCCAACCCTGCAACCACAGTCCACTGGCAGCTGGCCTGAAGTGCAGTCCCCATCCAGGTCTGGCAGGTGCACAGCAGGGCACAGCCAGGCAGCAACCCCCACTGCCCGACTGCAGTGGGTAGAGGGTGGGTAGAGGGTTCAGGGAACATTCAGGCATGCTTCAGCAGCCCAGCTGGCACAAGGGCTAGTGTTCCCAGGTAACAATTGGCTGGTCCCCTAAGAGCAAGTATCCCTGAGATACTTATCAGGGCAGCTTTTTATATGTCTGGAGCCAGCACATGGAAGGCTTTTATACTGTACCCAGATAGCTCAGTTGGTAGAGCATGAGACTTAATTTCAGGGTCATAGGTTCAAGTCCTATGCTGGGTGCACCAGTTTCCCTCTGCTCTGAAAGAGTCACATGATTTAGGGTCTCTTCTGTCACTAAAGGGTGTGAGTTGGTTTAAGCTAGATATTAGGAGCTGCTGCTTCATGGTCAAGGTGGCTAGGATCTGGAACCAACTTCTGAGAGAAGTGGGGTTTTTAAGAGGAGGTTGGATGAACATCTTGCTGGGGTCATTTGACCCCAGTATTATTTCCTGCTATGGCGGGGGGTTGGACTAGATGATCTACTCAGGTTCCTTCCAACCCCAGAAACTATGAAACTGCTGGGTCCAGCACAGGTGCTAGCCCCTGGCTGTAGCTGCCCCTGGCTGCAGATCCTGAAAGAGACAAGCAGGGTTATTTTGCCCCAACTGGTACAATTTGCCTGATGCCAAAGTGCATGTCCAAGCATGTGGGCTGAGGCAAAAAGCCCTGGCTCAGATTTGCACTGCTTCTATTTGAGCTGCTGCAAGCGCATGTGCTTGCTTGTATGGATTCACCCCTGAGTCAGATTACACCAAGTTTTTTCAAAATTTAGCATCCTCTTCTGCCTCTGTTCTTCCTATTTTATAGCACAAACCTGTGAAATGAGCCAATTTTTTGTTAGTTTTCCATATCCATTTCTTCTCATAAACACAGGTAATATTAAGATAATATTTATAGGCAACATATAGGTCACAACTATTTTGTTTATTTTGTTTTTATGTTTCAAACTAGTATTATAGTTACTTTGCCAAATGTAATAGAGAAGACCGTCCAGATCTTATTTCATATTGTCACATGTACTCTTACTGAAGTTAATGGTTTTATTGACCTGAATAGGAAAACCAGAAAGAGGCCTTATAAACATAATTACAAATAGCATTGTGACCCAGCTCAGAGAAGCACAAGTAACTTAAAGAATTTGAAATCTTTATAGTTAAAGAGTAATTCACATGATTAAAATTAATTATGCTTTCATTTTTTAGGACATTTGCTGTATTCATTTCTGTCTAAAGTACAAAAACACTTTAAGGGAAACATGAAACATAGGCCTGGAATGGACATTCTGGGCTTTTGAATCAGTCCTTAACTATCATAGAATCATCAAAAATTAGAGATGGAACAGACTTCAGGAGTAGCAGGATCTCTAGTCCAACTGTCTGCTCAAAGCAGAATCATGCCCAAATATATCATTCCAAGCAACAGCTTTGTCTAGCTGGGTCTTACAACCCCCCAACTTCTCTGAGTGGCCTCTTGCAGTGTTTTATAGCCTTCATAATGAGATAATTTTTCCTAATATCTAACTTAAACTTTCCTTTTTGCAACTTGAGACCATAGCTGTTTGTTCTGCCATCTGCCACCACTAAGAACAGTCTAGCTCCATCCTTTGGAACCACCCTTTGGGTAGATGAAGGTTGCTACTAAATTTCCTTTCAATTTTATCTTCTCTAGGTGAAATAATTCCAGTTCCCTCAGGTCTCCTCATTGATCATGTACCCCATTCCTCTAACCATTTTCACTTGCCTCCACTGGACTCTCTTCAATTTGTCCACATTCTTTCTACGGTAGGCAGCCCAAAACTGGACACAGTATTGTAGCTGTGACTTCATCAGTGCTGAATAGAGGGGAATAATCACTTCCCTCTATCTGCTGGTGCCATCACCATGGAAGTTATTATCACAGGCAACCAGGTAATTAATTTCTAATATTATTAAACTCCATCTTGAAACTAGATTGATTTTTTGACCTCACTGTTCTTCTTTGGTATAGTATTCCAGAGCCTCATTTTCTTCATAGAAAGAAATTGTCTTTTAATTTCTGTTCTAAAAATATTTATGGACATTTTACACATATCTACTCTTGTGCTAACATTGTTTGTCAGTTGGTTTAGTTCTTGTCTCTCCCTTGCATTTAGTCGTCTTTGGTATTTATAGAAAACAATTATTTTTAATTTCAGTCTTTAGTTTTACACTGCAAACAGGACATTTTATTTTAATCTCATCTCATAAGATAGTTTCTCAATTTCCCTGACCTGTTTTTGAAAAGAATCAGAAGTCTGTTCAGTTTGCATTTATGACCAGAGCTGTACATAATATTTCAGATGAGTGTAATGTTTAATGCCATAAATACTTTCTTATCTCTGTTGTAAATACCTCATCCAGTATATCCCAGGAAAATATTTGCATATTTAAAGGTAGCATCTCTATTCTAAATGCCCCTAATATATCTTCGGTCCACATTTACCTTTTTATGACTGTTTTATTTTGGTGGTTCACAGTTATCCAGTTACCATCTGATATACTTAGGAGTTTCTCTTCCTCCATTTTTCCAGCTTTGGAGCTTGCAACATAAATTCTTGTTAGGTTTCCCATGTTACTGTTCTTGCATTCTGTATGATTAAATTCAACTGTATTTCTATTATGGCATCCCTGAACACTCCAGAACAGATTAGATAACAAACACCAGTCCAACCATTGAAATACATTTTATTTTTCTGTCCCAGCTAGAAGTAACCTCAAATGCATTCATTTTGTTTGACTGTTGCATTCTTTTCTAAAAGGAATGTTGTTAATTTATAGAATCTAATGATTCTATAAAAGAGGATTTTACCCTCACTGAAGTTGCATGCTACCTTTCTGGCTATGTTTCAAATTAGTGCCTGACTTAAATATAACTTCACCATACAGCATCTTTCTCACAAATAACTCAAGTTCTATTCTATTCTTGATCCCAGTATCCTGGAAATATTTTAAATAAGGGCTTCAGAACTGGTATGATTTCTTACCCCTATAATTGAAGCATACAATCCACTTCATTAACATTTTCAAATAATGCTGATGAGTGGTTTTAAAATACCTAGATAGAAATAGGACACATTTTACTTTCCCTTTTTTCCCCAGATTTTTACATACCACTTTGCATAATGTTAGTATTATTTTATTTAAACAAAGTGTAGTGGATTTTCTGATATATCTCTCTTACAAAATCTGAGAACAAGGTCAACACACTTATTTTATGGTGCCACAGTTATTTCCATTGGTTTATGACCCATCAAAATAGCTGTTTGTTAGGTAAAACTCAATTATGGACTTCATTTGTCTTGAATTAATGTAAGAATATTAGATCACAATATTAGGATGCTTTATTGCACATTAGACTAATGTAATGCACAATAAAGCATCACCATCTACACATGCATAGCAATGATGGTGGAGTAGATTATTCTAATGCACCATTTTCTAGTACCTGTATCTACTAGTTTACAGGTACTAGAAATTGCTGCATTAAACTAAGGCACTGAAGTGCACATGTAAATGCTGACTTGGAGAAAATTGATTCTGGTCATCCTAGGCAACAGGGGGCCAGATTGGGCAAGGAGAGCTTTTCTGACTTGTGCAATGCTGACTGCCAGCCACATGGATAATGGGACTGTCCTGGTCTCCATGTGGCTGGGAGAGCTGTCTCAGCTGCCAGGCAGGTGCCTCCCAGCCAGGTGGAGATTGGGATGGGTCCTGATCTCCATGTGGCAGGGAGGAAGCTGTCTGGAATCCAGGATAGCTATCCCAGCCATGTGGAGATTGGGGGAGTTCCTAAACTTCATGGGGCTTGCGGCAGCTGCCTGGCAGCTGTGATACCTCTCCCCAAACTCCAAAGATTGGGACCAGCCTCCATACCCTCTGCTAACCCAGGGATGGCACCTGGGGGAGCCTGGAGCTCCCTCTGGGTGCTGCAGGGGGGAAGTGGAGGGCAGGAGCTCCCACAGGGAGCAAATTTGTTCCTGATGTGCGCATGTTCAGATATGCGCTGGGGTGCAGTTTAAGGCACCTTAATTTTCTTCACAGAAAATTCAGGTGCATTAATTTCATATGTAGACAGGCACAACCATAACAATAATAGAGATCAGTACCAGAAACATATGGCATAATAGGGAAGGGGACCACCAGGGCCATCAGCTCTATTATTCTGACACCCATGTCATAGAAACCTACCCTATTATCAGTCATACTGCACATCTACACTTGTGCTTTACTGCACATTAGACTAATTTAATGTGCAGTAAAGCATCACCATCTACACATGCATCACACTTAGTGCACAATAGATTAATTTACTCTGGTGTAGGATAGTCCCATACTATCCTACATAAATTACTGAATTACTGTGCTTAAACGCATATGTATACAGTGATATTAAGATTAGTTTACTCCAGGTCTAATTCAGCTACATTAGGTGCATCTACATGCTTCCCTATGTTGCTGTACTGAGGCACAACATCATTATACAATGTGCTATGGAGACATAGCAATCACATGAGTCTACATGTGATCAGTAACTACTTTGCTGTAGTGGCACGCTCCCCACACTTCCCTATTTTAGCGTGCCACTATGGTAAAGTCGCAGTGAAAACTAACCATGTGCTGCATGCACAGCACAGTAACAATGTTGCAATAGGGTGACATGTAGACGTGCCCACTATAATCAATCTCATTAATTGCATTTGTAGACACGCCTATACCATGGACCAAATCTTTAATGGGTGTAAATAAACATAGTTGAATTAACTTGAAAGGAATTATACTGGTTTTCACTTGCTATGGATCTTATTATATATATTCCTTGTAATTTATTACTAGATACATGAGTTCAAAGTCCAGCAAGGAGCAAATTCACTTGACACCCCTGATTGCTAGCCTACACATCTCTATATCTGAGTTAACCAGAGGGGAAAAACAAAACAAAAACCCACAAAAATCCTGCATGTACCTACAGAGTTCACTGCTGAAGCAACAACTTGGAATAAATCCATTTAAAAATGGTCCAGATATCTCTGTTTTAGCCATTAATATTGGAAGAATTTTTACACATGGTTGAGACTTCCTTCTTACAAGTATTTTTGATTAATCATTTCTTGTAGCCTTGTGCATTCACAAATTATTGCTTTAAATGGAGTTATGCATGTGGCCATAATGAGAGATTGTGCATATGTGTAAATCTTCATGCTCATTTCTGAATATTAGAAAAGTAAAAGTATCCTACTACTGAATTTATATTACACTAATGATCTTCAAGTGATACAGAATTAGTGCCTCATAATAACCCTACTCTTTTGTTTCAATTGAAAGTAGCTTGCTTGTATAAAAGCAAAGTAGTAATCTAAGATTAGAGGAAAAAAATAATGGCTGATCCAGTAAAATTGCAGGACACTTTTGTAATTTAGCCAAGGTGACATCAATCCCAAATAAACAGGCCATCGAGCTGGTGAAACTTACCTTACTAAAAATAAATAATAATAATAAAAAATGCCTCATGTGCTGTAATTTTGGTTTCCTTGTTTCTCTTCTAGTTTTTTAAATTGAGTTTAGAAACTGGCTTTCTGTCCCAAATCTTTGTTCACAAAATAAATGTAATTGCAGTTCATTACATCAGAATAGTAGAAGTGTTTGGAAATAAAATTAAGGAACACAGAATAATCAGGTTCAGAATTTCTCTGTTTTTACAGATTTGTACCTCTGTATGGCCAGCTCATCATCAACTGAATATGTTATTAGCACATTCGGATGGGTTAGACTGAAAATTCATGAAACATGAAGTGCTGAATAAATGACAGTTTTTCAAATACCCCATTTATATCCCCAGACAAATAATGCAAATTATTCAGTCATTCTGATATTTTTGTGTTTCCGGGGTTTTTTCCCTTTGGGCAATATATGTTTATGTGTTTTATAGGTAAGGAATAATTTGTTATACAATCAATCATATTGCATGAGTTTTGTTTTTCATTTAATCAAATATATGCGAGTTATTTCATTTAGTATTGTTTGCTTTCTTCTGAGAAGAAAATAAGATAAATAGTTGTTCCTGCATGTAATAATCACAACAATATCTTGATAAATGGACTTTATCTAAACTCTTAATTCTCTTCAAATATTTAACAGTACAAAATGTCATTTTTATTTTTAACATCGGTTTACTGTACCCAAAGTTATGTACCTTGTCATAGGCAATGGAAATGGCATATAAAAAAGAGAAGGATCATATTCATTTTCAGAATCTCTTATGTCATGAATATAACAGTAATCTATGTAGAAGCTAGTCCATGTATTTATATTCTTAGTAGAAAAGAAAACAAAGAATGATTGCTATTAAAAACCCAATACAATATAAATATAGAAGGATACTGGAAAATTGCAGTTAAGGTCAGCTTAGCACACAGTTGAGAGGGAAAGCTAGTTGTCAGTTTAAATCACAGTTAATACCTCTCAGGATTGGTAACAATCTCTCAATTGCCCTGGCATGAAAATGTGCTACTTCTGCAGTGATGGACTATTGAACACAATTGCTGCTCTACCAAAGCCCTCTATTGGAATGAACATTATAGCACAGTGATTCTCAATAAAGATGATGTGACTTCCTGGGATCCTTGAGACTCTTTCAACAATGCAATGGACTACCACAGAGTGTTAACATCGGGCTCATCTACACATGCATTTACACCGGCTTAAATTTACTGCACAATAAGATACTGCAAAGTAAGTGGAAAAAAGGCAGGCATCTCTTAGACCCAAATTCCATTCAGCGCCCAATGACTAGGGAGATGATGATCCAGTTGCCTATGGATTCTGTTACTCATTAGTCAGAGCAAGCAGGGAGCAAACACCAGCACACATTGCTGACATCAGTTTAATTCAAATTGGAGACAGCTTTGGACAAAAAAAACCCAACAGACTGGGAACATGCCTGGAACAATAGTTACACTTTGGCTCATGCTCATTACCATTTACTCCACCCTTGCTCCTCCTTTGTTCCACCCATATCTCCTCCTCCTTCAAGCTCTGCCTCTATTTACTGTTTACTTCATTAACATGGAATTGCCTATGCATTTCATTCATGTACATGCCTGTTTGCTAAGAGCTCATGTCTAAGCCCTTCACGCCACTTCTTTGGTCACTGGCCAGACTTTAACCAAAACCTGAAAGCTTCTTCACCAATCACCATTCATTTTTTGCATATGTTCATCTTGGATTCTGTTACCAGTTATGCGTAGTCTTTCACATTCCAGTCTGTTTTTCGGGGTCCACGTGTAGGAGGGCATGGGGACACCCTAATTTGGGTGACCCTGGAAGGCCAGCTACTGCTCCACCAGTTCTATGTGCTGCATGTCCAGGGCTGCAACATGGCCCAGTGGTCTGTGAAAGCTCCCCTGGGCCATCCCACCAACACACCACCACTGTGACCTAAGTGTGCCCCTGCTGCACATGTCATGGGTAGTGTGTGATGAGTTGTTGATGAGGCACAGAGATGCCTAAGCCACTATACCCTGCATCTGCTGGTGCCCCAGGCACACCTTCACCCTTGGTTCAGGACTCTGAGATACAATGGCATGGGGGGCAATCCCAGTCTGCCCCACAACCTCTACCACCACCTGGAGGGCTACCTGTCCAGTGCTACATGTTCCTACCCTGGCTGCCAAGGAGGAGATCACTGCTAGGATTAACACATTACTCAGTGCATGAGAGGCCTGTGCCCACCCAACTGCAGGAACATGGGCTTCTCAATAAATGTATGACCTGTGTCCCATCACTTTGTGTTCTGTAGGGGAAAACCTGGGGGGCAGGGTAGTGTGGGTAGACTGAGCAAAGAGAGGGGCTGAAGCTGGGGACCAGGAGAATTACTACTATGTATTAAAAAATGTTGACAAAGCACTTGGCACATACTTTTGCTACAATATCCAATTTTTTAGGGAAAAAATATATTTACATGACAAAATAGATTTGGCATCCAAACAAGTAGACTTTAAGGTTGACCTTAAGATATCAGAAACATTCTTCTAATGAACTAGTATTGGGAATGAATGGTGATGTGTATATTTATTTCAATTAATAAATAGTATACTATCTTTAGAAAAAAGAATGTTTTCACCTTAGGTAGTCATTAGGCATGAAAAAAATAGTACAGCTCATGTTATTCCCATGACCACCCTGCTTCAAAAAAGCCAGTTGGAGGAGATTTGGGGCCACAGCTGAAAGAGGTAGTGTGGTGGACATTTTGAAATCTGTGATTTTCTGGCCCACTCAAAAAAATCTCCTGACACTGACCTTTGATTTACTGTTTGCAATCCCCGCTTTTGGGGGAAAGTGATTTAACAGGTGGTAGCCCAATAACACCAGATGCACTTGCACATATTAGATCCCTTGGCCCTTGTCAAGGCTCCTGTCCTGGATATAGTAAAGACAAGGAATGTGTGTCCATGTTCAATAACCTTTGCTTGAGGATTGATAGGTGAAATTGTACCCTATTCATCCTACTTCAACATCCTTTGATCATTTTAACAGGGTAGTTTTGAAAACACAAAATTGTGTATATGACCTGGTGTGTATTTGAAGGACTGTGCCTAATTTGTTCTGTTTTTTCCTAGTAAGGAGATCCCATAAGTTGATAATGGATGAATGCTTGTTGTCCCCTTGAGACATTTCCTGTAGGGTTCCTTAGGGGTTCCTTAGGTGTCCATCTTTTTGCTCCTCTTCTTCAGCATGTGAATGGGACCACTGCGAAAGTCTGGGCAGTGACCTGGAGTGAGGTGATATTGGTATGTTGATAACCAGGGATCCTAGTTTTCTCTGGTTAAAAAAAATCCCCAACTTTTGGATAACAAAAAAGTAACCAAAAATCCACATTTTTCCATGATTAAAATGAAAAAACACTAACATATAGATATATATATAGTGGTGTTTCATTTTAATCATGGGAAAATATGGGTTTTGGGTTATTTTTTGTATCCTAAAATTGGGTATGATTTATCAGATAAAACCAGGATCCCTGCTGATAACACCCAGATCTATTGCTCCTTCTTAGCTAACCCAGGCTTTGCACTCACAGTCTTTCTAGTCAGTCCCTGTATAGAGCTGAGGATTAGATGAAGATGAACAAACTGAAACTGAATCCCAACAAGACAGAAGTGATGTTAGTTGGCAAACCTTTGACTTGGGATGGTAGAGATGGGAAAAAGACACCCCAGCATGCTCTCTGGGCTAGGCAGGGCTTTCTTCTCCCTGTCTGCAGTTCTTCAGAAACTGCATTTATAGCAGGCTCTGCCTAGCTTCCTCCTACTCCCTCAACCCTCACTACTCCCTGATCAATTAGGGATACCCTATCCCCTATGCCTTACATAGGAACCTCTTATCATTAACAAGCATACTGCAGGCTAGCTAGGATCTATGCTGTGGGAAATGGGACAAAGGCTTACAAGACTCTGTCAGCTTAGGGCTTTTTGGAGCTAATCAACAGGTAGCTGGTAATGTCCCTCTGTTCCTTCCTTGGAAAAGCTGTTTAAGTGAGCTTGAACTAATGAAAAGAGGCCATTGTTTTCTTAATCGGCTGATAAACACTGAGTTAGGAGTGATAAACTCTGTGTTATCAACTCCCTGCTGGGCTGCTCAGGGATTGGGGGAGGGGGACGGGGGGGGGATCTCTAATCAAAGGATCCTGCCACGGCCTGGCCCCAACCTCCTCATCTCAGCACTGTAGAAGGGAAGGGAGGGCTGGTTTAGCATGCCCCCCCACCCTGCTTTTAGCCTGAGTCACTACAGGCATATGCCGACATTTCTTCACTCCAAAGGGGATGCTTTTACAGTTACAAACCAATTTAGTCTAGCCAGGTTAGAGTAACCTGCAAAGATTGAATCAATTTAGTCTCCAACTTTTTGAATTTCTGTCCTAGCCTGATAGGGTTCAGCCTGCCCCTTTTTATTCAGATTAGAGTGCTTCTGTATCCTTTGCTGTATCTAGGTTTTCAGGTATAGCGGTGAGCAGGATAACCATTTACCAAGTCCATTTAGTGATAAGACTATGCTTTTTTTTGTTTTAGATTCAGATCTTGACATTATCATCTATGCTTTTGTACCTCTAAGACTAGACTACTGCAGTGACTCTGTTTGTGAAATGAAACTTGAATAAGAATTCTTGTGATCCAGAGATGGTCAAATATCCATTCACTGTTCTAAACTTTTCTATAAAGGCACTTGGCTATTCCTTTGCTAAGGATCTTTCTCTTCTGCTGCATCCCTGTTGCAAGTGATTGCTATCATGGAGTTATGTATTTATGCCACATTCAACAGGGTAGTCAATTTCACCATTAGGCCATTCTTTCTATAAGAAAAACCAACTTTTGAATGCTTACGTACATGTACACTTCTTTAAATGTTTGTTTACTGTCAAGTGTTTGTGTAGACTGCAACAAACTTATCTAATGTTAAATATTTTTAAAGTAATAACTTTTGGGACATTGCAGCCTAAAATGAAAGGACATGCGAATTTCAATACAGTAAAGTGTTTGGGAAGTTTCAACTGGTAAACTGTATTAATCCCCTTTAAGGATCCTTTTTTAAGGCGGGGAGGAGCAATTTAAAAAATTCAGAATGAGAGCTAGTGAACTAAAGCAAAACCCTAAATTTAAACATTTATGAACTTCCATGAGAGAGTAGAGAAGATTCTATACTCAGATCTGCATTTCAAATATATGATATGAGCTCCTCTCTAAATGTAAGGAAGATCTTAACCTGTGAAACTTTAATTTGGAATAAATCTAGGTGGGTGAGATTCAGGGCCTAAGCTCCTTCCTCAATATATCACAAGCTCCCAGGTAGGACATCTTCCATTAGGTTCACATGCACAATATATCCACCAGGAGAACCCCCCCCCCCCAAATAAAATTGAAACATAACATTTAATTGTAGTGAAGATTCAAGCAAAAACCCTGTAAAACAGCATGACATAAATTCATATTATAATGACCTATATTACTGCCTTTTAACATGAAAGGACATTTCAGTAATTGGAAAGCAAAGATTCATCTGAACTTATACAGCAAATGCTTAAATGGCTTTATAATAGAATTAAAAGTTCAGTTCAATTATAGAAATCTGCTTCAGTTAACAAAGGCTATTTTCACATTCACACAATTAGGTTTTACAAGATAACTCAAAATATCTCCAAAATGTCACCTTTTACAATTAAATGGAGTTTCAAACACTGTTTGGATTCTCTGGGTTTTCTTAAAGAACCAAAATGAATCTTTTATTTCTAGTCAGAATACTAAAAAACTACAGTTGGTCATTAACAGGGATCCTGATTTTCCCTGATAAAAAGAAAAAAAGAGTCCCTATTTTTTAATTTAAAAATAGTCCCAAATCCACATTTTCCATGATTAAAATGAAACACCATTAATAAATATATGTTTTTCTATGAAGAAAAATTATGCATATAATATATATTCATATATTATTCCATATATATCAATGGAACAAGGTGGATTTTGGCTTACATTTAATCCAAAAACTTGGATTTTTTTATCAGAGAAAACCAGGATTCCTGGTCATTAGATATCAAGTTATCTTCCTTAATGATATCTCTATGGGTGGCAAGCTCAAAAGACTGGATCCAACACCATACACTTGAGTAGGGGTTAGATCAGACCCATTTTTTCTTTATGTTTTCTCATATACTGTGCTCAAAAATAATGTTTCAATCTTGAGGTTTTCTGTTCCATACATTTAAAGATCACAAGGGGTCATTAAGCTAATTTTATTTGATGTCTTAATTAACACAAACTGTATAAAATTTCATTTAAACTTTCCTCTACTTTGCTAAGTGGTTTCTACATTGAGCTCACCATTACAGAAATGAATTGTCTGTCCATCATTGCAAATCTGCTCATGAGTGACTAGAGCATCGATCTTGAATGTGATGCTGCTTTCTCAAACTGGTTGGCATCCCAAGCAAAAAAGCAGAAGTCTACATTTAATGATGTGTTACGTAGAAAGCTTCAGTGCCTGTAGACGTGCCAGGAGGCTGCTCCAACACTCTGTAATTACACAACATCAGAGCAGACTTATTTAATTGAGTCTGTTGCATCGTGCTAGTTAGTGCACTCCAGCCACCCTCCGTGTCTCATGTATCAGTATCCCTGTGGTTCAAAATGGTGGTGGGGGTGGTTTAACTAAAGCTCGTTAAACAAGCTTTAGTTAAAGTGCCCCCTCCTCCATTCTGAAGCATGGGGACAATGATACACAAGACATTGTGGAGCATCACCCCAGAGCATGTGTAAAAATGCCCCTTAATTCTAACTGTATCCTGTAAGCTTTATGCAGATTGTAAATCATTATGAATTCATGATATTTTCTCATTCCAAAATATGCAGTCTTTAAATCCCCTTCCGCTTATGCACAAAAACATGTATCACAATCTTGTATTACAAACAGCACTCTTAATAGATAAATTTAGTCTTCTAGGGCTAAATTCTATTTCACTTTACATGATTAAGTGGCATGTATGTGGCTGGGTACTAAGGTATGTATATGGCTGGGTACTCACAATCTGGGATTCTATTTCACCCTCAATGGAAATAAAATTGCCTGCTTCCATACCTGCTGGAAGTAAAATGAAGGAGGAGGAGGTTTTCTCCTGTACCCTGGGCAAGGATCCTAACTGCTAGGATATTGGGCTAAATGGCAGGAGAGTTCTCCCTTGCTCTCTCTCCCCATCTCCTGGCATATATCACACACATTTTGTTGAATTTTGACTGAATAAAATTTGGGGATCTGCCTAGCCTTCTGTGGGTACATAGGTGATTATATTTGTTTGTTTTATTTATGATGGCTCTTGCAGTTTAAATAAAACCCAAAATGAATCTTATTTTTAAATTTCAGTGTACTTGTTTTTACCACAGTGATGTTGAGAATAGTTGACCTCAAGGAATGTGTGAAATATATAGTACTGATGATAGAAATATTTTTTGCTTGCTTAACCTGCATGTGTTACTTTAAATTGCTAATTGATCAAATGAAGAGTGAGACCATGTACAGGGAGATAAGGCAAAATGCCACATTTATTGATTACATGAAGCAGATACATAAGCTTGGACACACCAGTCATACAAACAGATAAAATACTCCAGTAAGATGTTATAATTACCAAAAGAAGTTACTCAGTGTTAACATTGGATGTCCAGTCCAGGCTCTTTGAGGGTGATGAGTGGGGGTGAAAAGATACGCCTGTGCTCCAGAAGGTTGTAAAGAGTGGATTTCCCCCTCATGGCTTGTCTGCATGTCTCTTTTGTAGTGATTTCAAGTCTTTGTTCAGCATTGTTGGTTTTCCATGCTCAGTTTTTAATTAGAAGTTGTTTCATATCCATCTTCTGGTTAGCTCAACTTGAGGTTATTCCAGTAAAGTTGGTATTTCAGAGTTGGTATTTCAGTCTTGAAGCATTGTGTAGTTCAAATGGCAGGATATGCAAAATTCCTCCTTCTCACTATCTTCTTGGCACCTGATCACAGATGAGTTCTTCAGTGATCCATTAATTAGCTTACTTAGTTTACTATTTGGTAACTCATACATTGGTGCCTTGTTGCTTACACAATCAATTAAATCTTCTTCTGTTTTCATGCAAATAGTTACCATTCTTTCACCATTCACCCTCTCACCCACGTACACAGGGCATACAAAGTTCATTTACCCATGTTAAGCAGGGAACAAGCACAAAATGAAGTTTTAGTTGTTCATAAAAGACAAAAATAAAGCTAATACAATCATAGAGGTTTATCAATGCAATACTATTATCATTTAACCATAATAACTATGCAAAAATAACCATAATAATATGCAGAAATTCATACTACACATGGAGCCAGTGAAGAATAAATTGTTTTCCATAAGGTTTAGGAGTTTAATTGCATGAATAGAGATTTCACTACCAGGGAAAGTCATACATCAGTGCTTTCTTTTCCTTCCCTTCAACATGTTGCCATGAGAAGTAGCCTTAATTTACTATGAAGACTTTTCATCAGTCTTTACAATACAGGCCATCTGAGGCATATTCTGAATGAGAATGTTTCCTGGATGTTCTGGTCCTGTTTATTTGTGTTACCAAAATACATGGACCCAAGGCTCATGCAACTAACCGGTGGCCCCAGAAATCCAGCAGGAAGTGATGAGTTAAGAGGCAGAATTCTGGAGTAGAACTAACTATAGAGTGTTGCTCCTGAAGATATATTTCAAGAGGACGTGCTAGTCCTGAATAGGGAACTCTGAATTTCAGCCCTAGTTTCTAAAATGCTTGACTTTTTGTCTAGCACAAACAAAATCCTGAAAAAGATAACAACTTGCATAAAATTTAAGCAGCTGTGAGAAAGTGTACAAGTTTAATATTCAAACTCTTCAGTCAGAGAATGGAATCCCACCCTTTCTTAGGGAACCTAGCCCTTACAGTGAAATTACATTATAATTAGACCATGTTAAGATCACTTAAAATGTGAATGGTAGGAAAATAAAGCTCATTAACAAGTGTTATGTGACCTCTAGCTATTTTAGAGTTATACCACTTTGGGCAAGGATTATCTTGAGTTCTGCTACAAAGCTCAAGTTAACTTCTGGCTGTTTACTTGAAAGAAAATCACAAATTTGCAGTCTTCCACTATCCAAGAAAGAACTATTCACAGGTGAACTAGCTATCATCCAAGACTCTATGGCCCTGGACTGGGCATAGCTGTGGATAGCTTGACAGTTGGTGACTGGGGATAGCAGGACACCAGGGGGAAAAAGATATGGAAAAGAGGGGAAGGGGGGACACAGGGAGGGGGATATGGGTGGGTGGAGAGCTGCCCCAAAGCACCCTTTCTACCTTCATTGGCCCCAAAATCAGTCCCTCCCACTGCAGTTTCCTCCACCCTGAAGATCACCACCTTGCTACCTTGACTATTAGTTCTGAACTCCTGATCTCCCACCAGCCTCCTGAATCAGCCCTCTAATTGCCCCTGCCATCACCACCAGGGCAGGGGGAAAGAAGCTCCTGACAACAATGGGGCAGGGGGGTCAGTGGGGGCAAGCAGCTGCTGTTCAGGCTTCAGGGAGCATGGAAACAGTTGAGGAGGAGGATATCCCCTACTGCTGGTGCTGCCACCACTCTTGGGCTGATTGGGGTGACAGGAGAGGTGATCTGAAGGGTCGGGTGGGGATTAGGATAACAGGAGGGATTATCTGGGGGTGGAGGCACTGATTGGGGGCAGAAGGGGTGGGCTGGCAGGGGTTTGAGGACACACCTGAGAAGTGTGGGGGGGTAATCTGGGGGTTGATGGGAAGCAGAGGGGCAATTTAAGGGGTGGGTTTTGATCAGGGGTACAAGGACCAATTGGCAGGTGGTCAAGTGATCTCAGGGCTGATGAGAGCTGGAAGGGTGTTTTGTGAGCAGAGTGTCTATTTGGATAGGCAGGGGCACTATCAGGTTACGGGGAGTGGGGTGAAGGTGGCTAGAGAGGGAATAATTGGACAGTAGTGGGGGTAATCCAAGCAATGCAGAGGGACCTTCTCCCCTTTTCTCATTTCTACCAACCTATAGTGCAACTAAAGAGTTAACAAATAGGGCATATATACAGCAGACTTGGCAGCACCTAAGCAAGCACTTGTTCACCAGCGCTTTAGCAACATGTATGCATGGTAGAGAGAGTATTAACCATTAACATGTTATTTGTCATAGCATGTGCTAGCTGCAACACTGTCTAAAATTCTTTAGATTTACCATGTGCTAACTGTAATCTGTAATCTCACCCTTATACTATTTCCACTGCTGTGAAAGAACAGTATAATTTAAAAAGAACCCAAACTTACACATTCTTACTTTTTCACCAGTCACAAAGGAAGTCCCTTTCTTTTCTAAGGATCTTATTACATGTTACACACTGAGCCACACAAATGTTGATTGGTTTAGTGCTAGCTTCCAGTCACACCTTCAATTTGAGTGGCATATCTGTGTGGAGTGGCCACGCCTTATAATGGAACAGGACCTGGGTTATGTGGATCAAGATATAATCCTGCCCTAGAGCGGTGTAACTTTAAGCCATATAACAAGTGCTTTAAACCACTTAAAGATGTTAATGTTTGGACAGTCCAGGGGTTAAGATCTCCAGAAGCAGCCCAAAATTAAGGTCAAACAAGGTCCTCATACAAAATGGACAGCACAGGGATTAAGCAGAAGTAATTTGCTGATATACTTAGGTTTATGCAAAATAGCAGCTACATTTTACATTGCATCCAGATCCATTGCATGTGGCAGTTTTTATTAATCCCTTGGTGTCCTTACAGCCAAACTGTGGCCACTTGAGCAATAGAGAAAAATAGACACAGGGAATTATTTCTTCTGAAGGCAAAAGTGACAGAGATTGATAGAATTTGGAGAATCAAGAAGCAATGAGTGTGTTAATAAGACCAAACATGAATATCTGCTTTTGGAAAAAGAAAAAAATGCTAGGAAAGTATACAACACTAGATATTTGTGTGCAGACCCCAGACTAAGGTCTTTCAAGACCTATATCTGACATGTAATATCTGGCTTTAGAAACAAATCCAATGTCTGGGTTATGTTAATGTCTATCTTCTCTAGAGACAGTGGAAAAGAAACATTCATGTTCTTTGTAACAAAACACCATACTGATGCTATCTCCTTTTGTAGTTCTTTTTGTTACTACAATTCCATCTACCATCCATTAAATATGTATCCAGATAATAATTTCAGTACTTACTTGCGTTGTGACTAGGTGTAGAACAAGTCTAAATACAAGGAACTGAATGAATCACAGTTGCTAAAATGAATTTATAAACCCTCTTTTCACTTTCTATTTCAGTCATGGTTCTGTTGCTGCCAGCACTTTCTCTGATGTGATGTTTAGCAAAGGAAATACCAAATGGTGCATACTGCATATGCACATATGTATGTGTGTTTATGAGATAGGGCAGGAATTCAATATAGTGAGAAGGTGACATTTATGCAATGCCAGGCCTTCAGACATCTGTGTGTGTGTGTGTATGTGTGTGTAAGCCTAATGTCTGGCATGTTGTGGATTAGAAAATGCCAGATAATGATTTTCTTTAGTGGGAATAAAGAAATGGGATTTATTCTATACGAAAATCACATTTAATCTTAATTAGCGTTTCATTTTTTTTAAATATTACTGTAGTAAAAATAATGATATAATATTCTGGCCATTTTGACAATCTTTTCAAAATATGCATAATAACAAGAAGATCATCCATTATTAAAAAATGAAATAAAATAGCCAGGTATTATCTTAAACTAAGTAATCACCGCAAAAAATGTACACAACCCAGTATCAGCTTTCTCAGTCTTAGCTATCATTCTGCCACCAAAATTGTGCAGGTATATATCAGAGGCTCATTACTCTAAGTTGCAATTAGTGTATTTGGGAATCAGCAGGGGATAGGAATAAGCCTGGCTCCCTGTACCAGTTGAGTGAAGGAGAATCTTTAGGGCTTTTTTGGTGCCATAAAGACTTGGAAAAACTGCTAAATGCTTCAAAGGCTCTGCCCATTATCTATTAAATGCATGTAAACAGTAAAATTGAATAAATGGGGGAAAAAAATTAAAAATAAAAAGTAGTAAAATTTACCCTTTAATGAAACAAAAATCTAGAAGAAGGAATAATTATAATATGAGAGCCTCATATAAGGAAATAGATGAACACCTTGCTGGGGTCATTTGACCCCAGTAGTCTTTCCTGCCACGACATGGGGTCGGACTTAGTGATCTGCACAGGTCCCTTCCGACCCTACAAACTATGAAACTATGAACTATCTAGAGAAGGTTAAAGACTGGAAGGAATCTGATTTTATTCCAAATCAGTTTCCTTTGAAAATTAACTGGAACTTGAAATTTAAATGAAGAGGAAATTAATGAAGGCTGAATAACTAATAAAGGAAAATTACTTATTTTTATAGGAAAATAATACAGTTCAGGAAAAGTATCTTAGATGTTGCAAAATTGCCCTTCTTGTTTTATTAATTAAAAAAGAAATGTACTGACATTCTAAGGTCCAGAATAAACTAGGGACCCTGACTATAGAGGCAGGTTCATGCTTTTGTTTACCTTTTGTTTACCTATGTAATGTGCGTAATCAATATCAATTTATATATATATATATATATATATATATATATATGTTCTCCTCTCTTTTGCATGGCATCAGATATCAACTGCCACATCTATAATCCACTGTGTGTTGGACACTGAATTCACATAAGGGGCTGTCCAAGATGTTCATCTTGTGAAGCATTGTTTTGAAGCATCTGTATCCAGATCTCAGTCTGTTGAGCTTGACCCACACATCTCTGTCAAGGTTGTTCCTAATGAAAGACTTTTTGGTATTGGTATAAAACACTGTCAGGATAGGTTTGGTCATTTCCAGTGGTCAGACCATTTCATTGATGCCCATAAATTTGGTACAGCATCCCCAGTCTCTTCCAGAAGTTTGTGGGCTTCATATATAAATGGTTCGTGACTTCTAAGCCCCTTAAGCCTCTTCAGTTAACAATTAATGGAGCAGGTGCCAATCAACGTCTCTTGCCTCTATTGCCAATAATGATGTTAGGGTCTCTCTTCTCATATAACTTGGTCTAATGCCTGAGAGTACAGAAATTATATGTGTGTGTAAGTTGTTCAGCCTGTTATGAGTCTCACTGCACTATTAAATACAATGTCAAGCTTTTTCTGCTGGGGCATATACTGTTGTGAGTGTGGTGGTTCTGAGCACTTTGACGTTGGTCCCCCATGTTGTGCTGGCTAAACACCTTAAGGAAGCTACCAAGCAGAGACTTTACTGATGACCTTTTGAATATAATGTTTATAGGTAAGAGAATAGTGTAATGTGACTCCTAGGTAAGTTGGGTATGCTCAGGAGGCAGGATGTGGTTGCCTACTCTGATATTCAGTATGTTCTTGACTCAACAATTATCCAGTTGGAAGGGCAAGGATATTGATTTATTGATGCTCAACATTAAGCCACTTGTGGAGATAGAACCATGAGCTCCATGACAGTGTTCAGTATCTTTTCCAGTTATGTCATATCAATTCCTTGGGTTACTACTACTATTCTCAGCGTGTATGTACAGCTTAGATGTATGTGGGAAGATTGAGGTGTATACATGAAGGGTATTGGTGCTAGCAGTGACCCTTGGGGGACTCCATTCTTCAGAGTTCATACTTCTTTCTCTTTGGCTAATAGTGAATTAGAATGTTCTGTTGGAGACCATGCTCATTTTGAAAGCATATAGCTTGAAGACAGGTATTAGAAAGTGCAGTTTATATTTGAGGCCTTGATGCCATACAGTATCATAGGCAGTTCCAAAGTTGATAAAGAGTGTGCCTGTTTTCTGCTTAATTTCAAATCCATTTGATATCTGTCTGACATAAAAATGTATTCCTTACTTGTTATAGGTACAGCTCAGTGTCCCATGTTAACTAGGGGGTGGGGGGAAGTGTACTCTAAATTTTGGATTCCTTGGAAATATTTTCCTAAAGAAAATAAGATATCACTAGAATAAAAGGGGTTGGACTGGATAATCTGCTCAGGTCCCTTCTGACCCTAGAAACTATGAAACCTAGAAACTATGAAAAACAAACAAAAAACACCCCCCAAACCCACCTATTTTGATTGAAACAAACAGTAATAATAGTAATGATATATCTTAAGTTGCATGGATGACTGGTGCCACCTAAGTCAGGGGAGGGGTCCCCCACAGCCAATCCCACCAACTGAGAGGGTGGGGTCCCCCCATGGCTGATAGTGAGATGGCCAATCACTGCGGGCAATCGCTGCAGCCGCTTCTAGAAGTGGCTGTGGGCCTGGTTCTGGGAGTGGTTGCGGCCGCTTCTGGGAGCACAATGGTGCTCTACTTCCCAGCCAGAACTTGCACGGGGTCACTGGCACTCCTGCCTGCCTCCCCGCCCATCACCTAAGCCGTGAGCGCAGCTGGTCAGGGGTGTACTGGTGGTCTCACGGGGAGCACGTACACCCCTGCGCACCCCCTACGCATTGGACTGTTAGGTTGTGCACTTTGTCTCTCCTAGTTTCAGTGTGTGGCACCAGCAACAAACTAAGCTCATGAGCTATAGTGATGTAGCATCACTGGGCACAAACTGTAATGCCAACACTACTGTAGAACAGGTCATTGCTACTGCACAGTAGGGTCAGAAAAGACCCATGCACTGCTGAGACTGTGCAGTAATGGTGGTTACTGTGCAGTCATTTAGCACTTGCTTTAGCTTACTAAATCAACATGAAAAGTACATTTTGGCCACATCTACGCATGCTCCCAACTTCACAGTTGTTACTGCACAGTCTAAGTACAAGTACTAAGGTACTTGCCTTAGTACTAGTAAGCTAAAGCAAGCACTAAATGATTGCACAGTAACAACTGCATAGTCAGAGAATGTGTAGACATGCCCACAATGTACTTTTAATGTTGATTTTATAGACACTTGCCAAACAACTTAAAGTGTCTGTCAAATTATTTTCAGCCAAAGGAAGAAAGATAGATGCCTTGGAAGTTGATCCCTAAAGCTTTTATTAGAAGACAAACATCTGTTGAAATGAGAGAACAAAATCAGCATGAAGCAAAAGCTGGTTAGCAACAATACATGCTGTTATGTGGTTTCTCCACAGTGCTAACATCCCTGAATAAGAATCTGCCAACATTTCAGTTTCATTTATGGTAGGATTTGTTATCAGGAGACAACACTGAAACATTAAAGTAAAAAGGAACCTGACTATCACGGATCCTGGTTTTCTCTGAACTTAAAAAATCCCCAATTTTGAGTTTAAAAAAAAGTAAAACCAAATCCACAGTTTTCTGTGGTTTAAATGAAACATCACTTATATATATATATACACACACATATATAGTGTTTTTTTCTTTTTAATCATGGAAAAATGTGGATTTTGGGTTACTTTTTTTAACCAAATACTGGGGATTTTTTTTTAATTCAAAGAAAACCAGGATCCCTGCTGATTATTGACAAAGGATTAATCACTATGTTGTTAGCTTTGTTCCTCTATTATATGGTAATGTTCAATTTATTTTTAATGTATGAATTGGTTAATATTGCAAGTTTGGTTTTGTTTGTTTTTTTAATTTAGTATGTCCTTCTGTTGGGTAATATAGTCATGAGGCTGATTAAATATTCTTCCTAAAGGAGAGGAGGAAGCCTTCTTATATATTCAATGATAAATGCATTTTAAAAAAAAGAATAAAAAGGTAACAGCATATCCCCACCTTCAGCTATTTGCATTCTGGTCCAGTTTCTGAACCACCAGTAAGAATTCTATTGGACCATGAAGGAAGGTGGGAGGATAATGCTAGTACCATCAATGAAAGTTTATTTACCTATAATCAACTTGCCACAGTAATATCTTTCCTGGTTTTTTGCAGACTGTCCATCACATGATCCTCTTTATAGTTATTAACAATTAGGAAGAGCAGAAAATGACTTGAAAAGGGAAAAAGCAGACTCCTTTTACCCCAGCTGCCCATACAAAAGAGAGTTTTTATGCAAGTCTCAGGTAGACAGCCAAAGTGTAAAAAGGATTCTAGTTGCCTTCTGGGGCTTAATAATACCCCAATATTAAGTTTCGCCTCCCTGAGAATTGTCACCTTGTCATGGTGGAGAGGCTTGAGTGTTCCAGTGACCCCAAGAGTGATTCCATCTGGAGCTCATACTCCTGGTAGAGCCATGCAGCAGTGCTTGTGTCAAATCCTGGGGATTAAATGGGAGGACTGCTGGACCAGCACAAGTGCCCTCCAGGAAGCTGTGTCCACCAGCATTGAAGCCTTGCTCTTGAGAAATCAACCCCAATGGATGGGCCACTGCATCCAGATGTCTGAGGACTGCCTCCCTCACCAGATTCTCTTCTCCCAGATCTCCATTGGCCAGTGCACAAAGGGTGGCCAAAGAAAATGGTACAAAGACACGCTCAAGGTCTTCCTCAAGCATGGAGGCTGGCTGGGAGGAGCAAGATGCTATTCATTCAGCATGGTGCCAACAGGTCCACCAAGGTGCACACCACTTTGAGGCTCAACAACTCGGTACTGAAGCAGAATGGTGGTGGTGAAGGAAGGAGAAGGAGACCAACCCGGGGCTAAGAATCCCACTTCTCCATGCAATAAAATCCCCTCTTGGTGAAGAATGTGTGCAACCAGAATTGGGCTTCTCAGTCACCTGAGGACCCATCAAGCCTGATGGACATTATCCTCTACTTCAAGGGACTGCCTAAAATTAAGTTTAGGGAGATGCCAAAATGTCTCTGAAAGGCACCTCAACAATGCATCTACTCCCCTATAGAAATAATGGGAGGATAGGGCATGCAACTGACCATTTGTACAGGCAAGCAGTACCACATAGCAAGCTACTTTTAACAGATACAGGAAGGATGTGCCGGGACACTTGGATGTACTGCTGCACTCAGAACAAAAGTCTGTCTCACAGGTACCTCCTTTACCAGGGAACTGCCACTAATAGCTGTACAATGACTGGGGCACCAGACAGGGTAGTTACTGAGGGAGACCAGCCCTGAAAAGAGATGACAAATAATTCCCTCACATGGCCCCAACTTTCCCCTACAGGAGCTGCAGGGATAAAGATGCCATGATCCAACATGTAGGAGAGCTAATGGAGAAGCATACCCTGAACCATCCTTTTTACTTTCTATGTTCTCAATTGCAAACAAATTAGCACACTTTAACTTCAATACTGCTGAAAAATATTAGATAATACTCACAATTTAATGTAAGAGATTTCTGTGTCAATGTTACCCCTCCTGGGCTTTGGTCCCTTCCATCCTCTAGTCTTGCCCTCCACAGGCTCCAGGCTTGCATACCCCCATGCTTTCCTGCTAGGTACTCAGTCCTCTGCTAAGCAACAGTCCTTCTTTTGAAGTGTTTGGCCCTCTGCCCTCACATAGCCCACAAGTCTTCAAGCCCAAGAAGCACACTATATTGGGCACCCCTACATCACCCCCCTGACATCCAATATTCCCCCTGCAGCCACAGTTTAAATACAAACCAAAACTTGAGCATCACCTCCCAAAACAAAAGGTTCCCCTCACTGGTTTAATCTCACCCCATGGTGGCACTATCACAAAGGACCAAGTCACTTATCCATTGCTGATGAAGGCAAAGGCTTTCTTCCAACTCTCCTGAATCCCAGAGTCCTTCCTCTGTGAGCACCCCAGACTGGCTCTTCCCTGGAAGTCTGCCTCCTACAGCTCCTATGGCCAGACTCCCACTATCTGGGCCTGGCACTGTGCTTATTAGTCTCTCCCTAAGTCACTTGACACTCTACTTCCACCCCAGGCCTGTCAATCACTGTTTTTACCTGGGATAGGTCACCATCTTATTTGAAGCTACTCTGTCATTATAAGTCTGTTCCAGGGGCTGGGGCTGGCCAGTTGATTCTGGGCCACCTCTCCTCTTCAGTAATGAGGCAAGGGCCCATTATAGTATCTGAAATTATTAATACCTTCTTACCTACTAAAGAGGTAATGACACTTTAATGGAAATTAATATTTCCATTAATATTTTAAAGGAAATTAATATTTAATGGAATTAATATTTACTATCTTAAGCATTTTGAGAGGTAATTTTTATGAAGAAAAAATCCTTATTTAATATTACATTGCAAGATTATCTTTGTCCATGTAGTATAGATGAATGTAATGTATATAACCCCACTGTATATTTTAATGAATACCATTTGACCTCTGTTACACTGCTGGAAAAATATAATAAAAGTAAACTTCATTATAGCTCCCCTACTGTGTATGTGTGTATGTGTGAGTGGCTTATGTCATGTCATTAAAATTGCTCTTAAACAATTACACATTAAAATAGCACCTTTTTTAAAAAGAAAAAAAAAAGATGCATTTTTGGTTACTGGTTTTCAGAGGAAGTCGGGAAAGTATACAATTTATACTTCCTGCGTACAATTTATAGTTCTCTTCAGTGCCTCATGGAAGATGTATTTCATAAGGCTAACCCAGCATATGGAGAGACTTGGATGCGTGAGACATCACAGAAGCATTTCTGAATCAAAACAAAACAAAAAAACCTAGAGGTGCACCAATACATCGGTCTGATGTTGAATCAGTATGGATATGAAGAAAATTGGCTGTATCAGAAATAGGCCCAATATGGGTGATAATTTGCCTGATGAATGCCTGTGCATGTGTGCAGCCACAGCACAGCACACTGGCAGTGAGGACCACAGCCCAACAGCTTGAAGAGCTGTGTGCAGCTGGTAAGTCCATTGTGGTGCAAGGGACATGGGGATGGGACAGATCAAGGCGTAGCAGGGCAGATTAAGGCCCCTCACGGTGAGGGAGGGAGGCAAGGAGGGGGCAGGGGCTGAGGCAGGTGTTGCCTAGCAGGACTGAGTATTTGGGGGGAGTTGGAAGCGGGGGAAGCTCTCACTGCTGTGAACACCTTAATAGGGCATGGGGGGGGGGGTGTCCCCAGATCTGATATGGGCAGGGTGTTGCAACTGCAGGCTGCAACTGCAGGCTGGAGATGGGGCTGTGCTGGGCTTTTTTCAGCAGGGACTGGGTTCTGGGGAGGATGGTGGCACAGGGAGGGGGGCTATGGATGGGGCTGCAGCCACCCAAAGTTTTGCCACAGCCTCCCCATAGTCCCCTTCCAGTGCCACCGTTGCCTGCCCTAAGCCCAGCCCTGGCTCAATGCCCCACCTCCACCTATGCACCGCAAAGAGCTGGGACTGTGCCGGCACTGGGAGGAGGGCTATGGGGAAGCTATGGCAAAATTTAGGGTGGCTGCAGCCCCCTCCATAGCCCCCTCCCAGCACTGCTGCTGCCTGCCCTGAGCCCAGCCCCTTCCAAGAAGAGCCCGGTGCAGCTCCGGCTGCAGCCCACAGCTGAAGCACATCCACCCCACTCCACTCAGATCCGGAGGCACATGCTCCTCCTCCATGCTCTCCTGGGGTGTGCACAGTGGCAGAAGCCACCCCCAATGAGCCACGGTTCAGTCCCACACCCCACCCCAACCCAGCTGGGCAGCACCTGCCCCTGGCCCCTCCCACACTCACCACAGAAGACATTGACCTTCTACCCCCCACACACCCTCCCTCCCTGCTCCCCATCCACCACAACAAACATACCAGCTGCATGAAGCTGTATCAGAAATTGGATTGATATCAGCTGATGTGCCTCCTTAAAAATAGGCTACCGGTATTAGCCCCCAAAATCCCAATTGGTGCACCTCTTAAAAAAACCAAACAGTTTTGGATTAAGTGTAAGAGCCTCATTACACATTAGGTGGATTCTGGAGCTCTTAACAGATGGATTGTTCACACATTAACTCCTGAAACTAGTTTTAAGCATGCATTCAAGTTATACCACTCCAGGGCAGTTTTATCTTTGATCTGTGTTACCTAGCTCATGTTCCATTAACGTGTGGACATTCCACAAAGATGAATAACCCAGTTTGCATCCTCCAGCATGCCAGAATGCAGTATCTCCTCCCACACACTCCTGTTCTGTGTGAACAAACTTTTCACCCCCTGAGCGCTACTACCCAGTGGGTGTTTCTGGCATCAAGCCAACTGCTCCTGGGGGTGTGACCTTATATGGGTTTAATCCCATATAAACAGTTTGCAGAGCACATATCAGGTAGTCTGGGCACATAGCACAAATGGTTGCAGAAATGGGGTCTAGAGATTATTTGCAGGGGAACAAGGTAGGGAACTTGATTGTGTCCCCATAAGCTAGGGCTTCCTTCCTGGGGCAGGGGAAGCAGGTACTAAAAAAGTGTCTTCCCGCTCTGCTTCCCACTATTTCCAGCCACATCAAGAAGCATGACCAGCATCCCCCACACCCGAAGCCCAAATCCCTGTTTATTATAATGTGAGAACTTGTTTAATTCCTCTTAATATCTTTATTCTTTTTTTTTACTACTGATTTTTTGATTCATCAGTGGCTGACTTCCCTCATTTTACCTCATTTTCCCCACACCAGTTTCCTTTCCAGTTCCTATTTCATTATCCACCCCAATCTCATTAACTCCCCACTTTCCATCTTCACATTACCATGTCCCATAAACTCATCTCTCACATTCCCCCGCCTAGGTCAGGGATAGAAGTCTGTCCTGGCTCACCAGCCCTCTAGTGGCCAGTCACAACTCTGCAGGTGGAGGACCGTCAGAGAAGGTTTTTAGCATTAGTGTGATTGCTCCAAACTCAAACTAGTACTAACATCAGTCAAAATCTGAGTATCTCAAAATACAATGCTTAACAAGGCCTTAAATTTTCACTGCAACATTTTGCAAACCCCAAACTTTTACATGTACTAAATGTCTCAATTAATAACTGTATTTCCCATTTTTTTTCCTGTAGAAAATATGTTTTTTCCACAAAAAGGAAAATCACAAAAAAACCAACCACCAAAATGGCAAGATTTCTACAGAAATATAATCTGATGAACATTTTCAACTGACTTTATTAATGCATTGGTCAGAACTGAGACCTGAATAATACTCTGCAGGACTAAGTCTTGACTAAGTGCTTGGAAAGGGAATCTGACTTTGTTCCATTTGCAGGAAGTCACAAAACTCTTACTGATTAGAGTAAGTCCCTTACTACAAAAGCAAATGTACTCTGTGAGAAAATATTAAACTGCATGTTGTTTGAAATGAAACAGCTAACAAAAGCTTTTTCCTAGACAGTTTTTCTAGCAAGTGAAAACAAATTAATCAGATAAGCCAAACAGAATTAAAGTAATTGGTATCAGAGGAAGTTTCCTGCAGCTCATAAAATAATAAATGTGCTGTTAATTTTTAGCACTCTAATAATCGTCCTGTACAAGTTGCCTAGTAACAATAAGACTTAAATTGTCTGTGTCAAAGATAAATCCTAATCAATCAGGAAGACAAATAATTACTGATTAGTAGGAGCTCATGTTATCACTGATAAAATAAATAAGCAAGCATAATTTCTGTTTGAGGCAAAAAAAATCTGCATGAAGGAATCTAATTTGCATGCAGGCACTTTGGAAACATGGTATGGTGGTTCCTTATTTGTATGACATACAGGTTTCTATAATGCAAACAAAATAGTTCTACTTGCTTTGACCGATATTTAAAATGTCACAGTGTCAATAATCTACATTTACATAGGGAATGTTTCAGCCCCAGCTGAACTCAGTGGCAATTTTGCCATTGATTTCAGTAAGGCAGGGCCTGAATTTATAAATAAGGATCAGTCAGGTCTTTTGGCAAAAGAGTGTACGTGGGACAGTGAAAAGCTGTCCCCTCCTGTTAATAGGATCTTTTGTGGACATAAAGAGTGAAGTTATACATTACACTTAGACCATACTAAATCTGTGGAATAATAAGCAATATTAAAGTTAGAACTATGCTGTGAGTAGTCATGTGCTAAGGGTCAGTACTGTTTCTTGCCTGCACAATTCTGACTTACCACTAAAGGACTGATGAAGAAGGCTGTGGCTTGGCAGCAAGACAGCTGGACTGTAACCATGTCCTTGGCAGTGGGAAGGAACTGGGAGCAGCATATCCTGGGATCCTAGAGGACTGTAAATTGCTCATTTTATCTCTGTGGAACAGACTGAAGTCACCCTAACATGAGATACATACCACAGCCCAGAATTAACACTTGCCTGAAGTGGCATAACTTTGAAACCCTCAGCATGAGTTAACAAACTTTAATGTGTGGACATTCATGTTTTAAGTGGACTTAGTATGATCTAATTTTAATGTGTACCTCTACCTCAAGTTAGCCATAATGCTTTCTAGACTTCTCTGGCAGGTGGGAGAGAGATGAAGGGGTCATTCAATGTTATATCTATTAAGGTTCTATGATAGTCATACCCACTGTTTGCATTTCATGTAAATAATTCTGATAAAATTCTGATAAACTATATGAGGAGACCATAAAGTGCTGTTTCTGATCTCCCAAATCTCTCTAAGGGCATGTCCAAATGAGCATGCATGTGCATTTTCCTGGGGACAAATAGCAGAACACTTGTGCACACGCGCTCTGATGTGCAGCAAGTTGCTTTAGGTGAGGTAGGGGAGGTTTGGGTCCAGCATCTGGGCAGGCTCCAGCATTCTTACCTGGGGTCCTGGGGGCTTCCTGGGACTACAAAAACAGCAATGTGATGCATGGAACCTGGCTGGCAGCTAGGGAATGGCTCTGGCCAGCCAGGCTCCAGTTTCAAGTGACTCACACTACCACCATGTGTATCACCCCACTTTTTCAGGTGTGGGTTTTTTTCTGACACTGGGATCTTCCAATGTCAAAATACAAACAAACATGGTGCTGCAATTAGTGTAGTGAACACCTGCATGTGTGGAGCATGTGGTTTGCAATGACACATGCTGCATGTGTTCACTCATGTGGATGTGTCCCAAAGTTACATCAAAGATGTAGATTTGGTATGTCTATCTATTAGAATTCAGAACCCCTGATGAGGAGTTCTCTCACTTGTGGTGTTGGTATCACTCATCTTTCATGTAATACCTTATGCTTAGGCAAATCAAACCCTGTCCATTTACATCACCCTCTTATATAACACTGTAGAACTTTATTTTATATATAACAGTTAAAACAGTTGCCCAAGTGGGAAATCTGCACTATAAGTTCATCTCAGCCTAAGTGGATATAAATATACATCTTCTATACCAGGATAATTGTTTGACAGCCAGGCTACAGAATATGACCCTTGTAAAATTTACATTTTAATATAATTAGATAAGAAACAGAAATAAACTGGATAGCAGGCCCAAGGTCCCTCATCCCAGAAAAAAGCTACTATGTATGTAGTCATGTACCTTTTTGTTTGCTTTCCTCCTTACCCCATGCATATTGCATTCATTTCCTCCTGCAGCCCAGTTACAATAGGAAGCATTAGAATACTGTCTTGGAAATACATGAGTATGAACTCTTTCATGGTGAGGATGGCCTAGAACCCAGATCATTTAGTTCCTGGGTGATTACTTTAACTACAACCAGATACATACAATTTTGTTTCAGTGGTTATTCTGGATGCTGGATTGTTTTTTTGACTTAAACATCCATTCCAACTAAATCCTGTTTAGATAGCTAGGAACTAATTCAATAAGCTATTTATGTATCCCAGATGCCTTTTGGTTGGAGTCTTTCTGTGCTCCATCCTATTAAATTTCATGTGCAATTGAGAATCACAACCCTTGGCTATGGATTTGAGCAGCAGTGGTCAGTTTGTGTAAGTTTGTAGGTTCTAATGTATCAAAATTTAGAAGAGTATAAACATCTCCCCAACTCAATTTTGTATTGCAGTGAAACTTAGAGAGGCATTAGACACTGGGCTGCTCAAACAGAAATGCTTTTTATCATGCTTGGATGCCTACGTGTAGGTATTTAGGGATTTTTTTCAAGCCAAAATGTAAGCTCCAAATGTCTTTAGGTTTCTAAGGGGATTGTGGATGCTGGAATGTTTTTTTGTGACTTGAACACGAAATCCAAATAAATCCTGTTTAGATGGCTAGGAACTAATTCAATAAGGTATTTAAGTATGCCAGATGCCTTTTAGTTGCATTCTATGTGTATTGCATGCTATGTGCAATTCAGTATTGACACTCTTAAATGGATACATGCAGTCTCCTATGTGGGCGTATACAGACAGCTGCCATCTAGTGTTTAGGCATGTGAATAAGAATTGCCTGTAGTTGCGCCACTGGTCATTTTGAAACAGATATATGTGATGTGTGTAGCAACTGAACATTTGACCGCCTAAGGCATACTGGCCATGTCTACACAAGCATTGGACTGTACAGTTGTTACTTCACAGTCATTTACTAGTTGCTTAACCAAGTACTAAATGACTGCACAGTAACCAGTGTTACTGCACACTATTGTTGCCACACAGGGTTTTTTTTAGATGCTACTGCACAGTAGCAATGAGCTATTGCGCAGTAGCTCATTACTACTGTGCAGGAGCATTGCTGTCATAGTGTGTGCCTGGTGATGCAATGGCACCATAGAAATGAGCTACACTGCTGCACCATAGCTTCTCATGCAGATATTCCCCTTATTGCCTAACTTTTCTAGGTCCAATTGCCTGTCTTACCAATTCGTATATTGTAACCTATAGACTCAAAGCCTGCTTACAGATGTGAATGCTCCCCCCCTTCATCCCTCCATAAAAGTGTTTTACTTTAAGCTTGGCATGCCCTTGTACTGAATGCAGTTTATGCCCAGAAGAGGCATTGTGATAGTTTGATCCAGCTTGCCCAATATCTGTACAGATCACATGCCTCAGTGGTGCTCTTTGGTGCTTTTAACTAACAGCTGATTGAGTCAACCAGGGATGACTATACTGCAGTAGCTCAGGGATGTAGGGAGGCAGTCAGGAAGGCCAAGGCAGAGATGGAATTAGGACTAGCTTCCCAGATTAAGGACAATAAGAAGTCCTTCTTTAAATACATAGGGGGTAAAAAGAAGGTTCCGGGTAATGTGGGGCCCCTGCAGGACGTGTTGGGAAAGTTGGTAGTCACACCAGATGACAAAGCTAACATGTTTAACGATTTCTTTGCCTCCGTCTTCCTAAGTAGGGACCAGAACAGTCACCTCCCTGCTGGGCCCCCCTCAGGCCCTTAGGGAGGCACACCTGGGCCAAGGATTAGTGAGAAACAAGTTAGAGAACTTCAGGAGGGACTGGATGTATTCAAGTCAGCTGGTCCGGATGATCTCCACCCCAGAGTTCTAAAGGAATTGGCTGAAGTCATTGCAGAACCCCTGGCATGGCCTTATGAGCACTCGTGGTGCTCTGGTGCGGTGCTGGAGGACTGGAAGAGGGCCAACGTGGTTCCCATATTCAAAAAGGGGAAGAAGGAGGACCCGGGAAACTATAGGCCAGTTAGTCTTACCTCAATCCTAGGCAAGCTGTTTGAAAAAATTATTCTAGCACACATCCAGGAGGGGCCAGCAGGGGACTGCATGCTTAGGAGCAACCAACATGGGTTCATCAGTGGCAGGTCCTGTCAGACCAACCTGGTGGCCTTTTACGATCAGATCACCAAATCATTAGATGCAGGGGTAGCAGTGGACATAGTCTTCCTGGACTTCCAGAAGGCATTCGACACTGTCTCTCACCCCATTCTCATTAAGAAACTGGGGGACTGTGGTGTCGACACCCACACAGTCAAATGGGTCACCAACTGGCTGGAGGGCCGCATCCAGAGGGTGGTAGTGGATGGGTCCTTCTCAGCCTGGAGGGATGTGGGCAGTGGGGTTCCGCAGGGCTCGGTCCTCAGGCCTGCACTGTTCAACATCTTCATCAGTGACTTGGACAAGGGGGTAAAAAGCACCCTGTTCAAATTTGCTGATGACACTAAGATGTGAGGGGATGTGGGCACACTAGAAAGAAGCAACAGGCTACAATCAGACCTGGACAAGTTACAAGGGTGGGCGGATGAGAATAGGATGGGATTCAACACAGAGAAGTGCAAAGTGATGCACCTGGGGAGGAACAACCGGCACCATGCCTTCTGGCCTTCATGCTTTTAACGTATGAAAGTTGAAACAAAGAAGTGTGGCGAACTTCAGTAAACAGCAAAAATAATGCAATGAAAATATTTCATATGTATCAGTGGTTAGTGTATTCTGAAGTTTCTCTTTCATATTCAAAATTAATATTTTAAATATTTGTGGACTATAAAATGCATACATCTTTTTTCTATGATGAAATGGTCTCTTACAGGTTCATCAGATAATTCTCAAAGGCAAAATACATGAAAATACTGCTGAATGAGTAAATACAGCAACAGAGGAAATAACCAAATAGATTTCCAAAGAATTTAGAAAGAAAAAGGGAAGAGCTGAGTACTGAAATGAGGTTCACTTTTTAGGATGGTGTGTGGAAACAATTCAGAAAATTAAATGGGAATCGTAGGTTTACATCAATTCAAAGAACAAATGTACGTACCCCTGTGTATTTTGAGGTTTATACCAATTAATCCAAGCAAAACAGAAGTCTGGGCCACAAGAATCAGCATAAATACTGCTTAACTTCAGGACAAGGATGAGTTCCAGATTACACACTGTTCCCTACTTCTTACTGCCTGGGTAATTCATCAGCCTGCAGTACTTGTGATTAGATTCATTATGCAGCAGATCTGGGCTCAAGTCCTTTTTTTGTTTGAATGGATTCAAATATAAACCTCCAAGGAGAGTGTCTGATAGGCCATTCTAGTCTAGATTTTCACAGACTTACCTGTAGAAACTGTTACACTATACATAGAACAGTTACAAATTCACTAGACTAGGGCAGAAGAAAACATGAGTATGAGTCTTGAGTCTACTTATTAGTAGATTCACCACCAACAAGAAAATCCTGGCTTCCAGTATCTTTGAGAGGGGAGAGAAATTAATTTAAATATTCAGGTAGAGGAGAAAATTTAAATCAGTCTACCTGTACCAACCACAGAATTACTAAGGAACTCTGTTGGTGCTTTTCTAAGGAAAAACTAATTTTTTAGACAAGCACTAAATGACAGAGAACCTGTAATTTATGGAGTTAGGTGGGCACCTAAACCATCAAAACTTTCAAGAGTGAGGTGCTTCTAGTGTGGAACATGAATGATAACTGGAAGTCACTGGTGATTTTAAGTGTCTCCAGGATGTTCCAGAAAATAGATTTTATATATTTGTGCATGAAGTGTCATTTTAAACTTAGTTGTGATTTAGATGCCTATATCCGTTAGTAGGGCTGTGAGAAGTTTCACTGGGTATTTCATTTTCATGCCATTTCACCTCATTTCAAGCTCCAAACAGCAAAATCAAAACAAAATGAAAGGCTTTGAGACAGCCTTGAAATGAAATGAGGGCAGTCAAAATGTTTCAAAAGTTTTAAAACATTTTGAGTTTCCAAGCTGGGTTTGCTTGCAACTAAAGAGAAACTAAAGAGAGGGAGGAGAAAGAAGGGAGAAGGACTGCTCTGATGTTGACATGTGTAGCTGGCCAGTGACTGTGATCCTTCCCTGAGGTCCCTTCCAATCCCAGTGCTCTGGGGGAGGGATAGAAAAACAGCATAAAAGCATTGTTTGAACTCAGCTTTCTCTGTGCCTTCACCCTTACAAGTGACACAAGTTTTGCTTTGAACAGTTTGAGATGCAGTTTTCCAGAAACCCCTGGACCCATCTCTTTGAAACTTGACAGGCTTCATGGTCCCTGCAGTTTTCATCTTGCTGCACCTTAACACACACACAAGTCACACATGTCACTAGTTTTGCTTGTCAGCAGCTTGAGGTGCAGTTACCCAGAAAACCCCAAACCTATATCCCTGAAACTTTATATGCTTCATGCCTTAGCAGGGACTACCTTCCCTGCAAGTTTCATCTGAGTCAAACAAGAAATGACAAGGTTATAGGTACTTTTGTGCTTCCCCATTATAGTGTATGGGCAAAACATAGAAAGAGTGAAACAGTTTCAACAAAACAAAACAGAACAGTGGTTTTGAAACAAAAAACTCAAAATGAAACACTGTCCCACTGACAGAGCCAAATTGAAGTCAAAGCGAAATGATACTGTTCTGTACAGCCCTATGGACTTTTAGTGAATATGATTGTTTAATTTTGTGAATAATTCTAAACAGCTTAAAGTCTAAAAACAGTAGGGCTATGTGAAGCTTCGGTCCATACTTTGATTCGGTGGAGATTCAACCCAATTTGGTGGCTGAATCTCCAAATCTGAATTGAATCAGGAGAACCTTTCATCTCTCCAAATTGAACTGGAGCCCTCTGAAATGATTCAAAGAGATTCAGAAGGACTGGGCAATTCTGATATAAACATAGCTTTAAATGTTTTTTCTACATAAGTCAAGGTACCCGGCAGCTCGTAAATGCTGCAATTGTGGGGGCAGATGGAGAATCCCACAGGAGCATGGGCTACCCAGTGGGCTCAGCAGCAGGCTAGGAAGTGGACCAGAAGCACTTCCAGTCCCCTTCTGTATCCCCTGGGGAGCATGATGTGGGTCTCCCACACCCCCCTGGTTTGACAACTGGTGCCTCCTGGGCCTGGGGAGGCAAGTGGGATCTCCCCACAGCCCATTGCTGACTTCACGGGATGGGGAGCAGAGTGCTCTGTGGCAACTCAGAAGTACTTCTGGTCCACTTTCAGGTTCACCAATGAGCATGCGGGGCACCTCCTCTCCACCCCCATGCTCCTGTGGAGCACTTCATCCACCCCACCATTGCAGTGTTCATGAGCCACACCTGGTACCTCAAGGTATGTAGAAAAAACATTTAAAGATGTCTCTATGGCCGAATCGCTGATTCTCTGAATCAGCATAGAATGTTTTGATTTGGATTCAGCTGAATTGAATTGGGGATAGTGATCTGAATCAACAAATTGAATCACTATCCCTGATACAGGCTGAATCTGAATCCAAATCAAATACGGCCCATTTCACACACCTGTAAAAAAACAGCACTGACTCACACACAGGATTTTAAAAAATATTTACACCCATTTTATAGATTTAAAGCTACCTGGATATGAATACAAATTTCCTTCTTGCAGATGTTAAATTACGTGACTTTTTTCTTTTAATTATTTGTAATGAAGCTGACCTAAACTTCAGCAGATGTAATAATTGTAGTGATCACTTTGTTTTAGTAACTGTTGTTATCTTGAAAAGTTTAATTTTAACCAATCATTCTCCTGACAGAAATGTATGAACTCTGAAACAAAGAGTAAGTATCAATAACCAGCAGGGATCCTGGTTTTCTCTGATTAAAAAAAAAAAAAAAATCCCCAATGTTCAGATTTAAAAAAAGGAACCCAAAATCTATATTTTTCTGTGATCAAAATGAAACACTACTAATGTATGCAAATATATTAATGATGTCTCATTTTTTAATTGTGGAAAAACATGGTTTTTAGGTCTTTTTTTAAATTTGAAAATTGGGAATTTTTTTTTTCATAGAAAACCAGGCTCCCTGATAATCAGATATAAATGCCTCATAGATATGCACTGGCTTGATAAGCATGGACAGTGAACAATCCAAAACATACTTTTCAACAAATAGAAAAAAAATTATAAGAGTTTTAAGAGTAGAAATATAGCTGAAAACCAAACACTTGTACCTGCTGTTTGCAAAAAAGAAGAAAGGGACTCTTTGGTAAATGTTCTCTGCTCTGCTTACTGGTTCATGGTAATTGGAGAGAAATAGTCTGAATGAAAATAGCTCTCTCAGGTGTAAGCTGAAATTCATTTTATTTCTCATCTACCTTTTTGTCATCCTAGAGAGGCATACATGTCAACAAACACTTAAATGGTACTTTTTTTTACTCGCAAAACCATTCTTATACAGAGATTGTCAATTTTTCCCTCAATAATACCTTGCCCAAGAGCATGAAGTATGTCCTCATATACTAGTTCACTGCTAAAATTTCAAAACAAACAGTATCTCTGGAAAAAAAAAGGATATATAGAGAAAAACTTGCAGATGCAAAAATAGCTCAGATTCATCAGCAGATTAACCACAATGGAAGAGAGAAAAATAGATAACTACCTCTGTAACCTATTGTGGGAAGGAACTTGCTGTCAAATCAAAGATAAATTTCCCAATTTTTGTTAAAAATCAGTTGGATTCAGTTCTCTTAATAAGGGTTTTTATGAGGATGTGCTATGAACATGATTATCTTGATTCAGTATGGTGCAAGGACTTTGCTGGACCTTTGAAAAAGAAATAATGAATCCACTTTGTGTGACCCTGGACAACACCAAATCTCATCCTCTATGGAAATGTATTGGCATGAGCCCAGAAATACACTTAAGGCACTATATTACTTCTGTTTCTGGAAGTAGCTCACATAGGTCAAGCATTGCATGCCTCAATACAATATGTTCTGGCACCACATTAAGTAGTGTAAACATGACTTGTATTTCCTATCTATTCCAAAGAACAGTATTGTGTTCTTTTTAAAAAGGTGGTTTTTTTGTTTGTAAGACTTGTGAAATCAGTTAAAATTATCTTGGCATGACATACTGGCTCTGCAAAAGTAATTGATTCCGATATGCCAGTATTTTTCAGGGGTATAAGTTGTAGCGTGTTGGTCTAAGGACATAGGTAGACAAGGTTCTTTGGGTAAATTGAGTAACTTTTATTAGACAAACACAAATAATTGGAAAAATTCTTTTTAGCAAGCTTCCGGGCACAATCAACCTAATGAAAATTTTATCCAACTATTTGAGTCGGTCCAATAAAAAATATCAGATTTACCCAAAGAACCTTGTCTGCCTCAATATGCCAGTATGGCATCTTTACCTCAAATATCTATATAAGTTAAATCTTTTATTCTGGAGGGCAAATCTGTCAGCCTACACTGGGAAAGGCAATAATTTTAGGGGGAGGGCAACTTAACAAGTTTTGGGGTCCTGTCAAGGTCTGCATGGGTAGTCCCACCCCTTGACAGTTGCCCCATCCCCTTGTTGCCCTCTTAGGACTAGAAGTCCCATCTCCTAACCCCTGACCTTTGCCACCTGATGTCCTTGCCATTGCCCCCTGAAAATACTCCTTTTGGGAGGGGGAGTTGCCATCTTGGAACCAGAAAACCCCCCAAATCATACACTAAAAGTTACACACCTACCATAGCATATTTTATTACAAAAAATATTTTTGTCATGATCTCTGTTTGCATACTGTATATAGAGGTGATTCCATAATAACTCAGAAATAAAGTCTTTGTTTTGCATATTGTGGGGAAAGGGTGTGTTTGTGGGGTATATGTGATGTGTATGTGTGTGTGGTGTGTGTGTGTATGGTGTATGTGTATTGTGGGGTATGCTGGTGTATGGTAGGATGTGGGGCTGGGGAGGATTTGTGAGGAGGTGTAGCTGTGTGTGGAAGGACATAAGATATGTTGGAGGTTTATGTATATGTGGGAGGGTGTGGGGGCAGGGTGTGGTTGTGAGGGAGATTGAGGGGTGTGGGGATGCCCCTATGGCACAGCAACAGGTGAAGTGCTCAGGGCTCTGCTTCAGCAGAGGGAAGCCCCAGGCAAGAAAGGCAGCTAGCTCCAGTGCCGGAAGTTTCTCTCTAGGGCTGCACAGCCCTTACACCTTTGGATCCAGTACGTGGGGCTTCTCTCCTTGCTGTGTGAGTGCAGAGCCTGCGTGTGAGTGGCAGGGAGAACCAGCAGTACAGGCAGATATGAATAGGGTGTGCCCCTCACTGCGATGTGCAGCGCTGGCCAAAGCAACACACTGGGTGCCTGCACCCTGGGTGCTCCACCTGCTGCTACTGTCAGCACTTTCCAGGGCTGTGCACCATGGGGGGAGTCTGGGACTCCCCACACCCCCTGCTATCCTCCACACCCACATGCTGCCCACCCCATCTTCACACTGCCACCACCCTGTCTCACTAGGCATGAGCTCCACAATGCTACCAGCCCTAGCTCCATGCTCCAGGCTCCCTCCCAGTTGAAGCCCCACCCCCACTGCTTCCCAACCTACTGCCTGGAGCCAGCAGGGGACCTACTGCCTGGAGCCAGCAGGGGAAGTGAGTAGGTCCCAGGGGCTGTGGCAGCAGCAGGCCTGCATGGAAGCTGCACACTGGCTGGCCAGGCCCTTCCACCCATGAGGGTGAGAGCCAGGTAATAGGGTACCTTTTTGGAGTTGCTTGTACAGGTGGGCACCTCACACCTACCCTAAAGGAGGAAGGGCTGGGCAGGGCACATTTGTTGGGGGGGGGGCCTATGGGCTCAATGACAGTGCTTGGTGGCCTGGATCTGGCCTGTGGGCCATATTTTGCCCACCCATGGCTTACATGCAATTCATAGCGATATATTCCCATTTCCTTCTATGACCAGGTGACCTATCACATGGACAAGGGAGAAGGGATTGATGTCATATGTCTTGACTTCAAAAAAGCCTGGTATCCCATGATCACCTCTTTGTGAAACTGGCAAATTGTGGCCTTGGGTCCAGCATGATCCACTGGCTGGGAAATTGGCTCCGTGGTTGGACTCAGAGGGTAGTAATTGATGGAAGTCAATCATCATGGTGTCCTGTGACCAGTGGGGTCCCCCAAGGCTCTGTTTTTGGACCCATATTGTTCAACATCTTCATTAATCATGTGGACATTGGAGTCAGAAGCAGACTGGCCAAGTTTGCCGATGACACCAAACTTTGGGAAAAAGCATCCACACCAGAAGACAGATGGGTTATCCAGGCTGACCTGGACAGGCTCAGAAAAATGGGCGGATGAGAACCTGATGGTGTTTAACACTGAAAAATACAAGGTTCTCCATGTTGGGAGGCAAAACCTGCAGCATCCTTACAGGCTCAGCAGTGCTATGCTGGCTAGCACTACGGAAGAAAGAGACTTGTGGGCCAGCCATCATTGACCACAAGATGAACATGAGCCTGCAATGCGATGCTGTGGCTGGAAAAGTGACCAAAATGCTGGCTTGCATCCATAGATGCTTCTCAAGCAAATCCCGGGATGTCATTCTCCCCTTGCACTCAGCCTTGGTGAGGCCGCAGCTGGAGTACTGCGTCCAGTTTTGGGCTCCACAATTCAAAAAGGATGTAGAGAAGCTTGAGAGAGTCTAGAGAAGAGGCACACGCAGGAAAACAGACCTTATGACAACAGGCTGAGAGCCATGGGACTCTTTAGCCTGGAAAAGCGCAGGCTCAGGGGTGATCTGATGGCCACCTATAAGTTTATCAGGGGTGACCACCAGGATCTGGGGGAATGTTTGTTTACCAGAGTGCTCCAAGGGATGATGAGGTTGAATGGTTATAAACTACTGCAAGACCATTTCAGGCTGGACATAAGGAAGAATTTCTTTACTGTCCAAGCACACAAGGTCTGCAACAGCCTGCCAGTGGAGATGGTTCAAGCACCTACATTGAACACCTTCAAGAGTAAATTGGATGCTTATCTTGCTGGGATCCTATGACCCCAGCTGACTTCCTGCCCTTCAGGCGAGGGGCTGGACTCAATGATCTTCCAAGGTCCCTTCCAGCCCTAATGTTTATGATATCTATAAAATCTATAAAATAATGATTGAGGGCCATTCAGCAAATGCTTCATTCAAGATTCAACGTTGCCTAGATACCAGTTACAGTGCATCTAATAATGTTCACTATATTGTTAAACTGCCATGAAGGTCTCCAGGGAACTGTGAAAATGTCAGCTAAATGGGCTCTTGTCTGGTCCTCCAGGTTGGGGGTAGTGTGGGGGGTTAGTAGCTCACCTATGTCATAAATTTCAATTACAGTCTACAGGAGAATTAACCAGATGGAAACAACAGTTTGAAAGCTTTTGAAGTTGGAGCAAGCAATGATAATGCATAAATCATAAAGTGAAGATGATGACAATTATGACAAAAAGTTATAAAAATATAAAAAATCAAATTAATCTTCCTCAGTGAAGCACAGGTTCAGCTACTACGTATTATATTAATAGTATAAATATAGTTTAAATCAATAACCTTCCTGACTGATGGTTTTCCAGCCATCACTATATTTACTGTGCTGTTTTCCTCGTATCTTCTTCTTCACTTCTTTCTCCTCTTACTCTTCTTTAACTATTATATTTTTATATTTATAATGTAAGATCTTTGTGGTGGGGAGATATCTCCCTATGAGTTTTTGTTTAGCTGCCAGTGGAATAAATCCTTGATCTAGACAGGTGTTGTTGGACACTACTACCATACACTAATAATATCAAAAAATCTAGAATGTATAGAATAGTACATCATTTATTTATTTTTAAATCATGGTAGAGCAGTCAAACCATTATATAGCTGTCTCTTTTAAGTATCCCTTTACCATGCCAAACTGAGACACGGTAAGCACAGTTGTGGAAGACTCTAGGAGCTGTATTTTAATCTTGTAATAACATAGTATGGATTCATATCATAATATGAATGGAATCTTTGTGCTGCACTTTCTGTTCTTTTTGTAATACTAGAGTTCTTCTTTTTTGAGTAAAGAGTTAATCTTATACTACCAAAAGGGAAAAATAAAAGAAAGAAAGAAAATTCGGTACCTATAGCTTATAGTATATTTATAGAACTAGTTTTTCAAATATAGTTCTGAAAGTTAGGGATCAATGATAAAGTTTTACATTTTACAACTTTTCAAGGTTAATCAAGCTGTCTGAAAGAAGTTGCAAATACTTGTGCCTGCACTGAACAGTACAAATGTGCAATCGCAGCAGGAAAAGGAATATGTTTTCCACTTGGGTGAAATGCATTTATCAGGAGAGTTCTCAAGGAAAATGGTATGTAACTTAGATATAGTTTGGCATCATTTATAAAAATACCTACAAATTCTTCACATCATGTTGTTAATACTTTTTCAAAATATTGCTTTGTAAGGGCATAAAGTAGAAATGAACTTGTAAGGAAAAGAGCTTTTTAATAAGTCATTTTTTTGGGTCAGTTTAATCTTTTTACTTACTCTAAAACTTGGTACTACAGTTTAAAAAATATGTGAGAGTCAGGGATCCTAGTTTTCTCTAATAAAAAAAAGAAATCCCCAATTTTTGGATTAAAAAGGTAACCCAAAATCCACATTCCATGATTCAAAGGAAGACCATGAGTATATAGATATGTGAATTATATACGTGATATATATCTGTTATATATATCTGTTGCCCTAAGAAGCAGGGGATATCTGGTTCTCTTTCCAAACATACACAGAGCAAACAACAGGATCAATATTAACTTAACGTATGCTTCAGTTTTCTCTAAATGAGAATCTATTTATCTTCTCCAAACCAGAACCTGTTTTTTTTTTCCAAACAAGAACCCAGTTATCTTCTCCAGAAAGGAACCCAGTTATCTCTTTAATAAATCAGTTTTATTGAGCATTATAAAGTATTAACTCCAAGTATGCATATAGAGATAATCTTAGCATTTTCAGTAATCTTAGAAAGATACCATCTTAGCAAGCAAGTAATTGTATATTACCAGTCCTAATAATACATGACTCAGGAACTAGCCAGGCCTCCGGAGAGGGCAAGGTTCCTTAAATAGAGAAATCAGATGTCTTAAGTTCTTAGGCATTGGGGTGGGGAAAAGGAAGGAAGGGGAAGGAGATGATGGGAAGGAAAAGGGGAGGAGGAGGAGAGAGAGAGGAAGGGACAAAGCAGGGATCATATTTACAGTCCTTTAGTCGCACATAGCTACAAATTAAGCCAGTTTTCTGCTTTTCATCAACAACTTGGCTTCTGTCTTCAATTTATCATTGTTTTTTCTCTTCTTCTTCATACCAGGAGCTATTTGCTTCAGATATGGGTGGAATGCACCATAACAAACCCTTTGATCCATAACAAGCATTTTTATCATAAGCAGGGATCCTGGTTTTCTCTGATAAAAAAATCACCAATTTTCAGATATAAATCCCTCATCAAAATTCACATTTTCCTATGATTACAATGAAACGCCACAATATAGATATAGATATATGTGGAGACAGTTCAGCTTCTTGATGCTTGACAGGACTGAAATGGTCCCTCAGGGCCTCCTAAAGGACCATTTTGGCCTTGTCAAACATCACGAGTTTGAACTGTTTCCACAACTCTCTCTTTCTCTCTCTAGATATATATGTAGAGAGAGAGGGAGAGAGAGAGGTGGGGAGAGGTCTCTATAGCTATCTAGATAGATAGATAGATACACACACACAAAGATACAGATCTTTGTGTGTGTGTGTGTGTGTGTATATACACATACATATATATATATACATATGTATCTCTCTCTCTCTCTCTCTCTCTCTCCCCCTCTCCCTCTCCCTATATATATATATATATATATATATGGGGGGGACAGAGAGAGAGAGAGAGAGAGAGAAAGCTCAAGCTTTTGTGAACCCAAAGGCCATCATCAAAGAAAGTATGAAGTTGAGTAAATGATTAGAATATATTAGTCAGGAAAGTAGAAGAGGAGGCTGGACAGAGAGGGAGTGCTGTGATAATGCTGAAAGAGGCATACAAGTAGATGCTCAATGAGCTTGGGCAGAGGAGACATAAGTAACCATTAGCTTTATGTTTTTATAAGAGCAGACTTAATATTTGAATAATGGAAGAACTAGGGGGCAACTGATGAAATGATCAAATAACAGGTTTGACGAAAACGAGAGAAACCTTTTTTTTTTAGTTATTGTTTTACATAACATAATTACCTCATGGAACTTAACGCCACAGGAACTTGTTGAGGCCAAAAGGAGTGGTCCATCGAGGTCTATTAAATAAAAATGTATGACTATCCCTCAGACTATGACTGCTGGTAACTTGCAAAGTGTGACAGGATCAATCACCCTATATATACCCTGCTCCTATGCATCTACTACTTGCTGGAATACCAGACTAAGTAACCTCTTGTTTTATCTGAATAAATGTGACAGTCTTTTATGAAGCTGCCTTCTGTTTTTTACACAAGGACCTGGGACAATTAAGTAGTACCCTTTTTCATTAATCCTTGTCACTTAAAATGGGACAGGGAGGATGAAGCTATGGATCCACTTCCTCCTCATTCACCTGCTGAGCTGTCTGGCTTTGAACGGAAATAAGAAATTACAGTAGTTGCAGGGATGGAGAAGTCACTCATGTGGGGGAAGACTGTCTGACTGGGAATTTTGGTTGAAACAATATAGCAGGAAGAAGTCTTGATTCATTAGAGACCAATATTAGAGTCATTTTCTTCTGTGAAACATTGTCATATATTTAATTATAGCACCTAAGTTCAAGCACTTAATTATACAGAATACAGAATGTTCCCATTAGAAGCAAGCACAACCCACGGTCCACCAGTTTATTTTTATGTAGGTGAAAATAGGAAGGTGGGGAAGAGTATTTATTTCTACACGACTAGATTGTATCTTTCATAGGCACAGCTATGCTGAATGAGGTACTCAAGGACTGTGTAACACTGGAACCCGAGGGAGAGAACTGGCTCTTCTTCTGCAAGGGCTCTATTCACTCATTGATAATTCATTCTGATATGCAGAAGATAGACTCTAGTTCACACTCACTTCTTTGTATCAGTTCTGAAGAGGTAACAGGGCAAAACTAGGCAGAAAAGTATTTTTGACACAACGGTAAACCAACACTGAATACACATAATCAAAGTAGATCTGCTGAAGAAAATGTTCCTGTTTTGTGTAGCCATTTTTATGGTAGCAGTACACATTAGCAATTGACCTGTCTTTCCCCCTGCCTCCTTTCTGGCCTGGGTGTGGTGTTCCACCCCTTTAAACATGGCCTTTCTTTCATCACTAGAACAATATCAATTATTCAGATCAGTGCCATTTGCAGGAAGGAAAGCTTAACTGTGGCTTTTCTGGTACTGAAATCCATAGTAGCTACACCACTGCAATTAAAACTTTATTTTTAGTACATTCACTCATGGTATGTTTTATCCCAGATACCCATGTAGACATAAAGATTTTAACCTTAACTAATATGAACTTTGGAATACCATGATTTAATTATAAATAAAGTGACACTAAAATTCATTTCAGCACAAATGGGCACTGGCAAACATCTGTACACCTGGCACCTGATCTACAATCATGTTGTTTAAAGTAAGCTGTGTGATTATAGATCAGATCCCAGGAATGTCTGTGCATGGCCTTTGTCTCAACACCAGTTGATCTGATAGAAAATGGATAGTTTTGTTTTTTTAAAATACTCTTTGGTCCAGCACAGCTGAACCAGTTAAGGTGTGGGATGGAGTAGTGTGGTTCATTGCTGGTATGGGTTAACAGTAAATTACCACCCCATAAAAAGGAAGGAGCAGAAAAGAGGATACAGATTCATAGATAACAAGTACATGTGGCTGCTTCTTCCTGTGGACTATGTGCTAATTACAAAGTCTAACCCTAAATACAAGTCAAAAAAATGCATTCTTATCCACTACATTTGACAATGTATGTGTAGCTTATGCCAGCTCCCCACTCCATTACATCCTGCATAATACTTGAGGGCATTCATCAAATTTCCTTTACTCATTACTCATTAAAAAAGTGCTGGTGAAAATGATCATGTTCATGAACATGAACTTTACTGACAGGTTCTACAGGAGAGCAAAGAAGCTGATGCAGGTGTTTCCAGTTACGACAGATGTGAATTTAGCCCAAAAACTGTATATAATAAAAACAATCATTAGTGTTTCTTTCTTCCCAGAAGGTGATGCTTTTATTTACAGTGAGTGGAGGTAAAGCAGCAAATAGTGGGGTTGTCTGGCAATCAGGAAATGACCCCATGTGTGAGTATGTGGGTAGGTGCTGAAAGGTGGTTCCTTCATCTTTCAGCTCATGCTATCTACTGTCAATTCTGTTCCGTTAGCGGTCTTGAAACTGATTAGGCCCTGCCAATATCAAGTCTATTGTTAGAGACAAGGTGCTGAGTAACAGTATAAGCTGCATAAATGAAGTGCAAAAACCTGAGAGCAGGCTGTTCCTGAACAAATTAGCAGTCACAACTTAAGTGGTGCCTTTAATATTCAAATCAATAAGATTTGGAAAACATCTAATAGTATTTGTGTAATTTAAGTGGATGGTCATTTTACCTGTGGATATCTTAAACAGTTCACCTTACAATATCACCTTACTCTGCAAATGGTCTGGCTGAAAGTAGTTGCATAGGTAAGTGGCTGCAAACAAGAGTGAGGGCTCCAGAATGTAGCATGTTTTATTAATAACACAGTTAAGGAATGCTTATAAAGCCATGTGGTTTTCAAGTCTTGGCTCTTATTAATTTTAATTCTCTGTATATCTTTAAATATTGGATGGTTTTCTTTTTGTCTCTCAAACTCAAAGTTAGAAATGTTTATATGGCCTCATATTTTACCTTGTACCATTTTTTGACACATTTTCATTTAATAGTCCTAAAACCAATTCTTCCTCTTCATACCCACCACCAAAACCTTGGTTCATATTCCTGCTATGTCTTACCCATGGTATCAATGTCCTCCCTTAAAAACTTTTAAAAACCAAACAGCATTTAAATCTGGAATAATATTTCTCGAGGAATTTCCTCACGAATTTGCATCCTAGAATTTTTTCTACTGCTTCATGTCTATCCACGCACACACATTTTCAAGTACTCATCTAAATGCTGCACCTCACTTCCAGCCTCTCATTTTTCATCTCCTCTCACCTTGTGGCCTAGATACTCTTCATTTCTTTGTAGTCAATTTGGGTTAAATCCCAATTCACTTCACATGTCTATACTGCAGATAGCCAGTTCTGCAATTGTCATTTTTGGTACTTACACAAAGTCTGCAATTCAGCTTTGGGCCTGCAAGCTTGCATGCACTCGTTGAGCTGAGCTCTGCCTGAGCAGACATACAGGAAAATAGGATTGTCCAGGTTCACATATAAGGTAGGATAAATCTTGACACAGTCACAGGGGAAAATAACCAAAAACATACCCTGTGAATAATGATAGGAGATGTATTAACAGATAAATATTCTCAAATTTTAGCTCAGTACCTTAATAGTTAAGGCACTTGCCTAGGAAAAAAGAACTGGCTTCTCCTACTTCCCAGAGTGTTCTAACCCACCAAGGTTAAGCATTATTTAGCATTTTCCATTAAATCTAGCCAACAAGGTAGCCAAGTAAATGATTCGTAGATACATAGATTGTAAGGGGCTAGAAGGGACCTTGCAGGATCATCAGGAAAAACAACTGTGGTCAGGTGACCCCAGCAAGGTGGCCATCCAGTCTCCTCTTGAAGATTTCCAGGATAGGTGATTGCACCACCTCTGGAGAGAGTTTATTTCACAGTCTGGACACCCTGACTGTGAATACGTTTTTCCCAGTGTTAAGCCTAAAACACTGGTCTTCCAGGAGTTTGTGGCCATTACTCCTGGTTTTCCCCAAGGAAAAGCCTTGATGTATTCCCCTGATGTAGTGGTAAGCTGCTACCAAGTGTCCTCTCAGCCTACTCTTTTTTTAGGCTGAAGAGACCCAAGTCCCTCAGCCTGTCCTCATATAGCTTGCCTTGCAAGTCTCTGATAATGCAGGTGGCTCTTCTTTGGACTCACTGAAGCTCTTCCGTGTTCTTGGTAAAATGCAGTGCCCAGAACTGGATGCAGTACTCCAGCTGCAGTCTCACCAATGCTGAGTAAAGCAGAAAAATCACTTCCTTGGTTTTGCTTGACATGCATCAGTTGATGCATACCAGAGTATTGTTTGTCCCGCTAGTTACAACATCACACTGATGGCTCATGTTCATAATATGGTCTATTATTACCCCTAGATCCCTTTCATTCATGGTGCTAGTAAGTTTGGCACCACCAAGCCTGTAAGTATGCTGGAGGTTAATCATCCCCAGATGGAGCACTTTACACTTCTCCTTGTTGAACTTCATCTAGTTCCACCCAACTTGCCATCCTGTCTAGGTCTGCCTGTATCTGCAGCCTATTTTCAAGCGTGACCACACTCCCCTATAATGTGGTGTCATCCACGAACTTGGCCAGTGAGCTCTTCACCCACACATCCAAATTATTGATCAAGATGTTGAAAAGCACCAGACCAAGCACGGACTCCTGAGGGACACCACTCGTCACATCTCACCAGGATGACAGAGATCTATTCATTAGAACTCTCTGGGCTATACCCCACAGCCAGCTTCCTATCCACCTAACTGTAGAGCAGTTAATCCCACAATCCTCCAATTTTCCCATGAGAACATCATGGGATACCAGATCAAAGGCCTTTTGGAAGTCTAGGTATACAGTGTCAACTTTCTCTCTCTTATCTAGGTGATGAGTTACCTGTTCATAGAAGGAGATGACATTTGTAAGACAAGAACTGCCTGGGATGTACCATGCTGGCTGTCATTCAGAATCCTACTTTCTGCAAGCGTATCACACATAGACTCCTTGATGAATTTTTCCAGGATTTTTCTTGGGATAGAAGTTAGGCTAATTGGCCTATAGTTGCCCAGGTCCTCTCTCTTCCCCTGAAAAGGGGCACAACATTGGCCCTCTTCCAGTCTTCAGGAATCTCTCCCAAGTGCCATGAATTTTGGAAGAGTTTCAACAGAGGTCCTACAATGACTTCGGTCAGCTCCTTCAGCACTCCGAGATGAAGTTCATCTGGTCCTGCTGACTTACAAATGTCTAACTTTCCTAAATGATCATGCACCAGCTCAGTGACAACAGTAGGAAGGTGGTCATTCCCACCATGCCCATTCTGTGCTTTATCTAGTATGATTTTTTTTGACCTTGGCCTTGTTAAATACTGAAGCTATGTAGTCTTTCAGGAGTTCAGTTTTCTCCTGAGTGTCAGTAACCAGCTGTCTTGAGTTGCTAAGTAATGGCCACACACTTCCATTTGTTTTCTTCTTGTTCCCTACATACCTAAAGAAGGACTTTTTATTGTCCTGGATTTTTTTTGCTAGTTTAAATTCAGTCACCATGTTAGCCTTTCTAATCTGCTCCCTACAAGTGTGGGCCGTTGTTGTACAGTCTTCCTTGGGGACTATCCCAAGCTTCTACTGTTTGTATGTCTCTTTCTTCTTTTGAAGTGGACCATGATATCCCTATTATTCCAAGAGGGCTTACCAGCCTTTCTGCTCCCTTTCCTCCGTATGGGAATGGACTTCTTTTGTGCTTCAAGGATCATGTGCCTGAGTAACGACCAATCTTCATGCACTCTTTTCACCTTTGGTCCTGGTCCCGCAGTGCTTCCACTACTATTGCCCTGGGCCTGTTGAAATTTGCTTTTTTTAAAGTCCAAAACTTCAACCCTGCTAGCTGATTTCCCTGCCTTGTGATGGACAGTGAACGTGATGGTTTCATGGTCACTGTCATCCAGGCTACCCACTATATTCAAGTTGCTCACCAAATAGTCTCCTTTGGCCAAGATGAAGTCTAGGAGAGCATTACCCCGGTTGGCTCATGCACTTACTAAGTCATGTAGAGCTCTTTGATACAGATCAGAAAACAACACAACTGATCCGAGTTAGCCGAGTGTTCCCCCTAAGAGATATCTGGGTAACTGAAGTCACCCATGATGACCATGTCCCGTGTGTCTGTGTCCTCTGCCAGTTCTTGAGAGCTTCTCCTCCTGGTTTTGTGGTCTGTAGTATATACCTACAGTTATATCTCTCTCACCACACACCCCTCCCCACCATAGTCTGACCCAGATGGTTTTGAGTTGCTCTTCTTCAGAGCTGATGTCAGCCTCCAAGGAGGTGTACTGCTCCCTCATATAGAAGGCTATACCTCCACCTTTTTTTCCTACTCAGTCCCTTATGTGCAGGTTACAGCCCTCTATTTCTATGTTACAATCACATAAGGAGCCCCACCAGGTCTCCATAATCCCTACTAGATCATAGTGCCCACTAGAGAGTAAGAGGGCTAACTCCTTCTGTTTGTTCCCCATACTCCTGACATTAGTGTACATGCATCTGAGTCCTCCAATTGAGACCCTCAATTTCCTGTCATTCTGAGGGGGAAACATTCCCCCATTCCCCCAGCTTTTACAAGAATGATTCTCCTAGTTTCCCCAGTTTTAGAGCTTACTTGTATCAGAGGCTGACATCAGCTCCAAGGCATGTTTCAGTCAATGTTTCCCCATCCCCCAGTGATCTTAGTTTAAAGCCCCAGGTAGGGGATTGGACAATCTGGCTGAGAACAGGGACTTGCCCCTCAGCATGAGGTGGAAGATGTCCCTTCCCAGGAGTCCGCTCTCCTTGAAGTGTACATTGTGGTCAAAGAAACCAAAGTCCTCTCAGTAGCACCACCACCAGAATCATCAATTTACTTCTTTGACATATCCTTCCCTCCTAAGTCCATAGCCTGCAACAGGGAGCACAGAGGAAAAAAACTACCTGTGCCCCCAGCCCCTTAAGCCCAGCCCCCAGTGCCCTGTAGTCACTCATGACCCAGCCCAGATTACTCCTGGCAATGTCATTTATGTCCACACAGATGAGGACTATGGAGTAGTGGTTGGAGGGCCAGACGAGCCTAGGGATTCTCTCCACAACATCCCAGATGCAGGCTTCAGGGAGGCAGCAGACTTCATGGGCTCGGGGGTGCAGATGGGTCAGTGCCCTGCAGAAGGGAGTCTCCTACCACCCTGTGTCTCCTCTTAGGGGTGGCAGTTCACTGACTACCCACCTCCATCTCTGATGTCTCCATCAAAGCCTTCTCATGCATGGTGAGGGGAGTATACCTGTTGTGCAATGCCAGGGGAGGGGCAACCCTAGCCCTGAATGTCATGGAGCCTGATATGACCATCTTCCAGGTAGCTCTGGGTGGGTCTTTTTAGCCAGCCTTCTTGTTGGCCACCTTCTCCTCTATCTTCTTCTCTTGTCTTGAAGAATGAAGAAAAGCCTGAATGTAGTACTCATCAATCTCCTCCTTGTGGGCCCTGGTGGCACAAACTCGGCCTACCTGGGCCTGGAGCTCAGTTACCTGGGACTCAAGGGACATCACTAAGGAGCGTACACCACAAGTGGGGGTGACTTTGTTCCCGTTCCCAGTTGCTGGCAGCCATGCCAGGCAGCCCTAACAGCCTTGTGCTATGGGCTCCGTCTGGGTGGAGACTGGAACCATGAATTCCATATCGGTGGAGGTCTCCGTGGTGCAAGGGAAGGAAACTCCAGTTGGGGTCAAGGTGGGAAGCCATGGGATACAACGTGTCCCAACCATTGTGTAGTAATTGGCTATGCTACTACCCATGAACTGGCCTAGGAACTGGCCTGCAATCTGCTCCCCCTGTTTGCAGTCCCTTTTTTCAGGGTCCCTGGTTACAGGCTCCCTGGTTACCTGAGGAGTCTCCTTTTATATACTTCTGGGCTGGGCCTGACTCAGCCCCTTTGTTAGGGCTTCTGTCAGGCTCAGGCAGCAATCACACAGCAGTCAGCAATCCCACAACAATCAGCAATCACTCATCAGGCAGCTATCACCCGCACCTTCTCAGAGTACATGCTCCAAACACACACAGTGCACCAAAACATTCAGGAAAACCAAAGGTACAGGCAACTGGATCATTTACCTTTCCTGGGCAGGATATGGTGCCTGGATGATCTCCTCCTTCTTCTTCCTCTTGCCTCCAGCAACTGCCTGCAAACTGCTTCCTCTGTTTGCAGCCCCTGTTCTCTGGATCCCTGGTCATAGGCTCATAGATCCAGGATCACTAAAACAAGCAAGAAACATATGTATAGCTCATTAAGATGGTTACTGCTCCAAACTTGGATATTAGTTTGGGCCTTTGTTTCCCAGTTAGATGGAAACTATCCCAGTGTTATTTATGAAATGCAAGAAGGTCCAACTGGCAGCTCATAGGCTGTGAGGAGCCAGCATGTGGTCCACAGACCACACACAGTTAGCATACAGTTAGCATACAGTTAACATACTGTCTGGGCCACCATAGTTGTCTCTCTCACTTATACATAGCTGAGAAGGAGCCATGTGCCACCAACTCAATCCATGTCAAGTAGTGGAATCCCAGGAGGTTGCACACCACTGGCGCACAGTACTCACTGTGGTGGGGAGGTTCCAGTGAAGGGACTATGTGCCATCAGTTCAGCCCTTAGAATAAGGGTTGGACAGGCTGCTAGCCAGTAGTGTAGTGGCAATTGGGGGGGAGAGATGAAAGAAAACACCTCTGATGCATGTGGCCCACACTGAGTGGCTCAGAGTTTGGGCAACCAGGGAAGGGCATGCTAGGATGCTAGTGTTGCATACTTCCCCCACCCACTCAGAAGTTGGAAACCTTGATCTAATTAATAATAAACACAAGGTCCAGTGAGCTAGCTCCAAGGGCCAGGGGGAGGAGGGGTAGCTGGAAAAGTTTCTGGGCAATGCCTAGCCTAAGGCCTGGTAATTAGAACATTTTTCTGGGAAACAACGGATGAAATCAGTCTTCAGTGAGGATGGCTTAGAACTTAGGTTTCCCACCAGTTCTGTAACAGTGAGGATGCCAATGGATTAAAACTTAGGAGGGTTATTAGCATCCCCACCCCTATTTTCACTTCTGGCCAGTTGGCATGCAAGTTGCTGATATCCCACTCCTGGAAGAAACAGAATCCCAAACTCTACATTCCAAAAAAGGCAGTTACACAACTACCTATGTGCCATTTAGGTAAATGCAGTAAGATACGATTTAGTTTTTTGTCTCCTAGTGCTACTGTCAAACCTCTGTTTGTGTCCCTCCCCTTCATCCTCCACACCTGGAAAGGTACATCTACAACGTGTAAGTCTATAAAGTAAACAATGCATTCCTATTATCCCCCTTCAAAATCTTATCTTTGGCTGCCAACTAAATTTCGTCTACCTCATCCTTCTCTAAAAACATATCAATACTTGCAGTCTACAGAATAATGTTCCATGCTGTTTCCTTATAGCTTCTAATTTTCTTTTCTCTCTCCCCGTTGTCTATTTTCTACCTTTTCTACGTCATTGTAATGGATATTGTAAGCCATCTGTTTTAGGCATTGTATAGTTGAAACACAAAGTTCACAAAAAACTAGGGAAAGTCCTGATGCTAAATAAAAGTTTCAATGCAAGTAATAATTTATAATGAGTGATTTCTTTTCTATTCATTTTCAAACTGTTTTCTTGATGGAAACAATTCAGCTTTTAAGGACTATTAAGGATTTTCAAGAAATCTGAGCAGGGGGCTGAATGACAAAACCCTCAAGGTCACTTCCAATCCTCTAATCCTACAGTAAAATCAAAAGGAAGGTGTCTGCTATATGTGTGGTTGTTTATTTTTCTTCCAATATTAGTCCTGTGCAAAGTGGCAAGTATTCACTTCAGATTTGGATTTGGCCATTTCAGGGCAGAGTGATTTAATTCAGAAATTTGAATCACTGTCCTGATTTGATTTGGCCAAATCAGATCCAAAAGATTTGGCGCCACTTCGGACATATGCCCATAGACTAAACAGGGAGCTGATACAGTTCTCTCTAGCTGGTAAGTCTGTTGGGGTTGGGGGAGGTAAGAGGCATGGGGGAGGGAGGAATTAGGGCTCAGGCTGGGACAAGATGCCCAGCCGGGGTGGGGGGGTGCATTACTCAGGAAGGAGGCATGGGGCAGGGTTGTGGGTGCAGCTTGCTTTGGGCGGAAGAGGGCAAGTGGCAGCAGTGCATAGCTCCTGGTCCAAGCACTGCCACACCTGTAGTGCCACCCCCCGCGCCAGCTGGGCAAGTTGGAGCAGGGCATAGTCCCCACTCCCAGAGCTACCATGACCACATCAGTGCTGGGAGCAGGGACTCTGCCCTGCCACCACTTGCCAGCCAGTGTGGGCAAGGTGGGTGCTGCCACTGTTTGCCAGATGGCATGGAGGAACAGGCACTGCTGCCACTTGCCCAGCCAATGCAGAGGGGTGTGGGGGGAGGGGGGCAGGTGCTGCTGCTGCTTGCCCAGCCAATGCAGAGGGGCACAGGAGGTGGGCTCTGCCGCTACTTGCCAGATGGTGCAGGGGGGGCAGTGCTGGGAGCAGGAGCTATGCCCTGCTGATGTCTGCCCCCTTCCACCCAGAGTGAACCGTGCACACATCCCACCCTCCCACCCCAGCTGGGTAAGCGGCAGCAAGGCATAGTCCCTAATCCAAGTGCTGCACCTGCATCCTGCACTCTTCCACCCCCCTCCCCAAATTCCATTGCCCCCACCCCAGCTGCATAGCTTGTCCCAACCCCAATCCCTCTGTCCTCCATGCCCTCCTCCTTCCTCTCTTCTCCCCCAACTCCAACACTCTTACCAGCTGGAGGCAGCTGTGGCAACTGTCTGTTTAGTTTATGGCCAAATTGCCAAAACTTTTCTGAATTGATTTGGATGGTTCAGATCAATTTGGACCTTTTAATTAGTCTTCCAATTTTATTCAAATTTGGAGATTTAGTCCCCAAATCAGGCTGAATCTCCTCTGAATCAAACTGGCTACCAAACCTTCACACAGCCCTGTCCAATATCCCTTTTATTTTTTTTTATCCACGGTTAAATCTTAAATTGATCATGAAAACTGATCTTTTTAGTTTCCTTTACAAACCTATGTGTATCTCTTGCACATTTACACTATTTCTTAAATTGTTCTCAGTTTAAGGACACCTAGTGTGATTAGATGGATTGTTTTAGATATAGTGTCTACAAAAGTCCCTACTTTTATGATGAGCTTAATTGGCTCCCTTTGGCTGTAAACTGTGAGTACTTTTGCTTGTTAATTGCCTGTTGTTTTCTCCTGAGCTATACATTTCACAGATCAGATCAAACTGACACCTTTCCAGAGTAAATGTAATCCACAAGTCTTTTATCTTGTAACTTTTTATTTTAAGTTTCTTTAGTACAGAAAAATCTTTGAAAAATATGTTCTTGTCTTTTTTGCCTAGAAGAATAAATTGCCCTTACTCATTAAACAAGTTGATACTTCTAATCTCAAACATTTTTTTTTCTGTAGGGACCATGTTTTGCTGTCCCCAGTTCCCTCCCTTCTGAGTTAAAGTTACACTAGTTTAACTGTTTATTATTTTTTATTCAGGCAAGATGTGTACCAGAGAAAGGGTGATCAAACTTCATTCTGGGAAGTATAAAAAGCCTCAGTGAGACTACTATTTATGACTACATTAACCTTTCCAAAGACCAGTGAAAGAAAAGGGAAAGAGGGTTATATTTGAGTCCTAGACACCAACTAAAAGAGTCTGACAATGCATTCCTTTAGGGCTAGGGACAGGCATTCAAGAAGCCTGAGCCTGAATTGATTCAATTTTTGCAGGTTAGTTTAACCTGGCTAGCCTAAATCCATTTTGTAACCAGGCAGACATCCCAGAAATTCAGGCACATGCCTGCAGTGGCTCATGCTAGAAGCTGGGGGGCATTAGAGCAGCCCTCCCTTTCTTCCACAGCATAGAGCTGAGGAGGCCATGGTCAGGCTCCAGAAGGAGCTCTGACTAGCCCAGCAAGGAATTGATAACAGTGTTTATCACCCAATTAAGAAAACAACAGAGGGACATTACCAGCTACTTGTTGATTCTGCTTGTTGATTCTACCTGTTGATTCAGCACTGATCATAGGCAACTTGTGGTCTGCTATGTGATATACAGACACCTCTCAGCAAGGAAGAGGGGAGGGTGGAATTCCTGCTTAGTAGGGAGTAGTGAGGGGATGGGGAAGCAGCCCACAGTTTCTGGAGTTCCAGCTAGGGAGCAGAGGGTAGGGCCAGCTCTGCTGTGGAGCAGAGAGCCCTGCCCAGCCCAGAGAGTAGGCTGGGATGCTGGGGATGTCTGGTTGATCTTCAACCAGCAAGGGGTCTGGGAGAGATATTGCAGAAAGTAGTTTGAGCCAAATCAGTTAAGTCTGATACTACATTCAACCAAATTTATCTCAAACCAGTTTCAGCCATTTTCAAACTGGTTTATGTACACTGAACATCTGTTCTGTTATAGGTTTAAACCAGTTTCTGATCACTTAAACTGGTTTATGTGTAATGTCTGTCCCTAGGCAAAAAACACTACTCATTCAACCACACATCCACAATCCATACATGCATTTTGTCTCCAGCATATTACAGAGACAAAAATCCTTACCTTGTAGGATCATCTGCATATGTATTTACTCCAGTTTATATTTACTGTGGTGTAAGCTAATACAGAGTAAGAATTTTTGAATAGGCATCTACTAGGGGTGCACTGATAGAGATTTTGGGGGCCAATACTGATAGCTGATATTTAAGTAGGGATATCAGCTGATATTGGTCTAATAACTGATACAGCTGACTCCAGGTGGTAAGTCTGTTGTGGTGGAAGGGGACAGGAGAGGGAAAAGGTGTGGGGGGAAAGATCAAGGCCCCCTCACAGTGAGGGAGGGAGGGGGCAGGGGTAGGCACTGCCCAGGGGTGGTCAGGGCATGGGACAGAGGCACGGTTTGAGGCAGGGGGAAGGCAGCTCCCACTGCTACTTGCATCCTGGAAGGGTGGGAGGGGGTGTGCCCCCCCCCGGATCTTCAAGGAGCAGGTGGGCAGGCTGGACTCCCTCCCCAACATACAGAGCCCCCCCACCTCCTTCCCTTCTCAAGACATTCCCCCTTGCAGCATCCACCCCACCTGCCAACAATAGACACCTTTTTCCCATGAAAATTATATACAAAGTCATTTTTTGTGGTGCTCCTGAGTGAGTGGGGGGGAGTAGGGTCACATAGGCGGAAGACATCCAGCACCATGGCCTTTGGCTGTTCTTCCATGGGTGCACACATAATGCATGTGGCATGTGAGGGGCTCACCCTGGGGTGTTTGCAGTTGCTGGTCCTCCTGTGCAGGTGGCTCCCCATCTGCCAGGTGCTGTCTATGGCCAGCACAGCCAGCGTGTGATCCTGTCAAAGCTGCTGGCTGCTTTGCATCTCCATGGGACTGGGGTAACAGAGGGCCTAGGTCCAGGTGGGGTGGGAGGTTCAGCTGACCCAGGGCAGGGAGCGGGCCAGGAGCTTCCAGCAGCTGGAGCAGGTAGAGGAGCTATTCTCAAGCCCAGGTTGGAGCCTGCTGCAGGGCAACAGATGAATGCAAGGGGGCCTGTAGGGCTAGGGTGGGGGGCTGGGCAGTGGTGGGCATGAATGCAACCGGCAGGCCAGGAGGGTGTCCAGCACCTGATGGTGGCTGTCTACAGCCTACACTGCCTAGCTCAGGATGGTGTTTTGTTTCTTCAGAATCTGGATCCCCTTGGGCTCCTGGGCCAGAAGCTCAGCCTGGAACTCATAACTGGCCTGGTCCTACATCTCATTGTGCCGGGATGATTTTTTCTCCCTGTGAGGCCTGTGTATTTTGCTCACAGTCCTCTGCCACCACCACCAGTAGCTGGAAGAGGAGGGTCCAGTCCATCTGCACTTCTGGTGCAGCCAGTACATCCATAGGTGGTTGACAGTGGTGACTCTGAGCCAGCATGCCCACTGGCAACTGCAGCCTCTCCCCCATGTCCAGGTGCTGGACCTGTAGAACCATGAGACAGAAACCTTTTGTGAGAGTTTGCAACATTTCCAAATTAAGATACTCTGTACCAGTGGCCCAGCCTCCGATTGGGGGTCAGCTATGCATGGATACTCAGGGGCCATGGTAAGCTGGTGGGAAGGCTTGGGCTGAAGTGACTGCCAGAAGAGTCCCCTGTCCCCATGTGCTCCTCTGGGACTGGTGGACCACTGGGTTCTGGCTGCAGGCAGTCTACCTCCCCCACTCCATCCCCAGGGTGGGAGAGGCCAAGAACTTGGCAGCATCTGCTCGTGCAGGTCCAGGCCCCCTCTCTCCCCTGTAGGCCAACACCCACAGCACCTAGGCTGGGGTGGTACAGGGCTCCCTGACAGCTGGCACAAGGAGCTGGCCATGCCCCCACCCTCCCCACAAGGGGCATCTCTGGTGAGGCACCAAAGGGCTAACCCCCTGCCACACCACCACACCCCCTGTTGTGTGTGCCTTGGTTAGTACACAATAAGCTGAGGGGTACCCAACCCACTACACCCTGCTGATGATGATCATGGTGCCCCAGGTGCACATGTACTCCTGGTTTGGGACCCTGAGATATGAGGGTATGGGGGACAAGTCTGGACTGTGCCACAACCTCCACTGCTGCCTGGAGGACTACCTGTGGCAATCCTGCACATCCCTACTCTGACTGCTATGGAAGACATTGCTACTGGCATTGACATGTTCCTTGGCATTTGAGGGGCCCATGCCTGCCCAGCTGCAGGGTCACAGGCTGATCAACAGCAATCCTGGTTTTCTCTGATAGATATTATTAATAATGTAATAATAATAATTCCCAATTTTCAGGTTTAAAAAAGTAACCAAAAATCCACATTTTTCCATGATCAAAATAAAACACCACTCATATCTGTCTCTATCCATATAAGTGACATTTCATTTTAATAATGGAAAAAATGTGGACTTTGGGTTATGTTTTTAACCTGAAAATTAGGAATTTTTATCAGAGAAAAACAGGATCCCTGCTGTTCAATAAATTATATACAGTGGCCTGCCTCTTTGAACACTGTGGATGGGGAGTGAGACCTGGGGCCAGGAGATTATGGATGGGACAGGCAGGGACAGGAGACAGGGGCAGAGGTCAGGGACAGGGGTGAGGGTTGGGGCAGAAAGGGCCCACTGCCCAGTGAGGGTCTTACCACATGTCTGGGGCTGGTGTGGCTGGCAGCTTGGTGCATACAGCTGCACTCAGGATCCTTGGCCCCTGGGGTGTGAAATCAAGGTGCCTGGCTGTGGAACCCACACCTGGGGAGGAACTTGCACTACTGATGGCCAGCATTGAGATAGCTGTCCCTTATGGCTGATGCTGGGGCTGTACAGTTAATGAGGCAGGTGCTGATGAGGGTTCTCTGAGCTGCTGCTGGAGTGTGTAGCTGGAGAGCTGGGTGGGACAGGGATCTGCATGCCGGAGATGACATGTCACCAAAGGTGCCAGGCTAGGTAGGCCATGCATGATTGTGTACACTGCACGGTTGCAGCCTGGGTCCCAGGGCACCAAAATATTGGTCAGCTGCTGCATAAAGGGCATGGTCTTGTGGGCACAACCAGAATGATGATAGTGATCAGTCATGGCCACCCACCGTGCTTGCAAATCCTTGAACTTTATGTGGCAGTCCCACATAGACTGGTTTTGTCCTTACTCCCTCATGCAACCTGACAGGAACTCAAATATGGGGATTGGAGTGCCTGCCCTAAACTTGCACAGCAGCTCCGCCTTGCCTCACAGCACTATGAAGTCACCAGTCTCCTCCTGGCTCCAGTTGGGGCCCCAGGTGGAAGGCATGGGTGAATGCATGCATGTTGTCCTGGGCCAGGATGCACAGGATGACACTATGCTGGGTCCTGAACTGACTCTCTTGGGCCCTGTGCAGCTGTCCTGGCATTTTCACACCCTGGTGTTGCGCTGCATGGCACAGGCTATGTCCTTCAACACCTGCAGGTGCAGGGCAGGTTTGTGGGGACATGCTAAAGGTACATTGTGTTGGCCTGCTGTCCAGAGGCTGCCTGCAGGCAGCCCTGGGAGGATGATAGGGCTGGGAAGGGGCTGGAGCAGCCTGGAGTACCCTTAAGTACCCATGTGGCTCCAATGGCACTACCCTAGCAGCCATGTGGCAGTACAGTGTCAGGCAGCATTATGAAGGTGTTGGCAGGCAGGCACAGCAATGCTGTGGCCTGCCTAAGGGGGCACACAAAGCCTTCAGTGTCTGTGTTGTGTGCCTCAGGGCACAAAATGTTTGCATGCTATTATAGCCTGCAGACAGTGGCTGCCATAGAGGCAGCCGAGCCATAGAGCAGAATAGGCTCCTAGCTTGGAGCCCTGGGTCTGGTTTCAGGCTGGCCCTAAGTAGCTGGGCAGACCCAGGAGCAAACTTGCTCCTAGGTCATGTCTGCATGTGTGCTACCACACATTAACTAATCATGTTTAAATTTGCTACCTGTAACTTCAGATAGCAAATTTAATTATAATTAAGAATTTTTACTGCACAGTAAGTGTGTGCATGAATAGATGCAGGCACTTACTGCACAGTAAACCTGGCAATTGCAGAGTTCTTTTAGTTATACCTTTTGAAGTGCAAGTGGAATTGCCATGTAATGACCTTTTGTCTCTTCAGAAGATGAGGCTGAAGTAACTTCCTTTAGGTATTTCACTACTTTGCTGGTTTTCTTGGATTAAAACAGATTTGCAGGAAAGAAATAAAAGAACCTTTTTACACTTGGAGGAGTCATTGCCTTATGAAAAAGTCAAAGTTTTTATACAAAGGCCTCTAATTTGTGAAGCAGGAGGTATCAGGAAGCATTCAATCAAGGGCATGCTTAAAAGCACACTGCAATCACAAAAAGTTAAATAGCTATTTAGTCATACTGGGTGCATCTACACCAAATGCTTTACTGTGCAGGAGCATAGTTTACTCTGCAGTAACCATGTGTCTATATGTGCACATGACTACTGCATAGTAAACCTCACTAAATTCAGGTAGTAAATTTACTTGTGGTTTGTTATTGTGTAGTAGCACTCATGTAGATGCCTGACCAAAAGAAAATCTGATTGTGGTCAGCTAGCCAACAGGGTTGGGAGATTGCTCCCCAGTCCCAAGAGCTGCCTGCTGCCAGGGTAGGTTCTGCTACTGGAGCCTGAGCAGGGATCTCCAAGCCCCTCCCCCCCATACACACGCACTTTGCCATTGTAATTGGGGATCAGGGGGCTGGGAGATTATCTCCCAGTGCTGGACCTGTGATCGTGGAGCTGGCATTGGGAGCTCCCTGCTGGCCATGCCAGAGGAGCCTGTTCCCCGCTCAGCTCCATGATCAAGGATCTGAGCAGGGAAAAGACTCTCTAACCCTCACACTGCAATCATGGAGCCAGGACTGGGAACTGTCCTAGTTAGGAGCAGGTCTTAGCCCCATGTTCCAATCAGGTGATTGAGGTGTGAGTCTTGGGAAGAGCTGCAACTGTGGGGCAGGTCACAGCCCACTGCCCCATATGCCAGTGGGGCAGATAGTAGTGAGCCCCCAGCTGGGGGATGTCATGGAGAAATCCCTGCCCAGCCAGAGGCTCACTACTAGCCCCATTGGTGGATTGGGACAGGGAGCTGGGACCTGCTCCACCCCTGCAGCTCTTTCCAAGTACCCTGCCCCAATTGGGGGACTGGGGCCAGGAGTTCTCTGCTGTCGGGACTGGAGAACATTGTTAACCTGCCCCAGAAGTAGGCATCCCCCTGGGACAGGGATCCTGGCCTGGTGCTCCCTGCCATCCCTTGAGCTAGCACCTAGGTAGTAGGGGCCCCACTGCAGGGTCTCAGGAAGTGTTCCTGCTTCCCTGCATGCATAAATGCTCGTGGGCAGGCATCTACTCACAAGGGCTAGGGACAGACATTCAAGATGCCTGAGCCTGAATTGATTCAATCTTTGCAGGTTAGTTTAACCTGGCTAGGGTAAATCGCTTTGTAACTCCACAGGCGTGCTGGACATGCAGGCACATGCCTGCAGTTCCTCAGGCTAGAAGCTGGGGTGGGGGGTAGGTGCTAGAGTATCCCTCCGTCTCTAGCACAATGCTGAACTGAGATGGGGGACGCATGGCCAGGCCCCGATAGGACACTCTGATTAGGGAGGTCTGCCTGCACCATCCCAGGCTTTTCCACATTCACTGCTCAAAGGGCAGGAGTGTTGCCAGACCCCAGTCCCTGCTAGCACTCTGAGGCAAGGGGTGGGGAGGGTGTGCAGTGCATGCATCTGTTGATAATACAGAGCTTTTCAAACTCCCTCCTTGCTTCTTTATACCGTCTGCAGCAAACTGACAGGAGCAAGCCACCAGGGGCCTGATAACAGTGTTTATCACCTTATTAGCAAAACAATAGCCTCTTTCCTTTACTTTAAAATCATTTTAAACAGCTTACTGGCTGACCTGTTGTTTAGCTCCAAACAGCCCTAAGTGCTCACTGTTCTGTTTGCCTGTCCCAGTGAATTTGGAGAGACTCACACACAGAGACACCTCTCAGCATTAGCTAGCATACCACATGTCTATGGTCCATGGGACTGGGGTCCATGCTGTAGGAGCTAGGAGGGGAGGGGATCCCTGCTTGTCCAGCAAGCAGTGAGGGGTGGGGGTAGGGCAGGAAGAAGTCAGACAGATCCTGCTGTGCCTGCAAGTCTCTGCTGGAGCTCCAGCCAGGGTGCGGGGGGAGGTGCAAGCTCTGCTGTAGAGCAGAAGCCATGCCCAGCCCAGAGAGCAGGCCAGGATGTGGGGGGTGTTTGGTTTATCTTAAACCAGCAAGGGGTCTGGAAGAGACAGTCCATAAACCAGTTTGAGCCAAATCAGTAAAGTCTGATACTACATTCAACCAGGTTTATCTCAAACCAGTTTCAGCCATTTTCAAACTGTTTTATATACACTGAATATCTGTTCTATTAAAGGTTTAAACCAGTTTCTGATCACTTAAACCAGTTTGTGTGTAATATCTGTTCTTACCCAAGTATTTTTTCATAAGTAAACTGCTCCTGGATCTAATGCATATGCGGACACATGCACTAAGAGACTCAAATGAGGCTTCACCAGTGCTGAATACAGCAGAAGAGCCACTTCCATTGTTTTGACAGTAACAGCCCTATTAATATAGCTTAGTATGCTGGTGCCCAGTTGCAACAAGGCACACTATTGGCTTATATACAGTTTATGATCCAATGTGAACATCAGATTCTTTGCAGTTCTGAAGTCTCATGAGTATGTACTTTTGTGTGCACTTATTCCACCCAAAATGCAGGATTCTGTAATTGTCCTTGTTGAATCTCAGCTGATTGTTTGCATACCACCTCTACAGTCTATCCAGGTTATTCTGGATCCTATCCTTACCTTCCAAGTTTGTCTGCAACTATACCCATTTTGGGTTCATCTGCAAATTTCCTAAGTGTGCATTCAGTCCCATCATGCAAATCATTAATGAAGATATTAAAACAGTACTGGATCAAAGACAGAATCCTGGGGAACCTTATTTGATACCTTCTCTCAACAAAGCAAGCCAGTGATGACTATGGCTCCTGGTTTTCTCTGGAAAAAAATCCTCAATTTTTGGATTTAAAAAAGCCATCCCAAATCCACATTTTTTCTTTACTTAAAATGCAATGCCACTAATATATTTTCTTTTTAATCAGAGAAAACCAGGAGCCCTGTTGATGACTACCCACTGAGCATGATGAGCTAACCAGTTATGTATCCACTTTACAGAACTTTTATCTAGTCTCTACTTCCATAGCTTGTTAATGATGACATAATTGGAGAAAGTGTCAAAGTGTCAGGCCAGTGAGAATTGACTTGTTTTTGGTGAATCCATGGTAGCTCTTCCTTAACACCTTGTTCCTTCTAGGTGTTTCACAATAGATTCCTTGAGGACCTACTCTAAAATCTTTCCAGGTTTCAAGGTCAGGCTGACTGGCCAGTAATTCTCCTGATCCTCATGTGTCCCTTTCATTATTTTTTCCTTTTCCCAATCATCCAGAACTTCACCCAACCTCAAAGATTAGGTTGGCTCTAAAATTACCTCAGCCAATTCCTTCAGTGGCCTAGGGTGCATTGCATCTGGACCTGCTGACTTGAAAGCATCTAGGTAGTCTAAGAAATCCTGAACCACAAAAAAAACACAACCAAAAAAACAGAACAAAAAAAAAATCCTGTATTACTGCAGTGTATGAAGAACCATCATGAGCTATTATGCACCTCTGTATTTCTTTAGCTTCCTTTGAACTCACACAATAGTGGAAGTTAAGGGTTTAGGTAATAAAAAAAAGCAGCATGTAGAACATATACACAGGGCTCCAAAAATCACCTCATTTAAGTTGTCCAGGTTGTTAGAAAGTATTATGAAATGATTAAGTATCTCTAATTCTCTATTCTACAATTTTACTATACATTATAGACTATTTGTTATTGTATCAAATGAAGAAGCACATTCTCCCTACATCTGAGATTTAAGGAGACTAATCAGAGATTCAGAACTAAAATGATTATTTTCCTTAAAAAACATTCAGAACTTTCTAGGCATATCATCTTCTTTGGCTTCCCTGTTCTCAAGCATATTGGATAAGGGTTTGAAAAAGGAAATGACAACTTTTCATTCATTTTATTTAGCTAATGGGCTGAAGTATTATCACACTTAACTCATACTTCTCTGATTTAGATCTTTGAAAACCTGATAAGTAGATTCTGATATTCCTCCCCCCATATAAGATACCAATTGGATAAGCATGTTAATTATTATGCTAAAGGAACTATAAAAAGATTGATATATTTAAACAAAGATTAAGATGATAGAAAAACATTCACTGTGGATGAAAATTAAAAATCATCCAAGGATGTGATTAGAAAATGGATGCATGTTAATCTAGGACATCAGCACTTACAGGTTCACAAGACAAATGAGCATTTGTTTTAAGAATCTGTGACTTTACAGCAGTTATATGACAAACATCTGTATTTTCTGATAGTCGCAGCGATGAATGTCTTTTTACTACTTATTTATATTTTCATAGGCTTGCAGTTCATATGTAAGCTAAAAAAAAGGTGGGTTGTACTAATGGTATTGTGAGTTCATGACCCGTGATGTGAAGAATGCTCAGTTTGCAATTCAAATGACTTTGTTTTCCTCCAACATGTACAGAAATTGAGCTTTGCTCCTACATGAAACCTGGTTCATTGCCAAGCATCAATATTGATAGAGTTTCTGCAGGATAAATGATGCCCTCAGTTACTACTGGATTGCAAACTGAACACACTTGATACGGATATGAAAGAAATAATATAAAGCACCTTTAAAAAATAACCACTCCTTTTAGCTGAAGGATAGGTTTGGAACCACTTCTTTGATATGGTAAGCTGAAATATTTTAACACCAGCTGTCTCATCACTAATCAAGCTTTTGAAACAAACAAACAAAAAACTCCTCAACCACATCCCCATGATCAGGGGTGCATGGTTGCCATGTGGGGAGAGGAAGGAGTGGTACAAATTTGTGCAGCTGCCTTTTACCCCATCCCACAGCCTTGCATGTGGGGTTAGAGTTGGAAGAAGTGCTCTGGGTGGGATAGAGAAGGCTGTAGCCAATCCAATAGTTCGAGCAGCCTTACCTGGGGTCCTCAGTACCTCTCAGGGCAGGAGCAACAAACCAGATGCACAGATTCTGGCCAGCAGGCAAAGTGTGGAACTGGTTGGCCAGGCTCTGACTTTGGGCAGTGCATGATGTTGATTTGGGTGTGACTTTTTTTTCTGATATGATTTTGACACCAGGATTTCCTAGTGTAAAGCAACAAAGAAAAAAGCCCAACTGTGCTTCTAGTTAACAGCACAGCAAATGTATGCATATACAGCATGGGATGTGCCACAAACCACATGCGTTCACTCACCTGGACTTGCCCCTCAATTTAGTTCCTTTTCCCAATCATCCAGAACCTCACCCAACCTCAAAGATTAGGTTGGCTCTAAAATTACCTCAGCCAATTCCTTCAGGCCTAGGGTGCATTTAACATCTATAAACTGAGTAAAAACTAAAGAAGATTTTCCCTAAACAAACAGAAGATTGTAAGCTTACGATGAAATCTTGGGTGTTTAATAAGTGACTTCGAGAGTAGAGATTTCACTCCCAAGATTTTATAAATTATTTCAAAATATTCAGTGAATTAAAGCTGGAAAACTGATTTTCATTGTTAAGAAGTAAATAGAGTTAAAAAGAAAAGAGTTATCCCAGCAATGTTTCCTTCCACTTTGCAAACTTATAAGCAAAAAACTGCTGACTTAAAAAATCCCCAGTTTTCAGGTTAAAAAAAGTAACCCCAAATCCACATTTTTCCATGATTAAAATGGGATACCACTTGGACACTACTTTAATCATAGAAAAATGTGGACTTGGGGTAATTTTTTTTTTTTTAAGTAAAAAAAGTTGGGGATTTTTTAAAGTCAGAGAAACCCAGGTTCCCTGTTTATAATTACAATTTTTTCTTCATTTTAAGTTTCTTTCCAAATGCTTTTTCTACATCATATGTGAAAACCAGTTCACATTGGATGAGGCAGAAAGATGTAAACTAAGAAGTAAATGTAGAAATGTCACAGAGACTAAATCAATAAGGATGTCACCTTCAGGAACGTAGTGTTCCTATTAAACCTACACTGTGTCATATTAAATATCCCAGATGGTAATATTAAGGAGCTTTCCATAGAGGTGGTGATGAGGAAAGTTTTGTTTTAATTACATTTTAAACTTTTCTTTTTAGCTTGAAGTTCTATACTGAATTGTTTTTAACATAATTCAGAAGTGAAAGGGGAAATGCCTGAAAATAAGCACATGCATTACATTTAGATCAACCTAATCCTGTTTAGGTAGATCCTTATGTTCACTTGTACAAGTATTTTAAGGGTTTAATTTGGCCAAAAAATGGCATGCTCAGTCTACATTGGTTTACCTTAGGAGCAACATTAACTTAGACTGAAAATAGGTTAACCTGATCTAGGAAGAGCTTAAACTGATTTAGTGAATGCTTATGGACATACCAACCCCTCCCTTCCTCACCTCACCTCCATCCCACTAGCCCGTCCTCCCACCCACAGATACTGGGCTGGCCATGCTGTTCCTAGCAATAGGTAACAGCTGCACATGCTGCTCCCAGCAATGTTTAATGGATGCACATGCTGCTCCCCTCCTAGGTTGAGGCAGCTTAAAGTAAGCCATGGGTGGAAAATGCTTGTTCACACCCACAGAAGGCACAATAAATAATATATTAGTTACAGAAAACCAGAAAATCCAGGGATTTGGAACTGTGGTAGAAAATACAGAGAAGCCATATATTTTGCACTTATTTTTTTCATTTGTTTAATCAATTCTAATATTCACTCACAATAAGTTTTCTTATCAGTACATGCAAGAAGGTGAAGCCCCCATAACTCCAAACAAAAAAACTACATATCTACAAAGTTGGAAAAGTTACTTTTTCAACTGTTGAGTTTTTATCTGATAGCTATTTTAAATCATGATGGCATGAAACTTCAACTTAAATCTTCTTTCTAATCTTAGCTAAGTATCTCTTTCAAAATTTTGTTTAAGTCTGACTAGGTCTCCTTTAAAGATAAAGATGTTGCCATCTCCCTTATATTCATCGCAGAGTCTAATGAGCCACATCTGCCCATGATAATTACCTTTGAGATTCCTGCAAGGTTCCAATAGCTGTTAGTGTAATGTGGTAACAGGATAATTTTGTTACTTATTTAGAAGTTTAACAAAAGGGAAATGAAAGTCTAGGTTTAAGCACCATTCTGAAAATGAAGGATAAGACAATGCCCTCTTTTCTTCAATAACTGAAGGCTAGGGTAGTTGGAGATCCAAATGGAGTTTTATCTTGATTCCCTAAAGATTGTTAACCTGTGTCTTCCACCACACTGCTCAAATCACTAGGCTCTGTTGTATTATATGTTTTTGGCAAGCTTGTGTTGGTTAACTGAATCAGTTTTATTTTGCATGAAATAGGACTGAGGGTGAAGATAGTAAGAAAAACAAAAACAAAGGAGTCTCACTAGGAATCAGATTAAGTCACCTGAGAAGTTAAAACAAAGCTCAAGTTAATTCTCTGTTTGGTTTGATGAAACTATTTGCACTGCAATTTTCTATCCTCTTAAATTAGTGTACATACCACCCAGCTATACAGTTATTTTCCCTAGCTCAGTAAATGCAATAAATCCTGAGCCTAATCTACAGCCTGGAGACTAGCAAGCTTTTCTGGTAGGTTCAAGTCCTAAGAAACAGAGGCCAGAATCAAATATGAATTACCCACATCCTGGATAAGTCACCTATTTGTTAAAAGGATTCTTGCATATTTTGTGAATCTCCCTGCCACTTTTCATTTAAATGTAACCAAATTACTTGGCAATTCAACCAAGATTCATGAAGATCTGTGGAAGAACGAAGTCAATATTTTTTTTATAAGTGATTTATTGGAAAAAGTCACCCAACTGTATATGTAAAAAGATATCATTACACAAGTATTTGTAGGTCATTTTAGGGACAGAAGAGTACAAGTGGCTAACAATGTAATCAATATGTTGTTAGCTGAGCAGGTATAAATGTGCTATTAATGCCAGGATCTGCTCCACTCTAGCAAAATGTGCTGTGGAGGGGCTGGCTGGCAGCAGCCCCACACTGTAGTACTTGTATTTCCCAGCCAGCCCTGGTCACTGTCTACATGTGTTGTAGCACATTAAAGTTCATGGTAGGACAGTACTTGTCCCAAGTAGTAGTATGCTACCACAGACGTAATTAATTTACTGTGGCCCAATAGCACTGCACATGTAGATAGTGACACTTTACGGTGGATGCCACAGTAAACTGCACATGTAGATACACCCACACATTGTGTTTATAATAGATATTGAGACAGAATACATTCAAAAATAAAGAAAGATCTCTATAATTAACATGATCTCTGTCACAAAAAGTGGGCAGAGATTTATTTGTACTAAAATACAATAATCCAATTAGAATTATCATCCATGTCTGGTAGTTGTATCCATGAAGAATAATATGGTTTCTCACACTTTCAAAAAAAATTACTGTTGTGGAATCTGTCAAAGATCAAAGTCTTTGATTTCAGATGCCGATGGCCAAAAGGTCAAATGGCAAAAGGTCAGAGGCTAACACAACACACTCTGTGGTTGTAATTTATGCCTCTGTATTAACAGTGCTGCATATACACACCCCTATCTGTGCCTCATTTCAAATTACTTGAGTTCTCATACGAAAGAGAAATTGACCTTGACGGCCCAGCACAAAAGATAAAGTACCTATAATAACGAGATTAGCTGACTTTAGTAAAGTTGTAAAATTAAATATGCTATGCGCGCCATCCTGTGACCAAACAGAACCAGTACCACCCAAGTAAAAATAACCCCCCTCTTTTTATGAAACCTGAGCAAACAAAGAAAGCACAAGTGCCAACTCATTAATTATTTATGATTAGTGTATAGTAATTGGTCACCTGTATCAAATAAAACTTTGAAGGAACTTCCTCCCAAAGCAGAGAACAGAGAACTGTGTATACACTCAAAAAGAACAGATCGTGCATCTCTCTGCCTACGTTATCTTTCTGGCATATCTCTTTATCTTTGATGTTATCTTTCTTATCAAGAGATCTTAGTAATCTGCAGACTGCAACGGCTTACGAGTTGCTCCGAAGCAACTGTCTTACCCACCCTGTAAATGCTGGGTAACATGATATCTGCATGTTGTAACTAAATCAATCAGCTCCTCTGCCTACGCTCCAGTGCATCAGAAGTGTAAGTAAAATAAATCTTTTGTGAAACCATCACGCTCTGTTTAAATCATACTGACTCCTGCTCACCGTTATCACCCACCTGCCCGGTCATAAATCCTCCTCCTCGCACCAAGCCGGTCGTGCTGACCCAGGCTCACAGGTCAAGGGTGCACCGGCGTATGGGGCGCGACAGAATCTTATGTCTGGCTAGCACAATATATGAGGAAAGTCAATACATATCACTTAAACGGAATTTCAATGTCCTCTACAGACATGCTACTTCACTAGTCAATTTGGCTCAAGTCTGTTCTCTGGTTAATGCCTGAAAAATCTTCTGGTGCCTTGGTTAATGGATCAAGACTATCAAAAACAACAATTAAAATAGAAATAGAAATAAAAATGCACCGCTAAAGTGAGTTTATTTGGAATTCCAATCCAATAAGAACAGATGGAAGATCAAAGAGTTACTTCTTGTAATTCACTATTTGTTTAGGACCAAGTCAAAGACTAGAGATAGTATAATATTCCTATAGTTGTTCAAACATGAATCTTTATGAACTGGTTCGAAATTTAGTGCCTTTCTAAAAGAACTCCATCCAGAGGTACTGTCTTTACCTATGGCATGTATTCTGCAGTAGTGGTGGTAGTCTCTTGATTCAAGGTTGATAGTCTTCCAGTAAATAAGAAAGTCATCAAGTTTGTCAATAATTGAGGAGGCTTATCTAACATCTATGTGTTTACCTGCAGATTTGGCAAATAGTGTCAGAAGCAAGGAGTAGATCCAGGTGATGTTGAGTCGCAGCTCTTTCCTTTTGTCTCTCTTATCTATCTGCCTCCATAGGGAGAAGTTTTCTGGAAAAGATAAACGTCTCATTGTATATCATGGCACCATTGGAGAGGATTCAGAGGACCATTATGATCCTCTATAGCAGGGTGTCACACTCATCTGGCCCTATAAACCAGATGAATGATACAAGGTCAATACATGGGCCCATAGACCCTGTCCCTTCCCCACCCATACTACCTCCAGTGTCCTCAGCATGTACTTCGGCTGCTCTGTGATCCACACTGCATGTCATGGATCCTGGAGTGGCTCACTGGTACGGGTGTTGCATGTGATGCACCTGATAGCTGGTCCTGGACTCTGTTACATATGATGCCTGCTCCAGCTACTTTAGGACCTGTGTTGTCCAGTGCCCCTGAACACCATATGCAGCATTGTCCTAGATGAGCTGAAGTGGGTGCCGTGTGTGGTGTACTCCCTGCCTGTGGGTCCAGTCCAGGTCGATTCAGACTAAGATGCAGCACTGGGGCCTGGATAACAGGGTTCTATAGGCTAGTACCAGCCTGTAGGCTGTGTTCAACACCCATACCATATAAAATTTAACTATAAATTTAACATCTCTTTCTTGTATGTCAAGAAAAAAAATCCTGTATTGTTTTCAAGTAGAGAAGATTCCTGTAGGTGGACCATGTGTGGTTCCAGACTATGAAAAGGAGGAAGAATTTAGGAAGCAATGCACATAAATGTAAAGTTGAGATAGAAGTGGAATAAGGTCAGAATCAAAGTATTGTTTCCTGCCATGGCAGGGGGTCAGACTAGATGATCTACTCGGGTCCCTTCCAACCCTAGAAACCATGAAACTATGAAAGGATCCACAAGGTCAGAAAAAAAAAGCCTCATGAAAGCTATACAAATTGTAGTTTCAAAACTACATTAGTGAAATAAATTTGTTCTGATGCTACTGTATATGGGGTTTTTTCCCTGCTCCCAGGTATATTCAAAGCCTAGTAGGAGTTACTTCTTTTGTCTCTGGGACAATTGTTTGCACACTCCATTTCATGAAAACAGTGGAAAAGGTCAAGTATTTTTTTAAATTGTTAAACAGTGCTCTATTATAAATTGTCCCAGGCTTTGGAACAAAGAAAAACAGTCCAGAAGAGTCAAGGGGCTCATACTATTCCATGATAATCATACAAAGAAGGATAAGGATTGCATTTTCAGTAATACATATTTCTTAAATGCACTTGAAGAATTGGAGATGTTCTATTATAACCTCTGTCCAAGAGAAACATTAATCCAAACAACAGAAAAATAATTAGTTAATCTTGAAAGCAACAATAGCATATTAATAGGAATCTTCACTTTTTATTTTTATTTTTTTAAAGATCTTTATATGAAAGAAAGGCCAAAGACTTGCATCTAGGGATGATGGATGACCATGTAATCATGCACTAGACAATATTATAGAAATAAAATACTTTTTATGGGTGTATTAGGCATCAGTTGTAAAATTCAGGGTTGTATAATGTCAATAGCATTTGTGAAAAAGATGCATTCTTCTTGTTGCAGAAAAGTACGTACGCTTTTTAAAAAATTGTCTTGTTTATTTTTTTCCATTTTAAAATTAACAAGCTGTCATTAAAATGTCTATTTGTTTGTTTGATAATTGATATAATTAATGATTTTTATTGCTCTTATACTTGTGTATGAGTATAATTTATATGTAAATCTATTTCTGAATTATTCATCTTATTAAATTTCATCTTTCAGATAAGCAACAAGACAGTTAATTGCTTATATGATTGCATTGTTTTGCTTTCTGTTTTTTGTTTTTGCTTTTTCATTTTACATACAGATCTGATTATTGATTTTTTTCTTTAGTTAACTCTGATTTTCTGGTTGCCCGAATAGCAGTCCCTAATGAAAACCGTAAGGGTGACTGAGGAAGAAGTAAGTTGAAATCTTTAGTTCTATTCTCTTGATAAATAATGTTCAATTCCTAAAACTTTGTTTTTATTAGAACTGCAAATACCAGTAAGTAACAAGGAATCTGAAGTTGGGCAGACTGTTGACTAACCTGAAGACAAATGTGTGAACTTGAAAATTACTACTCATCTGATAACTTGGTCTCAAAACTCCATAGGTGCTTTACTTTTTTACATTAACACTCAATAAACGTTTAAAGAAGGAAGAGTTGATGGCCACATTTTATATAGCCTAATTGTTAGAATAGTTATCTGAACTAATTCTACTTACACATGAAGGCTGCCCAAGTGACCAAGTTATATACTACATTGTATGAAGCCAATAATCACCCTTTCCAATGACAATGTACCACTGTGCAGCCAATAATTTAAGATTCATTGGAGCAGAAAGGAATGACTGTAACAACTGCTGCATGGAAGGTTATAACCCTGAACTCCAGTCATTGATCCCAGTACTATTTCCAGATTTAGCCAATGACTGTTTAATGCAAAACAAATATGGTCATAAAAGTAGGGATTGGAACTTAGGTTCATTAGACTATAGAACCATTTATTGCTTACTGAAATCACTCTAGTCCAATTAATATTAAATAATTTTCCTTACAATGACATAAAAAAATCAGACCATAGGTCCATCCAATCCAGTATCATCGCACACTTTAGTAGACAATAGATTCTAGGGAGGTTAAATGGAGAAGGATTCTAAGGAGGTCAAATGGAAAATGTCCAGAATTTTCCAGCCCCTGTTCCTCTGCCAGAATTCAGCGGTTCATGAAGCATGGATTCCAAGCTGCACACTTAGATACCATGTTCAATACCAAATGATTGACTTTTTCCACCATAAATTTGTCCAGTGCCATTTGAACTAGGTTAAACTATCAGACTCTGCAGCATCTTGTGACACTGAGCTCTATAAGTTCCACACAGAGTGAAAAAAATTATTTTTCTTAATTTTAAGACTGCTTCAGAAGATGTAGGAGAAATACCTTAACACAAAATGCCACCCCTCCCCATCCCCCATAGCCTCATTTTGGAGTCATCACTGACATGAAGGAAGATCAGCTTTGAGTTCCTGGACCAAGATTAACACCACCAACCCCTTCCTCCCCATCTCCCGCAACAAACAAGAAGAACCCCAAACCAACACCCTTCCCCACCACTTTAGGTCTTAGGGCTATATGCTTGGTTATTAAGCATGTTTCAATATGCTTAGTCATTAATTCTAGTACCTAATATCATAGGTAGCCACATCATAAGAGTCCCAATTAAACTTGGAGCCATTTCCCAATTTTTTTTGAGAATTAACTCTTTATCAAACATTCAGTGCTACCTAGGAATATGAGGCCCATTGGAAAAAGTCTTCTTCCAGATTCTATGTACTCCTACTGAAAAATATATCACTACATTAATTTTAGAAAAAGTCACCTAAATGACTTTTCATTTATATTTTAAAATAGGGGGGGAAATCATGATTTTCCTAAGGTTATTGCAATTTCAATAATGCACAGCAAACATGTGAGAAGACTTATAATTAAGGAAGAATATTCACCATTAAATGCAAATCATTCATTAGTATGATTGGTGAGATCTACATATTTCAACAGCAAACCTAAGTATTTCCAGCAACATGAAGAAAGAAAGGTTGTTTTTGCTGCTGTTTTAGTTCTTCTCCCCATTCTGCATATAGAAATGGAAAGATGTACCAAAATGCAGAAAAGAAAATCTCAGAAGTCTGTCAGGGAAGTTTATACAAAATATCCTGAAATATGAGCATCAACCAGGTGCTCTATATTCTTTAGTAGTTTACTATATGTAATCTACTACACATTTCTCTACTATGCTAAAACTGAAAGAGTTACTGAAGTATTTATCCTTCTTAATGTTAATACGATATATAAAATATGCATTTCAGCAAGTTCTAACAAGAGTTCAGAGATCCTGCCTCAGAACACTGTCAGTCAAAGACACATGCAACTCCTTGGCAACATCCACATGAACATGGTTGTTTGTTTCCTGAGGGACAAGCAGCAGCAGTACACCTTGTGCTGCTACTACTTGTCACCAGGGAATGCCTGTGCCCCACACGCTCTGATGCATGGCAGGTTAGCCCGGATGGGGTAGGGTAGGGCAACTATACTGGCCCCAGAAGCCTTATCTGGGGGTCTTGGGGGAGCTGCAGCCATAGTGCTCTTGCAGTTGAGCACCTTTCTGGCATACAGAGCATGACTCTGGTTTTGGGTGGCGTGTGTTGCTGCCATGTGCACCACCACACATTTCCCCCATGTGGGTTTTTTTGACACCAGGATCTCTGAAGATCACAAGGTAGCAGAATGGGAAATGCCTGAATGTGTGGTGCGTGGTACTGAAGATGGGTCTGTGGTACCATGTACTGCATGGCCATGTTCATCTGGATGCAGCCCTGGAATTTATCTTCCTGACACTAGGAAGATGAAGAGAAAATTAAGAGTAGTCATGAAGTGTAATGCAAGAACAGATTGAAAGAAGCCAACATTCTGCAAGAAAGGATGGTTTTAAGAGCAGCAGACAAATCAAAGAGAAAGAGAATAAAACGTGCATCTAGGAACACTAGTTTACATGATAACAGAAAGAGTGCAACACAATTTTATCTCCCCTCCCCCCCAGTGCAGTGGTTCCCAATCTTTTCCAGCCCAGGGTACACTTACATTAGTAAAAATTGTCTGCAGCACACCCGTTAAGACATTTCCTATCCTCATACCTATTGTAGCTCATTGCCATGGCAAGATTCCATGGCATACCTGTTCATTTCTGATGGTACATTTTTGTGCTGCAGCACACTGGTTGGGAAACACTGCTATAATGTCTTCCTAAAAATCTAGAATGAAGCATCTACTGATCAGTTCAATATTGATCATCTAGATATTGAAAGCAGATATATTGACTATAATTAGTGGGATTTGAAGTTGATCTGTCTAAAAATCTGCCAGTGAGATTTCTTTTTAGTCAAAATGAGAAATATTTACAATTTTTTTGGAAACCTTAGTTCCAAATTTTGTAAACAAAAACAAATGCAAGTAATGGGACAGTTGTTCCTCTCTTTTTTTTGCAGACTTGAAATGCAAGCAAACCATCTCCCTCCCTAATTAAGTTCTTATGCTATTAAACATGGCAGGCTGCAGAATTTCTTTAGGTATTAAAGGTGGTAAAATAGGGTCATGGTTTGTTCGGGTGAAATCTGCTTTGAAAGATAAGTGTATGAATGCAAATTTTCATAGGAACCTGGAAGAAATTCATTTAGAATATTGACACACAAGACAGTATTATTCGGACTGTAAAACTATTTTGAGAACTGCCTCTCGATGTCTGGAGCAGTTCTGACAAAAATAAACAAATAAACCAAACCTCCAAGATATGTTACATTTACAGCGACTTAACTAGGGTTTGGCAAATCTAAATGGCCATCTGTGCTGGTATTTGAGGGTTTAAAACAAGTCTAAACATGACATGCCTGATCTAAAGTTTGTTCACCTGAATAGATGAGCTAACTTAGATTGGGAATGGGTTGAGTCAATCCAGCAAGTATTTAAATGCATTAGGAGTTCAGTCCTGGGGATGGTAAAGCCCAACTACATGCCCAGTCCTAGGGCCGCATTCACAATTACCAGGCTCTTTTTTGCCCTTAATCCCCTCATCTCTGGATTGAGGACCTCCTCAGAGACCCACTAATGCCTCCTAATAGACCTGCCAGTCGCTCACAATCCTGTAACCCCTCCCCCCAATTAGCCATTTCTCCCTGCAGACCCACTAATCCCCTTGATCAGTTTCTCCCCTCTCCTCTGAGTTATTTGTGGGTTCCTTGTGTAGGTCCCAGAACCAGAAAATGCCTGTACCCACTGTTCCTAGTCTGCAATCATACAACTTAAAAAGCAGTCACATGATCATGAACTGGGTACAGAAGACACTTATATTACATTTCATTAGTTTCTGATAAACCATCTTACCTATTGCAGTAGGTTCAAGGTTATCACACAGATCAAACAGTCAACTTAAGCCTCTCACACTGTGCATTTATTCCCAGGTCTCACAAGAACCTACAAAAAACAGTCCTCAAAACATGCAACATAACCACAGATCATACAGGTCAACTCATGATCCTTAGGCCTCTCCCTAGACCCCAACATGGTGCTTCCTGGCTTCATGCTGCTCCCTCAATGACACAGTGCAATCTTCCTTCTCTCTAGCTCATGAATTCCCTCCCCCTGTTCTCAGATTGCTACTACATCCAGTCACTTGTCAGACCCTAGGAGAGTCTTTGACTCCATTCCACCACCACTAACTAACCTACCTCTGTCTTCCCAGGAGCCTTTAAGCTTCCTGTGAGATGGCTAATTATATTTTGCAGCTGGTCCACTTCTCCTAGGCAGCTTGCAATCATTTCCTACTGCCTTCAGCTGGACTTTAATCCCTGCCAGCCTGCAGGCTGCTATAGCCAGAAATGTTTAGGCTGGTATAAACTCCTGCCAATCAGTCTGCTATGCCTATATATTAACAAGTACAAATTTGTGCTCACTGTATTAGTTTATTTGTGTTTTATTTCACATTATAGTGTGCTGCTTAAATGAGTAAACTAAAAATGAACCACTGTCTGCAGGACAGTAGGAATTGTCAAGATTTCTGACTAAATTATCCCAACTGTCATAACTATACTTGGGACTTACATCATTACTTTAAGCTTTTGGAACTTTTCCAAATGTTTTAAAAGTGTGAAGCAGATTTCTTTTCAAATACATTTTCTACAAATTAAATATATGCTCCAAGTTGCATTAAAGCCAAAGGAAATCTGTCTATTGATTTCAATGACTCGCTTAATTCAAGTATGGTCATGTATAGTTACTGATGCAAATATAAATGACTGAATAATTCGGTCTTTTGTTATGTACATGGAATGATGAAAACTCTATTTTTGACTACAGAAATGACATATGTAATAATTTGCTTTTTAGCATGATATTTATTAAAAGATAGTTCTTAACCATTTGAAAAATAAATCCCTAGCTGCAAGCTTTTCAATGAATGAGAAAATGCATTATTTTAATGATGTCATTAAAATAACATTTTAAATATCTATGGATATTTTTGTAAATAAACAGTATTATTTCAATCTCAATTTAAATTATTGCTCTACAGTTCTCAAGTGTTCAAACATTTACTTATACTTTAAATACAATATATTGACTAGAATACTGTCACAGGTTAAGAAACCCTATGCTTGAAAGCTATTTAGCTCTATGTAAGGTCCATGTGCTTACTTCTCCTTTCCTGTTCCTCCCCAGTGGTGACATGTAGGGGGAGCATGTACACCCCCTGAGAAGGCTGGTGCACCCCTGACCGACCGCACTTACTGCTTAATGTTTGGGGGGGTAGGTGGGAGCGCCGGTGCCCCCAGTGCAAGCATGAGCCAGGGAGTGGAGCACTGTTGCATTCCCAAAAGTAGCCACAGCCATTCCCAGAAGTGGCTGCAGTGATCAGCTATGGGGGGAACCCCTCCCCATTTGGTGAGATTTGCTGAGGGGAGCCCCTCCCCAGTTGTTGACTGGTCGCTGGGGGTGTATGTGCCCCCTCTGACTAAGTCGCCCATGTTTCTCCCCTTTGTACTTAGGCATAGGAATTTAGAGATGATCAGGTTGTGGAAGACACTAATGATTCTGGAGAATGAAGTGGATACTGACTCAAGAGAACAAGGGACTATGAAGAAGTTTAGAAAAGCAGAAGGGTCTGGCTGCAGAGGGTCAGGGACTCTTAAGCAAAGCAGAGAAATATCAGCCTGGAGAAGCAGGAAGAGGGATAGTGAAGGATGGTACTGGGCATGTCCAGTGAGAAGAATGACTGATGTTGTAAGTGTAACCCTTCTGCTGAGCACCTGTCAGCAGCAACAAGGGCTGGGTTCAATTTCGGGAATACTAAATATATTTTACCTTGGTTCAAGCCCCCACCCAGTTTACCTGGGAAATACTTAGTAGATTACTAGGGTGTCCAATAAAACCCACAACTCTTTTCTTGCAAAGCAGTGTAAACACAAAATCCAGATTTATTACAAAGCATAAAGAAAAAAAACCCCCAAAGTAATCACTAACTATAATTTTAAAACACTACAAAATACAAAATGAAGTCTACAGGTAGAACCCTCTATTGGGGGTCTTTACCCAGGCCCAGACAGCCTGGGACTTGGGACTCCCCAAAGGGTAGTCCCAATGAGCTAGAAAAAGGGTGCCCACACTGGAGAGTCCAATGAGGTACTCCATGGGTCCACTGCACTGCAGGGAGCTGCTAGAGAGTGTAGGTCCTTCTACATTGCAGAATGACCTCTCATTTCTTCTTGCAAAACTATAGCACTGATCCTCCCTTCTGCATGGTGAATTTGAGTGGTGAACCGCAGTTTTCATCAGTATATCACACCCCAAAGTTTTTAGTCCTAAACCTAGCTCTGCTGGGGGAGGAAATTGCAAGACAACTCAGAGAACAGCCACTTAAACATCAAAAGAGCCTGACCAGCAACAGCGCAAATCACACTGCATTGGTCAGGACACAGAGCCACAAAAGCAACATCTGCCACGCCCAAAACATGCCAGGCCCTGGCATACAGCAAACAAATGTACAGCAGGGCCCAGCAATACTGCTATGCTAAGACACAACTGCTGTAAAACAATAAAAAGGGGACTAAGGCCTGTCCTATTAATGAAGACCAATGAATTCAAAGGGGGATGGCACTCCAGGATTTGGCCAGTCACTCAACTGGTTCTATAGGTTTTGTTAAGGAATCTTAAAGTAATGGTCTAAGGGGGGATGGGAGCTGGGTCTCTCAAATCCTAGAGGAAACAAAATATTCAGCAAAATAAAACCAGAACACACTTGAGCACACACAGCCCCAAGTGGGTAAGGAATACCTACCTAAAGAGGTTGTCATAAGTGATACTTAGTATGAGAACTGGTAAGAACTACTGAACGTTAGGGGAGTTGGGAGGTTCTATATGGTTTTATTAGTAATGTTATAAAAAAAGCACTAATGTCTTATGGTGATCCACACTGAATTCAGTAGGTCCATATGACCTGGAGGGTTATGTTAGTACCTAAAGAATTACACTCCTGGCTGGAAATTTCCTTTAGAATAAGACCAACATGAGGTAGGTAAGACATAAATAAGGAGACATATATTGACCTTCTTATAGGCACTGTCATGATAGGTATAATTGTAGGCATACACTTAATTAAAAAAAAAATCCATCTACTTGAAAGGCATAGAACCAAAACTCATTTCCAAGCAGATATGCAGTGACTAATATTTATTTTCTGTGTCATATGAAAGATTAGATTATTCTTTTAATATTTTTGTTCCAGCCTATGAGCATACATCAGTTCCTTAACACTTCAAAAGAAGTCTTTCCTTATCTGTATGGTATCAGCTTGATACATTTTTATATGGAGATTACCTGATTCTATTTACATAGAAAGATATCTATAAGCTTAAGTATCACTAATGTGGGCCACTATTAATGCTGAACTTTTATATTTGTCAAGAAAATAGCATAGAAAGCAGTTCTAACTACATTTTTTCACATATATACATGCATATACAATTGAATAAAAATATAGTATAGATGCAATGCAATTATAACCACTTACTATAGTGGAAAACTTAAGAATGTATGACAATAATGTGTATTATTATAATTATATTCAATAATGACTGGCATAATTATGATGTAATGTAATCATGTCATATAATGTAAATCATGTAATATGATGTAATGGTCATATATGGTCACATGGTAATGGTCACATATACATATATATGTAAAGATATATGTAGCATATTTCCATTAGACTATTTTTCTCATTCTAATATGCCAGCTTAGTAACTCATGAGGATTTGTATTTCCATTATCTTTGATGTCATTTTTAAAATCTAAGAACAGATGATTTCATATCCAAACAGCTTACAACTTTGAAACTGTCTCAGTTATATTCCTATTAATTATTCTCAGCCAACTGCAGGTTAAAGACCTCTTCATTACTACTGCTGCATTCAGGCAGGTAATTAGCAGAAAAAAAAATTATATGGGTAAGCAACTGGTGCTAATTTAGAGTTTATCACTGTCTCTCTCTTTACCCAACTTCATACAATTCAGAAGTTTAAGGAGTTTAATGTTAATTTTTAATGGCCATGTTATTGATTTTAAAATAGCTTTTATTTTATTTATTTATTTATTTTGTGCTAAATGTTACTTACTTTAAATTTTCTGTTGGCGCCAGGTACATACATATGTCACCTAGCCATAGGGGATGCATTCTTTACACTATGCAGTTAACTTAGCTGAAGCTTATCTTAAAGCTTAGCATTAATTGCTGCTGGTCTTTTCCCTGCACTGAGATGTCCCTGCTGTGCATGTTTCACATACTCTTTTACTTAACACCCCCCCAACTTAATCATTTTACTTTTTATAATTGCTCTGTCTTTGTTCATCCTCCCCCCCCACCTCATCATTATGTACCATATCCAATACAGGATTTACAGGGAACTGTGGTGTTTATGTTCAATATTGTGCTCTAAACTTTCCTTTGTTTTAGATTCCTAACCTTTGACTAAATCTGCTTTGGTACCAAGTGTTCTGATTCCAGGCATGCCCCAAATGAAGTCAGTTCAATAACTCAGCACCTCTTTCACTGAATGTTGTTTGGAATCCAGGAATAATCTGTTCCTTTGCTTAAGTTCATATATTCAAACATCACTGAATAAAATACAGAACCAACCCAGGACCATAGAGTAGAGTCCAATTTCTCCTGAAGTGTCCTAGCCAGCAGGCATCCAATGCATGTTATTTCTTTGACCCAATAAATCTTGAATTCTTGAATGTATAGTGGCTTTGCTTCAACAAGGAGAGTAAAATTATAGAAACTGAAATAGCTAGTTCATGGGGGTTAGAAGGAAGGAGATATGGTCTGAAGAAAGAATTGAACCCACATCTCCAATTTCCTGTGCTCTAACCATTAACCTAATATAGAAAAAGTGGAGATTGACAGCATCCCCACATATATCTTAAAATGAGGTCAGCCTAACTCCATTCTATTAGGATGCCCCTTTGTGTTCAGTGTTGCTTACTGGCTATACTTATTGGTAAGCCTTTAGCAGCTTCCTGTTACCTGCTCTAGAATGATATACTGAAGTATGTGTGAGCCAAAGGGTTCGTGCAGGGTTTTAGATTCTTTCTAGGTCCGAATCAGCCTTATAGGTACATAAACAGGACCCAGGAAGAATTTGAGGAGCCAAGTTATGGAGAATCAGTGAGATTTACTTGGCTGAGTTGTTGCACAACTGCTCAGGAGCCTAGAATCAATAGATACCTCTATTTTGACTTGAAAAGATCCTTAGGTTCCTAGATGGGTTACTTGGAAACAAATCAGATGAGCTACCAAGGTACCTCACTCCCTCTTAAGCTCTATTGTAACCCATATCACCACTCAGAAGCTCCTTAACTCTAAATCCCTGATTCCTTAGATGATTCTAGATTCCAGAATATACCTAGTGACTGGTGCAGAGAAATATATGCAGCCCTGGAATATATGGTTGAAAAAGCCACTCACCTTTTGTCTAACAGTCTAGTAATGAAAATAATTGTCCGGGAAGTCAAGTACCTGATTTCTAGTCCTCCTTAACCAGAAGGAATTAAAATACTGTTCTCAGGAGAGTACCCTCCCCTGCAAAATAAGATGGGCTACTCCGAAGTCAAAACTGAAAAGCTCATGAGGCTAAATGAAAAGCAAGAAAGAGGGGGCATGACTCTGGGAAACATAGTTATTTTCCTCTTTCCTGAGAATCATCAAATCATAGAATCACAGAATTATAGAAAAGTAGGGCTGCAAGGGTTCTCAGGAGGTCATCAATTAAGGAAGGATCATCCCTAGATCCTGTTTGAATAATATGTTCTTCCAAGGATGGAGATTTCACAACCTCTCTAGGCATGGGGAGATTCAGGAAAGGGAGCAAGGGTGGTTCTGAGCTTCCCTTTGTCAGGAAGCTTCTTGAGCTGGACTTCATAGTTTCATAGTTTCTCAGGTCGGAAGGGACCTAGTCCAACCCCCTGCCATGGCAGGAAAGAGTACTGGGGTCAAATGACCCCAGCAAGGTGTACATCTTCCTCTGAAGCCACTGCTATGGCATGGCCCTAGAGTCCAGGGGGTGCCCCCTCTTACTGAATTTGGTGGAAAGTGGGGAGGAGGCAATCCCTGGGCTCTAGACCTGTGCCAAAGCAATGGCTCTTGCAGGAGCTTGTTTCAGCAAGCTACTGAGCTCAGAAATCTCACTGTGTGTGTACCACACTGCTGAAGAGAGGTGAGACTATACCCTTTTACCCACCACTGTCTCTTGGTTATTTGTTCCAATGCTGGACCCTGCTAATTGTGATAAAATTCTACTTAATATCCAACCTAAGTTCCCCTTGCTGCAATATAAGACCATTGCTCCTTGTCCAGTCCCCACCAGCCTCAAAGAACAGTTTATCGTCAACCTCTTTAAAGCCCCTCTTTAGATATTTGAAAATTATTATCAAATTTACTCTCACCCAGAGTAAACAATCTCAGCTCTTCCAACCTTTCTTCATAAATTATGTTTCCTAGACCTCTAATTATTTTGGTTGAACCCTATGGGGCTTTTTGTGATTTCTGTACCTAATTCTAAATTTCACTTTCAATTTTTTCTACAGCTTTCCTGAATTAAATGACTTGTTCCAAGTTTATGCCATTGGAAAAAAACCAACAAAACAAACCCCTAAAATTTAAAAAAAAATCGGGACAAAAAGTGATACAATACTATCAGCCTTTTCATCATTAGAGTTTATCATAATTATACCCATAGAAAATTTTAAACTGATTAGGTCGCTAATGTACAAGACCACTTATACTATGCAGCAGTGTATGACAATGAACGTGAACCTGGCCTGCTGGAGCCACACTCTGGCTGCCAGCTGTAGGAGTGCCAATGATGCAGCTCCCCAAGGCCCCCAGAAACCCAGGTAAGATTGTTGGGGCCAACACAGTTGCTGATCTCATCCTCCTTTACCCCATCCAGGGCAACCACACATGTGGCACGGGCATTCCCCGGGGACAAGTAATAGTGGCACAAAGTAGGCTGTAGCTACTTGTCTCCAGGGAAACAAATACCCACTCTCATCTGGATGTGGCCACACTATTTTTTTCCTCTATTCTGTATCCATTTGTTGTTTCTTGCTTTACAATTGATCTCTTCTGAGGGAGTTTATGAGCTATCTATTTGATCTTCGTCCTATACGCTATACAGCATACAATACAACAATGTACAAAACTAATGCATGATTCGAGCCCTTTGGAGTGTGGATGTACAAATAATGAAAGAGGTAATTAGGGTTTTCTACTTTAGGATAGCTTAATTGACATTTTGTTTCAGAATTTTTTGAATATCAAACCTCTTTTGATTTCATAAAAGACTATACAGTGTTACTGTATTTGTAATAGACTATCATATATATCATATTTTATACAATAATAAAATGTAAGGGCATGTGTAGACAAAATAAATTAAAGTTGTCAGTTTTAAAAAACACCGCATCAATTTAGGGCTGATTAAAGCTCCGTGTTGAGCACACACCCCACTGACTTACATTACCTCCCCGGTGGGAAGGGGAAAGTGAGCTGCTGGTAGGCACAGAGGTCCCTGGGCTGGAGTGGGGCTGGTGCTTCCCTCCACAGCAGCAGTGGCCCCACCCTAGGTGGCACCTGCCTGCAAGCACCCAGCTCAAGCAGTCCCAGTGGGCACTGCAGCACTGGAGGCAAGCACTGGGCCCCTACATAGCTCAGGCAGGATCCAGGGGAGGGGAAGGGTCAGCAAAGGAAGATCAGACTTGCCACTTTTCTTGGGTGGAGCTGCTTTCCTGGGCTGCTATCAAGCTGCCTGCACAGGTTTCCTGCAGAGCCATGGAGCTGCACAGAGCCCGGTTCTTCACTCTGTGGCTGTAGGGACAGCAAACTAAAACTGCTTGAAAATGTTTTAGTTTCTGCATCCCAAGTCATTTCAGGTGCATTATGCCACCAAATTTCCTACAGCAGCTGAAATTAATGCTCAGCACACTGCTGACACATGTAAACACCAAAACCGTTAAAGTGGTGCAAAATAATTTAGCCCACTTTAAAGTGTTGTGCACATATGCCTCTTGTTTCATCTACACATGGCCTAACACAGTAAATTAATAAATGTTCTATAAAAGTATACTTATGCCTGTTCTGCATATGCTATAAGTATTCAACTATAAGCTTTGGAATAAAAAGTAAGACACAACTTCTTTAAGGAACCTACTATAAGACAATGAAACTTAACGGGCAGGAACCTATTTCATATTACATGTCCAGATGGAACCTACCAAGATACTTTTGTACAGTTTAACCTCAGTTTGTACCATGAACCTCAGTATGATCTGGGAGATTGCAAGGTGTCTTGAATGTTTTCTTGAGATTTTTTTTTTACTGACATGGCATTTATTGGTAGCATCAAGCTGTGTTTAGCCTTGTCATTCCTATTTCTACATGAATTGTGGTATACGATATGTGTGATTTTTACATCTCTCTATATTTTAGCCAAGACTGTTATTGGAACAGTGATTCATTTAGGTGTTTTTCACCTATTCACACTTGCCTTTGACACCGTCTTCCACCCCATCCTCATTAAAAAACTAGGCGACTGTGGCATTGATGCCTACACAGTCAGATGGATTGCAGATTGGCTCAAGGGTCGTACTGAGAGGGTGGTGGTGGACACGTCATATTTGACCTGGGGGGAAGTGGGCAGCGGAGTCCCCCAGGGCTCAGTCCTGGGGCCTGTGCTGTTCAATTTCTTCATTAGCGATTTGGACAACAGGGTGAATTGTAACCTGTTTAAATTCACTGATGATACCAAAATTTGGGGTGAGGTGAGCACGCTAGTACGGAGGGAAAGATTGCAGCAAGATCTGGATAGGTTACAGGAGTGAGCTAACATAAACAGGATGCGCTTCAATACTGACAAGTGCAGGGTGCTACACTTGGGCAGTAGAAACCAGCAGCACACTTATAGAATGGGAAACTTCCTTCTTGAGAGCACAGAGGCAGAAAGGGATCTTGGAGTCGTTATTGACTCCAAGATGAACATGGGCCGACAATGCAAGATCACGGTTGGCAGGGCTAACCGGACCTTGTCGTGTATCCACAGGTGCATCTCAAGTAGAGCCAGGGAGGTGATCCTCCCCCTCTGTGCAACACTGGTCAGGCCACAGCTGGAGTACTGCGTCCAGTTCTGTGCACCTCATTTCAGGAGGGATGTGGACAACATTGAGAGGGTCCAGAGGAGGACCATCCGCATGATCCGGGGTCTACAGGGCAGACCCTACAATGAGAGACTGCAGGACCTAAACCTGTTCAGCCTTCACAAGAGAAGGCTGAGGGGCGACCTGGTGACTGTCTATAAACTGACTAGGGGGGACCAGAAGTGTTTGGGGGAGACACTGTTTCCCCTAGCGCCCCCTGGCATGACAAGGAATAATGGTCACACATTATTGGAGAGTAGGCTTAGATTAGACATCCGCAAAAACAACTTCACAGTTAGGGCGGCTAGGAGCTGGAACCAACTTCCTAGGGAAGTGGTGCTGGCTCCCACCCTGGGGATCTTTAAGAAGAGGCTTGATGCCTACCTGGCTGGACTCATTTGAGTCCAGTTTTTCTCCCGCCCAGGCGGGGGGTCAGACTTGAAGATCTACAAGATCCCTTCCGACCCTACTTCTATATTCTATGATTTTATGATTCTATGAAAAGAGAATTAGCATCTGCCATGAGTTTTTATTCATTTCTCTTACAGACATGTGCTGGGGCAGAGGAACCAGGCCCTGTCAGACAATGCTGAATTTACATTTTAAAGAAAGAGCCCTGGGAATAACCATTGGAGAGATAAAGTAAAAAAACAGTTTTATGAGTCTAATGGATTACTATCAGTATCTGAAAGAATGCACATATTATCCCAGTCTTATTTAGATAAGGAAAGATTTCTGCTCTGGTAAATGTGTACTTTTAAGGGTGGAAAGACAGGGTAGGAAGTTATATAATTAGTGTGTGACCCCCCAACAATCACATAGGTGACATATGTAAATAGCCAGATAAGAAATTGTACTTGTTTTACCTATAGAGCACAATGGGTTTTCCTCAGTTTTCCTCAGCATATGGAAATACTGGAGTCACTCAACCTCAGTAAAGCAGGCTGAATAAAGAAGCCAACAGGAGAACTTGCAGAAGGCAAGAGGTGGAAGCTGCTTTCTACCTGTTAAGCAGGGTAGGGACTACAGTCTTAGATTAAAGGATCAGGTTATTGTTCTAATATTTTATTTTGCTTGTATATTCTTACACCTCTGCCTCTATTTCAGTATATGGTGATTTATTTCTAATGTTTATTCTTTTTTCTAAATGACTCAATGACCGTGAAACTTGTGATTTCAGCATATTTGACCATATATGCTGATCCATTCTATGGAAATGGTGAATTAGTCTTTTCTGAGTGTGTGTCTGGACAAAGGTGTGATTCTTGTAACTGGCAAAATACCTATGCTAAGAGTTGGCAAGCCCTAGGTGAGACAGGTAAGGCCAAGGTAGCAAAGATAAAGGAGCTGGCCCCTTGCACATCTCAGCTGGTTCTCAGTGGTCAAGCAGCAGAAGACAGGGAGAGGTTTGGGGTAGAAGATCAACTCTGTATGTGTGAGACACATGGGGAGTGTGTCTCAGAGGAACACCCAGCTGCATCCAGAATCTAGGTACATCATACCATTTTTGATATTTATGAAGAGCATGCTATTCCATGTGCAAAAGTATCCACATAGCTACTTAACCCTCATTTGGCTGCACATAGATGTATGTGCATACATATGCACAGGTACTCTGGGCCAGCAACAATCACCTAAATTGTAGCTGGGCTATAATACCTATGACTAATGGGTGTTAGACACTGGAGGAGAAGGAGGACAATAGCCTTTTATGATTTAGCTTAATGGTTAGGGCACTCAGTCATCATAAACAAGACTTAAGTTGTACATCCCCCTTTCTCAGAAGAGCACACCTACAAATCTTGCTTTTTAACTATAGTGATGGAGCTACCCTCAAGTTATGCTTTACCCAGTGTCCTTTCCAGACATCCCCTTCAAGCTGAACCCTGCATCTTTTATTTAATATTCATTGGTTAAAAATGAAATCAGTGCAGTGGAAAATGCCTGGTATGCACTCTCCAGCTTCCCCAGGCAGGGGCTCTATAGCCTTGAGCCCGATCCCTTGCACCCCAGGAAATAGTGGCCGGGTCTACATCCCTCAACCCTTAGGAGTAACTGCCAGCACAGACTGCGAACACAGAAGGGGAACCCCTATGGAAATCTCTCCCTCAGCCCTTGCACATGTGCTCCAGGGAAATTCCCTTGACGAGATTCCCAAGCTCCCCAACAGGGTACTACATCTGCAAGTGGGGGAAGCCCTCCATCTGCAGATCTACCTTAAGTCAGGATGCAGCACCCAGCAACAGTGGAGTGCAATCATTTGTGTCATGACATATCACCACATATCTGATCATGTTCCACAAACATCTATTCCCAGCTCCCCAAGCCCTCAAACCCAACACATGCATTCAATGTTCTTTATAAAACCTCAGTTAGGAAAATAACTGCCCTGTTCCTTATGTTGCACAAAAGAGCATCTCTTTAAAGAAAGACAGAATACATGGCAATAATCAAAGTATAATCATGGAATTTATTAATGAAACTGTCCATAGTGAAGCCAGTATCAAAGCTCCCCTGAATTCATTGACATCAATAATATTATGACACTAATGTAGTGAGGTGACAAAGTATAAACACACCATTTTGTATAAATGGTAATATAATCTTGTGAAAATCTAATTGAAACAGAAACCTTATTGTTTCCCTACTGCAGAGTTGCTGACCACGCCGGTAAACAAGAAGAACATTGTCAGGAAAATGTCAGCTCCTCTTCCATGAAGTCAACGTATTTTTAAGTCCCCTGAAATGATGGAAATTTTCGGTTGTCCTAGGCAGACAATAAGAATCCCAGTGCCCTGCTAGAATCTCTATATAGTAATCATAAGCTATGTAATATGGAAGATACAAATATAAATCAAAATCCACTTGGAACAGCATAGCTGTGGGGTAAGTATAGGAGCATTTATAAAGTTTTGCAGAATTTCTCTATAACCTATTTCACATTCTGTGAGGAGTGTATTTCCCAAATAGGAGTTTTTAGTGCAGAAATTCCAAGAAGACTTTCCTATACCTTTTGTTGAAAGATTGTAAAGCCAAATTTTACTTCTCATATAAAAACAGATAAAATAAACTTCACTTCATGCTCAAGAGAGCTGTCAATGCAAAGCAAAAAAAATAAAAATAAAATAAAATAAAAATAAATAATAAAAAACTCTCTTAAAATTATAAGATAAAGGCCAAAAATGGTCACAGGAGAATTCAGTATTCAAATATAATCTTCCAGAGATGTCATTTCTTTCATGCATTGGTCTGTACATTGAAATCTCCTTTTGCTGCTCAGTGAACTGAAAAGGGTTTGCCTTAGAAAAGGCATAGTGGAAAAGCGGTTGTATTCATTCCAGAAGCAGATAGTGTGAGCCTCTGTCAGCCACTTTTCAATACCTAACGCACTTGGCAATTAATGCTAATGCACTTTTTTCCCATTTAAGCAGAATACTGTCAGTTTAAGTTAAAAACAGAACCTTTCTGGGTTTTTTTGAATTGCTTGCCTTATTTGTAAAGATACCTTAATTCATCTCTAATTCTAATCAATTCAAATTTTGGATATTGTTTCCTAATCCCAAAATTAGTAAACAAATTTCATTTCAAACAAGATTGTTGTACCTCACTCAATCTCCTTAATTGTTAATTTTGAAATCAAGTCAGATAAAAGAGTAGAATCCAGTCACTTTGTAGAGTCCACTGGTGTAATGAGTTATTTTCAGATGTAGGATGTGACCCAAAGGCTTAACTAGGGGGCTACAGCTTGAGTGCCAGGTCGAGGTCTGGGGTGGGAAAAAAGCAGCTGCTGCTATGTAATGGAAGTTCCTGCTTCTACTTTGCCCCAGTGCCCAGTCATGTCCCTACACTGCTGATGTAAGCCCTAATAGCTGCACCCATATATTTACAGAAACATTTCTTAGAAGCAATTAAAATCTCCACCTTTTTAACCCAAGGGTGCCCAATCAAATTCATTTAGTCTCACCATCCATTTTCTTTTGTTACCTTGACAACTTTACCTTATGTATTCAGGGGAGGTTTTCAGAGATTGTGGCACATCTATGTTGTTTCCTCTAAACCACACTATTTGGTTAATCTCTCCTCTTCCCTCTCCCCAAATGATCAGGGATCCTTAATTTCTCTGATTTTAAAAAATCCCCTAAAAAATATAACCCTATATACACATTTTCCAATGATTTTAATGAAACCTCACTAATATATAAGTCTATATATAGTGTTGTTTCATTTTGATCATGGAAAAATGTGGATTTGGGGTTACTTTCCTTTAACCAAAAATTGGGATTTTTTTTAAATCACAGAAAGCCAGGATCCCTGGTGATGATTCTGAACTAGTCAAGAGACTATCCATCTCATGATTAAGGAAAACTTTGCTTGTTTGTGTGGGTGGGTGGATACATATGTGTATAACAACAACGACAGTAAATACACATAATAATGATTATAATATGGCATGGGGAAATTATAGGAAGAAAAATGTAGTCAGAGATGGAGGTTGCCTTAATCAAAGTACATAACCAGCCTGCTGGTACATTGTTTCATAAAGTTTTGGTTGAATTTATTAATTGCAAGCTGGAGGAATATTGGCAGGAGCAGCATTCCTCCAGCATTCCACCAATATGTTAGGAATAATATCTGTTAAGGAACACATTAGTATGTTTAACCAATAAATGATAAGTAAAACACAACTGAACTGTTGAAGAGAAAGAAAAAGATCAGAGGGAATCTCTGAAATCATCAGGGTCTAAGAATAAGGAATTAAAAATAAACCCTCTTCATGTCTCTGTACTAATGTTAAAACTGAAAAATAAAAAGTATTTTTAATTTAATTAGGATATTAGTATTACTAAATAATGTGCGCAACTGATCCTAGCTATAAACTATGTAACACTTTATTGAAAAGATTCTGTACAATTCACAGAAATAAATATTTTGAGCAAAGTGGTTCTAATAATCAAATTAATATGGATAGGATCACAAATTGTAAGAAATATGTGTTTATTAAGGGTATCATCAAGTGACAAATAAGTGCATAATACCGAGACAACAACAAAGCAGCAACGATAATGATGAGGAACTTTAACTAGTTACATATAAATTGGCCAAACGATACAGCAGAACAAAATTTAAATTATAAACTTGTTGGGGAAGGAGCTGTCTTTAGTATGGTTTTTGGAAACTGTTTATCACAAGAGCAAACCCTAAATTTTTCAGGAAGACAAATAGTAAATAATAAAATTAATAATGCAGAGAAATAATTCCTCAACATATTAAATGAAAGTTTCTTATAACTGTTAGATCTAGAAAAAATAATCTCAAATATTGCACAAAAAATAACTCAAATTAATTAACTGAGACTTTAAGGGACAACGATCACATTAAAAGCATAGGTTCAGTGCCTCAGAGCATGCATCTACACATTTGGTTTCATGGTTTCATAGTGCTTAGGGTCAGAAGGGACCTAAACAGATCATTAGGTCTGACCCCTGCCCCTGGGCAGGAATGGGTGCTGCAGTCATATGACCCCAGCCAAATATCTGTCCAGCCTCCTCTTGAAGATCCCCAAGGTAGGAGAGAGCACCACCTCACATGGGAGCCCATTCCAGAGCCGGGCAGTCCTAACCGTAAAGTAATGTCTCCTGATATTCAGCCTGAACCTTCTCTCTAACAATTTATGGCCGTTATTCCTAGGAACCCTGGGTGGTGCCTCCAGAGCCTACCTCAATTCTCACTGGTTCCCCCCGGTGAGTTTGTAAATGGCCACCAGATCCCCTCTCAGCCTTCTCTTGTGAAGGCTGAATAGATTAAGGCCCTTCAGCCTCTCTTCATAGGGCCTGCCTTGCTGCCCCTTGACCATGAGAGTGGCCCTCCTCTGGACCCTTTCAATGCCAGCCACATTTTTCTTGAAGTGTGGTGCCCAGAACTGGATGCAATACTCCAACTGTGAACTCACCAATGCTGTATATAGGATCACCTCCCTGGACCTGCTTGTGATGCATCTGTAGATGTACAACAAGGTGCAGTTAGCTGTACTGACTGCTTCCTCACATTGGCAGCTCATGTTCATCCTGGAGTCAACAATGATTCCAAGATCCCTTTCTTCCACCATGTTCACAAGAAGGGTGTTTCCCAGCCTATAAGTGTGTTGCTGGTTCCTTCTCCCTAGATTCAGTACCTTGCATTTGTCTGCATTGAATTCCATCCTGTTCTCATCTGCCCAGCTCTGTAACCTGTCTATATCCAGCTGGATTCTGTCCCTCCCCTCCAGCATGTCCACCTTGCCCCACAACTTGGTGTCATCAGCAAATTTGGTAATGTACAGTCATTTACTTCTTGCTTTTAGAAAGATTTTTTTGACCCCAGAATCTCCTGAGTCACCCTCCCCCCACACCCCTCACTGCAAGGTAGCAGCACTGGGAACGCCTGCAAGTGCAGTGTGTGGTGCCACAGGCAGGACTGCAGCATCACATTCCACATGTCCATGTTTGTCTGGACATGGCCTGTTATTTCACATGGTGTAAGTGGTCTTGTACATTAACAGCCTAATCAGTTTGAAGTTTTCTATGGGCAGAACTAAGAGAAACTCTAATGATGAAATGCTGATACTATTGTATCAGTTTTTGTCTTGAACTAATTTAAAAAAAAAATGTTTTAAATTAATTTCAGGGGTGTTTTTGTTTTGTTTTTTGTTGTTTTTCAATTGTATAAACTTGGAAGAAGACACTTAATTTAACAAGAAGAATTAAAAGCAAGTACTGAATGACTGTACACTACCTGCCGGAACTGTGCAGTCCTGGCAGCACAGTTATTTTTAGACACTATATTGCCAAAGCAATGAGATACAGTGACATAGCTCATCACTACAGCAACAGAGCACTGGCATCATGGTTTGTGCCTGCTGATGCTATGTCACTGTTGAGATGAGCAACATTGCCATACCTCATTACTATGGCGATGTAGTGTTTCATCTGGATGCACCCAGAAGAAGGTAACTGAAAGGAACAGTTACCTTGTCATACAAAAAGGAGAGAACTATTCAAAAAGCACTACATTGAAAGTTCAGAAAGTAATATCATCAACTGTAGCATGAATAGTATTTCAAAAGAACAGTTTCCTGCATAACAATCTACAGAAAAATGAAGTAAATCAATGTGCTAAAATGGTAAGATTTGAGGTTTTATTTGAATTAAAAATAAATTCTTCAAAATGTATAAATCTGCCTGTAGTGAAGTCTATAAATATAAAGGTAAATTATTAGAAGATCGTATTTAAGAGGGGAAATTAGTAGGGGTAAGAGATGGTGAGGAGCACCTAATTAAAAGGATAATCAAAATATATATTTCTTAAATTTAACAGAAGCATTTTGCAAGATAATTGCTAGGCCCACTGGTTGCAACTCCAAAGAGAGCAATTAAACAAAAAAAGGCCATTAATCCAACCCTAATGATTCCTTTGCATCAAATTTCATTATTGAAAATGCTGAAGATATTCCTACAACAGCCTTGCTCTACTTTTCTATTTTTATTAATAGAGTTGAGGTATTGTGAGAGAGATATAGCAGAAGAAATCCTGGAGCAAGCTCATTACTTTGAAAGACCAACAAATCATAAGGATTAAATGAGCTACTTGCAAAAATATTAATCTTGTTAAAGACAACTTGTATAGCTGAGGTTCAGAGAGTATTAAATATTGTGTCTGTTTAAACAAACAAAAAAAAAGCCATAGGGATGATCAGGGCAATTACAGACCAGTGTACTTTATCTGTGACCTTTGGTTGAAAGGCTAATTAAAACACCTGGGCATTTATGGTATAACTGAGCCCAATCAGACTTTTTCTATAGAGAAAATGTATGCATCTTTTAGTATTTTTAGATTTTTTTGAACAAGTATTCACAATAGTGAACATAACTTGTTTAGTTCAGGGGTAGGCAATCTAAGGCCCACAAGCCACATCTGCCTGCAGAGCTGTTTCCTTAGTGATGTTTGGTGGTGGGGACTTTGCCCTCACCTTGCCACTCTGAAGCCAGGTGGTGGGGTGCTTTCTTATGCCAGGCTGCACCTGGTCAGCTGAGAGAAGTTGTAGCTGGGAGAAGCAGTCGTGGTAGCTACTAGGTCCTGGTTCCAATCTACTACATCCTAGTCATCCTGTCTTTCTGACAGAAAAGGTTAAAAACAACTGATTGAGATTCTGAAAAAAGCTTTGCAATAAGAGGTTACTAAAGAAACAGTGGAATCAGGAGGTGAAACAAGTATTATGAATCAAAAACACAGACACATGAACTCAAGTGTAGAAATATAGATCCAGTGTTCTTCATGGAAAAAGTTTAGCAAAAGGTGTTCCTCAAAGAAATGGTGAGTCTAACCAATTATCAATGATCTGAAATGAAGATGAACAGTGACATGACAGAATTTACAGAAGAAAGGTTATTTCGGGTAATCAACAGGGACCCTGGCCTTCTCTGATTTTAAAAATCCCCAATTTTCAGTCAAAAAAAAGGAATTCCAAATCCACTTTTTTCTGTGGTTCAAATGAAACACCACTATACATAGCGATAGATATATAGATATCTCTATATATAGTGATGTTTCATTTGGATCATGGAAAAATGTGGATTTGGGATTACTCTTTTTTAACCAAAACTTGGGGAATTTTTTTAATTGGAGAAAATCAGAATCCCTGGCAATCAAGGCAGAAAAAAATAGGGAACTCCAGGGGAATTAATGAAACCATGGCAAATTAAGTTCAATGTTGATATGTAGAGTGAAGTCTTCACACCTTATGGACTAACTTGTTAAAATCTTTTGTTTTGTAAATTTCATTCAGCTGAGTGTAGTGATATCCAATAGTAGAGAGAGGTAGCTAGCTGTGTAAGTCTGAAAGTTATAAGCAGGGATCCTGGTTTTGTCTGATTGAAAAAAAAAATCCCCAATTTTAAAATTAAAAAAGTAACCCCAAATCCAGATTTTTCCATAACTAAAATGAAACACCAGTATATATTTTTTTTACTAGACTTGCATATGAAGTAAAGTCAATGAGAGAGATGCAAAATAATGAGCAATATGTAAAATAATAACCCTGTGTGTGTGTGTGTTAGTGGTGTTTCATTTTAATCAGGTAAAAATGTGGAATTCAGGTTACTTTTTAAAATCCAAAATTGGGGATTTTTTATCAGAGAAAACCAGGATTCCTGGTTATAAGATTAGTCTATTAGTTATAAGATTAGTCTACCCTGCTCTGCCTTTTGTCTAACTTTAGGCTATCACAGTTAACTATTTCTCTTTATTCATGGACAGAAAGTTACAAATATTGAAGGAGGAATTTGAATGAATAACACCTCACAGGGTAGCACATTAACTGACTAAATAGCTGTAGCCAGTATTTTACATAGCTCTGACTGACTTTACTTCATATGCAAGTCTAGTAAAAAAAGCCACAAGTAAGATATTAAGATATATGAATAGGGCCACCTGATCCTACCCACACTCCTGGTCTTCTGTATCGATGGTTCTCAAACTTTTTTGTACCAGGACCTATTTGCAAACATTAATGGCTAGTTCCAACCCAGTAAATAGTTTAAGTAGAAAACAGCCCCCTGGCCCTGCTGGTGCTCCTCACTCCTGATCTGCTGTCCCTCCACCCTCAGGCCCAATCTCCCCAGTGTGTATGGCAGCGTGTGGGTGTGTGAGGAAAGGAAGGATGTTTGTAGGGCATAGGAAGCCCCAAGCAGCCCCTTGCAGGTTGGGACTTTGTCAGCCTGCAAGGGAAAGCTCATGGTAACCCACATTTTTCTCCTTTAAGGGAGAATCCATTTTTAACATTTGTTGATGCATTTTATTAAAGTTTGTTCCTGATCTTTGAGAAGGGGGTTGACTAGATGACCTCCTGAGGTGCCTTCCAACCCTAACTTTCTATGAATCTATGGTTCTATAACCTTACTATCCCAGTGCAGAATATGAACAGGATATGAGCATACAGCCAGTTTTAAATTCACACTTAAAATGTTATATCTTTATGATTCTACAGTGGTAGGGGCTAAAATACCCCACAGAACAGTGCACAGCCATCAAAGCCATCAAAGCTGGTGTCTTCATCATTTTGAACAGAAACACAAAGACTAGGAACTGTAGCAAAACCCCCAGGTTTTTCTTTTAACTTAAAATTCCATTCCCTCCCCTTCCCCAACCATTTCTAACTTTCTCTCTGCCCTCTCTATCCCTTATAAGTGATTACAAGAAGTCCTAGGTAAGCCAAGTTCTTATACTCCCTTATAGTAATAAGCCCCCTTTTATATTGTAAATAGCGTTTCATTATGTTTGTATTGATTTGTACTGTTTTATATTGTGTTATATTATGTTCCTATTGTGTTTGTATTGATTTTTACTGTTTTATATTGAATTTATATGATTTAGGCCCATGTCTGTAAAGTAATGTTAAGTTTCCATTTTGTATGTCAAGCCTCCATCTTGTGTCCTCTGCCTAAGTGTAACCTATGTTGTAACTGTGACTCATGTCTAACCAGTCTCATGTAAATTGGTTCCTGAATAAATGGGAATGAATGAGGGTGCTTGAGGTACAATGGTAGCAGGCCTCTACTGAAAGATCAACTCAATGACTGGACCATCAACTCAATGACTAGACCATTGCCTTGCATTGACCTCACCCAGGAACAGAACAAAAACCCAGCATTTGAAAGACAAAGAACCTATAGGAACCCATCGTTTGGAAGACAAAGACCCTACAGAAACCAGCAGCCCCATCATTGTGTCTTAGCAAACAATGAGAACACGTGGATTTGCATGTAGGCATCTGAGCAGGACTGTTCTTGCCTGGACATGTCCCTCCTGTAGGGGACATAGGGGACACCCTATAAAAGGTGTGGTATGGTGTGACCTCTTTGGACCAGCACTGTGCTACACCACCTATCCACCCAGAGGCCCTACCGATGACTCACTCTGGACAACACCTTGCTGGAGAAGACCCTGACTGGCAATCAAGGATCAGCTCACAACTTAGGATAGGAAGCTATCACACACCTTTCTTCCTCAAGCAAAGGACCTGGGCTCTGTTCCTACACACCTTGACTTCATTCCCTCCACCAAGATTTTTCCCCTCCTGCTACCATTGTGTGGGTACATATGGGAGTCCTTGTGTGCGTGTGTGTGCGTGTGTGTGTAGGAACCAATAACTTCATGAGCTGCATAGTACATTGCCTGTCTAATAAAACTGATATTTTTGACCCTGAGTTGGTTTCTGTCTTGCTGCAGGCTCCCAACTAAATCCCTGTTTCTCTGACCTCCCTCTGGGCTTCATTCCTCTCTGCTGCCTCTATCTCCCCCAGCTCTGGCTTTCTCTCCCTGTCCACTGACCTCTCAGCCCTACTCTTTGGTTTCCCAACTCTATCCCTCTGTCCTCTGCCTCTGCTTTCTCCCTGCTTTCTCTCTCTGTTCCCTCTTGTGTCTCGTCACCTCTGCCTCCTCCCCAATCCCTATCTCTTTCTGCCTTCTCTCCCAGATCTTCCCTGTCTCTCTGTATTCCCCATTTGCGTCTCACCACCTCTGCCTTCTCTTTGATCTCTGTCTCCATTCCTGCTTGTGCCTCTCTCTCTGCCTTCTCTCCCCAATCTCCCTCTGTATCCTGCCACCTTTGCCTTCTCCCTGATTCTATCACTGTTCCTACTTGTGTCTCTCTCTCTGTCTCTGCCTTCTTCCCATTCCCTCTCTGTTTCCTTCTCTCCCTGATCTCTCTCCATTTGTGTCCTGCCATCCTGTTTCTCTCTGTTCCCCATTTGTACCCCATCATCTCTGCTTTCTTTCCCTAATCTTTCCTGTTTCCCTTATCTTCATTCACCCTGTTGCACTCTGCTGCCTCCACTTTCTCTCCGTCTTCCCTGTTTTTCCTTCTCTCTCCATTCCCATTTGTGTCTGCCTTCTCTCTCCAATCTTTTCTGCCTCCATCTCCATTCTCCAGCTTCTCCCAGCTTCCCAGGACTCCCACAGTCTTTACTTAGCTCCCAGCACCAAGTTACCCTAATGCTCCCTAGTGTTAACACACAGCCATGAAAGTGTATGTTTGTGTGTTTGTGTATGTGACCATATGTGTATGAGCTCATAGTGGTGTTTGTGTGTATTTATATAATTGTGTCTCACGCCCTCCTGTCTAACAGCACAATATCATGATCCCAAGTGTTAATATGGCACATGTCAAGTCAACAGAACAAACATTCAAAAATCCTGATTCAGAATCAATACAGGATTTTGTAAGCGGAGTAGGTTAGATCACGAGTGAATAGAACACACATTCGCCTTTCATGGTGGCGGGGGGGGGCATTCAGGGTTCCTGCGCTGGCCAAAGCCACAGGTTATGAATGTCCCAGACTGTCACAGAGCCAAGCCAATACAGATTCTCTCCCCAGCCCCACTCTTACCTCCAGCTAGTTGTCAGCTGCAGGCAGGGCATGGGGGTGGGGGGGCAGGAAGGAGGGAAGGCAGGGGAGTCGCTGACCTTGCACAAGCCCTGCATCAGTGGTAACTGGTGAGAGGTTGCACTGGGCTATCCAGGCTTGCACTGGGCAGTGGGGACAAGGGGCTCCGGTAAGGGAAGGATCAGGCCCCTTGGAGCTCAGCAACAGTGACAGCCAGCATCAGGATGCACTGAGCAATGGGGAAAGGGATCTGCTTGGCCTTTTGCCACTGCCTGTAATTCTCTGGAGCTCCAAGGGGTCTGATTTTTCCCTTGGTGGAGTCCCCCTCTCCCCGCTGCCCAGCTACATCAAAGGCACCTAGGATGTTGGCAGACAGTGACCTATCATGAATTGATAGGGGACCCAGTGTAGAAGTTCAATACACTGGTCTAACCTAAATTGATTAAATTTAAGTGAACAGCAATTTTTGTCTATCATAGACTGCTTTCCACCATTTTTAATACTGTCTATGTTCACTAAACTTCTGCTCTGCTACATGTGTAGACCAGTTTTCTTTGTTGTTTTTGTTCTCTGTCTGAAGATTTTAGTCTGGGAAAGATCATATATAACTATACTTACTTAAATTTGGGGGAAAAAATAGCATAGACAGTATTTTGCAATATATATTTGTTGTCATAGGGTTCTTGCTATGATTGGCCTTGTTTGCAGGAAGAGGGTAAAATGACTGCATTATAACATTATGCAGCTCAAAAGAAATAATGGACCTGCAACGTTCTTCTTTATTCTAAGATTGTATCTTATTTTGTTAAATGTTATATATAATGAATATAGGCAGCTTTCCAAAATCTAGGATTTATTGAGATGGAGGCAGGAGCAAATTATTACAGAAAGTACAATTCACCTGAAAAATTTAGAAATGCTTAGAAATTGCTTAGACAAAAAAAGAAGGCATATATAGGAAGCCATGGAGATTAGGGTGGGGGAAAATGCTACATTCAGATTTTTTTCTTGTAATGTTTCAGCAATATTAGCATTATAAATGTTTAAACAGCATTTGAAAAAGTTTGAATTCTATCTAATGAAAAAATGCAGAAAAATATGACCCATTCACAAACAGATTTTTCCTATATTTTACAAGTGAAAAATGTTGCATGTATTCATCATTTTGTTCTCATTAACATATTTAAAAATATCATTGAAAACAGCTGGGGAAGAAGTCTTAAACAAGACATATTTTAAAACCATACTAAAACCACACGTCCAGCTTTAAGCACACTTATGAAAAGTATAGGAAGTGTTTCTTAAAGACTGCTTCTTGCTTAGTTCCTTTGTGCACATTTGCTGGGTTGAACTGTTACCAGTAGGCTGAAAAGTCTGGTACTACAAGGGTGGAAAAAGACATTGCCTTCCATAACCTTTGTGCCATGATAAAAAAATTACAGTGGCAAAAGGTAGATACCTATACTTTTTCTTGCATCACACTAGCTGTGACAAAAAGTAGTAATAAAGTGTGTCACTTTTTTGTGGTGGAAGTCTGTTTGCTGTGTGGTGGGTGGAAGAGTATAAATAGCTAGAGCAGGGATCAGCAACCCCCAGCATGCATGCCACATCACGGCATGTGAAGCCTGGGCTCTTCACAGCAGGCAATGGGGAGGCTGAAGGCAGCAGTCCATGGAGCCTCAGCCCAGCTCATTGATGGTGGGGAATGAGCTGAGGCTGAGCTACCACAACAAGGATCAGGCCTTTCACAGCTTCCCCGTGATCCACACCTGGCACAACAGTATCTTACAAGTCAAGATTGAGGAGTGTTTTGGCACTCTATCCAAAAGCATTGCTAACTCCTGAGCTAGAGCTTTCTTTACCCCGCTCCACCCCAGGCAGGTGCTCTCAGAGACTGTGGGGCCAATTCTTGAGCCTTTGGGAATTTCTGCACAGGATAAGGCCATTCAAGCCCCAGGAGAGCCTATCCAGCTTTCCTCACTTGCAGAGACACACCCCCAGATATCTTCTGGCCACCTCCCTGGAAGCAAGGAATGCCAGGTTTCCTCACTTCCAAAGACCTTCCCCCAAAAGTGATGGGGGTGAAGAGCTGGAAGTCAGGAAAACTGGGACTCTCTAGTGCAGTTTTTAGGGTGGGACCACCAAGCCACTGATGGTCAGCCCCAGCCCTGGGACCACATCAGTGTGTCCTAGCTTTCCCCACTACCACAGATGCACCTTTTGAGTCTCTAATGGGTAAATCTCCAGAAATGAGGAAAGTCAGGGCTCCCCATTTATAGAGAGATACCCTCAACAATCTCTAGGAACCCCAGAGCAGGAAACACATCACTCTGGAAGCAAGGAACACATCACTCATTGACATGCTAGGTTAATAGGTAGGACAATGGGAATTGTGTGTTTTGCCCAATCTGATCCGCTTCATTTGGTGATGTCTATTTCTAGTCAAAGTTTGTTTAGATTACATTATTCTGTGTGGACTCCATTCATGTGAGCAGTTTAAACCTGGACAACACATAGTTATATAAAGACAAAGAATTAATTATGACAGTTGTGAAAGGCTACCAAAAGAATATTTTGCAGAATAGGAAACTAAGAATTTTTTTTTTCTCAGCTGTTTTAAAATATAGGATGTCTACCAGGATATTACAGCTTCACTCTGTCCATAAATAATGTGACCATAATCCTCCCGCTGTGACAGCACCCTAGCACCTCACAATTTAATATAACTGTAAAAGGGGGAAGAACATTTGAAATAAGTTGCAATGAAAAAAATAAAACACTTGAGCAATCTGGAGATGTATCTACTCAGACTAAAATCTGGCAGATTAGGCTGGACAAAGACAATACCAAATTATCCACTTGCATTGCTCAAGTAGATGGTGTTCCAAGGAGGAGAAATATTCCACAGAAAAGTATAAGAAATACTGGAAGGACTGAGAGGAGTTAATGCCAGTGTTAATGACAGCACTTAATAGCAATATTCACAAGATAAAGAAATGAACTGCAGCAAAATGTCAATCAGTTTAGAGCAAGTGAATTACTTTGGTCATATTTTTTTAAGTGGACACTCCAGACATTATCTAAATGTGAAAATACTAAATGAGTTAAAACAACAGTTTCCCTAAAAGAACCAGAAACTAAGGGATGCTAACTTATATATTGATATTTATACCAAGATTAGTAGAAATCATGGCTTTTCTACAAGGGTGTGGGGAGCTGGGGTAAGGAGAGAGAAAAGAGTGGTGCTGGAAAAGCCATCAGGAAACATTCCAAAACCTGGATAATATCATGACCTTTGAAGAAAATAAAAATATGATAGTGAAAGCAAGGAAATAATAACAGAAGTAAACACTTCAAACAACAGCAGTTGGAGCAGCACTGGAACTCCAAGTGATTGGAAATTAGAATTGCTGGTTTATAGAAGATATTTATTTTTTTAATGTCCAGACTTAATAATTTGTACCAGACCCAGGGCTGCCAACCCAAGATTTTTTTTTAACTGATAATATGTACATTTTCTAGAGAAAACCATGCTTTTAAAACTGATCTATCTATCTATCTATATATTACTGATGTATGCTTACAACATAAACAATATAAACATAACTCCTCCGGTGCCAGACCAGAAGAGATATGCTGAAATGTACAAGTTTAACTGAGAACTGGTCAGAATTGCTAACTGTCTGTAAATTTATGGATAAGCAGTAAAAAATTCTGACTGTAAAGTCCATAAATAAATTTAAGTCCCCCATAAAAACTAATCAAAACTGTCTTTTTGGGAAGACAGTGGTGTTTCATTGTCTTCACTGTTAGTGGTGTTTCATTCTTATCATGAACCAATGTGGATTTTTGGGTTACTCTTTTTAAGCTGAAAATTGTGGGGGGGGTATTATCAGAGAAAACTAGGATCAGTGTTTATAACAGCACAAAAATTAGGCTCAAGTAGAAAATGAATCAATTATCACTGTATCTGGACCTTAGAAAAGTTGCCAATACATAAACAGCTGCACAGTATCAGTTGAAACAGATCACAGGCCCCTAAGGAAGAAACATAGCAAAGCTTTAACTACAGCACCACAAAAATCAGGCACATGACTGTGCAACTATTAAGATATTACTTGACAGTGAAATATAAACCCAGAAGAAAAGTTTCTGTAACAGGCCTTTTCTTACATACTTTCACAGAAGGACAAGGTTCAGTAGAGGAGAAAGATTTGAAAGTGCAGGTGCACACAAAGTTATAAATTTGCCAATGTCTACAAATTAGCTACCAGAAATAGTGAGACAAACAGAATGATGATGCAAAGGATCTTTTAAAAGAGACAAAAACAAGATGTTCCCTTGGCTAGTAAGAGATTTTCTAATTTAAAAAGTTAAAAAAAAAAGAAGGTCTGTGGGGAAGGGAATAGTGCTGAAATAGGAGAAATATAGCAATTCCATAGAAAATGCATGTGGTGATTCTGAAAAAGATTCATGAGGAATACATTGGTAATATATTATGTAAAGATGTAGTAGAAACAGCCTGTAATGGTCCAACACACAGAATTGATTTTAGGTGTTTGCAACTAGTCTAAGCTATTGAAAGTTATTCAGTATGCAGATCAGATGAAGAAAAAACCTATTCTTTAGCCTCTATCCAAGGTCCATGTGATTATACCACTGCCCCTGCTAGCATGAGTGAACATAAAGAAATGGTCAGAGATTCTTGTTTTTATGCGAAGTATCAGAATCGGAGCTAAGAGAGACCTATGGCAATGTGTGACCCACATGATGGTACAACTGATTATGCAAATGTAATCATCACAAGCACAATTCTCAGATGGCACTCTACCTACAGTTAGAAGAAGCAACCTTTATTCTATATAGGTGGAAAGCTTCAAATTCAATATTGGAAGAACTATGATGTATGCTAATGCTATTAGTGATGCCATGTCTATATTTATTTGGTTTGTGCAGCAGTAAATATTGTATTCAGGCACAATTAGGTAACTGATGTACTTCCTCTTCAATAGTCACAAAAAAAGAAGTGACTCTAAGAGCATGGGGACACAAAAAACTTACCGCAAGGTAAACCATGGCATCAACCTACAACACATCATCTACCCTGAGGCATTGCTCAAATGCAAGATCTTACACCATGATAAATTTATATGGGCATCGCTAAAGTAATTAGGACAGCAGCTCCTCTGTCTTTTGGGCACACAGCCGCATTCAGTACTACAACAGGCAATGTTGTCCCATGTGCAGCCACTATCCAGGGTGCAAAGCTGTCCTGCTATGCTTCTGATGTGCGTAAAACCTTGGCAAATAACAAAGATTACATGATGTATAGATAGGACTTAAACCAAATCAGATTTGACCTCAAAGTTTTTCCTTTAAAATACATAATAATTTACAGGGAAGAGACAACTCCATTTCTATAAGATTTGGTGCACTTGGGAAACCTGTTGCTATTTGTTGGCATTTATACTTTGATACATGTCAAAGGTGGAGTAGAATAATTGTATTATGTCTATGACTAAACATTTATTTCTTCCAAAAGGAGCAACCTTCTTTTTGACTCCTGGCTGTTTGATCTCATGATGTTATTGTTATGAATAGTTAATATATATTCCACATAAAAGAAAATATTCCACATAAAAGAAAATCCCACATAAAAAAATAACTGAAAAAGAGCTACTTATTTATACTAGGAAAATACTTTTTAAAGTAATCAGCCTTTTTTATTATTGTCTTCAGCCTTAATGCAGGGTTTCAATGTTCTCAGGATTTTTATAATAACATACAAGTGGATCAGTTATTAATAAAAGTAACCAACTCTAAAAACCTGATGCAGGTTTGATGTTTCAGATTATTTTTAGGGTTCCTACAGGAGAATAATCAAGTGGCCTGTGGTATTAAGAAATTCTAGATAAATAAATGGCTCAAGGGAGGAGAGAAACAGGAATCAGGCTTACATAGTATCAGACAAAAGAGGGGAGAGGAGTAGTTCTAATGAGATCCCTGATCTAGACTCTTTCTATTACTTTATTGTCACAAAATCCTTTAATGTTCATGTAAAATGAAGGTGATACTTATTCTCATAAATGCCAGGAAATTGTAGAGAATATTTACTATTTGCAAAAATTCTTTAAAGGATAGCAAATTGTTAAGTAGCAGCAGAATTTTTCATACAGTGTATATAGCCACTAACAGGCTTCATTGGGACTTACTAGCCAATCTCATTGTGTATGCACACACTTGAATGAAAGAGAAACACTTTAGTAACTGAGACTCTGTGAGAGATACTGGTAACTAGAAAAAATGGTTGTTTTTGATCTTCAAGGATTAAAACACATTGAATCACTGAGAAAAAACACAAAGAAAACAGTAAAAAGGACAAATAGTGACAAAACAGGCATTCATTTTAGGCACTAGTTATCTGGGGGCTTATTTTCCATACTATTTTACCTCATATGAAATCATTTATGACTGTGCATTATATTACTGGATAGGAATAGGTACATTGTATACCTGTGTTGCACTGATTATTCCTAGGGATATGGTTTGTATATGTTACAATTTCTTTTGTTTCTGGTTATTGCCCCCCTACCGCTGTAGCTCACGTATCTGAGATACAGTCTTTTACATGAAAAGATCCATGCAAGGAGACCAACTATATGCAATATTTGCAAGTTTTAGAAATGAAAGTACAAGTTTGTATAGTGCGAGCTAGTGAACCAGGCTGTGCAGGTTGAGAATATAATCATCTATACAGTTGAAAAACTCTATGAAACAGGGGTCCTAAATTGAAGCTGTGGGTTTTAAAAAACACCGCTTCACTTTAGGGCTGATCAAACCCCCGTGTTGTGCACACACCCTGCTGACTTACCTGCCTCTCCAGTGGGGAGGGGAGAGCGAGCTGCCAGCAGGTGGACCAGTCCCTGGGCTGCAGTAAGGCTGGTGCTTTCCTCCATGGCAGCAGCTGCAGTCCCCTCTCCCAGGCGGCACCTGCCTGCAGGCACTAGGCTTGGGAGATCCTGGGGGGTACCGCAGCCATGGAAGGAAGCACTGGACCTCTGCGCAGCTCAGGCAGGCTCTGATGAGGTGTATGTGGGCGGGGAGGGGGAGATCAGGCTTGCTGCTTTTCTGGGCAGAGGCTGCTTTCCTGGGCTGCTGCCAGGCTGGCTGCATGGGCTTCCTGTAGAGCTGTGGAGCTTCATGGAGCCCAGTGCTTCGCTCTGCGTCTGGAGAGCAAACTTCTCAAAGGAGTTTTAGTTTGCTGCCCCCCAAGTAATTTAAAGTGCATTACACCACCAAATGTCCTACAGCAGCTGGAATTAATGCACAATATCCCACTGACACATGCAAACACTGATACTATTAAAGCAGTGCAAAAGCATTTAGCCCACTTTAAAGTGTCATGCACATACAACTCTCATTTTGTCTACACACCACCTACACTTTTACAGCTGGATTCAAATCCATCAATGACTTTGGTGAAACTTATGCAGGAAAGTTCAAAACTGTAACTCAGAAAGCCGTCACACCACTGAGTCCTAACCCTACGAGTTCTTAACTCCATAGGCATATTACTTTTTTTGTTGAAAATCTCCAGATCTTCTTTTCATGCCCAGAGCTCCCCTAGTCTTCAGTTTCCCTGCTTTAAGATCCCATTCTGAGGTACTTAGTGAACTAGATAATGATTTCAGGCACTTCACTCAGGTTATTGGGCTTCATACTGGGGGAAACCTAATGTTTGGATTCTTAAATATTTTATTGGATTTGGTCCTTGGTATTCAGCATTGATTAGCTCACCTCTTTGGAGATTTATTGCTTTTCAGTGGAAAATGCATACTAATTACTAATCCAAAAACAGCAGATACTGGTCAAACAGGAAATATGAAAAAAAAATAGAACTAACACCTCTAGTTAATAATATTTACTAAAAATAGTAAATATTAAGTAGAAAGTATGTATGCAAGTGATGCTAGGATGGGTGTGTCAGAGTCTTTGAAGGATAAAATGAGGATTAAAAACAACCTTATATTCTGGAGAAATTCTGAACAAAACAGAATTGAATTCATTAATGACAAGTGTCCTTGCTGACTTGGGCTAGAATAATCAAATGATTCTTATGCCACCTGCAGCATTGGTTAGGCACCTTAAACACTGGATACAGTTTTAGGTACCATACTTCAAGAAAAATGTGAACAAATTGAAACGAATATATTCATTCTAATTCCACAGGGAGGAAGACAAGGGAAAAGGAGAAATGTTAATTTGATATTGGGAAGAACTTTCTAAATATGAGGGTGGTTAAGCACTCAAACAGGTTACTGAGAGAGGTGTAATCTCCATCACTGGAAGTCTTAAAGTGCAGGTTTGAAAAACACTTTACAGCGATGCTGCTGCTTTAAGCATTCCTATGCAATGACATTCCTAGGTGCCCTACTTTTCTATGATTTTATGATTCTTATATGAACCTGATAGAGCAAAAATAATTTCCCAAAATAAATCTTCCTTAGATGTAAGTTGCAAGAAGTTTAGCCCAGAAAACAATGAGAAGGAAAGGAATGCGGAGATATTTTGTCCAATAAAAAGTTGGTTTTCAAAAAGTTAATTAAACTGAAACACATTGTCAAGTCAATAAGAGAAGTGTCTGATATGGCAAATCGTTATCAAATCAAGACTGTTCTCAGAACTCCCTGTTCAACTGCAGTAACCAATGTTTCATATTCAATGGTAATATTTCACATTGTTGTCTATTCTTGTCTTACCTAGTCCACATTGACACTCCTTTAGCATGAAACTCCAAATAAAAAATACACATCAGAGAAGAGATAATGCAATTACAGGTGCATTTCATTAATAGCCATTTGAGATTTCAAAAGTCGTAGGCTGAATTTATTAATTTATAATGTTTACATGGTAAGATAAAATTATCACTTTCTATACTGAACCATCAATCTAGAATCCAATTTTACCATATACAATCCTATTTGATTTCTTTTGATCATACTATCCAGATTACTACCATATTTTCCAGTATATGACACATTTTTCTGGAAAAGTAGGGTGTATCTTATATTCTGAAGCTGCATGATAAAAAAAACCAAACTGAAATGAGATACTGGTTACTTGAGGATGAAGCTTTAAATTTTTCCTGGCACTCTCCATGAACTGCAGCATGAAAAACCACCTGATTTAATGGCAGAAAATAGAAATATAGAAATAATTTTCTCATACTATCTCAAATACCTAAATCATTTGTGTAAGGACCGTGTGGCTTTTCACACATTTAGGGTATATATACATTTTAGAATGCATATAATATTACCACAGTATTAGTTATAATAATTTACCAAAATGCATTCACATTTGTTTTAAACCTTTTATTTCCATGGAATGGGTGTTTGCTTTATACAGTAGAAAACATGTCAGCAATTTCTACCATATATTGAACATAGGACATGGTTTTTACAATAGAATATTTATTTTGAAATAAATGGCCTTTACTTTAAATGTGAGCAAACAAAAAACCTGTATTTAATTATTTTTTCCTTAACTTGAAAGTCAGAAAATTTAGGTGAGTTTTAAATTCAATAATGAAGAACTACAGTACTCTGAAGATTTAGTAAGAACAAGTCTCCATCTCCCTGTGAGGCAATAGGCCTCTCAGTGATATAGAGAGGTAGAGCTATAGATAGGATTACTGAAGTTGGAGAAAACCTGTTATCACATCTGGGAGAAGTGGAGGTCCCTTTGCCAATGAGACTTCCTCCACCCAATTTCCTGAAGAAAGCCTAGGAGCTCAAAACCTGATGGAGTGTTGAGATAGGAAGGCTAGAAAGCCTATCATTTGCCTGGTGAGAACAACAGATGGGCATCGAATGGAAATGTTTTTTCATGCTGTGAAAAAATCACCTATATTTAATGTATCTATGTTAACCTGGAATCTCCCCCCTCCATACTAAAAACAGTTGATACTCTAATTAGTACACTGAATGCTTTCATTATTTTCTTGTTCAAAGTTTGAAATGATTTCACTCGAACATCAAGCAAGTTGCATTTTTTCTCTCTGTTTCATGTTCTGCAAAATCAGCCTGAACCTTTGAACAAGAAAATAAGATAAGTACTCTTTGTAGTCAAAGTAGAGAATTAGAGAAGCAACAGTCTCTCCTTCTCTTCTACTTCACATACTACAAAAGAAGCCATGGCATTATCTAAGAAAGTAGAATATGGGAAACTTGGGAGTGACAAGGACAGAAGAGTTGTGGGTGTCTGAAAAATAAAAAGCCTTTAGAGTAACAGAAATGGAAAAGGAAAGAGACCTGAGAATCAGACGTACTGTAGGAAATATGGAAAGGTGGATGAGCTTGGGTATTAGTAAGGGCTGGAGGGCATATAATGTGGGGAAGAATGAACACAGTAATTGGGGGATTCAATAAGAATGCAAAGCAGAGTGCAGTGTGGACAAATGCACTGGGATACAGGCATTGAAGTGTAAGAGATCTGATGAGCAGAGAAAAACAAAAGCACCATTAAATGGATGTGAAGCAGGGGAAAAGAAAAGCTATGTTTGGATGCATAAGGGTTCTAAGTGTAGTGGAAACTCGAGATGAAGGAACAGTACTGAGGACAGAAAGCTGCTGAAGAAGGTGGATAAGAAGTAATGTGAGTTAGAGAGAAGACAAAAGAGTTTGAAGGACAATAGTTGGCAGAAAAAAAGAACAGATACACTGATTAGATAAAGGGTCCACTGGAAGAGAGTTGAGAACAAAACTGAAGAGATATATCAATAACTAAGGGCGGCGTGACAAAAGATGGCACGACAAAATGATGCTATGTCACATGGCTTTGGGATGAAGTGCATTTAATTTTACTACCTATTATATTTTAATTGCAAAGGGTGGGTGGGAACATGAATTTAACTTTCATTCATAAAGAGAAGGGGATCCTTTTCTTCCTCCTGTCTTGACAAACCACTGTAATCTGCTGCTTTTAGTAATTTATTTCTAGTACCCCAAGCACAAACACATAGTCTTTTCATGAGCTTTTTGTGTTATCATATTTTTATATTTTTAAATGATTGAGTGCCCTCTCATGATGTCTCAAATTGAGTATTATTTTGTTTCAATGATCCTGAAAATGGTATGTTAATATATATAATTATACATTGCATGCTGACACAAAAGGTTTAATGTTCCATTCTCAAAACACTAGGAAATAGGAAATGTGTGTGTGTGTGTATACATACATATACACACACACATATATACACACACATGCATACATATATATACACATGGTATATACATGTATGCATGTGTGTATATATATTTATATATGTATGCATGTGTGCATGTATATATGTATATGTATGTCTGTATCTATGTGTGTATGTATGCATGTGTATATATATGTGTGTGTGTGTGTGTGTATGTATGTATACATATATACACACACACATACATATTTCCTAGTGTTTTGAGAATGGAACATTAGCCTTTCCTGTGAGCATAGCCTTTCTTTGTTTGCTCTAAATAAACCACATAAAGTTTTAAATAAATGTTATAAAGCTATTTTAACAGAGTCATAATTATTCCTGAATAACACTGTTTTGTTTTTGATTGCAAATATTTAAACTCCAAACAATAGCAATATGACTCCTTGTGAGGAAAAAAAAAGAAGGAAAAAGATATGTAATAAACTACTTACAGTCCAGGATTGGACATCTGGTAACACAGACATTCAACAAGCATTTACTGCATTTACAGGGAAAACCTCTGTTCCAGAGTCTGAGGTTAGATCTCACTATTCATTATTACTTCCAGGTCTACTTAAACTGCAGGAATCCTCCCTTCTAAAAACTTTGTGCATCTGGACACACATCATCTCCAGGGGATAAACTATATGAAAAAAGGTACTGCCAAAATTCTTTGTTTCTGCAGAATGATACATGTAGAAGATTGCCTTTTCAACTATTCACAAACGTCTCTATTTAAGGCATCCCTGAAAAGAACCAGAGTGTTTTCACCCTTCCTTACTTATGAATATGTCTTCCCTTTCTGTACTCCAAGTGTGATACTGTACCAATCTTTCCAGAAAAATAATAGGTGACTATATCCAGTTACTAAGAATTCAAGTTATACACACATTAGGTCAAATTCTAATCTGTCTCTAAGATACCCAAGTTACTTTTTTACATCTAACTCACTAACTGTGATCTTAATCTTTCTGTACAACAGTGAGCAAGCCACTAGAACAACCAGATGCCTCATATCACTCCATTTTGGAACATGGCACACTCAGAAGCATGCCAATGATTTATCTAACAGGACTCATATTCTGTTGTGATCTCAATCCATCTGGGAAATGCCTTAGTTGGAGAAAAACCTGTGACTAGTGAGAAGGCTATTTAACTTTTCACCACCAAACCTGGTGGCATATGCCTAGGAAGCAAGAAAGCCAGGCTTTAGGCCTTCTTTAGCCACTGAATCCACGTGTCCTGCTTCCCTACAAAGCATCATAATCACCAGTCCATGGGGTAGTTGGAACAAAAGAACCCTCCACTCTTGCTATTCAAGCTGGGCCACTTAAACAGGCAAAGGTGAAAGAATCATAGGATTAGGACGGTAGTCAAGAAACAATCTGAAATTGTAATTCAGAGAAAGGACACAGTTATGAGGCTTTCCCCTGCTCTCAATGATGTTTATGTATTTTTTCTTAAATATTCGTTAGCTAAAATGCATAAAAAGCTGTGTCCTCTTCCCAGCGCCATACACTAAGACAGCTTTGTAGCAAAAGCCCCAGTTTTTCTTTATTACATTTGCTCCCCTTCCCCAGCCATTTTTGGCTTTTTCTCTCCCTCTCTATTCCCTATAGATAAGTAAGCTAAGATGTAGGATAAACTTTAAACATTTTTATTTTGGTAGCAAGTTTTTGGTTTTAGATATTCACTGTTTTATATTGTATTATTATTAGGTTTATATTGATTTTTACTGTTGTATATTGTATTACTATCATTTTTGTATTGATTTTTATTGTTTTATATGGATATTAGATGGTTTAGGCCTGTGTAAGTGAACCGAAGTCATGTCAAGTTTCCATTTTATGTGTCAAGTGTCCATCTTCTGTCCTTTGCCCGGGCATCCCCTGTGTCACAACTGTATGAGTCACATATCCCTCCCATGTAAATTGGTTCCCCAATGAATAAGTGTGATTCAGAATGACTGAAATACAATGGTAGCAGGCCTCAGCTGAATGGCCTGTAATTACTGGGTCATCACCTCGCATTGATTCATCCAGGAACCACGGACCTCACCCAGGAATACAGACAAGACCAGCATTTGAAAGACAAAAGATCCTGCAGAACCAGCAACTCCCACCATTACAGGTACCTGAAACTGAACATCCCTTGCCTGGGCATGCCTCCTGCCACTAGGGCCACACAAGGTCTGCCCCTATAAAAATGGGGAGTGAAGACAGACCCAGTGGGATGCCCTCTCCATCCGGACCAGTACCGTGCCACACCACCTATCCACCCAGAGGCCCTGCTAGTGACCCCCCTCTAGACAACATCTACTGGATAAGGACCCCTTTCCAGCCTGGATAGGTAGATATTACCTGCATAACTCCTCCTACAATTGTGACTCATTCTCTCTTTCTCTCTCTCTCTCTCTCCTCCTGGACTTCAGTGGATTTCAGCCTCTGCACCAAGCCACTCTAACTCCTGCTGCCATTGTATGTGTGTGAGTGTCGGGGGGTGCAAGGGAACCAATAAGACATTGCATCACCATCTCCCCTGTTCAATAAAACCACTGTCATTTGTAACCCTGAGTTGGGTTATGTTTCACTAAATCCCAGTCCCTTCTTTATCTTAAATTCCAGCCTCATTCTCTCTCTCTCTCAGCTCTAGTCCCCACCCTCTCTGCTAGTTTCCCTATTTCCGCCCAATTCCATCTCTCCTTTCCTGCCACCTCGCAGCCTTCCCTGCTCCTACTGCCTTTTCCCTGTGACTTTCTGCTGCCTTTCTCTGCTTTCCTGCTACCCTGCCACCTGTTGTTTTTCCTGTGATTTTCTGCTGTCAGTCTCTCTGTTTTCAGGCCTTCCCTGCACCTTCTGTAATCCTCCCCACCCCCCTGCAGCTTCCCAGCTCCTCTTAGTTGTGCTGCAGTTTTCTTCAGCAGCTGGAGCCTTTCCCCAGCTTCCAGCACCTACCGCCTCTTCCTGCAACTTCTCTAGCTGCCCTGGAGCCATCTTTTGGCTCCCCAAACCCAGAGCCCCTCTTTAACACCCATATTTTCTCTTAGTCCCATTTTTTTCCTCTCCCAACCTACCTTTTCAGCTCCCCCATAGCTCTGGCTCCAGTTCCAGACTCTGTGCCTGCATGCTTCCCTGTTCTGCAGGCTTTGGGCATGGTCTTTTAATCAGTTAAAATCATTTAACCTAAATTTTCCCCTGAGCCTCAGTTCTTCAGCCCAGGCCCCTGTAGTCTACTGGTTCTAATCCTTGTCTTGGTAACTTTAACTCCCTACACATCTTTCTTACCTTAACCTTTCCCCAGGTATCCCAAGTATGCCAAGCACATACATACATACACATCACAACACCAAACTTAGGAACTCCCCTGTGTAGTTGGGTGGTATGTCTGTAAATTAGTGAATACACATATATATACATATAGAGATATCATTGTGTGTGTGTGGTATATAAATTAGTAATCCACGTATGTGTAATGGATGTGCAGGTGTTTGTAACTGGTAACTAATTCTGTCTAAATTTGGCGTGTGTGGCGTGTATGGGCTTAAATGGGTGATAGGTGTACATGAACCTAGATTAGTTATTTTGAACATGTGTATCTGAGTTGCTACTGTGAGTGATGTGTGTGTGTCTGTATATATATAGATAGCATTGTGTGCATCATATATGAATTAGTGATCTGTGTCTAACTTCTGGGGTGTATAGTGTATGTGCTTGAATTGGTAATAGGTATGAATGTGCCTAGGCTGGTTTGGATGTATATATGCCTGAGCTGGTAGTGTGCATGTGTATGCACCTGATTGACTTGTGTGTTTGTATATGTGCAATTGTGTTACACCCTCCTATCTAACAGCACAACACTGAGATCCTGAGAGTTGGTCTGACCCCACAGGGCAACACCTTAGTTATTGTCCTTCTGGCCACTGGACTATTTCATACAGGGCTGCTTAGCTGACCAGCTGCAGAAAACCAGAGAGAGCATGCTCTTGGCTATGCTTAGTGATCGCTGTTAGGAAGAAAGAGATGTAAATCAGTAACATATTGGACTCAGGGGAGCCTAGAACCTCACTTTTCCAGTAAGAGCCTTAACTATTGAGCTAAAAACAGGCAGTTTCTTCTGTGAGTGCCCTGGATTCCAAATATATCATAAGAATTCCGCTCTGAAAGAATAGCATCTCCAAATGTATCAGGATTAGCAAAGACTGTTCTCGGAATAAGAGAGCTATGTATCACCTTGGGTGGATTAGGACTACACTCTAAAGATGTGATACAAACTTCCTGAGTTATCCAAACACACAAAAATATTTTAAAACACAGATTAAGATTTAGGCCTTCAAGTCCTCCTATCTCTAAATTTAAGCTAAAGGAGAAAACTAGGTAAGGAATTAAACAACCAACCATCCTCAAACAATTATAATACCTATTTAGTGGGGTTTCATTTTATGGCTATATTACTGTTTTAGATACCGGGAAATATTTAGTTACTGCTTTGCTTGTTTATTCCAAGATACTACTATACCCAAAGAAAAGTTATTATTTTGAATTGTATTGTCCAGTGACAGCAACTGAATTTAATGTGCTGCCCTCCTCACAACATAATGCACTTTAATAGTACTTCATGAGCAGCAGCTGTTGTAAGTGTAATGTTTCAAATGAAAATGTCTCAACATTAAACAAGAATTTCCTGTTTTCCAAATTCCATGCTTTCTCAACTAAATTATGGCCATAAGATACAAGAGGCATTAGCTAGCTGAGTTGTATGCGTTTTTCATTTCATAAGTACTAGTCTCATGTGTGAGGCATATCACTCCCTCTCTACCAAGTTATTTGAAATTATGGAAACTGAACTAGGAAAGTATAAAGGCAAATTGAAATTAAAGAGTTATACCCAAAACTCAAGCTGCTTTAAAGATGAAGGAGATGACAACTACAGCTGCAAGAAGTCCCAGTGCTGTCACCAGCATTTGTTTGAAAAATGCAATAATTCCATGCTACCTGGATATTTGGGAACTTTAAGTGAATGTTGGTGTCTAACTGAAAGTCTACAAAACAAACTTTTCCATATTGACAGCCTGTATAGAGAAGGACACAAAATCTTGCTTTCATTGATGATAAACTGTACCTATGAATAAACAAAACATTGCTCTTAAATAATGCTCAAATACATATTAGAGCATTTATTTTAAGTTAAATATCTGCTGAAAAATGCAATATTTATTAAACTAGTTGTGATTTTATCTATAAAAGAAGAGGTGTTCCTCTCTACTTGTGCTGAGACAGGGACATTAATTCTCAAGCAAATGAATTAGTAAATGCATAAAGAAAAAAACCAACATGATTCTGTAAACTGCTTTAGTAGATATAAGCTAGTTTTGCAGGCATATTGCTGGGATGCATGTAGATATAACAAGGGAGGCTGATGGAGATCTAGTCAGAAAGTTAGTCTCCCAAAGAAAGGCTCCATGAACATCAAATATCATGAGAGAAAGAAATGGAGAACATATGCAATATTTGATAACATTTCATTTAATTTCAGAGAGATGGGGATAATCATATAAAGCTTACTGGGTGTGCAAAGTCCTTGGTAGAGAGTGCCCAGCAGCACATGTCTATAAACATTGCTAGATAATTCAGATAACTATGCTTTACGGGTTAAAAGCATAGTTGTCTATACTCCCAAACACTCAGCTAATTCTACTGCCTTTCTGATACGCAGCTGAGGGATGGGTAAAATATCTCCCCTTTTAACTACATGGTTGGTATCTGGCCAGGCCCAGAGCCCATTCCATGGTTTATGATTGCCTGGCAGCTCCAGGCTCAGTCCACCCTGTCCTAGCAACATGTATTTACCAGCAAAGAAGTTATAAGAGAACCTGGCACTGAGAAGAGGTGATAAAGAAGGTTCCATGACCCTCTCTCCCACCCCCTGAATTCCCTCCTAACTTGGAGTTACAGCCAGGAGCCCCACCTGGGGACCTTTAAATTTTTATGGCTTGGTACCTGGAGGATCTGATGGCAAACTATGCCCAATAAGCATTAACTTCAAGAAAGAAGGACTATAATCCAACCAGAAGAAATGGAAGTACCTGAAACAGTGAGTTCATTATCAGTGGTGACTATTACCTGTACTCTGTGCAGTCTTTGGTGTGTGGTCATGCACAGCAAGTGCTCATTTTCCACTACAGCAGTTTCAGTCTGTTGCAGCCAAGGTGCATCTCTGGGCCCTCCACTCACTGTAGAACCTCTATGGTCAGTCTCCACTGGAAGAAGTTCTCCCAGTCATCACCTTCTAGCTAGCAGAGAAGACATTAGGTCATGAGGACTATTCTCTGCGGACAGATAGCATGGAACAGTTGATTCAGAAGTCTTCATGATTGACACATTTGCCATAAGCCTTATACCCTATGGAAACAGAGGTCTCTAACCCACACTTTCAGTGGTTAAAGCTCATCCACACAACCATTTCTTGGGTAAAGGTTCTTAAGGTCCAGTGTCCACCCAGATGCCCACTAAAGCATGTGGAGAAGGATGCCCTAATCACCAGGGATCCTGGTTTTCTCTGATAAAAAAAAAAACTCCCAATTTTTGGATTAAAAATGTAACCCCAAATCCACATTTTCCCATCATTAACATGAACCACAAATACATACATGCATACATACATACATATGTGTATATATATATATGTATAGTAGTGTTTCATTTTGATGATGGAAAAAAATGTAGATTTTGGGTTACTTTTTTTAATCCAAAAATTGGGATTTTCTTTTTTGTTAATCAGAGAAAGCAGGATCCCACTTCATCACTAGCCAGTCCTGTCTTCTTCTGGAGTTTATGAAGCATTTTTTTTCCATAATGTGAATCCACATTCAGAGTAGCTTAGTAGCAAACATAGGCTGGGTTTCTATTGTAGGGGTGGAATGAATGGTCCTTCCAGTAAATCACTGAGGTTCCTGAAGGGTCCATCTCATATAGCCCTTAAGGTAAGAGTTACTATATAGTGGTGCATCTACAAAAGATGCTGCATCACGACATAGTGTTGGTGGGAACAAACCATGACACCAATACTACTGTGCAGTAGGGCTGGAAAAAACCCATGCACTGTTAGGGCTGTGCAGTAAAGGCAGTTACTGTGCAGTAATTTAATACTTGCTAATGTGGGCCCAGGCTGACCCAGCGACAGTGTAGAGATGGGAGGAGTAGGCTTGGGGCCAATGTGGGGGAGCAGGGGTGGGAGAGGAGTGGGATGGGGCCCAATGGGGGGAAAAGGCTTGCTCCATCCCTGCCCCTGCAGCTGCCATGTTGGGCTGGGCTGGGTCAGTCCCACTGTCCCCCCCCCACTGCTGCGATGGGCCAGCTTTTCCCCCAGCTTGGGCTCACTCCCCCCCGCATGTTGGGTCCAGGCCCAGTCCTCCCCTGGCCCCACCATCACCACTGATGGCATGGTATACCTGCTGCTCCTCCCCCCAGCCAGGCTCACTCAAGGATGGGAGGAGCAGGCTTGGGGCCAATGCAGAAGAGGGCGGTGGGGGAGGAGTGGGCCTGGCCCTGAGGTGGGGAGGAGGTCCACCTCTTCCCTCCCCCCAGCCACTGCTGTGGCTGTGTTGGGCCAAGCCTGCTATTCTACCCCCACAGCTTTTCCTCCACTCATGTCCACCCCGCCCCGTTATCTATCTATCTATTTAAAGTGGTGTTTCATTTTAATCATGGAAAAATGTGGACTTGGGGTTATTTGTTTTTCACAAAAAATTGCGTATCTTTTTAAAATAAGAAAGAAACAGGATCTATGCTCATCAGTTTGAAGTATCAACCAGTTCTCATTCCACTGTGGGTTTGAACCGTAGGAGGGGCCAAAAACTGAACACAGCCTCAGTAGTGCTGATTAGAGTCCTGAATACAGTGCAGCAGTACTGAGACCTCACCAGTGCTGAATACAGCAAAAGAATTACTTCCCTTGATTTGAAAATTACACTTCTATTAATGCAACCTGGGATACTGTTAGATGGGAGGTGGGTAGTGTGTGGGGATTATTCTTTTTTGTTTTTTTTTTAATAAGACCAAATAGCTGGCTCACATTCAGATGGTGGTCCACTATAACCCCCAGGTCTCTGCAGTACTGTAGCCAAGCCAGTCATTCCCCAATTTGCATTTGTACATGCAGTTATTCTGTCCCAAGTGCTGGACATGTCCTTCTTGGATATCATCTGATTGATTACAGACCATTTCTCCAGGCTATACAGGTCATTCTAGATTATATTTTTGGCTTTTTCAGTGTCCACAATTCCACCCAACTTGGTGTCATCTGCAAATTTGCAAATGGTTCACTGTATCCCAGTCAGTAATGAAGATGTTGAACAAGACCAGACCCAGAATAGACCACTTGTTACCTCCTCCCATCTAGACATTAAGCCACTGAGAATTACTTGCTGAGAACAATGATCCAACCAGTTATATATTGGCTTTACAGTACTTTTCTGATGCAGAAATGTTAAAGTATTTAATGCCTTTTTTACCTCAGTCTCAACAGGCAAAGTCAGTTTCCAGACTAGTGTAGATGACAGCACAGTTTGGGAAGTAGGTGAGCAGATGATGGTAGCAAAATAATAGGTTAGAGACTATTTAGAGGAGTTGGATGAGCAAAACTCCATGGTGCTGAGGGAGTTGGACAATATAATTGCAGAGGGAATGGCCATTATTTTTTAAAACTCATAGCACTTGGGAGAGGTCTTGGACAATTGGAGAAGGACTAATATAGTTCCTATCTTTAAGAAAGGGAAGAAGTAGGATCCAGGGAACTACAGACTGTTCAGCCTCACTTTAGTCCCTGCAAAAGTCATGGAACAGATCCTCAAAGAACTGATTTCTAAGCACTTGGAAGAGAAGATGATTAGGAATAGTTATCATGGATTCACCAAGAACAAGTCATGCCTACCAAACCTGATTGTCTTCTGTGATGAGATTACTGGCTCTGTGGATGCAAGAAGAGCAACAGACATGCTATACCTGGACTTGTGCAAGGCTTATGGTATGGCTTCCCACAACATTCTTAGCTGCAAGCAAGCTAAGGAAGTAGGAGTTGGATGAATGGACTGTAAGGTAAATAGAAAACTACCTCAATCTTCAGGCTTAAAGGGTAGTAATCAAAGACTGAATATCTAGTTGGCAGTGGGTGTCAAGTGGAGTGCCCCAGGGGTCAGTCCTGGGGCTGGTTCTGTTCAATATCTATGCTGGTACCATAGGTGTTGCTGTTACTCACTGGTGCATAGACTTGATGCTCTTCTTGCTTGCCCACCATGCTTGTATGGAAAAATAGATATAATGAGAAAGAGCATAGAGTTTGGGAGGTGTTCTCCTTAAGACACCTTGGGATACTGACTGTCATCTCTTCACAGGGCTCCTAACTCCCCTTCACCCTGTCCTGACCATACTTGTGTTGTCCCAGCCCTTGGTGTCACCTCAAGTGCTTCATTCCTCTCTCTTCATCTGTGGGGTCTCATGGTTATGAGAGTCCCCTTTTTGTCCCACCACAATTATCCCTAGGGAGATGGCATTCCACTGCTCTCCCTTGTACTGGGCTGTTTGCTTCACAGCCCCAGTGAAGATTGAACACGAGTCCTCTGCTAATCAATTTGTGTAAGCTGGCCTTTTATATCCTCAGGATCACAACCTCTGGGATTCCTTAGTAATTTTGGCAGCTGCCTATAGGTCTATTGTTGGCTGCCAAACCTCTTCACTGAGTTCCCCCCACCCCCTCACAGATAAGGAGGGTTGAAGAGTTTTCCTGCCTCCCCACAACTCTGGCTCTGCTGGTCATTTTGCCCTGAGGCAGACCCTTCCCCGGCTTGACATTCACCTGGACCGCCACTCAACTGTTTCTTCCAGACATCATTTTTTCTGGCTTTGGTGAGTACCTGTCTCTGGCTTTGCTTGGCTCATCACTTCTGCTTCACCCCTTGTCACAGCACTGTCCTCTTTGGCTGGCCCCTGCCCTGGGGGCAAAATGCCTTTTTCCCCTGAATGCCTTTTACCTCCTGACTAGAAGCCAGTCCACCCAGTCCCTGCTTCCACTGGGCAAAGAAGTAGATATGAGGGAGTGTAGGGCTGAGATTCAGACTGAGATGAAGTGGAGGACTGGACCAAAAGAAATCTCATGCAGTTCAACAAGGGCAAGTGCAAAGTCCTGCACTTAGGATGGAACAATCCTAAGCACCAGTACAGGCTGTGGACAGACTAGCTAAGCAGCAGCTGTGCAAAAAAGGACTTGAGGGTTGCAGTGGACAAGAAGATCAATATAAGTCTACAGTTTGCCCTTACTGCAAACAGGGGAAGTGGTTGCAGCCTCCCTGCTCCCAGCCAGAGTGTCCAGCCAGCTGCAAACCACCTCTCTACTCCCTCAGCCCTCAGGTAGCTTGGGCACTCTCCAGCCAGGATTGGGGGTTTGCAGCTGGCTGGGCACTCTGGGTGGGAGCAGGGAGGCTGCAATCCCTCCCCCTCTGGCCAGAGTGCCTAGCTGGCTGCAAACCCTGGGTTTTACACTCTCTGCTCCCCACCCTGCTGCTGTCCCCCAGGCCTTCCAGAGTGCAGAGTGTGCAACTCAGCATGGCAGGGCGCAGCAGGTGCCTGCTGCTGCAAGCTTTGTGCTGTCCTGGCCATGCTTTCTCTGTGTGCATGGGGACAGCTCAGGGTTGCACCCCTCGCTGCTGCCCCTGCCTGCAGGGGAAGTATGGCGATGCAATGTGGAACTCGCAGTGACAGGCAACTTTTGTGCATGCACCCACTGTGTGCTGCAGCACTGGTTTGCACATGCTGTGCTTTGGGAGGCCTAGGGAAGGGCAGCATGGTGGGGAGCACAATCATGCAGTGTGCACCTGTCCTGCCCCTGCCCCCCCACAGATCTGGGGGGGTCACAGGTCCCCCTTACCCCCCAGTAGTGCACACTGCCACAAGGAGCCAACCCCACCCAAGCCCACAGCAGGCAGGCAGCAGGGGGGCAGCTGGCTCATGCTTCTGCTGCAGCAGCTACTGCCTTCCATTGGGGGCATGGAGCTGCAGGCCTGGGTCCCTGGCCCCATAGTCCTGGCATCTGGGGCCCTCTCTGACAGGGCTGGGGGGCAGGGGATGTGGGGGCAAGGGGCACAAGCAAGTCTATGGAGATGGGGGGAGGAAGTGAGGGACATGAACAGGGCTGTGGGGCATTTAATTTTAACCATAGATTTTGGGGTTTTTATCAGAGAATTTATGTTTTTTATCACGGAAAACCAGGATCCCTGCTGATCACCTTGTTCTCTTCTAGATGCTTCAGAGTGGATTTTTAGAGGACCTACTCCATGATATTGAAGCTTTCCAGGTATTGAAGTCAGGGTGACTGTTCTATAGTTTCTTTCTCCTTCTTCCTCTTCTTAAAGATGGTTGTAAAGTTTTTCCTCACTTTCCCACTCAAAGGGACTTCACCCAGTCTCCATGTGTTTTCAAAAGGGATAACAGAAATGGCTCTAAAATTAACTCAGCCAAGTCCTGAATTACATGTGGGTGCACCCCATCTCTGCCAAGTTGAAAGCATCTAGTTTATCTAAGTATTTTTTTCTGGCCTAAAAGCATCTCTAAGCTTGTTTGTGTCCTTCCATATCTCTCCTGCCAACTGCACTTGTCATCTGGTACCTGCTCCTATTTGTGAAAACTGAAGTTAAAAAAATTAAATACTTCAGCCTTCTCTGCACTGTCTGTGACTAGATTGGCTTTAATATTCTGTAAGAAATCTATAGAATATTGGGTCTTCCTCTTACTTTTGACATACCTATATAATACCTTTTTCTTTCTCTTCTATATCCTTTTCCAGCTGCATCTCAAATTATGCATTGGCTTTCCTAATTTTCTCATCTATGCCTTTCTGATACACTTATACTCTTCTCTCAGACAATGACCAAGTTTTGACGTTTTTTAGAGCTCCTTTTTGAGTTTCAAATCCTTGAAGAGATTGCTGTGCCATGATGATCTCTTGTTTTACTTCCCTTTTCCATCTCATCAGGATCCCATACTCCTATAACCTTAAGAAAATTTATTTAACATGTAGCCAGCTCTCCTGGACCCCTTTTCATTCAGACTTGCCTTCCAAAGAATCCTGCTCACCAGGTCCCTGAATTTGTTAAAGTTTGATTTTCTGAAGTCCAGTGTCCTTAGTCTGGTGCTCTTTTCCTTACTTTCCTTAGGATCTTGAATTCTATCATTCCATGGTCACTGCATTCATCTACATGTGCAATTAATTCAAAGCAATAAACTCTGGAGCAGTTTGAGTTGAATTAAACTACTCCCAGGCACAACATCTACATCTGCACCCAGAACAGCAGCAATCTGAGCTGTGGAGGAGCAGGGCTGGGCTAGCAAGAAAACCAGGGATCAGCCCTAGGCTTTAGGTGGTGGTAGAGGGCAGCAAAGGGGCTGGCTAGGGCATGAGGGTGATGAAAATGTGGAGCTATGTGGCTAGTAAGCAGGTAGGAGTCTGACCCCCTGCTGGCTGGGCTGACAGGATGCAATTTACACAGCAGTATTAATTACACAAAGGCAGTAGGGTTTTAATGGGCAACTTCACAACTTTGTTGTAATCCTCCTCCAAGTCCTTAGGATGAAATGTTCCACACCTCCAGCAGCTCCTTCCTTTTCTCCCCCTGCCCCTTCACTGCTGCTCTGGGCAGCAGGTAGTCTGGGGAAGTGGCAGCAGCTCTGGGCACCACAGGCCCAGATAGGTGGTGTGGAAACTGCAACTGGGTGGCTCTTTCTCTTGTGTGTGGGGCTGCATGTCCAGCTCCCTGCCACCTTCTGTCTGCTCTACCCTCCTGGTATGATGAGCAGCCAGCTGTGGGAGTCTGCATGGGTGAAAGGCAGCTGGAGTGGCACAGAATGGGCAGGAGAGGGAGCCACTGGAGGCACGGGGAGCCAAGCAGTACCCAGGCAGTAGCAAGAAGAGCCCCACTGAGAAGCTGTGTATTCTGGACAGGGCCACAAAGGTGTCTTCGGTGGGTGCACAGATGTGGGCAGAAGCACAGTGCAGGCTGCCCCAGGTGGGAAGGGGCAGGGCTTATAGAATGCCATAGAAACAGCCATGGGCTGGATGGGGTGGAGGGGCACAGACTGCATCTGCACCACACTGCCCAGGAGAGCTCTGCTGCATGCACTTCCTGCCCCCACATGCCAACCCCACCTTCTCCCTCCCCCACTGACTCCGGATTACCAGGATCTAGGGAGTGGGTAAGCCCCACCATGCCTAAGCACACCCACAACCTACACACACACACAATATAAACAATAAGACTTTATTTTGAGTGATGATGCAATTATTTCTATATATACTGCTTTAAAAAAATAAGGAGAAAAAGTTTTTTGATATAAAATTAAAATTTGTTATGATAGATTTTTGAATTTTAGTAAATGACTGTTTTTTTAATTTATATTTTGTTAAAATAATATCTTCTGAAAGATTTTATGAGTGTAACCCTCGACAGCACCAAACTCTAGTGGCTGACCTGCTGAGATAATTGCAGACTCCTAATATAGAGAGCCTATTAGCCTAAGAAAGGGTTGGGCCACCATCTAAAAGTTAAGAGTTGCACTGTTCTTTGTATCTAACAGTAAATATCTAACCTAGAAAGATTTTTCAATGGCTGAAGTGTTAGAAAGCATTTTGGCACAACATGCCCTTCCTCAGATCTGGGAAAGGAGGAGGATACAGCCTAAGATAAATACTAGAACAATTAATGTTGTTAACCCAATTATGTAAATAAGAGTGATAAATTGAGAAGTGAAGTGGGCAATGAACTTCCAGAGCAAAAATAAGTTAACAGATATTTCATCAACCAAGTAAAACTGTTGAAATAGATAATCTTAATTATTTTACATTTTAAGACCAAAGGAAGAATACCATTATTACCTGTGAAACAAAGTAGGATTAGTGCACGTAAAATAAAATGAGACATAAAATCCATGATTTTTAGTGCCTAGTAAATTTACAAATTTTGGCTCTCATACTAGTCTTCTGAAGGTATTGCATAGAGGACATGGACTGAAATCAGTGATAGAGGGGATGTTTCATGAAAAATATTTTCTCATCAATGATTGGGTATTTCTCTCTTTTACTTTCTTTTTATGTCAGTTCATTCTGATGCATATTGGTTTCAACAAAATAGTTTCTATGAGCACATTTAGTACATTGGATGAGGCATATCATATTTTGTGACAGGCTTGTGTGGCAATCATGGATTCTAATTTTTATTTTTTCTTGTGAGGTGTATGAGTTTCAAAGATGGTGGAGGTGTAGGCACCATCTTGGTCATCCCTGATTTAAATAAACTGGATTTCTTTAATACATATAGGGGAAAAATCTGAAGTGAGGGATGATGAATATTCCTATATGTAGAATAAAGTTGTAATGACAGTGATCAATATTCTCCATGTCAGCTAGGGCAGAACAAGAAGTAACTGGCTAATCTGAAGCTGCAAGGATTGAGGATAGATATTAGAAATGCATTTCTAATTGTAATGATAATTAAGAATTGGAAATGGCTTCCTAGGTAACTTGCAGAATCTTCTTTCTTGGAGGATTTTAAGAAGATGACAAGAAAACATCATTCAGGAATGATGAATGGAGTGTAAGACAGATAGAAAGCTGGTTGCATCATCAGGTTCAATGGGTAGTAATCAATGGCTCAATGTTTAGTTGGCAGGCGGTATCACGTGGAGTGCCCCAGGAGTTGTTTTATTCAATATATTAATTAATGATCTGGAAGATGGGATGGACTGCATGCTAAGCAGAAGACAGCAAGCTGGGAGTGTATTACATATGCTGGAGAGTTGGGCTAGGATTCAGAGTGACCTATACAAAGTGGAGGACTGGGCCAAACAAATCTTATGGGGTTCAATAAGGACAAGTCCAAAGTCCTGCACTTAAGACAAAAGAATTCCATGCAATGCTACCGGCTTGGGACCAACAGGCTAAGCTGCAGCTCTACAAAAAAGTGCTTGGGGTTACAGTGCACAATAAGCTGGAATGAGTCAGCAGTGTGCCCTTGTTGCCAAGGAAGCTAACAGCACACTGGACTGCATTAGTAGGACCATTACCAGCAGATTGAGGAAAGTAATTATTCCCCTCTATTCTGCACTGGTGAAGCCATATCTGGGGTAGTGTGGCCGGTCCCTCTCCCCCTCCCCTGCTCCCACCACACATTATAGAAAGGATGTGGACAAGTTGGAGAGAGCCTAACAGAAGGCAATGAAAATGGTTAGGGGGCTAGGGCACATGACTTCTGATGAGCAGTTGAGGGAACTGGGCTTATTTAGTCTGTAGAAAAGAAGATGGGAGGGGGGGGGTGTTGATAGCAGCCTCTAATTTCCTGAAGGGTAGTTCCAAAGAGGATGGAATAGACTGTTTTCAGTGATGACAAATGACAGGACAAAGAGCAATGGTATCATGTTGCAGCAAATGAGGTTTATGTTGGATATTAAGAAAAAGCTTTCTCACTAGGAGGATCATGAAGCACTAGAACAGGTTATCCAATGAGGTGGTGTAATCTCCATCCTTGGAGGCTTTTACGGTCTGCTCAATAAAGCTCTGACATGGAGATCTAGTTGGGGAAGGTCCTGCTTTGAGCAGGGGGTTGGACTAAATGATCTCCTCAGGTCCTAAGCATCCCTAATTTCCTATGATTCTATGTTTCTATGCTATAGGTATAGTTGTTTCTGCCTTAGCATTGCTTCCGTTGCTATTTATTTTTTAATTAAAATAGCTTGATTTTTAAGTTGAAATTTTAAAAATGTATTTGAAGCAAAAATTATTGTCCCCAAATTATGGAAAAATATTTCAAACTTCTCAACATGCATAAATTCAACTTTTTTCTGATACTTTTATGCAAATCATTGTATTTTTTAAAAATTAAAAAGCATATCAATTTCAGAAAAAATGGCATTTTTAATTGAAAATAATACTTTGGTAGACAAATTTCCAAATGATACTAGAATGAAATCTATTCTTGGGGACTGATTTTCCAGACATGCTCTGGTAATGGATAAATAATAGGGCTGTGTGAAGCTTCAGTCCCTGATTCAATTCAGTGGAGATTCAGTCCGATTTGGTGGCTGAATCTCTGAATCTGAATTGAATCAGAGGACCCTTTAATCTCTCTGAATTGAATCAGAACCCTCTAAATCAATTCAGAGAGATTCAGAAAGATGCAGAGATTCAGACATAGAGACAACTTTAAATATTTTTTCTACATACCTCTAGGTGGCATTGTGAGTGCTGCAATACTGGGGTGCATGGAGCGTCTCATAGAATCATGGGGGGCTCCCCAGCATACTCGGCAGCAGACCCAGAAATGGACCAGAACTACTTCCGGTCTACTGCTGGGTCTGCTGGGAAACACTCTAGGGGCCTCCCCCATGCTCCCGCAACTCGGTGACTGGTGCCTCCTGGGTCTGGAGGGGTACCTGGGGTCTCCCTGTGGCTGATCACTAAGCTGGGGGGAAGCAGAGGGGCATGCTCCCCAGAGACCCAGAGTGAACCAGAAGTACTTGTGGCCCACTTCTGGGTTCACTGCTGAGAACATGAAGGGCCCCCTACCACACACCTGTGGGATGCTCCATGTGCCCCAGCATTGCAGCAATCATAAGCTGTGCCTGCTACCTCAAAGCATGTAGAAAAAAAATTGAAAACTGTGTCTATGCCAAATCGCTCATTCTCCAATCAGCATCAGATTTTCAGATTTTGACTCAGCCGAATCAAATCAGGGACAGTGATCTGAATCAACAAATCAAATCACTGTCCCTGATCCAGGCCGAATCTGAATCCAAATTGAATAGGGCACACTTTGCACACCCCTAATAAAAAAAAAATTCTAAGTCAAAGCTTGAAATAGTCATTATGAATGTGCAGCACAGCATAGACCAGAGTTTTCTACTGTGGAACATTCCATAAGAGATCTTTTCAAAAAACTTTTTTCAGCCTCAATCCTACTCATTCTTTCTGGCAACTATTAAATATTAATTACATTGCTCGATCCAAGGATAAACCAAAATTGTCTTAATTGAGGAATATTTTTAATGGAGTGCCTAGATTAGCATTTACAGCTGTATTTGTTAACTTAAGTTAATTGGCAATCAATTAACTTTAGTAAAAGGAGGATTAAAATCTGTAGCCTAGACAAATCCATAGAGGGAGAAACAAGAGCTTGATAGATGAGATTTAATGCCTTCAGCGCTGCCCTCTTTGTTTAGTATTCTGATTGGTAACAGACTTAAATTTTGTGTTCTCCTTTCCTCCTGTAGGGCAGTGAATGCTCTCAGGCCTCACTGATTTCAGAAAGTCACAAAATTGAGCTCTAAAAAGACAATGTTTCCAGAAACAGAGTGAAGTCATTTGTATTAGATGGTATATTTGCATACATTACCAAGTACACAAAAAACCATCTATAACTGTTTCAGTATTGCAGGATAGCTACTACGTCTTTATACTCTACAGGTCTTCAGACCTGAAAAGTGAAAAGATAATAAATTAAGATTTTGCATAATTTCATTAAATATGCTCACTTGATTAAAAAATGACCCATCTTGTTGATTTACTTTGCTAACAGAAGGTGCATATATACTTTGCCTGATGAGCAGATATCATGATGAATTGCAATAACAGTATGGAATCCCATTGACAGCAGAAGGCAAATTTGTTACTGTGGATATTGAAAAAGCTAGGATAAATTTAAATTTGATATTTGCTATTGATGCTCTTCCAAAATCTACACAGATGTTCTTGAAAATATAATTTTATAACTAGTGTATAATCATAATTAGTATTTTTAAAGCAAGCATTGATAACAATATGAACCCGATTTTAATTCTGAATGACTTAATTTTTTTAGAACATAATTGGAATTCCATTATAGAATTTCACACCTTTGATAAGGACTATGGCAAAATATTTGCAGCATGACATATTCCCAGGTTTCAAAGACAAATAGTAATGGTAGTCAAGGTCAGCATGGGACAAATCTCTGCTCAAGGGAAACTTGGAAAAAAAATAACACCATAATTTTTTTTTTTAATAAAATGTCTTTCAAACCACTGAATTCCTTCTAATTTAGAAAGCACATAAAAACTAGGTTTGTTTAAGCATATTTCAACTATCCCTGACCCTGGATGATGCTGGATATGCTTTTGAGACATAGTCTTGGGATGCTCTCACATTTTCATGGGTGTCTTCCATCCCCCCAAACCCTCCCTGCTTTCTGTTTATTGACAACTGAGAAAAGTTTGAGATTCACCAAAGGTCATGCCCCTGACCTCTGGTGCCCCAGTGATACCTGTCTCACCCTGGCCTTTCCAGGACTTAGTGGACAGGATTTTACCATCTAAAAAAATAATTTCCTTGTCTGGTCATGCACTCAGAGAAGATTAATCCTCCCCTTCTCTATGAGGGGCCTACCTGTATGGTTCAATGTCCAGGAATCATAGTTATTATTGACAATAATTGGGTAAAGAGATAATAGCTTTATTATAAAAGCAAGAGCGAACATAAGGAATTAAAAACTATACATTGCTCTACAGACACAGAATAACAATAAACAAGTAAAAGAAAATATTAGAAAAATAACTTGTGCTTACCCTGCATCTTACATCACAGAGTCTGAAATCTGTTCAACAGATTAGAAATCAGACCTTTTCATCAGGACTTCCTGCAATTTCTTGTTTCATCCTGCTTTACTCAGCCTGCTGGCTGAGAGACTGCAGCCTTCCTAATACCCAGGAGGACTAGAGATAAAACCTCATTCTCAAGGCAATACTTAAATATAATTTCTTATCTGGTCATCTTCAGACAAAATGGGAGGCTTTGGATCTCTTCTAGTTGCCAAAGAAACTCATTGTTTATCACTCACTAGATTTTTGGGGAGCTCAGCCTAAGCACGTAACTTCAGCCCCTATTCCTCAAAGGTGCTTGGATTTACCAGAGCATAAATATTTCCTGAGATAATTAGATCCAGGAGAATATTTACATCTTTTCAGACATTCTCATCCAGTAGCCTAAAAACAGGTTTTCACTTAGGTTTTTTTCACAAGGAGAAATCTTCTTCCTCCTAAACTCATTGTTTATCACTTAAAAAGTCATATTCATATTCATATTGGGCAATACTTGCCTTATTATCAGGGATCCTGGTTTTCTTTAATTTAAAAAAAAATTCCCAATTTTTGGTTAAAAAAAGTTACCCCAAATCCACATTTTACTGTGATTTAAATAAAACACATCTAATATAGACAGATAGATAAAGAGAGAGAGAGACAGAAAGGTATTTCATTTTAATCATGGAAAATATGGATTTGGGTTTACTTTTTTTAAACCAAAAATTGGGATTTTTTTTTAAATCTGAGAAAATCAGGATACCTGCTTATGACATATAAGCAATACTATTTATATAAAATACCACAATCATAGAAAAGAATAAGGCTAAATACATCTTGACACCACCTATACATAGAAATTAAACATCTATAAAATGTATTCAAGAAAATATGCATGACAACCTGTGAATCCCCTGGAACAGAATGGGGGTTGTGAGATATAAAACTTTTGCAATATATGGAATAACTTGACCCTTTAATAGTTTGACTGTGTAACATATTCTATTACACACACACACACACACACACACACACACACTTTATTCAAGTATTGTTTTGATGAAGCAACATATATTATAACACTATTTTAACTGATAACAGATTCCTATTATCATCATGATGTGTTATACTAACATTTTTTTCAAAAAAATACCAGCACATACTGAGCCACTAATCTTTCTATCAGCTGTCTAAGTTGATTTAGGCACCTTAACACAATTCTATTCTACACTGTTCAGGTTTCTGACAATTCACATTGAATCTACTTTTGTAATGCAGAATCATCTGATTCTTAAGACTGAAAAAACAAAACAAAACAACAACAAAAACCCCAAAACAGTGAGGAGCAAGATGACTCACCAAACCTTCTGTATTACAAAACTGCATTTGTTACATTTTTTTAGGGATCTGAGTAAGGATGGAATAAAGTTTTAGATAGGCATACATCTAAAGTTTTAGATAGTTAGGCATACACACCTAATAAATGGAACATAATCTAGCTTTTTTCAATCCGAGGTTTCTTATAGATCTATAGAACTTGTTGTATATGAATCCTGTAGGGCTAAAAGCAAGGCTTTGTAATGCTAAAAGGCCATTTCTTTTTACCTTTAAACTCAATACATAGAAATGGACACAGCACATACTAGACGAGTGAAAAGAGAAGTGCTGTGTAAAGGGTTACTGATAAGATATGAAACTAGCTGAATCTGGTCAACAGAGGAGTCTCATCAACAGAGAAACCTTGAAAGTGGGACAAGGACTGTTTTCTTTCAAGCACACTACTTGGCAAGAATATATAAAGCATGTAGTCACAAGAGTTAAACTTCAGTGTTCACGCACACAGTGCCACTTGATTGGATAGAATAGTGATTCAGTTAATAGATGATTGGGTATTTTTACAAGCACGAGCTAAACACAAACTAACACTTATGCACTTAGAAAGTATAAAAAAGTATTATAACTAGTAGGCAGGGTTCCTCTCCAGAGGCACCTCACTCAAGCGAATAAATATTCTGTATCTGACTTTGGATACTTGCTCTGTGTGATTATTGCCCCAGCCTAGAGCAAACTGCACGTGGCTTTAAGAGCGTAATTCATAACACACTCTACAGCCTGACAAAGGAGTGGCTTTACATTAATTCAGAGGAAAAATGCTGCTTCTGAATATAAAAATTGATTTCGATTACTGTACTTTATTTTCATAGAAACAAAAAATGCATTATTTTTAATGGAAAATTTTAATGGAAAGATGATGATGTCTTTTGCTGTTGACCACATAGGGTTTTGAACAAATTCAGATTCTTGAAATATACTCAGGCAACAACTTTTAAAGGCAAAATACCAACAAAAGATAAAGAGCCTTTAGGAAAAATGTCTTTTATGAAAGTTTACACGTTAGAAATATTGATTCAGAATATATTTTCATAATCAAATAAAAGATATTGCCAGCTTGCACATTTTGTTATACTACTTTAAAAAATATTTGTACTGAGCCAAAGTCTGTTACCAGGTAAAACAGTTGGAGATACAGCCTTGAAAGGCAAAAAAGGACTCAAGATATATGTCATGTACTATAGATACAGTTTATGCAGACCAGTAAACAGACAGCAGTTGCTCTGGGATAAGCAGCTCAGGTGCACAACTGCCTTGAAGAGGATTTTCTCTATGTTAGTATCTTAGAGTGGTTTGACTGGTGCTAAAGTGTTTTTCTGGTATCTGCTGTGTTGTATTTGCTTTTTTTTTTTTATTGCTTTAACCTCTTCCCCTTTCTATGGTATATGGTTGCTTTCATTTTTCTTCCTTTCTTTTCTTTCCTCCCTGTGAAGTGCCTGAGGGCCTTGTTACATGCTAATTTTGGGCACCTTCTGGAGCACTTAAACCTGTGTTGTCAACCCCTTAAGTGGTTTTAAGCACTCATATGCAGCTCAAAGTTACATCGCTCCAGGGCAGGATCATCTCTGATCCATGCTACCTAGTTCATTTGGCACTAAACTGTGGCAACTCTGGCTACACATTAGTGTAAGCCCCCACCTGCCCTCCCTCTCTCCCTTCCCTGCTGGCATAAATTAGACCCATTGACATCCCCCCCCACCACTTTCCCCAACATCCCACATTACCATTCACTACCCTTCCCCTGTTCTTACTTGTGGCTGCCCATGCTGTCTGTACCAGGGGAGCATGCAGAGAAGAGTTAAGCTGTCTGTTCAGCTGCCACCAGTGCTGCTCTCTGGCAGTAACATATGCACAGGACAGTTAACACTTCCCTGCCTGCTCCCTTGGGACAGACAGCTGGGAAGCTACAAGGAGGTGGTAGAAGAGAACCCTGAAGCACAGTGGGAGAGATCCTTGAGGGTGGTGCTGGGGAAGCAGGGGATCCCTGGGGGGTGGAGGAGAAAACCAGAATGGTGTTGGGGGGAGGGGAGAGGGGGAGGGGTTATTACCTTTCAGTCCTCCAGGCCCCTGCTGGCCTGCAATGCAACTGCTCTAAACTTAAACTAACACTAACACTGATCAAAATTGTGTGGCTTACAATGTAGGCTATAATAAGCAGGGATCCTGGTTTTATTTGATTAAAAAAAATAATCCCAATTTTTAGTTTAAAAAAGGATCCCCAAATCCACATCTTTCCATGATTAAAATGAAACACCAGTGGACTGAAGACAGCAATAGATTCCAAGCATTCTGGCCGAACTGCTGAGGAAAAGGCAGAGGAGAGGACATCTGCAGGCAGATGACTGAGAAGTCCAGATACCAGAACATATAAGTCCCTATGGACAGGAACTCTAGAACCACTGCACCAGGGAAGGAAGAGAAAAGTAATTGTGGTTGGTGGCTCCCTTCTTTGAGGAAAGAGACATCAATTTATCACTCAGATTTGGAGGCTTGGGAGGTGTCTGCCTTCCTGGAGCCTGATTTCAGATGTCCTAGAGAGTCTGCCAAAGCACATTCATCCTTCAGACCACTAACTCTTCCTGCTTGTGCACGTAGGCCCCAATCATACTGCCAGGAATGATGCTGACCAGATCAAAGGTGACTATGAGGCTCTTAGCAGGAGGATGAAGGAGTTTGGAGCACAAGTGGTGTTCTCATCAATTCCTCCCATGAAGTCAAAAGTCCAGGGAGAGACTGCTGTAACCTACAAGTGAATGTGTGGCTGAGGTGGTGCTGTCAACTTGAAGGCTTTGGGTTCTTTGATAATGGGAAAATGTTCTTAGAAGAAGGACTCCTATCAAGAAATAGGATACATCTGATGAAAATAGAGAAGACCATCTTTGGGCACTGTCTGGCCAACCTAGTAAGGAACATTTTAAACAGGATTCCATGGGGGATGGTAATCAAAACCCTCCTGCAGCAAAGCACACAGTCCAGAGGGGGAAAAGTCTCAAAGAAGCAACTCAATTCTGGGAAAGGGCCAGAGAGCTACAGGATTGCAACAAAGTGGCACAAAAGGGAAGTGAGTAGGTTAAATGCAAAATACATCTGATACATATAAACACATGCAAAAAGTTTCGGGAATAAATAATCACTGGAAGCTGCAGCCTGTGAAAAGAACTATGATCTGACTGGCATCACAGAGACTTGGCAAGACAGCTCTTATAGCTGGAATGTCAATGTGGAGGGTTACACTCTATTTCTGAACAACAGGGTTGAGAGAAAAGGTGGTGGTTTTGTTTTAGCAAAACAATAAAAAAATGGAGAAAAGGGAAAACCTATTTTCCCCATTAATCCTCTATACATTTGATTCCTTAATCCCTTTGTAGGCAGTAGGATTTTGTTTTTCTTTCTTTTGTTTTTTTCCCCCTATTTTGGGTGGCTATTGTTACTACCTATTATTCTAGGCATCTGTTAAGAATGGCATGCCGTACTAAAAAAAACATAGAGGACATGTTCAGATGACCGTGGGTGTTTGGTTCCCAAAGGACTGAGCCCTGGGGAATGCCTGAGCCATGCAGAATTTGGCGTGCGGCAAGTTACCTTGGGTGGGGTTAAGGAGGCTGGAGCCAGCACTGTGCTGGCCCAGCAGCCTTTCCTGGGGTCCTGGGGGCCTCCCAGGGCTGCATCAGTGGTGATTCTGCTGTGCAGAGCCTGGCTATCAGCCACAACATGGCTCCGGGCAGCCCGGCTCTGCTTTTGAGGGGCATATACTACTTGTGCACACACAGCTCCAGTTATTTTTCTGTGGGGTTTTATGCCTTCTGGATATCCAGAGGTGAAAAAAAAAAAACTCACAGAAAAAAAAGTAGAGCAGTGCATGCATGGGCAGCACTCCCTTGCAGCCTGGAAACCATCTAAATATGTGGTATGTGGCACTGCAGATGTCTCTGTGGCACAACATTGACTTTTATTAGTAGATGTTTTGGATGGGGATTCCAGTAAAAAGATGACAAAGCTGAGATGGAAATACAAAGTGCCCGAGCGAGGGACTAACAATAGAGGGATGGGGGAGAGGAGGGGAACGCGACTAGGTTACAAGCGATACAATGTTAGCCAACTAAGCCCGGGGGTGGGGGGATGTGAGGAGGAAGAGGAGCGGGGGGTTCGCGATGCTGAGAGAGAAAGGAGATAGATTCACACAAACCCGTTACAGTGGTCCGCAATGTTGGAGGAAGTGGCTCAGAGGAAGCGTCTCAGTCCATAAAGTCTGATCGTGGGGGTCCTCTTTGGGTGGAGCAGGGTCATCCGTGGCAGAAGAATCCTCTCGATGTGAAGCGAAGTGGGGGGGTGGTTCAGGCGGCGGTGCCCTCTGGGTCCGGTCCAGCGGTGGCTGGTCTGGTGGGGTCGGTGTACTGGCGGTGGCCCGTGATGTGCTCCATGTAAATGTCGCAGGACGAACGGATGGTGTCAGACACCATGAGGCAGCACATCAGCTTGGCGTAGTGGTGGGAGATGCGGCAGGTGCAGAGCACGCTCTTGTTGCTGGGATCCCAGGCTCCGAGTGTCCCCATGATGAGCGCGCCCACCATCACGTCATAGCCGCGGCCCCTCTGGGTGTTGGCCAGCGGGGTGTACTTCTCCCACTTGTGAGCCTGGGTGTCGGTGAAGGTTTGGTGCCGGTTCTCAAAGGGGATGGTAAAGTCCACGATCACGATCTTGGCCTTGTGGTCAGTGACAACGATGTCGGGGCGCAGCTGGCTCTCGCAGCCTGGGACAGTGTGGTTCACGGAGATATCTCCTGCCACGGCTGGGATGGGCCTCACCAGGCAGTCCTGGACAGCATTGTGGCAGAGCTGCCAGGCTCTTGCGTGCGGCTTGCAGCTGCACAGCACACGGGGGAGGGTCTTCGCCGCGTAGCCACACTGTCGGCACCTCTTGTCCTGGTGGCTGAAGTGCACGGCCCCATTCAGAGGCAGGCAGTTGAGGTGGGTGCAGTGAAGGAAGCGCCAGTACACGACCGTGCTTATCTGGATATGGCCATCATGTCTAGGAATAGTATACCTACCTATAGCAAAGTGGACTTTGTTATGCTCTTATAGGTTTGGGGAGTATTTCTGAATGGGATATGTGTATCCCACTAGAATTAGACTCTTAGTTATCCTAGTTATCATTGTAACTCCAGCAGCAGTGGAATTAGTCCTTTACATAACAGAATAAGTAAGAGAAGAATCACTAATATAAAGCTAATATTATTTCAGAAAAGTAGAAGTCTAGAACTCTTCTTCTAATTTAGTAAATCACATTTTCCTGATTCCTGTTTGGTTACTCTCCTAGTACTTCATTCTAGTAACACAGAGAACAACAATAATCTCTTGCCAGGCATAGATTATCTCAGGGAAAGTCTATGTAGTACACTGGTGTTGGAGAATTTATGGTTATCACTGAGAAGCAATGCATTTTGCCATAGAGAAAAATGTCAAGACTGAACAAGTGAGGAAAGTAAAACATTATAAGAGTAAAGAATGAAAAGAGATCAACATATAGTTTACAATTTTCTAGTTTTCTTTGGAGGGTTAAATTAGGTTGCACATAAATTTGTTGCCATATTTTTGTAATGAGATTTTAATGTCTTTTCACAAGAGTTGATGGTAGTCACCACCTCACAGAAAACATTCAGCACCACCTTTAATGGATTCATTTAATATAAAAGGTGTCAGGAGGAAATATTAATGTCCTCCAAGACTTATGATGTGGAACTGGATGCATTTGCTTTTTTTTCCCCAACACTAACAATCAGTTTCAGTTTTCACTAATAAAAAAAGACTGGACCTTTTGTTTTGTTTTGTTTTTTAAAGAAAAATGAAGTTTCATTTTCCTTTCAGATCTCCCCTAATCTATGAAATCTGAATAAGAATCTGGTCCTTATTCAGATATGGTCATCAGCTTTGTCTTATGTTGCTCTGATGCAGCAAGACACTTAAACAGTTGCCTAAGGTTGACCACAGTCATATTCCCATTGAAGGCAAAATATTGTTTACTTTTAATAGAAGTCAATGGAACTACTCAGGTGCTTAAGTTGGTTATATTTGTAAGCTTTTTCCCAAATTTCAAGCCACATAGGACATGGGGGATAAAACAAATGCAAATACAGTACAAGGGGCATTTCATGCAAAGGAGAGTCTCACTTAGATTGTAGGAAAGCATTTTATTTTCTTGAGACTAGCCATTTCCAATTAGCTTTATATTTAGGAACTAGACTGGAAATTACAAGTTAAAACAATTCTAATTTTGAGGACATATAAAGCTTTTTCAGTTTAGAAAAGTGTGTATAGGTAGTTTAGAATAGAAACTGATAAATACAAAATGTATTAAACTCCAAGAACCGTACTGAAAAGATTAGCAATTCAAGATTCTATAAATAATGTGATACTTCTATTGCACCACCAAATTAAAATAGCACCATATTTTAAACCAAAATAATCGCATCCTTCCAATACCAGCAATTTAGGGAGTTGCAAAGTTAATACAAAATTGAATATGTTGCTATGTTAAATACAATTTGCAATGATGCTAGGCAGAAATTTATGTAAAATAATTGCAGTTCACTTCTAATTTTATTTTAGTGATTTTCATGCAATATGTATTCAAAGAAGCTTTAGAGAATTAAGAAATACAATTACAGACATAATTTATCTTTCGTCCTATTACATCAGAGATTCAGACAAAAAAGTCAAGCTTTCAACTGAGATTTATAAGTAGAGGCAAGTTAATAAGGTAGAAGTGTACAAAAAGGTTCTACCTGATGGCAAAACCTGTTTCTTTTTCCTTCCCGTCCCTGACTGGATTTTGTTTGTGATCCAAAGCTTAGGGGCACAAAATAATATTACAGGCAGTATAATATTGTGCTTTTTTAAAATAGGACTGCCTGGCACTCTAAATTATAAGACTGTGTTTTATCTATTGATAATTTTGCTGAAGTTAATTGGCATCATCTGTGGTTAAGTGTCTGCTTTGGGCTATTTTCCCCTCTTTTGTATAATTTGATCAAAAGTATATAGTTCTTCCATCTTCAAGAATGAGATTAGGGAAAAATAAATTACTCAACATCTTAAATGTAAATCACTCCTGTTGAGAAGTGCTAGTGCTTCTAATATCCCCATAATTCTGAACACTGAAATTTGCAAGTCTGTTTTTCTACTTCTGTATGAATCTGATTAAAATTGGTCAGATCATAAGATTGTGAAAATTGGCCAGATCATAAAATTGCACGCATTTCAAAGTGGTGCAAGTGGACATTTTTTAGCATTCAGCACCTCAATTCACCAAACATTCTGTTTGTACTGCAGTTTCCTCAACTTTTCACACTTTCACACTCACCCAGCTGCTGCTGGGACCTATAATAGAGAGGAACATTTCTTTCTTCATAGTTTCATAGTTGGTAGGGTCCGAAGGGACCTGAGTAGATCATCAAGTCTGACCCCCTGCCATGGCAGGAAAGAATGCTGGGGTCAAATGATCCCAGCTAGGTGAATAGCCTCCTTTTGAAGGCCCCCAGGGTAGGAGTTAGCATCACTTCCCTTGGAAGTTGGTTCCTGATCCTAGCCACTGTGACTGTGAAGTAGTGCCTCTTGATACCTAACCTGAACCTACTCTCAGTCAACTTGTGGCCACTACTCCTAGTTACTCCTGGTGGTGCTTGGGGGAACAGGGAGTCTCCTGTTCTCCACTGGTCCCCCTTGGTAAGTTTGTAGATGGCCACCAGATCCCCTCTCAGCCTTCTCTTGTGGAAGTTGAAAAGGTTCAGGTCCCGTAGCCTCTCCTCATAGGGCCTGCCCTGTTGCCCCCTGACCATGCGAGTGGCCTTCCTTTGGACCCTTTCAATGCTGTACACATCCCTCCTGAAGTGTAGCACCCAGAACTGGATGCAGTACTCCAACTGCGGCCTGATCAATGTCACATAGAGGGGGAGGATCACCTCCTTGGACCTACTCGTGATGCATCTGTGGATGCATGACAAGGTGCAGTTAGCCTTACTGACCGTGTCACAAGGTAACGGCACAGTATAGCCCCAAAGGGTAAAAGGGGAACCCCGATACCCGAAACAAGGCTGGGAAGAGGAGGGGAGAAGAGAAAAAAAAATGAGCTCCTTACTTGCACCTGACAACGTGGAAGAGCTGGACGTGGTGGCAGGACCCACGTGGCTGTTTAGCCACATCTTTTTCAAACTACGGCCAGCTGTGATCAATAATGATTGGAGCTGGTGCGGGGGCATAAAGATCGCCCCGAGAGAAGAAGAGGAGAAGGGAGAGAGCTGGAGTGCAGCCAGGAGGGGAGACACTCCTGAGGCCCTGCTCAGAGGCAAGGAAGAGGCCAGCAGCCAGCCTCAAGGCTGGAACACATCCCGCAGCTGCAGGAAGGAGAACGCCCAGGGAAAGGCGGCAGATGCCCGGGCTTGCATCAGCGGAGCTGGGTACAAGGATCTGGGGTCAGAGTCCGGCGCTAGGAGCCACCCTGAAGAGAGGGGAGTGGAGGAGGAACTGGCAAGCCAGGTGGGATCGGCACGGGTTTGGGGAAGACCCCAGAGTCCATCCCAGCAGGGAACCAAAATACAAGCAGTGAGAGGGGCTGCAGAGTACAGGACTCTGCCAGGAGGAACCACTTGGTGAGGGACCGAGTGAAGAGGGAACCAGAGTGTCTGGTAGCAGTCCCGAGTGGCAATTAGGAAACCACAGCAACCAGCCAGAGGGGTGCTGCAGATAGAATTAAGTTAGGAGAGGATTTTCTCCAGGACAGGGAGTCCAAACTTTGATTTGTAGCCCAGGAGACTTATGGGTAGTGTTTTCTTTTGAGTTATGTGCTGAGTGGCCCATGGTTAGAGGGCCAGAGAGGAACCCTTAGAAGGATTCCTTAATTGGCTGGGTCTAGAGTCAGGACAAGCCTACGGATTCGCCACCAAATACCCCTTGGCACCGCAAGGCAAGGGTTGGGCCCAGGAATCATCAGCAACTCTGCATGGCTGGGTATTAGGGCGAGGTGTAGGGAAAGGTGAAGCCTCGCAGAAGACCATCACCCCCAAGAGTCCTGACTCCGGATAAGCTTAAGTAGTCGGCCCCTCCACTGAAGTTTACCAGCAAAGTCATGACAGGTGAGATAGGGCGGGGACTACTCCTAAGACCTATCCGGAATAGACAATTCCAGGGATGAGGTGACAGGCAAGCCCATATGCCAGAGGCCGAGCAGCACGAGACCTAAGGTTCGAAACCCACCAGTTGCAGACTGTGTCCTCACTTTGGCAGTCCATGTTCAACTTGGAAGCAATAATGACTCCAAGATCCTTTTCTGCCTCTGTGTTGATGAGAGGGATTTCCCCAGCCTATAGGTATGCTGCTGGTTTTTCCTCACTAGGTGCAGTACCTTGCTCTTGTCAAGTATTGAATCCCATCCTATTCTCATCCGCCCACCCCTGTAACTTGTCCAGATCTAGTTGTAGCCTGTCCCTCCCTTCTAACATACCCACTTTTCGGCACAACTTAGCGTCACCTGTGAATTTGAACAAGGTGTTTTTCACCCCCTCGTCCATGTCGCTGATGAAGATGTTGAATAGTGCAGGCCCAAGGACCCAGCCCTGGGGGACCTCACTGCCCACATTCCTTCAGGTCAAAAATGACCCATCCACTGCTACTCTGGGTGCGGCCCTCCAGCCAATTTGTAACCCATCTGACTGTGTGGGCATAGACGCCACAGTCACCTAATTTTTTCATGAGAATGGGGTGAGAGACAGTGTCAAAAGCCTTCCTAAAGTCTAGAAAGACTACGTCCACCATGACACATTGTACTTTCATTGCTTGCCTTGCCAATTCCTAGGTAAAGAGTAAGGGGAAGAAGCCTGGTTTTACTTCAAAGGAAAAAGAACATTGGGATATGGGACATTGTAGAGAAAAGGAATTTGGGCATGACAGAGGAAAGAACTAATGGGAGGTTGAAAGGAAGATGACAGGCAGATTTACATGAGATGCTTTACTGCAAAGTAGCATAGTGTACTGCACAGTAAGCATGCACGTTTACACATGCACACATTTACTGCTCAGTAAATGATGCTACTTGCAGGTAAATTTACTACCTGCAAATGCAAATAGCAAATTTACTCATGAGTACTTACTGTACAGTAATTGTCAAGTAGATGCCACCCAGGAGCAAATTTGCTCCAAGGTCAGCCCCACCACTAGGGGGCCAGACTGAGCTCCTCTCTGGGGGCCTAGGCTGGGAGCTTCTCCTGCCCCAGGACTGGACTGGCTCTATGCCTGCCCCAGCCTCAGGCTCTTCAAAGCCTGCAGACAGTTTAAGTCCTAGGGCACATGCAGGCATCTTGACGCCATCCCAGGCCCCTGTGTCCCCTTGCACAGGCCACAGGCTCACTGCACCATTCTGCCTGTACCCTGGTGCAGCTGTTTGGCACCACAGTGCTGTGTGGCTGCTACACCCAGGCTATTCAAGCATTTAGGCTGCTCCAAGCTCCTTCCAGGCCTGCCAGTACCCTGGCCCAGTTGCAAGCAGCTCCTGGATGCTGGGGCCAGCTCCAGCTGCCAGCAGCCCACCCCCACCAGACTGCCCAGAGCTTGCAGATGCTCTGGTGCATCATCTTACCATGTCAACCTTGCACCATGCCATTGTGCTGGGTGCTGCAGGTAGCACCCCAGGCCCAGCAGCACAGGGACAGTCACACAGAGGTTCAGAGAGCTGGTGGTATTGTCATCACCCACACTAGTGCCCGCCACCTGGGGCCTCAACTGGTACCCAGAGAAGACTGGTGACCTCATAGTACTGTGGGATGAGGCAGAGGTGCAGCACCTGTTTACATGGGGCAGAAGCTCCAGTGCCTAGGTGTATGAGGGACTGTCAGGCTGAGTGCAGGACTGCGGGCATGACCAGTCAGTATGGCAGTGACAGATAAAGGTCAAGGCCTTCCAGGTACAGTGGGTCACCATCACTTACCACAATCATCAGTTGGGGTATGGCCAAGAGCTCCTGAAAAGACAAAAACACAAAAGTGCACAAAGATAAAGATATGGACACTGTTTTTTTCATACTTAAGAAGAATCACTTGGGGAGCGCCCATAGGTTCATGCAGCAATTGACAGAGATCCTTGTGCCATGGGACCCAAGGCACAGCCATGCTGTGTACAGCAGCATGGATAGCCTGCCAAAGCCCCTGCCCCAGCTTGGCACCCGCAGTGATGTGTCACTGGGGGAGGGCACCTCAAGAAACAAGCAGCCCATCTTACCGAGATCCACAACCACAGCCTCTGCCAGCAGGTCGGGGAAACTGGGCTAGCATCTGCCCCAAAAGCTCAATAGCCTCAGCTACAGCCATGAGGCGCAGCCAGTTATATCACCACCAGCTGCCAGGAGGATCAGCTCTTCCCCAGGGTGGGCCCCTGCCTGGGCACCAGTATGTCACACCTTGATATCTGAAGAGTCCACCCAGAGCCATATGCCATCACCACCAGCTGGGATTGAGTGAAGCCACTGGCCATATCAGCTTTGGCCACATGCTTTGGCCTGCATATGCCACCTTCAGTAGCACAGTTCCTGGCCCTGGAGTTCAAGTGGGTGGAGGCCCTGCAGGAGCAGAACACAGTCCTGGGTAGGGCAGTGTAGGCCACAGAAGACAAACACCATGTTCTAGACACTGTTTGGTCCTGGAAGTTGCCTTTATGTCACTCACTGCCTGGCCCCTAACCCTAGCCCCACCTGCACCCTGACAGCCACCCACTGCCCAGCAGAACAGCTGGGTGGTAGGGGACCTGGGCAAGGTCCAGGGCAGGGGCTCTTTCTGGTGGAGGAGGCACTTGATCCAGCCTGGGCAGAGGTCCAGCCACCCCCCTACACTCTGCTTGATTCCAACCTGCTGCTTACCCGAGCTCCATGTGGGTGCAGAGCTTGAGCTGCCTGCAGCAGTGTCAGGACCACATATCATCCCTGGTGGCCCTGGACAATGGCTGCCAGAGGGGGAGCCACCATGACAGGGGACCACCCGCAGTGCAATGCTGTAGACAGCAGGGCTAACAATACCCTGGCATACATCAATCAATGCATTTCCAGCAAAACCAAAGAAGTGATTCTCCCACTCTACTCAGCATTAGTGAGACTGCAGCTGGAGTGCTGCATCCAGTTCTGGGTGCCACACTTTAACAAGCACATGGTAAAGCTTGAGAGAGTCTAGAGAAGGGCCACCTGTATGATCAGAGACTTGCATGGCAAGCCATGTGAGGAGAGGTTGAGAGATCTGGGACTCTTCAGCCTGAAAAAGAGACAGCTGAGAGGGACATGGTAGCAGCTTACTGCTACATCAGAGGTGTGCATTAAGGGCTTAGTGAACAACTGTTCACCAGGGCACCCTTGGAGAAAAGTAGAAGTAATGGTCACAAATTCCTGGAAGACCATTTCAGGCTCAATGTCAGGAAAAACTACTTCACATCTAGGGTGTCCAGACTGTGGAATAAGCTCACTCCAGAGGTGGTACAATCACTTAACTTGGAAATCTTCAAGAGGAGACTGGACAGTCACCTTACTAGGATCACCAGACCCCAGTTGTCTTTTCTGCTTGTGCAAGGGGCTGGACTGGATGATCTTCTGAGGTCCCTTCCAGCCTTACAATCTGTGAATCTATGAATCACACCTGAGCAAATCCCCCACCCATCAGGCTCACTGTGGCATGTGTACTTGTGTGAGGAAGCCAGAGGCATCTTTCCAGGCTCTGTCCCCACAGCGTCCCTACCCACAACCCCCACCCCAGGATAGCACACATGCAAACTACATTGTATAAAGTTTGCATGGGGAAAAGGGTGTTTTATTTTTGGTGGGTGGTGGAGGGACCCTGTTCGTTGTTGGGGGAGCTCTGTTTCTTGTGGAGGAGGGGGAAGGGTGTGTATTTGATGTGAGGGGAATAAAAACTGTTGTTGTTCTGAGATGTGTCTGCAGTGAGTGTGGTGCTGGGGGTGAGCGGGGGGGATGGGGCAGGGGGGAGGGTGGATCCCTAGGCAGCTGTACAGACTACAGTGGAGAGTGAAGGAGGAGGTGGTTGGCTAGTGCCCCTCGCACCTAGTGCTCTGGTCCTCAGGGGTGGGTGTATGGGTTGCCTGAGGCCTCAGTGGGGTGCCCCCACTGCTGTTGCTGATACCTCATGTGGTGCTTCCACTGCTAGGCATCCTCTGCCCACTGTGCCTCCTCTACCCAGACTCTGAAAAATAGGTCCCCCAGGCCTCAAAGATCTTGTGCAGAACAACCCAGGGGATGTTGTCTTCAGTGAACTTGATGTGGGTGCACCAGAGTCCCTTAAGGAAGCTGAAAGCACACTTCACCAGGGTTTGGGTGAGTTCCAGGCACCAGCTGAAGAGGGCCTGGCTGGGGTCCAGCTGATCACTGTAGGGCTTCATGAGCCAGGACAGGAGAAGGTATATGGGGTCTCTGATGTAGATGGGTGGGACCACCACAGTGCCCAGCTGCAGTTCAAGCACTTCCCATGTGAAGTGGCTGCTCAGCACAAGGCCTGACAGGGTGGAATTGCAAAACACACTGATGCCATGGGAACTGTCCACCCAGCCAGCACTCACATTTGTGATGTCACTGAGGTGACACTGGCACCACACACCTACCTATGCTCTTGCATCTACACTTTTGAATTTGTACAGGGACAAAGCCATATAATTGTTGTTACACATTTCTTATTTGCACCAGACACCTACATTTTTAAAATTTATACAGGAATGTGAATACATTTATATATTTGTAGAAAAGGAAAACACAAAACACACCATGAAGCATGATGTAAAGGTAAGTGGCCACAGTGGCCAGCCTTCAGGGAGGGGTGGAAGAGGGGCTAGAGGGAGACCTGTAAGTTCCCCCCCCCAAACTGAGACAGAGCCTCTTTCCTCCAGCTAAAAAGAGATAAGGCTGCTACAAGCAGCAAGGAAAGGGGAGCAGTGCCAGTGCCACTGCCTGTGCCCGAGACTGCATCCCCACCGTGAGCATCAGCCATAACCCCCCCCACACCACCACCATGATGGCAACAACAAGCAGCAGTACCAGCACAGCAGCATACTCCACCCCTATTTCACATCCCATGCTGAGCCTTCCAGTGCTAGAGAAAGAGCTGGCATTGGATCTGGATCTCAGTGCCCTAGCAAGAGAAATTCTGGGGAGGGAGGGGGAATCAGCTGATTTTGTGCTCGACACTTCTCAAGTTTCCCCTAGAGCCAGATCTCTTTCCCCAGAAGGCACTTCCAAGGAGGTTGATGTACAGGTGGAGGCAAAAGGCTCAGATGACTCTGCTTCTCCTTTTGCTGTGCCTCTGCCTGCAGAAGAGGAGGAGAAAAGTATAGCAGCAACCACACATGCATCCACAACCCAGAAGTGATCAGGTAGTGTGGTCTGAGCTGGCAGATGATTCCACATATGCTATTTGTCTGTACTGATGAGCCAAAACCAGCTGGGGCAAGAGAACAAAATATATGAGCAGCACAGGGATGCTGATGCATCTTCACAGGCACCACCCCCTTGCCCTTGCTCCTCCTCAGCCTGGCACCAGTGGGAGCATGCCCAAAGGGAAGTTCCCCTCTCACTCCAAAGCCCCCATCCCCCCAAAGCAGAGTCAGGCCACCCTGGGACAGTGGGGGAAAGGCAGATAGAAAGTGGGGTATGTTCCAAAGGTAAATGAGATTACCCAGAGCACTGGGGGGATCCTTGCTGTCAATGATCAGTCATTCTCCCTAGTTGAGCAGCCAGGGTTCAGATGGCTTATGGCACTCATACCAAGTGGCTGCATATGCCACCTTCAGTAGGACAGTGGTGCCCTCCCTGTATGAGGCATTCAGGGAGTATTTGAAGCAGGAGCTGCACAAGGCAAGTCTTCAAGTGGTCTTACACTTCACCTTGGACATCTGGAGCAGCCAGGGTGGTGATCACACTCACCTCTCTCTCACAAGTCACCGGTGTGACCAATCAGGCCATCGGTGGGCTCTCCTCCAAGCTGAGGTGGTGTATGAGTCCCACACAGCAACAGAGATAATGGAGGCCATGAACCGCTTGGTGCAGATGTGGTGCACTGGGCAGGGGGAGCTCACCTACAGGTTCATGGTCACTGACAATGGGGCCAATATGGTCAAGGCATTCAATGATGCCAACTTTGTTGGCATCCAGTGTGTGGCACACAAGTTGCACCTTGTTGTCAGGGATGCCTTGGAGAGGGGGCAGAGCTGATGGTGATGGCATCAGCACCACCAGCCTGCTAAATTCAAATTGCAGGAAGGTGGCAGGCTGTTTCCACTGGAGCTTCAAGAGGAGTAAGATGCTGTGGGATAAACAAACATGAGATGAACATCCTACAGCACAAAATCATGCAGGATATGGAGACTCGGTGGAACTCCACATACCTGATGCTCAAGAGACTGGTGGAGCAACGGAAGACCATCCATGAGATGGCCTTGCTTGGGGAGATTGGGATCAGTGGCCCCCTGAACAGAGCTGAGTGGGATACCATCTCCCAGATCACTGTGGTCCTCAAAACCTTCTGCAAGGCCACTGAAAGCCTCAGTGCTGCCAATGCCCTCCTTAGCTAGGTTATCCCTGTAGTGAGGGCATTTCAGAACCAAATGGAGAACTTCCAGGGGATCAGTGTTCCTGGTTGGGGCAACCCACTGTCACCAGATGTGCTGGCACTGGTGAGATGTCTGAAGGAGAGAATCAGAAAATGGCTTGGTCCCTTGCAGTCCAATACGGTCCACATGCTGGCCGCCACACGTGACCTGAGTGTGAAGGGCACCATATGCAGCAGATAAATTATGAATCAGTGAACAGAGGTACTGGTAAAGAAAGTCAGGGAGGCAGGATGGTGGAAGTGGGGGGTGCAACAGGGGGATCCACTGCCCCATGCTAGCATGCCATCCACCAGCCAGTCTCCTCCTCTACCACAGGTGCTGCCAATGTGGGGCAAGGGCATGGCTTCTATGGTGGGGTGCAGAGCCCCTAGACCCCACCATGAGGCAGGTAGCACTCATGCCTTGGTGGCTGCCTATCTTCCCGAGGATGTGAAGCCACTGCTGTATGACCCCTTGGCCTACTAGGCAAGCCACAGCCAGATATGGCCGGCTCTGGCATGCAATGGAAGCAAGAAAGCCAGTCAGTGAGAATGGAAATGGAGGTGTTAGGGGGTGAAGGACAGTCTGGGGGGTGGGGGCAAGGGGATGTAGCAGTCCAGGTAAAAGAGGTACCTGGGAAGTCAGATATCTGGCAGGTTAAGGTGTCAGAATTCCACTGTGTATATTGAGTCCATGAATGTCTGTATCTAGAAGGCTGAAGAAGTGAAGTGCATAGGCCTGGCTACGAAAACACAAAATAAGCCATCACACACCATGAGTAACATATATCCAACACAACATCTTTACTTCTTGCTTTCAATTCCTTTATAAAAATAAAAGCTCTGTGACAGTTTGGCTGCCTAAGATGCTGCTGGTGCTACTGTGCCTCTGTTCACCAAGTTATTTTATACCTGTTATCATCTAAAAGTGGGGGAACAGACTGAGGCTGTAGGGGAAGAGGAGACCTCATTGGGGCACCCTACCATGTTGTATAGATGCCCCAGCAGCAGGGCAGGTACACCTTAACACACACACAGTGTCACCCACCCATGTCACAAGTTTTACCTGTCAGAAGCCTGAGGTGCAGGGCCCCAGAACCCAGACTCCTCCTGCACCTATCTCCTGAACAGCTGGCAGGCTTTGTGGCCACAGCAGGGCCTAGCAGGCCTCCAGTTTTCACTCCCCTATGCTCCAAGACAGACACAGTCCCACAAGCACCCATGTAATGGGTTTTGCCTGTCAGCAGCCTTAGGTGCAGGGCCCCAGAACCCCCTGAACTTATCACCTTGAAAGCTGGTACAAAATGAAACAGAACAGAAGTTTTGAATCAAAATGCAATTCAAAATGAAACGCTGTTCCATCAAAACATTGAAATGCAAGCAAAATGGAATGGTGCCATTTTACACAGCCCTATTCCACAATCACTTGAGCCTCAAGATGCATTTAGGTTCTTCAGTGTCCTTCTCCTAGACTTCTTTATAAACAATTTCCAGCTCACCAGTCTGTGAACCATTAAGTCAGCTCCCTTTTGGAAATGGTTATAGTAGAATCCTAGATTACGTAAGTTATGTTTTCCCTAAAAGCCTGTTTCATTCAAGGCACAAAATGGAACTCAAGGGGAAAAAGTCAAGGTTTTGTTATCAATATGCACATTAATATCACTCCAGATAACTACATTTTATTCCTGTTTCTGTCAGGTTTTCTATGTGATGCTAGGCTAGTTTGAGGTGGCCATTAACCATGTGTACGCCTTTTTTTCTTTCTCCTTAAAGGACTAAGGTCTGATTTGGAGAAATACTTCATATTCACAATATTTAGTATTTAATATAAAGATATGACTGTTTAATGTAGGCCAGATGCACTAAGGACACTTCACTTATTCAAAAAGTGATACCATAAAGATGTACTCTGGTCCGGTCACCCTGGTTTGGAAGATCTAGCTACTGATTCAAGGAGCTACTTACTGAAGTAGCAACTAGCTGCTTAGTATTCTTGCATTTTAAACTATTTTAAACAGCATGATGTTTGGCTGCTTCATTAAATGGGTATTGTCTAATAATGGCAGTTCCAGTTTCAAATTGCAGCAAAAAAATCATTTGAGAACTTAAATGAAGTAAGAACTAAAATTTACTGATACAAAACATTTCCCATTAACTTTTTGCATGTAACAAATTGACACTACAAAAATAAGTCCATTTAGATTTCAACTTAAATTATTAAAATAAAAATGAAGATCGCACAATATGTTTAAGATAATGTGACAGAACAAAATAGAGAGAACATCATTACTAGCTAGACTATTATCCATAATGTCATTTATTTGGAATGGTATGATAGCAAGTTTGCATCCCAGCACACATTGATGCTAGCATTTTAGAGTTAAACAGTGCACAAAAAGATACAAATGAGTTGCCCTATATTGAATGAAATTACCACCTATATTGTACAATTCTAAAGACCAACACATTTTAATCCTCTGTTAAAAATAGTGTCACACAATATGTTTTAACTCATTATTTTGTAATCCAGTAGGTCTCTGAATTTTCCTGATTAAGAATGGAAGAAATCAACTGAATGGAAGAGGTCTTTTCATAGGCCACCTTTCACACCAATCATATCTTATCCTCTACTGATTGCTTCCCAGTTTTTCATTCTGCAAAACAAATATATCAACTCTGTGAATGTCAGGAAGTCTATGGGTCATAGCTTGAGAACCAATATGCTCTATGACCCTAGTATTACACAGCAGCTATATGCAGTGTGATCCAAATTAACCAGTTCTTCTAACATTGAAGTGAATGGAGAGACCTAGTCAGGGGAGGATTCAGAGGGGGATCACTGGTGTGACTGCACCTCCCTTTTTGATAAGGCTGCAGAAGCAGCAGCCTAGGCTTTTTAAAGTCCCCAGGCAGATAACGATTACCTCCCCCTCTCCCTTCCTCTCCATGTTCAGTGGGTCATGTCCTCCCTGCCCCTTCCCATCATTTCTTGTACCTACTGCTGCTGCTGTCCCTACTGACTCAGGGCCACTACTTCCCACATCAGCCAGAGTGCACAGGGGTTGGGCTCAACCTGGGACAGCAGTGGCACCAGGCAGGTCCTCCCTCCCTGACAACACTATGGTGTACGTGTGTGTGTGTGTATGTGTGTGTGTGTGTGGGGGGGTGTTCCTGCTGCAGGAGTAGGCATGGAGAAGGGAGCACATCTTCTATCTCTGTCGTCCCAGACTACTATAAGTAGCTCCTAGACTGCAACTGGTCATCATGCAGCCTGGCTGGAGTAAGGAGGAGCAGCTCTAGAGATAGTCTCAGACTTGGGTCAATATGGACAATGGCAATGGCAATGGCAGGTGAGGAAAGGAGGAAGTGGGGGCACATGTCTCAGGAAGGGAAAGTGTAGGTAGTTTACTTGCCTTTGGGGAAGGGGGCTGGGGAGGAGGGACTTTAAAAGGTCTCAACTGCTGCTTTTGTGATGTGGTCTGCCCACCCTAGTGTTGGGGGCAGAGGGAAGGAAGGTTGGGAGCTGGTGGGGAGGGGAAGTAGACATCCCTGAAGCTCCAGTTGTGGTTCCTGCACACCCATTTGAAAAATTCACTTCTGAACCTAAATAACCCACAAGAGTGAACCAGATTACCTACTTATTCATCTGGGAGGTGCCAATAGGAACATAAGGTACAGGGGCATATCTGAAATCATGTTCCTTCTCTTCAAAAGTCAACAGATTTTAAATAGGAGGATGTGCTTATGTGGCCAGGATGGATTGCTTCTGAGATCTTTGCAGGATAATTTAGAGGTTACCTTGTGTCCTGGGATTTTTAGTATTTAAGAAAACCTTTAATAACTTCCGGATTTTTGTTTTCTTGTGATACTGGGGGGCACATCTACACAAGCATTTGATCTGGGATCAGTTTACTCACAATTAAACTACACACAACTAAATGTTCCCAGGCAGGTGTCTGCACATGCAGAGAAGCAGAAACAGATTTGCAGCCAATGGCAGCAAACGGTTCCCTCTTTATGAGGCCGTACAATGGGCCCCTGCTGCCAACAGGAAGAGCTCTTGGTTCCCCCTGGGTGCTAGGCCAGGGGCTGGCGGGGAGCATGGGGCCAGGAAGACATCTGTCTTCTGGCTGGGGATGAGACATTACATCCAGCCCCCAGGGGCTGCCTGTTGCCAGGGCAGGGACAATGTCCCCTTGTCCTGACAGCAGGGAGCTCCTTGCCCCAGTTCCCCAGTCAGGGGCAGGGAACTTGGAAAGAGTTGGGAACAGGTTGGGGAGCCTGTCACCGGCTCATCTCCATGAGTGTGGAACTGGGTGGGGAGCAGGCTGGGGAGCTTGTTCCTCGCTCAGCTCTACAAGTATGGAGACAGGTGGGGAAAAGGATGGGAGCTCCAAGCACCAGCTCTGCACTGTGGGGCTGGTGCTAGAAGACCCTTTTCTCCCAGTGCCAGCTCTATGACCATGGAGTTGGTGCTGAGAGATCCTGATCCTTATCTTTCAGCACCAGCACTATGGTTGCAGAGCTGGCACTGCAAGATAAGGATCTCTCACTCCCCTGCTCCCCAATCACAATGGCAGAACAGGATAGAAGAAAAGGATCTCCCAGTCCCTTCTTCCCAGTTATGATCTCAGAGCTCGGGGCTTGGAGTGACCTGCTGCTGGGGAAGGGGGACACAGACCTTGCCTGGGCTCCTGTTGTGGAGCCCACTCCTGTAGTCAGTCCCTGCTCAGTCTGTGACTGGATAAGGTTACATAATAAAAAAATCTCTCCAGGATGAAGACAGATAACACATTCCTCTGGAGATGGCACATACCTCCAACTGAGCATACTCAGTGATCTATGCTATATCTACATAAACCATAGATCACGCTAGAAAGTGTAGCCATTGTAAAAGCATGACTAGGAAGTTTTTGCCAGTCGTTTGTAGTGATGCTGCTGAATGCTGAGTTAGAGTGCCTGAAAAAGTCCATATGGCCATGGATGACTGTCAGCTGAGCCAGGCAATGTGAGAGAGGTCACTGAGGGGATCCCAGAGAGGAATTCAAATTCAGGGAATACAGATTAGCTGTAGGATGAAAGGAGGAGACAGCAGTCAGTTTAGCAACTAGAGGGAAAATGAGTGACACCAGGGGGAAGGATAACCATTCTAGAGACAGTTTGAATAGCCAGCCAGACACTGGAAACAGGGTATGCTTGGGCAGGGAAGACAGGGAATGGCTGGAGGTAGAGACTCTCAGAAGAGGATTAGGCAGAGTGAGGATGAAGAAAAGTTTTTCAAAAGTTCCTGAATTGTATTGTTGTAGCTAATTGGGAGAATCACACTGTAAGGGGAAAAATGAACATCAGCCCTGCCTCTGATACTTGGGAACCCTGGGCCCCAGCAACTCAGCTGATTTCACTTACTGCATAAGGATAGCCCCAGTCCTCTTATGGAAGCCCCAGGGTTTGACTCAATAACTTAATTTATCTCATTCCCCATGAACTCTGGAACCTGGCAACATACAATGTAGTTATTACTTCTAATTGCTAATCCCTTAACAACTCCTGCACGCTATGAATAGGACCAATGCCAACATTTGTATGACCTTGTTTATAAAAAGGTATTGTACCTACTCCATGAAAATGAGGGTGATCAGCAATGCCTGGCTAGAGGTCACTGACATGGTAGCTAGGTTCTTTGGGTCCCCCCCAAAATGTCTCAGTCTGGTAATCAGTGAAGTTGCTTGAAACAAAACAGGTTTAATATAGCAATTTAAAAAATAAAATCAGTTTTATTATTTGAACTGAAAATCATAGTTTTATTTCCAATACTTGAAAATGTCTAAAGCCATTTAGCACATAAGCAATCACACAAGCAATCTTATAAACTACCATTAGGATTAAACCTTCAGAAAATGCTGATTCCAATCAGGATTTTGTTTCTTCAGTGTTTACAGGGAGTAAAAGGTTAGAAAACGAGGGCTAATAGTACCTGCCATATCTCACTGTATTTATTTTCTCTACATATTTCATACTCCCTGCCTATGTATTTTTCTTCACATTTCTGTACCAGAAAGGAATGCTTTATTGTATTGAAGAAGTATCATAAGCAAATAGCATAAGAAAATTGTATTGAAGAAATAGCATAATAATTGAATTTCATATCTGAAGCCAACACGTTTGTGTTATTTATAAATGTAATAGAATAAGAAGCAAACAGTATATCTGGCATGTAATTAAAATATTATTAATACAATCATTTCTTAGAGCTCAGTGAATATTTGAGTTGGATACACTTCAACTAATGAAGCTCATCCTGTTATGCACATTTAAAGATATTTTCACATTTAAAAAAGTGTAGGAAGATATAATATTCAATAAGCTTTGGCATATCTGGGAACTAACATCAACCAATTGAATACATGCCTTCATTTTCAGACTGGAACATTGAGGTATTAAGTGAATTATTGAAACCTGCTTAAGAGTTTCTCCTTCTATAATTTCTGCCTCTGAATGAACTACATCTACCCGGCATACATATTAAAAAAAAAACTTCAAATGGTATCAGTGAGAGCTCAAAGCCAATACTGAGAGACAGAATTTTATGTTGGATATTAAAACAAAACAAAACCAAACCAAAAAAATGTATTGACTTGTTTGTAAGATGAGGGGTTTTACCTCATTTTAATATGGGGGAAAAACCCTTCATCTTAGACTCTAGTACGAGGGCGGTTATGGGGCAGATAGCTGTTGTGGATCAGGTTCCAGCACCTTTCTGAGGCTGAGGCTATAGCCACAGCTGACTGCCCCTACCCCTTCACCTCTTCATCTCACTGTCTTTCCCTTTTAGCCTCTTCCCTCTGTCTTGCACCCCCTCACCCCATTCATCCTCTGCTACCCTTCCTATCCCTCTCCTTCCCTACTATAACTTTGCTCCACACCAGCAACTCCACCCATGCTGCAGCCTGAGGCACTAAGCACAGCCCCAGCCCAGGTGCAGTGGTGATGCAAAAGCCACATGGCTGCTACAGGCTCTGGGCTGGGGCTGTGCTCAGTGCCCCAGGCTAGAGTGGGAATACAGCAGGCAGGGAGAAACAGAGAATAGAGGCTGTGGGAGGGGGAAGCAGAGGATGGTACAGGAGGAAGGAGCAGAGGCTGAGGAGAGAGGGAAGGAAGGAGCAGGGGCTGGGAGGAGAAGCAAAGGAGCATAGGTGGAGGGGAAAGGGGGGGCTAAAGCTGGGGTGGGCAGAGGAGGCAGGCACAAGCTGAAGCAAGCTGCTTGACCTCCACAAAGTGCCTCCCCCACACTGCATGTCCCCCAGAAGCAGTGTGTGTGTGTGTGTGTGTGAGAGAGAGTGAGTGAGTCAGTGGGGAGGGTGAATTAAAGAAGACCCTTCAATAGATTGTATACATGGAAAATTATAACCAATTTATAACTTTTCAGTGTATAGAATCTAATTTTGTGTGGGTCATTGTAAAATGTCAAGGTCATCTTAGATTTCAGTAAATATAGTATCTACCTGGGATGCAAATGATATTGTAAACAATATACAATAATATTAAGGCTTGGGTTTCTGATGATGTATGATGAAAACATTGTATTATTACTCAGTGACATCAAAAAAAGAGAACTCTGGATTTCATTTTATTTATATAAATTACCTTTTACAGAATGGAAACAATGAATTCTCCATATTTTTTCACTTTTTATACATCTGAATTAAATATTAAAAAATAGTCTATTGATTCATTACAGTAAAGCCATATGCATGGGAAAGTTTTTTCCATTATATTCAAGCATTGCTAAGGTATTCCCTGAAATAGTGCATGTACATATGATAAAATATGAGAGGAACTGGGATCATTTTTTCTAGAGAAGACAAGATTGAGGAGTTATTTGATCATCTTCAAATATAAAGAGGATAGTAAGCAATTGCTATCTGTGTACTTGGAGGACAGGACTAGATATTACAGGCCTAAAATGCAAGCAGGAAGACCAAGATTAACTATTAGAAATAAGTTTCTAACTACAAGGCAGATTAAGCATGGAAGGCATCACCTACAATTGAAGCAGTATAGTGTCCTTCTGGAAATCTATAAATTTAGGTTACATCTGGGATAGTTTAGCCACAAGTGATTTTACCTCAAGCCCGGAGTTGAATTTACTAATCCTCTAGGCTAGGGACAGACGTTACACATAAACTAGTTTAAGTGATAAGAAACTGGTTTAAACCTGTAGCAGAACAGATGTTCAGTGCATATAAACCAGTTTGAAAATGGCTGAAACTGGTTTGAGATAAACCTGGTTGAATGTAGTATCAGACTTAACTGATTTGGGTCAAACTATTTTATGCAATGTCTGTCCCAGACTGTTTGCTGGGTTAAGCTAAACCAGTTTAGGATTTTTTGGAGGTAATCAAAGAGCTCAGATGATAATGTCTCTGCATTGCTTCCTTTGGAAAAAAGGCTATTTAAAAAGAGCTTGTAATGAGTGAGGCTTTGTTTTCTGATAGGGTGTTAAATGCTGATAACAGAAATAATAAATGCTGTGTTACCAAGGGGAGAGAATCCCTCCCTAATCACAGTTTGCTGCTGAGTCCTGGCCAACCATCCCCCCACCCTAGCTCATACCTGAGGAAGGGAAGCCTGCTCTAGAAGCCTGCCCCTCCTCCCCCCACCCTGGCTTCTAGTCTGAGCCACTAAAGGCATGTGCCTGGTTTATGGGATGTCTGTCTGGTTACAAAACTAACCTGCAAAGATTGAATCAATTCAGGTTCGGACTTTTTAAATGTCTGTCCCTAGCCCTAGAGGTCACTGTCATCCCTCTGAATTTATGGTGTATTACTAATTTCACCAGCAGTGTTGATTTTTTTCTCCTCTTCTCTATTTCTACCCACCATCTCACTTCAACATACATTAGAGAATTTACATTCCTAGAAAGAGGACTGATAAGTAGTATTACCCAAAATGCTTATACTTGAAAGTCAAATTTCCATGTTTCCTCTTTTTTCAGTGATCTTATACTGTCCTATAAACTTTAAAAAAGCCTATTAAATGAACAACTATAAATAGCAAAACATTCAAGGAGATTCAAATGTAAAAAGATAATTCAGTTCTCACGTATAAGATGGAAATCTGAGTTATAGAAGGAGCTACACATTTTCCACAGATTGGTGCTGAAAGTCAGAAGAGGAAGTAAACACCATATCATGCTTAGAAAGGTAATGGATGAATTGATAGAGAGACATAAGGACACCAAAATAACAAGCAAAATGTGAATTTGCAAAGAATTGAGCAAAGAATTCTAGGGCACTTCAGCTGCAAAACGAATAGTGGGCATAAAGACCAAGGGCATATTATATTTTATTTCTATAATATAGGAATATATAATATTATAATATTATATTTTATTCCTATTAGTTGAGGTGTTTACTATGTAATACTTGACAGTTCACAGAGTCAGACTTTTTCACAGAAAACAGAACAGAATTAAGAAGCACATCTATTCTACTTGATATTCACAAACATACTGCCACTTGCAACATAAATATTTTGATTCATTTGACATTTTTCCTAGTGTAAGAAATCTTGTATATCACTCACTTTCTTGTATGACAAATCAGTCACGTCACTTACATAAAATATCATTATTTTTCTTATCACCAGAGTGAAATCTCTCCATACTGACATTATCACTAAAATTTGTGACATCTGACTAGAAGAAAGCCTTTCTGTACTCTCTATTGCCACCCTTTAGGCACAGATGTTCTATCAACTTTCCAAGTTAGGAACTGATACATTTGAATCTTTTGTTTCCCACTCTGATTATTTAAGAAGATATTTTGTATGTTGTTAATACAATTCTAAAAAGACAATGTACTCTGAGCATTGCCAAGAAAAGGAAGTTGGACAGGTAATGAATCAATCAGAAAATCAATATTTTTCCTGGCACATTGTTAGAGCCTATGCAACTGACTTGTTCAAAAAATATCTCTGTCAGTCTGTCTGCCTGCCTCTCTCCCTCCCTCTATATATAAATGGCATATGTTATTTTATTTATGAGGTTATATCAATCACCACCTCACTGTTTTGGCAAGTACAAATTTATACAATACTAAAAGACATCATCATGGCATGGCATGATATAATAGTTCGATCTGCATGATTGCATGCTTTGTAATAGTTTGTCTATACTGACTTCACTGGTTTACTTCATATGTCTAGTATCATAAGTGAGCTCAAAGTCAAACTTGTACTGTTACAGTGATTTTAAACAAGGGAACTGTGGCATTTTGAGGTATCCTGAGAGTCTTTCAAGGGTGCAACAGCATGCCACACAATGTTAATACTATTAGGTTTACAAACAAACAAGATGAACTGAGAGATTTCACACAGTAATCCCTATTGTCAACAATATTCTGACTTGTGGTTTTTCTGGGCTCTTTGCAACAGAAAAAAACCCTGTTTTTTTTTTTGTAGTTAAACAAACTAGCGGCAGGTAGGATCTGGCATTTTCCAAAGGGTCTAATGAGAGGCGCCTTCAGTGTAAAAAGATGGAGAACCATTGTACTATTATATACATCAGGGCTGGCCAAATCAAGGCCTGAAGTTACAGAAACACAGAAAATTAGGGTTTTAAAAGGATCTCAAAAATTTATCTAGTCCAACCGCCTGCTCACAGCAGGACCATCCCCAGTTAAATCATTCCAGCCAGGGCTTTGTTGAGCTTGGTCTTAAAAACTTCCAAGGATGGTGATTCCACCACCTCTCTTGATAACCTGTTCCAGTGTTTTACTACCCTCCTAGTGGGAAAGTTTTTTTCCTAATATGCAAACTAAACCTCCCTTGCTGCAACTTGAGACCACTGACCTTTGTTCTGTCATCTGTTATCAGTCCACACTGATTTCTCCCATGTGTCAGGTTACCATCCCAGACTTCCTGTGTTTCAGTCTCTACCCTATGGCCCAATAGGGCTTAAAATGTGGCTTGTGGGATCCTACCTGGGTGGCACTGCCCTCATAGCTATGGCTGATACTACCACCTGACAATCTAGGCTCCCCTATTCTCCTCTAGCTTCAGCTCTTTGCTTCCTTGCCTGGGGGCTGAGAGAAATGGTGTAGCACATAGGCCCCAGGGAGTCCTAAGAGGTCCTTTTAAATTGTCATATCTAATTAATAGCAATCTAGGGAACTATAATTACTGTGTGTTCATTCAGACATTCACCTGGAAGAAAAAGAAATCTTCCTCTGAAACAGTGATCTGTGTTATGCATTAAAAAAGTATAACTGTATTACAAGGCAGGTCAAGCAAGTTTTTCTAATTACTACCCCTAAGCAGTTCAGTTCTTTATGAGAAAATGTGTTGCTTTTGCAAAGGTGCAAAAATATTTTTTTCTGTAAAAACATCAAGCAAGCCTTGCAGTTAAAAGTCCCACTGATCTTTAAAATACAGTACCAACACATTGCAAACATAGGTTTTAAATATCTAAATCCCACTTTTACTTAAGGACTCCACTCAAAACTTGGAAACTCATTGTTCAATACTGGGTGTAGGACTTCATATTCTATATTTATTGATTTATTAGATTTATATGTTGCCCTTCCCAACAAGGGCTGAGGTGGCTTACAATGAGGGACAGAAGCAACATATAAAAGCAAATGAAGTAGAATGTGAAACAGTAGCTCTTTAAATAGTGCAGCATCCTAGTCTAGCTACCTAAACGCCTGCCTAAACAGGAAAGTCTCACAGCATTTCTGAAAGAACTCCAGGCTTGGGATTTTGCAAACTTCTGTGGGAAGGGAGTTCCAAAGCTGGGTCATGACTACTAAGAACAACCTCCCACAGGTTTCACCAAGTAAACTTGGGGCACTGATGGTACTAGTGGGAGGCAGCTCTCAGCTAATCTTAGGGATCAGAAGAGCCAAGGGTGTTTAAGGCCTAATAGATTGAAATCTGCACCTTCAAGTGTGTCCAGGAAACGACTGGGAGCCAGTGAAGATTTTGGAGCACATAAATTACATATTCCTGTCCACAGATCCCTATCAGAAGGTGGGCCACTAGGTTCTGCACAAATTGCAGCTTCAAGATAGTCACTGAGGGCAGCCCCACATGGAGCAAATTATCACAGTCTAACCTTGAGTTACAAAAGCATGGATGACGCTGGCCAGATCTGAGTCCAAAAGAAAGGATCACAGCCTTTTCACCAGATGATGAGGCATTCCAAGGCCATCAATGTATTTCATCCTCTTAATAAAAAAGGAACGATGAACCACATCAATGATGTGTCTTAATCACAGTCCCTCACCTGGTCTGCATCACTTCTGTCTTCTCTGGATTCAGCTTCAGTTGGTTCAGCTGGGAAAATCAATTCCATGTGACACTAATATGGTGAAGAGTTCTCAAGAAGGTTCAATAAGAATGCTAAAGGCTTAGTTGATAGCTGGCATTTTATAATTTCTCACCGGGTATCCAACATTCTTCCAGAACAGTTTGATTCTGGGTCCAATCCACCTTATCCTGTAGAATCCTTCCAACTTGCCTATTTTTTGTATCATAAATATGTCTGTTGTGCTGGCATTTCACTTACTTATATTCTACAAAATATGCTGTCAATCAACAAGTAGTTATGGCTATCATGCAAGAGTTGCTGAGCAAAACTCTATAGTCTATGGTATATAGAGAATCAGATGAGATGATCATTACTCTTTTTCTTTCTCTTAACTTTTACTTTGTTTAGGAACTTAGGACAGAAAAATACCTTCTGAGTCCTATCACGAAAATATTATGTAATTTATCAAGTTCCATCTTTAAAAAAGGTATACTGCTTACCCCTACTATTCTAGTTGGAAGGCTGTTTCCAGAACTCACCCCTCTGATGGTTAAGAAACTTGTTCAGACTTCTAGTATAAATTTATTTATGAGCAGCTTATACCCCTTTCTCCTTCTGCCAGCATTGTTTTTTAGTTTAAATAGTTCTTTCTCCATTCCTGGTGTTTAGCTCCCTGATCTATGTATAGACAGCAGTCAGCCTTTGTTTTGTCCAGCTAAACTCACCAACCTCTTTTAGATAGACTTTCTGTTCTCCTGAGCATCCTATTAGTTTTTTTTTTTATATCTGTTGAAGACTGAGTTCACTTTACTTGACCATGGATACCCAGATGTGTGGATAGTATTCCAGATGAGGTTGTAGCAGTGCCTTGAACAATTGCATGAATATTCCCTTATCTATACTGAAAATACTTAATGTAAGATAGCCCAGTGATCAAAAAAACCGTTTTCCCCCCAAAGTTACATCACTTTAGTGGTTTATAGTCATCCAATGATAGATTGATATATCTCAGCATTTTCCCTCCTGTGTTTTCCCTCTTGTGTTGTTTGCAACATGTTTCTAACTGCAAGAACTTGCATTTTCTAGTATTAAAATACTTTCCTTCTGTTCCTATTCCCAAAATCAGCCAGTTCTTCCTGTAGAACATAGGAAGGATCTTCCTTTTATTGACACACACTGTGTTGTGTGGTCCAAACATTTTATTACTATCCTACTTTTTGTCCTATAAAATCAGCCTCAAAATTGAATGTTGAGGGATTTCACTGGTGTTATATACTGGCAATAGTCCTGCCCTTGCACAATCAGTTTGTGTCTCCATTTTAGCCATCTTCTCCATTTAAACTAATAATATTTCATGTGGCACTGTATGAGATCTTTTACTAAAGTCTGAGTAGATTAGATCAGCCACATATCCCTTGTTTAACAACAACAACAAAAAGCTATTTAATTTCAAAGTAGTAGGAGTTCAGGTCCAAATCCTAACTGACCATGAAAGCATCTTAATTTAGGCTTTACTAAGCCTAAAATTTAGTCACTTTACCCCACTGACCTAAGTGAACTTCTTTAGTTTGGGGCCATACATTTAATCTGTACTTTTTCTTCACTGTATAGGAATTATATGCCATCACAGGCCATACCAATTTATTTCCCTTCTTAGCATTATTCCTTGGTTAAAAAAAAAAATGGAGGATATGATTCTCCATTGTTTTACCTCAATATTACAATATCTGAAATGTTACTGAAAGCAATGGTGTCACACTGATATAAATGAAATAGGGGAAAAACAAAACAAAACAACAAAAAAGCCAGCAACCAACACCCACCACAACACGTTCATCAGGTTTTTTTCTGCATTTGCTTGAAGACACCCCTTTCTCCCTTCCTTGCCACTTCAGTCTGAGGCCTGTCCACTGTATGTGACTGGAAGAAAACTAAACCAGAGAGGGTCACAGAATTGTGTCATGTATTGTCCCCTGATTTACCTCTGAAAGAACTAATTTGCGTGTCTGCTTCAGCTTCAATGTCAGCTAATCATTAGCTTGGGACAGAGTGCATCATAGATATTGCTATACTCTTTTCAGTGTTCAAAATGGCTTGTTTAGTTCTGGTTTGTGGTTCCCTACATAGCAGTGAACTATGCCAGAGAGTATATACTCAGATAATTCTCCTATTCTGTGCTACTAACCAGAGGAAAGGGCTGTCAGGTGAAAGAGAGGAGATGGTCTATCGAGCAATACAAAGTGAAAACCTAATATCCTCATACTTGAATAGTCAGTAAGAACTATGCTGAGCAAGGCAAAAAGCACCTGCATAATCAGCGTATATTTTAGTGCAAAATAAGGTTACTAATGTTTCATTTTTGAGGTGTTGCAAAAGATATAATGCCATCAAAATCCAGTCACTATTTTGAATGTCTATAAATTAAGATACTGTACTCTATTGCATGATAAACTATTTCAGTCCTGGGGATGCTCAATTTTAAAATCATGAAATGACAAATTACAGAATGCCGTATCATTTGTTATGGAGGTACTTTGGTCATACATATTTCTTTTGTGGCAGCAAGTAAATCAGATGTATTCTCCTCCCCCACCCCTCCCCAGCCTTTATTTTCATAACTAAGTTGTCTCACAAGAATATGTTGGTATACTGGGGGAAAAAATGAGCTGTCTATATTCTTCAAGTACTTTAAATGAATGAAGGTAATTTAAAATGTGAAGTGCTATCTTATCCTTCCAGTAATTTAAATTCATTAGTTGAAACAGTCTGTAGATTACCAAAGACAGATGTAGATAACCATTTAGCAAAATATATTAATTACCATTTCCACCCCCATTTTACCTCTTGGAACACAAGGCCTTTCACAAGTTAATGAATTAGTTTGTCACACTAATTATGCTGGCAAAGAAAGAGGATACTATAGCAATACAAGATAGATCTGGATTTCAGCAATGAGTCCGAGTAGTCTAAATATAGTCAGCTCTACTATAAGTGCTTGCCAAGCTTCATTCATTTGTGTTTATTAGTAATTAACAGCAATATGTAGTTTTAGAAGTTTATGGGTCAGGAACATGAGTGAGAAAAGTTTATTTTTGTCTGAATGTTTTAGTGGCAATATTCAAGAATTCCTGCTTACCTATTCCACAGTTATGACAGAGGAAGATTATATAAAATCATAACTATCCGATTTGAAAATAAAAGTCATAAATTCCTGAGTGGTAGCTTTGTACTGAGAACCCTGGATGCTTTCTTTTGGAAACTTATGGTCTTTTTCAAAATGAATGAATCACAGAAAACTACTAATCTTACTGCAAAGCGGAGGGTCCATAATGCCTAACTGGGAATCCTCTGAGCCACAAAAATCCCTAAGAAAAATACTAGACTAGGGTGACATGCTTTCCACAGGAATTGACATCTCCAGGCTTCTGGTGATAAGGAGAACCTGCACTACTAGGCCAGATCCACATGAGCAGGGGCATGCCTTTACAACAGCACAAATAGTAGTTTTTGTGCCCCAGTGCACGCCCCTGCCCATGCACTTTGCAGTGGGACATATTGTCCTGCTGCTCCACGTATTGCAGTGGGGGGTTGCACAAGGTGCCTAAGGGGCTAGCCCCAGGCAGTCAGGAACAGCACGTGGAGATGGAGGAGGAGGCAACCTGCTCCCTTGCTTCAAGGCACACTGGCCCCCGGGGCAGGGAGCAGCTGACTGGGGTGCAGCGTGCCTCAGCATGGGGGCTCTACATGCCACAGCACACGCAATCCACTGTGAAGCCCCTGCACTGAGGCATGTGAAGACAGGGGTGCAGCCAGCCCAGAGCTGCCTGTTCCCTTGCCTAGAGGCACCCTGTGCCCCAGCCACCCGGGGAGGTGGCAGCCAACCAGCCAACAGGAGAGCAGGCAGCCCTGGGATGCCTCCTGCTCCACCTTTGCATTTGTCCCATGCTCACCACTTTGGTGTGGTTTGCACAATTTTTTAAGGTTTTTGTTTTGGTGGGATTTTTTGCTACCTGGAAATCCCAGTGGCAAAGTTTGCCCTGCTGCTGCAAATTTGAAAGCATCCCCTGGTGCCAGCACTGATTAATGTGCAACTCATGAGGTTTGTGGCACTGCAAAGAGGTTTGCAGTGCCACAAACCGCACATGCCCGCACGTCTGGCTCCAGCCCGATAGGGAAAAGGTGGGGGATCTTTTCAAATTCTATTTTGCACTCATGAGTGAGCAAAAACCCTTTGTGGAACTGAAGTGAAAGCTAAAAGGGATGAAAGAGAGGTTGTTTTAATGTTGCATACGCTTAGGCTTTAAGTGAACTTCAGGCAAGCATATCTATTTTCTATTATCTATTTACTCTGAAGAGGCTGACAATTTTACTGCTGACAGAACAAGCGGACTTGTATGGAGTCACAAAGCAGTGTGATTTCTGATTCAGGCTGAGTTTTCTGTAGACATGTTGCTTCTTAAATATTTCTTTATTATTAGTCTTGTGCTTGTCACATGCATCTCCCTCCCATTGATCTTATTTTTCATTCCTTGTCATTGTGAAGGTATGGGTTTGTTGTTTCATTTTCTTTTCTTGTTGGTTGTTATTTGAAGGATAAAAATGAGTAATATTTATGCATGACAAAGCTTTCTGAATTCTCATTCTCCTTTGAGTGTTCAGCCCACTTCAGTGGAATCAACATTTCTGTTGAGGAGGCTTACACATCCTTTTTTCCTCATGATATTTAGCATAGCATTGTTGACTGGCCAGCCTTGAAGGGTTGTAACCACAGTGACATCACTTTGGCCTTGGGTGATGAGATGATATATCAAAGCTTTATGATGAGTATATCAGCATTTTTGTACTATATATTTCCCTCGCAATTATTGAAAACTTAAATTACTACCAATAATTCCTGATAAATTGCAACACACATTCTATTTACACAGAACCTCCAGCTGCGATATAGCAGTGTAGCTCCATTAAATCTGGTATATTTATATGACTTGAAGATATGGTATATTCTGCTTTATCGGCATAAGTATATATGTGGCAAGAAAATCTTGCTTTTTAAATTTTGCAAGAACAAATGCAGCTTTGGGGGGTTTTTTCCTTGAATTGACATTTTTTTTTCCTTATGATACCCTAATAATGTAGAAAAAATATTGTGAAATAATGCATAGAGGACTACAACATCAATTTAGGAGTTGACATCTAAAATACAAATCCATTTCAATTCAAAGACTATTAATAAAAAATGGAGAAAATAATTCCTGGTATCTAGAATGTAGATTCTACATAGGACTTGTATACACTAATGCCCAGATCCAATGTCTACACCACTTTCTAAATGCCCCCAGGGGTGTGAGTTTCAAAATTACAATCCATTCCAGAACTTGCTTTGCATGTTCCAGGTGTAGAAATGTGATAATAAAACCATGCTGGGGGTGGCCCCAACAGCTCTCTTGACCATGTTGAAAGCTAAGATCATAAGAGCAGTGATCATTGGGGAAATGCTATGGTTTCACCACCTCATTTCAGGGTTTGGCACATACACAGTAGGAGCTGGTGGGTGGGGTACAGTCAAGATGTCTAAGTGTCACTTAAATGGCTTTTAGGAAAGTAAGGGCAGAATTCTAATTAGATGCAAAGAAGTCTGATTACTTTTGAGGCATCTAAACCATGAAACACACTGAAGGAGAGATGGGGTTAGAATCCAGGATCTCTGGCTTCCTAGGTGTCTTAATCACTGAGATATGAGAGTTAAAGAGGAACATACACTACTGTTTCTTAGGCTAAATCTGGTAGTCATGGACTTTAACTGATTCAATTTTCAGCTGTCAAAAGTCACTGCATGCCTGTAAGGGGCATGTGTATATGTGCTATGGTCACATGCTCAGTCTGTATGACTCGCATTGTAAATAGCTGTCCCATGAGTAGATGTCTACATATCCAAGAGTATAATTCCTTTGGGATCAGAAATGCCAAAAATATCCTATAAAAAGAAAAAAAAAAGGCCAGTTAGATAAGAAGGAAAGATTGAAATGTCACTTGTCATGACTAGCTGTATCTGTCCTTGCAAAAACAAGGCATTAGCTGTTCCCCCACTGCTTTCACCTATGGCAGTGCTGTGCAACTGGTCACTCACGGGTTTCATCTGAACCAAAATGGGTTAATGTATGGCACCTGAGCTCTCACCTGGGCATCACTGCTCCCATTGCCCATTGCAGCAGCAATGGCCCCCAAGCAAAACAGCACAGCAGGAGGCTCAGTGATCACATTGCCCATGCAAAAGCACCATAATGGGGACTGGGGTGGGAGTCTCACACTGCTCACATAACAGTGGTAGGAAGAAGAGTTACCAGTATGACAGTGGCATTGAGGGGTTTTGCACTGCTCACATGGTAGCATTGGAGGGGGAATTGCCAAGGTGATGGTGGCAGTGAAGGGGCTCACATAGCAGCAGAGTGGAGGGATGGGGCTCATAATGCTTGTGTAGTAGCAGCAGGAGGAGCTCCTGTTGCTTTTACTGTGGGGCACTGCATACAGTGAGGGTTCTGGGAAGCCCATGCAGTGTTCATCCCAAGGCCTGGGACTTGCGTAGAATGCAGCTCTCAGTTTCTGTGAAGGTAGACAGCTGTAACCTATGGTATATTATTGCATGCTTTTGGTATTTCTGGTTTTAGTGATTTGTAGTTTGTGTGAGATTTTGAAGGGATCCTTGAATAAATGGCTGTCTGTAATTGCAGGGGACTGGGCGTGATGGTCTGGAAGACTAGTTCTAATTCAAGTTCCTTGTAGTTAGCCTTTACTTCCAATGCTGTTCCTACATTTTGCATTACTTAGTCATTGGGTTGAGAGGAGGAAAGGGGCAGGACGTGGAATGCATAAACTGCTTTGGGAGCAGAGAACATCATATGGTGTTTCACCTGTCTGAAAGTCCTTCTTTCAGTATATATACCCATAGAGAACTATTTGTGAAGCCTTTAATACTTTTTGCAGGAAAATTAGACAACAAATTTAGGGGTTTTTAGAATCACAATTTTTTACTTAACTGTCTACATTCTCGCTTAGTGTCACTTTAGATAGTTCAGGATGTTTAGCAGCTCAGTCCCTATCTTAGTGTAAAAAAAACCAGTCTGTGTATAGTTCCAATAAAGTCAACGTAACTTCGTATATAGAAACCAGAAGCTGCATGTATTGAGTCACTTAGCAAGGTTGGGGTCTAAATGAACACACCTAACATACTTTATGTATCCAGTTTAGAGTCTCTGGGAAATATCCTAGTGCCATTGAAATCAAAGACAAAATTACATGCACTGTTTTAGATTTCTGTTTAACAACTGAAGTGCACTGTGTCCTGTTGAAATGATCTGTGAATCATAACCTCTTGTAAATATTTTTCTTTGCTGGTTATTACTATCTTGTGTAGCAAGAGTTTGGGAACCTTCCTGTAATTAAATCATAATAATTTCTTACTCATTACAATTCTTTTCTCTGGCTTTGCAAGCATTATTGTGAATATTTTTAATTGAGAAGAGATGCTGCCATTGTACATGGATAGAAACTGCCCATTTTCTATGCAGATATTGAAGTGATCTGTTTTGATTCCAAGATTTTTTTTAATGTATTAGTATAGGATAAGTATGTTTTGCTATGTTTAAGTTGCATGGCTTTGAATATTTGCTTCAGCTTTAACATATAATGAATTTCACATTTTAAAATATTTTATACTATATAGCATTCTAAAGGAAAGAAAAGAAGGAGCTATTTGGAATTGTACATATCAAATATTTTGTCAAAGGAGTGGTCAATTTAATGTCAAGCTACTGAAAATGGAGAAAAGGCTTTGAAAAGCTCTTTTATAAACTATTCTAAAATTATAACAACTTCCTTTGAAAGAAACATTTTCTATTTAAAACAGTGAAGCTAGATCATACAAAAAGTAATTTTTGGTTTTTTTATTTCTTAATTCTGGGATGACAGGTGGTCATAAAAACAGAATATAAATCTAAACTTGACCCAATGATTCAGTCAATTTAAAAGGAAGTCTTTCTAGTTTACATGCAGAGGCCCTGTTATATCTTTCCTCCTTCACTGAAAAACCTTCACTCTTAGAAATAAAGCAGAAAGATAAAATCTGTTCTTGAACCTAGTTGTTATGTAGATTCAAATCTGAGAGAAGCTGTTTAGGCAGATCAACTAAAAGTTTACTCCTACACTGTATCTGTGATTCCTTAATCATAGAGTCCACCCTTACTCAGACTCTATTGATGTTTTGGCATCTTGCTCTATTGTACCACTTAAAATAGTAAGAAAACAAGGAGGAGGAACAGAGAATGATGGGATATAGGTTATTGTGAACAAAACATGCTGAGCATTTTTTGTTCAACTGACTTATTGAAATTTCATTCTTCAAAGTATATCAAGAATTATAAATATTATTTAGGTAATCCCATAGCAAATATCAATGCCTCTTTCATTCCTTAATTTATTTCATATGTAAGTAGCACAGAGAATGCGACATACCTGAAAAATGTACATTCAACTGTCAGCTTGGACATTAACAAAATACCCACCTGATTTCAGGTACTGCAATATATTCATATACTGTTGTTAAGCTGGAGAGAGTGGGGAACTGTAATAGATTCAACATATTCTGCTACCTAGTATATTCACATTGTCTAATACTTGGATATGAAACACAAAACAATCTTCAACTCAAGGAATATTAAAGACTGACTGTGTCCATTAGGAAGCTTGTGATAGTTTCAGTCCATGATGCCTCATTTCATAACAGAAGTCAAATCATAGTGCAGACAAAACTTACCTGAGTTGGAGGAGAGGTGGCGGGACACCATGCCAGCAGCCAATCGTGGCAAAAGTGAAACCACAGTGGCTGGAGATGCCACCAGTGAAGATCAAAGAAAAAACCCACAGTGGATCCGGGAGGAGCCAGGAATGGCTCCTGTGTTTGCCTAGATGCCTGGCACCATGGTAAAAGGCCCAGCAGGACAGAAACCAGGAGGACCAGAAGCAGTGTCCCCAACCAGCTCAGAGAAGCCAGAACACCGAGGCAATCCTGGTGACGTCTCTTAGGGGCTCCTTTGGAAGAGGAGCACAATGGGAACACTGAGCCAGCCAGGGCCCAAAGAGTTGCTCATGGGGCCAGCATGGACGGAGGTCAGTGGCAGCAGTGACTGGAACATCAGCAGAGAGAACAGAGACAGAACCCTGATGCAGATGGCAACCAGCAGGGAGGAAACGATTCATGAAGGGGGGTTCAAGTCCGGGCAGAGTCGGACACTGCGTAAGCCGAGACCAAAGAGGGGCCATGGGGGACACTCAGTACGAATACCACCAGTAGCCAGTGACCACGGCCCCTGAGGGACTGAACATCAGGGAGAGCCAGAACATAGGCCCTGATGGACAACATCATGATTGGCGTTAGTCGGGGTGTAGGGGAGGTGGAGTCCCGAGAAGAAATAACTGCAAAGACGACCAAGGGAAAGTACCAGGGGAGGCAGGACCAAACATTGTCCTCCTAATAGGAAACTACTTATCATCAAAGATGTGGTGAGTGAGACCCCTGGGGAACTGACCCGAGGCCACTCCCGATAGCCTGGCCATGCAGCCCAAGAAGTCACAGTGGGGTTTGAGAAGAGCCCAAATATGCGACGCTCAGGGAATAGGCACAGAAGGAAGTGCAGCCTGATCAACAGTGAGAATGTTAGGCAATTGTATGTGGGAACTGAGTGATTTATAATTCAGCTGACTATCCTGGAGTTATGGAAAATATTTACATTTTGTGGTCAATAGGAGTAGAGCAGAAGAATTCCAGTGCTAAATGTTGGTGTCCCCAGCTTCAGTAAAGTTTTAGTATAGCTCTGCCCATTATTTTCATTATATTATAATAATGTGGCTGTGCTTTAACCAGGTGAAGTGTTATTTGTTTTGAAATAATTGTGTTAACTTCATATTAAATTAGCTTACACTAAGGAATTGCATTATTAAAGTCAGCCTTTTGCTGCCAGTGTCAACCATTAATTAATTTTAGAACAAATTTTCCTTTCTTCTGGCTTCTTTTCACAATGATTTCTCAGCTTTCATAAATTTTGTAGCTAATCATCTTAAAACATCTTACTTCTGCCTAATGAATTTGGACACATTACCGGAGGAGAAAACTGTGTTAAAGGTTTCCATCAATTTGACAAATAAGAATATAGTTCTGGTAAGAAAGTTGTCTAAAAATATTGTGTTTCATCCAAGTGTCATTGTAAGAGAATCTTAATGTCCCCTCAATACATATATATTGCCTAGATTGATACTATGTCTTTTGGAAGTTTCCCAAACCCCTGTGAGACTATGAAATGCACTACATCACAATCTTAGCTGACTGTCTTATTATAATCATTTTTTCCTGCAAATAAGTTAAACACAAGTGAACTTTGCATTAAAATTGAGGATTGTCTTCTCCAGTCAAAAAGGAGTCTAAGATATCATTGAGGAAGAATAGTTGGAGAATTAGGGTGCTATATATGAGACATAACTTAATACCATGCTGTATCATAGATTTCAAGTATAACCTCAGGCAAGTCAAATAAAGTGAGATTCAAAAGTCATAAATTTCTAACATTAGGTGTTTCAGTGGCATATTTTGAAAATTCCTGCCTCCCAGAACAATGAACAATGAATTAGTCACCAAAAGCTAGGCAATACTGAGGATAGGCACAATCTTCGGTCTTACCGCCCAGCCACCACACTCAGGCATTGGCAACATTTAGGAGGTGCATGAGGGTGCACGTGCACCCTCTGAGCTTGGTGGTGCACCCGCTGCAAAAAGTGCCACTAGCGCTGGCAGTGGCACCTGTGGGCAGTCGCTGATCGCTACCCCCCCTTGCCACTGACACTGCTGGTGGCATCTGCAGACAGTCCCTGTTTGCCACTGGCCACCACTGCCACTCATCAGACCCCGCCCCCCCGACGTCACCACTGCAATCACCTGCAGGAGCTCCCGCTCACCACCACCATGCCCCTGCTGCCACCATCACCTGTGGGCGGTCACCATGCCCCCCCTGCCTCTTTGAGCATGCAGTGTTCATGCGCTCAGGGCACATCTATCCATATTATTAAGACAAAACAATCAACTCTGGAACATATTTATTTCTCTCAGGTGCTGCATTTACATGTCTATCTAGGACTGAAGAATGCTGAATACAGCACGTTGAATGCAGCACATTGAGCCGGGGGTAAGCCTGTCAGTCCTGGCCTGCTCTGACCTGACTTAGCTTGCTTCAGCAGGGCTGACTGGGGCACAAAGGTGCTAAAGTGTGGGGTTAGCTGCTAAGCTGCCCCCATACTAAAGCACCCGTGTGCCCCAGCCAGCCCCATCAGTACCTGCACATGCATTGTTGCAGAGTAAAGAACTCCTCCACAAGATAGTACTTGGATCCTGTGATAGACTTCTATGCTTTACTCCACAGCAGTGCATGCATAGATGCTGTGTAAACTAAATGTAGTAAACTAATTAACTCTGCTACAGGATAGTACTTGTAAATATCAATGAAAAGCTAGTTTTAAAAAGTGTTGCTTTATTGTGGTGAGTGCCTATTTACTCTGTAGGGGGAGAGTACAGACAGCTCAGAGTTGCCTGCATTCTCCAGCCGCCTTAAGCAGGTGCTCTGGGGGTGCTCTGGGGGATTCTATCCTGCACACTCAGGAATTCCCATGCGGGATAAGGGCCCTCAATTTCCCTGGAGCACCTGTCTACTTTTCCATGCTTATAGAGGTGTGCTTTGTCGTATCTCTGGGCACCTGCGTATAATGTGGAACGTTAGTTTCCAGGGGTGTCTTCATAAGTGGTGAAAGCTTGTGTGGGTCCCAGTATGGAGAGAATTCCTGGCACACTGCACATCTCCATGCCTCTATGCTGGGACCTGCAACAGGTCCCATGCTAACTGATGTTTCCTAGAAAGGCCAGGAGTGGTGCAGGACGAAGGGAATTTCATGCTGGAACCAGCACTGATCTGTACCTCCAAAGGGGCATGGGTCAAAACATGTCCTGGCATGGATGGATGGGGCACCAGGAATTTTCCCACAGTCCCACACTGCCTTGTGCCTATGCAGATCCCAACATGGCAGCACAGAGTGCTGCCCCAGGCCTCCTTGCCAGGACCCATTCCAACCTGTGCATCTGCATGACCCACAGGACAGGACAGACTCAGGTCCCATCTGGGAGGCCTAGCTCAGTGAAGGATAAAGGGAATCCCTCAGCAAAGGGTACATAATGGCCCTTATCATACACTGGGGCCCTGCCCAACATGGGGGAATGGGCTGTGTGCGTTTTCCCCAATAAAACACTAGACCAGCAAACCAGCACAGCTTGATCTGCTTCATTTGGTGATGTTTTTTCCCTCAGAGCTTTAGAAAGGAAAATAATACACAAGACTCACAATGTGAAATAAATATCCACGTTCTTTCAAAAAATTGATCCAGGCTAACTCTGCCAAAAGGATTGTGTCACCTTCTTTTTATGTAATTGCTTACCAGTTCCTCCTATACCTAAAGGAAATGAATTGTTTTATATCTGTATTCACTATGAAAAGTCCACAGAAGAGTGGCAGATTCAAATAATTGCACAAATAATCTTTTGGCAGAATATTAAAAGAAAAATAATTTTCCCAATGCACTCTCATGAAAACTGCAGTGTTTAAAAAATAACAGCTATCTCTTTTTCCTCTTTAGCACTGAAATGACAAACTAGTGACTACCAGGAAAACAGGCAAAACAATAAAAAACTGATTACTTTGATATTTATGAATTTAGTTAATCTGTTTCCCCAGGGAAGAGTACTGAATCATTTTTACTTGATTTACAATGGATAATCATCATCATAACCTCTGATTAAAAGATGATAGCTTTAACAAATAGTGACTGCAATAACAATTTGCCTAGGACTCATTCTCCTATAGGGAAGAAAAATAAAAATTACCTTGAAAAACAAGTGTCGGTTTGGCACTGCCAAAGACCAAAAATAGTTATGGCTTCCATTTTGAAATGTGATCACATTCATGAAGGCAGGAATAAGTATATCTATAATACACTTGGAAGTGAGAGCTAAAAGGTTTTGCCTATCAACAGCATTTAAATGGAAATCCCCTGTTGTGAAGCTAAGTAGTTTACCACTCCTCCTGTTTACCACTTCTTGCAGGATCATGAGAATAAGTCTAAAGAGGTGATAGCTTGATTGAAATGCTAATACTATTCCAGAAAGGGTCTGGACCCTTTATGAACTGGAACTGGAAGTGGAATCAGAGGAACTCAGTGATTACAGAAATGAGGGATTAGGCATGGAACTTCCAACATACAGTGCAGTGCAGTCAGGAGATCATACATAAAGGAAAGGGAAGCTACAGTGACCCTACTTTATTTGGAATTAATTAAGGAAGTAATAGTCCCATACACTGCACAAGTTTTTAATGAGAAATCCCAGATGATTTAAATCAATTAAATATCATCTGCTGCATACGATCCTTCTTTCTCAGTGTCTGGGGCAAAGAGCAATGCAAATGTACACAGGTGTGTGAGATCTGAAAAAGCAGCAATGGGCAGACAAGTTGAATGCACAGTTGTGATCTCAATTATGCCCAAGTTCTTTGCCACATAGGTGTCTGAGTACCTCAGAAAATTGTTTTAAATTATGTAAGATGAAGGTTGCCTTGAATTTAGATAGTATTTCATTTTTAGACTTGTCTGTCATCTCCTTTGCCTCCCTGCTTCTTAACATAGCCCTTAGTAACCTTGAGGTGTAAGTCAAAGAAGTATGGCACTGTTATAATAGGCATTTATTTAAGGAACCACGGACAATGCATTTGTATTCTGAAGATGGCAGCTTGGAGTTGTCTGACAGATATTTAAGCAACAGATCAACTTTAACAAACAGAATCTTATAGTTTTTTTACCAAGGATCAAAATATGTTTCAGATGGATATAATAGTTTCCAAAAATCAGGAGCACAAGAGTTGTAAACATGGCACAAGCTATAACAGGTTTTATTTTTAAAAGCAGCATCCCATTGGGTTTTAAAGAACAACCTGTCTCTCCTGAAAGTGATGTGTTTTTTTGTTTGTTCTTGGTTTGGTAAAGAAAGGTTAGGCTGGGGTATATTATCTAATACAGCTTGTCAGGAGGGAGCAACTGTTTAGATACCCCAGCATGGAAAACCCATACTGCCTCAGCCTATCAGTCTTATCAACTGAAGTAAAATTTGAGAGAAAAAATAGCAAAGATGGTCATCCCAAACACAGTCTAAATATTTTGTTTTAACTTTGTTTACTGAATACAAAAAATAAAAACCCTCCTTTCAACCGACAATTATTTTCAGGTAGAGGTCAAATTATTCCCCTTTTTTTTTCCTATTGATGATGCAGGTAAGTGGATTTCAGGTAATGTTTTACCAGATAAGAGATAATACACGTATTTTCTACCATGATACCTTTAAGGCACCAATTGCCATATAACTATTTGTTTTTTCCTCAGTATTTGTTTTTTCTTTAACCCCTCAGGAGTCAGAAGCTATAGTACTGAGACGATACTGAATTACTGCCATTTGTATAATCCTCTGAGATTAATCTCCTAAAATCTACCCTAAATATACCCTCAAAAGGGGTCATGTTATATTTTACTTACTCCCAGCAGCTTTCCCCACAGGTGCCTTTGACATAAATTTCTCCGTAGCTCCTGTAAAAAAAAACAAAAAACAAAAAACCACCAAATGAAAAAAAATCTGAAAAAAAAATGAACTTCTGAGTCCATTGAAAAATTATCAACTGCAAATTGATAATAGTTAAATTAAGAGTAGGTAAACTCAGTGATTGTACAGTTTAATTTCAAAGAAAGACCTCATTTCATGAACTAAAGTCAGTTCATAGTTGTCAAGTAGTTTCACATGGATTAAAGCAAGTCATTAAAGCAGGGGTGGGCAATTATTTCAGCTGGAGGGCCACTTAATGAGGTTTGGTAAGCTATCAAGAACTGAAAGGGTAGCCCCACCCCTTGGCAAGCGCCCTACCCGCTGATTGCCACCTTGGGACTGGAAGTCCTGCCCTAGCTCCTCACCTTTGCTAATGGAAGTCCCTCCCCTTGCTCCCAGAAGTATTCCTTTATGGCGGGGGGGGGACTTCTTAACCATAAAGTAAACAAATCATACACTAAAAATCAAACATTTACTATACACATGTAATCTTATTCCAAAAATTATATATTTTGGTCATGATATATTTTTGTGTAGGGTATGAGGAGGTGACTGCATAATGGGTCAAAAATAGTTTAACTTTCATATTTTGTTGGGGGGAGGTAAGTTCATGGTTGGGGATGTGTGTGTGCATGTGGGGTTTGTGAGGGGGTGTGGCTGTGTGCGCGAGGGCATAGGGTATGGTGTGGGATGTGTATATAGGGGGTTGTGCAGGTAGGGTGTGGGTGTGTGGGGCTTGTGGGGTGTGAGGGAGGGGAAGGTGTGGTGACCCCCCCTACACATTCCCCACCATGGTGCACAGCCAGCAGCAGGAAGGGGTCCTCGGGGAGCTCATAGTACTGCTGCCAGACAATGAACAGCTCTGGCCAGAGCTGCACATGGCAGCAAGGAGCACAGCCTGCCTGGCCCATCTCTATTGTGTGGGACTCCCCACTGCTCGTGTGCAACTCCCAGTGCTGGTGTGCTACCAGGAAAGACCTCATGCCATGGATCTGGCTGCCACCATGGAAGTGAGAGGTTGGAGCTCCCCACCACTTCTGGCGGAGACCCACCAGCTGCACATGGCAGGGCAGGAAGCTGGCTCCATCACATAGGGCTTCTCCCAATGGCATGCCAGAGCCAGGAGGTGTGTATATGCAGCAGTGAGCCCTGTGCAATATGGGTGGGATGGGCAGGCTGAGCTCCTTGCTGCCACATGCACCTCTGGCCAGAGTTGTGTGCTGCTTGGCAGCAGTGCCACAAGCACCCCAAAGGCCCCTGCCTGCTGCTGCTGCTTCCACAGGCAGTAAAATATGTGTGCCACAGGGGAGTGTGTGTGTGTGTGGCAGGGAGGGGCCCACATGCCCCATCCTCCCTTACAGCAACACATGGCCTGTTGCAGCTCCACACTCCTGGCAGCCCCAGCCCCATGCTTCCCACCCACACCCAGCTGCACCACCCCCTCCCAATACAGTTTCCCGCCACCACCCCCCACTGCTTCCCTACCTGCTGCCTGGAGCAAGTGCTGCAGCAGGGAGACAAGGAGCTTCTGGAGGCTGGGGAACCTGAGCAGGTCCCACAGTGGCTGAAGCAGTGACAGCAGCAGCCCTTCCTGGAAGATGCATGCTGGCTGGGCTTGACCCTTCCATGCATGAGGGTGTGAGTGAGGCATATGGGCTGGACATCAGCTGAACAATAGTTGGTGGGTGTCCATGGGCCAGATAATGCCTGGCAGGCCAGATTTGGCCCATGAGACATATTTTGCCTACTCCTTGATTAAAGGTTATGATCAGGAATCTTGGTTTTCTTTGATTAAAAAAAAAAATCCATTATTTGGATTAAAACAAGTAACCCAAAATCTGTATTTTTCTGTGATTAAACTGAAACACCGATAGATCAATAGATAGACACATCAATCGGTTAATAGATAGATATATTCATATATTTTTTTAAATCTGAAAACAGGGTATTTTTTTATCAGGAAAAAAACAGGATCTCTGATTATGATTCACAGATAGGATTTTTGTGATGGGATTCTTAAGAAAACTACACGAAAACAAAGAAGTTTTTAGAGTTATCCTTTACACTTGAGTTATAAAGACATCAACATTTCCTCAGGAAAAGAGAAATGCATCACTGGAGGGTAATTGTAGTTGGCCTGTACATTGCCCCAACATTTTTCACTGCTATAATGAAGCCATTAGTAGCCTAATCAGTAGGTCTAGATGCTCTTCACCCAAGGGTGCTGAGGGAATTGGTGGGGGTCATAGCAGGGTCCCTGGCATGGCTTTATGAGTGCAGGATTGACTCCAGGATAAGCATGAGCTGCCAATGTGAGGAAGGCTAGCCACACCTTGTCATGCATCTACAGATGCATCACGAGCAGGTCCAGGGAGGTGATTCTTCCCCTCTGTATGGCATTGGTCATGCCACAGTTGGAGTACTGTGTCCAGTTCTGGGCACCACACTTCACATTGAGAGTGTCTAGAGGAGGGCCACTCACATTGTCAAGGGGCAGCAGGGCAAGCCCTTTCAAGAGAGGCTGAAGGGCCTGAATCTATTCAGCCTCTGCAAGAGAATGTTGAGAAGGGATCTGATGGCTGTTTAAAAACTCACCAGGTGGGACCAGTGGGAATCGGGTGAGGCTCTGTTGCCCTGGGTCATCACTGGGGGGTTACTAGGAATAAGAGTCACAAATTGTTAGAAGATCTGGGCTGGACATCAGGAGACATTACTTTACAGTTAGGGCTGCCAGGCTGTGGAATGGATTCCCAAGGGAGGTGGTGCTCTCTCATACCTTGGGGGTCTTCAAGGGGAGGCTGGAGAGATGTTCAGCTGGGGTGGGCTGGGGTGTTACGACCCCACACCCATTCCTGCCTGGGGCAGGGTGTCAGACCTGATGATCTGTTTAGGTCCCTTCTGACCCTAAGCACTATGAAACTATGAAACATTATTTCATTTTCTAAGGTTTCTGGGCATAATTATACTAATTTATATCAAGAATATATTCATTACTGAAGTCACAGACTACACATTTCAGGGACAATATATCTGTTAAAGACTTTGGGGTTTCTGGAAAGACTAGTTTAAACATTACCTCAAGTCCAGATATTAGACATTAACTGTAGATATTACAGCTTTTCCTTCTTTGAAAAGAAAATTTATAAGAGGCATAGTGAGGCAGTGTTGCTTCCTTTGTTATTTAACCAGACTACTTTTAACTAAACTACTAAGATTTCAGTCAACTGCATTCAATGTTTTTGTTATGGTACTCACAAACATTATATTGACTTCAAAATGTTAACCTAAAGCTATGAATATGTGGAATGATGCATTAAACACCCTGCTTCCTACTGACACAACACATCAATACAGGATGTAGAGCTGCATCATGTTACATAGGCTTTCTTCAGAGGAAAGAAGAATGTGAGTTGCTTCTTTCACATACACTTCTGTGTAAGAAACCATTTTCCCATCTATCTAAGATTTGAAATATTGTACTGGTGTTCTCTGGGATTAAATCAAGACTGGAGTTCTTCGTAAAAAAACAGAGAGAAAAAATGCAACCCTACAACACAGTGGTTAGAGGACTCACCAGGCATGTTGGAAACCAATTTCAGTTCCTGCTCTAATGAATATTTATTTATAGAAAATGTAACCAGTTCAACACAGAACCCAGAAGATCTAATACCATATTCATGAATGTTGCATGCCTCCCAAGGCTGAGGGGGAGGGGTGGTGATTGCTTGCAGGGGGCAGCATGGCAGCAGTGAGCGGAGAGCTTCTGCAGGTGACTGCAGTCATGTTGGCAGTGACAGCAGGGATGGGGGGTTGTGAGCACTGACCGGTGATTGACGACCACCTGCAGACACCACTGGCAGCATCACCAGTGTCTAGTGGTGATTGGAGACCACCCACAGATGCACTGATTGTATAGGTGGTGAGGGAGGAGGTGGCAAATGGCAGCCGCCTGCAGGTGCTGTTGGCAGCATTGACACTGGCCAATCTCAGGGGATGCACCCCACTATGCATCATGAATTATCTTACTGATAGATCCACTCACTGGGAAAGTTAGGTTAAAGTCCCTGGTCTTTTTATAGTGGTGTTTAATTTTCATCATTGAAAATGTGGATTTTAGGTTACTTTTTTTAAACTGAAAATTTGAGGATTTTTTTTTAATCCAAGAAAACTAGGATCCCTGCTTATTACTCCTATAAAGTAGTGTCAGTGCATGGTTAGTGCCCATGAACACTACTGCTTGGTAGCAAGAAGCTACAGTGCAGCACCTCAGTGTTAGTGTGTCATAGCGTCTCTTATAAACATGCCCAGGAATGGGCAATGTTAAAGGCCATTAGGAATTCTTGGAGCATTATCCATACCATAAGACATTGTATGCATACAAATATAATCCTAATTCTAAAAATGATTAAAAATATATAAATGGTGCATTCATCACCTAATTCAGGCAAGTATCAATTCTGGCTGGTAACTATAGCAATGTATTTTATAGTAAAATGTTTTGAACAATGAAACAAATTCAATCTGTCAGTTGGGATAATCGAGTATGGAACTTATCCACTTACCTTAAATAATTCCAACTTCATTAGCGTACGTATAACTAATTCTACCAACATCCTTATAAAGAAGGTCCATTTACCAACTTGATTATTTAAATGATAAAAAATGTCCCTCCCCCTTTTTTCTAAAAAAATATATTTTTGCCTCATACATGGGTCACTTGTGACTGTATTTGAAACCTCCTGGTGAAATTATAGGACACTCATGCTTAAAGCATATGGATTATTATTAATTTTTTGCAATTGCCTTTCTATGTATTGAAGCCTCTATAAGGTATGCCAAGCCTCTATAGGGTATGTCAAATATAAAAATGGTGAGTAAATGTCATAGTATTTTATTTTAATGATAATCAGGGATCCTGGTTTTCTCTGATAAAAAAAAAAAATCCCCAATTTTTGGATATAAAAAAGTAACCCCAAGGGCGGGGGGGGGGGGAGTTTCAGTTAGAATGAAATACATATATATAATGCGTGTGTGTATAAGACATATCAGTATAATTCCAACAAAGTCCTTGTACCCAGATTTAACTCTGAACATGCAACTTCTAAAACTGTATTTACACTGTCTTTAACGTTCAGTAATATTTTACCCTTTTGACCCAGTGTTCCAGAATTGTCATTGGCAACCACCGGTCTCAGATGACCATGGAGATTGTACCTTATAGGGGAGTTGCAGGGTAGGTTACAGAGTACTATCACAGCTTTTTGAGTGGCTGAGAAGTCCAATGCATGACAAGCAGACCCTCTGGCAAGCTGCTCATACAAACTCAGTTGAGCAGCACCAGCATGCTGAGTATTGTCTTGTGTTGCCTGACTTTGATGCATCTTCTCTCTCATTATTGACCCTCTATGTCAAAGCTATGTAAGCCCTGCTTCACAGCAGCTTTCCACTCACAGTGGTCCAAAGTGATTGATTCCTAGCATTGGCCATTAAAGCACAGCTCAAAAAGTCACGAACTACTTAGCACATGTATAATTTAGGTACTCTACAATGTTGTAAAATGCAATATTACTAAGATCTCTCAGCAGTGATACAAGACTAACATGGGGGGAAAAAACCCCCACAAGATAATTAATTTTCCATAAAGGATGAAAGCACTAAGGTAGCAGACATGTAAGAATCCAGTAGCAGCAAATTCAATTATAAACCTTATTGCACCAGGGAAAGGAACAAAGGGTGGGCAGGGAAGAAAATAAACAAATCCTCTGAGGTGGTTATATGTCAGTAAGGAGAGTTAAATCACCCTTGTTACCTCTCAAAACAATAACATTTTATTTCTATTCTAGTAATTTTCTGTACAAACAGGGGTACCTGTGGATTGCATTGATGATTTTGGAAATCTATAAATATACAGAAAACTACTTGACAGGAAAAAAAAAAGTGACTGTAAGACAGATACTATTGTATCATAAAGAATTGGTGAAAGAGTTATAGAAGGAAAATTTTCCTACTGGAAAATTCTTACTTGTCAAAATTGATGCATACCTTAGGAATAAATTCATTTAAATAAAATCTCATCTGTGAAAAAATGAATCATTAGGATAAGACCGAATAAAAAGGAACATTCCATTTTCATTTTGAAGTGACAGTTCATTTCAACAGTTTTTTATGTTATACAAAAATTAGTAATAGTATATTCTTATTACCATTATCATTCTATTTACTTTTTTATTAATGATAAAATACACTTTTATTTATACCAAACATTTTTTTTAAATAGTTTCAAAGAAAAATTTGAAATTCAAAACTTCAAAACTTCAAAACTTTGAAAGAAACAATACTTTTTTTACAAGACTTCCATAAAAAAGAAGTCTGTACTGGATTCTGTACTGGAACATAATAAAGAAGAATACATTTCACTATAACATCACATTCCACATTGAGAAAAAGGAAAATAAATAAAGTGGAACACAGAATAATATAAACTATATCCTTAAAAAGGATATGAAAGGAATATGATCGCTGTCAATTGGGTTGCCAACTGGCTGAAGGGCTGCACCCAGTGAGTGGTGGTGGATGAGTCATTTTCAACCTGGAGGGATGTGGGCAGTGGGGTCCCCCAGGGCTTGGTCCTCGGGCCCACACTGTTCAACATCTTCATCAGCGACTTGCACAAAGGGATAAAAAGCACCCTGTTCAAATTTGCTGATGACACTAAGATGTGGGGGGATGTGGGCATGCTAGAAGGGAGCAATCGGCTACAATCGGACCTAGACAGGTTACAAGGGTGGGCGGATGAGAACAGGATGGGATTCAACACGGGCAAGTGCAAGGTGATGCACCTGGGGAGGAAGAACCAGCACCATACCTACAGGTTGGGGAACTCCCTTCTTGTCAGTACAGAGGCAGAAAAGGATCTTGGAGTCATCATTGACTCCAAGATGAACATAGGCCAGCAGTATGAGGATGCAGTCAGGAAGGCCAACCGTACCTTGTCATGCATCCACAGATGCATCTTGAGCAGGTCCAAGGAGGTGATCCTGCCCCTCTATGCGGCGCTGGTCAGGCTGCAGCTGGAGTACTGCATCCAGTTCTGGGTGCTGCACTTCAAGAGGGATGTGGACAACATGGAGAGGGTCCAGAGGAGGGCCACTCGTATGATCAGGGGGCAGCAGGGCAGGCCTTATGAGGAGAGGCTACGGGACCTGAACCTGTTCAACCTCCAGAAGAGAAGGCTGAGGGGAGATCTAGTGGCCTGTTACAAACTAGTCAGGGGGGATCAGCAGGCACTGGGGAAGTCCCTGTTCCCTCGAGCACCGCCAGGAGTGACCAGGAATAACGGTCACAAGCTGGTAGAGGGTAGATTTAGGCTAGATACCAGGAGGTGCTACTTCATGGTCAGGGCAGCTAGGATCTGGAACCAACTTCCAAGAGAAGTGGTGCTGGCTCCTACCCTGGGGGTGTTTAAGAGGAGGTTAGATGAACACCTTGCTGGGGTTGTTTGACCCCAGTAATCTTTCCTGCTATGGCAGGGGGTCAGACTAGATGATATACTCAGGTCCCTTCTGACCCTAGAAACTATGAAACTATGAAGCTGTAAAATGCCAGATCTAGAGCTTAACTGAAATAAAGGACAATGCTGGTCAAAGAGCAGTTATAAACAAAAAAAAAGCCTAAGTTAATGCTGGAAATTAGAATAAAATTCTTAATCTTTGGAGGGATAAATTTCTGGAACTGCCTTAATTAAGAGTCAGACGTCCAGAAGTCTTAATGGTCCTTAGGATGGAACTTGATCAATGTATTACATGGTGCCTGCAATAATAAGCAACTGTACCCAGGAAGCCTTTTTAGTCTGTTGTTCTGTTCAGATACTCTTGTGTGATAGGATATAGTATGAGAAAGTCAAAAGAGTGTACAATAGGACTAATAATATTTTGCACCTATCTTTGAATATCATTTTAATTGCTGGGGGGGGCAGCCTTTGGGGAGGTTGGGAGGAGGTTAGATTGAATTAAAAATGACCATGCAATCTAAGCTAACTCAGGATGGAGGAGCTAGTGAGGAGGAAAACAGACTCGGGGGTGTTGGGAGAGCAATCAGAGTCTGCAGGGGAGTAGGGGGCAAGCAGAGTCTGTGGGGGGGTACTGGAGGGATTGGGGGGTAAATAGGATCCATGGGGATTTGGGGAGATATGTAAGGCTATCAGGGTCTGTGGAGGAGCCTGGGAAGGTTTGGTGGGATTAGGAGGGTTAATGGGGTCTGTGGTGGACCTTGGGGAATAGGGTGTTTTTCATCTGGGGGAGAGCTGATGGGCTGGGGGGGGGGCGCTAAAAATAGCCTGGCACCAGGGAGGGAGGTTAGGAAAAGCAAAGCCCTAGGGCTGGGGCAAGAGTCTGGACTTTCCCAGCCCCAGGACTTCACTGGGAACTGTACATTTAGTTCAGACTTGCCTGACTTGGTCTAAATTAGACTACTTCAGGAGGTAGGGTTGACTTAGATTGGGTTGGCTATTTTTAGATAGATCTAAAGCTCCTAAACTTTCCTGTAGTTTTCACTTAGATCCCTAGTCAGATCACTCCAAGTGTAAGGTCCACAGTTGGATGAACTAAATTAGCTCTGGTGGCCATTTTTCATGAGATCTAACCTCTCCTTAACCTCCCTGCATGTCTGTACCTAACCAAGGTAAAGTTTTTTCCTCTTAGCAATGCTTTACAGAGGGATTACCATAGTTACATATTGTTCCAGCTGTCTAGCGGCATGTCTACCATGGCATATATCTTCACTTCATTCTTAATATATGTCCTAAATCATTTCATCTTATCTGAATAGTTTTGGAAAAAATTCTATACTGAATTTCCTGATAAATACCTGCATTCATTATACATGAATTCCATTTAATACCTTAAATGCTAGCAGGTTTTATATTTGAATTATCTAAAATACTCTTGAAGCACTCCAAATGACCCGAGTGCCAAAAATCGCCCAAGTGCTTCAGAATAGTACCCGTTAGAATAAGGGGTACAAGTGCTTTGTTTCTTCTTATGTTTGTGTGCTCTTTGGAGCATGATGGAGGATCCCTGCATCCTCTAACACAGTGGCTTTCAACTTGTGATTCCCCAGGTCTGTGATAATGGGTCTGCAAAAAGGGACTACGGTCAATCAAAAGTATATGAATACCCACTGTTACAATTCAAAGGGGTCCACACCTCCATTCACATTTTTTTTAGGGATCCACAAATGAAAAAGAAACTCCACGCTGTTCTAACATTCTAGTGTTCTGCTCTTACCACCTCAGAGAAGGGAAGCAGAGCAGACTGTCAATGCCCACTCCCCTGAAGTTTTACCTTTGCTTTCCTGAAGTACTCCCCCAACACTACTGAAGCCAGGATCCCCTTGTGCTCCCTCATTAGAGTTAGGATTTCTGCTTTCCAGACAGAAATGCCCACTTACCTCTCTGCATCTAATCTTATGGCTCTAGAAGCATGGAGGATGTGGGCTTTCTGGTTTCCCAGTTTTGGGTACAGTGGGCACACTCCAGGAGAGAAGAGATGGAATGACAGGAGAGAGCACTCGCTAGCATTGGCTCCACCCTCCCTATTCCCTCCATGGCCTGAATATTTTCAATGACTTCATTTTGTGTAAAGCAGGGAATGCAGCTGATGCTTTACTCAAAAGATGGTTTCTCTGTAAGCAAGCAGGTTCAATGTGGCTAGTTATGGCCTGCCATGTTTGTATGTGCATTTGCACCCACAATGAACCTAATGCACTTTAGTAATGGAGTAGATTGTCTTATTCATCTTCCTGTGATATTACTCAGAAGCAGCTATTTCTTGTGGTCAGGGTGACCCAGAGTAGTGGTGTACCATAAAGAACATTAATAAATCATCAAAGAATTCCCTAGTGGCTGAATCATTGCCAAGATTAAAACATATCACATTCAGATCTGTGATAAGAGGACTTGTCCAATGGGTGTACAACACTTCTCAAAATATCAAACAAGAAGATTTGATGTGGTGTGGCATTTGGTACAACAGCAATTACATTTTCGTCACAGAATTTGTCTTAGGATGAAGTCCCACATGTGGGCTTCAGTTCTAATGACATTTCCACTCATTTGTTTGCGACCAAATGCCACAGAAGATACTGAGCCCAGGAATAATTCCAGGTATGCTGCAGTTTTATTAATTTATTTGGCTGTCGCAGAGAGAGGAGGGGAGAAAAAAAAAAAAGGTTTACATAGAAGATTGCTGAAATTTGGAAGTAATTATGAAAAAATATATATTTATTGGTATGTATTACCAAGCCCATGTCATCCAGAATATAAATTTCTGACCAATGCCAAAGTAGAAAAAAATAAAATATAAAATGAAGCATTCCACGGGCAAAACTGCCCAAATGATTATCAACCATCCTGAGGATTATTGAAGACAAATGGAACTCAAAGCAATCACTAAAAGTATTCTAGTCAAATCAAACCAAAAGAAACTAGACACAGCCTATCTATTTTGAAATAAATGACCTTGTAAAGATTACCAGCTCTTTGAAGGGAAAACTTTATTCCCAAATTAAGACACAAGGAGCTTACATTGTCAGATAAAACTCTAGAATTAGGGGAGAGCATGTTAATAAAATCACTTTCTTGGAAATTTAACATAAATGTAACTACCATTCAGATCAAGCAATAAGATTACAAAAACACTCACACATTGGAGGATGGGTGTAAACTGGACCTAGGGAGGGAGTTAGATAGGATACAGTGTTGTAATTAGACCCCCGCACCCACCCCACCGCATTTTTGTTTTCTGTTCTACCCAAACTTTAAAACCAACTGTCCAGGAGGGGCAGAAGCATTTCTATTCATGCAGCACTAGGGGAGTCAATTGTCTTCATGATTAATAACATACCTTATTCCTTCTAATTTCTTTTCACTCCACAGGCATGACTAACCCACTTCTTTTTAATGGTCTTGATGTTTCACTATTCAAACTATCTTTTATCTTGCAATTTTGCTGTCTGTTACCTATTCCCAGCCATGTCTCTCTCCTATTTCACAGCCCTGCAAAGTCTTTTCACATCTAGATGAAAATCTTTACTCAGATGTGGTAATACTAACTCAGATGTAAAAATGCATAACTGTGAAGTATTGAGGGCACTGTCAAGAAACTCAGGAATGCTATATTTTGTTTTATAATTCTGAATAAGAGATGTACATTTAATTATAAAGACTACAAAACTAATGGGATCATATCTTCTGACTGTTTTGACTATTTTTGCCTGGTTTGCTGTGTTTTTAAATTAATATATAATCCAGCAAAGTAATGCACATTCCAGTAGTTATATTAGGTTTTGCTTTGATCTTAAACTGAATAATATCACTAGGTCCCTAACATATTAGTAAAGCTTCATCTACACTTTCAGTGGATCTGTTCAAATTTCTTCATTTTACTGAAGCTTTTGGAACTGGGCTGACCCATTATATTGTGAACTTAAAAGGTGTATTAGTTGGGATTTATATTTTGTGAAAGTTAGACTGCTGGAAGGGAGAATTCCTTATCTTCTTTCTTCATCATGATGGCATATTGTTTGTCACCATCACATTTTTATTTTCCCTTTTAGTTATGGCTTTTATTAACAAGGTTACCTTTTTCACAAATTGTCTAAGAAAACTAACACAAATGCATTTATTATCTGTTAACCTATATCTAATAAATTTGGGTAAATCAATCATTACATAATTAAGCTATGATATAGATAGGGTTGGAACTAGGGGTGATACAGTGGTACAGATGTACCCCACCACTTCTGCTTCCACTATCACTGTATTCAGCTGGTCCTGGTGTATGGGAGCCCCAGAGCCACTCCTACCCTGCTCCAGTGCCAGACTGAGGATGTGCAGGGTGTGCCAGGTTCAGCAGGAGACAGCAGCAGAGCCACACAGGTTCTTCTTTCCAGCACCTACCAGCCCCCGCCCCTGTGAGTGGCCCCTGGTGGCCCCAGGAGCAGAGCTCAGAGTGAGGAACTCTCCTGCCATTGCCATTGCTGTCCCCAGCTAAAGGAGGGGAGCCTCAGAGCCACCCTTGCATGTACCCCTGCATCTACAGGACATAGTGGGCTGTGAAAACCAAGGCATTTCTTTTGTCACAGAGACAGAAAATTTTGGAGGACCCTCACTGTGATGCACCATGACCCTAGATGCAACCATGTACACCTCGGAGAAACACTCTGGGGGCAGGGGGGAAGAGACGGGGAGGTTCTCATACCTTTAGGGATGTCCTTCACATCCAAACCCCTCTCCATCATTTGTAGTTTGAACACTGAGAACATACCGAAATACTCCAAAGGTCACTTCCCTGACCTATGGTGCCTCTTCTATACCTGTCTCACCCAGGCCTTGCCAGCTTCTAGCAGAGAGCAGTCTGCCAGCTGGAATAATTACACCCTCATCCATTTATGCACTTAGAAAAGATGGGTCCCTTCCAACCTTAATTTTCTATGATTCTATAAGAAAGCAGTAACCATATATTACAATACAAAGATAATAACAAACAAACAAAAGGAAATATAAGAACAATAATTTCTTCAGATCCTGCACCTTAAATCTAATAATTAAGCTGAATAGATTAGAGAGCATCTCCCACTTCTGACCTTTTCATCAGGCTAGGTGTCATGTCTGCAAATATTCATTCTGCATCTTTAGAAGCAGGCCCTTGGAACCTTGTGCTTTAGCCACACTTCTACTGTTTAACTCAGAATTTGTTTTATTTAGTTACACATTAAAAACAACAACACACAGCTCTGATTTCAGATATAACTAGGTTAGGGCAACCAGGACAGCAGTCCTAGGTGATGACCAGGGATCCTGGTTTTCTCTGATAAAAAAATCCCCAATTTTCAGATTAAAAAAGTAACCAAAATTCCACATTTTACCATGATTAATATGACACATTACTATATCTATAACGCAAGAAGGAGAGTGTACCTCTAGCAGTGCTACAAGTGAATACAGCTATACAAAAGTCACTGTGAAAAACTTAAGAACACTAGCAACTGAACATCCCACCCATTCTAAAATCTGTGCTGCTGTGAGTTTTGAGTATTATACAGAATATATTCTCTCTTTGAGCCCAAAAAATGCCTTGTCCTGAAGAGGCAATGGCACATGCTATGGATCTAGGCATCATCATCATAGGCAACGTGTAGAAGGTGCATGAGGGTGGTACATGCCCTGCTGAGATTGACTGCCTCTGAAGCCTCTGCCCGCAACTGTTCCCCACTCACCACCGATGTGGCCAGCAATGGCTGTGGGTGGTCCCCACTCCCCGCTTACCAACATCACCCCCCACCAGTTGTGGCTGCAGGCGGTCCCTTCTCACCACCACCTACACTGCCGGTGGTGGCTGCAGGGGGTCCCTGCTTGCCACTTGCTGCTATGGTGCCCACCCTGTCTCAGGAGGCACCAGTCATTCACAATTACTATCATCATCACCATCACCATCACCATCATAGGGCTGATTGTCCCTTGCCTTGCCCCTTACACAAATATAAAATGAATGTAAAATATCTTGGTAACAAGCAATACTTTTTTGATTTGTTAGAATTTAGCAATTTTTCTGATGTCTAATAAAAATGTGCCTTTTTTTTTTTTTACTTATTTTAGAAAGAGCTGTCTGACAAAATTTGAAATTTATATAAGTGCAAATAATAAATATAATCAATACTTGGATTGTCCTCCAGAAAGATATATAGGTTTATTTGCAGATAGCATATATAATTTAATCATATGTAGATCTGCACTGTGTTAATCTGGACAAACCCATGACATTACAAGTTGTACTACTGTAATCCTGTTTATAAAATACATCTGCTTAAACCAAACTGTATACAATAACTGACAATCTGTATTCATTTCTATATGTTTGTATGGGTGGAAAAAACCAGAATTTGACATATGTGGTAACATGTACATATTTTAAATCAATTAGCTGATGAGCAACTCCATTGCAATGCTGTAAAAGTAATTTAAGAATAGTGCATTTAGAAAAAAAATCTTAATGAGAAATGAATAAATTTAATGACTGAGTTAACCACTGAGTATTTTTCCCTGTTTATCTATCAGAAGGCAATAAAAATTGTTTTCTGCAGAATAAATATGGATTGATAAGAATAAAATGTTCAATACTGTATAACAGTTTTTAAATCCAATACTATGTAACTGTTTAATTGCTTTTTATATGTATATGCTATAGTGTAAGCTTACAAACTAAAAATAAAACTTCTGTGTTTGTTATTTGTGAGATGGGCTTATATAAAAATAAAATAAATGATGACAACTTATGATCTAGGTTTTACTCTTATTCACATACTGAGCATGTCTCAAAGTTATTTATGCTCTGTTGCAGCCTTTTTTCCACTTGGGAAAATGTGTAATTCTATGTACCTTCTAAAAATTTTAGTTGGGGAAAAAATACTGAGTGTTTAAGGCACCTGTGAAGGAACTGGAAGACAAAAGCTAGGTACAGGCTTTAAGCACACAAAAAGAGCTTTACAGCCATAGCAAAACATGCATTCATGGCACATAAACCATTTTAAAAATGGCAGATCCAACTCTAAGTTAACCCTGGATGGATGTGTACTAATCTAAACTGCTTTCTGTTAGACCACTTTATTGCATGTTGTGCCAGATCTCATTGAGGGTAAACTTAGAGTGTGACTGCCACTGTTCTAGGTGAGATTGTGCAGGGCTGCCATAGTCTCTGGCAAAGCTCATTTTCTCTGCCTAAGCACCAGGCTGGCCATGCCCCTCAGCTGTCACTGACTCCAGAGCCACTGACACAAAGATCCTGACAAGAGTGGGTGGGTGAAGGGGGGCGGGGTTCTCTGTCTCCCACAGTGCATTGCATCCTGGCCGGAGGGGTAATGCAGGGAAAGGATTCTGGGACCTCCCTTTCAGCAGCAGCTGCCAGAGTGGTGACTGTCAGCAGCAATTGGTGAGGGATGGAGGGAAAGGAATGCCCCCCAGCACAAAGTCCCACCATCCCACACAGCTTGCTGGCTTTAGGATCAGGGGAGCCTGATCAGGCACAAGGGCTCTTTTACCCCCCCGCCCCCCGGCCACAGCTCCCAGTGCAGTGAAAATCCAGAGTAACCTCACACTGCGTACCTCTGGGTGCAGCTGCCTGGTTGTTCCAGCAAGGGGAGGTGTGAATGAAGTGCCTGTGCAGTAAGGGTCTCCCCACAAACTTTCTGTTTTGGGGCATTGGGGGGGAAGGCAGCAGCCAGGGCCATGTGCCAGGAAGACTCCATTCACTCACCCCCTGCTGGAACAACATGGAAGTGGCTTTTTGCCATGCTGGAAAGTCTGGCTAGGGCTGGGGGTAGGAAGAGAGTCATGCTTATGTGAGGGCCTCCTAACAGCTTACAGGCTCAAGGGTTGGAGAGGTCAGCCCAGGTCCATGCAGCAAGGGGGCTCCCTTGCCCCCACCAGCCCCAGTTCTCAGCACAGTGAAATGTAGAGCTGGGAAGCTCTGCTACAGCTGGCTGCTGCTGTCAAGAGGTGGTGGGGGAAGGGAACCCCCATATTATGAAAGCTATGCCACAGCTTTCTAGCTAGGATTTTTGGAGGGGCCAGGATGGGTCCCCACGGGGGGGGGGGGGGGGCTCCCTTTCACTCTGCCTAAGATTCTTGATGGTCACAGTCAGCGGCTAGTTATGGCGGGGGGGATCCCTTTCTCCAAGCCCCATCCTCTTGACAGTAGCTATCAGCATCTGCAGGAATCAGCGGCATCAGCATGGCTCAGTGTTTCTCTGCTTCAGGAACTGAGGTGGGGGAGGGAGCCCCCCCCCGCCACATGAACCTGGCCCAGCCCCCCAAAGACCCCACCTAGCAAGCTGTGAGTGGACCCTCACTGTTGAGGGAGTTTTCTTTCCCCCAGAGCCCAGCCTCTTAATAGTGGCAGCCAGCAGCTGCAGCAAGGGCAGCCCAGCCCAGTGTTTCTCCACACTGTAACTGGAGTGCAGGGGGAGGAAGCCCCCTGAACTCACAGACCCTTAAAAACTGTCGGGGTGGGGAGACCTCACAGTGGTGGGACTCCATTTCTTCCCCCTCTTTGTCCCCAGCTGTTACTGACAATCACCAGCTGGTGGGGGTTGGCAGGGTTGGGGGTGTGCTCTGCTAGTTTCCTGGGAGGCATGCAGAAGCACCCCCAATTGCTGGCTTTGGTCAATGCAGGCAGGCACCAAGCCCCACCTCACTAAAGAACACACATCTGTTTGGATAGAACGCACTGTAACTTACAGCTCTTTAGGTAAAGTGTGATAGTTAAAGTGCTTTCCACCAGGGGCTTTTTGAATGTCTAAGGTTTGAGATTGAAAGGGTTTGAAACCTATCCCTTAATGTGCTCTAATGATCTTGGGAAAACACATGAACAGAAATCATTATTATTTTTTTAAATATATGTATGAGGAGAAAATAATTTTGAAATTTAAATTCAATGATATGGGCTATATGCTGATGTCAGTTAAATATATACACTCAAGATAAAGTACCTATAATAAGTGTTAGTAAATCAACTAGAACTCTTTCATCATTTTCCGGTATACCCCATCTCTCCTCTTCTCTCTCCTCCCCCTCTCCCTAAAAACTCTGGATTAAAACTACCACCTGATTGTAAACTATTTATAGACAAGATAAAGAATGTTTTTGTTTGAGGACTGAACTAGATTCTAAACTATTACTCATTTTGTAAATCCCCTTAAATTGGACAATGCAACCATTTACAGTGTCCACATGTATTTTTCATGTCCTAGTACAGGAGTGTCAAAAATTTTTGAATGTGGGGCCGGATCACAAACTTTTTATCATCCAGTGGGCTGACGATCCATAATCAAAGACCTCACAGGAAGTGGTATCACATTAGGAAGTGATGTCACATGACCTTTGACATCAATGAAGGTTTCAAGAATATATGAAAGGGTCACGAGCAAACTTTAAAAGCAGGTTCTCCTTTAAAGGAGAAAAACATATAACTGTGGCTTTTCTCTTGTGGGCTGGCAGAGTTCCAGCGTACAAGGGGCTACGTGGGCCCCCCCCATGCCCCACAAACTGGGGCACTGGGGTCTGGAGGTAGGAGTAGTGAGGGACACTGCGTCAGGACTGTGAAAGGCAGGGACCCCCCCCCACAGACACACACACAGGTGCTGGAAGCCCACAGTCACCAGCCTGGCCCCAGGGGAGGTGCTGTCTTCCTGCCATGACCCCGGCCCAGCCCGACCTGGCTTGGCCCTACCTCCGGTGCCCCAGCTGGGCAGGATGCGGCAGAGGCAGATGACGAGGGCGAGCCCAGCTGCTGCACCGCCTCTGTGGGTCCGCATTGCCATGCCACAACATGCCACGCCGGGCTAGGGGGAGCCAGAGCCAGGTGGCACCTCAGGGTGCAGTAAGCGCAGGCTCCGCCCAAGCCTGGGGCTGCCCCGTGTGGCGTGGCCAATGCCAACAGCCTAGTGGGAGGAGGCACCTGCCTGCACCACTCAGCCTCTGCCTGCCAGGGGCTGCCTCTCATCTGTGGGCGGGGAGTGGCGAGTTGCTCAGGCAGAGAAGCAGTGGCTTCCCCACATGGTGCTGGGGATGGGAGGAGGCGGACTTGGTCTGCACTCCTCTTCCTACACGCACCACATTGGCAACGTCAAGCTGATGCAGTGCATGTGGGAACCTTGTCCCTTCCCCAGCCATTCAGCAGCCATTAGGAAGCTGCTGAGGGGCTGAGGGAGGGACAAGGGGTGGGAATGAAAGTAAACCATGTTTACTTTTGTTTCCCATCACAACACTGCGGGCCACAGAAAATGCCTTGGAAGGCTGCATGGCGGCCCGCAAGCCATATGTTGGACAAGCCTGTCCTAGCCTATGGCTTAGCTCTGAATCTCACTGCTGAAAATGGTGTGGGGAAATTGGCAGATATCATTAGATATGTGGCAAAGAAACAATGCATTCTTATCATCAGCTGCTGCATGGCCCCTCTCGGTCATGCCTACTTGAATATGATTTAAAGAAATATCCAGCCCATGAACCAAATGCAGTTCATAGAACCACAGTATCCAGCCCATGGGTTGGGAAATTTGATAACAGTAGTGTCAAATTAATATGGCCACACTTCCATGTTGCCGGTTCCCAAACCCCAAGCCCTACATGGAGGGTTGGGCTGGGTCACACCCCCTCCAGTCCATGGCTAGATCAGGGAAGGTCCCCATTCCTTCCCCCTGCAGCTGGATTGGGGCTGGGCCATGCCCCCTTCCTCCTGGCTGGTGTAGTGCCAGTCTGCTTTCCCTCTTCACATGGCTGGAGAGAGTCCTGCCATGACTGCTGCAGGGGCAGATTGGGACCACTGATCAGAACTACCACATGGATAGACCAAAAAATGCCCATCAAGCCCACTGAACATCACTGATTTAAGGTATCCCCGGGTATTTCAAAAATTTCCTAAACTAAAACTACTTTAAGATTGAGGAGCTCAAAGTACCATTACATCCACCATTACAACCAGCCTATTGGGGTGGATAGAAAAGGAAGGAACAGCTTTGAAGGAGACTTGGAACCAAAACTTTAGTGCTGAGGTCCCACTACTTGTTTTTTTTCTGTCTATGGTTGTTTTGTGCCAATAAGTATATTTTAGAAGCACACTTACTACCCATTAAAAATATGTTCATAGAAAGGACTTTTTTACTGTATTTAGCACATTCCACCTACTCTGTATACTATGTATAAAACAGCACATTAGAATAAACAAATACATAATTAAAATTTCAAAGTAATAAAACCCAAACCTCCAATTAAACCTGCAAAAGCTTGTTCCAATCTTGAAAACCCCAAAATACTGAGTTTAATTTGAAAACCACATTGTAAACTGAACCTCAGTGAAGGTTTAGGTTAACAGAATCTAACACAAAACAGTCATCATCAACTGTGTGAAAATTGAACATAAAAGGCAGGAAACAAAGAAAACACTAGTAGAGCATTAGTAAAACTTGGTTTACTAATACTAATACCCGATAACAAGAAAAAGTAGATCAAGGTTATATTTAAAGATGAACTTCTGAAATCACTTATGAAGCCACATGGGAAGCATTGAGTTTTTATTGTACCTGTGTGTATTGCTAGTTTTGTTTTTTCTCTCCTGAGTTTTTTTATTAGTCATATTCACATAAAAGCAAGAGTTTAATTCCTTTGGTATTTATCTATTCATGCTTCTTTTCTCTTTGCCTAATGTGAGTCAAATCTCAGAATTTCCATTTCATAGGAAAAAGTGACATTTTGAAATGTGTTTTGTTATGTATTTTCTAAGATACTGAAAACAGTTGTTCCTTCGATAATAAATTGGAGGTGAGTTCCTGTTAGATTTAATAGGTGCCTACATAGACTTACACACCTATTGCTAATCTTATTTCACCTTGATCTAGGACCTGTAAAATCACTGGGGAGAGAATAACCAATTCACTTTTTGTTCTATTGTTTCTTCAGGGATACGAGCAGTGTAGGATAGGACTGTCCTGGGCACCTACATCTCTTTTAGACACCTAGGCAAGATCCAGATATGCAGCTGTAAATACACACCCCTGCTTATTTGGACACAGCTCTAGTAGTAGGATCCTAGTAGTAGGGTCTGACCCTGATATTTTTTTTTCCCCACCCTTGTTTAAAGTGTCAGGATTTTTCAACCCAATAGGACAGAGAATGATCTAGGAGTAGAATTCTATTGTGCCATTTCTGGTTCTAAATGGAAGCTTTCAAGCCACATAATTGTCATAACCAGGGATCCTAGTTTTCTATGATTAAAAAAAAAAACTCCCCAATTTTCAGATTAAAAAAGTAACCCCAAATCCACATTTTTCCTTTATCAAAAATGAAATACCACTATATATATAAAACTAAAACTGGCATTTTGTTAAAAGTGGATTTTGGGTTAATTTTTACATCTGAAAAATGCTGAAAGAACTAGGGGGCAGGGTTGTTGTAGGAAGATTCACGTTTTAGCCCCAAAAGCTGAGCGGTTAGGGCCAAGGGTGACTGGTGCTGCTTTAGTCAGTGGGGGCATGTGCCTCCCCAGCAACTGTGGGGATAGAGTCTGCCCACTACCAATCTCACTGATGGCGGGGGCAGGATCCCCTGATGGACACTTCTGGAAGTGGCTGATGCTGCTTCCCGGAGCATCATGGCATTCCACTCCCTGGCCAGTGCTTGCAGGGTAGGCACTGGTGCTTCTGCCTGCCCCCCCACCCATTGCCTAAGTGGTGAGTGTGTCTGGTCAGGGGGTGCAATGGCATTCTCAGGGGCTGCACATGCACCCCTTACTTGTCACCACTGGTTAGGGCACATGTCCTTGAAGCCAGAGAACTAGTTTTTCTGCCTTCCCCTTACCACTTACCCCTAAGAGGGATTTGAACCTGCATCCTATAGATTTATAAGACTTAAGCTTCTTTATAGTTAGCATAAGTCAGTTTAAAATGGGCAGAAAGAGAAGCTAAGGGAAGAAGCAGCAAAGGAAGTGGAAACACATGAGAAAACATAATAGGCTAAGAACAAGGATGGGCAAAATGGCAGATCCAGCTGGCAGCCAGACTATTTCCCACCAGGTCCTGCCCAAGGTGCTGTAGCTGGTTTCCATGAAGACCCTAGGAGCAGTAGGGCCATGACAGTGCAGGGCCAAGTTTTCCAAGGAGATGAGCCCCAGCAACTCTGAAAGGGCACATGGCTGGACAGGGAGTTGCTCTGGGACAGGAGCTAGGATTTTGTGGCAATGATAGTATGGTGCAGAGCCCCAATCCTCTGCCTGCATGGGCTCGCCTGGGCATACTCTAACTAGCACATACTAGGTCAGGCTTTATCTAATCACTTCTTCTGTGCTTGTCTGGAAGCTGAGCCACTGCCTTTGCACTGACTACTTATCATATAAAAAGTTGGTGAGCAGCACAGTAAGAAAGTTTTTGTCTCATTGGCAGCATGAACTCAATTATAATTAAAGCATTTCTTCTTCCTAAACATTGTACTACTGCACACTCTCCAGCTGTGTGTGTGTGTGTGTGTGTGTGTGTGTGTGTGTTGGTTTTATTTTTTTTCCTCCTGGCCCCAAATGTTTTCCTCTCTTGATTGCCCTAGGGGCCAGCTTTAAAGTAAGGGCTGCAAAAGAAGTTTGATAATGCTTAACCTGTGGTGTAATAATTCAAGCACTGTGCTAGGAAGAGAGATATAGCTTTAACTGTGCTCTGGAGAAGGGAGCCTGGAACCTAATCTCTGGCTTTTTGAGTATGTGCCATAACAACCCAGCTGTTTTGACTATTATAGCATAACATGTTGTGTCCTCTTGGTATGCCTGTCAAGCATATCATGGCACTTTACATGATATAAATTGAGATGATATGACATCTTAAAATGCATTTACATGGAGGTGGGATGAACTAAAGTAAAATAATAAAAATAAAATGAAATAATGGGGAAAGAGTATTTAGAAATCATCTCACTCTTTTTGCAAAACAACCAAAAATACTTTTTAGTAATTTTTTATAAGAGCATAATTCTCCCACCAAAATCTGTTTCAATTAACATATTCCTTTTAGTTTTACCTCTGTTTTAAATCATAGCCCCCTTCCTGTTATATCATAGTCACATAATTATGATAGAACTAACAAAACAGGATAACCAAGAAGGCGAGAATGTTTCAGTAATCAGTAAATAAAAAACAGTTAAAACCTTGTGTTTGTAAAAAAAAAAAAAAAAAAAAAAAAAGGCTAATAAGAAAAATAAGACAAAATAATTAAGCAGGATCTCTTTTCAGAGCTGCAGCAGAGACTTACATGTTTACAGATTCTGCTCTGTGGTCAATGTGTGTAAGTAACTAAATGTTTGGACAGAATTACATAAGAAGTATGGGTTTAATAAATATAATGGATTAACAACCATTAAAAGGGTTAATCTGACAAGAATGAGAAATGAAATAAGTAAAAGACAAGTCTCTGTGATTGATGTAGGAAGTGTACAATTCACTAAAATAAATCAGGATGTATTTATGTCTAAAGATACAAATAATAATTAATATTTCAAGTGAGATACTGTGAGGTTAGACAGTAAATATATTTAATTATGTATAAAAATGTAAGTAGAATGTGGCTCACATATACCTAATGACAAAGAGCAAAGAGGGATAGTAACAAAAGAGCTAACTACAGGAAAAATGAAAAAGGGGAAAAAAGAAATGTAAAGATTTAGTGCCATAGCATTGTCATAGGGTGTCAGCATATATGGGGGGAATAAAGATCTTTGCCAGCCTTTCTCTGCAGACTTTCTTAAACATTATTCTATCCCTTCTAGCACTTTCATACATTTTACATCCAAAAGAGTACTATATAATACTGAGATGTACTATACAGTGTGAACCTCCACACTCGACAGAAGAGATACAAATACCTGGAAGCCAAACCCTGAATATATATGTTTATAGGTAATAGTGGTGTTCCATTTCAATCATAGAAAAATGTGGATTTGGGTGGGTTGGGGGTTATATCCAAAAATGTGGGATTTTTTTTTTTTTTTAAATCAGAGAAAACCAGGGTCCCTGGTCATCATACATGGATAAAAATGTCCTCAGGCTGAAATCCAGCATTTTTCTTTCTTCTGTTCTGTTCCAGAAGAAAAGTAAAGCAACATCATGCTATATGGATTTAATTCCCCTCAGAATCTGACTCAGACAGACAGATGAGGAGAAATGTCAAGTTAAAACAGACTGAAACAATCTAATTTCATCCTGCTGGCCATTAAAAGGCTATTATTAGCATCCAATACAATTCTGTATAGTAGAACGACTGGCAAGCCATTATGAAATAATAGACATATCTTATAATGAGAAAGTATTCCAAAAACAAAAACAAAAAAAAAGCCTTAGTGCCTCTCAACCTCCCCTTCCCCATAGAAGAAACATAATAAAACCAGGAAGATTTTCTGAGAAGTTAGAGTTTCATCTGACAATCATATGAGTAAAAGCTGCATATGCAACTATCACCTCTTGCATTCCATGGAAAAGTAATACCCATGTCTGCCACACATGAAAAACATGGATTGAATTAAGATCTAGCATAAACTTAAACTAACTTACAAACCCTTTGAGCATCTGTAACATGGGACCTTCTCAGCCCCATCTCTTAATGGCCCCACCCACCTGTTCTAGGCCAACCACCCACCTTCTTTCCTGCCATGCCTTGTTGTTAATTAATTAATTAATTATCTTAATTAGGTGGGAGGCTGCCCATGTTTTTCCCCAATGCCAGGGGGCACTATCCGCAGCTCCATTCCTCCTCTATACCGTAGCCCAACCCTCGTAGATGGCATCCACTGATAGTAATCTCAGTTGGCCCACAATGGGCCCCAGAATCCTCCATTCAGGATGCCTATAGGATCCTTCCATTCAGATGGCCTACCCCACCCTCATTCAGGGCTCCTAACTCCCTGAAACTATTTCCCCTCTTGGGTGTGGTCCCCCCAGGACCACACAGGCCCTGGCCTTGCCTCCAGGGCCAATCAGAACCCCAGGCCCTCAGTTCTGGCCATCCCTCACAGTGGGCCCCTGGCCTTTTTGACTGTTTTGCTCCTGGCCCCAGCATTGACCAATCAAGGGTAGTCTACATCAGGCCTTGGAGCCTCTAGCCCCACTGTCTCTCTGGGGTCTGCCTTCGGGCCCCTACTAGGGGGTAACCCACCCAGTTGTGGGATCTGGGGTTATTAAGGTGCCCCAACCCACCTTCCACTGGGGTGGTAACTGGCTTGGTATTGCCTGGGGGCTCCTGCACCACCGAGAGGCCCACCAGGCCATCCTTTCCTGGGAGGGTGCAGTTTTAAGTCATGCCCAGGACCAGGAGCCTCCAAACCATCCCCTACAGCTCCTGGTCTTGCCTCTAGGATGTTCCAAGCTGCCTGGCCTACCAGCAGTGAACTGATCTGTTTATATAGGCATTAGGGATCTAAAATGGCTGCTGCAATGAAACACCTGCTGGCTGCTTGGCTGGGCCCTTAAAGTGGCAGGCACCAACACTGCCCTGCTACAGCATCTTTACATATTCTCTGGGGTGGAGGTGGAGGATGGCACTTTATTTACAGCAACTCTGAAAGGCATTGTTGAAATGTCAGTAGGCCAGTGTTCAACAAGCTTCAGTAAAAGCACTCCTACCACCATTTTGAAGTTTGAGGATGCTGAATACATGTGATGTGGAGGCTGCCAGAGTGTGCTAATCAGCACACTCCAAAAAACTCCATTAATCAAGTGTGCCAGCACATGTTGGGGCAGCCATCTGGCATATGTATAGGTGCCCATTGACTTTACAACATGATGCCACTGCTGGACATATCTCTACTCCCTTTTGATGTCTTACAATTGTACCATACCTATGTAGAGAAAGAAATATAATTGTATTATTTTTAAGAATTTTCAGTGTACCTAATATTAAGAGACACTGTTAAGAGAATATTAAATAGAAAATGAAAAAAAAATACACAAAAGACAACTTCAGGAAACAACTTCAAGGGAATTAAGCAGATAATTGCTGAGCCACTAATTGGTAGGATAATATTTCTAGCTGTCATCCAAAAGTTACACATCTAATTTGTTAATGCTGAGTTTCTAACATCAAAGGAACAGCAAACAGTTAACAAAATTTATCACTTTTCAGAAGACTTTTCACAGAGGCAACTTATTTAAGACAAAGATGGGCCTCAAACAGCTAAACTTATCATAGGTTCATTACAATTTAGACCTTTTATTGAATTTGCACTTTTCTATGTTTGTTTTGCCCCTTTATGTGGATAAAGAATATGACTGTTTTAAAGTAGTTGTTCTGAATCCCTTCAATCAGCCACTGACCCCATAATTCTGAAAATAAATTACTTGCAACTGCCAAATAATTTTTAAGCCACAAATGACATCCAGTAAAGTAGGCTGTTGCCTACAAAGCATCATACCTCTGAATCAGTTTTTGAGGTTGTCCTACTCTACCTTTGCCAGATTACTTTAGATTAACATGGATTACAACCTGTCTTCAAATATTTTTAAAGCCAGTTGTTAAATTAGAAACCCAGACTAGCTAGTCACGTACAAATATTCAGCTGTTGGCCTCTCTTCCATGAGTGTACAGATGTGTTCAGGATTTTTTGCCCAGAGCAAAACTGGCCACTCCAAGAAAAAAAACAAGTCCCCCCCCCAACCTGGTAACAGGCAGGATTACATTTATCCTTGGAGAGTTCCTCATCAGAAAGAGAATGTTTTTACATGTTCTCTTGTGAGAGAAGCCACATCACAGTCCTGCAGCATCCCAGGGTGCTTTGCTTCCACTTTGTCCCAGAGCTCTGCTACCATTCTGACTTCAGGCAGAATAAGAGCATGCTGAGGTGTGTGCATATGTTTCCCCTGGATGTACAGTGTCTGCACTGCAAGATCTCTGCTTTTCAGGAGCTCAGCACTTGAATGTCTATCTAGTCATCTCCAAATAAATTTTTCTACCAGGAGAACAAACCTAAAAGAATTCTCCCACATCATAGAAAGTTGTGTAAACAGCCTAAGAGTTCACCATTCCAGTTAGGGAAATGAAGCATGAACTTGTCACCAGATGGGTGCAATAAAAAGGGATTACAAAAGGGTCTAATTTATAGTTTACCCTGTAATTCAAATGCTATAAAACAAAAAAAAACTGTTTTAAATTGAAATGTTCATACCATGTTCCAATGGGGTCCAGGTAAAAATCCTAGAATATAATATTTTTTCCCTAGTAAAAATCCATACCTTCAAAATATGGAAATAAGTAAATCTAGGAATGAAAAAATAAAAGATTCTGTAAAATCCATATGACATACAGCATTCACTGTCTCACAGGATACTGTGAGATTTATACCATCCATGAGAGCTTTACCTTAATTTCTTTGCTGTATAATGGAGAAATAAAAATGTATGTGAGTTGGTTATTTATTTATATTGTTTCTTAAATACTGTATTAATGATATAAGGGTGCATTTTAGATCCAAATTCTAAAAATTAATGTAATGAGATATGATGATATAGCAGTAGATTTTTTTCAATAATTCAATAGATTGAACAGATTGTTCTTAAAATTGATAACCAGTAATAGTTTTGTAAATTTAGCAAACGTTGGTGCCATTTTAACTATATTGTATGTCAATCAATACATTAATTAGTGTATGTTTTATGTTAACACAACTTTTTTTAGTTTTTAAAGGTTATGGTTGATACTTAAGTATATTACCTAAAAGATATTTAGGCATTTAACTCCTGGAGTCAACAGGAGTTAGATCTCAAAGTGCCTGTGAGGATCTGTATACTTGTTAGAAATCTGTTTTATTCTGTGAACTGTTCCAAGTGGCCATCAATGATACTACCAAGAATATCTCAGAATTATGACAACAGTCTGTGTTTGTGGAGGTCTTAAAGGCATGATTCCTAATACCATGTATACACTGGAACAGATAAAAGTCAGTCAGAATACTGTGTGCGCACGCACACACACACACACACACACTTCTGATTTTTATCTGTTCCAATACTTTTTTACTGCTTTAAGCATAGAAAAAAATTTCCAAAAATAATATTACACAAATTTTCCCAATATTTTTATTAAAGTTCTTTCAGTTTTTATCACTACACAGCTTCTTCAATAAAGGAAAAGCAGAAGAATATCTTGTCATAGTCATAGGGGAAATACAGGTAAGTAAACTTAATAACTCATATTAAAAATTTGACCAAGTCATTGCATTTCTGCTCATACTTTTGAAGATTAATATAGGATATTTAATACTCACACATGTCCAGGATGTCTCTTTTGTCACATGAAAACTTTGCAATTACCCCATATCATTTTATATTCAACAGATGGCAAAGATTGCCAGCAATCTTGTATATTATTAGCAAAGAGTTATCTTTTCTCTGCATTGAAATGAATTTTTGAATGACACCAGAAAATTACAGAAGTACTTATGCAGTTTCCTAATGCATTCTTAACAAACCATAAATAACTTCAGAGTTATGCAGGTTATGTAGTCTCAGTGATTACGGTAAAATGGCAGGACAAAAATACAAACTAAAATCCTCACTTTATTTTATTCTTTTTAAAGATTTTTTTTAAAGTCTAGTTCTTTGTATTTTCCGCTGAACTAATTCAAAGATTGACATCGTTTTTGGTGCACAGGCAAAAATTAAAAGAAAAAGAAGGTGAGTGTCCAAATATTTAAGAAAAGTTTGTGTTTTTCTTGTTTAATTCTCGTCACGCTTTCACTGGCACGGAGGAAGAACACCTTTGGTGCAGTCAATTAAGTTATAGTATGTAGAAGTAAAATTTGTTGAAAAGTAGAAGATTAAGATCCCTCTTCTGAGATCATTTGAAGCCTGTTCTAGCTATTTATGAGAAATGACAGTGGTATGCACTTGGTGCTTGAATGCCACAAAACAACACATCGCTTAATGTGAGGAAAAAGCAGGACCGCACACCAGTGTCTACGCTGTATGAAATTCGCTGATAAATATAAGATAATATTCCTTAATATCTGAAGCTCCATTTACTGTAAAAAAGAGATTCCATGGTATACCAAATGAGGATCTGACATACAATTTTTTTTAAACACACTTTATCTCATTAAGACACAGACCACACAACCCCAGGTAAGAGAAGATAAAAAAAAATCCAGTGATTTCAATATAGAATTATATCCTATACTTTTACTGTATATGAATTTGTAAAAATGTTTGTGTAGATGAAATTGGCTTGGCTTGAACAGAAACAGTCATTATGGATACCAGAAATGATCATTTAGTTAATCACAGCAAGTCAGTATATTTCATAGATTTCATAGACATCAGGGCTGGAAGGCACCTCAGGAGATCATTGAGTCCAGCCCCTTGCCCAAAGGGCAGGAAGTCAGCTGGGGTCATAGGATCCCAGCAAGATAAGCATCCAATTTACTCTTGAAGGTGTTCAATGTAGGTGCTTGAACCACCTCCGCTGGCAGACTGTTCCAGACCTTGGGGGCTCGGACAGTAAAGAAATTCTTCTTTATGTCCAGCCTGAAACGGTCTTGCAGGAGTTTGTGACCGTTCGACCTATATGCCAAACTCTGCTTTCTTTCTCTCTCTCTAGCAATTCATTTGGCAAGTTTTCATAAAGCAAACTGTCCCAGACAGTTCACTCAATCATCCAAGGCAGTCTACATGCCACAACTTGGCAAAGACATAATTAATATCAAATGGCTACATCACAGATTTTTTAATCTGTATTGTAAATGAGACTAAAAGTCCAAAAAAATGTTGATTACAGCAATGCTCTGGAAGTTTTTCACTAATCTGTATCCTTCATCCCAATTTAAAAGGCATTTTACCATATGACAGACCACTTTGAAGAATTAACAATAATTACTATTTAAATTTAATAAACAAATACCTAAAACAAAGCCGTAACATCCAAAGTAAAAAAAAAAAAAAAGGCCCACAAACCTTAGAAAACTTATGGCAATGACAAAATAGAAGCCAAGAGGATTAGGAATAAAAGAAGAAAAATATAGATGACTGGGACGCAAATGGAGGAGAGACCCAAACCTCATAAAAGAGGTAGCCAACATACTGGAATTGTAAGTGCTGAGGTAAACCAAAGACATAGCCAAGAGATTCAATGAAGATAGAATCACCAACAGATATCATGGAAGGAAGTGAAGGCTACCAGAGAAAATTATCAAAGGAGAATGACAGTAATGAAGGAAATAGAAAAAACAAACAAACATGAAACAATGGATGAATAATAAATTTGCAGACAACAAAAAGTTGTATGGAATTACAGACAGGGCAGGGCCAAGGTCCAGGATGACCTGGAACTACTGGTGAAATGGCCTGAAATCAATCAGATGAAATTCAACAAAGACAAAGGCAAAGTTCTGCACTTGGGATGGAATGATTTCATGAACAGATACAGACTGGGAAATGATTGTTTAGGATTCAGTACTGCAGAGAAGGATTTGGAGATTACAATGGGTCTTATGATAAATACAAGCCAACTGTGTGGTACTGTTGCATATTGCTCTGTATTAACAGGAGTGTCACCTGCAAGTCAAGAAAAGTGATTCTTCTGCTCAGTTAAGCACTAGTGAGATCTCCCCTGATGTACCGTGCCCAGTTTTGGACCTCACACTTCAAGGGAAAAGGATACAATTTGGAAAGAGGTTGACAGACATGATTAGAGACTTGGGAAGATGATTTATGAAGAAAGGCTGAAAGAACTAGGACTGTTGAGCCTGGAGAAGAAAAATCAGGAAGGATTTCATAACAGTCTTCAAATGCTTGAAAGGCAATTACAAAGAAGTTGGGGATAGTTTTTTTCTCTGTGGCACAGACAGGATAGGACAGGACTACGAACAGTGGCGTCAAACTGTGGCAAAGGAAATTTAGGTTGGAGATTAGAAAGAACTTTTTGACTATAAAAGTGGTTGAGCATTGGAATAGGCCACCTAAAGAAGTTAATCCCTAGAAATTGTCAAGACCAGGTTAGACAGACATGTGGTTGATATGGTTTAGGCAGGAATGATCATGCCTTGAGCAAGGGCCTGGACTAGATGATTCCCTTAGGTCCCTTCCATTTTTACTTTCCTATGATCCCATAATATATCATATTCCCTTGCATACCATACACACTTTTCCCCCCAAAAATCAAGTTTTCAAAACTGGGGAGCATGTCATAAACAGGGAAGCTGATTTTTCTTCACTGAAATACAGGGACGCATGGGGACACTGCTGAAGGATGGCTACCATGCTTCCCCCTCTGCCAGCCTCAGGGAGGGAAATGGTAGTGTTAGAGCTTCACAATTAGACCTACGGTTTTAATCTTCTCCCAGCTATAACATCAGCAGTTAGGAACCTCTTCATTCTGCATTCAGTCATGATTAGAAAAATCCCTTTTTCTTGATTGTACTTTCCCAAAACAAAGTACATATGCTGTTTGGGGGAGTTTGGTATGCATAAAAAACAAAATGACTTGAAATACACACTGTAAAAATCAAAATGTTAAAATGACTCTAGATCTGTTTCTACACTGTAGTGCTTCTCATTTTATTCCTGACATTTATATTCATGTACAGTTTAAGTTTGATGCTTCCAATTGTGTTAGTGAAAAACTCTAAGGGCCTACATTGTACTTTGTGTAACTCTAAGGGTTACACATTGTACTTTGAGCTGCTCAAATGTTGATCAGGATTAGTGCTAGCTGGAGTTTGGAACAGTTGCACCTGAAGGCTAAAAACCTTCTCTGACTGCCCCCCAGCTGTATAGCTGTGACTTGCCAGTAGGGAAGGGCTGGGTAAAATGCGACTATTCTGTCCAGCCCACAGGACCCCTAACAAATTTAGAAAATTAATATCTATCTGCCCCTGGCTGCTTGTCACGTGGTCCTCGATGGCTTGCCAAAACTCAGTAAGTGCTCAGTGAGTTCTGAGTGGCCCTCAGCCCAAATTAATTGTACACCCCTACAGTAGGGGTATGATGAGCAGGGACAAACTCAGAGCTACAGCTGTGAGTTGCCACTACAGGGCTAGTGAGCCAAGACAGGCTTCTAGCCCTTCTCCAGGTGGAGGTATGCAGGAGATGGATTGGTGAAGGATGGGAATATAAAAGCTGGAAGGCAGAGAGTTAATGGGATGGGAGTGCGCAATGGGATGGGAGGTGGAAAGGATATGGGGTTGTGGGAGGGTAGTGGAATAAAGAAAGTCAGCCACTGAAGGATCAAATAAAAAAAAAAAGTAGATCTATCTATCTATCTATCTATAAAGTGGTGTGGGGTGAAGGGATGTTGTGGAGGGCACACTGCATCCTGGGGTGCTGGAGGATTACAATGTGCATGGCTCATCTGTGGGAAGTGGCCACACATTAATAGGATTTGAGCTGGGCAAACCTGCCCTGGAGTGGAGAAATTTTGAGTCATCTAAAATATACTTAAATCTAGTTTCAGGTGTGGACAATCCAGGGGTTAAGAGCTCCAGGAGCTATCTAAAATTAATGTGCAACAAGGCCCTAGCTGGGGAACCATTTATACCCATATAACAACATTGCATCATAGTAGAAAATCTAGCCCAACATCTCCTAAATATTTTTAGATAGCAATTTCTACAGTCACTCCCTTCTGGTTAACAGGTCAGACTCTACTCATTCCCTGACCCTCATGTGGCAGAAAGCCACCTTGGTTTCTCCCCAAAATCTCTGCCCTGTGACAATGTGATTAAAATCTCTGTGCTGTGACCATTTGATTAGGATGAGCCCAGCAGGGGAGACACAGCCTTACCCTAACTCTTTAGGTAACTTGAGCTGGCTACATTCCTGAGGGTGGGGAAACCTGCTCCCTCTGCCTACATGACTGGTATCGGCTACCTGGGTGAGGGGCATCTACCTGGTAGGCTGGAGTCTGCTCAGCAATGAGTGATGCATTTCAAATTGGTTGGCCGACAGCCAACTGGAGCTGGCTTCCACTGGACCAGGTGAATGAGGTCACAGGGGCTATATAAGTTTAGACTGCCCAGGAGGAGGGGGCAGCAGCCATGCGGGGGACTCAGAGGAGCTTTACTATCTGAAACTGGCTCTCTCCCCCATAACTCATGAGCAAAGAACTGCCTGCCTCCAGAGGGGAAACTTCACCGGCCTTTGGAAGATGCTTGTAAGCTACTCAGGATCTGATTACATATCTAGCTGGCAGTAACTCAGATGCGTGATAAAAAGGCTACCTCAGCCAGACTGTTTGCTCTTTAGGATTTCTAGGATATTGCTCAGTCTTGTACCTTACTTTCACCCTACCCCTGTAATCAATAAAGTTCTCCTTTGTGACCAGTGTGGGAGACTTATTGAAGGGTGGGTCTAAATTATGCCTAAGAGACCCCTTAGGTCTGCGGACTAAGAGAGACTGTACTTTTTGCCCCCGGACTTGGGGAAGTGCCCCAAGTGCCTGTACTGGGTTGAGTACCCGTAGGACTTTAGGCCTGTGTTTCCCCAGGGACACAGGGCCAAGAGTGAATCCATTCTCGGGGTGGTGGCAGCTATGTTACCCCCAGGCTAGCGAGTGTGCTCCAGGAAGGGGTCGGGCCAGATGTAAGGCACTCCTAGGGAGGCATTCGGAGCCTGGCAGGTGGGCGGGCGCAGGGAGGTGGGCGGCTCAACACAGGAGAGCCCCCTACTGGCCCGCCACACCTCATATACAAATATAATTTGTGTTCTATTACCACTTGATCTGTATTAAAGTGCCTATGCTCTTGTACTCAATGCAAGGGACAGTATGTTTTCTCATTAAACTGGCCTGCCACAGAGGACCATGGATTACTTCTAACAGTACAAAGCTTCGTTTCAGCCTAAATTATACCCTGCCCCATGCCATGGATATCTAAATGCATAAATGATGTAGTTTGTGGTGCAAAGAGTGCATTCTTAAACATTAAAATGTTTGTCAGCATGTGGATGTGTGAATGTCTCTTATCCTGTGTGCTCTGCATTGCTTTTCTGCAATAAAAATGAAATACTTTAAAATGTAAGTTTCAGCCTTAGGGCATTTTTTTTCTATGTGCAAAGACTGTTTTCTTTGTAGTAATACTTCCCCATTTGGAATTCTTTGCTGTGGCAGCTATATGATTTAAAAAAACAACAACAAGCAGATAGAATGCTGTTCAAATATCAAATGGACTGGAAATGGTAGTGTCTGTCTAACAGGAAGTTTTTAGTGAACTGAATATACACAAAAGGTGTAGATAGTGCACCAGAGACCAACAGCTAGATAGTAAAGTGAACTTGGGAGGGTTTCTTAAAGCCTCAAAGCAGCTTTGAGTTCACACCCAAAGAATGTGTACAGGATCTCTCTTGGAAGATCTTATAAGTGATATTAGAGGAGATGCCTGGTCTAATCCACAGTATCAAAGAAACGTTTACAAAGATGTTTACTGAAGGAGTAGCCTTATTAGCTCTTCGGTAAACATCTCACATGTTCACATGCAGTGCTACTAGGATGGAGTAAACTATTTAACTCTGCAGCAGGATAGTACTTGTAAATATGGAGTATTTTACTTCACAGCAGAGCACATGTAGACACTGTAGCTGGCTGGGGCATAAGGCTGCTTCAGTGCAGGGGCTTCCTGCCATCTAGCCCCACAGTGATGTACCCACATGCTCCAGCAAGCCTCTCCACAGCATGTTGAACTGGGCAGGAGCACCCCTGGGCTGGCAGACTGGCCCCCCATGGTCTCTGCCAGCCAGGGGTACTCCAACCCAGTTCAGCATGCTATGGCCCTGGGTACATGTTCAAATGGCCTGCCTGGGAACAATAAATTCTGGTGCAATAAGCACTGGAGTTTATTGCTTCACATTAATAGCAGGTGTAGATGTGTGCAAAGAAAAGTATGGCTGGAAGGAACCTCAGGATTTAGTCTAGCTCAAGACAGAATTATCCTAAACTAAAGAATTGTTTGCCTAAGGATGTTGTTAGATGTTATCTTTTCCGTGTGATAAATAATCTTAAAACAAGAGTGACCACATGTTAAAGCAGGAAAAGATGAGATAAGTGCCCTCTGAGCCTTTCTAAGTTATGCCTCTTTGAGTGAAGAGTATCTCTAGCTGTGTTAGGAAGCTTGTATTGGAATAATATCAATCTGCTCCACTGGGCCAATACCAGTAATTTGCAGTCCTTCGGTATCTCAGGATGCCCTACTCTCATCCCACTCTCCCCCACATGGCCAATATCCAGAACTCTATTCCCTCAGATTGACAGAGATCTTGGAAGAGCCAGAGAGCTGAGGAGGAATGCAGAGCTGCAAGGCATGGGGCAGCGAACTGGGAACCTCTAGGGAACCAGAAAACTGGCAGCCACAAGGAGATTTGAAAGTTCCTACCTATGCCTCTGCTTCCCAGATGTCTTTCAGCAAGTCAGAGCTATGCACGTTAGAGAGGGTAATAACCAAGGATCCTGATTTTCTCTGATAAAAAAAAATCCTGTTTTTGGATTAAAAAAAGCAACCCCAATCCATATTTTCCATGATTAAAATGAAATACCATTATATATGTATCTATGCAATAGTGGAATTTCATTATAATGATGGAAAAATGTGGGTTTTGAGTTCCTTTTTTTAATCCAAGAATTGGGGATTTTTTTTTTTTTTAATCAGAGAAAACTAGGTTCCCTGGTAATAACCCTTAAGGTGTGACTGCTCACAGCATGTGTTAACTTTAATTGTAGCAAATCCCCCAGTTTCTTTTTTTTTTATTATTTATCTTAAAATGCATTCCCTCCCCTTCCCCAACTATTTCTGACTTTTCTTTCCCTCTCTATTCCTTATAGATAAGTATAAGTGAGCTCAAAATTAAGATAAGCTTTAAGTATTTTTATTTTTGGCGGCAAGTTTTTGGATAGCCATTGTTTTATAGTTATTAGGTTTGTATTAATTTTTACTGTTGTATATTGTATTGTTGTCATTTTTGTTTGGTTGTTATTGTTTCATATGTATATTGTATGGTTTAGGCCTGTGTTTGTAAGTGAACCAAAGTCATTTCAAATTTCCATTTTATGCCTGGGCATCCCATGTTGCAACAATATGATCCATTGTACCCCTCCCATGTAAATTGGTTCCCCAATGAATGAGAATGATTGCGTATGATTGAGATACAATGGTAGCAGGCCTCTACTGAATGGCCTGTAACAACTGGGCCATCACCTCATGTTGATTCATCCAGGAACCACAGACCTCACCCAGGAACAGAGACAAGAACCCAGCATTTGAAAAACGAAAGACCCTGCAGAAGCAGCAACTCTACCATTGTACTCCACCATTACAGACACCCAAAACTGCACATCCTTGCATAGAGCACACATGCTCAGTATGTCAGGGGCTGACCCTTGCCTGGGCATGCCTCCTGTCACTAGGGTCACACACGGTCTGTCCCTATAAAGAGGGGCAGTGAAGACAGACCCAGTGGGAACACCATTTCCATCCAGACTAGACCAGCTTCATATCACCTATCCACCCCAGAGGCTGTGCCAGCGACCCCCTCTGGACAACACCAAGCTGAAGGAGACCCCGACTGGCCATTGTGGATCAACTTCCAGCCTGGGATAGGTAGATATTACCTGCATACCTCCTCCTATAATATGGATTCTTTCTCTCTCTCCTCCTGGACTTCAGTGGACTTCAACCCCTGCACCAAGCCTCTTTAACCCCTGCTGCCATTGAGTGAGTGTGTGTGGGTGCAAGGAAACTAATTTGGCATTGTGTCACCATCTCCCCTGTTCAATAAAACCACTGTCATTTGCAACCCCGAGTTGGGTCATGTTTTACTGAATCCCAGTTCCTTCCCTATCTTAAATTCCAGTGCCTCTCTCTCTCTCAGCTCCAGTTCCCACCCTCTCTGTAGTTTCCCCATCTCCTTCCCAATTCCAGCTCCCTTTTTCTCCCACCTCTCAGCCTTTCCTTGCTTTCCTGCTGTCCCTGATGCTTTTCCTGTGATTTTCTGCCACCTGTCTCTCTGTTTTCAGGCTTTCCTACCCTCCCCACCTTCTGTAATCTCCCCGCCCACACCTCCTGCAGCTTCCCAGCTCCTATTAGCTGTTCTGCAGTTCTCTCCAGCTTCCAGCACCTACAGCTACTCTCTGCAACTTCTCTAGCTGCCCTGGAGCCATCCCCTGGCTCCCCACACCCACAGCCCCACTTTAACACCCACACTTTCCTTTAGTCCCATTTTTCCCTCCTCTCCCCATCTGCCTTTTCAGCTCCCCTGTAGCTCTGGCTCCAGTCCCTGACTCTGTACCAGCATGCTTCATGTTGTGCAGGCTTTGGGCATTGTCTTTTTATCAATTAAGATCAATTAACCTAAAGTTAGCCCCCAGCCTCAGTTCTTCAGCCCAGGCCCCTGTAGTCTACTCCCGGTCCTGGTAACTTTACTTTCTTACTACACTTCTACTTTCTTACCTTAAACTTTCTCCAGGTATCTCAAGTACACCAAGCACATACATATCACAATACCCAACTTAGGAACTCACTAGTGTGTTTGTGTAAGTGGGTGGTATGTGTGTAAATTACTGAACACACACACACACACATAGATGTTGTGTGTTGTGGGGGTATATGAATTAGTAATCCACATATGTATATTGGATGTGCAGGTGTTGGTTACTGGTAACTGATTCTGTCTAAATTTGGTGTGTGTAGTGTGTGTGAACCCAGACTAGTTATTTTGAAAATGTGTGTATCTGAGTTGCTAGTGTGACATCGCACACGTGTGTGTGTGTGTGTGTGTGTGTGTGTGTATGTGTGTATGGCACTGTGTGCATGATATACAAATTAGTGATCTGTGTCTAACTATTGGGGTGTATAGTGTATGTGTCTGAGCTGGTAGTGTGAGTGTGTATGCCCAATAGAGGTGTATGTACCTAGTGAGTGTGTGCTTAAGTGATTTTTATGTGTCCACGTGCAATTGTACACCACACCCTCCTGTCTAACAGTACAAAATTGAGATCCTGAGCATTGGCCTGATCCCTCAGGGCAACATAATGCCACCTAATATTGCTTAGAGTTAACATGTACAAACTGTAAGATTCAGCACCTTAAAATCTGTTTTATCTAATCTGTTCCTAAAAACCTTGGGGACAACTCTTATGTACAACTACCTAGAATAATGCCCAATACACCCATTAACTGTCACAGATACAGCAGGAAGACATGGGCACCATCCATATCCTATCACTAACAGGACAGGACCTAGCTCTTGAAAATATGCTAAAGAGATCCAAGATATCTTGTACTACAGGGAAAGGCAAAAACCCTCATGGTCCTTGCCAATCTAACAATGGGGTAAATTTCTGTCTGATCCCAAATATGGTGATCCGTCTGACCTTGAGTTGAGAAGTAAAACACTCTAGATGGGTACCTCTGGGTTTCTGAAGTTTCAGCAGGAGAATCAGAACTCCCCAGTCAAAATCTGCAGCTTGGCTACAACTATCACGTAATGCTTCTGAGAAAGGCAAAAAACAAACAGACAAACATCAACAACAAAAACTAGATACCTATAGCAACAGTAGGGGAACAATTGCTTTTGGGCCCCAAGCAGCAACCAACAAAGCCCAGAACAATTTGATAACCAGACACCCTGCACTCTTCACTACAATCTGTGGATTGCAAGCACATATCACATACTCTGATTGGAGAGCCAGAACTCCCTGTTTTATCATCCTATCACTTCAATAAACTTCTCTGAGATACTTTAATTTTTTTTTAATAACCAAGACAGTTTTGTAACTCTGCTTCATTCTCCTGTTGCTGAGCATGGTCCTCCCTTATTTTGCCTGTTCTGGGTTTCAGTGCTCTTCTTATGGTTTCTGAGCAATCTTCTTGGAGGGGTAAAGGAATCTCCTGGGTTTTCTAAATGTTCTTCCTCACAGCATGGTCCAGACATTACTAATCTTAAATCATCTGTGATGATCAATGGTTACCCAACCCCCTCTTTAAAACCTCTAATGAAGGAGATTCCATAATTTCCCCAGGTGGTCTATTCCACATCTTCTCCGATATTATAATAATGAAGAATTTCCTGATATCCATCTATGCAAACTGCAGTTATGCTGCAGTTTAAAGCCACAGGGGCTGGATATAGATCCAGGTGCCTTAATTCAAACTCCAACTCTGAGAACATTAATCTGTGGACACATGAACACATGCAATTAATTCAAAGCAATAAACTCTGGTGCAGTTCATACCAGAGTTTATTGATCGTAGGCTCTGTGTTTGAATGTATGCCCAGGACCGCAGCTCATTGAGCCAGGGTGGAACAGCCCCAGCTGGCAGAAGGCCCTGGGGGTCAGCCTGCCAGCCAGGGGCTGCTCCAACTTGGCTCAATGTGCTGGCCATGGCACAAGGGTGCTTCAGTGTGGGGCTAGCCATCAGGCAACCCCTGCAGTGAATCACCTTCATACCTCAGAAAGCCCCATCAGTGTCTACACATGTGCTCCTGTGGACTAAATAACTCCATCATAGGATAGTATACGTGCTTTCAAGTACTAACCTATGTCAGCGTGTGATGGTTCAGCTTATGTTCGAGTTTTAGACCCCCCTTTTTTTTCAAAGATTGCCTAGGTTTGTGTCCCTGTGACATATTCCAACTTTTCCTGCCATGTCTTGATTATTTTTCAATGTTATTAGTCGGGAGGTGTTATTCCTTTCCTACCACAGTCAGATACTGGCAATTTACGTGGGGGTTCACTGGTCATTATCTCTCTGGAAGCTTCTCTAGATGATACCTGAACTGAAATTATGAATTGAATCACAAGCTTATTTGGGTTAATCACCTTGTTTTTATTTTTTATTTGTTTTTACATTGATAACCAACTTACAGTTAAACAGACTGTGGTTATTGAATGTTGTTCAGGTATATCTTCAATACTTTAGTTTGGAACTCTTTGGCTCACTTGCTCCACTCTCATATAATATTCAGTTTGGGTTAGTTAAGTCTAAACAATTAGACTAAGCAATGAAAAAATATATATATATATATGCAGGTTATCCTGTCTCCTGGAGAGATCTTATTCATCTGTGTCTGTTCACATGCTCCTGCTTGTTTAAAGTTGAGAGAGTAGCCATCCCTTTGATTCCCTCTCTTGTGAAATCTTCTTGAATTCAATTGACTCTACAATATGCTGATCTCCCGAGGTCCCTTCCAGCCCTGATGTCTATGAAATTTATGAAATCTTCTGCTGCTTCTTGCTCCCATTTGCCTCTGCTGGCATCCCACCTCCAGCCATTACCTTTTCATGCAGCATTAATCAGTGTGCTCCTTCCTAAGAGCACTGTGTGTATAGATGTTGAGATGTTTACTGCAGAGCAAGGTAGGCAGCTCCACTGTAAACATCTCATGTAGATGTGTCCAGTGAGTAATAACAATAACAACAAAAAAAGAGGTGAACTTTCACCCATTATCTCTTTATGTTCCCTCCCTCCAGAGGGAACATAAAGAGATTCCAGAAAAGTATCTATGCAAAGTCACCTAGTTTTGTAACATGAAGCAGGAATCATTAGACAGCCCATAGTCATATCATCTAGCTCTATCTTATAAATTGTCCTTCTTCAAGTTACACACATACACACACACACACACACACATATATCTATAAAATTATATAAAACTATGCCCTTTTCCTCCCCTGGGAGGAAATGGATAGAACTGTAAACCCTACTGATTTTAGAGGGATTAATTTCATGCCTGAATAATTTTGATAATTTTGACATAAAAAACTACAGCATGAACCGGTAAGCTCTTTGAAGCTGTTCTGGATCAGGAATAACCCAAATATTTCAAATAATTGTATTGTCATTCCTTTCTTTCTGTTTACTGGAATGGAATCCTCAAATATTCCAAAATTTATTCTTATAGGAAATATGAAATCATTTGATTGAAAAAAAAATTCATACAACATGGCTCTTCTTGAGCCAAAAAAATTGCAAAAGGGCTAAATGGCAACACAACAGCTAAAGTTGAAGGTAAAAGGGATATGGAAATGTTAAGTAATAATAGGTTTTAATATTGCAACCTATTCAAAGACTCTAACTTGTGCTCATTGTGCAGAGGCAAAAAGTCCTCCTGAGCTGATTGACCAATTGTGCTAGGCTTTTAAGAATGCATGGCCAATATTAGAAAAAAAAAAAATTATGATGGAGTTAGAATCGTATCTGGCCATTTTTGACTTCTGAACACTAATAACCAGGGATCCTGGTTTTCTCCAATTACCAAAAAAACCAAACCACCAATGTATTTATTTTAAAAAAGTAATCCTGAATTCAAGTTTCCATGATTTAAATGAAACACTACTAATATATACATTTGTATATTAGCAGTGTTTCATTTAAATCATGGAAACATGGATTCAGGGTTATTTTGTTTTAACTAAAAATTGGGGATTTTTTTTAAATCAGAGAAAACCAGGATTCCTGCTAATAACCAACCCCAATAACCATTTACAGCTGGGTTAGCATGGAGTGGGGGCCTGTGACAGAAGTCATTAGCATGAATGATTATATACATATCTAGCCAAGCTGTTTAAGAACACACTTGATTCCCACAGAAGCCAAATAGGTGCTTAAAGCTGAACATCTGCCTAAGAGTCTAGCTGAATTGACACCGTGTTTCAATGGGTAAAAAATATAGCAATGTACATTTATTGTGGACATCTGCAAGCTTATACATGTTGGGGGGGGGAAACAGAATACTCACAGACATTCATGTGTCCTACGTTAACTGAAGGTGTTCAGGAAATAAAGGCATTATTTCATCAATCAAGACAGTCAAGTGGTTTTTGAAAATATCTGCTAAGAAGACATGGTGATCAAAAAGAAACGTTATATTGTGTTAAGACAAGAGATAAGAAAATACTGAAAGAATATCTTCATTTAATTTTATGGCACATCTTGAACTTGAATATTAAATTAAGTTCTTATCTCAAATAGGGTACAGCAGAAAAAGAAAAGGTCCAAACAAAATTACTAGAGTCATATAAGGAATGATAAATCTTGAGAAGAAAGAGGTTCAAGTGTTTATGTGATGGAGTTACAGAAATATGTAGTTCAGCTAATACTTAAATATTGTGATGCTTGTAAAAATACATTCAAGGAAATTGAAAGCCAAAAAAAAATACAAATAAACAAATGAATGAATAAAAAAAAAGGAAGAAGTTGAAAATATGGCAAGACGATTTGTTTTGGTTTTTACTACAAGGCATATTTAATTCATGATGAACATACACCACAATTATTACTGAAGGCTTATGGGGACTAAACTAATATTAGATATTATTTATATCAATAAACAGTATATCCAAGTTTATATTATATTTTTCTTGTCTTATCTAAAGGATATAAAAGCTTGATGCTTCAGGGGTGAAAATACAACCACTTTCTGTTTGAGACTGAGAATGAAATATCTTTGAAGACAAGATTTTGCCTATGGAGTTCATTTATAAAGTTTCTTAAACACATGTCTAAACTGCAGCATGTGAGTTGTTCCATTGATTTCAATGGGGAAAAAAAATTCATTGAACCTGCTTCACTTTGAAGAAAAGTTTTGTTTCTGATTTTAATGGGATCTGGATGTAGCTTTCAGTACTCAAAGGTGTAGATTCTAGACAGAATAATGCGTTTCCCTGTACAGGTCATATGAAACTTGCATGGGTATTGAAAGCAGAATAAACCTATTAGGTCCCTGGCATATGTTATGTTCCAGGTGTGATTAGTGAGTTAATCTCACCAGAAATAGCAGGCACGGCAGAAGTGCAGCTCCCCATTGCAACTGATGGCACTTCACAGGAAGTGCCATGAGTTACAGTGATCCCCCAAACCCAACAGATGTTTATTGTTGGGTCCCAGGGTTTGGGGGAAGCAAGCTGCAGCTTAGAGCAGCAGCAAATCTGAAGCCCCTCCCCCTCCCCCCCAACAGTTCTGGCACTTTTTTCAGACTGGGAGGGTAGGAAATGAGAGAGGAGAAGTCATTCTGGGGGTTTTCCAGCTGGTGCTGGAGGGTGGGGTGGGTGGGTTGGAGTCCTACCCTCCCAGTCTGAAAACAGCACCAAGAGCAGGGCACACACTGCCATGCTCCTGCTGTACTATGACGCAAGTTAATGAAGGTGTTCTCCTCTGGAGCACCTTCATCTAAACCCTCATATAATGGGGGTTCACATTGTCAAAGGATTGGACCTTTTTAAAGTTTTCTGCAGTGATGCACTTCTGTAAGGGCAAAGCTGTACAGTGCTTTCAGTGGCTAATCGCATAACAAAATGTTACTTTTGTCAGCCCCCAGCAACTAGCCACACATTCACAGAATTTATGGGGCCATAAAATTACATATTAAACACGAAGTGTCAAGGGCTATAGGCTATACAGGAAGGACAGGATAGGAAGGAAAGGTGGAGGAGTAGCACTCTACATCAAGGAGGAATATATTTCCTCGTTAATTAGCATGGGGGTAGAGGGGGGGCACTCTGAGGTGCTCTGGGTTAGAGTAAAAGGCAGTCCAGGGGAGAGAGACTTAACGATGGGAGTCTACTATAGACCTCCCAACCAGGGAGAAGAGCTCGACCTGGAATTCTTAGGTCAGCTTACAGAGGCAGTGAGGGCTAAGGATGTGGTCATCATGGGGGACCTGAACTTCCCAGACATCTGCTGGGAGGAGCAGTCAGCCAAGTCTGATCGCTCACGTCGGTTCTTAGCCAGAGTGCAGGACCTCCATCTAACCCAGGAGGTGCACAGTCCCACCAGGGGAGACGCCTTGTTGGACCTAGTGCTGGCCACAGGTGATGACCTGGTGAGGGGGCTGCGGGTGATGGGCCACCTGGGAGACAGTGATCATCGCTTGCTGGAATTCACCATCCAGCGTAAGGTGGCAAAGGGCTGCAGCAAGGCAACAGCCCTAGACTTTAGGAGGGCTGACTTCAACAAGCTAAGGAGGATAGTTGGGGAAGCGCTGAGGACCCAGAGGGGAAGGGAATCAGATGTCGAAGGTGAGTGGTTGCTCCTTAAGGAGACGATCCTCCATGCCCAAAGGGAGGTAATCCCAACAAGGGTCAAAGGGAGCAGGAGGGCACATAAACCCCCATGGCTCACTAAGAGCATCCGGGAATGTCTCCTTGCTAAAAGGGAGGCATATACCCAATGGAGAGATGGGGTCATCGCCAAGAAGGACTATGTTATAGTCGCCCGAGGATGTAGGGGGGCAGTCAGGAGGGCCAAGGCAGAGTTGGAGATAGGACTAGCTTCCCGGATTAAGGACAATAAGAAGTCCTTCTTCAAATACATAGGGGGTAAAAAGAGGGTCCCGGGTAATGTGGGGCCCCTGCAGGACACGATGGGCAACTTAGTCATCACGCCAGATGACAAAGCTAACATATTTAACGATTTCTTTGCCTCTGTCTTCCTAAGTAGGGACCAGTTCAGCCACCTCCCTGCTGGGCCCCCCTCAGGCCCCGAGAGAGACACGCCTGGGCCAAGGGTTAGCGAGGAGTTAGTTAGGGTACTTCTGGAGAGGCTGGACGTGTTCAAGTCCGCTGGTCCGGACGATCTTCACCCTAGGGTTCTACAGGAACTGGCTGAGGTCATTGCGGGACCCCTGGCACGGCTCTATGAGCACTCGTGGTGCTCTGGCGAGGTGCCGGAGGACTGGAAGAGGGCCAATGTGGTCCCTATCTTCAAAAAGGGAAAAAAAGAGGACCCGGGAAATGACAGGCCAGTTAGTCTGACCTCAATCCCGGGTAAGCTCTTTGAAAAAATTATCCTGGCACACATCCAGGAGGGCCTTGCGGGGGAATGCATGCTCAGGGGCAACCAACATGGGTTTATCAGTGGCAGGTCTTGTCAGACCAACCTGGTGGCCTTTTACGATCAGGTCACCAAATCATTAGACGCAGGGGTTGCTGTGGATGTAGTCTTTCTGGACTTCCGGAAGGCTTTCGACACTGTCTCTCACCCTGTCCTCATCAAAAAGCTGGGAGACTGTGGTGTCGATGCCCACACGGTCAAATGGGTCGCCAACTGGTTGGAGGGCCGCACCCAGAGGGTGGTAGTGGATGGGTTCTTCTCGACCTGGAAGGATGTGGGCAGTGGGGTTCCGCAGGGCTCGGTCCTCGGGCCTGCACTGTTCAACATCTTCATCAGTGACTTGGATGAGGGGGTAGAAAGCACCCTGTTCAAGTTTGCTGATGACACTAAGATGTGGGGGGATGTGGGTGCACTAGAAGGGTGCAATAGGCTACAAGCTGACCTTGACAGGTTGCAACGGTGGGCGGATGAGAATAGGATGGGGTTTAACACTGATAAGTGCAAGGTGTTGCACATGGGGAGGAAGAACCGGCACCACACTTACAGGTTGGGGAACTCCCCTCTTGCCAGCACGGAGACGGAAAAGGATCTTGGAGTCGTCATTGACTCCACGATGAACATGGGCCGGCAGTGTGGGGAGGCAGTCAAGAAGGCCAATCGTACCCTGTCATGCATCCACAGATGCATCTCGAGCAGGTCCAGGGAGGTGATCCTCCCCCTCTATGCGGCACTGGTCAGGCCGCAGCTGGAGTACTGCGTCCAGTTCTGGGCGCCACACTTCAAGAGGGACGTGGACAATATGGAAAGAGTTCAGAGGAGGGCCACTCGTATGATCAGGGGTCAGCAGGGCAGGCCTTATGAGGATAGGCTACGGGACCTGAATCTGTTTAGCCTCCACAAGAGAAGGCTAAGGGGGGACCTTGTGGCCTGCTACAAACTGGTCAGGGGGGATCAGCAGGTATTGGGGGAGTCCCTGTTCCCCCGTGCGCTGCCAGGAGTGACCAGGAATAACGGTCACAAACTGGCGGAGGGTAAGTTTAGATTAGATATTAGGAGGCGCTACTTCACAGTCAGGGTGGCTAGGGCCTGGAACCAGCTTCCAGGGGAAGTGGTGCAGGCTCCTAGCCTGGGGATTTTTAAAAGGAAGTTAGATGAGCACCTTGCCGGGGTCATCTGACCCCGGGGCTCTTTCCTGCTAAGGCAGGGGGTCGGACTAGATGATCTACCTAGGTCCCTTCCGACTCTAGCTACTATGAAACTATGAAACTAAAAAATGTTTAATATATTTGTGCCTGGTGTGGATGGTTCCATGACTTAAACGTGTGTCATGCCTTCTAGGGACTGAAGCCCCAGAGCAGTTTCAATCCGCTGATAATAAGGTTCAAATCTTTGCCACCACCCACTGCCTCACATTGCCACTGCTCTGCATCTACCCAGAACCACCCCCCTCCCCCCCAACTCTGTGTCTGGCCCTGCACTACTCAAATTCCTGAACCGGGAGTAAAGTGATCAGCAGGTATGAAAACTGTTACTTCAGATGTAACAAATATAGCATGTAACCTGGATCATCTGAGCTATTGTTTAATCTGGGTTTGTCCAACTCCTGAGAAGCTGGGGATTATATGGCTCCAACCTACATGCTACACAAAGCACTGTAAAGTCCCCTTAGCATGGCAAGCCACCCTCCTCCTCAGGTTCCTGCACCATGCTACATGGGCTTCCCCACTGAGTTGTGTTATAGGAGTCTCCTGTCTGCTCTGCATTACATGGGTATTCACATGCAGTATGGGGGCTCCAGGCTGCACCATCTTGCACCTAGGAGCAGGGAATATAGGGACTCATGTCTGGACAGGGAGCCTGGGGACCACAAGTTAAAACCTTCAAAAGTAGATGCACTAGTTGGTCAGCCCAAGTTTAGGCAAAAGCATCACTATCTTTAAAACTACCCTCAGTATTTGTGCTGGAGACTGACAACTCAGATTATAAAGATGAAGTTCTTATTATTCTACACTTTATTATTACCAGTGCCCAAAACTGTAGGTATTATGAATGCACAATTGATAAGGAGTCTCAAAGGAGTTGTCCCATTCTCTCAACACTGATAGTCTCTCTGAAAGGGGGGGGGAGAGAGAGAGAGAGAGAGAGAGTGTAAGGCCTGGTGCATAAGGGCATCTTCAGCTCTCTGTGGCTCTCCACATTATATGGGCACTCCAAGTTGCCTGGGGTAGGGGCATGCAGCAGAAACTTGGAGAGAAAAGGGGTAGCTCTGAGCCCCCACCTGCTGGTACAGTCACAACAATGGCAATAGTGCTGGCCAGATGGGAGTCCAGAGGCTACATGTTAACCTCTTGTGAGAGGCGCACAGCCTGAGGGTTGCCAGCTAGAAATCCCTGCTCTATTTTTTCCATAATGGATACCCATAAATAGGCCCAGGTTTGGAGGTGTGGAGGAATGGGGTAAGGATTAAACCTGCTTCTCAGCACAGCTTTCAAATCCCCAGACCACCAGTTAGGTATTTTCTGGTGCCTTCTCTGGTGCTCCTCATGAAACTGAGCCATGGTATCTTGCATTTTATATTCACTGGATAAAATCAAAAAGGGAGCAAAAAGAAAATCTCAGCCTTGTAAGGAGACAGGCCCCAGGCAAGAAACAGTCATGCAGGGCAATGAGTATCTAAATGAGCCAGACACTGTTTAGCTTGGTTAACCGTGCCTTAAATATAAAATGCAGATGGTGCCTATGGAACATTTGTCTATGAAGAATGAATAGAAATACAGCTAATAATCTTGGAAATACTAAAAAACTTTATACTGTGTACATCTAAAGAGTCTAATGAGAATAAGTTCTTACATATTAATAATAAAACATGTTATTACTTTAAGTTTTAACAAACTAACCCCTCCAGTAAATTTGTTGCCTCATGAAAAAGAGCCTGACTACATAAAACAGAAAGAATAATAAATGCAGATAAAACTATTATTATCATTATGTAGATCATATTGCACTATTGCAGGAACAACAGCCAATAAGTATAATCAGTGTAAAAGGTAGAAAGTTATAATTTTATGGCAGTTATGTCTTATTCCTATCAACCTTAACGCACCTGAGAATAAAAGCCAGGAAGTGAAACTGAATCTATAGACAAAAAGGAAAGATGAGTGTCATAAAAGTATTTACATAGGGAAAAAAACTAATTTTTTTATAGTGACAGATGACTCAGACTGTAATATTTTGTTTATTTAAATTGGATAGAGAATTTGTTGCATAATAGAATCTTCTGCCTGGAAAGGATTCAAGAATCATTGGGTAACTCCTGGGAAAATTTAGGAGTACTATTCTTGCATTATCAGTGAACAACACTTATCCAATTCTTTCTTGAAAGCCTCCAGTGAAGAAGATCCCACAGATTCCATATTATATATTAAGGTTGTATAGCTATGTAACCAATAGACAAGAAAGACCAATACACAATAATGCAAAATTAAGACAAAAACACAACAGAAACAAAGCAAATTATGTGGTCACCCTATTCAGAACCATACAGGTTTTTTTCCTTAAACAAAGCAGTAGTGCCTAACCTTCACTGATCCAGAGGCAATAATAGTGAGGAAGTAACACACTGCAGGCAACATAATATTTTGCTCTCCTTATCAACCTAAGTTTTAACTCCTGGATGTATTGAGGCTGTAACATGAGCAGGGATCCTGGTTTCCTCCAATTTAAATGTAACCCATGCCACACTAGGCTGGGTGCTGTGCTGGATTCTAGATCATGAGCATGCCAATAGCCCTGGGCAGGTTTCCCATGGAGGGGTGTGTCCCTCATCCTCACTGCCCAAGAATTTGGTCCACACCCAATAAACACATTGGTTTTTTTATTATATACAATTATACAGAAAAGAAATAATTAAGCAAAAGAAGAGTGTAAATACATACACACACACACACACACACTCATTAACAACAATTAACAATAAAACCAGCACCTTAAATAAATAAAATCTACAACTATAACTTTTAGGTGAATAATTCCCAAACCCAGAGTGGCCCCACTGGTGTCAAACACCTTCAATAATTACTGTTATCGAGTTCTAACCCTTTAAAGAAACAGGTTCCCTCATGGTTAACATTCAGTCCCATAAAATAAAATGACAACATAGTTATACTTATGATCCACCAGTAGATGGTGGAGAGAAGACTCCTGTTGCTCCTGGAACTCTGAACTTCCCTTCTCCGGCCTGGATGCAGCAAGATGAGCCTCCAGTTAGTGTCACAGGCAATTGGTCTCTCTCTCTTTCTTATTCCTCCTTAAATACTCCATCTGCAAACTCTATGGGAGTGTTCCCTCACATCCCCATGCGGTTTGTGCCCTTTCAGCCCTCCCTGTTTAGAGGCTGTCTCCCTTCCCAGCACTTCCACCCACAGACGGGATTCCCACCCCCTGGCAGGTCTTAGTTCCTGGAGCCCTGAGCCTTCCTAGCTCAGACAGGGCTCCCTTCTGCAGGTCTCTGACCCGGCAGCTTCTCCCAGCCAGCCTACCCGCTTCTGCTGACCATTTTTATCCCCACTTCTCCTGGGGCACCTGTGTCTTCCAGCTGCATAGCTCCATACCTGGTGGGGAAATCAGCTCCTTGTGGGACAACACAGGATCTTCCTCATCCTGCAATCTGCTCCCTAAGCAAGTTTCATTTCCCGGTCCAGAGGAGGGAGAGCTGCATCTCTTCCCCCCCCCCCAAAAAAAAAAAAAAAAAAAAATTAATCGGATCCTCTTCTCTCCCTCTTTTCCTGCTTTTTGGCTGTTTTATGGTGCAAGCACAGCCAATCAGAACCCTCAGTTTGCAACAGGGGCTCTGGTCACAGTTCAAGTAGTCCAATAAAAAGCATGCATGGTGCACAGAATACTCCCCTGCCTTAAAAAGCCATGGCACTCTGTGCAAGCAAATTTGCTGCCCCCTTTGCAAAAGTTGTTAAGCATTGGTGTGCCCACTTAGCTGTCAGCCAAGCGAGCTGTGTAGCTGTACATAAAGAAATCCCCAATTTTAATTTTTAAAAAGTACCCCAAAATCCACAATTTTCCATGATTAAAATGAAACACCACTATTTATGTATCTCTTCATATTAGTGGCATTTCATTTTAAATCATGGGAAAAAGTGGATTTTGGGTTCCTTTTTTTAAAATGAAAATTGGGGATAGTTTTAAATGAGAGAAAACCAGGATCCCTGAACATGAGCTATGAATTAGGGACATTAGAACACAAAACAGTGTTGGGCGTCTCAATCCTGTGCAATTTATAATCAACTATTTTTCCAGAAGGGGTCACAAGAACATTCACTCTGGCCTCTCTTTAAAACTTCAGCTACAAAAAACTAGGAGAGAGAGAGAGAGAGGGAGAGAGAGAGAGAGAGACTAAAATCCAAGAATGTGCAACAGGAACAGAACAGAAAAGAAATGATGCCACCAGTTCCAGGAAATATTACTTAAAATATTCTCAGATCACCCGAGGAAGTGAACTATGCTACACAGAAAGGCGGGCATAAAACAAAAGAAAACGAATTTTAGGGGCAAATGTATTCCAGGAGAAAATAAATTTTTCCTAGCCCTAGTAAGTGATGAGCAGAAGCCTTGGAACATGGACTTACCAGTCATCTCGCCTGGATTTGCATTCTACATAGAGGTGAAATTTGAGCTCCATAGCAAAATTTCCTGGTATTATTTCTTAAGTTCATGACTTTGTACTTCACATTATTATACTTCATGCCATCCCTATTGTTTTATTCCAGAAGCTTATCTTCATAATAATTAGGTCCTTTTCTGCATTAGTAATACTTCTAATCTTTTGTGTCTTCAGGGATTGGGAGTCACTGATCTAAGATGAGCCATTGCCTTATCCATTTCCTTATGTATTTCAATAAACTTGTGTTTAATTGTCTTTATTTTGGCTATACAAAATAGTATCACGTAACAAACTGTTATAGATGTGTATTTACGGACACTCTTCAAACTGTCCTCTGAAGAAAGAGTTCACCATATACAAAAAAAGACTCATTCAAGTAATACGGCATCCATACAAATTTAGAGATCTGCCTGTCACAGGCTAGCTGGGCATTGGGAGTATATCAAATTAGCTACTAGGCTGTTTGGTTTGGAATTGAGAAGGCAGAGTTGGGAGTAAAGCAATGGCAAGTTTATTATAACACACACACAACAGCTAACAAAGATAAATACAATTAGCAGGTAATGCGATATTAAAGAGCTAATAATTCATAACAGCAAGAGATAACAACAGATAAATAGATCAATCTGTTACAGGCCAGCAGGGCACTGGGAGGTATCAGCCACTGGCTGTTGAAAATAACAAATAGACAGACATGGGTTGGCAACTTATTGGCAGTCTCTCAATGCCAGATGTACGCCAGGTAATTCCAGCGAAATCAGGTGTCCCCAGTCGACTCTGTCCAAGGGATTACTGGGGAAGGTCCCTTGATCAGGATCTGATCCTCACTCATACTTGGAGTCCCAAGTCTGGGCTTGGAACAGCAATTACTGTCCTGTTCACTCCTTCCTACTGGTCACCTGATGCATGCGCTTTTTATACCTAGTCTGATGCTAATATGTTGTTTTACAGCCACTTACAATGTTGTTCTATAGCTATTATCCTCTGGAATTAAAAGGTGTTAAAAATTATTATAAAAGGTTACTACCCAGACTTGGGTTTATCCAATTACGATGCAGCATCTTCAGGTTTGAAATTAACATTACTACACCTAAATCCAACCCCTTTGGAACTCTCTGACTATGCTTTTTTGAGATGTGCTTTCCAGGAATGTGCTGGGTAGGCCAGGCAGTTGGATCCAGTTTTTATAATCATCAAGGCTAAATTCTGAGCAAGAAAGAACCATTGGGTCAGCTAATTTCACAGCTATAGCTTTGTCTTTGAGGCCTAGTCAGTTCCACAAAGAGTTACAAGTTACATTTGCGGGTTACAAAAATACAAGCTTTATACTAGACAAAAATTCCAAATGCTTCTAAGAAGCATATATTTATTGCTTATTAATTTCTTTGATTCTGGCCATCACAGCTGCTTATATAGTTTGCAGCTTGCAAGATCAAGGTTTGAGACTGGAGAGAGAAAAAAAATTGAAATGTTTACATTAGTGTTTGATCATATAACAGTAATTGCCATCCCTCTCTTTATTCTGGTTATAGTTTATACTCCCAGGAAAAACGAAGAACGTTTCAGGGGTGGGTGGGGAAGAAGAGTGTCAGATAAGCAAACATTGTTTTTTTCAGCAACTTAACTTTTATTTTTTCTTGTTTTTTGTAACACCTCATTGGCAGTCACTTTGGGCCTGATCCTACTCCACCCATTAGACATAACTGATTTTATGACTCTATGTACAATTACATGCCACCCAATACAAGTTCCTAAAAATCCTCTACCATTTCTACTTTTGTCTCATCACAACACAATCTTACCCTTAGGATTGAGTCACAAAAATCAGTGAGGACTGGGACCAACCCACAGTTTTCATTAACAACTTTTTGGGGTCTTGAGCAATATAGAATAAAATCACAGTTAGACACCTAAGTCTACTTAGCACTTACTAGTTGCAACAGACTATGGCCCTGAAAGTTTTCTATAGCAGTAGCCACATAACAAATGTGTCATAAAAAACAAAGCCAAATGGATGACAAATAGTACTAATTTCAAATAAAGTTTAGAATGAGACTCATGCAAATAGCAAACAATGATAAATAATATGATTGCATTACATTGTGATGCCACTCAATATATATGATTATATACAAATATATATATGTTACCAGCGACTTAAAGAATATTTGTTACAGCTTAAATTGGGGATGAAAATACAGCTGGAATTTTTCCTCTGGCTTGTGAAAAATAAAATAAAATCCACTGATTATGAAATTACTGAATTTCCAGAAGTACTGACCTATCACTCTCCTTATGGCTAGGGACAGGAATTCATAAAACCTGAGCCTGAATTGATTCAATCTTTGCATTATAGTCTCCCCTGGCTAGGCTAAAACCATTTGTAACTGTGAAAACATCCCCTCTGGACTGAAGAAATGCTGGCACTTGCCTGCAGGGCCTCAGGTGAAAATCCAGGGGGTGCTAGAGCAGCCCTCCCCTCCCATTCCACAATGCTGAGCTGAGGGGTTGTGGCCAGGCCCTGGCAGTATGCTAATAAGGGAGGGGTCCCCCCATCTGAGCAGCTCAGCAATGAGTTAACATAATATTTATCACTCCTAACTCAGTGTTTATCAGCCCATTAAGAAAACAACAACCTCTCTCATTAGTTCAGTCTCTGATTAAACAACTTTTCCAAGGGAAAATGAAGGGTTATTACCATCTACCTATTCATTAGCTCCAAAAAGCCCTACCCTGACACTGTCCTGTCTGCTGTAGCCAGCATGTGGTATGCTAGCTAATGCTAAAAGGTGTCTGTGTAAGGCAGAGGGCAGAAGGAAATCCCTGCTTGAGCAGAGAGTGGTAAAGAGGCGAAGGGGCAGTAGGAGGAAGCCAAGCAGACCTGCTCCGGCACAGTTACTTGTAGCCTTTACATCTGAACTGCCTAGATGTCTGTCCCGTAGCTGCTTACTTCAGTGCAGCTAGCTTCTGGAGAGTCACTCCCCAGGGTAACTCCAATCCCTGTTTTTCCTGGCCTGCTTGCTCCCTGGAGGCTAACTTTTTCTTACCTGCCAGCCCCACACAGAACATTTAGCTTGCTGCTTAAAGTAAAAGGAGCCTCTGGCTCCCTGTTTTACATTGCATTTAAGCATCAGCTAAGAAAGATCAACTTAGGGCCTTCCATTTGTAACTGTTTTATATATTTTTTTCTTCTGTATAACTGTCGCACAGCACTCTCACATTTATGTAACCTTGAAGTCTTGACTGTTAATCAAAATGAGCGCTTTGTACTTATCTCCGCTGGCATTAAGCTACACATGCGCATCTGTAAATTTCATTTCTTATCTAAAAGTGTCATTTCTGCAGAAACGAAACTTATGTAGAAAGTCTGCCTAGCAATTACTGTGTAAAAGAAACTATCCTATCCCTGTATGCTTAGCTTATATCATAGTTAGTGTTACAGAGGCAGTCCAACCAACATCTATAAAAGAGGCAAAGAGGCAGGAAATAGCAGAGACGACAACTGGAGGATTCTGTAGGCCTGATCAGCCTGCAGACCAGTTCTCAGCCTCCCCGCCTGGGCGTATCGCAGCGAAAACCAAGGCCTCGAAAACCCGACAATTGACAACGATTTACCGTGTTACAGTTTTGTATTCAACATCCCATTTATGAACTGTTGACCAGTTCTGGGACTTAAGGAGCAGGCAGCTGCACCTAGCATTGGACTGTGTCACGGAGTGGGCGCAGGGGCGGCCGTGATCCCGCTAGTGCCCCCTGCCATGCCCAGTTAGGTGATTCAGCACCCTCAAATTTGCCCGCCACGTCTTTGATGTTCTAAGTTCAGTAAGGGAGGCTGCCTTGGACACTACTCCACACTATGCCCCGTTCCGATTGGGGTGCCCCAGTGTGCCCCTGCTTTATAAGCGATGCGTGCCTCCAACCTCCCCTTTAGCACATCCCAAGCCTCGCAGTTCTTTGTGGATGATATCTGGTCCTTCTGTCTCCCTGCGCCCTGCCTGGTGCCTCTGGGTTAGCCTCACAACCAGCGGCCCCTTGTCTTGCGCTTCTGGGTTTGTCTCACCCAGGCTACGCCCCACTGGAGCCTATCTTACTCTTTCTATGCATCTCGCCCCCTCAGGGGGCCTCTCGCCCACCTCTGGACTTTCCCGTCCCTCTCGGGGTCTCTGCCACGCCTCTCACGCCTCTCGGGGTCTCTGCCACGCCTCTCACGCCTCTCGGGGTCTCTGCCACGCCTCTCGGGCTTGCCGTCCACTCTGGGGCCTACACCACGCTCCTCACGCTTGCCACTTTCTCTGGGGCTCCACCCCCGTGCTTCCCACGATCGTTGCCCCCTCTGGGGCCTATTCCACATCTCTCACGCTCGTTGCCCACTCTGGGGGTCTCGCTTGCGTGTTTCCCGCGCTTGGGGCTCAGGTGGCTGCAGCCCTGCCTGGCCCCTTGACCCTTTCCTGGGTCGCTTGCCCCACTCGGCAAAATACCACCCTCACGGGCTGGGGTCCAAAACCCCACACACCGCGCCTTTCCGGTGCCAACAGCTGTGCCCCACTGGCACCACTCGCTGTGCCATTACTTGGCACCTGGGACCCCCAGGTTATTGGGGAGCTCCCGTGAGGCCTGCTCACACCCCTACAGCCTCACCTGGTCCTCCAGTTTAACGATAACTGAATCGGGAGCCAAACGGCTATAACTCAAACACCAGAAGCCTACTGGCTTACAACACAATCATACGCCCCGAGCTTATAAACCCAGCTCCGCTCAGTGCTGGTTCTCTCTCATACCTCTGTCTGGGTTCTCTCTCTCCCCTCGCATCATTGTAGCCGGTCAGACTGCCACCCTTGACTCTGCTGCTCAGCTCTCCCGCAGAACTCAAGCTTCTGCTCCTGCAGCTGCCAGAGGGGGACTGCTAGCTAGGCTCCATCCTGGGCTGTTTATAAAGGCCCGGCCCAGCCCACTTCTAGCCAGCTGACCCACATTAGTTGCCCTGGCAACCCTCACCTGTGCTGCCCTATTAATTGGCAGCTGTCCTTATTACTGTTGCTAGTAGCGAGCACTCCAGTGCTCTGCTACACACCTTCCCCCTTAAGTTCTTCACCATCATCAGGAGTGGGGCACGCAAGTGTCCTGCGACAGACTGGTTCCAGTGTTGGAACGCAACGGCTTGCTCTGGAACCTTGTGAACCAACAGACCCCCTTTGTATCCGGCATACTGTAACTGAAGAAACATCGGAGACTCCACTTCTCGACTGCCTCTCATCGTAGCTTAGACAGCATATCTACGCTTTCTATACGTATATTTACTGCAACTTCGTTCCAGCCGGTCTCCCCTTTTATTCGTAAGAGGGTGAGGCCAGGTGAGTGAATAAAACCTTTTGTTTTACCTTATATCTGCTCTGTAATAACTTCTACTACTAACATACCATCTCAATGAGCCGTTGACCAGTTCTGGGACTTAAGGAGCCGGCAGCCTCACCTAGCATTGGACTGGTTCCAGTGTTGGAACGCAAGGGCTAGCTCCAGAACCTCATGAACCAATGGACATCCTATAGACTTATTACAAAGAAACTAACAACTTACCCTAAGTCGTCTACTTGCGCCAGCTCAGCAAACCTCGAGGGCGACTATAAAGCTACCTCCAGTCCCGCCCCACAAGCTGCGCGCTCGCCTGCTCCCCAAGCGGTGCTGGAATCGCAAGCCCGCCATTCCGCCACACCATTATGAGGGGCCTCTAAGGGTTGGCTGCTGGACTGGAAGTGACCATGGACCAGAAAACTGGCCCCACAGAGCCAGACAGAGAGGCCATGACTCCTCCCACAGGAGCCACAGTTTAGGTTTGGGCCCAACATCCTACGTGGGGGGTGGAGGTATCTTTACCTGTGTTCTGGCCAGAAATTCTGGCCACAGGGCTCCACACGGTGCTCTGCAATTTGCTGGGCCACAGCTGTTTCCGGTCCATAGTTTGGATATATATTAGTGGTATTTCATTTATAATCATGGAATAATGTAGATTTTGGGTTACCATAATAATTGTTGAATCACATTATGTTAACAAGGGGGAGAGGTTAATAATTTAAAGAAAATTAGATGGTATTAAATTAATTGCAAAACCTTTCTTTGGAAAAGTCAAGATAAAGACAAATACAAACATTATTGTTATTTATTTTTTATAGAGGATTGATATTTTAACATAACTTTTCTTCCAACTGTAGGCTAAGCTTGTTGTTTGTTCACCATTAGACGATAATGTTGTAACATAAGTCCACTTTTTAAAAGTCGTTTCAGTAGCACCTACTGGGTACATCTGCATGAGCTATTAAGGCGATATAGGCTCATTGCATAGTAAAATACAGTGCAGTAAGCAATCAGTAAAATACTGCACAGTATGCCTTCCCCAGGAGCAGGTTTACACATGTACCCTGTTGGCACCAAATGGGCTCCCAATGGCTGCTCCTGCCCTGCTCTGCCCCCCCTGAAGCAGCCAGGGAGAACTCCAGGTTCCCCTGGGGTACTAGTCCAGTGTCTGCTAGAGGGTATGGGGGTCAGTCCTGATTTGTATGGAGCCAGGAGAGCTCTGCTGGCTGCAGTAGCTGCTGTCTCTTGGCCCCATGCACACTGGGGGGAGTCCTGATGTGCACAGGGCTGAGATATAACTACCACTGCAGCTGGCAGAGCTCTTCCACCCTGTGAACATTGGGACACAAAGCTGCCAGCAAGCCTGGCTCCCAGCAGGGCTTCCCCCCCAGCAGGGGATTCACTGGGAGCTGTCCCACTTGTGGGGCAGCTGCCAGTGAGCCCTGGGCTGGGTGGAGATTCCCTACCCAGCTCAGGCCTGGCTGCAATTGTCCCAGAAGTGGGACAGCTGCCAGCAAGCCCCCTCATACGCAGGGAAGCAGGAGTTCCCTGGTCCCCTTGCTGCTTGACTTCTGCGGGGAGCCAGGAGCTGAGCAGCACTAATTCCCCTATTCCTTGTGGCCTCCTGATGGTGTGGCTGACCAGAAACAAATTTGTTTTCAGTCAGCATCTACAGGAGTGGTACTGCATAATAACTAATGTGCAGTAGAAAACTGCACATTAGCCTAATTTACTGCACAGTAGCTGCTGCACATGGTCACATGATGATGCCTTACAGCACAGGAGATTAGTCTACTACTCGGTGAAGCATCTCATGTAGACTTGCCCACTTGTTACTACATGACCCTGACAATGCCATTCTTTGTAGAAAATCAGGCAAAGAGATGTTTTTGTTTTGTCTTGTCCCCATGTATTGAGTATGTATCCAGACTTCGTGTTCTGTTCCAAGCATCATGCCAGATTGTGCTTCAAAATTGCACAAAAACACATAGACTGCAAAAAGCAAAACACAGGATCGAACTGAGTATAAGAACAGGATACATAGGGGAACTTTCACTATGGCATTCCAGAGGCAGGAGGGGAGTGAAATCACATTTAAACTGGCATTTTAAATAAGAAGCCACAGGAGATTAATTTAAATAAAGAATTCTAATTCATGAATGCAGACAAAGTCTAGTTTCTTCTACTAGAATGAAACCTGATACTCAGATTGAAGGACCTGTTAGAGAAAAAGTTAACTTTCTCAATACGTTTAGACTGTCTCTAAACATGTCCTTTTTTTCTTCCTAACTGGAGATAGAAAACTTCAGTGCTTATGCCATTATGTAAACTTTATATACATCTTACAGTTCCTACTTTTTTCTGTCATATAAATTAGTGGCTCAATGGTAAGCATGTGTCTCTTCAGTGTTAAAAGTAAATAAAAACTTTCATAATGTTGATCATATTTTACTGTGAAGCTGTATCTTAAGCTATAGATAGATCCTCCTTCTTTCAATGTAGTGCTTCTGATTAAGTGTCTCCTTCTAAACCATCTTGCTTCCTTTAGCTGCATGTCATATATCTTTGGGAAAAAAGTGCCAATATCGATCCTTCCTTCCCTCCCACATATTCCTACTATCGCTAAAATACATTATTTTATAGAAATCATGTAAATCAACATCCCATCTCATTCATCTTGTTCAGTTTTTAGAAAATGGAAAAAAACTGGAAGCTGGTATCTAATGCTGTATAAAAGAAAGAGAGTTTTTAGAACAGTCTTTGAAGTTTATTAAATAATATGATATGAGAAGTAATACCATGACTGATACACACATGTAGTCTAGTATTCTTCCTGTGGCAGTGGACAATAACCGACGGTGAAAAAAAAAAAACAACGGTGAAAGTACATACAACCACATACTATTCTTAGGAAATGTCATTTCTTCACTCCCACAGCTTATCATCCTAATCTATGAATAGTAATAATAAAAAAAAAATATTATCCTTAGATCGTCTAGCAATAAATATGAAAGTCCTTTAGACTACTGCATATGTAAAATAATTCAAAATTAAAAATAGATTGGATGTTACTATAATATCTTGTAAGTCTTTCCCCCAGACCAGCATTCTGATCCTGCAACAAAATAAACTAGCATGGACTCCTATATTCGTGCTATGTTCCAGTGATTCCATTCAGGACAAATGGTCTGGATTAATGGATCTCATTGCAAGATAAGAGCTTTAAAAATGACTAGATTTTTATTCTCCCTCATATAGATTACATAAAGTACAAATACAGACACTTAACCTAATCCTGAAGTATTATGGCAAGCCAACTCTAAAGAACAATTGAGCATAAAATTCAACATATCAGGAATCTTACAGAATATAAAATGCCATGTACAATCCTTTCCAAACACCTGAAAAGCAAAATGAAAGACAGTCCTTAAATTTAAGGCAAACAACTAATTTTGCAGTCTATTGTACTTACATCATTATCATTTCAGCATTGTTATCATAATTATTGCGAGTTCCTTGTAGTTGAGGATGACAATATCATAGTGGGGGTAGCCAAGTCAAATGCACAGATGAATGTACAAGTCTGTGCACAATAAAAGAGCACCGTAAATTCACAACACCACTCAACATCTGAGCTAGTCTGCTGCTGCTTCTGCAACTAACATGTCCTTCACCTTTTTCTGCCCTGAAACACCATTGCTATTCAAAACTGCTAGCCAATAAGTTGTATTCAATATAGCGTGACTTAACCTTGAAGCACTGCCTTGGGCAACCACACTTCTAATTCACTACAGAGAAGCTGCTTGAATATATGTGTATGATCCATCTTATCCCATGTGTTAGACTCATTGCAAATGGGCCTACATTATTAATGCCTCACTGGATATACATTTAGAACTCTACAGGACTTTGTTAACTTCGTGTATTGCCTTACTCCAAATAGACTGGAACTTTTTCAGTTACATTAGGAAACCCTTCAAAAGAATGTTTAATTATCAAAGCACATCTGAAGGAACCTAATGGTAATAAATGGTAAGAGCTACTTCTTTCCTATGAAAACATTAGTGACACTTTTCCATAAGCAGGATATTTTTTAACTCAACTCCCATTAGGTCCCATGGAAAGCCTGCTGACTATATTACTAATGCCACTGAAATGTGGTCCACAGTGCAAAAGGGTTAGGGGTATTTAATTGCATGTTTGAATAGTCATGAAATTCTAAGTTCCAGCCTTTTCCTGAAGAAGTTGTCAGATATATTCTGATAACATAGATAAACTAATTTCCCCATTATTTATTACTGTATTTTTAGTCAGTACAATATTTTATTTCATTTAATATTTTTCAGAAATATTTTAAAGGCATTTTTTTGTTTAAACTAAATAGCAGCTTAATTGGGATGACAGACTGCCTACCTACATGTCCCAATTAAGAGCATTTCACTATATTTCAAATTTAACTAAACATTTTCTGCCCATTATTTATCTGTTTGCAAATGTTAATGAACAGTTTTCCAGTGATAATTAGCATAGGTTCCATATTTATATAAAATGACACAGTTTTAAAGAAATTAAGCTAATTATTTTTAACAGAAAAATAAGCTTGACACTCCATGGATTATGAATAGTTTTATTTTGTACATACAAGGTAAATGCTCTTTTTTTTTTCTTTAGAATGAAACAGTACAAAAATAAAGCATTTTGTATATATGTAGCATACATTTGGGATTGGATGTTAAGGTATTAATATTGCAGCAGCCAAAAGAGAAACACATTAATGTCCCCAAAGATAGAATTTTACAAGAGTTACTCACAAGGTGGTGAACAGAATTGGGATTTTAAATCCCACAATAGATTAAAACAAAATCTATGTTGATATTATCTTTATGCAAGTTAGGGGGGAAAAGAAGACAGGAGATAGGCAGGCAGCCAAGAGGAGGCTGAAAACAAAGAAAACAAAGAAAAAAAAATATGCATGACACACAGAAAATGAACCAGTACAATGCTAAGAGTTTCCAAAAATGTTAAAGAAAAATTAGCTTATGAGACTCAGAAACAAACACACACACACACACACACACACACACACAAACAATAGTGCCATCCTACACAGCCACCCACAGGCAGTTATAAATCAAATAACAAGAACAAAACACAAATTTTGTTTTTAGCTTGAGAGAAAGGGAAAAGAAGTCAGATATGGAATCATGCTGTGTGTGATCTGTTGATCACATCAGGAAAAGATACAGACAAAAAACTTACTAAAATCTTGAGAGTTGGTATAACCCCTGGCCTACGGGCCATATCCAGACCACAGACTTATGTCATCTAGCTTGCATGAGGGATTTCCTACAGGTCCTAAAATGTGGCAGTGGAGGAGCAGTGGCAGTGTTACTTATTGCTCCCTAGTGACAAATTTCTGGATCCATGGGGAACCTAGTAGGTTGGGTAGCATAGGTATGTGTAACCAATTGAGTGCACAGGGTTGGGGTGGTACAGGGCCAGATCCCATCATGTGGAGCTAGACCAAGGCAGCACAGCAGCCAATCAGGACACACAGGACATGATCCAGCCACAAGGGGCTGGGCAAGGGTAGCAGACAGGACCTGCTCTGGGCTTGGATCCTTGTAAGGTATCCATCCCGCAGACCAGCCCCACACAACTTGTTCAACCCACAGAGCCGAAAGGTTAAGCACCACTGTTGTAACAGGATCCACCTCCAAACAGCTGTTGTGGTGCCACTTAGATGCCCCACAAACTGCACTTTCAGTCTGGCTGTCCTGGGAATCATCTTGTCTGCCACACTTTTGATGGAGTGCCCCCTTAGGTGCCTCACTCAGCCCTCCTCATCAGGAATGACCAAAAGATCCAATCTTTCCTTTCTATTTCTTGAGCAGGGCATGCTTCCCTATAACTGACTTCAGCCAACCTACTCTTACTCTATAGCCAGGCTTTCAGTCCAACCCCCTACTATCACTACTTTAATCAGGCTGTCTGTCTTTCACCCCCTGCTAACAGTCCTGAATCAGAGTTCTTAATTACCTCCCTTGCACTCAGGCTTCCCTTCTCACAGACCTAAAGTCTCTCAGTTGAACAAACTTTCAGCACCTTCCACAGGAGCCCATACTGGGCTCAAGAGCCTGCCATCAGCTACCACTCCAGATACCTCTGGGCAATTATTTGCCTTCTGTAAATTGGCTGATGTGTCTGTCCCTGTACAAGCCCTTAGCCAGTTCATAGAATAATCCATACGTGGGTTTGAGTGGCGGCAGACTGATTAGCTGGGTTTATTCCCTGGGGAGTTCCTCTGCTAGACCTCATAATACAAGCAATAACCCTTGACCTAAACCAAAAAATTAGCAAAAGAAAGCTCAGGCAACCTACTGGGCCCTGGTACCCAGTTATGACACACTCAAGTTTTCCATTTTAGACTGAGTGGGGCTTTTATATGTAGCCCAGGTACACCCAGGGGTATGCCCTGTCCGCAAGTGGAAGGGATGAGGTGGTCAGGCAAGACTGCTGTGATAGGGGCCTGCCACCTGGGAGCACTTCCCCCTCTTCTCTATAGAACCAGTCCTCAACAAAATGCTTAATTATATACCAAATTATTGCTACGCAAAAATAAATATGAATAAGAGACATTAAATATTTGCAGTAGAATTGGTATGTGACACCATATACAATACCTGCAATCAACCTGCAATAGCAGATTACAGTGGTTTGTCAAGACAGGAGGAAGAAAAGGATTCCCTTCTCTTTATGAATGAAAGTTAAATTCAAGTTCCTACCCACCCTTTCCAATTAAAATATAATAGGTAGTAAAATTAAATGCACGTCATCCCAAAGCCATGTGGTATAGCATCATTTTGCAGGATGGAGCTCAGTATGGGGGATGTAGCTCAGTAGTAGAGTGTGTGTTTTGCATGTATGAGGTCCTGGGTTCAATCCCTAGCATCTCCATGGTTTGTAGGTTAGATGAACACCTTGCTGGGGTCATTTGACCCCAGTATTCTTTCCTGCCATGGCTGGGGGTCAGACTAGATGATCTGCTCAGGTCCCTTCTGAACTATGAAACTAACACATTGAACCACTTTGGGGGACTGCAAAACATAAACTGGGTGATTCACAGCATAGGCAATAATTAACCCCCCTACACAGAATGAACATTAACACTCTGGAACAGGCAAGTTACAACATCCATACAATAAACACATATAAGCATCAACTTAGATAAACCCAGGTAAGTTGTGATAACAATGCAATATTCGAAGAATAGACAGTAAACATACATAAGTAATGAAAACAGGGAAACCCATGTAAACTCCCTTAAGGAATACCCATAATAATTAACCATAATACCCATAATAATTAATCTTTACATTATGAAGCAACATCAATCATAGAATATAGGGTGCACTCAGCACCCCACAGGGTGCTCCCTGGAATACCTCCCCTTTAGGGACCTAGGATGTGGACATAACCCCTCCCCGAATGGAGGACTGTGGAGGTTGCAGACCTTCCTTTCCCAAGTCCACCTCCCCCGTGGGACCACTTCCCCAGCAACTCCTGCTTCCACTCTGAAGCTAACAGGGCTTGTCCTCTGGTCACCAGTCCCGAAAGGGCCTCTCTCTGGCAGTACCTCTGGCTGCTCTAGTTGAACTGGTGTCCTGCACTAGGACCCAGGGCGCTCCTATGAAAGCCAAGCCCTTACTGGCTCCAGTTCTACAGCCTCACATTGGGGGTCTTTCCCCTTCCCAGGCCATGCTTTGGGCACCGGGGCTCTTCTGGTTTAATGCAGAGTCACACTGCGGGGCTCCAGTTACTTAGCCTAGAGCCACGGCTAACTTGAGCAGCCTCAAGATGCTGCCAGGGCCAGCTCTCCATGCACCGACTTGGATACCATGTGGGACCCAAGCAGCCTCAAGCTGCTCCCAGGGTTGGCTCTCCATGCGCCGATCCACACACTGCCCCAACTGTTTGCTGGGTTCACAGGTTCAAGCCACCTCAAGCAGCTCCCAGAGCCTGAGCGCTGTGCACCAATCTGTATACTGTCAAGGCTCAGGTGGGGTCCCAAGGGCAGTCTTCTCTGGAGCTCCTCTCTCCTTGCTGTCCCTTGCCATGGCTTTCCCCCAGCATGCCAAACATGCTCTCCTTTTACACGCTTTGGGGATTCCGCCCCTGAAGCTCGGTGGACTTGCCATGCTGCAGTCCGGTCAGGGACCTCCTTTCCCCCTTCCCTCGGGAAAGGGGCAGTGTCCACTTTCCCTTAACTTATTTCTAATTGGTGGACTTCCTCCACCAATCAGAATTGAGGATTCCCAGGCCCCTGAACATGTTGGAGCTTCATCGGGTAAGTCTGTCACATAGAAGAGACACACAGCTGCCAGTTCCAGGCAGAGTCCTTTCACCTGGATTCTCAGCCATGAACTATGGCACAGTGCCTTAAAGACCTAGTTGTAGCAAGCTGAGTGGCAAAGGCTTGCAACAGACTGCACAGTCCAGGTTGGAGGAGTCTGTAGGCTTTCAGGGTCTACAGCCAGCTGCAAGCAGTAGGGATAATTACATCACAGCCAACTGTGAAAGAATAGGGACAGGGCAAAGGAAGTTCATAGGCTCCCAGTGAAAGGAGTTAGAGAGATTGAGTTAGAAAAGACACAGAGAAGAACTGAGTGGTGGGAGCTGAGAGAAGTGGAAGTCAATGAGGTAAGAAAGAAGATGAGGGTTGTCTGGTTGTAAAAAACAGGCTGGAGACTCTTTGTGTTTGGGAAAAGACCCAGGGCTGCAAAACTGGAGGCAGCATTATCATGACACAGAACTCACCTTGAGGAAGAGAAGGAGGACTGCAGTGCAAGAAGAGACAAGCAGCCAGGCAGCAGCACCTTCTCAGAGTCTGGCAGTTAACACTTCAAGGACTGTGAGTGAACCCTTTGCAGACTATGTCAATGTTTTGGTACTGAATAGGGTTTATTCTGGCCTTCCTGAGAGGCCAGTAGGCCTAGGAAATAAAAAAAACCTCTGTATAACTAAGTAACTGTTTGAGCTAATTATCTCCAGACCCACTACAGTATTAACCCAGGGGCTTAAACCAGAATCTGACTCGTCCACAAAAACCATGGCATTTATAACAGTCAAACAGTGCAGGCTGATATTACCACTTAAAACCCGGGTCTGGGTTTGTAAACACTGGGTTATGGACCTTAAGGATATAGTCTGCCTCACGAAGACTTTCTGGAGATAGAATTTGTGCGTGGGAAGTTCCTGGCTGGCCCAAATGGATGGGCCTACAAAAGCCTGAATATAAAGACAAGAAACTTAATGTGGGTTATGAGTCACTGTGTGGAGGTCATGTACTTGGCCCAAAAGTCCTACCTCACTCCCCAAAATGACATGGGTGAGCTCAGCAACTTTAGAATGTGGAATTGGGGCTCTCAATACTTTGAGAGCTAAAACTAGATCTAGGAAAAGGGGAGCCCATAGTCTATTTCTTGTGTGTCCAGCCTAGGGAGTAATGCTGGGAATGTCCACTTATGGATTACATTTGTGTCTAGTTGGGGTCTCTTAGATCCTAACAAAAACCCCAAATAAAGAACCTGCATCTCCCTTGATGCTGGAGATGCTCAGGACCTGGACTTCATGGACTGGTTCAGCCCAGACCTTTGTGCATAGGCAACTCATGGACTCCACACTGGTATCACTTGGGGAACAGGTGTATGTAAGTTGTATACCGGTGACACTAAATCCTATTTCAGTAAGACGGTACAGATATCAATTACAGACAAAATGGCCAAATGAATAGAGGCAGTAGCCAGTCACCTTTTTCACCTGGTGATAATGATTTGATATTAGGGACCACTGACTAAATTGCTACACTAGGCTGTGAAACAGAAGGGAAACTGGGAGCTGCCAGAGCAGCACAGGGAACAACTAGGGGTAATAGTCCCTTTTTACTCCAAAGTCTTTGGACCCTAGGCTGTGTCACACCAGGAGTGCTGATCAATCAGGAAGGTAACCCTAGCAAGAGAGAAAAGACCAGATAAGTGGCAAAAGAAAAAGGTCAGTGTCCAGGGCAAGTTAGGTAGGTCCAGAGGATTTCCCAGAACGAGGATGTGCAAGCAGTTCACCTGGGCTCAAGATGGGGTGTCCAGAAAAAGGGCCTGACTTTGTATCTAAAGACAAAAAGAGGATCCAGTCTTTGCATCATTTTATGGCTGATTAGCAGGGATGCTGGAGTTCAGCTACAACATTCTCTTCAGCTTTGCTGCAGTCTTTTCAGATCTACTGCAGCAACTCTCTCTGCAGCTTTTTAGCTCCTGTCCTTAGGTTACTTTAGCTGACTATTGCTCAGAGCTGATCTAAGTCCTCTTCCTACAATTATTTGCAGCTATATAATGCTGCTCTCTCCCCACTTAAGTAATAGGGGTTAGGAGCCCATGTCAAAGGCAGAAAAACCTAATTTAATTATTATGAGATCAACAAAGAGGTGTAAGGTAAATTATTGGTTACCGGATCATCTTGACTATACATAGCACATGGACCAAACTCCAGAAATATTTTGGTTTATATTTGATTTGAGAGGAAACATGAGAGTCTCTTATTTATAACAGTTAAGAGAAGTTTACAAGACCTTTCTTTAGTCATTTGTTAAGGCATGAGATGAGCACTTCTCCTTAGCTATCACAGAAAAATATTTTAAAATTGTGTGACAATGAAAGACATCAACATGAGATATACAGAAAAAAACACTAGAATAAAATAACATAAGATTAATTTATTTGTGTGTTGTCTTTTATAACTTCATTTCCACAATATTGAATTTTCTGTTAATAATATTCTGTACTATGCAATGAAATAACACACATTTTGGATTTGATAAACTCTAATTTTAATCTAAAATGATCAGGTACAGTTGAAGAGTAGGTAAATGACACAAACAAATATACTCTTGTCTGTATTGATGTGATTGTGAAAAGAAAATATTGTTGAGTGGAGAATTGAGGTTTGCTTCATTGCTCAGAATAACTCATATGATTTTCTTTTAGTATTCATTTCTTCCACAGTAAAACTAACAAATGTGCATGCTTCAGATTTAGGGGAAAAGTGTATGTCAAAGCCTCTTGGAATGTATAGTATGCCTGACATGGTTTTCACGGTCTCATTACCAAAGTCTTCCTACTTTAGTAATATCCCTAGGAAAATGCCACGCTGAGCTGTAAACACATGTGTATGTATTACCAACCCCCTGCACTTAATCTGATGAGAATATTAGTCTGTCAGCCACAACAAGAACCACTGGTTCTTTAGCTCAGCCCATAGTACTGGAGGGTTTAGCTATAAAAGTGCCTGGGTAATTCTTTGTTTGAGGTAATTTGCATCATCACAGAGCCTCATCAGTCATCACCCCACCATGATGCAAGACAGACTCGAAGGGAATGCCTCCTGACCTCAGATTGGGGAGGACTGGGTTAGAGAGTTTCTAGAGGGACTGGATATGTTCAGATCAGCGGGTCCAGATGCTCTCTGTCCCAGAGTGTTGAGGGAGCTAGCAGGGGTTATTGCAGCGCCCTTGGCACGGCTTTACAAGTGCTCATGGTGCTCGGGCCAGGCGCCAGATGATTGGAATGTAGCCAACATGGTTCCCATAATTAAAAAAGGGAGGAGCCAGGCAACTATAGGCCTGTCAGTCTTACCTCAATCCTAGGAAAACTCTTTGAGAACCTCATCAAGGAGCATATCTGAGATGGGCCAGCTTCAGGGTTGATGCTCAAGGGCAACCAGCATGGTTTCATTAGGGGCAGGTCATGTCAGACTAACCTGATTGCCTTTTATGATCAGGTCACAAAAGCATTGGATGCAGGTGCCACCATGGACATAGTCTTTCTGGACTTCAGCAAGGCCTTTGACACCATCTCCCACCCCATCCTCGTTAAAAAACTAAGCAACTGTGGCACTGCTGCCTACACAGTCAGATGGATTGCAGATTGGCTGAAGGGTCATACTCAGAGGGTGGTGGTGGATGGGTCATATTCGACCTGGGGGGAAGTGGGCAGCGGAGTCCCCCAGGGCTTGGTCCAGCGGCCCGCTCTGTTCAATTTCTTTATCAGCGATTTGGACGATGGGGTGAAAAGTAACCTGTTTAAATTTGCTGATGATAACAAAATTTGGGGTGAGGTGAGCATGCTAGTAGGGAGGGAAAGACTGCAGCAAGACCTGGATAGGTTACAGGAGTGGGCTAACAGAAACAGGATGTGTTTCAATACTGACAAGTGTGAGGTGCTGCACTTGAGCAGTAGTAACCAGCAGCACACTTATACGATGGGAAACTCCCTTCTTGAGAGCATGGGGGCAGAAAGGGACCTTGGAGTCATTACTGACTCCAAGATGAACATGAGCCAACAATGCGAGGTAATGGTTGCCAGGACTAACCGGACCTTGTCGTGCATCCACAGGTGCATCTCTAGTAGGGCCAAAGAGGTGATCCTCCCCCTCTATGTGACACTAGTCAGGACACAGCTGGAGTACTGTGTCCAGTTCTGTGTGCCCCATTTCAACATTGAGAGGGTCCAAAGGAGGACCACCCACATGATCTGGGGACAACAGGGCAGACCCTACAATGAGAGACTGCAGGACCTGAACCTGTTCAGCTTTCACAAGAGAAGGCTGAGGGGGGACCTGGTGACCATCTATAAACTCACTAGGGGGGACCAGAAGGGTTTGGGAGAGACCTTGTTTCCCCTAGCGCCCCCTGGCATAACAAGGAATAACGGCCATAAGTTGTTGAAGAGTAAGTTTAGATTAGACATCTGTAAGAACTACTTCATAGTTAGGGTGGCTAGGAGCTAGAACCAGCTTCCATGGGAAGTGGTGCTGGCTCCTACCTTGGGGGTCTTTAAGAAGAGGCTTGATGCCTTCCTGGCTGGAGTTATTTGAGCTCAGTTTTTCTTCCGCCCAGGCAGGGGGTCAGACTTGAAGATCTACAAGGTCCTTTCTGACCCTACTTCTATGATTCTATGATCACAGAGCTCAGAGACACCTTACCACTTAAGAAATGCCTGCCCAGAAGAGCATTCCATCTTTTTACTCCTCTGTGAAATATGAAATACCATAACCAGAAGGAAATATAACTACGTATTGCTTACCACCAAACAACTTTGAGTTAAACAGACTCTTCCAACTTTTCTCTGAGACTAACCTTCATATAAAATGAACTGTTCCAAACAGGAGATTTTACCACACCTTCTACTCTCCTATGAAATAGGAACTTTCATTTCTACCCAAAATAACTTTCATGATTTTTTTTCTCCTATGCCTGAAGATGTTATGCCCAAAAGCTTGAAATTAAAGAATTTTTCAAAGATCCAGTTGATCTAATAAAAGATATCCCCTCTACCATGAGTTCTGATTCCTATTGGCCTAGAGGCAAAAATGGCTACAACCTGGATAGGTAGTTCATGGTATTTGGAGGCAAGACAATGTCTACCTTGTAAGTATTGCCATATAAGTATTAAAGGTTTACACCTCAGGAATGCAGAATGATGCTGATACCCAAGATTTTAATGCAAAGGGTTTTTTATTATTGTTTTTTTTCCTCAAAACATAGTTCTGAAACCAGGATGTTTCATGAAATACAATTTTCATTTAACTAAAATGCAGAAGCCAGATTAAAGTTGTCTCATTAATCACATAAATGACATGTTGGCAGAAGTTAGATGCTTAAATACTAAGGAGCAGCTCAAAATAGTCTGCTAGCAACACCCTGGAAATTCATTTCATGTCTAAATCCACTGCATGCCTCAATTATGAACTGCAGTGGTCCTTCTAACCAGCCACACACCGGCAAAAACACACACCCCAAAGAAACCAAGAATTCATATTTTGACAGATGGCTCCCATCTAATATTCCTACAGCCCCTGTTAAATGAACTGACCCAGCTACTAATCAACAGGGATTCTGGTTTTCTCTGATTAAAAAAAATCCCCAATTTAATAAAAAATTAAATACCCTTATATTATTTTATAGGGGTATTTCATTTTTAATCGCAGAAAAATGTGGATTTTGGGTTACTTTTTAATCCAAAAGTTGAGGTGGTGTTGTTTTTTTTTAAATCAGAGAGAACCAGGTTGCTTGCTAATCAAGTACTAATCAAGGCCAGCTGACCTTCAGCCCCTTTTCTCTGATTGCTTTTGGAGCTTCATTTAAGGAACTTCTCCGGCACCTGAACCTTGCTGCACAACCCACTGGTTTCCAGCCTCTGAGCAGCTCCTGTTTCAGTAACAAGTTTGGCTCCCCTAGTTCCTGGTCTTGGCTTTAGATGTTCATGGATTTGGATTCTCTCTACTGAGCTGTTTCCTGACTCCTGACCCTGGTTTGGCTAACTTTTGGACTTCGACCTGTGGATTATCCTTTGGACTTAGTAACCAGTTTTCTGAATCCCAGATTCTGACCTTAGCTTGGCATTTTGGCTTCTGACTTGTAGCTTATGGCTCTTACTACTGCAGCCCTCAGCTCCAAGATTAGCTCTTCCTACTAGGCTGGCTCAAGATCAATTTGAGCATTCTGGATGGTGCTAGTGGCTACTCCTGATCTCTTTACCCACATCCACCTTTGTCAATGCTGAGGCTCTGCCCTCTCCCCTACAACCTGTTTGAATGTGTATCCCTTGATTACATGTGGTGCTTATGGTAGCAGACTTTAATGCAGGGATAGGCAACTCCTGGCATGTGTGCCAATTAGTACCATACAGAGACATTTTTCCTGTTATGCCAGAAGGTGTGTGAGGAAATTAAAAACAAAACAATCCCCCCACCAAAATAAGTCACTGCTCCAGGCTCTCCAGAGTAGCCACAGGTCCAAGCACCATGGCAGGCACCAGGGGCATAGTCAGGAGAAAACAGACAAGGAATCTGTCTGCATTCTGTTTACCTCACTTCCCCTGGAGAGGAATTGTGTGTGAGGGCAGCACTGGGGCACCGAGTGCCAGGCCAGGCACTTGGGGTAGAGTCCAGGTGGCACAGGAAGAAGTGGGCATGGGGGGAGGTGCCACAGACAGGCCGACCCAGTCAGCCCTTTGGGAAGTGGAACTGCCCTGGGGCTCCATGAGCTCAGGCCATGGCTGGTAGATGTGTGTATGTGTGGGTGGGAGCGCTTAGCAGAAACCAAAGTGGGGCCCAGCCTGGCCCCCACAGCTCCACAGGGATGAGATTCAGCTGCCCTGCCCATGAGGGATTGCCACCTGGCTGAGGCAGGATGGTGGCCCTGGTTGGAGGAGGTGCTCCTGGCCTTAGGCTTGGCCACTTCCATGGGCTGGTACTGTGGCAGGTGCTGTGCAGGGCCACTGCACTGCAGACTCCCAGTCAGCTCGGCCCTGATCTCCACCTACGGCAGCTGTTCCCAGGTCTCACAGGGCTCCTGCACTGGTGATGTCTCTGCCCCACTCATGCTGGGCCCATCATGCAGGGAGGCTGAGCCCAGAGCCAGGAGGCCCCCAAGCCCAGTACCCTGCCCTGGCTGGCTCAAGATCAATTTGAGCATTCTGGATGGTGAGCTAGTGGCTACTCCTGATCTCTTTACCCACATCCACCTTTGTCAATGCTGCAGTTCTCTGGATCCTCCTTTTCCCCTTTCTTAAATATAAGCACTATTTATGTCCTTTTCAGTTGTCTGGGACATCTCCCAGTCATCATACACAGTACTTGAACAGATAACTAGAGGTATGTAGTAGGTTAAGAGGAATGCCAAGCATAGCACACACAAATCTCAGGCATAAGGCAGACTATGTATTATTAGACTGAAAAGGAATGACTGTAGTCAACATTAGGTCTAAGATGAATATAGGAAATGGTGAATTGATGAAATGATGAATGGCCCTAACACACTTGTGATCTGACATACAGAGTGTTAACAGATGTATGCTCATGAGAAGGTAATGGCACAATACAATGTAGGCTCCTTGAGCCTAAATATCACATGCCATCAATATCTTAAATATCTTTAACTGTTCTGTGCCATGGGCTTGTTCCACCCATGAGCCAGTTGGGTGATTTGTGGCACAGGGCTTGGAAAAGTCTGCTAGGGCAGGGCAGGTACCAGCCCCCTGCCCATTCCACTGGTGAGACAGCTGGCAGTGAGCCCCTGGCTGGCCAGGGAATCACTGCTATCTGCCCCACTGGCATATTGGGGTGGGGGTTGAGACTTGCCTCTCCTTTGTAGCTCTTTCCAAGTTCTGCAGTCCTGATCAGGTTCCAAGACTGGAAGCTACTTGCTGCTGTGGCAGGGAGACATTGTCCCCACCCAGATTCTACCACTGGAGCCTGCCCAGGCAGCTTCTGGGGCCAGGGAGCAATCTCCCATTTCCCAACAGGAGATGGCTGTCTCTTGGCCCCGTGCTCTTTGCCAGCCCCTGGGCTAGTACCTGGGGGAGCCTAGGGCTTTTCTGGCTGCTTCAGGGTGGCAGAGCAAGTTGGGAGCAGCCCTTTCCAGGCTACTCTCTTTGGGTCTACATCTGTGTAAGGTTGCATATTACTCTGAAGTAAACCCATACTGTAGCATTTGCATGTGTAGACGTACCCCGTATGTAACACTTCTATTCCCCTTGTGTTTAGACGGAGTTTGACTAATGATTTCTGAACAAGACAGTGAGGGTAAGAGCAATATAGGATATTGGAAAGTAATGGTATAAATGAAGAGGGAGGAGTAAGAATATAGGAAAGAAGATCAATCAGCAGTGGGAAAGAATAGGAAAAGGGAAGAACGAACCCCAGCTCAAAATAATTTAGAATACAAGCATACTCCATAAAATGATAAAGATGAATAAATATATGCATGCAGATGTGTTAACCTAATTTCTTCCTATAACGATCACAGCTTAGGGGAAAGGGTGTTACCACAACATTCAGAATGATTTATTTATTTCTTTAAAGATATCCTCAAGATTCACGTCATAGTTTTGGAAATACGAAGTTAGCTTCAGAGAAAAGAGGTAGGAGGCCTGCCAGATAATTATCCCTCTCTTCCACAAGGGAGGCAGTATCTTAGGGGACCACTAGTTATCATTAGTTACCACTACTTTTTTTCTTTCCTCCTTCCCTCTTCTCCCCCACCCCAGCCCCAAAGGACAGATATAATATGAACATATAACATGTACTACTAGGAAAGACAGCTACATGTTACTGTTCACTCCTTTAAAACTCTGGAAATAGGGAAAGATCACAGTAGTAACTTTGTTTGGAAAACATCTTTTGTCACAGTGGATGATGACAAAATTACCCTTGGGGCCTAGGTTACATAAAGGAACTAGTTTCAATCTACTCAAATACACTATTTTTATATTCATCTAAAAACTGATATGTGTTTATAAGTAGTTTGTTTCCTTAAATTGTTTAAAGCTGCCCTTCATATTTACTTTGATGACTTTTAATAAAATACATTGGAAGTCTTTTTCCTTTTCCCTTTATTTTTTTTCCCTCCTTTCAAATTTCAGTATCAGGGTACTCCCTCTAGTAATACCATATGGAGTCTGAATCCAAACAGCTGACTGATGTTTATTTAAAAACTTTCTGCTGAACTAATTCATTATGCATTCCCTCAGCTTGTGTTTTGTCCTCTATTGTTTTTTTTCATGCAGCACACAAAGTTGGAGATATATCATTTAAAACAAAACAAAATAAACCACCTGAAGGAGATGCACACTCTCTCTCTCTTTCTATTTATTTATATATTTATTTATGAAGGAGCATCCTGATGCACAAAAAGGATTGGAAAGATATTATATATGCTTAGTACATATAGCTTTAAAACTGCTAATTATATAAAACATTTAAATTATCTCCTGTGAAGCTTTTCTTCTTTTTTTTTCCTGCCAGATGTGAAACAGGAATTAAGCATCTAAGTACTTGGCTTATATCTACACATTCAAATGAGAATTTTCCATATTTTGTTCTCCTGGCCAGGGGCGACCACTGTCTCCTGAGTTGGGGGGGGGGCAATTTGTGGGCAGGCCTGGGGGTGGGCCAAAAGCTTTATATCCATTCCTATACTTCTCTGCCACAGCTTAGTGCCTTCCCCACCACACCTCCATCATGCCGCCAGCCTGTGCAGCAAAAAAACCTGCCCCATTTTGAGATGAGCCAAGCTCTTGGGGCGGGGGGGGGACACATGCCCCTCCCCCCTTGCCCCTCCTACCAGTTTCCTGTGCAGCTGATAGAAAACTTTCCTGGAGATTCCTGAACAGAAATCATGAAAATATGCTTAAATGTTTTCTTCCATCTTCTGTATTTTTCTCAGAGCTTTTTTTGTGATACTGTATATCAATTTATGTAGTTATTGTCTTCTAGGGTTTGATGTACCACTATATTATATTCAGTATATGTCTCTTTTTGAGGAATTGAGTACATGACTATTTGATGGTGCTGATTAATATTTATATCAAAAAGAAACATTACACCTGAGATGTACTTTAAAAAGCATTCTTGTACTGCTTACCCTGCCACTATTTTAACACCTTGAACAGTAAAGCAGTTAGTGCTTTTAAATATGAAATCTACAATAAAAAGTGGATTTTTAGATCTATATCATCATGGGCAACCTCTTCTCCATTCTCCTAGGAAATGGAAAGAATATGACAAATATATTAGATTGAAAAGATAAATCAATTTTTATTTTATTACTTTTAATATTTATTTTGTTATATTTTCTGATTACCAAAGAGTTTGTGATTCTATAACACATCACTTTCAGGCCATAATGATATATATAGGGTACTACTTCAGGGCGGCTGCAATATATCTCTCCCCACCTTCCTGTACCACTGGGCAAACCCCAGATGTAACTCTCTCTGCTCCCTCCCCTCCCCGCTCCCATTTTGAAGACAGTGCTGGGAGCACCCTGAAACAACTTAATGAAGGTACTCTGCTCTGGAGCATTTTCATCTGAATCTTAACCCACCTCCACAGGGGCTTGAATCCATCCGCCCCACCCTTCAGCACAGGTTGGGCAGAACTTCCTCTGCTCCCTCCTCCCCCCTCCCCTCCCCTCCCATTCTGAAGACAGTGCCAGAAGTAGCCTAGTCTGCATCAGCCCAGCCTTGCTCCTAGCATGTGTGGACGCAAATTAAGGAAGGTACTCCTTTGGAGCACTTTCATCTGAACCCTCAAATAATGACAGTTCAGTGTTGCAGGATTGGACCCTTTTCAAGCACTCTGCATCCATGAGCAACTGGTTCCTCCTAAAACTGGGGAGAGCACCTGCAGAAGTCACTGACCCTGTCAGGAGGGGCACCAACCATAGTGACAGCATCAGTGTCAGCTGTTGGGGGGGGGCACCGGCCCCATCAGGGAGGTACGTGCACCCTTGTGCACCCCCTACTAGTCACCTATGTCTGCATCCATGCCCTTCTGTAAAGGCACAGCTGTAGAGTGCTTCAGGGGGCTGATCACATGACAGTGTCACTTGTATCAGCACCCAATGTTTTGACTTTTAGTTGCTGAGCAATCATTATGTTCTAACTCGTATATTAATAGCTGAGAAGGACAAAGGTAATATAAACTAATTATTGTCCCCATAAGGTACTTGGAAATGTGTTCAGCCTTCTTCTAAGATCACAGTCCTGTGGATGTCCTACATCAGTGTTCCTTGGTGAAGGTTCCTTGTTATAGGTGAATGGGGAAGGAGACATGCTTGAATTATTTGCTCATTTTGGATAATATCGTACTCATAGAAAAATGTAATACAAAGGAATCTTTGGAATTTGACATATGCTTTTTTCTTGGATTGAGTACTAGAAATAATGAAAGGCCAAGAAAACAGACAAATATTGATTTTGAAGCCAGAAAATCCTAGAATTCCTTAAGGAAAGGAAGCTGTAAAAATGCTTTGCCTCCTGTCTATTCTGCACAAGCATTACCTTATTATGGGTAGTTGATTCCCCTCCCTCCTACAGTTCTTCCCTTTGTCTTGTGGGGTGTCTACTTTCTAGACCTAACAATTTAGTATCACCCAATTGGGCACTAACATACTCTAGTATGAGAGATTCCAAAGAGATTCCAAAGTCTTGCAGTAGGGAGTAATGTGGATAGAAGAATTAAGGAAAGCGGGGGAGGGGAGGGAAAAGGAGAAATGGGAGAAGAAATAGGCAGTTAAAAAGACACATTTTCTGTCATTTGTTTGTAACAAGTGATGATGATGGGTATTTTTTTTTAAAGAAATTCACTTGTCAAAATTTGAAGAAAAAATGTGAAAAGCTCTCATAATGAGTTCTCTGTTTATATTGCTCTTGGGCATATCATATAACTTCTTTTTTCTCTTCTAAAATTCACTAAGGGAGGTATCAGCCCAAAATTTTTCATCAAAACCTCAAATGTCTTTTGCAATCAAGATATAAAGTGATCCTATTTTCAACTGGAGAGTCCTGGACACTTTATGGGGCAAACATTTAAAGTTAATTAAACATTCATATAAGATACGTTAGGGAGGAAAAAAGGTCCTTGTGTTTCTACTGCCACCCACTGACTCAGCAGTGACCTCCCAAACTGATGAGAACTACTTTCTGTTCTCTAAGTATTCTAATTGAATTTAACCAAAAACACTAAAGCAGAATCTCATTGAAGCTTTGAAAAGATTTTTAGTCATTCAATATTTTTTTCCAAACACTATTCTAACTAAATACTCATTTAGTACTCCTCTTTCATTGTAAACAGGAAAAAAATGCATCATAATGTGTCTACAGCAAATATTTCATAGTTGCAAAGCAGTGGTATTCATTCTAATAAAAATGAAACATATGGATACCAACCTTATAGTGCTATGCATAGTTTTGTTGTTGGGGTTTTATTTTATTTTTTGGGTTGTTTTGTTTTTCTTTTTCTTTTCTTTTTTTTCTCAGATACACTAGCAAGGAATTTGAAAAGGGAAAAAAGATAGACAGCCCAACTTTTGTCTTTCAAATCCTTGTTTTACAAAGATTTTTTTGACACTACAATTCTTTCCTGTACTTGTGAACTGCTAAGGAGTATCTGTTTAATATTTAACAATTGTTACAATCAATCAATTTTACTTTGATAATGCATCATGATAGCGAGTACTTAACATGTATGAAAGCACTTAAAACCTTTTTGATGTTATACAACACTGAATATGATCATGCTGTGTCCTAATAGATCACTTCATGCTGACTTTCATTGAGCATAAAATGATACGGTGTGAATGAGCCCAACAGAGTGCAACTCAATCCTTTAGAACTTCGCTAAGAAGTTAATTTACTTCTTTAGGTGTAAATTACTTCTTTTCTTTCTTTCTTTCTTTTTTATCAATGCAGTAAAAGAGATCATCAGTTCCAGTTACTAATTTCAAGCTAGTTTAAACAGACAGGCTATATGCATTAGCAGTGTAAAATATATTTGCTATCAGAAAATGAAATGATAGCCAGAGAATAAGGGTATGTAAACTTTTTCAGAAGCTATAATTTATCATTTGTGAAACTACAGTTTTAGTATTGTGAGAAAATACATTTTTATATATACACAGTCCAGTTGCTGAAAGACCTTCTAAATACAGTGTGGATAGAAATATACTGTTGACATGTGTAACGAGCAAATATTTGTGTAATCTCTTATAAATCAAGGATAATGAAGCTTGACCATAAGCCGAAACATTTGGCATTTGTGTGCATTACAAAATGAAAACACTAAGCACGCATATGTAGATTCTCAAAAAGATCCCATGTAAAACTTTAATTCTCAGCAAAATTATTTCTATAAGAATTACAGAAGACTTCCATTTCTAGAAGTGAATCATATTGCTAGTTGTTGAGAGATAAGAAATTCATTTCAATTGTCAATTAAAAATGTGTTTTATTCTATTAAATACCTCAACAAGAAGCAATTTTACACACTGTTGGTTTACAAAGAAGTATAGTCAGATACATTGTAGCCATATCCACAATATGAAAGAAAGAAGCCAGCTTTACCCTTTAGATGAAAATTTCATATATTTTGACTCCTTGCCACCCAAACAGCAATATTTTTACAAATCATAAACTAAGCTCTTGAACTGCATATCCAGAAGAAAAAATAAAAACGTTCTGCAAGAGGCAGGTAACACCTATTTCCTTTACAATCCAATCAAAGTATACCAACTACAAAAGTCACTTGGAGAAATAGGTACTCTTCTGTTGGGAACAACCCACAATACGACAGACACTTGTGAGTGTGAACAAATCTTAACCACACCTGGTTTATATTTAGGGGCCCATGGCAAGTCATTGGGGAAGGGAGGAAAAGACTGGCAGGATGAGGGGGGCTAACAGGCCCAGGAGGGTTGAAGGGCTGGCATGTCCATGGGGGCTTGGGTCCAGGAGGGGCTAATACTGAAGAGGGAGGTTGGTGCATCCAAGGGCTGGTTTGGAGCTTAGAAATACCCTGGTCACTGGCCCCAGGGCTAAAGCAAATGGCTAGGATTTCCCATCCCAGAGGCTGTGCTGTAAATGTGTGCAGGTGTTTGCTAGGTCAGATTTACTTCTTCTAGAGTGGGTTAACCCTTTATGGATTTAAAATTAGTTCACCTTGGGTGTGTCTACCCATGCAATTAATGTGAAGCACTAATTGTGCTGTGGTTTATTGCTCTTGGGTATGCTGTTTGAATGTGCACCTGGGACCATAGTATATTGAGCCAGGTCAGAACAGCCCTGGCTGTAGGGGGGCTGTGGGTGTCACTCTGCCAGCCCAGGGCTGCTCTGACCCAGTGCAATGTGCCACAGAAGGGATGTCTGGCAGGAGCAGCACTAAGGGAGGGCCTGGGAGGACTATAGCAACCACAACATTTGCCTTAGACCCCACATAGCCACCTCTCCCAGTGGCACCCCTGTCCAAGGCCCCCACATCCCCCCCATCCCCAGGCTGCTGCCCTCCCCATGCAATGGAGCCTACCCTGCTCCCTCTCACAGCCTGCAGAAGTGTGGTGCTCCTGGCCTGGTTCACAGGGACCATGTCCCACCTTTGCCTGCACAACCCCTACAATTTTCTGTCTAGCCACTTCAGCCCCCACACCAGGAAGAGGATTGCACTGCCCTTGCTGGCTGGGGAAAGAGGGTGCTTCGGTGTGGGCATAGCCAGCAGACATCTCCCTCACTGAAACACCCACATGCCAGCTATCAGCATCTGTGTATGTGGTGCTGTGGAATAAAGAACTCTGCACCAGAATGGTACTATGACAGCGGTGGGAAAAATGTGCCCCAGGGGCTGGATGTGGCCCACCATACTATTCTATCCAGCCCGTGGAGCCCCTAAAAAATTTAGAAAATTATTATTAATCTGCCCTGGGCGGCCTGTCATGCTGCCCTCGATGGCTTGCTGAAACTCAGTAAGTGGCCCTCTAACCAAAATAATTACCCACTCCTATACTAATATTACAAGTACTACTTGGCTGTACTTTACAGGTGTATCCAGACAAACTCAGTTGTCCAGTATGTGGCTCTGCAAAATGTGAATTTTGGGTTCCTTTTTTTTTTTTTAAACTGAAAATTGGGATTTTTTTTGAAATTGGAGAAAACCAGCATCCCTGGCAATCAAAGCATTGGGATGGGAAAAGTTCTCATCCTTGCAGGTCTTTTTGAGCCCTGTTCCCCAATCATGCAATCAGGGCTCAGGGCTAGGAAACAGCTGTGGGGTAGAGGCAGTCCCAGCCCCCTGTCCCTATCCTCTGGTGGGGCAGCTAGCAATGAGCTCCCAGCTGGGCAGGGAATCTCCACTCAGCCGGGGTGGCAGGGAGATGCCCACCAGTGGGGCAGTTAGCAGCAAAGCTGTATGATTGAGGAACAGGACTGGGAAATAGCTGTGGGGGTGGGACCTGCCCCAGACTGAAACAGTTCCCAGTCTCCCCCTGGCTGCATGGAGAAGGCTGTATGTGCAACCTGGAGCTGCCCCCAACATGGAACACCCTGGTTAACCCCAAGTGATTCTGCTTCCAGTGTGGAGCTGATACATGGTAAGAGCATGTGGCCTGGGGTGGCCCCAACATGGAACAGTTCCCAGCCAGCTCCAGGCTGGATGTACAAAATTCCCCATGCAGTCCACAGCTGGTCAGTAACTGTCTCAGTCTGCAAGAGGTCCCAGCCAGCTCCAGGCTGGGCAAGGAACTCTTTCCCCTGAAGGGAGCTCTAAGCCCCAGCTCTGTGATTGGAGCAGGGGCTGAGAGATTGCTCTCTGCACCAGGGAGCTGCCCACTGCTGCGGCAGGCTCTGAGCTCAGAGTCAGCTGTCTCCTTACCCCAGTAGCAGGCAGCTCCCAGGAGCAGGAAGCAATCCCCCTACCCTTGTTGCCCAGCTGACCAGGAGAAAATTTTCAGGTAGAAAACTAAATGTGGAGTAGACCAAATTACTGCACAGTAAGCATCTGTACATATAGATGGTGATGCTTACTGCACTGTATATTGGTCTACTGTTCAGTAAAGTGTGTCGTACAGACGCTTCCACTGTGGAACTAATTTGTCTAGTCTGCAATAAATGTCTTGGGTATTAAATGAACATAGATTTAGCATGTCATTTTATGAGTAACTTAAGCCCTGCAAATGCTTGCATGACTGGGCATAGAGATTGACTTAAGCTTGATTAGGTTGATCAAAATGTAACACTTATACATACCTGGGGGTGGTATTTCTAGTGTTCATGAACATGTGTGAGCACCTACACATGGGTTACATTTAAAACATTTTAAAGGTACTTAAAATGGGAGCATTCATCTTTTCGAGGGTGTTAACATTTGCTAACTACCCTATCAGCATCTCAAAGATAATCCTTGCCAGAAGTGGTGTAGCTTTGATCCATTTTACCCAACTCCAGCCACTATATTGTTAGTCTTCTCCACAAAGGTAAAGAACAATTTTGCAGTTATTCAACATCTCAGGATGCATGCCTTCCAGGCTCTTTATCTCTGCTCTGCGTAAAACTTTCATACTTTCAAGCTGTATTGCCCAGGGGATGGTACTGGCTCCAAACTAACACCCCCACCTGCTCCCAGTGGTTATGGCCCAGGTCACATACCATCAGGGTCTCCCAAAGTTGACAGAGTTTGGAGGGGTGACATGGTTTCCCTCCCCAACCCCTCCTGCATCTTTGATGAGTGAGGGGTAAGGGGGGGCTACCTAAGGCTGAGCACAGGAGAGCCCACGGAGGCTCCATGCTCTCCCCATGGATATCTCGTGGTGGCTCTACTCCCAGCACATGAAAGCATACAGCTTGGGGAAGCATGCCTCCTCACACTCCATGTTCTCACTGCAGTTAAGCCCTAGCAGTTCTACTCCTAGTGTGGGGCAGCCGCATAGTGACAACATACAGCCCATGAAAGCAAGCCTCCCCAGGCTCAATGCTCTTGCCACAGTTAACCTCTGATGGCTAGAAAACATCCCTTCCTTAGCTCTTTGCTCTCACCCTGGTTAACCCCAAGTGGTTCTGCTTCCAGTGTGGAGCTGACACATGGTAAGAGCATGTGGCCTGGGGTGGCATGCTTTCCAGGCCTGCCTGCTCTTCTACGTTGGCAGCAGAGCTGCTGCAGCTCAATGACAGCAACAGCATGAAAAGGCATACCTCTTTAAACTGCATGTTCTCACCATCTGGTGGCTCTGTCCCCAGCAAGGGGTCATTACAGGTTAAGCACAATGACAGCATGGACCCCAGGGATGTATGCTTTCTTGGGCTTCATGCTGCTGCCATGAGGTGACTCTGTTCCCAGTCACCAGTAGCCAGTTGCAGTGACAGGGAAGCATGCCTTCCTGGGTCTCAGCCTCCCTCAGCTGGGGCCAGACTGTTGCTGGATTTAGATGAAGCTGGGGGTCCTACATCTTGAAAAAAGGAAATATGCATATCTGGAAAAATTTCAATTAACCTCAGGTAAACTAAGCTTAATTAAATTTGTCCTATGTCTTGCTCCAGGCTTAAAGATACAGGCAGCCCAAGCAAAGTGTAGGGGGCTGAGATGGGATGGGAGATCTGAGGTCTAGTTCAGCATGGCTTGTGTCAGGTGGTTAGTATGGAGCCAGTGATTTGAGTTCAGCTCTGCATTCACCAGTTTCTTCCTTCCCCAGGTTCAGCAGGGCCTGTTGCAGGCATCTGGTGCTTGCCAGCCTCCTCTCATCCCCTCCCACTCTGGCCAAAAATACACAACCCCCCAGCCTCTGAAGCCTCAGCAGCCCCTTTCACAGCCTGCATGACTGCCTACACCCAGCCAAATCCCCAACTTTCCTCGGAGAACACAGCACTAGGGGCTCATTAGAGACATCTGGGTTTGGTTAAGGCATTCCTCAGGCCCCAATCATGTCCTACCACTCCACTCTTCATTAACACATGGAAGCATGGTGCACCCCATGGCAGAGTGCTTGCATCAGCTTATGGGACAATCAGCCATTGGAGCTCATGGTATGCCACCACAGCTGGGATCCCTGTTATTTGCAGGCTTCTAGCCTTGGGGATGTATAGCCCTGGCTGCTGGTAGCTGAGGGGGCTCCCAGCTATGGAAGCTTGGCATTTGCTACTGCTAGGGAAGCCTAGGATCATGATCCCGGGCTCCCCCTGCATGGACCATGACATGTTATATGATCTGACGCTCAGTCCTACAATCATGCTTTGTGTCATACACATGTAGCATGGCGGGAAGTATGATTGTGTGGGTCATGCATCAGATCCTATTGTGCCTTTACTTGCACTTCTGGCAGGGGCCCAAGTTATATAAATGGTTCAAATCATAGATTTGAACCTATGTCTTCTATATCACAAGTGAGTGGGCTTGATCACTGGGCTATTCTAGAATGAGGCTAAATCTTGCCTTGATATTTTGACCAGGAAATGCATCCTGGAGCAGTGAAACCTTCTCACAAAATGTTTTTGTTTTGAGAAAAAAAATTATGATTAGCTTTACTGGACAGTGCCTGGCTAAGTCTACTAGATGTTACCACTGTAGAAAAAGACAAATCATCTACAACAATGTTGGGTTACATATGTTGCATGACTGTATCTTACTTCATTATGCTTATCAACCTTGAAATTAATATTTCCAGACATGATATTACAATGATATGATATGCTTTTTTTTTGTGGAAATTTTGGAAATTATTTATGAGAGTACCTTCCGAGGAAAGTACTGATGTACTTTGTAAATAAAATGTATATGGAAGAAAGAAAAGCTACTACTCCCTAATTGAACTAAATCTACATAAAAAAATTAATTACACTCAAATCAAATCTGTAAATTTACTTTACCTACATTTGAATTAATGTCATAATATTCTATATATACTTGGCTGAAATGCAGGTGGAAGATGACACCACATAATAGACTTTAATTTATTAATATTGATAACAGCCGTCAGCTCAATGTAGCTGCACTATGAATTTCATGTTTGCTTCTCCTTAAAAAATCACCCCTTCAGCACTTCAAAGATTAAAAGGACATGCATCTTCAAGTTATACTATACACAGTTGTCATTACTAAGAATCGGTGTACTCTAACTACAGACAGTTTAATTTAAAACAGGTAAAGCAACACTTCCACTTAATACTAATATTAAACCAATATTGGCATCATAATCCTTTTGTAAAAGAAAACTATACTTGTAACACCAAAAAACATCTACAGGTAATACCATTAACATAATTGCTAAACCTAATATAGAACTTCCAGCCATCCATACAGATGATTCAGCTTCCCATTAGAGATGTGCTTAAGATAATAATAGAATGTATTCAAGAACCCTAAAGTTACAAAGCTGTTTGGATGTAACTGTTTGCCTCCAATGATACAGAATTGAGCTTTATTGCTGAAATTTCAAAGATCAGGAATAGTTGAAAAAAGGGTTTGTTATTGATCTCAGACAACATTCCAGACTTTAATAGAAATTAAGCCCAAGAAGTAATATCCATTGACACTCTTATTTATGAGCTTGGAGCTTTTTTATTCATTATGTAAGCTTTCAAGTAGTAGTTTACCAGCAGTGGGAAGACAATGATAACACCATTAATATCAAAATGAAAAAAGAAAATTGCAGTATGTAGATAACTTTTCTCTAAAGAGCAGTGATAATGGTTCCATTGCTGCCCAGTGGGGTCAGGCCAGCTCTCAGGATCTCAATATTGTGCTGTTAGACAGGAGGGTGTGACACAATTGTACATAAACACACAAATCAATTAGGTGCATAGACACACACACACACACTACTAGCTCAGGCACATACACATCGAAACCAGCCTAGGCATATGCATACCTCTCACTAATTCAAGCACATACACTATACACCCCAAAAGTTAGACACAGATCACATATCATGCACACAATGACATATATACACATACTCACCAGTTCACACACATACAACCCACCTACACACACACACAGGTAAGTTCCTAACTTGGATGGTACAGTGTGTATGTATACACTTGAGCTAACTGGGATACTTGGGGGAAGGTTAAGGTGAGAGAAAGAGAGTTAAAGTGTAGGGAGTAAAAGCTTCCAGAACCAGGATTAGAACTGGCAGACTACAGAGAAGCTGGCCAAGGATTTGAGGCTTGGGTTTACTTTAGGAAGACTGGGGCTGGAAACCGAGGCAGACAGCTGAGATATTTGAGGGGAGGGGGGATGCAGATAAGTGGTGGCAAGTAGGAGACAGCCAGGAAATTAACTGAAGCAGCAACTTGGTTGCTCAGGGGAAAAGGAAAAGGCAGTGAGGCTAAGACAGTGGCAAAGAAACAGGGGATTCAAGGCAGAGAGGAGCTCAGCACAGGTGTTGGATGTGGCAGTGAGCCAGAAGCAGGAAAGGGAGAAATGAGACAGAAGTTAGATGGGTGAGGAGCAGAGATTGGAGCAGGGCCAAACCATAGCAAAGCAAAACCCAACTTAGGGGTCCAAATAACAGTTTTATTACACAAACAACACACTACACAGCCCCATGAAGTTATTGGTTCACACACACACATAAGCACTCACAATGGCAGCAGGACAAAGAGACTCAGTGGAAGGGTTAGAGTCCAGGTAGGGAAGAGAAGCAGAGTCCAAGTCTATGGTTGAAGACCATGGTAGGTGATAGCTACCTATCCAGGCTGGAAAGGGGTCCTTGTCCAGTAGGTGTTATCCAGAGCGGGGTTGTTGGCAGGGCCTCTGGGTGGATAGATGGTGTGGCATGGTGCTGGTCCAGATGGAGGGAGTATCCCAAAGAGTCAGTCTTCACTACCCTTTTTATGGGGCAGACTATCTCTGATCTCCTACGGAAGAGCCTGTCCAGGCAGGATCAGTTCTGCTTCAGAGGGCTCCAGGTGTTCTTACTGATCATGTGCAGCCTGGTACAATGGTGAGTTGCCTCCTCTTTTGTGTCTTGAATACTGAGGGTGGTTATTGGTTCAGGTATTGGTGTTGATTATTCGGTCATTCAGAGGAAGGTATTTTTAGCCCTACTGCCATTGTCTCCCAAGCACCCTCATTCATCCCCATGTATTCAGGAACCAAGTTACATAGGTGGGGTATATGTGAGTCATGGGTTACATGACTGGGCCTGGGGACAGGATGGAGACTTGACAAACAAAATGGAAATTTGACATGACTTATGCTAACTTACATATGTAGGCCTAAATCATATAGTATCAGTAAAACAGTATATAGAATAGTAAAAACCAATATATACATAATAATTATACAATATAAAGAAGGAGAAAAAACCAAACAAATACAACTTGTTACCTAAATAAAATGCTGAAGCTTATCCTATGTCTTAGCTCACTTATGCTTATCTATAGGGAATGGAGAGGGAAAGAAAAAAATCAGAAATAGTTGGGGAAGGGGAGGGAAGCATTTAAAAAGAAGAGGAAAAAAGAAAAACTGAGGGTTTTGCTACACCATAATAAGAAATCTGAATTTGTATTTTAGAAAAGTGGATTCCTTGTTGAATAATTCTAAATACACATGTGATGAATTTTCTGTCTGTCAGTCTCTGAAAGGTTCTGATAATTGGAGATTAACGGGAACAAAGTAGAGAACATCTCTCCCCTTTCTCATAAAAAATAGAAGATAGCTCCCCTTCCTCTATCTGTCTGGTTCAGGAAGAAGTGATCTTATACAGCTCCAAATTTTGTTGTCTGGTGTAGTGGGACCTTTGTCAATCTCCTTTAACCACTGTAGCTATGTGTTATTGCACAGGACCGTGGAGATGTTAAATGTTTTAGGGACAAATGAAGAAAACATGTTATTTCTTCAGAAAGGCTTATAAGGTTAATTAAACAGGACACAAAGACAGATGAAAGTAAGAAAAAGAAATAACATGAGGGTAGCAGAACAAGCAGATAATCAGGACTGGCAGAGAGACATCAGAAGGAAAATAACATAACTAGATACACACTACATGTACATTTGCAGCACTTGAAGTGCTTCAGCACTTTGAAGCACTCAAAAACTGTTTTCTGACAGGCAGACAAGCCCTGTCAGCTAGAGCAGTATACATTAACTGCAAAGGTATTCAGTGGTTTGCTCTGATGGTGATAGTGGATTGTTTGGATCTATGGCTCTCCTTTTCCTCCCCATTAGGGGAAAGGAATTTATCAGTGAGCTTTCAGGGGCAGAGGCAGGCAGAGCTACAGCTTTCCAAACCAGGGACGGCAGCATGCTGTCTTCCAGCCTGATGCCATACATGGGAGAACAGACAGTCCGCGTCCAGATGAGGTCAGCCGTGTGGTTTGTGGCACTGCAGACACTTCTGTGGCACTACATACTGCACATCTAGCTGTTCTCTGCACTGCAAGGGAGCAGCATGGGAGGAGGGGGCTGACTCCTGGATATCCATGGGTCAAAAAAAACCCACATAAAAAAAAAAAGCGGAGTGGTGCACATGAGGGCAGTGCACGCTACACAGACCCAGATCCCAACTATCCAGGGCTATGTTCTGGCTGCTGGCCAGGCTCCAAGCCACAGGATTGCCATTGCTGCAGTCCCAGGAAGTCCTCAGAACCCAAGTAAGGCTGATGGGGCCAGCACAGTGCTGGCCCCAGGCTCCCCTACCCCACCCAGGGTAACCTGCTGCATGCCAGAGGGCGCGTAGCACAAGCGTTCCCCAAGGACAACTACCAGAGGCACAAAGTATCCCCCTGCTGGTTGTCCCCAGGGAATGAAACATCCATGCTTGTGTGGATGTATCCATATAGTATAGGGTTCTCCTACAGCCTGCCACTCCCAGAAGAGACAGAGAGCAAGCAGAGGTACTCCTCCTGAGAGACTGGGGACAGAAGCTCTGCTTGCCCTCTGGCTACCCCAGCTGGGGGGTTGCCACTGAAAGAATTATTTCTCTCTGTCCAGGAAGTGGAGGCCTTACTCCTTCCCTGCTCCTGGCAGGAACAGAGTGCTGTGGGAGAAAGCCTGCATGATCTTCAAGGAGCAACATATCTCCTTGCCCCACTCCCATTACCTTTCTCAGGAGAGGCTGCTATTGAGCACACTGAACACCCAGGCATCTCTGAGTAACTGTCCACCCTTGTCTCCCTTCTATCTCCTGCAGGATGCTAGAAGGCTGAGGGACCCCCTGTAGTGCTCTAACTGTTCAGCTGTTCTATGTGATGCTACAAAACAGTGCTAAAAAGATGTTCCTGTTTCATTCAAGTGTTCTTTGTGAACACTTGCTGATTTGGTCGGCATTTAATTTTTTTGGGGGGGGGGAAGAAACCAAAAAAATCAACACATGAAAAGTTTTGTTTGACATTTTCTGGATGATATATTACATTTTTTTTTGTTTGTTTTGAAATGACTTTTCATTTTGAACTGTTTTTTGCACTGAAGTATAAAATAAAAAGATGAAATATTTGGATCAACCCACAAATGAAAAAAAAAGTCTTTGAAAGAGAATTCCAACATTTTCTAGTTGTGTTTTGATCCAAATCCAAGCTTATAAGCTGAACTCTTTTCACAAAATACAATTGTACTCCTTTTTCACAATATACAACAGCATGAAACACTTTAAGAACAGTAAAGATTATACATTAACAACGTTATGGTGATTTATATAGAATAGCGCTATTCCGTCAGGCACAAATTGAAAAGTATAATAGCAATAATCACCTGTGAAACAGTTCAATAAGAAGTCTATATAGACCTCAGAATAGAAATACAAATGCATCAAGACCTAAAAATAGAAATGCAGCTCAGCTGTACTTTCGGGGATAACAATCCTTTTTGATAACTCCTTTCCCCTAAAATAGGAAAGCCAATGCCCTAAATATGATTGTCTTTGACATATAGCTTGAGAGTTGAGCAGTAGAGGTATACTTTGAGGAGAAAAAACAAATGTCGTTGAACAAGTTTAAACTAACAACATGCAAGTAAGGGTTAAATGGCATATTAACTCTGCATGTTAGATATGGGATCTTCTAGGAATTCTGGCAGGATTTTAAATTCAAGAACACAAGTTAAAAATAATAAAATAAGATTTATAAAGAGTTTATGAACTTCTCATCTGATGAACAGAAGCATTCACCAGGAAAATAAACAAATTAGACTTTTTAGAGAGATGGAGATGGCTTATCAAATTTCTTTAAATGAAAATATTAACCAAATTTTTATTTAAAAGTTCTAATCTTTTCCTCTCAAAAAGAAAGAGTATGAGAAGAATGAACAAAACTTCAAAGCAGAATTAAAAATGAGAATATAATTATGAGATGTGTGAATGCATTGAATCTACATGTGAGAACCTAAAGTTACTTCCTGTTGAATCTGCTAATGGCAATGAGTCTTATATTTAAGATTACAACATGTTCTGTCCCTGTTATTTTTTCAGCCCTCTTTCCCACACTCATGGCTAGAGTCTTTTTTTTAATGAAGTCCCTGGGATAAACCTAACAACGATGAGAAAACATTTGATGTTCTCAATTGTAGTCAGAGTAATTCCTAAGTATTCCACCCACAGTTGTACACTATAGCAGTAAATTCTTTATTATAACTGTATATAACAACCCTTAATCAAGGTAGTCTTCCTTCTTAATGCCAAGTTTGGAGGATTTTAATTTCAGTAGCATTTACCAGCAGCCAATGAAGATTTGAAATTACACACCCTGTGTCTTGTGTCTGTTGACTTCACAACAGAAATCAAAAGAAATATTTAAACAACCTTTTTGAAGCCTCCAGCAGAAACTTGGCCTTCATTAAGTACTACTACATTAAGATACCTCTCTATGATATACAATCATAGAATCATAGAAAATTAGGGTTGGAAGGGACCTCAGGAGGTCATCTTGTTGCCCCATGGGGTCAGACCAACTCTCAGGATCTCAATATTGCACTGTTAGACAGAAGGGTGTGACATAAGTGCACTACAAACACACAAATCAATTAGGTGTGTGCGTGTGCACATGCGTGCGCGTGCATACACACACACACACACACACACTATCAACTCAGGCACATACACATCCAAATCAGCCTCAGCACATGTATACCTATAACCAATTGAAGCACATACACACTGCACATATAAATTTAGATAACAATCAGTTGTCAATACCCACACACTCCGTACACATACATGGATCACTAATTCATATATCACACACATGATAACATATATATGTGTGTGTGTATTCACCAGTTCACACACATACCACCCACCTTACACAGGTAAGTTTCTAACTTGGATGGTGTGTATGTATGTGTGTGTTTGGGATACCTGAGGGAAGGTCAAGGTGAGAGAGAAAGTGTAAGAAGTGAAATTTGCTGGAACCAGGATTAGAACTGTTGGACTAGGGAGAAGCTGGACTGAGAAACTAAGTCTTGGGGTTACTTAAGGTCAAGTGGCCCCAGGTTTACTTGAGGTTACTGGTGCAAGGGAAAAAGTCCAGTGGCAAGGAGGAGACAGGCAGGAAATAAACTGTGGCAGACACCTAGGAGCTTGGGGCTGGAAAGTGAGGCAGAAAGCTAGGAGTTTGGGGGGAGATAAGTGGTGGCAAGGAGGAAACAGTCAGAAAAAAGACAAAAACACAACCCGGGATTTCAAAATAACAGGTTTATTAAACAGACACACTACACAGTCCCATGAAGTTCTTGGTTCACACACACACTCTCTCTCTCTCTCTCTGTGTCTCACAATGGCAGCATGAGAAAGAGACTCAGTGGAAGGGTTGGAGTCCAGATAGGGAAGAGAAGCAGAGTCCAAATCCATGGTTGATAGCTACCTATCCAGGCTGGAAAGGGGTCCTTGTCCAGTAGGTGTTGTCCAGAGGGGGATTGCTGGCAGGGCCTCTGGGTGGATAGGTGGTGTGGCGTGGTGCTGGTCCAGATAAAAAGGGTGTCCCAAGGAGTCAGTCTTTACTACCCCTTTTTATGGGGCAGACTACCTCTGATCTCATATGGGGTGGGCCTGTCCAGGCAATGTCAGTCCTGTTCCAGGGGGTTTTAGGTGTTCTTACTGAGCATGTGCAGCCTTGGCACAATGGTGGGTTGCCTCCTCTTTTGTTTCTTGAATGCTGAGTGTTGTTCCAATGGCAGGGTCCAGGTATTGGTTTTGATGATTCAGTCATTCACAGAGAATGTTACCAGATTTGCCCATCACTTTGGGGTGTGCTTATTTATTAGGGATACGTTTCTAGGGTCCTTGTAATTCTATCAATGTGCTGCTTTTGTTACTTATGTTTCTATATGGAGCTGTATCCCTCTCTTCTGCAAGTCCTCACTCCCAATGGAGCTATGTTGTAGGACTCAGTTTCAATGGGGCTGGGTTCCTCCTGTCACCAAATCAGTCATACACACAGATTAACGTCACATGCCTAACCCGGCCAGGTTGATCAGCATGGATAGGCTGACACCCTCATATGCCAGGAATCAGTTCAGTACGGTAACAATAAAATACAATCAGACACAAGCACACAGATGAACAGAATAACTCTGAATCCAGCTGGGTGTCCAGCTGATACCGTCACGGGCCAGCATTCAGTTCATAAAGGGCACTTTTGAGCCAAACTGGGTCAATCAGCCTGTACAAGCTGATCCCCTTATGTGTCTCAAACTCAGCAAGTCCCAATCTTTTGCCCTAACTGTCCTAGTAGTGGTAGCCTCTTGATGAGCAGACCCCACAGTATTTCTGGACTTCACAGGGATCTTTAGCTTAGATAAAAGAAGCTGTAACTCCTGGGCCTCAACCAGTCACTCTCATGCCGCTCTCGCTCGGGTGATTGATGTTACTCGCCTCACAGGCTCACGCCCCTGTCTGAGCAGGTGACTTCCACCCAAATCCTTTACCCTGTGCTCTCCTGCCATGACTTGATGACCTCAGTGTCCAGGGCCATTCATCAGGTGTGCTCGTAGACCTGAGGTTCCTCCCAGAAATCACTCACGGAGTTCCACCACCCCTACACCCCAGCCTCACGCCTCCTGTGTAGCTGTTTCACGATGGTCGGCGTCTCATTCCTGGGATCCTTGACTGGACCCTATACAAGCCCCTCAGCCCTACCTAGCCACTATACGGGTTCATTGCCCTTAGATACCCCAGAGCTCGGAGAAGAACAAAATCACAAGAAAAAAAGAAAGAAGCTCCGACTCAAAACCAGGTGTACTGCCCCTTTAACTACCCTCCCAGTCCCCTCCAGCACTTCAACAGAACACTGGCTGCCACATCCCCTTAAGCACTCAGCTCACTGGCTGCTCTAAGCAACCTCCCACTCCATCGGCAATGCTCTCTCCTGCTGCAGCTCTTCCTGAGCCCCACACAGTCTCTCTCTCCCTGGACAGACTTCTTCGGCTGCTTCTCCTGCCGATCTTGCAAGGCGACCCCAATGTTCCTCCACTGCTTTTTCTACAGCATCACCAGGATGATCCTCTTCTCTCCTTTGGCTCCCGTCCCAGCTGTTCCTGTTCTTCTGTTCCCGAGTCCCAGTTTGTCTGGGCTGCGGGGACCTCTGAGGCTGCACTCTCTCCTTCTCTGGCCAGCTCCGCAGCATGCACCACCATTTTTAACCCTGCTGGCCAGAGTTCAGCAAAGACATCATCAGCCAGCCGCAGCTTGATAAACAGGCGGCTGATAAGCTGTGCAGGTGCTGCCTTCTGACCCTCACATGCTGCCTCCAGAGTTGCTGGTAAGTTCGCTTCCATGTCTCGCGTCCTGGGACAGAAGCATTGCTGCAGAGCAAGTAGGGACAGAAACATAAAGAAGGAAAAATACATCCAGTTACCACCAGTTTGACTATAAAAGTTATTTATTGCTAAGTATATGAAATATATAATGGTACTAGTAATAATAGACATGCAAAGGAAAACAAACACAAACAATTAGAATACCACCATGGTTTAACTAAGTATTTGGGGTAAACTTAGCTCAAGCTTAACTAATACAGTTCAGGTTCAGAAATCTATGTCTAGAGAGAAAAGAGAGAGAGCAAGAGCCAGGATCTCACCAGTCCAAGGCACTTGGGTTCCAATGCTGATAGTAAAATTCTTAATCCTTGAAGGGATATGATCTGTTTCTTCCAGCTTCTTGGGAACACCAGTGGATGGTCAGAGAGATTTCTTCTCTTGAAGCACACAGGTTGCTGCTTTTTTTACAGATTTTTATACCCTCAGTTCACCTTCTTCAAAGCATTATTTTAATTGTGTAAATAATTGTCTTTTCTATAGATGTTCTATCTAGTTTGGACCTTCTCAAGAAACTGATCAATAATCAGGAAAACATAAGGTTAAGGAGAAACCAGACACTTAGGAGCCAGGTTGAAATTCTTATGGATAGCAGATATACTGGATAAGATACTTCATTGTTTCTTCAGAAACAATAGATAGCTTAAGGCATCACAGTTTTGTATTTTTACCTGTTGTGAATAAGACTCATCTTAGCATGTCTTTTCCAGATCTTGCTAAAAGGGATTACTTGGAGTGTTTGTAAATTTTGTGGAGAGGACTTCTACCAGTCATCCCGGGAAAAGTATGACTACATTTGTGGTCAGGGCTCCAATAGGCTGGATGCTGTGATGAACCCTTTACCATTGTTCAAATGTTGCCTATACCCCCTCTGACTTGGTGTCTTTGACTCGGCATTCCCTAACCGGGAAACCGAGTTTTAGTCAGTCAAGTTTAAATAGGCCTCCCATAGTGGGACTGGGGTATGTATGGCCCGAGATGCCTATTAAACTTTACTTCTGCTTAGTTCTGGTTAGATGAGGTGTATGGGGTGGGGAAGGGGGAAGTCCTTTGTAAATCCAGATTAGAATTGGTATGATAAAAGCTGAGCTGGGTGTGTGTAAATGTGGGTTGATTAGCATTTGGAACACAGATTCCCCATCATGCAGTGCTCCCCTGCTTTTCTGATCCCAGAATTCAGTGTGGTTCTTGCCTTGGAATCTCTGTTCTCCATTCTAAATGCTAATGAAGGTGCATTCCTGTCCCATCTCCTATGTAAATGAGTTGTCGTCTGGTTCTATCTCAGATGCAAATGAGACCTAGGGGAGTTCTTCATTTTTGTCACCTTTATCTGGAGGGCTTTTGGTGTGTCTCCCACTGCATCTTCATTGTCTTTCATAATCAGTTCTTGTTCAGGTAAAGGAAAATTCTTTGTGAGTCGGACAGGCTGCATCCTGTGCCAGGGTTCCCCAGAAACAGGGAGCTGAGAGGTAACAGGAGCTATTTTTAGACCTACTGCTTTGTCTCTCAACCACCCTCATTCATTCAGGAACCAACTTGCATAGGAAGGGTAGTTATGAGTCATAGGTTACACAACAGGGCATGGGGAAAAGATGGAGACTTGACAAACAAAATGGAAACTTGACATGACTTAGGCCTACATATGTAAGTTAGCATAAATCATATAGTGTCAGTAAAATAGTAATATAGAATAGTAAAAATAAATATAAACATAATAATTATACAATATAAAGAAGGAGAAAAAAAAAACAAATACAACTTGCTACCAAAATAAAATGCTGAACATTATCCTATGCCTTAGCTTACTTGTACCTATTTATAGGGAATAGAGAGGGAGAGAAAAACTGAGAAATGATTCGGGAAGGGGAGGGAATGCATTTTAAAAGAAAAACGGGGGCGGGGGTTGCTACAATCTAGTCCAACCCTCTGTACAAAGTGGGATCATCCCAGCCAAGGCTTTGTCTAGCCAGGTCTTAAAAGTCTTCAAGGATGGAGAGTCTACAACCTCTTTGGGTAACCTGTTTCAGGATTTTACTACCCTCCTAGTGAGAAAATTATTCCTGATATTTAACCTAAACTTCCCTTGTGCAACTTCAGACAGCTGTTCCTTGTTCTGACATCTGTCACCACTGAGAACAGTTTATTCCCATCCTCTTTTGAACCAATTTACCTCCATCCTCTTTCAGTATGCTCTCAGGGTATGCAGTGATATCACAATGATAAAAGAGAAAGTGGTGACTTGAGTGGCCCTGCCCCTTTGAATACATTTTCTTCCTTGGTCTACTACAACACTGAGATAGTCAACTCTCAGGTGCTTATTGCAACCCCCATCTCTTCAATCTCAGGTATAAATAGATGGATGACAAGTAGAATTGTATAACAGTGCATGCAGGAAGGAGTTAATTTGCAAGAGTTTATATTAGGGTGATGGCAACTGCTCTGTTAACTTTTTAATACATTTTAGGAGATTGTCAAAGGTGTCCCAGGCTTGAATTGGTGCTATCTTTAAAAATAGGAACTGAGAAACTAAACTAACCAAAAAACAGCCTTTATTTAACCATATGGACAAAATTGACATTTTAAAATAATCTTGAGTTTGACCAGATTAGCATCATCTTTGGTTATGGTACAAACAAGTTATCATAGGATAAAAGGGGATTTACCACATATGATCTGCTTTTGTGGTAACTCCTTTGTATTTATATAACCCTATACATATATAGCTCACTGTAGATGTAAGCAACTATTCAAGAAGTACCCAAGATTCTAATATCACTGAAGTTGCAAATCAGTCCTTGAAGTTATTGTCAGAGAGAGTTTGCTTGCAGTGGACTCTTTGTCCCTCTTCAGATTTTCTAGGCCTTCATTTCAACAGCATTTCTTTCAGTCACCAAAATAAATATCTTGAGGCTTTTAGTTTTGCATTGCATTTTCAGTGACCATAATGAAAAGGCCTAAATCAGTTTCATCAATGCAAACAATGTGAGGAGATAGCTTTATGAATTCCTAGATGATTTCAGGTTTTTTGTTATAAATATTTCACCAGTTTCTGGGTTTGGCATGCAGTGATTTTTCTACTGTTAAAAGGATAATAAAATCAACACAATGAAACAGCCCCTGAAATATAACCTTTCTTTCAATCTAAAGGATTAAGAGGCTCTCTTGCAAAAAAAAAAGTATTTAAAATGCATTTATAATAAGAAAGTGAAAGGCCCTGGAAAATAAAGAAATTTGCTTCTAGGAAGCTAAGATGAAGGATATATCACATAAGATGAAAGGATATATCACATAAGATGAAAGATACAAAACAGCTGTATTTAAATTAATATGAAATGTAATAAAACTTAAGAACAAATCGGAACTTAACTCATTATAGAGCAAAAAGCTTAATTCTCTGTCTCAAAAGAACCACTTATAAACTGGAGGAACTGTCCTTACCCAGATAAATTTCCTATTGAATGTGAATATTCAGACCACAGGGAAGAATGAGAATATGTCCCCGTCTACAATTCTAGTTTCCATTCTTTTTTCCCTTACTTTTACCCAAGCTGGGTTACTGCCTTTCTGCTGTTGAATACTTATGCCTCAAGGTACAGCTATAAGAACAAGGAGATCTTCCATTCAGGAATACCTGATTCCTACTAACTTATCCAGATTCCCTTATCCAAGGTATTGATAAAGGAAGAGATGACAACTTGCATCACTCCATATCTCCAGATCAAAAATGGTCAGAAATGAATCCTTCTGGTTCCAACTCCCTCATCTTTAAGCAGAATAGAATTAAAGACACATATCTCAATCCTCATGCTTCTGGGCCAGACAGGAGTAATAATGAAGATCACTTCAGGGATACACAGTAGTATAGCTTGTGAATCAGAGGCAAAATGGGAAGCAGTGGAGGGAACCACTCTCATTCCTGTTCATCATTATTCTTTTTTAAAAATAACCTTAGTCATGGCATTTGTGCAGTTGAAAAGTATGAAGACTCGTCTACGGCAGCTCCATATTTTGTAAATACCCCCTACCCCAAAACAAGTACCTATATGTTTTTGTGGGTGAGCTTTGAATTCTTATTCCACAGATTCTCATGGGGGTAGTGAATATATGGTTATTATGACTAGGAGAGTTAGTGTGACTGTGCCTTCCTGCAACATTATGGACATGTGGGTGAAGATTCATAGAGTCATAGTTTGTTAGGGGCTGGAAGGGAACTCACAAAATAATTGGGTCCAGCCCCCCTGCACCAGGCACATGATATCAAAAAGAAAAGAAATGTGCAAGTATGTGGGGCATCTGGAATGATTAATATCCTATTACAATTAATCCTAGCATCTAAAAAGAAAGATTCTAAGCCTAAATGTTTTACTTTCTTAAACACATTTCTAGCATTCCAATTACTTTCCTAAATTATATGACTAAGTAGTTTAATTGTTTAACTAGTTCCTTGAATAGATATTTCAACTAGTTCCATATTATATTTCAGGCTATGTAAATATTATTCACATCAGCTATTTCTTTATGTGGAAAAATAGAATTGTGAAAAAACAAAAAGCATGATATATAAGTGATAACAAATAATGGATCTGTTTGGGTTTTTTTAAGTTGAATTTTGACTATTAGCCTTCAGACAAAAGCCCTACCATTTTGCTCAAATAAATATAATGTTGCTATCAGAAAACAATCCAATCTATCTTACAACTAATCATTATTTACTATTCAAAGACAGACTCTAAAATGTGTTACAGGATTTGTGGTGCCCTGCCCAATAGTTTTCAAAATAAGCCAGGGGTAAGGCAAGGATGTTTGCATGCTCTGCTACTTTTTAATATATTCTTCAATGATCTGAAACGGGTCCTAACAGGGAATCAATTCCATTCACCCATGATATTGAATGACCCTATCCCTGTCTTGGTCTATGCAGATGACATGTCACAATCCCAAATAGGCCTCCAAAGGTTACTAGATATTTTCAGCAGTGTTGCATCTCAAATAGACTGGAAATAAGCATAGTTAAATCCAAGGTATTAACTTTGAGGAATGGAAAGAGGAAGTGACTTTGGTTTCTATGGGAAAAGAAACCAGAGGTGGTGTTCTTTTTCTAAACACCTTGGAATCTATTTTAAAGGGGGGAAAAAATCTGATTTGAAATAAGAACATTTGAAATGTGACCTCTAAAGCAAAACAAACTTTGGATGCAGTTGTATCTGTCTGGGAAAACCGAACTGAATGGATCGGGCCCCAAGGTCACGGTGGGCCGGGGTGGCAAACAGATACGGACAGATGGGATTATTGGCGTAGAGTCAGGAGATACGGACTTGGAGCGGATTGAAATTAAGGTGGATTTATTTGACTTACGCTTCAGGGGTAGGCAGCGATGTCTTCAGTTACAGTTAGGAACGTACAAACAACAAAGGGGTCTGTTGGCCCACGAGGTTCAGTCCGAAGACCTAGTCCCAGGGCTGGTCAACAGCTCATTAATGGGTAATACACACAATAAAACAAAAACTGTAACACATAAACGATGAACCACGTGACGCCAGTCCAAGGTGATGGACAATCGAGTGGTCGAAGAAAGCCGAGGTCGGAAGCCAGGAGGTGATGCAGCGGAGACGTCAGGTCAGTGGAGTGAGCTGAGCCATACTCAGTGAAGGAAGCCAAGGTCGATGATCCGGAACCGGGTTATAACAGAGTCCAAAGGGTGATCCAAAATCGTAGCCGTTAGTCAATGCAAAGGTAAGTCAGAAGCCAAGCAAGCGTAGTCAGCACGTACGTAACGATTAATACGAAAAACAACCAGCAACGGAGGCGAGAGAGGAGATCTATAGGCCCAAGAGCCTGACAGAGAGACAGTCCCTGCAGCAGCAGCCTCTGTCTCCAGTCTACACAATCTCCCCCCGAGGGAGGGGCTCACTGAACTTTTATATGAATTTAGTGGCCAATCAAAATGCTCTCTGCAGAGAAATTTCTAGTCAGATTACCTCATGTCAGGTTCTGACTGAGCATGCTCTCAGTCAGAAGCTGACACAATCTGAGCATGTGTCTGTGGGGAAAGTAGGTCAACAATGATTGACAGGTCTGCAGGTCACCCAGGGGTCAAGGGCTGGGTGAGCCTTGGAACTTTCCACTCACAGAGTCAAACCACGCATGTCAGTCCAGCTCTTCTGTGTTGGCAGCATATACTCAAAATTTTGCTCTGACAGTATCCTTTTCCAATAAGATAGAGAGAGAGAGTGGTTTTGACAACATTAAAGGTCTGTAGAGCATTATATGGAACAGAACTTTGAAGTGCTGACTCTATGGTCCTCCCAAAAACCAGAAAGATTTTTAATTATCTTTTAAGGAGGCTTTCTTCTCTACCTGATTATATGATGGGGGACCCATGTACTCTGAAACCAGACAGATAAATGTGATCACCCTAACTTATTTGGCTGAATAAACCCTTATTTGGAAAGTTAATTAGCATAAGTTATCCATCAGACAAAGGGGCCTGAAAATGTACTGAGAATCATTGACCCAATGTTTGCCTTGTACTTAAAACAAGACATAAATTTAAGAATTAAAGACACCAGCATGTGGGAAAATAGTAACACATTCTGAAACTTACCCTTTTTAAGTTTAATAAATCACTCTTTTGGCCTAGAAACATACCTGTCTGTGGTGCAAAATGACAATCAATGAGAAGCTGTTACTAGACAGGAATTCACTCTGAGATCTGCAGTTGTCATGGAGTGTTAGTGTCAGAACTCATATTCTGACAGAACATTATTTTGGGGGAAATTAGACAAGGTACATACAGGCACTAAGTGAGATCAACCTACCCAGGCCCAGTTGATCTATATGTATGCAGAGGGCTTAAATCACCCCAAATGTAGTGTGCCCTATCTAACCTGGTTCACCGTAGAAGGTTCACATAGATCTGCCAGCCCCTCCCAATTTAGCCACCCTCTCCCCACCAAGACCTCTCCAACCTCCGCATGGCTTCTTAACCCCACCAGTTCCACCTGTCCCTCCCCCTGGTTACTTACATTGGTTTCCCCACGTAGCTCCCAGGAGCGGAGGCTGGTTGCCTATACCCAGAGATGACCTAAATCACTATTTGTGGTCTTGTTTGTTCTTTGAAGAAATAAGAAGAAAATTGATTTCTCCATTAATGGACAATATTTAATTTTGGGCTATCATAAAACATCTGGCTTCTCTCTAACAATTCAGAGTCTCTTCTATATTCCTTACGTGAATTTGTATAAAGAATAAGGACCAAGATTAAATAGAATTTTTTAAAATTTTGTTTTATTGTTCACTGCTTCACTTTATCTTTTCTTTATAACATCATATAGCATATTCCATTTTCATTTCTTGTTAACTGGTAGAGTGGATCCTGTTACTGTATGGTTTAGCAAAAATTAGAAATTATATCAATGTTATTTATTATATACAATTTTACTGTTTATTTTATTGAAAACTGAATACACTACTGCTACTACTACTACTACATGATCAAACTACAAAAGCTTGCAGTGGCAACTACTAAGGCTAAATTACTTTTCAACTTTCATAGGAAAAAATCCTGGAAGACCTGTAAACAAAACACAATAGATAACTCATTTAAAAGATAAACAGATATATATTATTTCATAACAAGCAAAGTATATTTAATGAAGGAAATGGGGTCCATTAAATTGTTTCCTCATTAAGAAGATTAGAATTCTGCTTTCTATTGGGAGAAAAGGGCTAAAAACAATCATATAATAAAATTAAAAAATATGTATCTGTAAAGTTATGTTAGAATTCAGAGAACTAAGTGGAAAAAGAATGTAAATAAGTTGTTGGGGTGGAGGGAGGTGGGAAAGATCAATTACAAAGTATAGTGGAAGCAATAACTGTGAGTAATTGTATACCAAACCCCAAAACAGTCCCTATGGAAGATAAATTAAATTCATTGGCACATGGAGCACATAGAGCTTATGTTATTTATCACTTTTTTCAATGGCACAGCAGTTATTTATACTTAGACCTATTGTAATGTTTACTACAAACAAACAAACTTAGTTCTCTGTGGCTCACACTTTGTAAAGTTGAAACTCATCACCAGAGCATCTAATGTTCACAAAACTTTCAAGAGAACTGGGCCTATTATGGATTCGATCAAATATCTGCCTGCAGATTCACTTGGTGTTGACATGAAAGCAGGAGAAACTCAGCTGAATTGATTGAATCTTGCTTTGAAGTGAGAAGTTCATTTGAACCTGAAGCTCAAAGCAAAATGCATGGGGTACAATACCCAGATTAATTAAAAATGGGGAGGGGAGTAAATTATAGACAATCCCTTCTATTCAAAGCAGCATTTTGTAAGCTCTGTTGACAACCCGACTTCAACTTCTTTTCAGTTAATATTGTCAGGTTTCCTCATTTTTAAAAAAAATTAAATTAAACCTCTGCCATTGATCAACTATATAACCATTTATTGAGAAAAAAAAATGATAAAGGTTGATGTTGACCTGGGAGTGATTTGGAGACTCAGGGTGCATCCACACATGTGGACATATGCACTTGCAGCAGCTCAGATAGGAGCAGCACAAATTTGAGCTGGGGATATTTGCCTCAGCGCACATGCCCAGACATGCAGTTTGGTGTGCAGCAAGTTTCACCAATTGTGGCAAAATAATTCTGCCCAGCTCCTCACGAATCTGCAGCCCGGGGGGAGCTAGACCCTAGAGCCAGCACCTGTGTTGGCCCCAGCAATATGAAAAGCTGCCCTGGAAGCAGGTCAAGGCTTTTTGTTCTCAGGAGCTTCTGGGGGCTCTGCTTGGTATCCCCCTCAGGAACACACATTTTCACATTTTGACCCTTTGAACATTACATCACTCCTGTCCTGTTTTTTGTCTTTGTTGTCACAAGCAGTGGGGGTTGCTGCCTGGCAATGACCTGCTGTCACCTGCAACAGCATATGACCCCAAGCTGTGCACCTGCTATACCCGGACATAAGCTATATGGCTGCAGCAGAGGCATCTGCACCTCTGGGCCACCTGCCAGTGGGCTGTGGCTGCACAGTTGGCCTTTGTGAGGTATTACTGCCATGTGTGCCCCCTGCCTGGCCTGTCACAGGCCAGCTGGGCATTGTGAGTATATCAATTTAGCCACAGGGCTGTTTGGTTCGGGATTGAGGAGGCAGAGTTAGAGAGTGAAGCAATGGCAAATTTATTATGGCTTACACACACACACAACAGTTAACAGAAAGATAAATGCGATAAACAGATAATGCAGTATTAAAGAGCTAATAATTCATAATAACAAAAGATAGATCAATCTGTCACAGGCTGGCGTTGCACTGAGAGGGTATCAGCCACTGGCTGTTTCAAACAACAGATAGACAGACATGGGTTGGCAACTTATCAATAGTCCCTCAATGCCAGGTGTGCACCAGGTGATTCCAGTGAAGTCAGGCATCCCTGATCAATGCTTTTGGAGGGATTATCGGAGAAGGTCCCTTGATCAGGATCCAGGCCTCACTCACACGGGGAGTCCGGGGTCTGAGCATGGAACAGCACTGACTGTTACCCTATGGAATTAAAAGGTGTTAAAAAGTATTATAAAAGGTTACTACCCAGACTTTGGTTTATCCAAAAAGCAAATTACAACGCAGCATCTTCAGGTTTGAAATTAGCATTACTACCCCTAAATCCAACCCCTTTAAATCTCTCTGACTATGCTTTTTTGAGAGATGCTTTCCTGGAATGTGCTGGGTAGGCCAAGAACTTGAATCTAGTTTTTATCATCATCAAGGCTAAATTCTGAGCAAGAAAAAACCATTAGGTCAGCTAATTTTACAACTATAGCTTCGTCTTTGAGGCCTAGTCAGTTTTTCAAACAGTTACAAGTTATGTTTGCAGGTTAGAAAAACACAAGCTTTATATTAGACAAAAATCCCAAATGTTGCTAAGAAGCACATATTTATTGCTTATTAATTTCTTTGGTTCTGGCCGTCACACCGGCCATCTGGGTAGCTATCACCAGGAAGATGTTCTCAGTGTGGTGACTTGTTTTGAACTATTAAAGCATGTCCTCCTGGCCCCAAGTGGTGAGGACATCAGCCACCTCCAGCTAGGTCCCAGGTGTCAGCCCTGAGCAGGATCCTCTCCCTGGGCCCTGCCACCTGCCTCACTAGCAGGAATTCTGGTGTTCCCTATTTAAAAACTACAAAATATTGGATAAAAACATCCCAGATTCACCCTTTAAAATACCCCCAAATCTATGTTCTTCCGGAATTAGAACAAAAGACCACTATTATATACACAGAGAGAGAGAAAGAGATCAGTTGGGCATTGTTTTATTGCTATATGTACAATGTTAAAGCAGTTTGAAAGCCTACCAACGTCTCTATCATCATAATACAGGCAGTCTTCAAACTTATGAGCAATTGGTTCCTGGAAACCACATTTTAATCATAGAATCAATGAGTTCGAAGGGACCTAGACAGATCATCAAGTCCGACCCCCTGCCATGGGCAGGAAGGAGCACTGGGGGTGGGAGGGATCATAAGACCCCAGCCAGGGGCCTATCCAGTCTTCTCTTGAAGATTTCCAGGGAAGGTGAGAGCACCACCTCTCTGGGAAGCCTATTCCAGGCTTTGGCCACCCTTACAGTGAAGTAGTTCTTCCTAGTATCTAACCTAAACCTACCCTCCTTCAGCTTGTGGCCATTGTTCCTGATGACTCCAATGGGGGCCCTGGTGAACAAACTTTCCCAGAGTCCCTGCTGGTGGCCCCTGATAAGGTTGTAGGCAGCCACAAGATCCCCCCTCAGTCTGCTCTTGCGGAGACTGAAGAGATTCAGGTCCCTCAGCCTCTTCTCATAGCGCTGGCCACGGAGGCCCCCAACCATATGAGTGGCCCTCCTCTCCAGGTTCTCCACGTCCCTCTTGAAGTGCAGTGCCCAGAACTGGTCACAGTACTGCAGCTGTGGCCTGAACAGTGCCTCATAGGGGGGGAGCAAGACCTCTCTGGACCTGTTAGTGATTCCCCTGTTGATGCATGGCAGGATGTGATTGGCTCTGCCTATTGCTTCATCAAATTGGTGACTCATATTCATCCTGGAGTCAATCCTGACTCCAAGATCTCTCTCTACCTCTGTGCTGCTGAGAGGGTCAGCCCCTAACCTATAACCGTAATGCTGGTTTCCTCTCCCCAGGTGCAGCACTCTGCACTTGTCCTTGTTGAACTACATCCTGTTCAGATCCACCCATTTCTCCAACCTATCCAGGTCTGCCTGGATGCAGTTCCTGCCTGCCAGTGTATTCACTTTACCCCACAGCTTGGTGTCATCAGCAAACTTGAACATGGTGCACTGCACACCCTCGTCCAGGTCACTAATGAAAATATTGAACAGCACCTGCTGAAGGACCGAGACCTGGGGAACTCCGCTGCCCACATCCTCCCAGGTTGACATCCACCCGTCCACCACCACCCTCTGGGTGCACCCTGAAAACTGTTTGCCACCATGTGACTGTGCATTCATCGATGCCGCAGTCCCTCAGCTTGCCCACCAGAATTGGGTGGGACGCTGTGTCAAAGGCCTTCTGGAAGTCCAAGAAGATGGCATCAACTTGTTCCTTCACATCTAAGCTCTTTGTTACCTGGTCATAGAAAGAGACAAGGTTAGTCAGGCAGGATCGGCCTGGGCATGGACCCATGTTGGTTACCCCTCAACATCACTTCCCCTGCAGGGCTCTCACAAATGTGGTCCTTAATAAATTTTTCAAAGACCTTCCCCAGGATAGAAGTGAGGCTGACTGGCCTGTAGTTGCCAGGCTTTTCCTTCCTCCCCTTCTTGAAAATAGGGACCACATTGGCACTTTTCCAGTCCTCAGGGACTTGGCCCAAGCACCAGGAGTCCTTAAACAGCCATGCCAATGGCTCCGCAATGACACCAGTCAATTCCCTCAGCACCTGTGGATGAAGGTCGTCCGGGCCCACAGACTTGGACATATCTAAGCCCTTCAGGTAATCTTAACTAGGTCTGAACTAACAGTCGGGGGACTTGCATCCTTTCTGGGCCTCTCTATGCTATCACCCAAGAGCACCCCATTGTCACAGACAGGAACACGGAGGCAAAGAACTTGTTAAAGAGTTCTGCCTTTTCTTGTGCATCAGTCACCAACTGCCCTGCCCTGCCCCATAGGGGTCCAATGTTACCCTGAGACTTCTTCTTGCTACCTATATACTTGAAGAAGGACTTTTTCTTATCCTTAATCCCAGAAGCTAATCTAAGCTCCAGTGCTGCTTTAGCCTACCTAACCAAATCCCTACAAGCTCAGGTCAGAGATATGTACTCCTCCTTTGTCCCTGCCCCCTGCTTCCACGACTAGTATGCATTTTTCTTTGCCCTCAGGTCAGCCTGGATATCCGCACTCAGCCATGAAGGTTTCAAGTTGAAACATAACTCAGAACCAATTTTCCCATAGGAACAATGTTATAAAAGGGGGATTGGTTCCTTTATGATGCTCAACAAAGCTGCCTCCAGCTGGTCAGTCTGTTGTGGTGGTGGGGAGGGAAGGGGTGTGAGGGGGGCAGATCACTGCCACTGCAGTGAGGGAGGGATTGAGGCTGGGGTTGGGACAGGGGGAATCCCCCCCACCCAAAAGCTGCCCAGCTGGGGCAAAGGGACATGAGGAATGGGGTGGAGTGGTTCCTGTCTGTGTGCTGCCAGTCCAGGAGCAGCTCTTCTGGTGGCAGCACCACTGCTTCTACTGATGGCCTAGGAGGGCATGGGGTGGGGCGTGTACCCACAGATCTGTGCAGGGCAGGTGAGACCAGGACTGCAGGGGGTTGCACTGTGGGCTGGTGGTGGAAGGCACTGGGTGCAGGGGCTATGCCCTCCTGCCACTTGCCCAGCCAGGGAAGAACAGAGTGGCTGTGCTGCCTTCAAACAAGTAGTATGCAGCAGTGGGAGCTGTCTTGGCCTCCCTGCACCTCCTGGATGAGGAGCAGCTTCATCCCATCCCCCCCCTCCACCCTGGCTGGGCAAGCAGTGGCAGGTCATGGGGGTGGGCATGTGCCCCTGAATCAGGGCAGGGCAGACCAGGCCAGGGCTGTGCCCTGGGTGGGCAGTGGGGATTTTGGAGGGCTACAGTGAATTTTAGTGGGGCTGAAGGCACCCCATATCCCCTGCTCTTCCACCCACCTGATCCAGGGGGCTGTAGCCCCTGTGGGGGGGGGGTGTAGCTGCCTTTGGGGGTTGGCTGTAGCCCCTGTGTGGACAGGGCAGGGGACCCACCTCTCCCAAGCTACACTCTCCCAGCCCATTCAATCCCTTACTTACCTGAAGCAGAGCACCAGTCCAGGTCCCTGTACCCTGTACCCCATACCACTGTTTGCCTCACATGGGCAGGCAGCAAGCTTCAGCACCAAGGCAAGAGGCAGCCATAGAAAAATTCTGGCTGGCTACCAGAGCACCTCTGTGGAGGAACTGAGCCTCTGGTTGCCTGTCCCACTTCCCCCTCCCCCCCCCCCATGTTTTATTTTGGTACCTGGATTTCCAGGTATTTTGAGCCTGCACTGCAAATATGCAGTGTGGGAATTTTTTTGTTGTTGTTCCCAGTATGGGTCTTGTTGCATCTCAAGCTGCTCTAAGACACTGCAAGAGGAACATGTGGGATCATCTGAACATGTCCTCAGAGTTATTTTATCAATGAAGGATGAATGGTCTGAAGAGCCAAGGTAACATATTTTTAGTTCAGTAATATGAGACGTGCCACTTAATGCCTTCTATGCATTGATTAAAAACATGGAAAGGAACTAGAAGGCTTGATACTGAAGGGTGCCTTGAAATTAATGGGACTTCAAGTTAATTGTGTGCTTAACTGGATCACAGTCAAAGTCTTCAGCAGTTGCAGGATTGAGTAAGTGGAGAACATCACTCTTTGAAAGACAGGGAAAATTCTCTAAACTATGCTTTTATGGTTGAAGGGTCAAGTCAAATACAGTAGTGACACTGGATAAGGACAGATATTTAAAAAGCCTATGGTGGAAGCTCTCTAACTATTGCACTTTACTTAAAGCACTATAAATTAGAGCAGGAGTGAAGTGAACAGATATTTTCCATTTGGTGGGCAGGGCTTGGACTCTCCTCACACTGGCCAACAGGTAGAGGGTATTCTCACACGTCTCCCAGCATGACTTGAGGGGTCTCTGTGATGCCAAAGACTCCTAAGTGCAGCTGAACAGGTGAGCCACCCCTGGTTGTGTGCCACCATGCCCCAATGCCCTGCTACATCACTGCATTCCCTCCGCAATGCTCAGCCCCAAGCTTCAAGAAGAGCCCTTGGGTGAATGCCATCACCCAGTGATGTGACTTCATAGATTTCATAGATTTCATAGACATTAGGGCTGGAAGGGACCTTGGGAGATCATCGAGTCCAGCCCCCTGCCCAAAGGGCAGGAAGTCAGCTGGGGTCATAGGATCCCAGCAAGATAAGCATCCAATTTACTCTTGAAGGTGTTCAATGTAGGTGCTTGAACCACCTCTGCTGGCAGACTGTTCCAGACCTTGGGGGCTCAGACAGTAAAGAAATTCTTCCTTATGTCCAGCCTGAAACGGTCTTGCAGGAGTTTGTGACCGTTCGACCTCGTCATCCCTTGGGGTGCTCTGGTGAACAGACATTCACCCAGATCCTGGTAGTCACCCCTGATAAACTTATAGGTGGCCATCAGATCACCCCTGAGCCTGTGCTTTTCCAGGCTAAAGAGCCCCATGTCTCTCAGCCTGTCATCGTAAGATCTGTTTTCCTGACCTCTGATCATGCGCATGGCGCTCCTCTGGACTCTCTCAAGCTTCTCCACATCCTTTTTGAACTGTGGAGCCCAAAACTGGACGCAGTACTCCAGCTGCGGCCTCACCAAGGCCGAGTACACGGGGAGAATGACGTCCCGGGATTTGCTCGAGAAGCATCTATGGATGCACGCCAGCATTTTGGTCGCTTTACTAGCCGCAGCATCGCATTGCAGGCTCATGTTCATCTTGTGGTCAATGATGATCCCCAAATCTTTTTCTTCTGTAGTGCTAACCAACGTAGCACTGCCGAGCCTATAAGGATGCTGCAGGTTTTTCCTCCCAAGGTGGAGAACCTTGCATTTTTCAGTGTTAAACACCATGAGGTTCTCGTCTGCCCATTTGCTGAGCTTGTCCAGGTCAGCCTGGATCATCCACCTATCTTCTGGCGTGGATGCTTTGCCCCAAAGTTTGGTGTCATCGGCGAACTTGGCCAGTTCACGCCTGACTCCAATGTCCACATCATTAATGAAGATGTTGAACAGTATGAGTCCCAGGACAGATCCTTGAGGGACCCCACTGGTCACAGGGCACCATGATGAGTGACTGCCATCAATCACAACCCTCTGGGTCTGACCACGAAGCAAATTTCCCAGCCAGCGGATCGTGGTGGAGCCAAGGCCACAACTGGCCAGTTTGGTTAACAGGTGATCATGGGATACCAGATCAAAAGCTTTTTTGAAGTCAAGATATATGACATCAATCTCTTTTCCCTTGTCCAGGTGATAGGTCACTTGGTCATAGAAGGAAATGAGATTGGTCAAACAAGACCTACCCGCAACAAACCCATGGTGGCTATCCCTTAGAAAGTTAGCCTGGGCCAGTCCCTCAAGGATGGCCTCCTTAATAACTTTTCTAAGATTTTCCCCAGGATAGAAGTCAGGCTAATGGGCCTGTAGTTAGCCGGATCCACTCTCCTCCCTTTCTTGAAGATCGGCACCACATTGGCCTTCTTCCAGTCTTCGGGCACTACACCAGAGTGCCAGGAGTTTTCAAAGATCCGTGCCAGGGGCTGGGCTATGACGCTCGCCAGCTCCTTGAGTGCCCTGGGGTGCAGATTATCAGGGCCAGCTGACTTGAAGGTATCCAGCTTCTCAAGGTGTTCCTTCACGAGGTCAGCATTGATGGAGGGTAGGGGATCCCCCCCACCCAGATTTCCCTGTCCCATAGCAGGCATGGGCATCCCGTGTGACTGATGAAAGACTGACGCAAAGTACCTATTTAATAGGTTGGCTTTTTCCTGGGCATCAGTTGTCAGTTACCCCATCTGGTTTAGCAGGGGTCCAACATTGCCCTTGCTTTTCATCCGGCTCCCCACATATCTAGAAAAGGACTTTTTGTTGTCCTTGATGCCTGAAGCTAGTTAGAGTTCAGTTGCAGCCTTGGCTTTCCTGGTTTGCTCCCTGCAGGACCGGACCAGCGCGGAGTAATCCTCCTTGGAGGTGAATCCTGTCCTCCATCCTTTGTAGGCTTTCCTTTTTAGCCACAGGAGGTCCGCTAGGTCTCTGGAGAGCCAGCAGGGCTGCTGTGCCTTCTTGCTGCCTTTCCTCCGTGTTGGAATAGATTTAGTTTGTGCACTGAGGATCGCTTCCTTGAGAAGCAACCACTCTTCTTGAACTCCCCTCTCCCTGGGGTCATGGTCCCTGAGGGCCTGACTGACTAGCCTCTTGATCTTATCAAAGTTGTCTTCTCTGAAGTCAAGGATTTCTGTGTTGCTGACTGACTTACCAGCTTTACGGCAGATGGTGAAGGTGATCAGCTCATGGTCGCTGTCACCCAACTTCCCATCAATCACTAGGTCGCCGATTAGGTCGTCCCCCATAGCCAGTACCAGGTCAAGCAGCGCTTTGCCTCTCGTTGGTCCAGAGACTTCTTGAGTCAGGTAGAGGTCATCCACGCACGAGAGAAAGCTTTGCACCCGCTCAGATTTAGCTGAGTGATCTTCCCACGATATGTCCGGGTAATTGAAGTCACCCATGACAACCAAGGTCCTGGAGCAAGCTGCCTCAGTCAGTTCCCGGGCGAACTCCTGGTCAAGCTCTTGACTTTGAGTGGGAGGTCTGTAGTAGACTCCCACCGTTGTGTCCCCTGTGCTGAATTCCCCATGAATTTTTACCCAGAGGGTCTCTAGCTGTCCATGCCGGTCGCCAACATCAGCTTGCAGGGACATGTAGCTTTCCTTCGCATAGAGAGCTACACCCCCGCCCCTTTTGTCAACATGATCCCTCCTGTATAGGGTATAGCCCTCTATACCCGTGGTCCAGTCATGGGTGGAGTCCCACCAGGTCTCCATTATCCCAATGACATCATATTTCTTTGCACTGAGCAGGAGGATGAGCTCATCCTGCTTGTTGCCCAGGCTCCTGGCATTAGTGTACAGGCAGGCAAGTGTGCCCTTAGGGGCTCTTGCCTTGCCCACAGATTGTGCCAGGGCTGGGGCAGGGGTGGGCTCCCTTAAGTGCCCCCTTAAGTGCCTTGGTCCGCTGGCTTTGCAAGGGCCGTTCAGCGGGCCAGCAGGGGCAGTAGTCCCCCCATCCCCCAGCGGGCTTAGTTTAAAGCCCGGTGGAGCAGGTCAGAAAGCCTGGCTGAGAAGAGCCTCCTCCCCAGGGGAGAGAGGCGGAGGCCATCTCTTCCCAGATGTACTTGCCCGCATGTACTTGCCCGCATGTTCCACCACCCATGCCCATGCCCAAGCAGGCCTACCCAGAAACTGTGGTGGGTCCTACTGGTCAGCCTGCGTAACTAACCAGAGACTTCAGGACATCATGTGCACGTAACTGGACCTGGTGCACTAACACCTTAAAATAGCACACACCCTCATGCACATGAGCCACCAGCCAGCCACCCCTGTACACCCACCGACCACACCCCATGCCCACCAAGAATCCTGGACTGAGCCACTGACTTTCATGTGGCCAATAAGGATGAGTCCATTCAGGATGCCATAGATGGACATCATTACCCAGGTGCTGCCTGCCCCCCCCCCCCACATTGCATGCCAAGACCTCCAGAGAAGCAGCTGGTCATCACCATCATGAAGCTGGCTACTTCTAGCAGTTGCTGCTATGTTGACATGCATTTTGGCATGGGCAAGATGATGACCCTAGACGTCATCTGGGAAGTATGTTTGGTCATCCAGGACATCCTAGCCCACTGCTTCATCTGCCTCATCAACCCTCAGGAGGTGGTTGCTAGCTTTCCCCAACCGCTTCAGAACCATGGTATTCACATTCCCATCCCCTGCCCATCCCAAGCTATCATGGTATTCATCAACCAGAAGGGCTACTTCACTATTCTACAGGATGTTGTTGGCCACCATAGCCTCTTGACCCATATATTTGCTGGCTTGTTAGACAGCATCCACAATGCCCACCTCTTCTGTAACTCTCTGCTCCCCAAGCTGATGAAGAGTGGACACTATGCTCCTGGGTTTACTGATTTGATCATCAATTATGTCAACATCTCTCCCTCCTCATCAGGGACCTGGTCTACCCTTTTCTGCCTTAGCTGATGAAGCCCCAGAAGGGCAGCTGGACTGCCTGAAGGAGCACTTCAACTACTTCCTGAGCAGGTGCCACATGATTCATAGACTCATAGAAATTAGGGCTGGAAGGGACCTTGGAAGATCATTGGGTCCAGCCCCCTGCTTCAGCGGCAGGAAGTCAACTAGGGTCAAAGGATCCCAGCAAGATAAGTGTCCAAACATTTCTTAAAAGAGTCCAGAGTAGGTGATGATGGTGGTGGTGTTCATCATTGGACACCTCAAGGCATGCCAATGGGCTCTCAGCACATGCCTCAAAGTAGGCAAGGAGAACTTTATGTGATTTATCATAACTGTATGCATCCTCCACAACATCTGTGAGACCAGGGGAAGGTCTTATGTGAAATGTGGGCCAAGGAGGCATGGCACATGAACTGGGCCTGGCAGCATGGGTATCTGCATCACAGAGATGGGGGAAAGAGCAAGCCCCCAACAAATATTGGATGCCCCAGCCCTGCACAGTGTCAAGTTTCCTGGATCTGTGAAGCCATGGCTGACTACCTCTTCACCTTTATGGCCTGGGAGCCCTCTCTGGTGAGTATGGTCTGCCTCTCATTGGGATCAAGGATGTGGTGATACTAACTCTTTATCACCTTGGTCTTGGTGCAGCACTGTAACAAGTCCCTGTTGTGGCCCCACACCTGCATCTGATGGTCAGTGCACTTGAAGACATCCCTGTGACCCTTTCTGGAGCTAGCACTGGATTTCTTCCTTGCCCCAAATGGTGATGAGATCCCTCATCTCCCCATACTACCAGTTCTATGCCCAAATTTCTATGCATGGTCTCTACTGATGCCTTTGGGGTCTCAGTGTCCATCAGTGTGTGAGGGTAGGGCTGTGTGGTGGTGGCTGGAAGGATGGCTGGCTGGAAGAAGCAGAAGACATTTGAAGTGCATGCCTCTCCCTCTTACTTCATCTGGGTGTGGTCCCTGTTCCAGAGTGACTGGGCCACCCCCCAACCTTGAATTTTCCAGGGACTTAGAGCAGTCACCATCTGATTCTGACACCTTCCTTCATCCCAGACTGGAAATTTCCACTGTTCTCTACCTGCTATACAGAAGGAGCTGAATACACCAGGCCTGGTCCTGAAGTTTTCTAGGGCATATGCCTCTTTGCCTCAGCTTCTACAATCAATGCCTCCCCCAACCTATTACTCTGAGATCCTGTACCTGTAAGCCAGAAAAAGCCTTGCAAGCACACCAGGTGCCCATGGGACAGGTACCTGCTGGCACTGCCTGAGATGCAGAGCCAGAGGGTAGTCTCCATGCAGATCCAAAGCCAACATTATGGCCCCTGTCACCATGACTCAGCAGAGGTGAGCATCTCAGAAGGGAGGGGAGCCATGCTGGAGTCTGAGTGGCAGGGTGCCTGGGGCTGCCTGGGAGGATGTGTGGGTACCACAACCAGGCTCCTGCCAAGCTGTTCCCATTCACAGTGGGTTCTGCATCAGGCCTGTGGGGTAATTTATGACAGCATGGGGGGTGCATAGCCCAGGGACATGGATAATCCAGTGCTAGGACTTGTGCAGTGCCACAGATCTCTTCCCCCACCCCCACCCTGAGCCTAGCTGAAGCTCACAAAGAGGACACAGAGCTCAGTTCAGAGGCTTTGCTGACTCTTATCAGTGAAAGCCCAGGGGCTGGGTTCATCCAGCACTCCAGCAGAGGAGATGAGCTCTGGATAAATCTAGAGCCCTACCCTGTGAGGGAGGGTGAGTGGGTGCTGCAAAGCTGCATGGGATGCTGGCAGAATGTGACCTACCCTGACTCATGATGGGATCTGGTACAAACATTCAATAAAGCACTCTAACCTAAAGCAGTTTAGTCTGATGCCACCTCCATCCAGGGTTAACTTAGAGCAGAATCCACCATTTTAAAAGTGCTGTGAATGTCTGCTCAGTTATGGCTTTAGACTACTTTCTGCATGCTGATCTTGCACTAAGTGTAGCACCTGTACTTAGTCATTGTAATTTGTATATGACTGGCAGAGAAACCATGGGGAAAAAAGCTGGAAAACAAAACAACCAAATATGTATTAGTGGCGATGAGGGGGAAAGAAATGTTTAAGCAGGGGCAGAGAATATGAAACACTGTGACACCCAGCAACACTGTAGGGAAAGAAAAAAATGTATCTTTATGTAATGTTCACTACAACAAAGATATAACAGGACAAGTGGAGAAAAAAGAACTTTTTTCTTCTTCAAAGATAAACATAGAGAACAAGAGAACAGTAAACAGCTTTAAATGATTTTTAAAAATATTTTGAAAAAAGCTATTGACACACTTGAAATATTTATTAAGATTGTTCAAAAGAGACTGCTTATTTAACATATTCCTAGAAAACCATGGGAAGCTTATCTAATATGATCATATAAAGCATAATAATAGTTTCACAACAGTTCTGTGTGAAAATTTGCTATGCTAGTCAGTAGTTTTCTTACTGAGAGTACTCACTTCATAACAGTAAACACCAATACATTTATAGGCAATAAAGTAGGACAAGCTAGGGAAGGGGATATGATGTGTGGTGTATTGTTCAAGGATCAGTTCATGGATTAGGACACTTTAAAATGCATTAAGCCTCTTGTGAATAGGTATTTGGATTCTGAAGTATGTGGTCACATTTGGAAGCACACTGTTGAACATAGCATAGAACTAGAATTAAAATATTTGACATACTTGTTAATCCGTGTGTTTGGAAACCAGCCATATTGAGTATAAAAGTTCTCTTGTAACCATTATTCATAGTTTGACAAAACAGTTTATCTCTTCTGCATCCATTATAATGAGTTATTATGAATCAGTTGAAAGAGCATTCTTATACTTATGGTAAATTAATTAATATTACATAAGTTTTATGCATTTTAAAATAACAGCAATGTCGAATTGATATCAAACAATTTTTTTAATATTTTACACTCAAAGAAAGAGTAAAACAAAAGGAAAATATTCTTCTGGAGATAAGAAACAGGTGCAAGCATATTTGAAATATAGCAATTGAACAAATGCTAGTCATTGATTTAACTGTAGGTGACAAGAAGAAGATAATGCACTATAAAAATTTTCAGCACTGTTGGTTTATAACTCTTTTGTGTATCTATTATAACAAACAAGAAATTTCCAAGTGTGTAATTTCTAAGAAACAGCTTAGGCAGAACTCCAGGAAGTGGGTTCAGCAGATTTTAATGACTTGTAAAACAGAACCCCTGCTGTAACTAATTTGTAGTTAAGACTCCTTTCATAAAAACAATCTGTTTCTTCATTTACAATGTAATTGCTACGGCAAAATAAAAAATAACAGAATTTCACAATTACCACCAAACAAATATGTTAATAAATTAGTGGAAGATCTTGACATTATATTGACAATATATTGTTTTCAGGAGAAAATAAAGGTGTATGTACATTTTCTTCACCTGAGTCCATCAGAGTTAGAACATCTATGACGTTCTGCTGCTCTTGCAAATTAGAACAATTTAGAGTTTCCTCTTAATTTACAGCCTGTAAGTTTTCCAGTGCCAGGAGCTGTATTTATTTATTTAGCTATTTACAGACATTCAGTTTCTGTGGGGAGAGTCACTGCTCTTCCTGCAGAAACCACATGTGTATGGATATTCAGGATTTTTCTCCTAGAGCAAAAATGACCACTCTAGGAGGAAATAACCTGTGAACAACCTGAGTTAAATCACTCCTGTGAGAGCTTTTCTTGGGCAAGTGAATGTCTGTACATGTTCCTTCAGAGTAAAACAACAACATAGTACTCCAGCAATCCAAGGGTGCTTTTCCCCTTATCCCAAGTGTGACAATATGTAGCTCAGGCTGGACTCAACTGCTCCAAATGATCAGAGAGAATGTGTCCCCCACACAATCTCCACATTGTGCTCCAGGGAAACACAGGCTGTCATGGTGAAGTCTTGGTCAGCCAATCAGTGCTGTCCTGTACACTGCTTCCATCTATCTTCAAGCAGACTGATAGAGTCTGAAGAGAATACTGCACTGCAAACTCTCTGCACTTCAAGTGTTCAGCATTTATATTTCTGTTCAAGTGCCTCTTGGTAAGTTTTTTCTGCCAGGACAGGGTGGGAGGGAGGGGGGAAGGAAGAATTTTCACAGATCATTTAAACTTGTATATGTAGCCTTACTTTATGTATACATATATAGAGAGAAAGAGAGAGACACACAGAGAGAGAATTACTAGCATATTTGTAATTTGGTTTGCATTTCTAATTATCAAACATATTTTAGCTCAGGTGCTTAACCCCAGCCTGCAGGCCAGATCCAACCTGTTGTGCCATGTCTTCCAGCCCATGGTATCTCTATGGGTCCAGAAATTTGGTGGCAGGGGAACAGTAGCACCACTCCTGTTGCCAAGTTTCTGGATATATGGGGAGCCCAAAGCTCTGCACACTTGATCAGGCACCTGATCCCAGTGTGCAGGGCCAGGTGGGGTTCACACTAGACTCCATGGCCTAATCTCAGTGTGGAAGGACTGGGTGGGGACAATGCCAAGTACCTAAGACCCAATCCCAGTATGCAGATGTAGGAGAGGGTCATGGTGGTAGGGGGTGGCACTGGACTTCTGGGGCCCAATCCTAGCAGGCAGAGATGGAAGGGGGTCGTCCTGGGGCACACAGTGCAATTCCAGAGCAAGAAAGCAGAAGGGGGCAGTGCTGTTCCTCTAGGGCACAATCCTGGGACTCAGGAAAGGGAGGGAGAAATACCAGGACCCCAGAACTTAATCCCAAAGCTCAGGGAAAAGGAGGGAGTGGTGCCAGGCCCCAGGGCCCTATGTTGGTATGCAGGACTTCATCTGGCCCACAGGCCAGCCCCCGGCCACTTATTTGCCCTATTAGGCCAAAAGGTCGAGCGCAACTACTTTAACTGATTCTATGTCAGAAAAGTTAATAAACAAGACTTTAAAAAAAAAATGAAGTACAAAGATGATGATCTTTCCTGCATTGACATAGGGAAATTGTTCGTCACACAACTTTCATATCATACATGGAGGCCTTACCTTACCCAAACAATCAGAGCCCGTGAAGAACTGTTGAAATGTCAGAAAATTGAGGAGACAGCCTATGCAAAAGGCCATCTCATTCAGGTGAAATACTGTCCATTTACAAAAGCACAATGAAATCTTCCTGATGCTAATTCTGGTCATCTTTCTTTGGTTACTGGCTATAACTATGTTAATTACATTGCAGTTTGAACAAATCATCCTCAAACAGGAAGCCAAACACTAATCAGGCAGATCTAATGACTGAGAGAATAAAGAGGAAGCAGTTTATAATACTCCCACATTCCACTGCTAGTAGGAAAACCTATTTCCCTTAACATATGCAGTGGGGATATCTGTGATCTGAATTTTCTGAAGGGTTTCCTACCTTTACCCATAAATGGTTCTAAGTTTGCAGTTTAGGGATATAATACAATTTGGTCATGACCCCTTGAAAATAGATTCATACTTGTCAAGACATGCATATTTTTACACATTTTCCCTCAGAAGGTTTTAAACTAATGACCATTAATTCCAAAGACATTTTTCTTACCTAAAAGGACAGGAATCTATGCTAGTCATGTCAGTTCAGAGAGAAAGTTATTAGTACTGCTTCATGAAATTTCCAGATTATTTCTGCAAATAGTTGCATACATGAATAATTGAATTCTTCTCATCTGTATCTTTTGGAGGTTTTTTCCATCACTTTTTTGCTTATTTGTATAAATATTCCAAAAGCACTGACCTACTGCTTTTCATTGGGCACTTGTACATGTGACAGGGGTTTATTCCTAAGGATGTCATTCTATGCCCCCTAAACTGACACAGTGGACTTTAATTTATTCCATCACTGTGTACGTGTGAAAGCCCCAAACTCTCATGAATTGCCCAGTGTGTTATTCACAGTAAATTACTGCAAGGGGCACCACATACCAATCCACCCAACAATCCACCCCACTGATCTCTTCTTAAATTACAAAGGGGAGAGGTGGGGGTGCCTATAGCTCACAACACGTTGAGCTGTACCTTCAATTTTTTACACATATTATTATATTAATATATTTTTGTACCAATATTTGAACTTTTTTTATTCTTATTTTATTTTTGTTCTCACCTTCCTTATTCTTTTATTTTACTATTTCTATTAAAATGTGTGTGTGTGTGTGTGTTTGTGCGCACGCGCATCTCCTGGAAGCCTGGGGGGTATGCATGTCTGTGTGTGTGTGTCTCAGACACCTGGGTGTGCATCTGTGTGTCTCAGACACCTGGGTTGTGTGTGGGATACACAGCCAGATCCACCCTAGAACTTGCTGCATCACAGTTGTCTCCATGGCCTTGCATGTAGCACCACTGGCACAGGGGCTCCTGCAGTAGATCAGTCTGGCTCTCACAGCAGTTCCCAACTCGGGAACCAGTACCACAGCTCCTTACCCCCAGAGAGGTCAAGGCCCTGGCCTACTGCTTTGAGGGTCATAATATCTCTGGCTAGAAAACAAAGCCCCTGCCCAAGCCTTGCATGAGTCATGCTCTGGCCAGCAAGGGGGATCTGCATTGCACCCCTTGACCACAAGGGGGGGTCTTAGACATCCACCACCCTATCCATGGGCTAGAGTCATTCAGCTTGCATGGGCCATGGGCAAAACTGCAGGTACCAGAGCTATGACATAGGCTTGGGAAATCTCTGGCAGCTGCCAGCCACAATTCATACCCATGAAGCATTGCACCCAGAGCTGGGGATCCCCATGGATTTGAGGGAAACAGCAGTGCCCATTGTACCAACCCTGCTGCTTCCAAAAGCAGACAGGCCTGTCACAGAGCCCAGCCCAGGCCTTCACAGGTCCCCTATCACACCCAGCTCCATGACCCACCCCCAAGGATAGGAGCCTCCATCACACCAGGTCCCAAAGCCCCACCCAGTGGCCCAGCCAGGAGCCCGCCTGGCACTGGTGTCACAGGTGTTCCAGATGGAAATGGGACTCCCTATTACACCATGCTACACAGATACCCAAGGCAGAGCTCACAGCACCCCACTCACCAAGCATCACAGACACCAGCAAGAGGACCCCTGCCTCAGTGCACACACCATCTATGAGAGACACCAGGCCCAGGGCACAACTCTTCAATCCTCTTATACCCCAGCAATGTCTCCCCATCTCAGGGCAGCCACATGCCCTGGCTAACACAGCCCAGCCAGCTATTCTGAGCTGCCTCTAGCAGTGGGAAAGTGTGGGGGAAATGCTCTGTACTGGATGTAGCTCTCCAGGGAAAAACTCTCCTAAGCCTCACTAATACTAGGCAGCAGAGACCGCAACAGAGGCCCAAGGAGAAGACTGAGCTGGGGGAACCTGGCTAAGCCAGACTGGGGATATAGAAAACATGGGGGCATCAGTTTCATAGAGCTGGAGCCCCAAAGCAAGGCTCTCCTCTGGGCATATGCTCCCCACACTGCAGCCACCACAGAAGAGGGATAAGGTACCAGGAACAGTCCTGGCTTAGCCCTTAGGATTTCCTGAACCCCAGGCCCACAGCCCTTTCCTGCCAGGGTGCTGTACCCAGGCTGAACAGCTCACAGGAGGAGGGAAGGCAGCAGAGACCCTTGCTGAGAGAGAAGCAGGGCCCTCCTACTGCTCCTTTGCAGCCTGGGCAGACCCCCTCCCAGCTCTCCTCAACCTGCTAAGCTGGTCAGTGCATTGAGAAAATTTGCCTTCCTTGAAGAGACTCTCCTAATTATCCTGAGAGCTGGCAATGCCAGCTACTGCTGGAGATGCAGCATCACTACACGGTGTGCACACACTCCACACATTACAGCCCTGGTGTCCCTCACTATATAGCACAGCAGGCATCTCCCTACTGCTGCTTTCACAGCACCATGGCTTCCCTGCATGGGAAGCATCATCTGCACTGCTCCAGGCACTAAAGAGCTTTTCCTGCTCTGTCACCAAGGGACCCTGCTGGGAGCTGTTCTTGCCCATTCCTTAGGGTGTGCAGTGGTGCATGAATACCACATGCCCCCAGAGGCTGCGGGGGCACAGCGACCACCCACAGGTGGTAGTGGCAGCAGCGGCAGTGGCATGGTGGCAGCGGGTTGGGAGCTGTAGCAGGCAGCCACAGCGGTATTGGCAGTGGGGGGGGAGAAGGGGCCCATAGACACTACTGGTACAGTCAGCAGTGGCCAGTGGCGAGCAGGAACCACCTGCAGACACCATCTTCAGTGTCAGCAGCAAGGCTGGTGGTGGCGATCAGGGACTGCCCATAGGCACCACCGGCAGTGTAGGTGGCACTTTTTGCAAAGCTTAAGAGTGCACGTGCACCTGTGTGTATCCCCTACACGTCATCAATGCACTGGTGCAGGGGCTGGGGCAACTTGGTTGCAGCCCATCCCATGCTGGGGCTCTCCCTCAGCCCCTGGGACAGCAGCAGTCCAATATCTTGGCTGAGACTTGTTGCTGAGGTGATCCCACAACCCTCCTCCCTTCCCTCCCCCTGCTGACAGCAACCTCCAGGCAGGCTGGTACAGATGGGATGCAGTCCACTTTGGCCACAGGGCTGGAGATGCACCAGCAAAGCAAAGTCTACAAAAAATATGATGTGGGGGAAAGCAGGAAAAGGGAGTAGGACCCTTCACCTCACAGCCTGGACCCCCTACCACAGGCTTTCCCTACACATTCTCCTGCTTTGTACATGTGTATGTGTCTGTGCATGTCTTAGATGAATGGCTGACTGGCTTGTGTGTGTGTGTGTGTGTGTGTGTGTGTGTGTGTGTGAGAGAGAGAGTGTTTCATGAGTGAGGGAGGGATGGGGGGAGGGAGCACAGTAGCCCATGCTGCTCTGGGGAGCGGGTGGCTGGGTGGGGGCTCTACATCCTGTCACATTAATCCCACTAAAAATTTTTCATCCTTCTCTGGCAGCTTCTCTCCTCTCCCCCACTGTCACTGCAGGCCTGAGGGCTGGCTTCTCTCTGCCCCCACAAAGGAAAGGGCCCTTAGCCCTTAGCTTGGGCTAAGGGCCTTGACTAGGTAAGAACAGTGGCATTAGCATTATAACAGCTCTGCTCTTTACATTTCAATTCCTACCCTATAAAGCTCAGGTTCTTGTAACCACCTATAGCAGAGCACACAGGTGCCCTGCTCCTTAGAGCAGAAACAGCTAGGGAGAGAGCCCTAGCAGTGAGTGGGGAGCCCAGGTGCTAGTTACCAGGGTAGTCACAGGTGCTGCTTGCTATGGCAACCACTGGGGAGTCAGCTGACAAGAAAGGGCAGGGCCTGGCACATATAAACCTCAGGAGTGAGACCAGGAGGGCAGTGCTCCACTGACAGCCAAGGGAGAGGGAGCTCTGCCAGAGCAAGCAGGGTGGAGAAACCTGGCCTGACGGCCAAGCAGCTCCTATCTGCTGTTATGGGTGGAGATTTCCCTGATAGGGACTTGAATGAGATTTTATGTTCAAGCCCAAGCTTAAGTTTTCTATTTGCAGTTTCATAAGACCGGAGGACCGGGTGAGGCTATTAGGGGTTGGAGGAGGCCTCATAGGGGATCCCCAGTGATGTGGGGACCCCAGTACCAGGGAGAGTGCAGAACGAGGTGGTGGAGGAGCTGCAGGAAGCCCCAGAGCGAGGCGGGGAGGGGGCAGCAGAGCACCAGGAAGGCACAGAATAAGATGGGGCAGCGGAAAGCCCAGGGTAGATGAGGGAAGGGGCAAATTATAACAAAGCACAGATCAAATCACATCAGTATCATCTGTGAGGCTTGGGCTGTGGTGTAGGGGAGGAAAAGGAGCCGCAAAAAGCGCCCCCTGGCACCGGGGTGAATAAAATGGGCAGCCTTCTTCTAATTACATCTATTAGTTAATCAATTAAGATCAAGCCATGGCAGGTAAGTAGGCAGGTGGTTGGCCCATAACAGGAGGGTGGAGTCATCTATAGAAAGACTCTAGTAGAGGTACTTCCGTCACACAACCCCTCCTGTAAAAACTGATAACCCCAGAAACCTGTTCTCTGCCCAAGGTTGCTGATTGTTAGGGACCCTGGTTTTCTCTGGGTCCATGATTTAAAAAAACAAAACAAAACAAATGAAACCCAATCTGGGGTTTAAAAAAATAACCTAGAGTCCACATTTTGCCATGATGAAAATGAAATACTGCTATGTATATATCTATACACAAAAATTGTAACAACACCCATTTCAAAGAGATCTTACACAAGGTCTGATTTTGGTATTTTATTTTTATTAATTTACATCGATTACAACTAGTTACACTTCTTGTAATATAAGAATGATATATAACGATGAAAATAAACCAGTTGATGGCCTAGTCATATGTGTGGCTTGTTTCTTTGTCAAAAAAATGTAACAGAATAGGTGAAGCCTTTTGGGAAGGAAGGTTTATAAGGGACACAAAACAAATTAATAATAATAATAAAACAAGCACACAAATGAAATCTATTTCCCCTTTAAACAAGAAAGAAGAAGATTTAGAATTTTTCTTAAAAGGTACTTACAGACTTTGTATTAAAGAATCTTGCACGAATTTGCTACCCTGTCTTTAACACAAATAATTATTTTCCAACTTGAAGTACCTCGTTTTCATTTTGGCAAAATTAAAAAGAAAAACCTCCAAAATAATTAAATAATCTGCCATCTGCCTCTGCAAAAAATTCAGAGGCAATTGTGTCAGATAATTGATTGGCTTTATCCCAGACTCCAAAGATAAAACTCAAATTATTTTGGACCAATTTGGAAAGTAAATGTTAGTCAAATGTTAAAACTGTCCTGACATCAGTTCTCAGGATTATTAGCTCAAACTGTGTAGATAAATTCAACTGCCAAAGATGCATGTTAGAAAAGCGTTACTTTCTCAGGTTGCTTGTCTTTAGAGTTGCATCAAAAGGACTGTTAGGTATGAAACACAGGAAATGACAGTGTCACTTAGTACAAGTTAGGCCACATCTAAGGCATTGTGGGTGCATCTACACAAGACACTACATCACCATAGAAATACACTACAGTGACGCAGTATCAGGAGTCACAAACCTTGATGCCACAGCTACGTGGCTGTAGCAATGTTACATTGCAGCCAAAAATAACCATGCGCCACTTGCACAGTGCTGTATGGACTCTTATTGCATAGTCATTTAGTATTTCCAAAAGGAAGTGCAGTAACAATGGCACCTTAGGGGCACATGTAGACATACTCTATAAGCAATTCTGGGCTCCACATTTTCTAAATGCCATAGAAAGCTAGCAGATACAAAGTGTGGTGACTGAATTGATAAAGGGACTGAAAGGCAAGGTATATGTGGAGAGCTTGAGAAATTTAAACACACTGGCTATGTTCACATGAGTAAGGGTGTGTCTTTGTAGCAGCACAAACAGTAATGGTACAAATTTGTAATGGTACTTTGTGCTACAGTGCACACCCCTGCCCATGTGCTTTGCAGTGGGACACATTGTCTCGCTGCCCTATGTGCTGCAGGGGGCACAGGGTGTCTCAGCAGGGTCTAACATGCCCAAGCACTGAGGCACCCTGTGCCCCAGCCAGCTGGAGAGTGGCATGTGGAGATGGGGAAGGAGGCAGCCCAGGGCTGTCTCCATGTAGTATGGAGCCACTAAGGCAAGGCACCTTGAACCCCAGCTGCTCCCTGGCTGGCTGGCTATGGTGCAGTGTGCCTTGAGACAGGACAGTAAAATTCTTTCATCATCCCAAAGGTACTGATCAGTATAACCCTAAACTGAGGGTGCTCTCCTAACCAGGAGGTTTTGAGGTTTTTTTCAATCCATATGGACATGTCGGTCAAAATTCCAAGCGCTGGTTATAGCCAACACCCAGTGATTCTGGGCTGGCAAACACAAAACAAGACAAACCAGAAATAACCCTCCTCCCACAACACACACAAACCATCAATGGTAAACAACTTCCTGGCATTGTATACCCATCCATCACAGTGCTCCAGTCATGCAAGCTATCTCACCAAGTTTCTGTGATTCCAATGATGTCATCATGTCATAGCTGCGTGACTGTGCAAGGACTCCCAGTTTTTCCTGCTTGTTTCCCAGGCTCCGTGCATTTGTGTACAGGCACCTAAGGTAACTAATCAATTGCCCTGATTTCTCAGGAAGAATGAGAACATATTCCCATTTGTCCCCTCCTGCTTGCTCTTCCTCTAGGTCTCCCACTTCTCCACTTAGCTCAGGGCTTTGGCTCCATCTTCCAGAGAATCTAGTTTAAAGGCCTTCTCACTAAGTTATATATAGACGTTATCTACCTATCTATCTATCTATCTATCTATCTATCTAGCTATCTCTATAGATGGATAGATGGATAGATAGATAGATAGATATGGATTCTTGTCTGATTTCTTAAAGTAAGTGTCCAAGGAAGTTTGGACAGTTGTTCTCCAAGGAGATGAGCAATGCAGCAAACTTGTTCGCTAGCATGGCATTGGATCAGATCAAGCATTATCAGTTGAAACTGGTATTGCAAAGTTGAAGCAGGGTGTCAATTTATAAACCTTATAAGTGTGAAACATTGTAACTCAAAACATTGTAAGTCAAGGACTGCCTGTATTCTTGATGCTTTGGGCCTGATAGCTGCTTGTAAGGGAAGTTCACAAAAGTTTCTAGGAACAAGTTAGACAAACATTTGTCTGGGATGATTTAGATAGAGATTATATTGCTTTGAGCAAGAGGTTGGACCCTTGAGGTCCCTTCCAAGCCTTATTTCTCCATGATTCTATGAAAGCCAACATTTTGAATTGTAGCTGAAAGTCAAGAAACCAGAGTAGTTGCCCTAGAATAGATATAGAATGCTGTGAGAGGCTACTGTTTTTTCAAGAAAACGAATGCTCCAAAAGCTGTAACTTCTGAGAGGTCTTCAAAATTGTGTAAAGGCAATTGCAGTCACCTTATCAAAAAGCCAGAAATTCATGGCTTATTGCTCCAATATCCAAAAACAGGGGTTTGAAATAACTTGCCAGATGTATATTTTGATAAGTTTGTGACCACCAACCCTGCCTTCTACTTCCAGCCCAGCTTACTATCAACACCTTTTTTTTTCTAGGCAATGAGAAAACAATATTGCAAAATAATGTGTCAATACTAATAAGACTTAGCACTATGCATAATTCATTTTTTTTGCTCTCCTAACAGTAGATATTACAATTTCACAAAATTTAAACAGTTCTCCTCCCATAAGAACAGTATTTCTAGTAGCAAGATTTTTGTTTCTGAGACCCTTAAACACACTGAAAACATGTCTTAGAATAGATTCCAGACTGGTAGAGAGGGTAGTTGAACAGTTTGTCTTTGGATTAGCTTGTCTAAATAATTTGAAACTACAAGAAACTCAATGCTATTAGAATTAATTTGCATTATAAAATACATGCAGATTGCTAAGGCAATACTCTGCAGTCTCTTTCCTGCTCCCTGACATAGAATCAAGGACATAGTCTTCAAAACCAGATAAACATAAACTCCCTTTTGAGAAGCTGAAAATGATGCATATTTTGGGGGCCTAACTGAAGCTTTCTTGTGTTCAATTAAAGGTTTCTCTGTTCAAAAGAATAATATTACAGTTGAATTAATTATCTAAGGTCTTGGGAAATGGTTTGAGAGGATCCAGTGGCTTTTCATGTGAAAGCAGATGCTAAATAAATGTATATCTGCTCCTACCATGCACTGAAATCCCAATATCAAATACTGAGAAATTATTATTAAAGTATATAGGTCAGACTAAAACTTTGTGTGTTCAGAACCGTAGCTAATTAGGTTTTTACAAGATGCATAAAAAACATGTAATATTTATTGCATAAAAAGAAAAAGAAAAGAAAAGAAGGTTCTGTTCAGCAATAAGAATATGTTTCAATGTATTCTATGCTAAAAATAAAAGCATTTCATAATACATCCATGCCATAAGCAAAATATAGTATCCATATAATACAGTTAAAGTGTGGTACAATTTTGAATTAAATCAGCAAGATGGAAATTCAAAGATTGTATCACATCTCAAGAACTATGGCATCATCATTGTTTTTTAGTGGAAACTTGCCATTCATGGAGAAATAAGAAGAGTTGTTATTCAGAGGAACCATTTTGCTTTTTCATACAATGCACTTATCTCTGGGAGCCTGGTCCAAACACCATTTGAATGAAAGGATTTTAATTGACTTGGGTTCACTTTGATTCAGCTTCAGTATCCATAGACTAAATTCCAGTCAACTTCTCTAATAATATCGTGTTAAATTAACTCCTTACAAAATCCTCTGAAAACTAACATCAAGGAAAACCCAGAGTTTGTTAAACTGATGCCATCCCTTGAAAGTCAGAAGATACAGTTTGTCATGGAGCATAGCATTAAGGTCTCAACTAAGAGCTTTCTATTCTAGTCCCCATTTATACTTCATGTTTCTGAAAGTAATGTGACAATAATGATATGCAAAATGCCTTCAGTTTAAAAAAATCACAACTGGATAAAAACAGCACTGTAAAATGATTACACATCTTCTATGTCTTGTGCTGATATTAGTTGTAATGACTCCTTTTACTGGCTAAGAGTCCCTTTTATGCTTTATGTATTACACATAGATATTACCTTAAAAGCATGATGCTTGCAACTTCTTTTCATATGAAGGATCACTTGTTTCAGAGTACTCTTCTGCTTCAGATTCTGGTTATTATCCGTTTCAGTCCCTACCCAACTAAAGACAAAAGGAGATTTTAAAGGTCAAAACTGATTTGTAATATAGCTGACTGGGAATTCACTGACAAATATTGGTTTGCTGATAATGAAGTGTTTTGTGAAAATGTATACATTTAAACAAATTTCCAACAACATCCAGACACCTCTTCAGGACTAGGAGAATTCTACCTGCCTGTTTCCTAGAAGCTAACCTGATGTGAAGCTCCTGGCTGCTAGGCTCCAAGACAGTTTTACTATGTGGACTACCCCGGAATCATGAACACATTAACACCCAAACGTAGTTTTAAGCACTCTGTACTTGGTTTAAAGTTATAGCACTCCACTCTAGGTTTGTTTCTGATCTGTGTTACCCAATTTATATTACACTAAGATGTAGCCACTTTAAGCTACACCTTCATGTAATTACCCTACCTGCCTTATTCTCTCCTGTTGGCCTGGATTGGGCCCACTGCCTGCTTGTTTCTCCCCCTCCCTCCCAGGTAAGCAGGCAGGGAAGGGTTAACCTGCCTGACTATGCACAACTGCTGCTACTATTCTCTGGGCTGTGCTCAGCCCAAAGAAAAGCAATAGCTTGGCAGCCACAATGGGGGTAGACTGGCAGGTCAGCAAAGGCAAACAGGGAAGGCAGCCACAAGCAAGTGGAATGGGGCAGGGGGAGAGCCCCAGGGGCAGACGAATTCTGACTTTTCAGTCTTCCAGGCTCCTTATGGCCTGAATGTGTGACTGCTCCAAATTTGAACTAGCACTAACACCAATTAATGTGAGCAGCTCACAGTGTAATGTGTAACAGGGCCCTGAGGCTCCCTTTAGTTCACTCAGCATGTTCAGGGCAAGTTACCCAGCCAAACCAAAACTAAACACAAAGCAAAATTTGATTACCAGCTCAAACCAGCTCAAGCAGAATTTCAATCTCAGTGGAATAAATTGAAATAGATGTGAAATTATTCTTGTGAGGTCAAACTGGGTGCATCTACACATGCACTTTACTGTGGACTTGACTAATTCACTCCCCTGTAAAGCATCACCATCTACACATGCACAGTAAACTAACTCTGGTGTAAGATAGTATGTTGGGGAGTAATTGTGCTGAAACACATGTGTTACTGGGATTACTGAAGGCATAAATTATGCCCAATCAGCCCAGACAACCAGGAGTCTGCTCCTTCCTGGCTCAGATACATGTGTGGATTGCTGTGCCTGGGAGTAGTTCACCCTGGCTTAAAGTGCTGTGGAGTTTATCCCATTGCATTAATTACATATGTAGATGCACTCATTATTTATATGTTTCTAGAAGCACAGGTAATTAGGTTTTTTAAAAGATTAGTTAACACCATGTGATATTTATTATTATTTTATTTTAACTTGATGTTTCTAAATCTGTTGATGTAATTCAATAAATATAGGTTTTTTAACTGAATGAACACTATGTTTAAATAAACTAAAGTAACACCTAATATTCACTCTACTGCATTGAACTTAGGTGGTAAAAGCATAAACTGGAAACATTTTTTTCCCCAGCTCTCAGCTGTATTACTTCAACTACCAGCACAAGTTTGTCAGCTTGAGCATGACTCTTTATAACATCCCTAAGAGATTAGTACACTTTGTTTTACTGAGATGCATAAGAAGTGCAGTTGAACTAAGAAGTGTCCTAATTCTTTTTTGTGCATTCCTTTGTTAAATATCTCTTTTCTTTTGAGGATTTCACAAACATTAGCAAAGTCTTCTAACACGTCATCTAATTTTCAAATACAAGACTGTCTGACATTTCTATTTTTAATGCTGACTGAAGCATTTTCATTTTTTGTGTCTACTCTGGTTACACCATAAATATCACCCATCACTTTAAAATATTGTCACTTTGGGAAGTTTTACTGAAATGCTAATGCCTTCAATGGCTCTTTGTTCTGCTGTGGTCAGGCAAAGCTCATATTATAAGGTGGTCATGTTCTGGCAGACATCCCTGAACTCCAAGTGTGGCTTAAACATTTCATGTACCATCTGGTAGGATAATATAAGCTTTTTGGCTCATACGTTTAATAAATTGAGTGCCATCTGGAACAGACTCTTAGTCTTTTTAATTTTTATTATTTTAATTTTCTACCAGTATTATTTGGTTTCTCAATTTTTGCAGACATATTGAGCTTCATAAATTTTGACAGAAGTGGTGCATTTCTTCATGTAGGCTTCAGCTGCAAGCTGTAGTATATATGGACAAAAGAGTACTCCCTTCAGCGTTACATGCACTTCCTCAGATTTACTAAGTCTAGCTTAGTTGGTGTAAACTTTTATTAATGTGCCGTATTTCCTGTGCATTTAGTATTTGTAATAACAAGTACTAATTCAATGTACAGTAACTGGCACTACTGTACAGTTCATGCCTTTAAGTGATGCTAATGTGCAATAGACTAATTCTACTGTTCATTAGTGTATTATACAGCTTTCTCTATGATGATCTATGATGACCTAATGCACAGTAGAATTAATCTGCTGTGAATTTAGCATCTCATGTAGACATGTCCTATATGAATCCAATTTTGGTCCATGTCCTCTTTTCCAACATCTTTCCAAAACTCTAAAATCTGTTTCCCTTTCATTTTGAATTTATTCTCTTGCCTCTTAAATTTCCTGTTCTTCCATCATTAACTTCACTTGTTAACTTGCTGTTTGCTCCATTATCTGTATATATGCACAGAGTATGTTTGGTTTATATAAAATCCCATCAAGGTATTTATATACCGAATATACTCTGTGTGTGTGTGTGTGAAAGTATGTGTGTGTGTATATAGATATTAGGAACAAACATGTTAGCAAACAGGGAACTTAATGATTGAAGATTGGGAAATATAAGAACCAAAACAAAATTGGCATCTCTTAAAGTTGTTGGTCTGTGTATACAGGCAGTTCTCAGACTTACGACACATTGGTAAGTCAAAACATTGTAACTTGGAACCAATTTTCTCATAAGAAACAATGTTATAAATAGAGGATTGTTCCTGAACCAAGGCCTGATACCCTATTTTCACCAAAAATACCCCAGAATTTTGTACTTCATCAATTATAGATGAGTAATATACCTACATTAATGTATTTATACCATAAATAGAAATCATATTAATTTGAAAGGACTTCTTTGAGGTGACTTTGTTGGACTTTTTGAAGGGTTCTTGGCTGGAGTCTTCTCAGGAGTCTTGAATGCAGGTTTTTCTGGAGACTTGTCTGCTTTCTTTAAAAAAGTGTCCAAGGAAGTTTGGACAGATGTTCTCCAGGGAGATGGGTGACAGAGAGAACTTGTTCACTGGCATGGCATCACATTGGATCAAATGTTGTAAAGTCGAAACTGACATCAGAAAGTTGAAATAGGGAGTCAATTTATAAATGTTGTAAGTGCAAAAAATTGTAACTCGAAAGGTTGTAAGTCGAGGACTGCCTGTAATTTCCTCCAAAGAGAGAACGTACTTTGGAAGGATTCTATACAGACCAGCAACTTAAAAAGTCACCAATTTTAAATATTAAGGAGTTGGGTCACTGCTTAATCTCTTTCACCTTACAGTATGAAAAGCAACTTGTCCTTAAAGTTGCTCCATATTAGTCCATAAAAAGTACTGGACAAATCTTGTTGTCCAATTTATTATGAACAAAATTAGTCTTCCCTTGTTTTCTTTTCTTTTTCCCCTCCTGAGTAGTTAATGCCACAGTGGAAACTATTTCATACATTTTCAGTGTTCAGTGGAAATGCCCCAAGGCTTTCTTGAATAAAATCATATTTCCATTCTCATAGGAATTTTTTTAAATTCTAAAACAGACTCATTATTTTTCCAATTCTAGTTCCAGGAACCTAGTAGGACACTCTATTTCACAGAGAAATTCTGCTGTTTCTGTTTTGATTTTGAAAAAAAAAAATGGAATCCCAGAACTTCCCATGAAACAGAAATGTAAGTTTCCATTCAACTCTACTATTAAGAGTATTTTCATTTCCTAACAACTACAATGCAAAGATACATTGGAGGGAGGAAAGAGGACAAGGATATTGCTGTGAGAAATTGAAGACATGTCATAAAAATGGAACAAGGAAATTGAGTGCCCTGAGCTGTAGATACTAAAAAGGAAAAAAAAAAGAGATGTAATGAAAAGAAAGAAATGTACTAACACCCCTAGTTTAATCTGGGCATTACTTTCTACGGTACTATAGTGAGTTATTTAACCACACTACTTTCTGACTGGTGCTTTTACTGATGATCATACCTTACTTCCTAAATATAATTCTGAACTGCTTGCTCTGCCATGTGTATCTGATTGACTGGCAGACACGATGCTGGCTCAGGAACTCTCTTCAGGTTTCTGTTAAATTAACCTCCTCGGCGAACCTTACAGTAAAATGATCTTAGCCTACGAAAGGCCGAGAAGTGATGGCATTTGAACCTAAAAATATCTAAGGCAGACGGAAAATTCAGAATGCTCAGTTCTGAACTTGCTGAAAACTAAAAATTATATTTCACATAAAATATGCACGTTTTTATTTTAATTTGTTCTCCATATTATTTTCTGTCTATATAAGAGCCAATTATTTGGAATGATCATTATGCCCAAACAGATTTTCTTCAATGTGAAAAAGTCAAACTCAAGTTTTTGAGCAGCAGCTGTTTTGAAGACCCTGGAGTAATTATTCACTTAGACAAGTGAGAAAAACCTACAGCCTGTTCCTGTGAAAAAAGTAATGTTTAAGATTACACACAGCATGAAAAAGACATGTGGTTTATCTCTAAGGCCTAGCTCTAAACAACTACATGGGCATTTTACATGGTTGCACTAGTTTATATGGAAGAATCACTTCAGTGGTTTTATGTATGGCATGTAGACTATAATTATTAATGTCTTCCTGTTAAATTCTAAAACTGTTTAGTGTGCTTGGTAATTACACACTATATACCTGTAACAGAACTGATATTATTATGCAAGTTCATTATAGTCAGTAAGGATTTTTTTTGCCATACAAGACATTCAGCTAACATGGATTACAGTTAAAAATATAATAGAATAAGAAAATTGGGAAACAGTTAAAAGGGGAGCCCATATTTCTCAGATTATTTTAGAAGAGCATGAATATTATAAGCTGTAAAAGTCAATTAAGTATGAAGGGAAAAAATTCCCTCCCTACAGAAATATTTAAATACATTAGAATAGTATACCCTTTGAAAAGTAGTAGTCCTATTTGGGGTTTTTGTTAATGAAATCTATGGGAGACTAGAAAATAGCTTCAGTTGAAGCAAGGAACTTGTATCAAGAATTATCTCCTTTGCCAAGTTAAACATTCTTCGAAAAATTAAATCAGAAGTTAAAATCAACACCAGTTAGTGGATGGCTAAGGACTTTCAAAGATAATCAGTAGGAGGAAAGCCAAATCTGAAAATAAATTCAGCTGTGCACATGCATGGTAGAGAACCAAAGAGAACCAAACTGAGGGGAAAAAAAAGATTCATTTCACAAGAGAAAATTACTAGCAATTTGGTTCTTAGAATTCACAGACTAAGATCTGGGAACTCTGGGAAGCAGCATATTAGCCTTAATTGTGCCCTATTGAACTTGCCTGTTGGAACTCATATTCCTTTCCTAATTTTTCTTGTATTAATATCATTGTAGTACTGACCTTTCTATATTACAGTATGATTATTAATATGCACTCACACTTTGTGCATGAGAATAATTTTAGTTCTCATTCTAATAAAATATCATATGCATTGAAAAAAGGTATGAAATACAGGTAAGAACAGGTAGTCTGAACAATTTCTCTTAGGGCTTTATTAGACCTTATGTTGAAAGCTGCCCAAATGTTAATTGGCTTAGTGTTGTTCAGCTTAGTTGAGAAGTGACACAGTAAAGCAAAAAATCTGTTCTGACTACCCCTTACCTGCACAGCTGTGACTTGCTACTAGAAGCTAGGTACACTTGTGTGTCCTGGGCAGCAGCAAGCAGGGGAGGGAAGGAATTTCCCCCCATACTTGCTGCTTCCCAGCACACCAGGACTGAACTGTGGCTGGGAAGGGTGTCCCCAGCTCCCTGCATTTGTGTGGGGAAGGATGGGGTAGGATGGAGCAAGAGAAGGAGCCCTGGAGCTCACTCACTGAGCCTGGCTGCACTGTGCCCTAGGGTCCCCATTCAGAGGGGCCACTGCATTCCTACCACATATATAGGGAGACAGGGACACCCTGCTGGACTGGACCAGAGCCCAGGCCTCCCAGAGAGCAGCAAGCTGGGTAAGGAATCCTCCCACTTTCCCCCAACATGTGCAGGGATTTGGGGACACCATTCCTGCCACAGGTATCTTGCATCTCCTAGGCAACTGCAAGCAGGGGGGAAAGGGAGGGAGGGCAAAATGCTTGCTGTCTCTTAGCAGACTAGGGCTTGGCAGGATATTGCTAGCTCACTGATCCTGCTTGGCAGAGCAAGGAAGCTCCATGGCTGCAGCAAGCAAAGGTGCAGGAAGAAATCCTCTATCCATTCATGGAGCCAGTGACACTTTGCACAATTGGAGCAGAGTCTGGGTCTCCCAGAGAACAGCAACTTGGATTGAGAATCCCTGCAGACTTCTCCCAGTATGTGCAGGGATCTGGCAATACCCTGCATGGCCACAGGCAGCCCAGGTCTCCTGGGCAGAAGTAAGCAGAGGGTAGGGAGGGGGAATTGTCCCTGTGCTATCTGCTTCCAGGCAGACTAGGGCTTCACTGTAGCTGAACTGGGTGTCCCAGGCTCCCTGCACTTGAGTGGGGAAGGATGGGACAGGACAGACCCAAGCACAACAAGTGAGCTCCAGAGCTGTCCCTAGATCCTAGTCCTGGTCTGAAAACATAATGGGAGAGGGGGAGTAGAGGGACAGGATTTCTTGCCCCCACTCGACTTGGGAGGTGGCTGTGTGTAGCACCAACACAGATGGGCAAGACTAAGCCCCATGCTTCATGCCTATGGTGCATGCAGTGAGCTATGGTAAGCAGTGAGACAAAGACACTGTGCCTGGCCCTGCTGTACCCCAGCATCCGTGGTTGCCCACTGAATCCTGGGATACTGCAGGGCTTCAACTTGGGTGGAATAGCTATGGGAAGTGGCCACACAGTAATGGAACACAAATAAAATTAGGTAGATTGGAGATAATCCTGCCCTGGAGAGGCACAACTTTAAGCTAAATAATGAGTCCAGCCGATCCAGAGGTTAAGAGCTCCAGAAGCTGCCTAATTTTACTGTGTAACAACTCTTTTTCAGCCCCTCCAATATTCTTCACCATTGCCCATAAATACTAATTTAAGATTTTTGCCCCTTCTGCTCTGTTGCATTAATTGTAAACGCTGATACTAGAAGATTTGTTATGCTTTCCTTTCTTCTATGGATAAATTTATTGGAAATCAAAATAAATCTTTTAAACACATTTTACATTTCACCTACATTTTAAGAAATGAAAGATTAAATACATTAAAGGTCTGTCTCATCATCACTAAAGTTAACGGAAGATTGCAGACAGCTAGAATAAGAGGAGAACATGGTCCTAAAATCACCAACTCCTCAGATTTATGTGTTTTTCCCCCTTATCCATAAAACACATGGTATGCAATGTGGCATATGCAGATTTAAAGCTGTTGCTCATGTAGAAATGTTCAGTTTTTTTCTTAAAGCCTATTTCTTGATGGTTCGTAAACAATGAAATTTAGTGAAGAGATGCTATAAGATTTTTGGCAATTATAGATTTCAAATTAATTCTATATATAGAACTGGTGAAGTGCCCGAAGATTTGAAGAAGGCTAATGTCATGCCAATCTTCAAGAAAGGGAAGAAAGTAGATCCGGCAAACTACAGGCCCATCAGCCTGACCTCTATTCTGGGGAAGGTCTTGGAAAAGATTATCAAAGAGGCCATCCTTAACAGACTAGCTAATGGCAATATCCTGAGGGATACCCAGCATGGGTTTGTTGCAGGTAGGTCTTGCTTGACCAATCTCATTTCCTTTTATGACCAGGTGAGATATCACCTGGACAAAGGAGAAGAGATTGATATTGTATATCTTGACTTTAAAAAAGCCTTCAATCTGGTATCCCATAATCATCTCTTGGCAAAACTGGCTAACTGTGGCCAGTGGGGTCCCTCAAGGCTCTGTCCTAGGGCCTATACTGCTTAACATCTTCATCAATGATGTGGACATTGGTGTCAGAAGTGGACAGACTCACTTTGCTGATGACACCAAACCTGGGGTAAAGCATGAGGACAGGAGGGTGATCCAGGCAGATCTTGACAGGCTCATGAAATGGGCGGATGAGAACCTGATGGTGTTCAACACCAAAAAATGTAAGGTTCTCCACCTTGGGAGGAAACACCTGCAACATGCTTATAGGCTTAGCAGTGCTACGCTGGTTAGCACTAGAGATGAAAGGGACTTGGGGGTTATGATTGACCACAAGATGAAAATAAGCCTTCAATGTGATGCTGAAGCTAGTAAAGCAAGCAAAATGTTGGCTTGCATCCATAGATGCTTCTCAAGCAAATCCTGGGACATCATTCTCCTGTTGTACTCGGCCTTGATGAGGCTGCAGCTAGAGTACTGCATCCAGTTTTGGTCCCCACAATTCAGAAAGGATGTGCAGAAGCATGAGAGAGTGCAGAGGAGAGCCACATACATAATCAGAGGTCAGGAAAATAGATCTTGTGATGAGAGGCTGAGAGCCATGGGACTCTTCAGCCTAGAAAAGTGGAGGCTCAGGGATGATCTGGTAGCCACCTATAAGTTAATCAGGGATGCTCATCAGGATCTGGGGGAATGTCTGTTCACCAGAGGGCCCCAAGGAATGACAAAATAGAATGGTCACAAGCTCCACCACGACCTATTCAGGCTGGACATAAGGAGCAACTTTACTGTCTCAGCCCCCAAGGTTTGGAATAGACTGCCGCCGGAGGCAGTTCACCTTGAACGCCTTCAAGACACATTTGGATGCTTATCCTGCTAGGATCCAATGATCCCTGCTGACTTCCTGCCCATGGGACAGGGGTATGGACCCGATTATCTTCTGGGGCCCCTTCCAGCCTGAATTCTATGAAATCTATTTCTATGAAACATAAAGGGATCTAGTACATCTTCTGTGTGTCTGTTTCTACAGCTCTTGAAGACTATGGCTGAGTATAATGATACAACGAATTATGTATCCACCTAATAGTATTACGTAATCACCTAGACTGTATTCCCTTCAATTTGTTAATGACAATTTCATGAAAGAAAATTTCAAAAGCCAGTGTGCAGCAGAGTGCCAGAGGGGCCAGAAGGAGTCCTGGTTGGCTAGCTTGGGCTAGGCTTACGGGCAGGTGGTAACTGCAGTGAAGTGAGGGCGGCACCAGCTTTCCACGTGGCCTGGATAGCTCAGTTGGTAGAGCTTCAGACTTTTAATCTGAGGGTCCAGGATTCAAGTCTCTGTTCAGGCAGGAGTGGGGCCTTACCCTGGGCTCAGCCCTGGGGAGGTGTGAGAGTGGACAGGGCCAGTCCTGGGTGCTGCTTGTGTGGGAGGTGTCTGCCTGTGTCACACCATCCTTTTCCTCCTGGTTGGCCTCGGGGCATTGCTTGCACTGGGAGCAGCCCAGGGCTCCCTTTGGCCTCTCACCCATGGCAGCCAGGTGAGCAAAGGGCAGCAGGGGATCCTTCAATCCCCCTCATTGCATGCCCTGTGGGTGATCTGAAGTCAGGGAGTCTACAGGCAAGGGGGGCTGCCCTGCCCACCCCAAGCCTGGCCTCCCAGCGTGTTTCTTAGGGCTACGTGGACAGAGGTGGGGCCTGGGAGGCATCTGGCTCATTGTTCTAGAGGCATGATTCAGACTTTTAGTCTGAGGGTCTATTATTATAAGTTCCTGTTCAGGCAGCAGGCTTGTATCTGGTGCCAGTGTTGATCTGAGTGAGCCAGTGAAGAGTGTGTGAGGGTTGGGTCTGTTAAAATGGAGGCTTAAGTGTGGGTGGCTCACTTTTAGAAGTCTTAAGCCATTGTTTGTTGTTCGGGTGCTGTATCTGTTGCTTCCTGTCAGCACCGTGGATACTTCATTCATTGTGAAATGACATGAGGCAGGAATTCTACCCCATGCATTCCTTTGGGAACTTTGAGACACCATGTCAACCCCATTGAAGCCTACCGGGACTTCCTGGCACCAGGTCAACCCCATACACTTCTATTGGGATTTTGAGACACCAGGTCAACCCCATGCATTCCTATGGGGACATTGAGACACCATGTCTAACCCATACATTCCTATGGGGACTGCCAGGCTCCAGGGCAACCGCATACATTTCTATGTGGACACCACGTCTACCCTATTCAAGCCTATTGGGAATTTCAGACACTAGGTCAACACCATGCATTCCTATGGGGTCTTTCAGACACCATGTCTACTCCATTCAAACCTATAAGGACTTTTAGACATGATGTCTACCCCTGGCATTCCTATGGTGACTTGGCAGAGAACAGGTCTACCCCATTCATTGCTATAGGAACTCCCAGACACCAGGTCTACCCTGTTTTGAAGTTCAGGGGTGGCTTTTGGGACACCAGGTCAACCCCAACAATGCCTGTAGGAGGGAGAGGCAGGCGACTCGGAGGGGAGCTCCCTGTCTCAGAACCTCCCTGCCCACTGGCTCTCTGCATGGCTGAGTCACTCACCAGGTGCCAGGTCAACCCAAGCCCGGGGCAGAGGGAAGGGGAGAACAGCCAGACCTTCTGCTTGTGAGGGTCCTCTGCCCGTCTCCCCCCTCTCACTAGCCTCTGAGGGGATGCCCATTGCAGGCATGGTGGCACCTCCCCCTTCTCCTGGAGGTGGTAGTCAGGTGGGTTCTTTGTTCAGAGACAAAAGCTTGTGTCAAGGGGTGACTTTCAATAGATCACAGCAAGGTAGTTGCTCTGCTACATACTAAACCCTGACCCAGAATCAGGTTGTCTATGAATGATTTAGCACCAGGTTCTCCATGAACATGCGCTACACTGCAGGTGAGAGGCTGCTCCTTCTGATTGCTCTCCAGTCCTGCCACGAACAGCTCTCCACACTGGGGAGGCGGGGGTGGGGGGGCGGCTGGCTATCCAGGGCCAGCAGAGACTCCATGGTGCTGTGGTATCATTACATTTAGGTGGGTTTCTGACTTAGAGGCATTCAGTCATAATCCCACAGGTGGTAGCTTCACCCCATTGGCTCCTCAGCCAGGCACATACACCAAATGTCTGAACCTGTGGTTCCTCTCATACTGAGCAGGATTACTTTTGCAATAATACATCATCAGTAGGGTTAAAATAACATGATTCATGACCGTCTAAATCCCTATTAGTTCCCTATTAGTGGGTAAACAATCCAACGCTTGGTGCATTCTGCTTTACAATAATAGGAAGAGCCAACATCAAACGATCAAAAAGCGATATCACCGTGAATCTTTGGCTGTTACAAGCCAGCATCCTTATTGGATGCTTATCTTGCTGGGATCCTATGACCCCAGCTGACTTCCTGCCCTTTGGGCAGGGGGCTGGACTCGATGATCTCCCGAGGTCCCTTCCAGCCCTAATGTCTATGAAATCTATGAAATCCTTGTGGTAACTTTTCTAACACCTTTGGCTTAAAACCCAAAAAGTCAGAAGGATTGTGAGGTCCTGCTTTCATGGTTTGTATTCATACTGAAAATCAAGATCAAGCAAGCTTTTGCCCTTCTGCTCCATGGGAGGTTTCTTTCCTCCCTGAGCTCACCTTAGGACACCTGTGTTACAGTTTGACAGGTGCATTGCCCCAGTCAAACTCCCCACCTGATGCTGTCCCTGGGGCAGGTTGCACCCAGCACATGTCAGGTGCTTGGAAGCAGAAGTGGAAGCCCCTCATAGATTTTCCCCGCACTGCACCAGGTAAGTGAAAAAATGATAAGAGTAGTGGTATTTCACTGGCAGCCAGGGGCCTCCCACTTACTCTACACCTCTCATGTCTCTTCACAGTGCCAGACTAGAATCAAGCTCAACAGTGTCTTCTTTCCCCACTGATTGTGCTGAGCCCATTCCCTTGGCTGTGGTTTAGCTAGAAAGTAGGTAGGGACAGTGGGAATCTTGTTCATCCATTCATGTGCATGATTAATTAGATGATGAGGCATTTGGCTATTTACTGAACCCTGAAGAGTACCTCTTTTGGGTTATTTTGAGCTGTTCAGTTAAGTGTCTGAGGGTGCCCCATGCAACACAGATATGACTATAGCGACCACCAGAGGGTCCGGTGGTCTCGTGATGACTGACATGCACCAGCAATCTGTCATATGGGTGGCTGCCCTGATCAGAAGCATGGGAGGTAATCATGTTGAGACTGAACTATCAGAGAGAAATGCATCACAGAGGGGAGACAGTGAGATGGATCAGAAATGCAGGATAGCAGAACAAAGAGCAGACTTGGGTGGGTAAGAAGTTGGGATGCATTCTGCTGCCCAAAGGGAGCAGTAGGGTGCTTGACTGTATGTTAGGTGAGGCAGCACCACTCCAAGTCTGGGAGTAGCCAGACACTTTTAGCAAGTGTCTCTCTTCAGTCTGTTTTGTGCCAATCTCAGTGTGTCATGCCTTCTGACACAGTACACATGCCTCATGCCTTTTGGGAATGGGTAGTTACAGGCCCTAGTGGGCATGCATCAAGGATGTTGCACCCGACTGACTAACCATCAAGTTTGGCTTGCACAATCCCTCCCAGTTGCCCCGGGTGGTATCCAACACCCAGGCAAGTCTGGCCACCGAGTCCTACCTGGGGCTAAAGCACTTGGCCCTGTAGGTGACCGAGGTCCCACCAGCTTCAACTTCACTGGCCTCACAGGGATAGCTGAGCACAGAGGCTGAAGGCACTAGGCTGGACAAAGGAGCGGAGGCCACCACCAGAGATGTGGTGGGGTGTGTGACAATAGGTAGGCAGTGTGGTGAAATGCTGGGCTAGCGGCTCCGGCACCGCTTAGGGGAGCCGCGGGCTTTGCGGAGTTGTGCGAGCGCACGGCTTGTGGGGCGGGATTGAGGTAGCTCCTAGCCGCCCTCGAGGTTCGCCGAGTTGGCACAAGTAGATGACTTACAGTAAGTAGTTAGTGTCTCTTAATCTATAGGGTGTCTGTTGGTTCACGAGGTTCCAGAGCCAGCCCTTGCGTTCCAACAGTGGAACTAGTCCAAAGCTAGGTGCGGCTGCCGACTCCTTAAGTCCCAGAACTGGTCAATGGCTCATTGATATGGAATGTTAGTCATAAAAGTTATTACGGAGTAGATATAGAGTAAAATGAAAAGATTTATTCACTCACCTGGCCTCACCCTCTTACAAGTAAGAGGGGAGGCCGGTTGGAACGAAGTTGCAGTTAAATACAAGTATAGCGAGCATAGATATGCTGTCTAAGCTACGATGAGAGGCAGTCGAGAAGCGGAGTCTCCGATGTTTCTTCAGTTACAGTATGCCGGATACTAAAGGGGTCTGTTGGTTCACGGGGTTCCAGAGCCAGCAGCTGCCGACTCCGTAGTCCCAGAACTGGTCAACAGCTCATGAATGGGATATTCTATAGGGTGTCCGTTGGTTCACGAGGTTCCAGAGCCAGCCCTTGCGTTCCAACAGTGGAGCTAGTCCAAAGCTAGGTGCAGCTGCCGGCTCCTTAAGTCCCAGAACTGGTCAACGGCTCATGAATGGGAAATACAAAGCAATACTGTAACACAGTGAATCGTTGTCAGTTGTCGGATTTCTGAGGCCTTTGTTCTCGCTGGGATACGCCCAGGCGGGGAGGCTGAGAACCGGTCTGCGGGGTGATCAGGCCCACAGAGTTTTCCAGTTGTCGTCTCTGCTGCTTCCTGCTTTTTTGCCTCTTTTATAGATGTTTGTTGGACTGCCTCTATGACACTAACTATAGTATACAGATAGGATAATTTTCTTTTACATAATTATTGCTAGGCAGATTTTCTACATAAGTTTCATTTCTGTAGAAATGACACTTTTAGATAAGAAATGAAATTTACAGAAATGCGCATGTGTAGCTTAATGGTGCCTGGTCCCCTGGGCAGGGGCCAGGTCCTACCTGTGGCCGTGGCGCTTGGCCCTAGAGGTGACCGAGAACGCACCAACCTCGACATCACCGGCCGTTGGAAAGACAGCATAGGGGAGAGGGGGAAGCACAACTTGGAGGTGAAGCCAAAGGGACGAACAAGAACACATTTAAACACAACTGTTTTTGGTATTTTTGTTTTTGGGGTCCCCAGGGTGGGATTCAACTCCGAAAGGTTCACGCAACAGGCCTAGCTCAGGCTGGTGCTTCATCCAAAAGGGGTTCCTGTCTGTGCTTAGACGCAAAGAGTGTTCACCATATCCACGGATCCGAGCAGTGCTCGCCACGACAGGAGTCGTGCGACCCGCTCCTTTCTGGATCCTGAGAGTCCCAATTCAGACAGTACTTGCCAATTGTCGGCATGCCACTTTCCTCTGGCCCCCAGTGGGAAGCCAAAGTAGGTGACTTGCTCAGCCCCTGTGAGCTCCCGGATCTGCGCGGTCAGATCCAGGTATTTCGCAGCCTTTTCTGCGGCGGCGGCTGGGAGGGTCGCGGATCCCGTCTCGTACCGCACAGTGATATCCACAACCAGGGCGGTACCGTCTCGGACAAAAATGAGGTCAGGCTTACGCAGCTCCCCACTTGCGTTGCGTAGGTGCGGCTCATAGTACACGGTCCACTCACACTTTTTACCTTCCGCAGCCAGGATCTTACACAACTTATTGTGCCGGAGGATCCGTGCCTCCTGCACAGCAGGACATATGCCCAGAATATGCCCCAGTGTTTCACGAGGGTGTGTACAGAACCGGCAACCTACGTTGGTACCTGCCTGGCCTCTCCCGAGGAATTCCCTGGTGGGATACACATTGGACCGCAGTTTTAAGGCCACGATCCGGAGGCGCTCCGCCAGTCGCCCGCGACCGTTGATCCAGCCATTGCTGACCGGATCGTTGCGGAATAACTCCACCCCCTCTCCCTGACAGCGTAGCTGGGCCCATTTGGAGTGCTCCTCGGCCCTCCAATTGCAGGGCCGAGGGATCGCAGGCTTCCGGACTTCGCTCGGAATCTCCTGGGCAGCCTCGCAGGGGTCCTGAACCCCTGGAGACCTCGGGGTCTCAGGATCCTCGAACCTCGGTACACTGGAGACGTCCCCACCACTCGCCAACCAGAGCCGCTCCACTTCGTCACTTATCCCACACGCGTAGGATACCTTCCGTGTGACTTCATCAGATGAAGTGGCTACGCGAATCAGCCTCCTCACTTGCGCTGCCGGAATGGCTTTCGCCAGACGCGGCAACCCAAGACCCCCGTCGCGGTGACGGGAGTGGAGGAGGCCGTCCGAGGTACAGGCGGGTAAGTGGAACCACTCCTTCACCTTTCTCCGGTTCATAGAATCCAGAGCCTCCAAGGCCACCCGGCCAATGCCCGCGTAATCGGCCTGATAGTACAACCTGGGTATGGCGTACTGCACCAGCAAAGAGAGCTTCTGCATCGGTTTGAGCGGGGCAGTCCCTATCCTCTCGAGCCAGGAGCTTAGTTGCGTACCCAAATCTGGTTTGTCAATCCCAACCCAGGGACTGACATTCAAGCCCAGATATCGTGTCGACTCGCCTGGTCCGAGCATCGTGATCTCACGGCCGGCTATCTTCCAGGCTGCGCAGTTGTTTACTGTATAGGAGTCGCATGTCGGATTCAAGAAGAACCCCTGACATTTTTTGGGTTGCACTCGTAGGCCCGTGAGGTTGCAGAAGTCCTCGAGGATGCTGATGTTTTTCAGCATGCCCTCCCAGGAGTCGCTAAGCAGGACGAGATCATCCGCGAACGCCAGGGTGGTCAGGGAGGCACTCCCGACTTTTACTCCTTGTCCTGCCGTCTCGAGCTTCGCTATCAGGGGGTCCATCGCAATGTTGAACAAGAGGGGGGACATCGGGTCGCCTTGCTTGACCCCGGATTTGATGCTGATGGGAGGGGTGACGCCATTAAACACTTGTACTCTCGTGGTAACCTTCTGGTATGAATCTTCAATGAGATTCACGATGTGTTGGTCCACCCCTTTGGCCTTTAGGACCCAAGAAATGTGGTCGTGCGATACCGAATCGAACGCCCTCGCTAGATCCACGAATACCACCCCCAACGGCTGCCTGTCTCGCTTCCTCTTCCGCAAGAGAAGCTCAAGCACCTTCAGGTTTTCAGCGCACCCGGGCGCCGAGATGAAACCCCGCTGGCGGGGGTTGATGGGGCATGCTGCGGCGAGCCGTGCGGTTAGCACTCGTGAGAATAGCCGTAAAACGATGGACCCGATGGTAATGGGGCGCCAGCTTCCGAGCTGGCCAAGCTTTTCGCGGTCCACCGTTTTGGGTATCAACACAGACCGACACTCCTTGAGCCCGTCCGGGACCGTGCCGGTAATCAGCCACAGGCTGAATAGTTCGGCAAGAGCATCTCCCTCGGGGTCAGCGCGGCGCAGATCTCTCAGGGTGAGCTTATCCGGACCTGGAGCCGATTTCGAGGCCATTTCCATCATGTGCTTGACAACCTCCTCAGGGGTGATCAGGGCCTTGAATGCGAAGTTGTCCGCATCCCGGCGGACCCCGAACCGTCCGAGGCCCTCAAAAGATGACTCTACCTCCCACTTTCCTCGGTAGGCCTGAAAGACCTCCTCTAGCGGGAGGACGCACTGATCCCTGCCAGCGCCATCGAGGATGATGTCCGCCAGAAGCTTTCTCTTAGCCCCAAACAGATGCTGGAACCTAAGAAAAGTGCCCCGTTTGACGGCTCTCCTACTCATCCAGGATGTTGTAGGGCCATCCCTCTTGGGCCTCTTTTTGCTCGGGGCCCCCCGCGGTCCCGAAGGCGCCCCCAGGAATGAGGTCAGAACATCAAGGGAGACGGAGTCAACCTGAGCACTCGTCCCAGGCTGACCCTCCACCCATGCACCCAGGACTTCGCGAACCTTGTCCGACAGATCCTGCCCCTTCGTCAGCCACTTGCGTGCCCTCTGGGCCAGTATCTTCCTGATTTTCCCGGGTGGTTT